>NC_140593.1:1143135777-1144470777 GCF_964204655.1 Triturus cristatus | reverse complement strand
GCGAGACTTTTTCCTCGTTCGTGATCAACAACATCAAGTTGGCGATCGCGAGCTTGGAAAATAAACATCCAGGCGAGATTCTCAACGCGGTGAAAGTCTACCAGTCTACCAGTCCGCGTTGAGAAAGCTACCGCTCGAGTAAAAATCTACTCGAGCGGCAGAAAACAACAGCTCGCACTGTGCGAGATGCCGTTTTCAATGATTGCACAGTGCGAACAAGCATCTGGCACTGTGCAATCATCCCCAACAGCGCACTACGCAGTTCGCGTAGCGCTACGCGTATCTCACGTAGTGCAACGTGCACTTCGCGTAGCTACACGTAGCGCTACTACGCAAACTACGCCCAGGGTTAGAAGTCCTGCTGGCTGCAGCTGGTATAAAAGACACAAGTCCCTCGGATGGCAGGGGTGAGAAGGTACCAACTGGGGCTGTAAGGGGAGATAGGGTGGCGTGGAGGCTACAAGTCTCACGGGTAAGGAGGGTACTAGGCCACCAGTGGTGAGAAGGGGGACAGGGCAAGCGAGGAAGGGTCGGTTTTAAACAAATAATCTTTCCCTGGTTGATACAATGAACACGCGGGAAGTGGGTGCAACAAGCCACACATCACTGTGCTGTGTGCACCTGGCATGTAATGTCACCAAAACCCACAAGCACAGAATGTGGGTCTGTAACCAAACCCCATTAGCACAGAACATCCTCACCCCTTCCCCGTCATATTACACGACTCCCAGACGACAGATATTCCACATATAAGTTCATGAGACCCCGTAGCAATGAACGCCCCCCTCCCCCTTATAGCGCTTCCAGCTCCCCACCACACTCTCTGAATAAGCCATGCTCTCCATACCTGTGCCCCCCATGGTGCGGCGCGTGGAACCCTCGGATCCAGGTGGGCGCGTGTTCCTGGATCGCGGATCCGGGCAGATCAGCCACTGCTGACGAGGACAGCTTGAAAAGGGCAGGAGTGCGGGTCCTCGGAGCACAGGAGGGGGCTCTGTGCCTACAGGCGATGGTGAGTCCTATCCAGGCGGCTGGTGGGCCCTGCACCGACAGGCGAGTGGTGAGTACTGTACAGGCGACTGGTGGGTCCTGTAGCTACATGCGAATGGTGGGTCCTGTGCCTACAGGCGAGTGGGGGGTCCTGTGCCTACAGGCGAGCGGGGGGTCCTGTGCCTACAGGCGAGCGGGGGTCCTGTGCCTACAGGCGAGCGGGGGGTCCTGTGCCTACAGGCGAGCGGGGGGTCCTGTGCCTACAGGCGAGCGGTGAGTCCTTTGTCTACAGGCGAGCGGTGAGTCCTGTGTCTACAGGCGAGTGATGGGTCCTGTGTCTACAGGCGAGTGGTAGGTCCTGTGTCTACAGGCGTGTGATGGGCTCTGTGCTTACAGGCGAGTTGTGGATCACTTGTGTAACGCCGAGTCCAGCTGAGTGTTGGGTCCTTTGTGTATTAACGATTGGAGGGTCCCTAAGTGTCCAGCTGAGTGCCGGGCCCTCTGTGTCCAGATGTGTGCAGGGACTTCTGTGTACAGATACCGACGTGTGCTGGGTCCTCTGTGTACGGATGAGTAAAGAATCCTCTGTGTCCAGATGTGTGCAGGGACTTCTGTGTACAGACGAGTGCTGGGTCCTCTGTGCACCGATCAGTACAGAATCCTGTGTACCGGTGAATGCGGGGTCCCCTGTGTACAGATGTGTGCAGGACCAGCGGTGTAGAGAGGGGCGTAGGCCCTTCTCTCGGCACAGGTGTCTTCGGTCCCTCTCCTCCAGGCGCACCTGCTGCGGTGTAATGTTTGATTAAATATTGCAGCAGCCTCCCTGCTCCGTACCTGTGTGCTAACTCGCCTGCCTCGGGCAGGTGAGCCCAGGAAGCCCCGCCCGTCCCACACTAATCACATCCTAGATCCGAACTCAAGCCACCTCAATCCTACAAGGAGCCCCGCCCATTCCACACTGGACCCCACCCAGTGCGAGGGTAACCCCGCCAGCGCATCCCCACCAGAAACTCGAGAGCTACCATGACACAAAGAGGCAGCTCACATTTTTGTGTTTTCGCGTTGCATTCTGGTAGTTGAAGTTCTGTACCTGCAGCAAGAGGAAAGAAATCCGCTAGAACCAGAATCAAAAGAAAGTCCCACAAGCGAGTGACTTGCCACCAATGCTCCCTGAAGCGCTAAAGGTTAGAGACCTGGCACGACGAATAGTGCCAGCACTTTTCGTAGACGTAATAGACACTACCAGTACTGCACTTCTCAAAAAGGATGCTGTACCTTTGGTATACTTCTACCAAAATGCGCTTCAAGGTTATGTGAGAGGAAAAAGCAGGGTTAGAGTGGAATGCAAAATTGGCCCAGACACCCTCAAAAAAAGTGGCCCACATTTGTGGATCGCGCCTTTTTGCAAAACATTGTTTCAATGTTTTAAGTATTATGAAAAGAAGGAGGGGGGAGGGGGTTTCTAAAAGAGGCATTTAACGCACTGCTGACAGGAACCGTTGTGCACGGTGACGGTGGCGAACCACACCTGAATATGTGAGGCCATTTCTGCTCAGGCCCCCGCCCCTTCTCAATCTACATCCTTTAACAGGCCGGCCCAGGGGAGTCTGGGAAGAACGCCCCCGCCCCCTTGTTAAAGGGAGGTAAGAGAGACCCATCATTCTTTGTTGAGGCCGCTCGGACCCCCGCTGGGCCGCAGGCGGCAACTGAACAGCCCAAATCGGCCTCCATCCTGCCTTGAAAAGCTGCCCCCAGCGGCAACTCACACCGGCCCATCGCCCGTTGCCCCCTTCCCCCATCCGACCCTGGGAATAAGAGGGCACACCATCAGGCTGCCATACAATCAGTGAGTGACAGCACTTCTCAGAAGGTCTGTCGAATCTCTCGAGTGGTGGTCCTGCCCGTTCGCTGCAGGAATATTCGAATGGGCCACTTGCAGCAGGGTCCGGAGAAAGCGCCGAGGGGCCAAAAAATGACGAACGCGGCTGCCTTATTAAAATACCCACGAACACAGAAAAACTGTCCTGGTTTAAACGGGGCACACCCAGCACTTCATTGGTGAGTAGATTGTGCCACAGTATTACTGCATGCATTCTAAAGTGTGCTATGCAATAAAGACCTGTTGCTGCTAGAGTCTAAGACGTTCATAAGAGTTTGGCCAGAGGGGATGCTTTGGTCTGCCATGGTGGAAAGAACGCCGCCACCATGAAGCGGGATAAGCGACTGCCATATTTAGGACACTTCCGTCACGTGGGTCTGTCAATCAGGAATGGCTCTTGTCCATCAGTTACTGGTTAGTGCAGGAGAGACCCAAAAATCAGCCATGGTCAACCATCACCCACTGATGTTGGGGTGGTGGTCCACTGCCAACCATATATAGAGGTATCCACCCTCCATCTTAGGTAGTGCTTCAATGTAGCCAATGCAAAATGGCCACCTGTGCCTCACAAACTTCTTACACACACCTCCTTCAAACACACGCAAAACGGAGTGCCCATATGACATCTGTTGCATGTTTATGGGCGAAAAACCCTGTCATAGGGGACTGGTAGACAACTTTACAAAGGCAAAAGCGGCCAGGGAGCATTTACTGGCAGGTAAAAAGGTATCCTTGCTGCCACTGAAACTGGTCCCAGGATGCTTGTTTCAGGTCCAGGGAGGACCTGACCTGGCAGTTCAGGCTGGACTGTTCCCATGAGGAGCCGTGTCAAGACTGATTTGCATTTGGCTGGGTCCCAACTGGGGTGACATGGCGAGCAAAATGACGATGGATTAAACCCAGATCTATGCCTGGGGGTGAGTGTTTGAAAAGTTTGAACACTATCATCCCATCATTTTATTTTGTGATGTTGCTGCCACCACTACCGGTCCTCTACAGGCTCTCATGCTTGAATAAGAGGGTGGATGTGTCTGCACAACCAGGCCACAGTGCTTGCTTTGGGTCACACAAAGAAAAAGAATTCCCTTTTCAAAGAGATCAAATATAAACAAAATGGATAAAACCCACCCAAGGTTTGGATCATGTATTGGGAGTTGAGGATAGAGACGTACCTCTCCACCGACCGTACGTCTCTATCCTCAACTCCCAGGTATTAGGAGTTGAGGATAGAGACGTACCTCTCCACCGACCGTACGTCTCTATCCTCAACTCCCAGGTATTAGGAGTTGAGGATAGAGACGTACGGCTCCACCGACCGTACGTCGGAGTTGAGGATAGAGACGTACGGTCAGTGGAGCCATGATACGACTGTGCAGAGTCCAGCGATTGTTCAACCTGGTCAACTAGAATCGAGCCATATAGCAATACATATAAGCAAGGTGGCAGTTGGGCAATACCAATTGGATTGCTAGGAGGATCCATTTTAAGGAATACTGTGGGAACTCCATCACAAGCAACACCAGAATAAATATGTTGTCTTTGTGACTCCATCATATAAATTCTCTATACTCTACCTCAACGATTCAGAGTAACTGTATATTGTGAGAAATCAATCTACGATGTTAAAGTCTGTGTCGTGTAAATTCTATAGATGACCACACAGATTCCCATGATCAGTGGACCACGGGAGAAGAACATAGTTTTTTTCCATCAGTGTCTTTTGCCATTTTAAGCAAGAGACGATTTCTTTTGGATCTCAATATTATAATTTTATTCGATAAAATGAAATAATTTCTGTCCTTTAGAAGGCGAAGAAACTTTTTGTCGAAACGCCGCGTCGACAATTTCTCTGATTTTTAATGTGACATTTTTCAAATCCTGTATTTTTATAATTGTTGTTCGAAATAATGACGTGAATATAAAAAATGATACCAATTTCCAAAAGAGCTTGAGCTTCATGAATGTATGTAAAAATGAAACGTTTTCCTTTAGCCAAAACTTTTAACTTAGATTGTTGAACAATTCATGAAGCTCAATCTCTTTTGGAAGAACTGTGTTACTTGAGAAGAAGTCATATTTGAGATATATAGTGGGCTGAGTTGGTAATAGAGAAAAAGTCGAATTACTGTGTAATCTGTTAGACTAAGGGCGGGAATGGGGGGAACCTGAAGGCGCGAGGGGATGCAGTAAGATGGCATCCAGTAAAGAGGGGTGGAAGGAGGGAATAGTGGGTAATTCCGTCCTCCAAGGGTGGGGAGCTGGTGGGGAGGTGGAGGGGGTGAAGCATTCAGAACAAACAGAGTTCTTTTGTGGAGATTTAATTTTGCGGGGTATGTATAGGTACAACGGCGTAATGTCAAATATGACCCTGTTCCTATTTTTTTTTTTTTTTTTTGGGTAGTGCCTTTTGGAATGGGTAAAACGCTATTGCAAGGATTGTTGTTTGTTATCATAAGTACTGTATATATCTCTTAAGCACTTTAGGTACATCACCCACATCATGCACTTTAGGTATCTATGCACTCTTCCACTTTGTATTTTAGCTGTTATATCTGAACTGCTCAATGCCGAATTTGCACAATAGAAGGCAATGTTCTAGGGTGTATTCCTGGAGGTTCTCAATGATTGTATATGATCAAGCACGAGGCACTTTCAACAGATGCGAAGTAGCTCGAATGTATGCGTGCACGTGGCACTTTCATTATCATAAGTACTGTATTCTCTCATGTAGATATTTTCCGATCTCTAGTTGCTACATATTCAATTGAATAATTTATTTCTACATTCAAGGCTTTGTTCTATGTTAGCACAAGTCACTTTAAATATCACAAGTACTGATATGTTTCTGTGGCTATTTCGTATTCCAGAGGCCTGTGTTGCGCATCAGGATATATATCTTAGATTATTTGTATATGTTTCTACAAGCATTAGAGCCCCATGAGATCTGGAAATATGGGGGCTTCTACTGGAGTTGCGGGTAAGATAGCATAACTATGAGTAGGAAAAATCTAACAATACTTTCTTTTAACGCTAACAGTCTTAATAACAAACGTAAGACCCATGCAATTGAAAGCTGGCTCAGAGGATATAATCCTGATGCTATCTTCTTACAAGAGACGCATTTACGAAGTACGACAGACGCAAGCAAAATTTTTAAGAGTTGGGCAGGCTTTCATTGTTCATCTAATGAAGGGAGTGCACAGACGGGTCTGGGCATATATGTAGGTAAACACGTGCAACTTCAAGTAAAAACCACGCAGACGGATCCGGGGGGAAGATGGACGTACGTCCATGGAAAACTAAATCAGTTAAATCTCACCCTGGCCACAATTTATGCACCATGTTTTCGACAACCCGCTCTCACTCTTACAGCTTAAACAGGCCCCATCCTGTATTCCAGGACCCATTATATGGTGGGGTGATTTTAACTTTCTTCAGGATCCTTCAGTTGATTCCTCGAAGAAAGATCGAAAACAAAATAAACCTCAGGTTTCCATTGCTCTGTCTAGTTGTAAAAATGATCTAGACATCGTAGATAGATGGCGCCTTCAAAATGCAGGAAAGCGTGATTATTTATGCTTTTCGGCAAAATATGATTCAGCATCTAGAATAGATTTCTTTCTGACTTTACCGTCAATAAGTATGACCATATTTTGAACGCCTTTTCTGACCATGCCCCAATTAAAATAGAAATTGTTGTTAGAAGCTGGGAGGGAAAAGCGCCTAGTAGGTGGTACTTTAATAAATTCAATCTGTAAAATGAGGTCTGGTGTACTGAAATAGCCAACGAGATTAGCGTCTTTTTCTCCATAAATAAAGACTCAGCTCCAACTAGTGTAGTTTAGGACGCATTTAAAGCTACGGTAAGAGGTATAATTGCCTCGAAAGAAATCTGGCAACAAAGGGCAAAAAAAGAGGAAAGACTAAAGATCGAGGGAAGACTCGCCCAGGCGAACCGGGAGTATATTAAGGATAGTAATCTGAACACGAAACAAGAACTACTCCACGCAAAAACATAAATGAGAGTATTACTATCATCTAGGGAATGTAGCAAGTAGGTCTTATCTTCAGACTGTATACGAAGAGAGTGAATATACAGGGAAGCTCTAAGCATGGCAGACAAAAGAGAAACCGGTCTGGAATAGTATTGAGAGTATCTGGGATGAGCTAGCTGAATCACGACTAACTAGAACCGAGGATATCGGAGACACCTTTCTTAAGCACTACAAGAGAATCTTCCAATTAGATCATCATACGTCCTCTGATTATATTACAGGCTTTCTCCATAATCTGCCAGTCCCCCACTTAAATATGGAATTTAGAGAAGAACTATTAGAAGAATTCACAAATGAAGAACTCAGGTTAGTGATTAGCTTGATGTCAAACTGTAAAGCAACTGGAGAAGATGGTCTGCCAGTCGAATTTTACAAAAGATTCACCTCAACTCTCAACACATAAATTTTAAATCTCGCTAACCATCTACTCAAGGGTGGTGAACCTCCAACATCTTTCCATACAGCAGTAGTGGTTAGCATCCTGAAGAAGGACACAAATAGGGAGAATGTCAACTCTTACAGACCCATAAGCCTCCTCAACGTTGATTATAAAATCTTCACAAAGCTACTTACAAACCGACTTAATAGAATGGTGGGCTCACTTATTCATGCAGATCAATGTGGATTTGTAGCCGGGAGACCGCTCTCCAGCAATACAAAATTTTTAATTGAAGCATTAGATTATTTTAATGAAAATAGGATAGAGGCTCAGGTATGGTTTTTAGATGCTGAAAAAGCGTTTGACTTGGTATCATGGAATAGTTTATTTTTAATTTTGGAAAAGTTTAGCTTCCCAGACAGGTTCACAGAACTAATAAGACGCTTATACTAGGATTCACAGGCGCAAATTCTAATTAACTCCATAAATGTGGGCACTTGTCAAATAAATAGGGGTACTAGACAAGGCTGCCCCCTTTCCCCGATTTTATTTGCCTTGTTTATAGAGCCCCAGGCAATAGCGATTAGACAGAAAATGGCTCACACTCAAGGGATGACTAATAAAAAACTATATGCCGATGATATTATCCTATTTTTAAATCCTAAAGAAGGCACCCAGGAGGAAATCCTGGGGATTTTTTCGGTATTTCAGGCAATAGGAGGCTAAAAAATAAATAAGGCCAAGATGGAAATTTGACTGTGTAATTGCCCCACCGATTCACTACTGCCAAATTTTAGATCAGTATACAACTCTTGTCCAAAGAGATATTTAGGGATTTATGTGACGGAGAAAGTAGAGGATCTATTTCAACTGAACTACATCCCGCTGATACAAGCACGATGGAACCAACTCCCACTATCAATACTAGGTCGTGTGGCACTCATACGTATGTCTATTCTGCCTCAATTCATTTTTTTATTTTCAGCTGCTCTGCTCGCATTACAAACGTCTTTTTTTAAAGAGTTAGACAGTATCCCCTCATCCTTCTTATGGGCTAATAAAACACCTAGGCTGGCACTTAGCACTTTAAATTACTCTATTGCAGAGGGAGGGTTGTCCCTCCCAAACATAAGGAACTATTACCATGCAAGTTTTGCACACAACAGTTATAGATTTTCCTGTCAGACAGACCCCCCAGAGTTAGATAATTTCTTTATGAAGAAGATGTTAATGGAGTATAAAACTGTAGATCCAACAAGAATAGTTAAGTACCCTAAGAAAGTATGTTATAAGACTCTCCAATGGATTTTTAAACCAAAAACTCAACTGCTAGCATTTTATAGCATCCCTCGAATAAATGGTTTTACGAGGCTGTTTCATCTTTACACAGGGGAGAAGAGTTTTTTAGAAACTGCCGTTTTAAGAAAATAGGAAGAGAATGGATACTCCTAAATTAGGGATTTTGCCAATTGCCACTCCTGGAAGACATGGCCAGAGATAGAAATTGGGCTCCTACAGTCTAAAAACTTGCTTAAATTGTCATTTATTATTATAAGACACTTTTTGGAAAATGTTGACGCCAGGAGTATAACATCAAGTATAGGCATAAGTAATGCTTTTGAAACCCCGCTACAACGGTCCGGTAGCGCATGGGTGAAAATATTTGACGATAATAAATCGCTCCCTATTTATGAAAAAATTAGAGACAGATGGTGGAAAAAAGAAGTTACAGCTGCCAAGAATAACTTGGAATAGAATCAACAAACTAAATGCTACAGTAATAAGAGGCGCTAATTTTAAACGCACGCAATACTATACAAAATGGCTTATTTATAGGACAGCCTTCTTTTTTGCATAATATTTATCGACAAACTGAAGATAGGTGTTTCCGCGGCGCTTAAGAGGGAGGTGGCACTTGGTCACATATTGTTTGGGATTGAAATGAAATTGGCAATCTCTGGGAAGAAATCGAAAAATATCTTAGAGCCACCATAGATTTCTCTATTTCTATTGATAAATATATTGCAGTATTGGGCTGTTCGCCTAATATGATGTTAAGCAATACGCAAGAAGAATGCTTATATATATATATATCGGCATTAGTAGCAAGATCCTTAATCCTCCAAAACTGGTGCAGCAATAAGATATCTTCCTTACATGCACGGAGAGCGAAACTTAGTAAAGTCAAAGAATGCGAGAGAAGATGCGCATTAAGATCAGGGACATCTAGGAAGTTCGAGAAACGTTGGAGCTCTATAGGCAATTAGTCCGGGTTCCTGGAAGAGAGACTGTTAGCTGACAGTATAAAATTGAGGAGGGGGTTTGGGATTTTAGACAGAATAGCTAACCCTGTATAGAGTTATGCATTTTCAGGTTATACTAGGGGACCAATGCTATTCTGTACTAAGCACTTGTGCACTTTAATATTCGTATTTTGTGTGCCTCTTGCATTCAGGCAATTTATCACTCTTTATGGATTTTTTCTGCTAAGATTCCTAGCAATTAGGTGTTCAACAAATTTTGTTGCATACAATCGAAGCCCTTGAGGTAAGTGTATAAGTGTATACAAAGTAAAAAGCATCACATCATGACCTAAGGGTTGGAATCACAAGGTAAGGGCGTTCAAAGCAGAGAGCATCACATCATAAAGTGACCATTAGGTGGACATTTGGAGAAGTGTGGCTCAATGATTAGAGCGGCAGACCCTGATGCAGAGGTCTGGCCCGGGACCAGGGTTCAATTCCCCGCCTCGGTGGGTCTTGGGCTCAAAAATTCCACGGACCTGATAATTCTCGCCTCTGTTCCATTCCAATCATGGAGTCCCACTCTGCAACTCTGGGCAATAGCTTGCTTAATCTCCACAACGGCCCCCACAACGCTCAGGATGCCTGGCCTCCACCTTGGAGGTGCCCAGGAGTGGACGCCTCACAGGGAAAGCCAGGATGGGTTCCACAGCGGTATTCGTACAAGCGCCTTGAGACCCTTGCGGGTGAGTAGTGCGCTATACAAGTATCAATTTACATTTTAAAACGGGATGTATATCAACTACGATGTACATGATTGAAACCATCCTTATGATGATGATGTTGTTCTGGGCAACCCAAACACAAATAATATAAAACAGCAGCCAAGATAGTCCTTGTGAGGATGTTGTTGTTGTCCTGAAGAATCCAAACATGTAAATTATATAAAACAAACGCAGACACATGTTTCGTCCCCCCTAGGGACTTCCTCAGGGCTTATTCATGTAGTTGCAATAGGAGAAGAAGAGTAAGCAGGAGAGTGCTCACAATTATACAATAAGTATCTAGTATAAGTAGTAGGTTTCCTCCATAGTAGATATGTAGCCATAAGTAGAAGCCTGTATTAGATCTAATGTGGGAGTAGATGCGAAAATAGGACCGGCAGTCACTTGGCCCTTAGACGCGCTGTTACGGTATGATGGGATGTAAGTTACTTTGTATACACATACCTGAAGTGCTTTGATTCTGTGTAATGACATTAGGTGAACACCTCATCCAGTACACTTTGTGTCTGTTTCTGTTTACACTACCAGCTGAGCTTCGACTCCCATATTTTGATTTGGTTTACTTCTGGGTGGGGTTGTGTTTCGATTCCCAGCCATTGCAGAACTCTTGAGGTCCTAAGCAATACAGCTGGTTCCATGGCCAAGCACCCGTTATACACATGTTCTATTGTCTGACTAGGCCTGTACATGAACAATATTTGTCACAACAGACAGATGAATTCATCTTAGAAAATGTAAAGATGCATCAAATGCATGCACACACGCGTCACTGAGGGTGTTACAACGGAGAATGGAGATGCATTAGCACACATCTGGCCTGCAAAACACCTGCATGTATGAATGGTGATGTCACTGCCACTCTCCTCTGACTCAATGTCACTGAAGTCATTGTGTGACCATGATTGTTGGTGTGTGAGGATTTGAAGGAACCCGCTTTAGCCACTAGTTTACATTTCACTTGTTTTGGGTGTAGGGTGACCACTTCACTGCAGGTCATCACAGCACTATTTCCAGTCCCGAACTTTTCACCTACAAATCACTGATTTCATGAGTGCTAGTGTGATTAGTAAAACCAGCTTAACTAGACCACAGCACCCAGAATAAAGAAATAGAACAACTCTCAGACAGATCAAAAAAAGCACGAAGACAAAGCATAAATTCAACTTAGACTGAACATCTTCACTGCTAAGCTGTTTATGATGGACCTTAGAGCACACAACAAGTAAATGTGCACCTGGCTGGTGATCACTTTAGTGTCAAGTGTCAAGCAAATCTGTTCTCAGTCCAATCACATGCAACTTAAATCCCTTATTTTAATATATGATACACCACACACCAGCACAACAAATAAACATCTGAATCATGATTATGCAACATCCACTCCTCTTACCCCCTTGCAACACAGTGTCTTTGAGATGCTTGTCCTCTAGTGGCTAAGCCTGCATTATTCGTCCAACCTTGAAGGGCTGATTTTCATCCGGTGTGTGTTCACCAGAGAATTTTTCTTGAAACTGAGAACCAAATACCCTACATACATCGGTGAGGTTGGATTCCAGATGTGAACTTCCAGTCATTCCCATGACCTGTGTTTTGGGGCTATTAAGTTTCGAGATGCTCTTGCTGTGACAGACTGCTTACTGGATGAAGGATAAGACCGGAGAGCTGGCACTTCAAAGTGGGCAACTTTCATACCATGAACTTCAAAGTCTCATGCACTAAATTACATTTATGCCTGGAAACAGATTATGCAAAGGGGAGCTTGAGCCTCCCAACTTTGTTAAACTGAAGCTGGTCATCAGCATGGAGACGCTAAGCATGACTTTTGCCGGTTGTGACCCGGACAGGGAGACGAGGATCTGCCGTTCTCCATCCTGGGTGAGGGGACGTTACCCAGGAGAATCATGAACACTCATCCTGGAGCATGGAGCACCAACTTCTGTCTGAGCAGAGACTAGTGGGACCTAAGCAGAGAAGGAGATCGCCCGGAGGGTTTCGGCCAAGTGGATTCCCAAAAAACGAGTGTGAGATTCTGATCTGTCGGAATCAGTGAAACTGATAGGGTTGGGGACTTGTGTGTGCTATGGGGACCCCCATATGCCAGGTAGGGTCTGCAGAAAAGATTGGACCAGTGAACTGATTGGGTCGTCCGCCTGCATGCGTAGTCTGCGACCCCCTGGGCCTCAGTTAATAGTAAGGGTCATCGACCTGGTGTTGCGTTGCGACAAGAGAAGAGCCGTCATCTTGTAGATGGCTGTGACTTGAGGAGGGCTGTTGTCTTAGTGTGCTGTTGCGGCCTGGTATGTCAGGTGGGGGCCCTGGTAAAGATTAACGACCGTCGCCCAGGTGCATCGCCGCAGTGAGAGGTGGGCCATTACTCTGTGCAGTATGGGGACCTGAAGGGGCCATCGCCCAGTGTACCGCTGTTGCAAACCCTGTCTGTCTATATGGGGGTATGAGGGTCTTCACTGTGGAACAGCATGGAGCCATGATGATGAAGAAGGTGTTTGTGACTCGCAGAGTAAGAGCAACAATTCAGCTACCCAAATTCAGGAGCACTGAAGACCTGCTGCTGGAATCAGGGAAACTTACTGCGTGACTGGAAGAGAGCCATGTACCCCTGCCACCTCCACATAGCGTCCAGACTTATGCATCACCGGCCCACAGACAAACGCCTGCTCTCCGCACTGCCACTCCAGTGAGCATGGGTAAGACTGAACACCGGGCCAAAGGGCCCCTGGTGGTATTTGCTCTGACTGATGCACTACAGCATGGAGACACTTTGACTTCTTCATAGTCATTGTGGAGCTTCTAAGTCTTGAACTCAGTAGAGGTGAGTAGCTTGGATGCTGTTTCGTGTGTATGAGGAATAACCACAGTCCGTAGAAAAGGAAGCAGGTCTTGAGAGCTTGACTGGGTAGCACCAACATGCCTACAAGATCACTGACGGAATATCGGCAACAGAAATATCGTATTGTCAAAAACATCGAAGACCAAAATATCGAGAAGATAAGTGCTAATAGGTAAATATAGATTTACTATTCTTAGCTCCACATCTACGTAACTTGAAGATATGTGTTGTCAAGGTACATTTATGTGGAGTTCTATATAGTAAAACTTTGATTACCTATTGAAACTTACCCTCACACTATTCCTATCCTTGATATTCTTGACCCAATATGTATTCCACACAATGTTGTTTTTCAACTATATTTTGTCTAAATACTGTGCCTACCTTCTGATGTTGAGTCGCTAATGCCAATGTACAACTGTTTGCGACTCTAATGGGGGTCTCAAATTGCATGCCTCATGAATATTCATGAGGCACTCACAATTTACAATGCCATTGGGAATGGCTGGCCCTCCAAGGTATGGTGGCCTGCTGGGGTCGGCAGACCATCATGTCTGGTACTGCTTTTAAATAAAGCAGTATTCTTTTTAAAATGCAGCCCCTTTCCCTTAAAGGAAAATGGGATGCATTCAAGAAAAGAAAAATGAAACGTTTTTGTTTCATTTTTTAAGGGCAGGTAGTGGTCTCTGGGACCACTGCCTGCCCCTAAGTCCAACACTTCCCTACTATTGCACAGCCTGGAGTGGGACTAGAAAATTAATTTCCCCTGAGGTCCAACGCTTTCCCGACTGTTGCACAGGTGGGAGTTGGAATAGTTCATCTTACCCCTCCAAAGTCCAACGCTTTCCTTTCTGTTGCACAGACTGGATTGGGAATTGTATATCTTACCTTTTCGAAGTCTAATGCTTTCCCTACCATTGCACAGACTGGAGTGGGAATATTAAATATTTTCCTTCCAAAGTCCAACGCTTTCCCTACTGTTGCACAGACTAGGGTAGGATAGTATAGTATGTCGTAATCCTCCAAAGTCCACCAATTTCCCTACTGTTTCACAGACTGGATTGGGAATAGTAAATCTTACCCCTCCGAAGTCTAATGCTTTCTCTACTGTTGCACAGACTGGAGTGGAAATAGTAAATCTTACTGTTCTGAAGCCCAAAGCTTTTCCTACTGTTGTGCAGATTGGAGTGGGAATAGTCAATCTAACCCCTTCGAAGTCCAACATTTTCTCTACTGTTGCACAGACTGGAGTGGGAGTAATAAATCGTACCCCTCCGAAGTCCAACACTTTCCCTACTGTTGCACAGGCTGGAGTGCAAATATGAAATGTTATCTCTCTGAAGTCCAACACTTTCTGTACTTCTGCACAGACTTGAGGTGGAGTAGTACATCTTACTGTTCCTAAGAACAATACTTTCTGTGCTGTTGACCTGTTTGGAGAGAGAATATTGAATGGGAAGCTGCTACACTGCTACACTCACCTGCGGAGACCCGTAGAACCACGCCATTACCGCCACCGCCAAGAGTCCAGGGGTGTCATTACCGCGCCAGCAAGCACCATCTTCCGCGTCGCCGCCCCGGGACTCCAACTCCCGGCAGCCCCAGCGGCGGCGCGACGAGCTGACGCGGCGCCAGCGCCAGGAGGCGCCTACAAATCGCCCAGAGGCCCGCTTCGCGGGACGCGTGCGGGACACGCCGGGCGAAGCCCGGTAAAAGGGCGGGCCGTCTGTGGCCGTCCGGGGCTGACCGCGGCTGGGCTGGGCCACCTCCCTTGATTTTCATCACAGGTATTCTGTCGATATCCTTATATAAGGGGTACTTTGGATATATTGAACGTACGGTGGTTGTTAAGAATGGGGAAATCCACGCGGATGGCCACTCGTTCAACTGTTAAAACTAAAGCCCCATCTAAGACCCCTCTTCCAAGTTTGACAGCAATAGATAGGATGCTGCAAAAAACAATTGGGGTAGTCGCTAATGCTATTGAGAGCACCGAGAGGCGGCTATCACTACCCCCTAGCCTATGTTTGCTAACGCAACAGCATCAGGACACTGAGGATCACTCTAACACCGCGCTGAGCATGCCATTATCACAAGAATCCATCCTAATGGCCTCATATGCGGACTTTCCGGTTAAGGACTCGAATTGTGTTCTAATTTCGCAAACTACACCTCCTGATGATTTCATGACTCGGGAAAATAGGTTGTCTCTTACCCCCAGATTAGGATTAAGTGAGGGACAACCTAATATAAATAATGTGCCTGATCACAGGGAGGAGTTATTTGTTTGTGAAAACAAAGATATAAACACTGTGGGTTCAATACATGGTGCTATCTCCCCACAAGGGATACAAGGGAGCAGTTCAAAAGCAAAAGCTGTGCAGAATGCACGCAAGAAAGTGAAACCAAAAGGCAAAAATTTGAAAATTGTACCAATACCCCTACAAGAAAATGGGGAGAAAAGAAAGTCAATAAGTAGTATTGAATCCCTTAACCAAGATGATAAGTCCACCTTACAAGAAGGAATTGCATTGAATGATTTGGTAGACTTCATGATAAAAATTGAGCAGGTAATGAAGTCTTTGATATTGCCAGTAGTAGGAAGATTAAAAACCCTTGTTGAAAAAATTGAGGGCTTAGAAAAGCAAGGGGCAGGTAATTTAGAAACATTGGAACATCTTAGTACACTAATTAGACCTATAGTCGTATCTAACACCAATAAAACAGATAATGCTGTTATTAATGTTTCGCACTCATTAGAACCTGCAATTTTACCTGGAAGGTGCGAGAAGGATGATGCACCCCTTATCCTACCTACGGGGGCAAATATGTTAAATGAAATGGATTCTGGTGGTAAAAGAATTGAAAAAGAGAAAGGTAAGGGACTTGAGGAGAAGGAGGGAATGGCAGATTCAAAAGTCTATAATCGAAATAAGGATATAAACGATTATGACAAGGATAAAAGAATATATATTGACCTCCCTCCACAGTCAATTCCCTATACCGTAGTGTTGACAGGGGTACCAGAGTTGAGCAATGGAAAGGCAGAAAACTATCAGGAACCCAAGAATAAGGTAATACATTGGCTGAATTATAATAGGCCATTGCCTGGACAAACACGTGTGGAAATTCTAAATGTTAGGAGAGTACACTGGATTGGACAGAGGCACAAAGATATTCAAGGAGATTGTATTATCGTGAACTTGAGAGACAGAAGAGCAGTGAGTTTTATTTGTCATTGGGAACCTAACTATAATACAGGCAGAATTCAAACTGTAGACCTAACCTATTTTTATCCATTAATGGATTCAAGGAGAGATCATACCTGGTATCATGGGGAATATAGGTCCAGACATAGAGGTAATGTTAGCCCAAATTTCAATATCCCTTTAGCAAATAGATTTCAGATCTTGCAGGGGCTAGAAGACATTGACTGACTTAAGGGAGACAATAGACCCACTGATTTGAATACTAGCGAAAGTAGCGAGTTAAAGGACCAAGGGCCTCGGAATACCATCACCGAATTAGAGATAGCTAAGGTGGTCCTTATTAGCAAGAGCCCACAAATTGAGGTACTTTGTGGTGGGGAAGCATCTCTTAATAGTAACAATGATTCAGTGGATGATCAATTTAGTGGGAAGGTTTGGTCCTTTTTGAGTTGGAATATTGCAGGTCTGAGATCTAAATAGGGTAATGAAAATTGGGAAAAACTGGTAGGTAATTCTGATGTTACTAGCCTCCAGGAAACATGGACAACTGAACCTATACACATTAATGGATTTAAAACATATTTTTCCCCAGCAGTAAGCTCAACTCATGGTAGGGCTAAAGGAGGTTTGTGTACTTACGTTTCGAATCTGTTAGTAGGAATTAAAACTGAGTTAGTTTTTAATAATGTGTATTATCACATTTTAAGGATCACAGTTAATAAGGGGTTTTCCATAGTTTTGATACATTTTTATGATAACATCCAAGGAGAAGACCCAATGGATGTCTTTAGATTATTAGGTAGTAATATCACCTCAGCAATTGGGAGGAGGACTGAGGACACCTGCATTATTTGGGTAGGAGATTTTAACTGTCAATTATGCAGGAGTGCAGAGAGTGGGTTATGTGGGGTAAAATTAGATAGAGATATTGGCTTTAGTCATTTTGAACATCCTGGACAAGGGGACTATCTAAATGAATTAATATTTGAAAATGATTTGGACTTTGTAAATAGGTTGATCAGTCCAGAAATCCCCTTCTTACCAACGTTCAATGGCAGAGGGGCAAATACAACTATCGATTATGCCTTAATGACCTCTAGACATAGGGATATGATACGGAATTATAGAATTCTGGATTGCCCGCTTAGCGATCATTTTCCTCTAAGCTTCGATATAACTGAGACTTAAGAAACATCGTGGTAGGGTCAAATCTAAAGTGATAATAGATAATATCACTATGGCCCGTAAAAATGGTTATGCTTTAAAGTGGACAAAAATTTGCCCCGTTGACTTCCAGGAGAAACTAATAAAAAGTATGTTGCCCCAATTTTCTGTATGTACAGATGAGAATGCTAATGATTCTGATTTCATTAATAATTTTTTATTGATTATTGCCCAAATAAGGAAGTTATTGTGGGTTGGTACTAGTGGTGGGAATACAAGGCAGAAGAGGTGGTTTGATTCAGAATGCACTAAGGCATATAGAAGTCTAAAGCATGCTATACATGCTACGGAGAAAGATACTGATTTAATTAGGAATTGTAGGAATGTCTATAAGCAGACCCTTAAAAACAGGAAAAATGCTTTAAAGCTGGAAGCATGGGATGCTTTATGTGACGCCTCGCTAAGTAAAGACTCTGCCTTATTCTGGAAAGTTGTTAATGCCCCTTTTTTAAATTTTATTCACACAGACCCACTAGATGTGGCAATTACTGAGAGTGAGTGGGCTGAATATTTTGCCAAGCTGTATTCCATTGTACAGGATAACATGGAAAGTACTAATGATAACACCCAAATGAGAGACTGTACACAGAGTAGTAGCCAACTTGAACCTGAAATAACAATAACAGAGGTGCCGAAATGTATTGATGCATGTCTGGCGGGGAAAGCACCTGGCCCTGATGGAGATCCTGTTGACTTATTTAAAAACAATAGGGAACTATGGGCTCCAATTCTCACACATTTGTTTAACGCCACTCTGAAAAAAGGCCTCCTCCCATCGTGGTGTGAATCCCTGATAGTCCCAATTTTTAAAAAGGGTGACCGTGAAAACTGTAAGTGTTACCGCCCAATATCACTCCTGGATTCTACTATCAAAATTCTAGGAAGGATAATTTTAGATAGATTACATGTATGGGCTGATGAAGCTAATATTCTAAGTGACCTACAGTATGGCTTTAGGAAAGGTCTCGGAACAATTGAACAGTGTTTGAATTTGCATATTTTAACTGAAAAATACACCAAAGTTAAAGAGGGACGAATGTTTTTAACTTTTGTGGATCTTACTTCTGCATTCGACTCTGTAACACATTGTAAACTTTGGGTAGTTATGAGTAAACTGGGTGTGGATAAACAGATTATTAACTTCCTGAGAGATCTCTATGCAGGAGCATCGGCCAGAGTAAGATGCGGAAAAAATGGCGAATGCACTAGATCCTTTGCAATCAAAAGGGGTGTACGACAGGGCTGTGTCCTGGCGCCGTTCCTTTTTACACTCTATATCAACAATGTGGAAAAGACATTGATAACTGAGTACAGGGACGTGCCAATGGTAGGGAAAAGATCAATCCCTATTCTGCTATATGCAGATGACGCGGTCCTGAAGGCTAGAACACCGCAGGCCATGCAAAGAGTAGTTACATCCTTTTTTGATTTTATGAATCAGCTTGATCTAAGTATAAATTGTTCTAAGACATTCACCATGCACTGTGGGCCGGGTGCACAGAGGAAGAAAAAAGCAATTTATATTGGAACTACCCCAGTAGAGGATATTTTAACATTTCCCTACCTAGGGGTCTTAATTGATAGTTCTGGGCTATGGAACAATACAATTAAGACAAGGAAATTGTTGTACTGTAAATCTATCATGGCTTTAAAAAAATTTAGTCGAAAAATAGGGAGGAAACCAATTAAGGAAATGTTGACTGTCTACAAAGCAACTTGTGTAGCCATTGTCACTTATGGGGCAGGCCTATGGGGATATGCAAATGTCAGCACTTTACAAGTGGTTGAAAATAATTTTATGAAATATCTCCTAGGGGTCCCACAGAGTGTTTCGACATATGTTTGCCATGTAGAACTTGGGGAGCCATATTTAGAAGATATAATAAAAACTGCACCAGTTCTACTATGGCACAGAATATGGACCGCAGATGAATCTGGTTTAAATCGAATGATCATGGAAAATGCGATGGGTCTAGAGAAGTGTGGAAAAATTAGATGGCTGAATTATATTAATAATTTTCTCACACTACTAGGGCTGGGGGATTATTACACAGACCCACCCACTCTTTGTAATATATCTAGGAAATGTTTAAAAGATAGATGTATGACCTATTTGCATGAGACCAGAACTAGAATAGAGTTCAAGAAAACTACGGTGGTAGCTCATGAGCAAATTGTAATCTGCAATTACTTACAGCCATATTTAAAGCTACTAATGAGTGACTATGAAAGGTTTTTACTAACACGTTTTAGATTTAATTTACTATTCAGATCACTCAGCTTTCCAGTTATGAATAATTGGTCAAAAATTCTGAGCAAATGTCCCTGTGATGATCTATCAGTGCGATCTGATATGCATATACTTTTCTTTTGTAAGTTTTATACCAGACCTAGACAAATGTATGTTGTTCCTTTGCTAAAAATTATGGAAATTAATCGATGTTGCCCTGCTTTTTTAGCTGTACAGAAATTGGATAACATTTTAACAGTCGTATTTATTTCCTCATTCCTTAAAAATGTTTTTAAATTACGGAAAACAATTGAGATCTGAACTTACTCGGTTTTTCCTATGTATGGTTCCTATAATTGTTATTTTAAAATATGTGTAATTTTGTGTCTGTACTTTTATGGTTATTTTGTTTTAATAACCGAATAAAGATCAACTTGACTTGAATGTAACCCTCTGAAAGCTTACGCTTTCACTATTGTTGCATAAACTAGAGCACGAGTAGTATATCTGTTATTGCCAGACATCTATACTTTTCTTAATATTGTTTGGATGTATTTATTTTTATTATTTGTTTAATTTTAAGATTATTTTTTAATAAACATATATATATAAATATATATATATATTTTTTTTCCATTAAACATTTATATTATATGAAGTAAATGTCTTATTATCCTTTTATAGTTTCTTTTATTTTTTTCCCACAACTAATTGTATTCATTTTGGAAGGTACAGAGTGGGCAGAGCCCTGCTGAGACAGTACATATATTGTATAAGACATACAGTACCTAGTTGTCACATTCAAAAACAGCTTGGCCTACAGAACACCAGGCCGAAAGTGTAACAAACTACACCAAACACCTCCCAAAGAGTCGTAATTGCGTGTTGTTAAAAACATGTCTGTAAATAGTCAGTTACATCAGACTATAATAGTGGATAATGACCAATATATCGTTCAATGGGATCGTGAGAGTCTGATAGTGGTAATGTGGGTACATCAATGCCCCCATATGTTGCCCAACGGGACCAGATTTTTCTATGCTTCTGTGGGCATCCCCTCACTTGAAAGACCACAATTTTGGCCCTCCTACACCTGTCCATTGCCTTCTTCCACCCCGCTATGCTAGGTGGGGATGTTGTCTTCCATTTGTGTGCAATATCTTTTAGCGAGGGTGAGACCCAGTAACAGAAGGTGCTGCTTGCAGCGGTCCCCCCCCCGATCTCATCTGTGCTGTGAAGGAGCAGTGGAATGGTCGAGTGGAATGGTCCAGGCCAGAACCTTGCCTAGACAGGACGTCACCTGAGTCCAGAATGGTTGTATCCCTGTACATCTCCACACCGTATGGAGAGGAAGGAGCCCTCTTTGCTATTGCAGCGAAGGCAATGAGGGGGCTGGATAGCATCCATCCTCCATAACCGGGACCGGGTGTAATATACCCGGTGGAGGTACTTAAACTGAATGAGGCGGTAACGTGAGGAAACTGCCGCATACCGAGGACTAGCTTAGGCCTCGGTCCAGTCATCATCTGTCCGTGCCGGCAAATCGACCTCCCATGTCGCCCTAGTCTTATGTATAGTGTTATGTGTGTGAGTATTTAGCATCTGGTAAATTTGTTTGATCTTGTGGGCCAATGTCCCCCATCAGTAAACTGCCTTCTAATGGGTGAAACTCAGGAAATGCCTCCAGATGATGGATGTGGGGGTCTAAAGCATATCGCAGTAACTGTGGAACTGGGATTTATATAGGTGAAACTCGGTTTGCATCTGTTGAAAGGACTTAAGTGTGGTATCGTGCATGATGTCATCCAGCGTGGAGATTCCGATGAGATCCCACTTGCGGAATTTAACCAGAGCGGATATGGACCGTAGATACGTACCCTGTCAAGGGGGGGTGGAGCGTATCAGTCTTCCCCACCAGCCCATGGATTTCACTGTGCGTCTCCAGAGTTGTATAACAGTCCTGCAGGCTGAGGGGAAGGTGTCTAAGGTCGCCCGGCTATACAGAAGTTGTACTAAGGGTGTGCCTGTCATAGCCAGCCGCTCCACTGCATATGCTGGATCGGACTGAGACCCGTACCACGTTCATTAATTACTAGAAGGTGAGGGGCAGAATAATATGCATAGATGTCTGCCGCTGCAATACCGCCACAGTATGTTGATTGTGTGCATGTGTGGAGTGCAACCCGGATCACCCCTCCTTGCCATAGGAACCTGTTCAGGATCGCATTACGTTGTGTGAACCATGAAGGAGGAATATTGGATGGGAAATTCTGCAGCCGATATAGGAGACGTGGTAAAGATACCATCTTTAAAATTGTGGATCGACCATACAGCGATAGGGGCAGCTGTGACATTTCACAATTAACAAATGAAGTGAAAACATCAATTCAATCAAATCAATTCATGTCTGAAATGTCACCTTGTGAACTCACTTACTGATTGTATTATAATTGCACTTGTGGTTTTAACCTTTTTTTAACCTAATTTTCACATTATGCAAATTGTGAAGTGTTGTCCATCCCTACCCCGTGTATTTCTAAAATGTATAAGAATTTCTCAGAAAAATAATAATTAAATGATGTAGACCATCTTATTCGTGATTTTGGTCTTAGACTGTTAAATAGTTGGCAGCACAATAAATGGCCAGCTAGATATTTCATTTTTCTTGTACTTTAGAAAGTTGGCATTTTCATGTCATACCATTTGGTGCCTGCAGTCTGTTTCTTAGGTCACAGAATCCGGTGTAGTTGGCCCTTGTGCATTCCTCCCAGATAGCCACTCGATGGAGAGACTGGGCGTAGGCAAGCTGAGCATTTCATGGCAGGATAGGGGGGAGGAAGCGAGATGTGTCCAGCCCTACTTGACACTAGCCTAAGGTGTCTGCAGACAGACTGAGACCAGGATAGGTAGGCAGGAAATGCCAGACACTTCTGTGAGGGGAAATCTGTAGAGGTTTCTTCCACTTCACTTCAATTTGGGTGCCCGATACAAAAATAGAGCACTCAGACCCACTCTACACTTCACTTCTGGATCTGCAAAAGGACTCTCAGAGGACTGCCCTGCTGCCTGTCACCTGCTGTGTGCTTCGGAGGACTGTTCTGTTGCACCAAGAGGAAATCATACAAACAGAAAGGACGTCCCAAACCAACAACCCAAAAACCAGCAGTTATGATATGTTCATGTCAGCAGAGTAAATATATCAGAGAAAAATACAGTAGCTCTGTCATTTTCATGCCCAGAGTTAGACAAAGAACTAGAAGTCCCTCAAGCTTGTGCAGTTTTTATGGTAGAAGAATTCTTGGAGGTGATCCTGTCCAGAGCGTCGGTGTCCACTGCTCCATGTTCAGAGTTGGGTCTTCTGTAAGATGGTGCTGCTCTGCCGGCTCTTTGCCCACAGGATCTAGAAGAGGTTTCTTGAAGGTGGCAGGCAGCTTGGAGGCCTGGTAATGGTGGCTGGCCTCCTGGTGGCACATGGAATGCCAAACATGGGCTTCTTTTTCATGGGATCACAGAAGTCATGAATTCTCAATGGAAGGTGGAGCATGACCTCCTGTAGTGTCCAACTCATGACAGCCATTTCACCATTGCAAATCATATGAACTTTCAAACCCAAGATGTGGCAGAGTCTCTTCCTCTAGAGTCATTTGATGTTTTTCGATCATCTGACTCTCGACCAGATAGTGTCTGGCTCTTTCTTCCTTCCGACGCCATTGGGAGTGTCGTGCCTTGACAATTATTACCTGTGCAATCTATATAATTAATGGAGATCTGCACAGTCTGCCGAAGGAGGTTTTCCCCTTATGGGTTTTAATTCCTAGCTGTGACCCTCTAGAGGAAGTACCTGCCACCTTTCATGTCTATTATTCTGCGCAGGGTAGCACCGTGACTGCTTGGAGGAGCCACCCTTTCCTCAGACAATCTTGAAGCGCACTCAACAGACCTACATCACGTCCAGTCCATGACACTCTCAACTAGAAGCAACAGAGGAGTTGGCTTAACAGAGGAGAGGAGTTGGCTTAATGGTTAGGGCGGTCGACCTCGGAGCTGGGGAACCAGGTTCGAGTCTCGGCAGGGATGCACAGCATCCTGTGATTCTGGGTAAATCACTTAATCTCCCAGTGCCTACCAAAAATGAATGTGTCCTCATGTAACGCAACTGATGCTCGTGTAAAGCACTCTGAAACCTCCGGGTCAAGTTCCCGCTATATAAAACTCTGTAAAGAAAAAAAAAATCATGTCTCCTTGCAGACTAACAAAATAACTACTTCTCACATCACCAGAACCTAATTGCTATGGACATGATGGACAGTCCATTCAAGGACAACACGAAGACATGTGGAACTCGATTGCTGAAGGGGACTTACTCAAAGACTACTTTCTTTTGTACTTCTATTTTAAAAAAAATTGATAACATGGCATCTATCAAGCAGCCAGAGTTGTGGTGTGCCGCGAGACATAAGACATTTTTAATGATTGCTCTGCTTCTCAAAATCTTCTGGGTGTGGTGAGATGGGGCCGTGCTGCACTGAGAGCCAACCTTGAACATAAAGTGAGCCCAAAGAATGAATTTACTTTAATCTACCACAGACTTTGGGGCAGATTTAGATCTTGGCGGACAGGTTACTCCATCACAACGGTGACGGTTATCCCATCCGCCGAAATATAAATCTCATAGGATATAATGTGATTTATATTTCAACAGATAATGGGATTCATATTTTGGCGGATGGTATATTTGTCATCGCTGTGACGAAATAACCTGTTCACTAACATCTAACTCGGGCCCTTTGACAGGAATGCCTGCCTGTGACATTTTCGTTTTGACTTCTGAACTACTGGCTTCTTCCATACCAGCTCACTTGGTGGCATAACTTTTTCTTTTACATTCTTTTATCACCCCTGTGCAGACAGCATTAAAATAATTTTCTTTTTCTCACATTCTCTCTAGAACTCCAGTGAGGAATATCTGACTTGTCTTACTGCGATAGTCCATTGAATGGTTCTCAGGTCACTCATACCAAACTCCTTCAAGACAGAAATCCTCTGCTCTCTATTTTCCCTACAGGCGCTATTTAACACGCTAGTAATGAGCAAATTGGATTATTACAACAACCTATCGGTTGGCATCCATCAGTATTGTTATGTTATTTTCAGATGTTTGTAGAATGAGCTAATTACCTAATGAAGCTGTGGATAAAGAGAAACTGCTGGGAAGATTTAATCTGATTATAAAACGCAACGCAAGGTCTTTAACAGTAGTACCTGTCTACGCAGGAGATCATTTCAGTAGATGGCAGCAACAGATAGAGAGAGCTCCCTGATGCGGACTCGTCTTACCATAATCGTTTGCAGAAGTTTGACAAAAGCATTCTGAATGGAGTATAAGGAAGGAAGATGTATGTAGACAGTAGAAAATGTAGTGGCCTTGAATACTGAACACTTGGCTACTGGGACCCAGTGATGAGAAGCCAGATGTTTCAGAAATAATAAGGAGAACAGACTTTCCCAAAATAAGCCATGCAACAGAATTCCGGATAAGCTAGAGGAGCTGGCTAAGGTAGGCCAGAAGTCCCAGACATAAGGACTTAAATAGTGTATGCTCCAAACAATATTAACCTGAACAGCTGTTTACCTGCATGCTGCTGAATGAAGTGGGGCAATCTTAAGGAGAACTTTCATTTAAATGAAAAATGTGGTGGAAACCCTGTTGATTTTATCTATAAAAGGAAGACCACTGTCGGGTATAATCCCCAAATAATAGGCTGAAGGATGAAATGGGAGGAAAGCCTTGTCCCGCATACCTCCAAGCCGAGATCCAGATTCAAGGAGGTGCCCTAAATATCAAAATTTAATTTTTATCACCTAATAGTTTGTGAATGTTGGAGCTGATCTAAGCAGCTGCTGTTCCCAAGAAAGTCTGAAATATAGCTAGGGAATATACCCGAGATCTTCCTTGGTTGAAAAAATGACTTGGGTGTAGTCAAAATATGACATGAGGAAAAAAAATATGGATTTGATCAAGGTAGCAGGCCGACCTATATACAAATCAAATCTAGTAGGGCTAAGTGAGGATCTTTAAGGAACTCCACATTGCAGTGTCTTGAAGGGGAATTTGACTGGGATCAACAATTTTGCTAGATTCTTATTCATCAGAAAATCTTTACCCTCTTCTTAAATGGGTAGATGATGGAGCCGAAAGCTAGGAGTTTCATTAGGCATCATATCAAAGACAACACTAAGATCCACAAGGATAAATGCTGCTTTTCCACCGTCATCAAGAATGCAGTGCAGCTGATCAGTAAAAGTCAGGAGCCCCATTTTTAAGCAATATATACTGCAGATTGAGCTGAGTCGGTCAATTGCAATGAAGAATCTGGAGCCGCAGAACAATCAGAATGAAAGTTTGAATGTATAGTAACTATTTTATCATAGGAAATTTGGAGACCGCTTTACACAAGGCTGTTAAAGAGGGCTTGAGTTGGAGCTTGCTACATGGTGAGAATGTTACTTCACACTGCAAAAAAAGTTTGTGGCAGGAGTTGTGTTCATTTCAACGTGAAGCACAGAATTTAGAGAAGAGCTTCATATTTAAGTGAGTTTGTGAAAACAAGTCTATCAGCTAGAATGTGTCAGGTTTGGAAAAATCGTCAATCCATATATTTAGATATCCTGCCAAACTTATCTAGCAAAGTGTATAAAGTAGGGTGGAAGATGGGCAAGGTGCTGGGACCATAAGAATGATAAAGGCACACCCCAGCACTGAGTGAAGTAGTACAAGCATCACTTCTTCAAAAAAGGGTTTGTGCAAAAGACACATTATTGGAGAGCAGCATGACTATTGAGAGAGAGGAGTAGATATTATGTGCCAACCTTGCTTCGGGAGCATTAGTACGGTCTTTGTGAATTATTTTAAAACCTTTTGCAATTGTACAACTTATATCACGCCCGAAAGACTTAAGAAGCCAAGAGTCATAATAAAAAACGTAGACATTCATGGTGGAAACAGAAAGATTAATTCTTTTTTTTGGTGACAACATGTAAGTGAAATCTATCAGGACGGCAGGTGAGGACTATGCATTCTCAATGAACAGCAGAATAGAAAGAAAACTGCAAAGACAACAGAGATTGGTGTAAGAAATACAAATTTCAAGTGTCGGCACCGAACAATAACATGTTATCGCAAATACTGATATAGCAATTGATGTAGTCAATGATGTAATTTGAGATGCCATCAGTGATGTAATAAATGATATCCTAGAACATTTCATGAGTGATGTCATATGCAAAGTCATAATCAGGTTATGGCGGGGGAGCAAGTTATAGTTAGTGCTGCTAACTATAACTCGTTGAATTCAGTGTTTTTTTAGGTCAAAACATTATTGTTGGCATTGACAAATTCACCTTCCCACAACATTATGTTAACCTTTGTTGTTTTCAGTGAAAAATAAATATATGTGTGTGTGAGAGAGAGAGATGTATACATATATATACATATCTATATATGCAAACAAACCCCTCCATTGCCGAAAGAGTGAGGCCACACGGGGACATTTCATTCGGAAGCCTTTATTTGAACAGCTGTTTAGCACGATGCATTTCGGCTGGTTTAGCCTTCCTCAGGTGCTGCTGTAGTCCCAGGATGCTGCCCCACCTGTGTTTTAAGTAGTCCTGCATCCCTCTGATTGGTGGAGGCACCCAGTGCTCCTGGTCATGTGCTCGCCCCTCACGGTGTAATGCATTACACACTACATCTCCCAGAATTCCTCTTGCCTGGGTGGAGGTTGCGCGGAGCCAGATTGAAGGACAAACATCCCTTTGCTGCTGGTGCTCTGCAGGGGAAACACAGGTGTCTGGTTGAAATTGTCCTGGTTGCCATGTAAAATCACAAAGTGCTTCCTCGGGTCCCCTTACGCTCGAGCCTCTTGAAGTTAGTGTCCACCGGGCTGCGGGTTTACATTGCAATGAAGAAAACCCCTTGTGGAGTCACAATCTGCATATAGCAGCAGCCCTTGTATCTCCTGCTTGCTGAGGCGGGCTGGACAGATTCCGATACCTCGGATGAATATATATGTATATTTATATTAGTGTTAATTATATTACATTTAAATGTAAATACTTTCTCATTCAAAAAAATAATGTATTTATTTTTAATATAACATTTTAAATTAGTCAAAACATGGCTTTTACTTACATTTACTAAATATGAATTAAATATCAATTAGTTAAGGAGGGATTTTTTTAATTGTTTAAAAAAAGCTATATTTATACATTAATTAATACACTAACAGTAAATTCGATGAGTTGATGTGCTGCAACTCTTTTTTCATTCTATGTTAATAATCATTATTTTACTTTATAAATCTTTTCTTTTGAAATATTTTTTATAATTATTTTAAGAATTAAATAACGTTTATTATTATATTAGTTTAATGTTTGTCCCTATACTTCATCATAAGGAGATCTCTGCACCTGTGGTGGAGACCCCCCATGAGAGAAAAGTTGCTATTAGTAAATTTCCATTCTAAAGTTCAGTCTTAGATGGTTTCAGGTTGGTGGAGACATGTAAGGCTGCACTTGGAAATGGTGATTAGAAAAAGATGAAGACTTACATCTATGTGGAGGAACATTAGTTAATCTACATGTTTAGATCCACCTTGGTTATTGGGGCCCTTCCTTTTTATTGTTGATCAGCAGGCATAGTTAGTGCTGTTCAATGTACATTTCTTGCTTTTATTTGATTAATAATGTGCATTTTTAAGGGTGTAGTGCCTTGCAAACTGTGCCTTGCAGACAATAGTGGGCTACACCTTTTTAATATTTACCTTGCCGCCAATGGGTGGAGTGCTGCTGCGTGCCTCTGCTGTACCAGCATCAGCGTGTTCGTGCTTCATCATCACCCTGCTTCAAGTCCAGCGCCAATTTTGCTGCAACGTCCAGATGTGGAGAGTTTCTCCGCCCTGCTACCGATTAGCCCGACCCCTCTCTCTTCAATTTAGCTCACACAAAGTCTTAATTTTGGACATAGCTGTTTCACAGCAGCCTCACAAAGAAGGTATTACTTTTGCGGGTGCTTCTAAACTGCCTCCACTTCTTGTCTTCTGGTCACCTCCAGGGCAGATCTCTGGTGAGGTCAGCACTGACTCCACTTGTCCACCAGCCCTCTTCTGGCACATTATAGTTGTGTTCTGCTACTCCTAGCTTCTTGGCACTTTCCTTCTGTGAATGTGTGGTTATCATACCATCTGATAGTGAGTCTGGAAATCACTTGCATAGTGGTAAGAGAATAGCTTCGAGTGGCTGGTCGGATGAACCCATGGGTGCAGGAAACTCTTTGCCATTAGCAACACATGTCTAGATTTAACAGCACTGAGAAGAGATTTGGAAGTGGAGAATGCACCATTGGGCACCTGCCCATATGATATAGTGCTCCAGCAGTACCCTTGGAGAACTATTCTTGCAGAATACATGTGAGGTGACCCATGTAGCCACTCGTGCACCTCTCTGGCAGGTCATGCTTTGAGAATGCCAGGCGTGAACCTGTCATTGAAACAGCTAGGAAGACACAACTTGTAAATCCTGCTCCAGCAATCCCCCCTTTGGTGATTTTATCACCAAATAACCCAAAAAAAAAATTTCGTGAAATTTAGTCCCATTTTAGGAGAAATTTGAAATGTCTTTTTCCTCCTTACACAACACTACACACCAGACACTCTTTCATCATCCCTCTTTGTTTCTAAGTAGACACTCTCCCTTAATTCTTCTAATTCAATTTCTTGTGATTCTCTTTTCAACCTTTTATTTCTCTTTTCATTATTTCTTTTAATTAATTTATTTTTCTTTCCCCTGTTTTTACAACACAAACACACTAATCTCAATATCAATAAAGCAACAATTATACAAGTTAAAGGAAACAATATCTTACCTATAATAGTACTACCTATTTTTGCAATAAAACTCTTAACAGCTATCCCCTTATTAGCTATTTTAGTCCAGATACTTTCAGCTTCAAGTGGTACTAATTCTCCATGCAAATCAGTAATATTTTTGATATAGACCTTCAGGTCTTTGCTTTCGTCTGGAATGTAAGTGCAACAATGTTGAACTTTCAGCATTCCACAAACTCCACCCTCCTTAGCCAATAAAATATCAAGAGCAAGTCTATTTTGCATAGACATAGCACGCACGGCAATTAATTCCGTATTCACCAAAAGAAACCCTCCAGCGGTATTTGTCGATAAGCGATCCACCACTGTTGACAGTTTCCGAATCCCATTAGCATTTAAAGAAATTCCCACTGCTGGAATTAAAGCTCCAAAAATGTCACCCACAATTTCAGACCAAGTTTCCCTCTTGAAGCGCATTAGTAAATTAATATGTTCTACATCTTCTATTCTATCTATATGAAAAATCTTTGGAAAAACCAGGCCCACATAACACGTGCCATACCAATGGTCAGGCAACTTGTAATAAGCCTTGTTCCCACAAACATAATACACTCCTGGAAAAATTGTATCTTCTCCACCTCTGAAACCCCATCCTGTTGCACTGAAGTATGTATCATGACATTCACTAGTCCCAACAAAATATGTATCATATTGGGATTTCCCTCTTGTAATGCACAGCTTACCCTTCTGTGGTGCATCTAAAGCTAAAGTTGGACTAGCTCCATTTTCCAATTCTTTTCCCATCTCAATGTCCCAAATTGTCTCACTCACTTTATATTTCCCTGCCTTTTCATGCATACTCAATCTCCTCTCCTCCACCATGTTCAGGAAAGCTTTCTCCTCTTTTTCCAAACTACAAGTTAAATTATTCTTAAAAATGTAATCTAATGTTAATTCTTCTTTCTCAATAAAAATCTCACCAAAAATGTTAGCTTCTTTAGCTGGATTCAGCTCTTTGTTCATTGGCAAGTGCCCAAAAATACTATCTTTGTTAGACATCTTATAATCTATTTTCCCTAACAAATAAAAAACACTACTTAATACACTACAAGAAATTCCATACGTAGCTGGTAAATGGTGATAAGTAACACCTTCTGAAACGGATGCAGGTAATTGCATACAAACGTAGCAATCCCTTACTTCCATTGTTTTCACATATTCGTATAACAATTTTGAAAAAACATTACTAGAAAAATCATTAATTGACCTATCTTTATGCATGTAAGTATTACTAATTCTAGTTGGAACTACTTTTTGCGAATTCTTTTCTACATTTGTCTCATTCTCCGTATTTATTCCAAATGTACCTATTAAAACTCTAAATGTAACTAATAAAGCTAAAATACCCCATAGTAGCATTAATAATCCAGTACAGCAGCAGCACATTCTACACCATCTTTTTAAGAAGGCACATCTACTTTGATTATTCTCTATGTTAGCCATTTTACTACTTTGACCTTGTCTTTTGACTTAGCCTCTACTACTCCACTACTGTAATTTCTCAAACTTTGGATTACTTCAAACAGCTGAGTTTCAGACTTTCTCCTTTTCTCTTTCTCCAAGTGATTTCTTCAGTTCACTCAATTTGGATATTCATCACTTTTCACTCCTTCTTCTTCAGCAACATCAAATTGTATCAGATCATCAACAACATCCTGTGCATCTGACTCTTCTCCAATGTCAGTCAGAATAACTTTTAAGATTCCAACAGATTCTTCCTTTTCCTCAACCACTTTTCTCAAGATCCCCTCCGGATTATCTCGAGTCACTGTTTCTTCTTCTCCTTCTTCAGACAGTGCCACATAAGACCATTCCGGTGATCTGTACTTTTGGTTGGGTCTTCTAATTCTCTTTATTTCCTCAGGTTCTCTTGACTCCTTTTGCTCCTTCCTTTTTACTTCGTTTTGACTCGACACTTCATTCACTTGTTCAGCTTTCGATGTATTTCCTCTTATCAGTCTGTATCTCAGCCTCTTTACTCTGTTGTTAGGCCAAAAATCTCCTCTTATGACCTTTTTCGGTCTTATCTCTGTATTATTTCTTTCTCCAATCCAAGTTCTCTTTCTCAGAACTCGACCCTCTGATTTTCCATTCTCACTTTCATCCGATTCTGTTTCAAATGCCTCTTGTTCTTCAGCAGTTTTCTTTCGCTCCACAGTCTTTTTCACCACTATTTGAGACTTCCCTACTTCTTTCCCTCCTCGGGTCTCCGACACGCAATCTTCTTGCTGTCTACTTGTCCCTTCACCTAGCTTATTAGAAGTGTTCCCTACACCTCCTCGGGGGTCTTCCGCAATCTGTCCCTCTCTATCTTCTTCTGACCCTACTTCTTCAGATATAATCTCAAGTGGTTCTTCAATCTCCTCCTCTTCTGATTCAGGAGTAATTTCTATGGAACTGCTCTTTTCTTTTCTTTTTTCCTCCACTGCTTTTTGGAACTTCAGGCTCTCTTTCAGAATCACATCTCCTTTCTGAAATTCTCAATGGTTCTCTTGAACTTGAAGCCTTTTCTGCTTCTTTTCCTGAACTTTGTTTTTTTCTCACTGGTTCTGGGTCTTCATCATCACTGGAATCTGACTCTTCAAAATACTCTCTACCAGTCCCATCCTTTGGGTTTGGAACTCTCAGAGTATGACTCGCATGCACCCAGTTTTTCACACCAGCACACTTCACTGCAGTCGTCGTAGTTAGAATTACTTGTCTTGGTCTTCCCCACCTTGGAAGCAAGCAATTTCTTCTTCTGTGAACTTTAATCCTCACCCAGTCTCCTGGACTCAGATCATGAGCTTGCTTCTTCTCAAGTGTAGTAGCTTCTTCTCCAATCTGGTGAAACACAGAATGGACTGCGTCAGCCAGGCCTTTACAGTAATCCAAAATCATGTCATCAGTTATTGTCATCAACTTATTGACAGGTACATATGCATGTCGCATTGCACGTCCCATTATGATTTCATGCGGACTTAAACCAGTAGTTCTATCTGGAGTAGATCTAATAGTCATTAGCACTAGAGGCAAGACATCTGGCCATTTCATGCCAGTGGCTAAGCACATCTTACCAATCCTGTTCTTGATTGTGCCATTTATCTGCTCAACCACACCAGAAGCCTCTGGTCTGTATGCACAATGTAGCTTCTGCTGTATGCTTAATGCTTCACAAATCAAACTCATGAGTTCATTATAGAAGTGTCCACCTCTATCAGACTCCATCGTTACCGGAAATCCGTACCTAGGAATCAACTCTCTTAACAGTAACTTTGCCACTGTTACTCCATCATTTCTCCTAGTCGGATAGGCCTCAACCCATCTTGAAAACAGACTACCACTAGTACATATCTCAGTCTGTTCACTTGAGGCATTTCAATGAAATCAATCTGCATTCTTGTAAAAGGACCTCCTTCTCTGCCTATTGTTCCTAGACTCACCACTGTCTTCTTCCCAGTGTTAAATTGCTGGCAAATCAAACATCTTTGACAGATACGTTCTGCAATTGTCCTGAACTTTGCATTCTACCAGGTCTGCTTAAAAGACCTAATCATTGAATCCCTTCCCAAATGTCCCTGGCCATGATACATCCTTGCCATTGCTGACAGCATGGAGTTCGGCATTACTGGTCTGCCATCTCTATAGACCCAAACATGGTCTGTCTCTCTCGGGGCACAACCTGCCTTAATCCAATCTTTCCTTTCTTCCTCCTCTGCCTCATCCTGCAACTGTTTCACTTCATCCCATGTCTCTAAGACATTAGTAAACATCACAGAACAAAAAGACATTTCACCCTCTCGTTCCCGATTAATAGATTGGTTATTTTTGGCACAATATTGTGCAATGTCGTTAGCATATCTATTGCCAACTGTCACAAAATCATCTCCTTGTCCATGAGCAGCACATTTCACAACTGCTAATTCTTTAGGCAGCTGTATCGCCTCAAGCAATTTCCCAATCACTTCAGCATTCTTTATTGGAGTCCCACTCGACGTCAAGAAACCTCTTTGTAGCCAAAGTTGGCCAAAGTCATGCACAACTCCAAATCCATACTGACTATCAGTCATCACAGTCACTCTCAAATCTTTCCCAATTTCACAAGCTTTTGTCAATGCAATTAATTCAGCAACTTGCGCAGATTTCACTCCTTTCAATGATGATGCTTCCATTACTTCTGAAACCTTAAACACTGCATATGCTGCACATAGCACACCCTCATCATTCCTCAGACATGATCCATCCACAAACAACACATGATCACTCTCATGCAAGGGAAGATCCCTTATGTCTGGTCTCGGTTTTGTACAGTAATCAAGCACATCCAAACAATTGTGATCATCTTCTGTTTTCACACCTACATTTTCAATATCCGGCAACAATGTCGCTGGATTCCCATTCACACATCTCTCAAGAGTCACATTTGATGCTCCCAGAATGACTTTTTCATATTTAGTCAACCGACTATGTGACATGTACTGAGTACTGCTTCTCGTCAAAAGAATTGCCACATTATGAGGTACGAATACCCTTACAGGATATCCCATTATGATTCCCTCACTCTGTTCTAGACTTCTGCATGTTGCAGCCACAGATTTCAGACAACCTGGTAAACCCACAGCTACAGGGTCAAGTGTCGATGAGAAGTACGCAATAGGCCTTCTCAGTAATCCATGCTTCTGAATTAACACTGAAAGTGCACATCCATTTCTCTCACTGCAGTACAATTCAAATTCTTTTTCATAATCTGGCATACCCAAAGCAGGGGCTTCACACATTCTGCTTTTCAGCTCTTCGAATGCTGCCATTTGTTCTCCATCTAGTTCCAATGGGTCTGTCATCTCACTTTTAGTCAACTTAATCAGTGGCTTTGCTATCAGCGAAAAATTAATTATCCACTGACGACAATAACCCACCATTCCCAGGAACATTCTCACTTCCCTCTGGGTCTTTGGGGCTTTCATTTCCCTGATAATTTTGATCCTGTCATCAGTCACTTTTCTCAGACCTTTCTCAATATTGTGTCCAAGATAATGCACCTCTTTCTTGCAGAATTGCAATTTAGCTGGAGATACTTTTAACCCTCCATCTGCCAGATGATTCAGTAAAGCTATAGTATCTACTTCACAAGCTTCACGTGTCTTTGATGCCACAAGTAGGTCATCAATATACTGCACTAATACTGAGTTTTCAGGCATAATCAAACTCTCCAATGACTTTTTCAATAACTGATTGAATATTGAAGGACTCTCTGTATACCCCTGTGGGATACGACACCATGCTAAGATACGCTGGCCAAATCTAAATGCAAAAATCGGCTGGCTGTCATGATGCAATGGAATTGAAAAGGAAGCATGACACAAATCAATCACTGTATACCACTCAGCATCATGTGGAATCTGATACAAAATCACTGATGGATTTGGCACAATAGGACAACATGCCACCACAATTTGATTAACTTTTCTCAAATCCTGTACGATCCTGAATTTCCCATTAGGCTTCTTTAGCCCCATTATCGGTGAATTACACGGACTACTCAGTAGTTCTCTCAGAACTCCCTGCTGAATCATTTTCTCAATTATAGGAGTTATTCCCTCAATTATTTCTGGTGTCATTTTGTACTGAGGAATGTTAGGATAAGTAATTCCCTCTTTCACTGAAATTTTCACAGGATCTACATTATTCATCAATCCCACATCCTCTCCAGTAAAATCCCAAACTGTCCTTTTCACTGTGTCTCTCAGCTCTTGAGGCAAATCCTCTGGATCAAACACAGCATATGCACCAATTAACTCACTTTCTCTATTTTCTAGAGTCATTCGGTACAAAACATCCTCATCTGGTGTTTCAAAAGCTATTCCATCTGGTGTACAAAAAATTGTACAGTTCATTTTACAGAGTAGATCCCTACCTAACAGGTTCACTGGACTTGTGTCACAGACGATAAATCTGTGCATGTCTGAAAATTTCCCTATTTGTACTCTTACTGGTTCAGTAAGACGTGTTCTGATTTGTGTATTGGCTACACCAACTACTTGGATTGCTTCATCCGAGAAAGGAAGATTTCTAATATCTGTTGACCTGACAGTTGATCTTGTCGCACCTGTGTCTACTAAAAAAGTAACACCTTCTTCATTTATTTTTCCATCCACAAATGGTCCTGCCTGGTCTATTTCTAGAGTTGCACCAAGTATGCACTCTTCCTCCTCTCTTCGGCACCGTCAATAATCACCCTCAGACTCACTCCCTTCATTCTTTAACAAGTACTGTTGTACCTGGTTAGAACGCCTTGGTTTGTTTACCTGCTCATCATTGTAGAATCCCGAATCCCGATTATACTTTTGTGCTCCTCTATTCTGCGGCAAGGGCGGTTTTGGCTCTTGACTCTGCTGTCTCACAACTTTCTGCTGTTGCTGCTGTTGATTTTTCCCCTCGTTCTGCACCTGTTGATTCAAGGAGTTTCCCTCATTATTCACTAATGGTGGATTGGTACATTCTGATCTCCAATGTCCCAGTTGGCCACAGTTGTGACATGGGAACTTTTTCTTAGCTTCCTCAAGATTCCCCTTTCCTTTCCCTGCATACCTAGGTCTATTCCCTGCATTATTTCCTGGATTATTCGCCTGTTCCACCAACTGTGCTTCCTGTCTTTCCGCAACTTTCACCTGTGCCCACATTGCTTTCTCTTTCAGCTTTCTCTGTTTTGCTTCAATCTCATCACTAAAGTATTTTGCATGTCTCAGAATCTCATCTATTTTCTTACTCTGCCAATCCACAGTATGCTCACGAATTCTTTCACTAATCTCAGGTCTCAGGCCATATACAAATCTGTATACAAAATGACTCAAATCCTTGTCACCCAGGTGTTCATCTCCACTGAATTGTTTAAATGCCAGTATCAGCCTCTCATAAAAAGCATGAACTGATTCTTTTGCTTCCTGATGTGTTCGATCTATTTTAACCCAGTCTGTTTCTTTTGGAGGTACTTTATTTTTCAGGTATACAATCACCTGCTCATACTTTCTCATTACTTCTGGATCTGGTGCTCCTGTTCTCTGATCCCTTGGATATTCCTCAGTAGGCCAACTCACAACTATTTTACACTCAGCCCACAAGTCTGCTGGAACAATTATATCAAACAGACTATTCAGGTCAATCCACAGCACTTTTGACAATTTCACAAACCTGTCTACCTGCCTGTACCACTCGACGGGCTTTTCTCTCAATCGAGGGAAATCATTCGTAAATGATAAAATATCCTGTCTGGTCCATGGAACATGTACATATCCTCCTCCAGGTATTTCTCTCATAGGATAAGTATCCACTGGTTTTTCCTTTTCTCTCACAGGAAATGCTGAATAAGTCCTATCCCCTGATTCTTCTCTCTTTTTGTACCATCTATCCTTCCACTTTTCAACATCACCCCATTTTCGCAATAAAGCGATCATCTCTTTAATCTGTCCTGTTCTACCAGTACCATTCAAATTTTCTATGTCTTTGTCTGTAAAATCCATCCTGTAAGACTTCTGCAAAACTTTCACTTTATCAATGTCAACTCCATAATCATTTGCTATTGCTCTTAATCTGTCATGTGTATTTCTCGCTCTCCAGGTGATATTCTTACACATAAACAATAATTCACCATCATGATGATTTTTTAGAATTTCTGTTGGAACTGTCCCTGCAACAAGCTCTTCTAATTCTACACGTAACCTAGCAACATCAATTGCTTGTGAATCTTTATCCCTCTTTTGAAGAACTTTCATCCATTCATTCAGATCCTCAGCTGTTATTTCAGTAGATTTTCTCACTGGAACCACTTTCTTCTGCGGTTCTAAAATCGGCATCCCTGAACAACTAGCTTCACCAGCATCCAGTCCTGAATTAGACTCCTCTAATCCTTCATTACAGGTGTCATGTCTAAATTTTCCTGCCCTTTTTCCTGAATCTCCTGAAGGACCAGCCAAACTTGTCAATCTATTCCCAACATATGGAATAACCAAACCATTCTCACCCTTCCTCTGCTTATCAAAAAACAGGCATAACCGGACCTATGGTTACGGGTACCGTAACAGCATCTAGATTTTTTGTCAGTTCCTTGATCTTTTCAGTCAACTCCGATGTAGTTCTGGCTAATTCTCTCGTATTTTCGCCACTGCTTCTATTCTCTCTCTCCCTGAAAGGATTACCACTTCTTAACTCAGGTGTCACATTTTCTGTCTCAATAATACGATGCGTATCTCTTATCGGAGAAACAACTGGTGTACTCTCTTCTGGTTCCGGTCTATATGGAGGTGGTCTTTTGTAAATCATGTCATTTAAAACCTTATCCTCATATTCATTAACTCCATATCTTCTCACTTCTGCCTCAGGAACTCTTTCTGCTCCCTCTTCAACTGTTCTCACAGGATATAATCCCTCTGACATACTAGCATCTCGCCATCTCGTCATTCGATCATGATGAGTTTCACGACCATGTCTCCTCCCAAACATATACCTATAGTTGCCTCCAGACCTCTGTTTCTCTCGCTCATGTACTTCCTCTTCCCATTCCACTAAAGCCTCGAATTGTGTCGGCCTTGGTCTTGGGTCAAGACATAACATCTTTTCCCGTAAATTTTTCAACACGGCCAGATTAAATGAACCATGCTCTGGAAATGCTAAAACTCCATCTTCTTTGGTATACCTAACCCAATTCTCCAACCATATACAGGTATGATACCCATATCTCGCAGCCATGAAGGATGCAGGCGTTTTCGATGGAGGTAACAATTCACCCTCTCTCGTTTTAACATCTTTATCCTTGTCGAACCAATTTTTAATCTTTCTGAACAAAGATATTTTCTTTTTCTCCTCTTGGTAATACATTTTAACGCTTACCAAAACTTTCTAATCCCTTCCGTAATACAACTACACAATATGATTTTTCAACCAATAACAGCGCGACTCACACTAACGCACCAATCTTGGAACGTTTACGTCACTAGAATAGCTCCACCAATCCTTGCGCGGCTCACACCAACGCACCAATCTCAGCGCGAGCACTATTCTGATCTAATATCCAATCAGAGCGCGGTCTGTTTGACGTCAGCAGTCGCTGCAGTCGCTTCTGTCTCCTGTCTCTTGTCACTCGTCTACCCCTCCTTTACAAAATTTCTCAGTAGACTCCGTGTCAAATTTCTACAAAATCTATTAGTTACAACATATAAACATCTCCATTGTCTGCTTCGCTAACCATAGAATAGTAAAGAAAATCTATTTCACAAGAATTCCGTTGACACAGTAGCACATCCCTCTACTCTGCCCTTCTAACATTCATTCATTCGTTAATTGTTTCCTCTAGGACTTGTCCAAAGAGTCTTACAATCAACTAAATATGAGCATTCACGCACATTCATACAAGAAAATATATAGTACATACACACAGAATCCTGCTTTTCCTGAGAACAGCGAACAATCTGCTCCACTACAGAATTATAACATACGTTAACCAAGCAGCTTACCTCTGCCCAGTTTCTCAACCAAGCTCAGAGAATACCTATTACTTCTCCCGTGATAAGCTTTAACGGCGAACCTTACGGATCCCTGGGACTTAAGACCAGAGTTTCATAGATAACCTTCACTACCATACGCACTCCTTATATACCAGAAATATCTCTAATAGTAACATATAACAATGTCACTGATTCCGAACCCAGACAATGTGAATTTTCCTGCATACGTACAGGACCAACAATCCCGTCTTTCCCGAGAGCAGCATATACTTCCCTCTGCCCTACTACGGAACTGCTACTAGCTCCCAAATTCCAGAAGCACTACATATAACTCAACATGACGACTCCAACATATAGTATTAGTACATATACCAACATTAATCAATAATCAATAAGCTAATGTACAAGCAATTTAATCAGATCAAGACAATCATCAATAACCATCATCACTCTGCTACCAGGAACTTGATGCATATTGGGGTGTACAAAATCTCCCTACTTCCACGGATAGAGTAATTTCACAGTTACACGCACATATACTCACCATACACTAGGGCCCATTTCACTAACATACACTCTAATACTCTACCAGCATTGAACCGGTGGAAAGAAACCTTCATAAACTCCTAAACCCCACACCTACACCGAGGTCGATAAGACCTAGCTATTGCAATTGTAATAATCTAAACAATCTATACATTAATAATCAAATAGAGTACTCAATAATTGACAAGGAATAATCACCAACACCGTATTTAAAATTATGATTCTTTATCCAAAATTAGTCAAAAGAAAATAATCAGAATAAATCATTTTCTCATAATTACCTATTCTAGCTAAATGTCAGAATGGGTCATCAGGACAAGTCTTTCAATAGAAATCTCCCAAGTCACCGTCTTCACAGCATCGATCCTCACCAACCCAGGTTTGGGAAGAAAATGGCAAAGTGGCCTCACACCCTCTCTAGGCTAACAATATTTATAATGAAACTTGCAATATTAAAGAAACATTAATGTTGTACACGTCCGCCGAATCCGCTGAGCAGAGCGAGCAGGAAAGGATGTAGCATCGCTACATTTGGAAAAATCTCCGCTCAGAAAAAGTCACAAAAATAAAAAGACAGAACAGGAACTAAATATTAAATGTATCTTCTCAACTTCCACACATTTCCTCTGGTGAGCTCAGAGTTTAGAGTCTTTCTTTAAAGCTCCTTTGTTTTCCAAGGCTGCCAAGGCTGTCCCAATGCATCTGGAGACTTGCCCAGATCTGCTGCTGTCCTCACGGAAAGTTTTAACCAGGCAAGGACTGTGGACAGATGACTCGCATCCATATTCAGCAAGGCCTTTTCCATCACAAATTCTCACTCGAAACCTGGCTTCAAAAGTCAGCCATCTTTGATTAGGCCACAATAGGCCACAATAGACCATCTTAATTAAAAGAGACAAAACAACATTACCACAGCATAATGATTGAACAGTGTTAACCCCACTAATACCCTTATGTGTATGTAATTATCTAGCTTTAGCAACACAAAAAAGCATTAATTCAAAAGCGTTTCGTGCTTAAAATAAACAGCACTCAGCAACGTTTATTTAATAAAACATGCACATTTATTAACAGCAATACAAAAGCGTTCCCACGTGTCGGTTTTCTTATCATTAGTATGTTGGTAAGTTTAAACACACACTTACACAAAACAAATAATTATTAATTAATGATTATTAATTTTAATCATAACAAATAGACAAACCAGAGCTTCAAAACCCTATAGATTTTCATTTAGAAAATCCTGCTCCAGCAGAGTGACTGTCAGAGGAAGGCAGATTATGTTATGCAAAGAAAGACTAAATCTTTCAAGGTGTAGGCAGATACTTAATAAGGAAAACAACAATGGTAGGAAGCTGCTGCCCTAGAAATCCAGATAAAAAATGGTCCTTGAAGAAAATTTAATTTTTGAAGATCCTGAGATTAGTGAATTGGTAGAAGACCTTGAGGAGGTTTCTATTGCCCTTCTCAAGCTTTAAAAGAAATTATATAATGGAACCTTATTAGCAGATAATGATCTAGTCCACCATTTGTTTTCATAATGCTTCAACAGCAAAATTAAGTGAGAACCAAACTAATGGTCTCTATGCCCCCATTTGTATCGCTGTCGTGCAACATACAGTCCCCAAAAACGTGTTTTCTGTCCGAGACAATAGTCATTGCATCCAATAATGGCCAACTTTTAATGAGTGCCTAACTATGAAAAATACCTGAAAGTGTTGTCTGATAGATTGACTGCGTGGGTGAGGAGCATAGTGGGCGCTGGTCAGACGGATTGTGTACAGTTTTCACTCAAAACCACTTCCTGGTTTAAGTGACAACCTATTTAAATGCAGATTGCTTTTGTTACAGCTAATAAGGCATTCGACCGGGTGAATTGGGACTTTGTTTGGATATGCAGAGATATTTAGGGCCTCCGTCCCCATTAACCAGGTCTATTGCCTTCATCTATGGAGGAGCCTGGGTTACGCCAACGATCATGTGATTTGCTAGGAATGAAATGCTTATGTCTCAATGAACATGGTCTGGGTACCCTTATTTTAGATTACCATTCACTTTGTAGAGCACTTGGCAATCAGGATGAGAACAGATGCTCTTTTAAAAACCTGTCTTAGTGGAAAAAATTACATTATATGCAGATGACGTGGATTTATATATGGCTGCAGAGAGGAGTAAGTTAGAAAGGGCTCGTTGTTTTATTTCTGAATCCTCAGCAGTGGCCAAGCACAGCATTATTCAAAATAAACACAAGATATTTCTGTTTTGGGACCCCCACGGATACAGTTTTGAAGAAACTGTGTATGGTAATTAATGTGTACTAAAAACATCTTGGACTGAGGGTTAATAGGTTCTTTCGAAATCATATACTATAAATGTTGCCACTGTGCCACTGTGCAAGATACAATTAAAAATCAATTAAAGAAATGGAACCTTTTATCCCGAACCATTTACAAATCAATGGAGATAACATTGACATTCTTTGTCCTAGAATCTTTGGTTGACTCTGTCTTACCTTTATTAGCCCAAATCACTGCAGTAGTCAAACAAAGCCTGTTTCTTTCAATCACTGAAACAGGTTCTTCATCTTTTTTTATTTTCTCACAAGGTAGAACTTTCTGCATTCTTGATCCATAAGCTGCAGTTAGTCCAGAACTATGCCCTGGGTTTACCCTCAAGGAATCCCATCTCCCCAATCCTAGCTTTGTTACACATTGTGTTTTTAGTGCCTTAATTCCCCCTTTGTGGGTGATCATTAGGGCTCTGCAAAATTCCACAAAAAACATAGGTAAAGTAAATTAATTAATCAATTTACCCTGTATGATGATTGAATCCTGGGTTTTAATGAGATCAGAGTGCTTCTGTCCTCCTACACATTGATTATTTACATAAATCTGGGTAGAGGATAAAACCCAGTATAACACAGCACAGGAACCGTATTAGACCCATTACAGACATGCGTTCCAGCACTAAGCCAGCCATAGCCGCAAATATTGTTGCCACAAAGGTCTGTCAGCACCTTTGGATTAAAGATGGGCTGAGTTCTCAGGCCCATGTTCTTTTCAAAAACGTAGAAGATTCTAAGGTTATTACGACTTGCAGGTCGCTATTGTGAGTGGCTGAAGTTTTGGCCAACAGCAAGGAAGCCTTTCAAGAGAGAAGAAGAGAAGTTTCATCTCACAGTAGGCTATGTCTTCAAAGGGTTTACACATCAGTCTAGGTCGAACCCCTTTCAGGTTTCAACAAGTACCTGACCAATTGAAACAAGTGCGTGACGACTGCCAAACATTGCAGAAGAACTCCCCAAGCCTGTTATCATTGTCCTCATTGGCCGCTAAGTTGGCCTTGCAGGTGTTAGCTGTAAAACTGATTATTAACGCGTGTTGGAAGAAAATCCTGGCTTAGCAGCTCATTCTGGACTCTTCCTATTGGAGCAGAACCAAGAATGAGTGAAACATTTAGGATCACACTAAGGAAAGATCAATCCCACTGGGATGATGTAAGGTTAGGTGCACGGCCCGGCATCCCTGCATGCATAGGGGCACACCAATGATGAGCCTAAGGTGTCCCCATTTACCGCTATATTCATTCTAGACCAATACCACCTGTTATGAACCAGATGTTGGTTGGTCCCCTAAACCCTTGAAGCATAAACAGCAGAGGATGATGCATATTGTGTAGAGCGTGGGTGCTGAAGAACGGGTTTTTTTGTTGTTTTATGAGTGGAGGGTTCCTGACCTCCCTGTTTTCCCTCTCAGCTCCTTCTTTGATGCAATGTCCTCTGCGGGCTCTCCCTCCAAATGCCCTGCAGGCCAACCAAAAAAGTATCCAGGAAACCCCTTGTTTCTTCTCCGTCCATGTACCATGCCGGACTACTCTCGCTTTATCAGTTGTGCATGTTTTGGAGTAGGACCCTAACCTACAAGGCGTGCACCCATGCAACCCTCTTCAACTTCCCCGATGCATTTATCTCAATGATCTAAAGTTCACCAGAGGACAGAAGACTCACCTGTTCCTCTCCACTTCCTGGTCCTCAGCCACTAAGCTACTTCTGGACTGCCTTTCCTACCCCAACCCACTTGCTTTATTACAGTACTCCCATAATGTTGTCTCTTAGCCTGGGTAATCTATGCCTAATAAAAGAAAAACAAAAGAAAACATCACATTAGCCTTTTTTGGGCATGCCCACTTTAGTAGCATTTACACTTTTATCCAGTGCGATTTGCTGAACTTCCTTTTTGGAAACTGCAAGCCACCCTATATGAAATGAGTTCCCTACAGAAAATACTTGATCATTATATAGTTCTTGGATTTAGTACTTTCACTGAATATTTCATCAGGGACAACGTAACTCTAGTATTTGGAAAGAATAAATTCTGTAAGAAGCAAACGCTCTTTTAAGATTTGATTTTCAGTGTTGCAAGTCCATATCCATTCTTACAAAGCTGATACATTTCCATTCCATACATATTTCCATCACAAAGTGATTACTTCTAAACTATAGACAACGGTCTTAGAAAAGTTTACAAATCAGAACATTAACATTTATGTAAATAAATTCTTTTCTTCCCAACAAATTTGTTTCTCGTAGGGAAAACGCAGTCTTTTATGATTTTTGATTGAGACACATGTCATTACGTGTTATTACTTCATGTTAATCTGGATCCAGGTGGATAATATATAAATTGATACATGATTCATCGTTGCCTACAGGTCTTGCTGGCTTTTGCAATTTAGGTTGTGTCTTCCGCCCAATGTAGAGATCATCTCTGGGTGTGACTTGGAATATTTAATGAAGTAGGAAGATAGCACCTGCAAATATAATTTATGTAAATAATGGAAACATTTATACACTCGTTTCAATTGCATTTCCACAGGTGATGCTAGCAACAAGTTTTACAATACTTACCACAAAAATAAACAAATTGGTGTATAACTTAACAGGTCAGTGTTACTAGTGCTGGTAAGTGAGAGGTAAGGCAAGAAATGCCCTATATTAAAATGTATTCGATACATTGAAAAAAAGTTAAGAAGTCATATGCAGCTCTGTTTAATTTCTCTTCTGTTTTACAGGTTTTCCCCGCCTACCTGTCTGGAAAATCCTAATTTGTTATTTTGTTTTAATGAACCGAGCCATGATATAAGATGGTAGAACATCAATAGCTGTATGTCCCAATTTATTCCTACTCGGTGCCTAATGTGGCTAACACCTGGTCCCGAGTGCCCCACTGCTCAGTATCCCAGTCCATGCCGTCAGAAGGAGTCCGTCACTGGTTGATGGACTCGGCGGGCCTCTCTGATGTAATGGAGTTCTCCTGATAGCATCGATGTAGCCCCTCCTGACACAGCCCCTCCATGGTCTCTGGAGCACCCTGTGCCAGCAACGCCATCCACTGCCATACTGAGCTCTACCGCCACATTGAGCCACACCAGGCACATCACTATTTGGTGCAGCCCCTCGGACATCATGAATCCGCTGCACGATCCCCTGCAACAGCTGCTACACTCCGTCCAGCCCTGCACCAGCCTCGATAATTGCAGCCTGTACCTAGATCGGCCTACACTGATGCTCATCCTACGCCTAAGTTTACACACTTCTCGGCCTTCACACAGAGTCTGGTAGGCCTGGAATATAAGAACCACAACCTTTTTAGCTCCCCTCCGTGTCCTCGGACAGAGCCCTTAATGATTGGGGCATTTTCCATCAACATCTTTGTGTGTTTTCCCTGCTGGCTCCCGCCTTGACCACTGGCTTCACTACCTTCAGCTCTACGTACTCTCCCAAGCGGCACCTTCGGGCACCCTTTCTGCTCAGTTGGACATGTTGAAGGAACCCTGGTCCTTTGAGACTGTAAAAGAGCTCTTAGTGACTACTGCTCTTGGTAATCCGGCACGGAGCATGCTCCTTTCGACCCTGTACACCTCCGTTACAGCCCTACCTAAAAAGGGCAATGGTCCATGTGTTGAATTCAAATTATTTCCCCTCTGCTCTGGACCTATTGTTGTTCTGGATGTCCAAAAGAATATCAATATGCCAGTTCCTATTTGCAGACGTGTTGACCAGCAAGGCAAAACATCCCACACCAGTCAGGGGTGACATCACATTACAGACTATCATGAGGACATTTCGGACAGCAAATACAACCGTGTACTCGCACAGTCAGATACTAAAACTATGGCTACTGAACTTAAATCTCTTAGGGCTGACTTTACCTTCTTCAACTCTTAACTTGATACGACGGCCCATAAGGTGGAGTCCATGAAGGTGTTAGAAACCAATCCCAATGTTAGCAGTGAAGTGTGGTATTTGCGCATAAAGCTCACAGACCTAGAGGACCACAATCGAAGGAACAATATCCTGTTTCTTATTATCCCGGAACAGCTTAAGGGGATGGATGTGGAAGCCTTTTTAGTTAAATAATCTCAGACCTCACTGGCCTTACATTCACGCCACCGATAGAGCTCCAACAACACCAGCTCTTTGCACCCCACCACTACATAGTCGCATGGTCAAACGCACGCGCAGCGGACGCGGCAGAATCCTGATAGCAGGTGATGCCGTTAGTTGTGCTGCTTACCCTCGCGTATCAATCAATCCACGTGAAACGCTGTGGGAGCTTTATAGCAATAATTGAATCTTATCTCAGAATTGTTTTTAAACCCATCATTGCCTAATCTGTTTTTAAACGTGTCTGCTTACTAACTTGCACTTTGCACTTTGCACTCGATTTCGCCTACCTGCTCCAGACAAACTCCATCGCCCCGGTCCGACGCGGCTTGTGCCGTTGCACGGAGGGCTTCTCAGGAGTTCCAACAAGGAGGCATTTCCCGTGAGGGGTAGCGCACCAGCTCTTCGCGCCCCACCACTACATAGTCGCATGGTCAAACGCACGCGCAGCGGATGCGCGCAGCGGGCACGCCGCTGGCGTGCCAAAGGCAAGCCCGTCTGCACCCGTCTGCACCCGTCTGCACCCATCTGCACCCGTCCGCGGCCGGCCGGGGCTAGGGGCGACCCACTATGCCCAATTTACATCTTACTCAGCTACTGAACTGCGAAACTATCAGGCGAATTGGCCCATTGATCCCCGCTTAAAATCCTACCTATCTGCTATAGGGATCCTCACCCCAGGTATGGGTCGCTTGCACTCCCTATTCTACCGTTTAGAGAGTGCCCACCGGCCAAATCAGAAGCCACACCGGAACCCATCTCTCCCCCGCTCTCAAACACGACGTGAATGGTGTTTAACTATCTAAACACTCGCTCGTTGGTCAAACATCAATTAGAAATCTTTCACTTACTTGACTCCAATAAACCCGACATACTCTTTCTCTCAGAGACTTGGCTCACCGCCGACTCCCTACCCGACATCCTGGCAGCAATTCCTATGGGGTACTATATACTCCAGACCAACAGATCCCTGGGGAAACCTGGCGGAGGAGTTGCTGCCATCATCCATCATAAATTCAGATTTACTGCTTTAACAGCTATTGGCATACCGTCTGTTGATAGTCTCATTTTAAAATTCAACTCCCCTCACTTCCCTTTTATCTGTGCTCTCTTTTACAGACCCCCCAACACATGCCCTCTTTTCCTCAGCTGGCAGGTGAATTGATCTCCCAACTAGTCATCAATAACGCTAAAACTATTATTATAGGTGACTTCAATTATTGGCCCTCGGACACCAAGGAAAGCACTAGCTCTTTAGAATTTACAGACTTCCTCTCCGGGCTAAACTGTATCCAGCATGTACACACTGCTACTCACGTCAAGGGTCACATCCTGGATCAGGTATGGACTGCCAACCTGGATATTACATCCCTTTCCATCTCTCCATGTTCTTGGTCAGACCATCATATTATCCACTTCTCCTTGGATTGCTCTCCCCTCGCTAAACCCCCGTCCCTGGGCAAGCACTGGGCTAGAAACTGGAATCGGGCCAACAAGGACGATTTACGTTCCTTATTAAAGCCTTCCATCCCTGCTGAGGTGGATTGCCTTAATAATCAGGCTTCCGCCATCAAGTGCTGGCTTGACTCAGCCAGCAATGCCGTTGCTCCCTTTAAACTATCTAAACTCAAACGTCCTCTCGACGCCCAATGCTGGTTCTCCAATGAACTAAAAACAAAAAAATTAGCACTCAGACAGGCTGAGCGCAGCTGGAGACTCAGTGGAAAGAAAAGCTACCTACATCAGTCTTTTAAACAACTACAGAAAATCCATCATTCAGGCCAAATCCACGTACTTCTCCCTGAAAATTACCAACTCAGCAAACAAAACCAAAGACCTATTCGCTATAGTTGACGAACTATCCCTACCAGACAGAGTAACTATTAAACCACTCCCCTCCCATCTGTTATGCGATTCCCTTAATGACTATTTTATGGAGAAAATCGCCACTATCAAAAACAGCATCCCCCCCGCCCGCTCTCCATACAAACTCCCCGATCACGTTTAAGAACCCCCAGGTGCTAGATCAAATACCCCTGATCTCGAAAGAGGAATTTCTTGCTCTGGTAAAAAAAGTTGGATCAGGCTCCCCAACAGACCCCTGTCCCCCTCATATTCTACAAGAAGCGTTCTCCACATGTCCTGATCCCCCTTTAGCACTTATCAACAAATCTTTGAAACTAGGCTTAGTTCCGGACTCTTTTAAAATTGCCGAGGTTGTCCCTATCCTCAAGAAACCCAACGCCGACCCTTCAATACTCACCAACTTTCATCCGATTTACCTACTTCCTTACCTCAGTAAGATCCTAGAAGCTCATGTCGCCAAATGTATCAGCTCCTTTATTGAACTCTCGTTGTTTCTTGATCCCCAGCAGGCTGGCTTCAGACCAGCTCATTCTACAGAGCTGGTCATACTGGCAGTCATGGACGAACTCAGAAAGGGGGTCGACCACAACATCTCTCAGGCCCTTATTCTCCTAGACCTCTCGGCTGCGTTCGACATGGTCGACCATAATCTTCTGATCGACCGTGTCGGAAGCGCCGGTATCCAGGGAACCGCCCTGAAATGGATCTCCTCCTTTCTTGATAATCGGTCCTAGGCAGTCCGCCTGGCCACTTTCTCAGCTAAAAGGGCACGTTTGACCTGCGGAGTCCCTCAGGGGTCCTCTCCCCCCCCTTCTTTTCAACCTTTACATGCTCCCCCTGATTCGCGAGGTGGCCACTTTTAATTATGCCGACGACCTTCAACTAGTGTTTAAAATTGACTCCTCCACCACGTCTGTTTCAAATTTTGAGTCCACTTTGTACCTCATCAGTAACTGGATGAACGCCAGTCAATTGAAACTCAATCCTGACAAAACTGAGCTTGTCCTGACTGGCGGTACCTCCAACCCTTGGAACGCCAATTTTTGGCCCCCTCTCCTAGGTAACCCTCCCCAACCTGCTGACTCCGTGAAAAGCCTTGGGGTCATCATAAGTAAAGATCTGTCCATGAAAGCCCAAATTGGCGCAGTTGTATCATCGTGCTTTTTTCATCTTCGTAGAATCCGAAAGTCTCTAGATTTCTGACCACTGAGGCCCTTACCTTGGTTCTTCTGGCCCTAGTCATCTCCCGTATTGACTATGCCAATTCACTCTATGTTGGCATCCCGGTTTACCAGCTTCACCGCCTACAACTGGTCCAGAACCAAGCAGCCAGGCTCATTTTCCACCAACCAAGACATCAACATGTCTGCCCCTTGATGAAGAGCCTCCATTGGCTTCCGGTTGCAAATCGCTGCGCATTTAAATTGGGCTGCACTATTTTTAAAGCCCTGGCCGGTCAAGGCCCAGCCTTTATCTTATCCCTGATACTTCGTTACACTCCCTCACGCGCTCTTCACTCCTCTCACTCAAATTTGCTCGTCGTCCCTCCCTTCAAGCGGAAAAAACACGGCGGCCTTAGATTTTCTCTCCTGGACCCTCAACTCTGGAATTCCCTTCCTACTGAGTTTAGGCTAGTAACCTCATATTCCCGATTTAGAACAGGCATATGAGTAAGCCCTGACTATCATACTTCTGCTGTATCTCCCCCACTAGCGCCATTAAACCGTCTGGTGTAAGAGCGCTCTATAAATATTTTTAACATAACAATCCCACAGGATCCGCACCAGAGGGGCTATACAATGCAAGACACCTGGGCCAATAATTGCCTGCTTTATTTGTGCCCAGTAAGCCCGATACCAGATCTCTGCAGATGAGCATCACATATGGACAATTTCTGGACAAAGATGCCAAAATCTAAATCGAACCTGACTCCTCCCAACTCCTGCCAACCCTTCGACAATTTAACAATTGCTATGATCTTTTAGAATCAGCCACAATGTTAATCACTGTTGATGGCAAACACCGAGAATTCAACAGCCCAGACGATCTTGAACAATATCTATCTTCCCTACCTGGAACTGACATGAACGCCGCACATCAGGCTATGGAACTCCATGTCGCGGATGGACATCAAGCACCCATGACTCAACACCATTGAACCACTTTGAATGCCACACCTTCTGGGAACACCACCGATTGGACAACAAGCTTAAATGGTGGAAAGAGAGAACACCTCGCTACAGTAAGGATCCTGCTGCCGGAGGTTGCAACAAGTCACCCTCACCCATCAAACACTAAACAAGCATTGGCATAGCCAATAGGTCTCGCGTTTGGGACCTTATAAGTATTTAGTTATGCAGCACAATATCCTTAGTGCAACAACATCAACTGTTGCATGTCTAAACACTTATAAGGTCCCAAAGGCGAGACCTATTGGCTATGCCAATGCTTGCTTAACAATGGAAGCATGAGCTAAAAAAATAAATAAAAAAAATCACACAGTATTTGTGGCTAAAACTGAGGTGGATGAGATAGTCCCTGGATGAACAACCCGAAAACTATTTCATCCCCATTTTCGAGTTTCGCCCACGCCGACTGCACCCCCCCTACCACGATAGGAGAGGATGTGGTCTTATTGCTAGGCCGGTCGACCACAAAGCTGCGAAACCGGGTTCGAGTCTCAGCAGGTACGCTCAACACCCTGTGATTCTGGGCAAATCACTTAATCTCCCCATGCCCAACTAAAATGAATATATCCGTCTGTTATGCAACTGGCGCTCATGTAAAGCGCTCTACCTTCGGGTCAAGTTCGCTCTATATAAAATTCCGAATAAAGAAAAAAAAATATCACTCGACAGCTGCAAGAGGAAAATTAAAGAGTCCCTCTTCAACCACATTCCAGGGCTTGTGTCCCACTATCTCTCCTCCCACACAAAGGTTGAAGCTTCACCCTCCTAACAGAAAGGCAGGGCTCCAGACCCAATGTTACCCCATGCAATGCTCGGGCAGCAGTCTCACGTTTTCTCTGCCCCAGTCTCTATTGTCACCCCTATTCTTGCACTAGGCACTCCACACATCACCAACACTGCTGCTGTCTCATGCAATATTTCCTACAGCCCCAAAGTTGCAGTCTCACCCCAGCTCGAAGTAACCTTCCCCAGGAGGCAGCCATGTTGCCAATAGACCGCTTGGATGGCCTGCAAAAGGTGCGGGGCTTGACACACAAAACACCGAGTAGCCCCGCCCCCACGGTTGACGAATAGGAAGAGGGTTCTACGTCTGTCTCTGTCCTATGAACATTAGGAGGAGCTGTGGTTGAAAGTGCGACTGTTGCAGATTTAGCGCTGCTGAGGAGCGTTATGGCACATGTGTGGCACTTTAAACTAGAGATGGGCGAGCAAGCAGATTAACAGGGAAAGCGGAGCCATGGGTCTAGTCGGGCTCTATGAGCACGAACTGAGTCAAACATCTTGTAACAAGGGGCTAACAAGTGCTCGCCATGACGTTTTCGTTTCGCTTTTTCTGCCGTCCCACTTGGACGGCCTCGCCTGCTAAAAGGTTTCTTATCTTTATGGGGCCATGTGTTTGGCCCCATAAAGATAAGAAACCTTTTACTTCAGAAGGAAAGCAGGCGAGGCCGTCCAAGTGGGACGGCAGAAAAAGCAGAGCGAAAACGTCACCAACAGCTCTTTCCCAATGGCTGGCCGCCGTTTAGCATAAACGGTGACGCCGGCCAATGGGAAAGAGAGGCGGGGCTTAAAGTCCCTGAAACATGTTGAGAATTCATAAAGGGATGTTATTTGCATACCAAAGTTTAGATTTCAGAACTTCTAGCTGCCCAGAACTGTTTTCCTTGGAGGTGAAAATTCCTTCATTATTAATACATTACTGTGGCTATCTGTAAATTCCCTATTACATACTTTGTCCGATGTGCCCAGCCTCAATGTTGGATGGCACAGAAATGGGTGTGATCAAGTAAGGATTGAAGCTACCCTGATGAGTTCTTCATTAGGGTTACCACCTTCTTCACACAAAAAATACATGCCATTTGTAAATGTTTTCTGATTGTGGAAGGACTTGGATTGGCTGTACCGTGTGTAAAAATCCTCTATATTTTGTTTTACCATTGCAATTCTGCCTCTGCATTAATATTCACTTTGGTGGTGTGCCTCCACTTCTAAGATACTTTTGGAGTATTAATATTTTGTATTTGACACTTGAAGTTTATATTCAAAGGAGGAAAAATCACATATTTTCCTAAGTTTTCCAGATTTTATAATATGTAACTATGTCCTATAGGCAGGCTTGAATGTGGCTCTGCGGGTCGTGGTAAACTGTAGGCTAATATGATATATTTCCCAGAATCCCGATGACCTGCTGTGCCTGAGACTGCAGATTTTGAAGAAGAAGCTCAAGTACAAAATGGATGGCGGAGAGAAAGGTGAAAGACGCTTTAACATTCATGTTTTTGGGTTCCTCCTTCCAATTGCATGGGTAAATCCCTGAAAATTTCAGCCATGATGAATCATGGGATCCGTCATGGCTGAGGAAGCAAACAGTAAATGAGAATGAACTCTTTAGAGTTCCAGAGGACCACTCTAAAAAGGGGGTATTAAAGTTAGGGTTGGCAGTAAGATAGTAAAACAAAGGGTTGAGCTAGTTAAGGTTAGGATGGGTGGTAGGGTGGAACTGTTAAGAAATAGGGAAGTTTAAAAATTAAAATTTCAAACTTAAGTTTAGGAAATTGGGTTACTGGTTGAGGGGGTGAAACCCTTCTCAAGCAGCCACCACAACTCTTCTCAGTTTGAAGCCACGAGCAAACTCTAAATTAACCTGTACTCAACCCTCGGATAGCTTGGCTAGGAGCAGTCAGGCTTAACTCAGATGCAATGTTTAAAGTTTTTGTTCAACACTTCATACAGTAACACAGTGAAAACACACAACAACTATAGCCCACAACTGTCTTAGAAAAATAGAGTAATCTTGAATAAATAAAACAAGACCAAAACAACAAAAATTCAATTAGTAGTACCAGTGATATTTACTTTTCAAGCTTCTAGTAAAAATAGTGCCAAAAGACATAAAGCACCAACAGTGGATATCTCTTGTGCCAGACTGGGACAAAGTCACAAGTTCAGGCCGACGAGTGTGGGTTGCCTACAGGGACCCAGTTAAGCCTGCTGTACAAAGTACTTTCAATACTGGTTTGCGAAGCATTTCATGGGTCTGCGTCAAAGATGTGTTGCACAGCTGAAGCGATGCGTCAATTCCGAGATGTGGAGAGGCTGCCATGGGAGGACCTGTTTAGTTGTTGAGGATAAATAAACAAAGAGGGGGGGGCCAAATGGGCTTTTGAGAGAAAGGTCCAGCTAAGTATGCCCGAAATATGCAACATGAAAGTAACAAAGCTGTTCCTAAAGGAAAAGGGGACGTGCCATGTAAAGAGGAGTGTATTTTTGGATATTGGAACCCTCACACAGCCATCAGGATATCGTGAATCACGTACCCTTCAGGATGTAATGTAACGTCATCTGGCTGCTCCTACGTAGAGTCGGCTGGTGCAATACCCGACGGGCTCTTGTTTAGAGAGCACTCTTGTGGAGATCTTTATACCCAAGACAGCCGATAGGTGAAGTGGGAGTATGGGGCTCTTCGATAATGTAGATGAATAGACAGTAATTGTGAAATAAAATAGGGGAGGGAGTGCTATCTCAACAATTTTATTATGATGCCTCCTCACCTAATTAAAATTGTGAGGTAGAGTGTTAGAAACTCAGGTTAATGTTCTGGGTTGTCTACACTGCCTCATCGGGGTTAACATGTTTCTCGCTTCAAATGAGGTGTACTCATGCGATTCTTCAGGACCTAAAATGTAATCTATCTACATATATATACAGACTGCATTGTTTGGTTAACAGAAAGCATTCTCATATACAGCTGGTATTTTACCTGCGACTCGGTCTACCTGTATGGGAGAAGGGAGACCAAGATAATTATAGAATGCTTAAATACAATCTTTGTTTCATTACATGGTACGTTTATTAGGTGCAGCTAGAGTGATGGTGCGCATACTGTGTTGGTAGAAGGGAATCAATTTTAAAACCACGCAAAAGCCACGTGAAGTGATCACTCAAAGGGTGTTTAAAAACAGAGACAAAGGATATTAGTGGACTTACCCTATATACTCCATAGGATAGTACACTGCAGTTCCTGGTAGGCTACGCAAGGAGTTCCTTGCGTTCTGTAATAGCACATGGAGGGAGCTCATTGGAAAAGGGGTTTGATGAACAAACACAGTACTCCGGGGTCATTACAACCCCTTCTCTTATGTTATTTATTATGATACTCACAAATAATATTGTTGTGCTTATTGGAGCTCTAAAGAGGGTCAATGATAAATGTGGGGTTATAAAATACAAACTCAGGTTACCCCTTAGTAACAGTCAGTCATTGAAAATGTAGTATATACAGGTGGCATCAAAGGAGATGTGTTCGCAAAAGTGAAATAAATAAAATAAAATAAAGGGAACTAGCAGAGGAAATTAGCATTGATTCCCCGCGTTCTAGTGGTTCCCTCGTTTCTTTCATGCGGTCGGGAACTCAAGCACTGTCCCGTGTGGATCTATGTGATCACAATTAGCTACAGAAAACAGGGGCGTAGACTGGAGGACCCTGATAAGAGGACAATTCCTGTTTGGAAAGGTAGGCTGGGCGCCAGCAAATGGTGATGGTATGTTGTTATTAAGAACCATCCAACTGGTTAAATATGACGGTACTTAAAAAATGCTATCGTTTAAGAAAAGGAAGGGTTACGAATATGAAGTCATACTCACAGACACGCCGAGTCCGTGTCGCCCGTAGACCTACCCCGCACTACCAGGACTGGGAGGTAGGGTTAGGAAATATCGCGTGGGTATAAAAAGGACTCACGTCACCATAGAGGCGGAAGTGAAAGCACTGGTATTGCTTGCTTTGTGTGAAGCGCGGTAATGGTTCAACGTGGCCGCCATATTGGGAGAGGATTAATACGCGGGGTAACAGAGGTTGAACCATATAGCAAGTGTATATACGCTGTTATTACCATGAACACGTGGGTGTAGACAGGACTCACGTCACCATAGAGGCGGAAATGAAAGCACTGGTATTGTTTTCTTTGTGTGAAGCACTTTAATGGTTCAACATGGCCGCCATATTGGGAGAGGATTAATACGCGGAATAACAGGGGTTGAACCATATTGCAGGTGTATATACACTGTTATCACCACGTGCATGGCTTTAGTTTGACATTGTGAATATGTGTTTGATAAACCATATGTAATCGGTCATTGTATTCAATTTCTTTGATTTCAGAGTATCCGTTTGAACGGGTCATAACCAGAACATTCAAGGAGTTTGGATAAATGTTTGTGGAAGGTATATACAGGTCAAGTTGGCCCAGTGTATGTAGTAGATATCATGCTGAAGTTAGGTGACTCGAGAGTTAGTATTCACAACGTAGGATACTTCTTAATGTGGTTTGAGAGAGGACCAAGGAATGGCGTCATTGAGTCCTGTGATGTGTGTGCCTCGTTTGTACACCCACCGTTGTTCTTTAATAAGGCTTCTTTCGTAATATTCGGGAATGTTTCCAAAATTAGCCATCTAAGAGATTCAGGTGGGTGTCCCTTTTCTAGAAAATGTGCGCACATCTTGGTGTTAATTCTTTTGCAGCGAAAGCTACTGCGATGTTCAATGATGCGTGTCTTAACTGGACGGGTTGTCATGCCTATGTATTGTAGCTTGCAGGGGCATGTGATCATGTACACGTAGTTGGTCGTGTTACAGTTAGTGTGGCGGCGTATTTCCCACTTGAAATTGTCACTGAATTCAACTGTCTTGTGTATGTCAGTAAGATGGCACACTGAGCAAGAGCCACAAGGGTGGTGCCCAGTCACAGGGGGCAAGTCCCATAGTGGTCTCTGGGTTGTAGGTCTCTGTGGACGTGGGCGGGTGTGAATCACAGAATCCCTCAGATTTCTGGTACGTTTAAACGAAAACCTGGGGGCTTCAAGAGTCATCGAGCCTGTATTCAAGATCTTCCAATGTTTTTTGATTACCTTGGTAATCTGATTAGATACAGGGGTGAATGAAGTAACACATGTGAGGGTCTCCGTATGTGTTTTAGTTTTTGGTTCCAACAGAGCCTCTCGATGATTATTGCGAGCTCTTTTGTTGGCTAGGGCGATCTGCTTAGCTGGATATTCACGTGATTTAAGATGCCCGGCCAATTTTTCAGCTTCAACCTTATAATCAGTTAGATTACTGCAATTACGTCTCACCCTCAGGAATTGTCCTATCGGTAGGTTATCTCTCAAACTCCGCGGATGATGGCTGGAGTAGAGTAACAGGCTATTGCGGTCTGTTGGTTTTTTATACAGTGTAGTTGAGAGTGTACCTCCATTAAGGTTGATGTTGAGGTCTAGAAAAGGGATGCTGTTTTTTGACACTGTATGAGTGAATTTGAGATGTGGATCAAGAGTGTTAATCCATTTGCAGAACTCCATGCATGTTGACATTTCTCCTTTCCATAGTATCAGAATATCATCTATGAACCTCTTCCAGAGGTATATGTGAGCATTGAAGGGGTTCGCATGGTGAAAGATATAACGAGTATCAAAATCGGACATGTACAGGCAAGCTAGACTAGGCGCAAATGTACTGCCCATACATGTGCCTTGTGTTTGCTGGTAGATCTGTCCTTTAAATTCAAAGAAATTTTCTGTGAGAGCTAAAGTTGCACAGTCCATGACAAAACTTGTGGGAGTGTTGTGTTCCCATGGTTCATGATGGAGGATATTTTCCACCACTTCGAGGGTGGCCCTCTGGGGTATGTTAGTGTATAGGGCCTGCACATCTAGAGTCACAAGGAGTGTAATCTCATCTGTAGGAGGTAGGCCGATTAGAAGTCTAAGTAGATCTGAGGTATCTTGTATGTAAGATGTTGTCTTTTTTTACAAGAGGTTGAAGAAAATAGTCACAAAATTGTGACAAGCGTTCAAGCACTGAATCGATGCCTGATACGATTGGCCTTCCTGGAATAGGGAATGTCCCTTTGTGGATTTTAGGGAGGGTATAAAAATAAGGAGTACGTGGGTTCTTTTTGACCAAGAAACTGGCTTCCTTTTTGCTTATCCAGCCTTGACTCTCAGCCGAGAAGACTAGGGCTGTGATAGTGGTTAGGAGACGTTGTGTTGGGTCAGTAGGGACTGGAGTGTAATAAGCTCGGTCACTCAGTTGTCGCCTACATTCCAATTCGTAGTCAGCAGTATCCATTATTACTGTGGCTCCACCTTTATCTGCTTGTTTTATGGTAATTGAAGCATCGTTGGACAAATTTGTGATTGTCTCGGTTTCAGCTTTGGACATGTTGTTGTAATGTCTAGGATTTGTCATGTTGGCTAGATCTTTAAGAACAGCCTGTTCAAAGGTAATGACTTCGGGTGGAATCATACTTATGTTAGGAGTAAAAGTGGACGCATTATGTAATCCACTGTCTGTCTGTTGTGTAGTCTCAGTATTTTGAAAAAATGCTTTTAGTCTAATTTTCCGAAAAAATTGTTGAATCTCGCATTGTTGTTTAAATGGGTCAATCTTAGGTGTAGGTACAAAACCCAAACCCCTCTGTAGTACTCTGCTCCATTTCACCAAGGTTCCTCTGGGAAAGATTGACTACTAAGTCTTCTTTCTGTTGGTCGTGTGGCTCAGAGTTTCCATAGTTCTCGGAGTGTCTTCCCACTGGATCCTTGTTCCTTGTGGGTTCGGCTGATTGTTTCTTCTTCTTTGCCCGCGCCCTCTGCCCCAACCTCTGCCTAAAAAAGGTTGGTTGTACACGGGGGGGTAAAATTGAGGTGGGCCTTGTGGTGGCATGGAGTATTGTGGTGGACCCTGTGGGTGTATAGGGTATTGCCAAAATGCTGGATGTTGAAAGGTGGCCATCTGAAGGTCAGGGTAGGCTTGGCGGTTCCCTCTGCGGGATGTGCCATAATTGGTTGAATCAGCACTGGAGTTACTATTGCTAGAAGATCCTCTTCTGGAGAAGTTAGACCCGGAGTCTCCAGAGTTATTGGAGCTGGGAGGTATGAAATCTTCCTTCAAATAGGGGTAAACTTTTTCTTTATCAAAGTTGTTAACATCTTTTTGTAATTTCTTAACTTTTTGTTTCATAAGGTATTCGCGGTGTTCAGCCATCTCATTGTTGATTTCTGTCAATCTGGTCTTATAGAGTGTTGATGTAGTTGCGCTTTTCAACGTGCTTTCCGCCAGTTGGATCCTTGCCAGAAGGGTCTCTGCTAGTCTCTTAGCAGTACTGATAATCAAGATGAGGAGGTCTCTGGTACATTTCCAGGAGACCCGGGACCAATCAACTTTGAAAGTACCATCCTCTAAAAAAAATCCGGGGAAAGATTTTGACTATCAAGCCGTTAGGGGCAATGTTTGCCCTCAGATACTCCGTCATAAGGGCGCCATGCAGGGTGATCTTAACCCAATCTCTTTTCATTGAGGATAAGGACTGCCAGTCTTCTGACTGGCTCCCTGTGGCTGCCCCACCGTCGGCACCCAAAATGGAAGGGGCGTTGAGTATTTCATCGGCTAACTCTTCACCGAAACTGAGACCTTGACCTTCCATTGTAGTGGGGGATAGTATTTGGTATATACTGTGGAACTTGTAAATTAATTGTGAATGGCGTGAACAAAACTGTGGCTCTTGTAAGATTGCAAACAATATTTTGCAATTAAAATATGAGGATAGAGGACGTCTAAAAAGGGGGATATACACAGGTTAACCCACCGTTAGGGGCCCCACAGACATACATCCGTGCATGAGACAAATAAACAAAGAGGGGGGGGGGGGGCAAATGGGCTTTTGAGAGAAAGGTCCAGCTAAGTATGCCCGAAATATGCAACATGAAAGTAACAAGGCTGTTCCTAAAGGAAAAGCGGACGTGCCATGTAAAGAGGAGTGTATTTTTGGATATTGGAACCCTCACACAGCCATCAGGATATCGTGAATCACGTACCCTTCAGGATGTAATGTAACATCATCGGGCTGCTCCTACGTCGAGTCGGCTGGTGCAATACCCGACGGGCTCTTGTTTAGAGAGCACTCTTGTGGAGATCTTTATATCCAAGACAGCCGATAGGTGAAGTGGGAGTATGGGGCTCTACGATAATGTAGATGAATAGACAGTAATTGTGAAATAAAATAGGGGAGGGAGTGCTATCTCAACAATGTTATTATGATGCCTCCTCACCTAATTAAAATTGTGAGGTAGAGTGTTAGAAACTCAGGTTAATGTTCTGGGTTGTCTACACTGCCTCATCGGGGTCAACATGTTTCTCGCTTCAAATGAGGTGTACTCATGCGATTCTTCAGGACCTAAAATGTAATCTATCTACATATATATACAGACTGCATTGTTTGGTTAACAGAAAGCATTCTCATATACAGCTGGTATTTTACCTGCGACTCGGTCTACCTGTATGGGAGAAGGGAGACCAAGATAATTATAGAATGCTTAAATACAATCTTTGTTTCATTACATGGTACGTTTATTAGGTGCAGCTAGAGTGATGGTGCGCATACTGTGTTGGTAGAAGGGAATCAATTTTAAAACCACGCAAAAGCCATGTGAAGTGATCACTCAAAGGGTGTTTAAAAACAGAGACAAAGGATATTAGTGGACTTACCCTATATACTCCATAGGATAGTACACTGCAGTTCCTGGTAGGCTACGCAAGGAGTTCCTTGCGTTCTGTAATAGCACATGGAGGGAGCTCATTGGAAAAGGGGTTTGATGAACAAACACAGTACTCCGGGGTCATTACAACCCCTTCTCTTATGTTATTTATTATGATACTCACAAATAATATTGTTGTGCTTATTGGAGCTCTAAAGAGGGTCAATGATAAATGTGGGGTTATAAAATACAAACTCAGGTTACCCCTTAGTAACAGTCAGTCATTGAAAATGTAGTATATACAGGTGGCATCAAAGGAGATGTGTTCGCAAAAGTGAAATAAATAAAATAAAATAAAGGGAACTAGCAGAGGAAATTAGCATCGATTCCCCGCGTTCTAGTGGTTCCCTCGTTTCTTTCATGCGGTCGGGAACTCAAGCACTGTCCCGTGTGGATCTATGTGATCACAATTAGCTACAGAAAACAGGGGCGTAGACTGGAGGACCCTGATAAGAGGACAATTCCTGTTTGGAAAGGTAGGCTGGGCGCCAGCAAATGGTGATGGTATGTTGTTATTAAGAACCATCCAACTGGTTAAATATGACGGTACTTAAAAAATGCTATCGTTTAAAAAAAGGAAGGGTTACGAATATGAAGTCATACTCACAGACACGCCGAGTCCGTGTCGCCCGTAGACCTACCCCGCACTACCAGGACTGGGAGGTAGGGTTAGGAAATATCGCGTGGGTATAAAAAGGACTCACGTCACCATAGAGGCGGAAGTGAAAGCACTGGTATTGCTTGCTTTGTGTGAAGCGCGGTAATGGTTCAACGTGGCCGCCATATTGGGAGAGGATTAATACGCGGGGTAACAGAGGTTGAACTATATAGCAAGTGTATATACGCTGTTATTACCATGAACACGTGGGTGTAGACAGGACTCACGTCACCATAGAGGCGGAAATGAAAGCACTGGTATTGTTTGCTTTGTGTGAAGCACTTTAATGGTTCAACATGGCCGCCATATTGGGAGAGGATTAATACGCGGAATAACAGGGGTTGAACCATATTGCAGGTGTATATACACTGTTATCACCACGTGCACGGCTTTAGTTTGTTCTTGTGAATATGTGTTTGATAAACCATATGTAATCGGTCATTGTATTCAATTTCTTTAACTGGACGGGTTGTCATGCCTATGTATTGTAGCTTGCAGGGGCATGTGATCATGTACACGTAGTTGGTCGTGTTACAGTTAGTGTGGCGGCGTATTTCCCACTTGAAATTGTCACTGAATTCAACTGTCTTGTGTATGTCAGTAAGATGGCACACTGAGCAAGAGCCACAAGGGTGGTGCCCAGTCACAGGGGGCAAGTCCCATAGTGGTCTCTGGGTTGCAGGTCTCTGTGGACGTGGCGGGTGTGAATCACAGTATCCCTCAGATTTCTGGTACGTTTAAACGAAAACCTGGGGGCTTCAAGAGTCATCGAGCCTGTATTCAAGATCTTCCAATGTTTTTTGATTACCTTGGTAATCTGATTAGATACAGGGGTGAATGAAGTAACACATGTGAGGGTCTCCGTATGTGTTTTAGTTTTTGGTTCCAACAGAGCCTCTCAATGATTATTGCAAGCTCTTTTGTTGGCTAGGGCGATCTGCTTAGCTGGATATTCATGTGATTTAAGATGCCCGGACAATTTTTCAGCTTCAACCTTATCAGTTAGATTACTGCAATTACGTCTCACCCTCAGGAATTGTCCTATCGGTAGGTTATCTCTCAAACTCCGCGGATGATGGCTGGAGTAGAGTAACAGGCTATTGTGGTCTGTTGGATTTTTGTTGAGGATCCAATCGATGGGGCTTGCAATGCGAAGTCGGGCTTCGAGTATGCGGCACACAGACGGGGCAATACGTTAGTTCCAGAGAGCTGTGAGGCTGCGATGCAGAGTCTAGCATTGTCGTTGTGGCTGCCATCCACGAGGGGTGAGCGGACCTGTGCCAAAGATGCATTGCGTAGTTGCAGTTCAGAAGGTGATGTGGACTGCTGAAGCGATGTGAGTCTTTGCGATGGGTCTAATCCACATAGCAGTGGAAATGCTTAGGGTGTGATCAGGTTTGTGCCTTTCAGCAGAGGAGACACATCTGTTTTGCTGGATCCACACAGGCTAGCAAAACACCTTAATCCCACTTCCAATTGTCCAGGACTGGGGTGGCACCACTTGGCAGGGTACACTCACAGACGGCAGAGTACAGGTGCAAGTGCAAGGTTGTTGGAAGCCTGTTATGTCCATGTGGTGTCACATTAGTTGGCCAGCCAGCTAAACCTTGGAGTCACTGGGTTCTGTGTTCAAGAGATGCAGGCCCAGTCCTTCTCACCCAGGCAAGAGGGCAGCAGGTCAGCACAGCAGGGCAGCAGTTCTTTCACAGCAGCAGTGTAGCAGTCTTTTTAGCAGCACAACAGTCCTTCTTCCTGGCAGAGTAGCCATAGGTCCAGAGGTTGCCTGAAGTAGTGGTGTCTGCTGTCCAGTATTTATACCCAGTTGTGCCTTTGAAGTGGGGGAGATACTTCTAGAGATTTCCCTTTGAAGTCCACTGGCATACTGCCTTCTCTGGCCCGGCTCCAGACTAAATACACAAGGCATGCAGCCCTTTGTGTGGATGCAGGACACAGCCTATTCAGGTAAAAGTGTGGCAGAGTCCATCTCCTCTCTTCCATCCTGCAAGTCAAGGCCCACCCAGCCACCTCTAAGATCCCTATAGCTTGTGTCTGTCTAGGAGGAATACACAAAGCTCAACTGTCAGCTACACCCAGCCATGTGACCAGAGACAGACTACAGGGACAAAATGGCTAATGCAAGAAAATGGCAACTTTCTAAAAGTGCCATTTGCAGAATTGCAATTTAAAATCTGACTCCACCATAGGTTAGGATCTCAAGTAGTGGTTACAGAGACCCCAAACATGAATTGGGCATCTCCTCCCATTTGGAAGGTACACTTATGCAATAGGGCAACTCCGATGTCATCCTATGGGGGATAAAGACCTTGCATTAGTGAAAAACAAATGTTTTAACGACCAGGACATGCAAAGCTTAAGAGTACATTGCCTACTTTTTAAATACATTACACCCTGTCCTCTGGATTGTCCAGTCCTACCCCAGGGATGATTTAAATGTATTAAAAAGAATTGTTTGGGCCTGGCAGATGGTCCATTTTGCCAGGTCAAAAGGGCAGCTTAACACTGCACTCACAGGCTCTGCAATGGCAGGCCTGAGACACATTGAAAGGGCTATTTGAGTGTGTGGTACAATTGGTGCTGCAGGCCCACTAGTAGCATTTACTTTACAGGCCCTGGGCACATATAGAGCCACTTTACTAGGAACGTATAAGTAAATGATATATGCCAATTGGGTATGCGCCAATGATACCGTGTTTAAAAAAGAGAGCACAATCACTTTAACACTGGTTAGCAATGATAAAGTGCACAGAGTCTAAAGGTCAGCAAAAATGACGTCAGAAAAAATGGAGGAGGAAGGCAAAATGTTTGGGGGAAGACCACCCAAAGGCTGACGGGTCTAACATTAATAATTTTCAGCATAGTGTTATTCATACCACCTATGTTTAAACCCTGTCCTTTGTATCTAATGTCTACTGGACTTGATGGAGCGCTGGGGTGCAGAACTGTTAGATCTGGTCTTTTTAACCTTTGGCGGGCTTCGAAGTGGCAGTGCAATTTGCACCAAGTAGTGGGGGCAGTGCTTAATTGGGAAAATCATACGTTCTGGGGCCCAGAGCGTTCCTTAGTAGCATGCAGTCAGCACTGACTAATGCCAGGCTTGTGGAATACCAAGGCTGTCTACTCTTGATTCCATCTCATGTGTCTTTCTCCCACTGCCCCTTAACTCATGCAAATTTGTTTTCTTTCCTGCTTTTTCCCTTTGTCGTTGTATTCCGTCTATCTCTTCTTCCTTCTTTCCCACTTTTTGCCTTTCTCTGTCTCTTGTTCTGGGTCAATGTCTAATAATGACAAATAAGACATATACTCCCTAAAAATGAGTGGTGATAGGGCCCACCTGCAACCACTGCCTCAGTGGGAGCGCCACTAAACACATTTAAAAAGAAACTAAAACCTATTGGGAGAAGAAAAGCTGGTTTAGTCTTAAAGTATGCACTAGGAATTAAGCCTGGAAAGAGGGGGTGAGAACGCAGCGTACGGTACTCTACTGGGGATACAGTCAGAGTTGAGATCTTAATGGGCAGCAAGCGAGAGCTCAGGTAGGTTAAATATTTAACTTATTTGTATCCTTTATCACCTGTTTTGATTAGGATTTATCCACCCTTCTACTGTTCTATTACTTCAAGTCAGAAAAGTGATGAAAAATATAATACAGTGCATGCCTGATTGTATAATACAGTCCAAGTGTAATTGCATAATACAGTCCAAGCATAAATGTATAATACAGTCCAAACGAATTTGTATAATACAGTGCAAGCATAATTGTATAGTACAGCCTAAGTGTAATTGTATAATACAGTCCATGCGTAATTGTATAATACAGTCCAAGTGTAATTGTATTATACAGTCCAAGCATATTTTTATAATACAGATCAAGCGTGATTGTATTATCCAGTCCAAGCATAATTGTATAATACAGTCCGAGTCCAAGTATAATTTTAGAATACTGTCCACGCGGAATTGTCTAATACAGTCCAAGTCCAAGCATAATTGTATAACACAGTCCAAGCATAATGGTATAATACAGTCCAAGTCCAAGCGTAATTGTATAAAACAGTCAAAGCATAATTGTATAATACAGTCCAAGTCCAAGCATAATACATCCAAGCATAATTGTATAACACAGTCCAAGCATAATTGTATATTACAGTCCAAGTCCAAGGGTATTTGTATAAAACAGTCGAAGCATAATTGTATAATACAGTCCCAGAGGCAGGGTTCGTCGTCACGACATCTTCCGTCCCAGTGTTAGCAACAGAGCACCGACCAGTCTGAACAGTTACTGCCTTGTGGGTAACTACTTTCTCGTCAGTACAAGCCCTTTACAAAAGCTGACAAAAGTTAACAAAGTTGCCATTTGATAGCCCTTGTTGTACAGTTTCTATGAAATCCTATCACCTGAGCATGTAAAAACTTGTAAAATTCAGTAAAGAGCATTGTGGATCCGAAGTTGACATGTTTCCCTTCGGAAAAAAATAGAAGTGGTAAAAATACAAAAGTGAAGATATGAAAAGAAGATGAGCGGAATAAATGAATTAAACGAAAATAGGTCTCTTGGGAAAGGGGACACTGATAGTAAGATGGAGGTGGCAAACTTTGTTCAAAACTGAAATTAAAAACTATGAACTCAAGGTGAGTGAATCTTCAGATATTGGTGTAACTCCTGGTGTGGCAGGGCAGAAGAGGAAATAGAATGTCAGCAAAAGTGAACTTATTTTCTAGACAATTACTTACCTCCCAGTGTTTGCCAGTGACTAAACCATTTAGTGGAATCCAACATAATATCCTACAAGAAACCTCGTTAGGTAACAGCTTCAACCCAAGTAATAGGAATGAGAAAAACAGGAATACTGTAATGTATTTAGCAGATGATTCAAGTATGTGAAATGTAATTCTGTGCAACAAGTGTATTGTAGATATTGCTGATAATTATGTTTTTTTGGCACAAGAAGTGTACCAACAATATTATTTATATATTATAAACAATTGTATTGCATGTTTTAGAATTGGAGCACATCTGCCGCTGACCTATAAAGGTTTTAAATTGTGCATTTTAATTTTACAAACATCTATCCCTTTGTGTGCCTAAGCCTGTACGAGGACAAAGACTGCTTTAAGCCCTTGTTACTCTTTTCTACAGACCGAACTGAGGGCAAGTTTCTCCATCAAGCTTCCATCTGAGATTTCTCCTTTGTACAGCTTGCACATCTCACCTTACAGCTGATTTATCCAAATGTCAAACTATCTTGTTTAATCACAAATAGGTTATATGTTTCTAGGGATGTTCTCATAGAGCTGAATCTGGGATCTAAATCCCAGTTGCCCAGAGGTCCAAATACCAGATGTCCAGAATCCAAATATGAAAAAAGATCAGGGGAAACAGATCAAAATGATGGGTTTTCTACTATGTGTTCTCCTGCAGCCCTACAGGATCTTCGAATAAGTAACCCATTTTTTGGATAATCACGTGCCATGGGGTCATGTGGATTAAACCCCCAACTCCTGATAGACTGTGCATTTAGTATTTTGCAGATAAACCTAATGTGCCTCCTATCGCCCAAGCTTTCCCTTGCCAATGGGTAAGCATGATAAATTAGCCTTTGGGTTCTTTGACACTAGCTCAGATCATCCAAAGATAATAGGCCCATTCTGCAATGTGCTTTAAGACAGTTAAGTTCCTACTGGGCAGAATATATGAGATCAATTAGTGGCTGAAATATCATCACAGTTACAAGCGACAGAATGAATGTGCTGTTCATTGTGGATTTGTGTTTCACAGTTGTATGTTTATGGGTTTATATACAGAAAACCTAGTTACAATGGTCCAGAGGGCTGTTCAGTGGAGATGTACAATTCAACATGGAAGTGGTGGCGGGTGAGTCATTGCACCACACATTAAAGACTGGAAAAAGCAATGCACCATGGAGTACACACAGAGGAATGGGGGGTGATGGGGCACGGGGGATGGGTCAATACGGTACACGGGAGCAGACATGGTTAAGGTGAGTAGTCTAAGGGTTTGGCAGAGGTTGGATTGCGATAGTGGTGGAGACAGAACTGTAGGGTGAGAAACAACGAGGAGAGCAGGACACTGGATTACCAGAAGGAAAGGGAGTTGGGCGAACAGATGGGGAAGATGAGATTTTCTCCCATAGTTGTCCCTACTCTCTTCCTATTTCGCTTTTTCTGTTGCCTGTTTTTTTGACAATAAATGGTAGACCCTTTGTCTTCTATTGTGTGGAATTCTTTAACAAGTTTGATGACGGATTCAGGTTTCAGACTGGGGCCTGATTCACAAAGAAACTTGCCTATAGTAAAGTTCCGAGTGCCGAATCTCCGCACTCGGGGTGGAATCTCCGCACTCGGGGTGGAATCTCCGCACTCGGGGTGGAATCCCTGCACCCGTGGCGGAATCCCTGCACCCGTGGCGGAATCCCTGCACCCGTGGCGGAATCCCTGCACCCGTGGCGGAATCCCTGCACCCGTGGCGGAATCCCTGCACCCGTGGCGGAATCTCCACACTCTGGGTGGAATCTCCACACTGGGGGCGGAATCTCTGCACCCGTGGCGGAATCTCTGCACCCGTGGCGGAATGTCCGCACTCTGGGTGGAATCTCCACACTGCAGTTCTCAGTGCGGGGATTCCATCCCGAGCGCAGAGATTCCGCACTCGTAACTTTACTACACATAGTTCCCTTGTGAATCGGGCCCTCTGGTTTTATACTGCAATACCTCCTGTACATTTGAACCCTTTGATGTTGTTACATATTCTAGTGGTCCATGATTGGAAACCTGTGTGTGCCGTTAGTTCAGTGATAATGTCCCTTTCTGCTCTTGGAATGAACAGTCTGTGAACAGTCTGTGAAGTGTTTTTTATAAAATGGCTGCCAGGCATGCAATCATTTCATTGACCCCCACCAAACTGGTTTATATTGACTTGTGCTCAGACTGAGATTTCAATGCTAAGGTTAGAATATACGAATTTTAAATTATCTTCAAAATAGTGCACAATATTACATTAGCGTAGACAACAAATGTGCCTTTAAATGGTCAAAACACGACCAGTAATTCATTTTTTTAATAGTTTTAATTAATATCACAAAAACGTCTGGTCTACACTGGCCCCCTCTAGCAAAACTTTTGTTTTTTTAACCCTTGAACATTATTGTGATTTCTTTCTTTTTTTTATTTTATATTTCTTTATTGCCATTTCAAGTAGTAATACAGTGTACATCGCACTGTAATAGTTTTTTACAGCGTAGGCCAACAGACTGTCGCACTCGCCCGTACAACAAAAACTAATATAGATTAATCACAGGATGGCTTTGGAGACATTAAAACATTTACAAGACTTAAACTCAATCTAAAACGTCTACTAAAACCGTACCATTAAAATTACAATATTGCATCGCCATTAATGTAGGAAAACAGTGTCAGTATAATACACGGAAACATTTTATTTAACTATGAAGGCCCATCATTTATGTTCTTTTGCAAGGAAAATCTGATTTGACACCTCACTTGTAATAAGAAAAAAGTCACTAGACGGCTGTAATAATTTTTTACAGTCCTCTACTGGCGTCACAATGGGCTCTGCAAACCCACGGCAGACAGCTCTGTCCTGTTTGAACCTAGGTAGCTGAGAACGAGATAAGCAAGGCAGTCGCTTTCTGCAAGAGCTGAGTTTACCTTCTTTTTGAAAATTCAAGTTATTTGAATTGAAAAAAATGCTCACGTAAAATAAATTAGCGGGTGAGAACTTTGAGGCATTTCATTGCAGTGTCATGTCTGTCTGTGAAAGAGATACTCTAAGCATTGCAAGGGAAGGCATCTCCCCTGCTCTCTTTTGCTTCCAAAAACCAAGAGTTTGGTTTTGACGCCTCATCAATTCAAGCCTCAGTTTTGATGATGTGTTCACACTCTAATGTAGAAAAGAAGACAACAGCTGTAAAAGTTCTCTCTGTCACTAATGTGTGAAACATTAGAACTACCATCTTCAGCGTCTCTAAAGCAGCTCAACAGGATCTTCAAATTGTATTTCATCACTTTGATGAAAAAAAACACAGATTTTTATAATTTAAATTGCAGTTAATCAAAGTTCTAAGATCACTTGGCCTTTCTGCTGGATATTACTTTTACTTTGCAATATATTGCTTATTTATGTAAGTGGCTGAATACTGTTCTCTTTTATGAGTGGTTATGCTTAATGGCGTGCATCAGATACAATACGGAATAAAAGACCCCCTGAATGTGAGTAATGAGGCGTTTCATGGCCTACAAAAGCATTCAGCCTGAGGCCTGGTGCCTTTCGTTGTGGAAAATCCTTGGTTACTTCCAATTATCGGATTTGGTACAGCTGGGGGAGCTTTATTCGATACATCAGTAGACAGTATATGCTCAATACTCAGAAGAAAGATGCTTATGTACACTAGACTGCATGATACTATTATTGAGAATAAATATCTGTACAAAGCCTTTGAAGTAGAACGACAAGACTTTGCAGCATAGTCAAAGAACAGGATTAACCACTCGAGCTGCATGACGTTAATTATTGGATTATGGGAAATTCTGGTATAAAAGTGTCACCGCCTCAACAGGTTGATGTTTAATAACAGGCCTTCTTGACATCTTTGGATGGAAGCCAGCTGGGGTTCATCGGATGCATGTGTGCAGCTATGGTTTGAACTATGAGTATGACTGACATATAACAGGACTACATGAAGCAGATGTGAATCAGTATGCTACGTCTGGCTCTTTTCTATGCCCTAGTATCTCCTGCCTCCCATCTTCACTGTATGCACCAATTTAAAAATAATCTCTCTTGTACTTTTAACAGTACTGAAACACATTGCAACTGTAGATTACCTTCGTGTTGGTTCACACGTAGACAATGAACACCTATGCCTGCCATCTTAGATTGGTGTAGTGTAGGTTCCCAGGTAAATAATGAACACATGACTAGCCATTTTAGATTGGTGTAGTGTAGGTTCCCAGGTGAATAATGAACACATGACCTGCCATCTTAGATTGGTATAGTGTAGGTTCCCAGGTGGATAATGAACACATGACCTGCCATCTTAGATTGGTATAGTGTAGGTTCCCAGGTGGATAATGAACACATGACCTGCCATCTTAAATTGGTGTAGTGGAGGTTCCTTGGTAGGTAATGAACACATGGCCTGCTGTCTTAAACTGGTGTAATGAAGGTTCCCACATAGTTAATGTACACATGAGCTGCCATCTTAGACAGCTGTAGTGGCAGTTCCTGTTGGGTTAGGAATGTTGGTATGTTCTGTGAGTAGATTGTGTTCTAGAGTTCTAAGAATATTGGGGCCCATTCTTCTCAGTGAATCAGAGGCATCTGTTGGATTGGCTACCAGCACTACAAAAATGCCCATTGATTTTCTTAATTACACATGCTATGGCGGCCATCTTAACTTGGGCAGTATTCAGAAGTGCATTGTGAAGCACTTAGTTATTTAAGTATAGGTGGTTTAACAGTCAGTTGGAGAGTTGAAAGACGACCTGATATAATCGCTAGAGAGAATGTATCAGAGTTTTGGTTAGTATTTACCTCCGTGTATGGTGGAACTTTTTCACATTGAGTACTTTGATGGAAATGTGTGAAATCTAAAATTAATGTTATCTTCGTAGCCAACGTACTTGGAACCTTATCTGCAATCTGGATCCTTCAGCTAGTTGAAGTTCATTCTCCAATTCCTGATCTGGAACGGTATGGCTACACTGAATTTACCAGATCAATTACCATTAATGATGACAGAAGGTGAACCCAATTTAAAATGGGTGGAAAGGATGGAGGTATTTTATTAACTATATTTTCACATTCAACCTTAAACAATTTACTACAGAAAGCAAAAATAACATTTGACTACATTGTTTAGGCCCTAGTTGTTTAAAAGTGTATATCACATGGAGAAAAAAACAGGTTCAGGGGATGAAGGAGATGTTTTTACTCACAAACTTGTGGATCTTGATGCATATTGTTCTCCTACTGTGTGTATAGCAATCGACCACTATCATTTATTTTACAGGAAACATGGCGACAGGAGAAATAGAACTCTATGTCACTGGTTTAAAAAAAATAGCCATTACTGTATCATCCTTCCCAGCCTGGGTACGCACCAACGACTACGCCACACACGGAGCTTAGTATTACACGTCTTTATTCTTCTGCTTGTAACTGCGAACCCAACATTCTAAGCCAGCCTTCGTTGAATTCTGCTCTTACCCCCTACATCACTGCTATACGCAGTCCATCAGGAGTCCAAAAGTTTCTGCCATTGCTAACCCGCAAGACACTACATCGCCCCCTCTCTTAAATGAAAATTGTGAATTTCTACAAACAAATATACATATGTACAATTAACTCAGCCTGATCTCATCATCGGAGACTGGGAACTGTCACCATCAATGTCAAGGATCTGCATCAACGATTTAGAAGCGCCAGCAGTTCCTGATGTTTCAGAACCAGTCTCTCCTTCAAGATGAAGATCTGATGAACGATGAGTTAAATGCTGTAAATGGGAAGAGGGTCTGGAAATAGACTCCCAGGGCACTGGGCAGTCACCATATGTCCCTTGGTAGACACCACTTGAAAGGTTCAGCATCAAATCGAGCATTAGATTTTATTTTCCCCATTTGGTGGGCGAGCACTCGATCTCCTTTCTTAAAGATGATGTTCTCCGCATGTCGTCTTTTGTCAGCATACGCTTTCATCTTTTGTTTATGAACCAAATCCTTCTCACGAATTGCATTCTCGTCTTTATTTTTCTGATTGGTCCACTGGGGCAACTTGTTTGTCATTGTTCTCCCAAATATCAATGTCACAGGACTTTCACCTGTGGTCGAGTGAGGTGTGAATGATAAGCTCTTTGAGTAGAGTTTAACACAGTTTTTAAATCCAGTGTCTCAAGAGTAGCACATCTCACTGCTTTCTTTAGCGTACTCATGACTGTCACATTGGGCATCTCCAATCACCATGTTCGCAGCTGGTCTTATCAGCATGCTCTTCAGCTCTGGCAGCCATCAACATTCACTCCAGACTAAAAGTGTCTCTCAGCGTTCATCGTCTGAATGAATCTGACTGACATCCATCAATAACTCCAAGATGTATAGCTTCTTCATCATTAAATTAATTGAACTTACAATGTTCAATGAGTGTGCAGAGTCTCTCCACAAATTCATCCATGGATTTCACCAACTTTCTGTTGTTCTTTACTGAAAATGTATCATTCAAAGCCTCTTTAATCTGGCGTATTTTGACTACTTTGTCAGTTTATGGCATTTTTCTTAAGGCGTCTTTTACACCATCACCAGGAAGGTTTTTGAGGTATTTGCTTATCTTTTTGTTATCAGTGTCTTCAAGTGCATCAATGAAATCTTCAAAAATATTTATCCAAACAATCTATCTATCACCAATATTTTCCTTTTTGGTGGAATCGAAAGGTGGTGGTGGTATCCGGAAGACGGCAGTGCTGTAGACCAATGTGGAACTCACTGAGGAATAAAGTAGCTTTCTTTCTGACACGGTTTGAGGATAGCTGTGGGTTGTTTGCTTAGACTCCTTCTGAGGCCTTGTGATGTGCTGATCTCAGGGTCGTCTTGGACGTCTTTCTTAGCTGCCATCTGAAACATTTCACTATTCGCTCCTGGCTCTTTATTCTTCGAAGACCTGTGAAGTTGGTCCGAACCCCACTCAGCAGTTTGGTGGTTAGCCACTTCGGGCATGCTCGGCTCTGAAATCACAACTCTGAGCATTTCTCCTTGGGCCACTTCACTGAGTGCCGTGGCATGATGACTCCTTTACTGAGTTTGGTAATTCAATTATTTCTTCTTCCCGAAATGTCAATTTACACTTTCTGACACCTAGTTGATCTCCACCTTGCAGCTGATCCAGTGCTTTGCGTCAACCCTATTACCATTTGTCCGGCAATTATTCTTTTTTATCCTGTTTGAGAGGTGATGGGAGTTAACATAAGAATAATTTAATTCCAATTAACTGTGTAACCCATTTGGCTACACAATAAGGACTAGGAATCAGTGACTATAGTTAGCAGTAAAGGTATGGTACACAAATCTCAGAACCGAGCTGTAAAGATCCAGAATAACAACTGGGAAACCCAACCACCCAAAGAAGTTTCGGCGTACCAGTATGAGACAAACAGGAAGTTAATTCACATTAATACAAAAGATCACCAATAAGGTTTGGTTTTCAGAAGAGTTTCTGGTTCTGTCTTTTATACATGGGTAAATCTAAAATCATCTAATTTAGTGTTCAAACTAAAAAGGCTGGTTGTATCTAAAAGAATCTCAAACTAGGAAAATTCGAGGAAGGAGAAATATAAGGCAGTGCAGAAAAAATATGAAAAATAGGAAGAATGGGAAGGAGTCAGCATTTCAGAAGTTCGGTCAAGTCTTTTTGGATCAGGGGGATAAGTGTTAGCCTAAGCCGCACTTGATCAAAGAATCAAGGAAAAGCAAAGATGTCTAAACCAGATGGTGTGAGCACTTGATATTACATACAAGTCTCTTCACTAATACCCCTCTGTATGTATCATCGGGGTTCCATTGTCTTTTTCAATTCTCACGTTGTAAGCTGTAACATTTACAAAATATCCTACACTGGACATGAGAATGACATCATCTTCATTCGCTCAAAATGTATCATATCAGACAGTTATTGAAGAAGGTGTGTAAATTTGAAAGCCAATGTGAGTGTCAAGCAGCTCTCAATAAAATTAAGAGAGATATTTGAGAGGCACCTACGATCTCATTTGTAAAAGCGTAATTACTACAGATGTCAGTGGAGAAGGGTTGGGGGCAGTTTTGTCTCAACTTGACATCAAAGGTGTGGCACATGTTAGTAACTTTCTGTCACGGGCCGTAACACCCACGGGAAAGAAGTACTCTGCAAAAGAAAGGGAAACCTGTGTGTGTGCGTGTGTGTGTGTGTGTGTGTGTGTGAGAGAGGCCTTAAGCACTTTAGCCAGTTCATTTGGGGAGCTAAAGTGATTGTAAAACATGATCACAGGCCTTTAAATAAAGTTATCACTTCACAAGGTCTTAATAAAGTTTGCCTTGGTAAACCAGAAATTCTATGCATCTTCTGGATTATGTTCTGAAGTTCACAACGTTCCAGTAATAAAATTGCAGACTTCCTCAGTAGATTGCCTTTACCTATTAAAGAGGACACAGGAAATGAGTTTAGTTGCAACTTTGGTTTCAGGTGATTTACATTGCATAGGTGTGGAGGTATGGATCGCAGAATTAGAATGTTATTTTTTCTACAGTGGAGGTGTGTGTGTCAGTGATGGTTTGCCAGAGAATTGTATTCTGGGAAGTAAGGAATGAATTATGTGCTGAGATTAGATTTTTATGGAGGAGTGGATGGTTAATTCAACCAGGTGGTGAGTGGATGGTTAATTTAACCAGGTGGCTTGTGTGGTAAAATCATAAACTTATGTCATGAAGGTCACCTCGGCATTGTGAAAACTAAGAGTAGGGTTAAACAAACGCATTGGTGGCCTGGTTTGGACAAAAAAGTTAAATGTGTAGTAAAATAGTGTGTGAACTGTAGAAATCCTGCTAAATCGTTAGTCACATTTAGACCCCCCCCCCTTTACGTCCCATTGAGGTTTCAAAGATGCCTTAGGAAAGAATTGGTATGAATATTTTTAGTCCTGTGCAAGGTAGAGATGGTTTTTATTAGTGTGGCCATAGATCACTTTTCTAAATAGGCAGAAGTCAGAATTGTGAGTAAACCGCTTTGAGTGTAGTGGGATTTTTGGAAGAAATTATCTTCATGGAAGGTTTACCCAAAGTTGTTGTTAGTGACAATGAAGGCCAGTTTGCATCTGATGTGTTTCAAGGAATTTATTATAAGGAAAGGAGTGGAGCATAGAATGACTGCTCTTTATCATCCTGAAGGGAATGGTGATGTAGAATGGTTTAACTGTGTTATAAAAGATATAGTTTTGTACAACCACGGACCCAAATCTACACAACAATGGACCCAAATACGCCAACAGAATCAACTTCCACGTACCCAAAAGAAACCTCTAATCTTCCAACCTCGCACTGGCCAAAACCCCGCACATCCACAGAGCCAGAGCAAGCGGAAGATCCTTCTCTCACATTGCAGCCAAGACCTGGAACGAGCTACTGGCAGATATCAGACGTGCCCCCTCCCTGACCACCTTTAGGAAGACCCTCAAGACCTGGCTCTTCGGCTAAACAGATCTGCGGAGGCCCCCCCCCCCCCAACGCCATGAGACCATCACGGGTAAGTAGCGTGCTTACAATTCCCTGATTGATTGATTTAGTTGAATTGTCTCTTAGTAGCAACTTGGATTGAAAAATAGTGAAAGGGGTTTAGGCAGAGAATCAGACTAATCGTTACAAGTCTCTTTAACCCCTTCACTGCGGGGTAATTCCCCCATGGCGCGGGTGGCGCGCGGTGCCCCAGTGCTCGTGACGAGCTCCGCTCGTCATGAGGCACAGTGGAGCTGTGCTCATGACGAGCTGACCTCGTCACGACCCCACCCACTGTTTGATTATCCCGCACAGGCGGGGAATCAATCGCGGGTGGGCGGGCCGCGGCCGGTATGATGCGCCCAGCTCGTCATGAGCACAACTCCACTGTGCCTCATGACGAGCTGGGCTCGTCATGAGCATGCAAGCGGTTAAAAAAATATTTGGTTTGATGGAAAGTTTGCAAAAATTGCATAGGAAACTCTTTTTAGATACTGGTCTTTTATAACTAGTGTATGGATTTTGGAGCGACCATCATTTTCTATTCAATGGATTAGCCACCACAGAGGCACCATTTTAGTAAGGTCAGTGCTCTAGCAGTTGGCTGATTTTGTTGCCTTATAAAACAACGCACATGCTGAAGATGCACAGTGGGTGCCCACTGGCATCTAAATGCTCCAAAGGCAAGCCTGTCTGCACCCGTCTGACTCTGGAGCACATCCAGCACAAGTCATGCTGTTGGTTTTGTTAGATTGACACCTCATGGATAAGATAGTGCTACTGAAAGATGGAGCCTGTCCAGCGGCGTAGCTAGGGTGGGGGCGGACCGCCCCAGGCGGCACTATTTAGGAGGCGGCGGCCGCGCGGCACTGGTGGCCCGTTGCGACGGCCTTTATCATTTATTTGGGGACACTCACTGACACTACTGTCAGTGTACCCAAATACATTATAAAGGCCGCCGCAACGGAAAACTGCGTGAGGCTTAACGGAGGGAAGAAAAGCAACCTGCGCGCGAGTAGGGGAGGAAGTGGCAATTTTGAGAAGAATCCAGGCCATTTGGAAAACGCACACGAGCGCCAGGGATTAAAGGGCGCGCGATAATGGATTAGTGAGCACGGACGGCTCAAAAGCAAGCGGGAGAAGCTCAGTTTGGGTGTGACAGAGCTCGTGGTGCAACTTTGAAAATGGGCCTGCTGGATGCGTATGGGACAGTAAACTCATACTGGTGCACAGTGCTCGCTGGTTCGGACAGGCTGAATAAAACTGTGACTGTGGAAGAGGGCACAAAACCAGACTGGGACGGCAGAAGCGGTGCAGTGCGACGAAGCTGCTGTACAAAACCGGTTGATGGAGAAGTGCACCACACTCGCTGTAATGATGCACAGCTCTGGCGGATGGGCTGGCACAGTCGTGTCTGCACACTTCTGGCTCGTTTGAAGCTGCGCACTACCCCCTGCTGGGGATGTTGGGCAATACTGTCTAAATGCATGATGTTGTCTCATAAGCCGGGACATGGCTACCATTTGGTGCAGCAGGTTCAGTGGCACCTGAGCCATTTAAACCATAACCATGGCGTATTTCACGAACCCCAACAGTTAAAGAGGCCATGTCCCTTGCTTTTACCAGGGCCCAGGATATCCTTGCTACGGTACTGCTCCTAAGAGAAGGGCACCATACTCAATGCTGAGGAAGCTGCACAATTCGAACTGAAGGGGGTTTGACAGAGACCACTACATTGTAATAGCAAACCCTCTCAGGGTCATTGTCCGCCAGTACCTCTCGTCTGGCACTTTTCAAGCTGACAATCTCCCACTTTGCAAGTTTGTTTTTGAAAAACAAAAAACTTTGCTTTGCGGGCACACCGGCCATAGCTATGTACTATAGCGCCAAGATACCCGTTGGGTGATAGTCGCGCTCTACAAATATCGCATACAATACAACGGGCCACAAGTGCCTTGCTGCGTGCATGCGGCCCCATTTTTTGAAGTGCACGGACATAACTGCTGCCTGCAGCGCATGCACGCACCACCACCTAGCGTGTGGTCGTGCGCGCGCCGCGACCGAGGTGACGTCAGAGTCCCTCTGAATTTCGGGGAACAGGGGAAATCATCAACAGAGAGAATGGATGACTCTGTCTCAGGGTCATCCAGGGAGCAGACTCTAGTTACAACATCAAACTTTCCACCGCATCAGCTCGCGCGCTCACCTCGCTTCGCGGGCGGGGGATACAGATAGCGCTCACGGACTCAAGCCATCTTTTCATGCTTTCTAAGAAAGGAGTCGGAGAAAAGCCTTCTCAATCACCAGGAAAGTGGAGGTATGTATTATTCCTAGAAGTGGCACGGGGGAGCAATTATTTTGTTCTAGGGTACATAGCTGGAAGGGGGGTGCACAGAGGTTATAAATGTTGTTTGCATTACTGGACCAATAAGGCTTACTCATCCTATCTCTTCCTCTTTTGCCCCCCACCCCTCCCCCCACTTTCCCTCGTCCAGATCTTTTACTCACGGCTGCAAGGCTGCGGTGTATTGTGGAAAATTTCAGTCAGTCCTAACTTAATTTCAGGTCAATTGGTTGTTCGTAGGTTTTGGGACGCACATACTGGGGGTGAGCAAAGTATTTTTTACCCTGACAAAGTTTCAGATTTTTTCACTTCAGATTTTATTTTGTACATTGTTAGATTATGCACATTGTTTTGCAAGTTAATGTACCTATCCCAGCTAAGCCAAAAAAAGTGCGACTAAATTCTCCCTCCACGGGTGCTTTTTGAGTACATTTTCTATGCACAGCATCATTAAACAACAGAAGAAAGTATAGGTCCTCGATTTATTGTGCCTGTACTTTTGTTGGTAATACCAAATGTGGTACATTTCACTACCACAGTGTGCAATATTTACCAGGTGCGGTTTTACCTACCTATCTTGAGGTTTGACAGTCAGAGTGAGTTACAACATATAGCACTGGTGTTAGTACACATATTTACTGAATATTTTTCTTTTTTTCCTATTTTCATTTATTTTGGGGGATTTCTTGTTGCTAAAAAGCCCAGAAACACAATTGATTATGTGGTAATTACTGCAAAGCTTGGGTTCTCAATTTAGGTGGAAACCTCCATTTAAGCTTGAATCAGGATTTACATGACAATCCGAATTGGGCCCAGTTTTCTGCAATTACATTGTGACAAAAGATTCAATCTCTGGAATGAGCTTTTAATCAAAGGCATACCTCCTGGGGATTGTGAAAATATTCTAAGAAAGTGGTGTTAGTTGTGAAAATAAAGGCCTCTGTGGCTGCATCACTCAGAGACATTGCCCAAGGAAACCTAACACACCTGGTGGCAATTCAATTTGCTAAATGGATTTAGAAAACAACCAGGACCATAATATGTGCTAGGAGAAGGAAACAGGTCTGTTCATACTACAGTATATTATCATCATGGTTTTCGGATCCCAGTTGCACTTCCCTACATTGCAAGCCGCACAGAAGGCCAAAAAATTGGCCCAAATCACAGCAAAAAAGTTAGATCTTCACTTGCAGTAGTACCACAAACAAGGGCAGATTTACCACTTTTGGGAATTCATAAACATTCTCAGTGTTATGACTTGAAAGTTGTGCCTGGCGAACGTTTCCAGGTATCCTACGGTGAACATCATGTTACATGTTTGCGGGGCTCCCATTTCCCAAATCATAATTCTACACCATGTACAATTACACACTGTGGAAATGCAGCAAGCATGTTGAAATTAGGCCTGGGCAGAATTATTAATTCCGCAAGCGGAATTGGAGGAATTTGGTAATTTCGAGTTAGTCTTGTAACGTGGAATTACTTATAAATGGCATCGCTCCACCGGAAGAATTAATCTGCAGTAAATTCTAAAGAGGGAGCAGTCCATCTAAATTTAAAAATCACTACAGATGAAAGTTTAATCTGCAGTGTTTTAAAAAAAAAAATAATGTAGAGGGACTGCTCCCTCTTGAGGCCCTGTTTAGAAACCACTGCAGAGCATACCCCACAGCACCCTTACATACTCTGCAGTAAATACTGTAGATTATGTAAGGGCAGCAAGGGGTATGCACTGCAAAGTGATATGCAGTGGTTTCTAAAGTTTAGTATGCCGTTACATACTCTGCAGTAATCACTGCAGAGTATGTATGGGCGGCGAGTGGTGTTTGGCTGCGCTATTTTGTGAACGCATAATGCATCCATTTTTGGATACAAGGGTGCATTTTGCACTAAAAAATAGCACCAAATGTCCACTCTGCCCCGTCGTGGAATTTCGTGGAATCTCACAGAATTTTTATGTAATCCCGCAGAATTCCGCAGAATCAAATTGTGCCAATTCCACCCATCCCTAGTTGAAATTAACTTTGTGAATTGAGGTTGTAGGCTGCTAATGAAAAATGTTTTAGGTTCTGTCATTATCCAAGTGTAACTTTCTGTCAAATGTTCCCTTTGCTCATGATAGGCCCAGGTAATCTGGAAGCAATTGTCACAGTAGGTAAACCTGGAAATCAGTGACCTCAAAAGATTTTTCTTTATGTTTGTTTCAATTTGAGTTTTTCATTGAACTTGGCACCCCCTTAATTTGTCACCTCAAGTGGCTGCTAGCTGTCTCTGTGGAAAGGCACTCCGGAATTTGGGAGTATTTAGAATAAAATTACCTTCTGGCCCCGAGAGGTATGTATGTGCAAATGTATTTGGTAACTGTATAGTGCAAATCTAACCAAAAGGCAGTGGAGAACTATGAAGGCTAAAAATAAAAATACAATCAGCAAGTGATTAGAGAGGTAGCGGGGTTCTGGGTGCAGAAGTGCACTGTCACTCTATTGTGATGTACTGTTCTTTAAAGAGGAGTGTGTTAGACGATTTCCGATACTAGAGCATGAGTGGGTCATTCCTGATGGAAATGGCGATGTTGTTCAAAATCCTGGATACATAGATGAAGGCTTGTTGCCTTGTTTTCTTGTTTTTCATACTCCTTTGCATCCATTTTGATGGTCTCTGACTGAGTATGTGCATAGAGCCAGCAGAGATGGAGAACTATGCAAGGGTGCTGGCTACCACAGCTTTGTAAATGATGCAGCGGGTTTTGAAGATGGTGCAGGCTGACAATGGAGTTCCATCAGGATGAGGGAGTGATGTGAACAGAATTCTTCAGGCCCTGGATGAGGCATTATGCTGCATGTAGGATGCCCTTAAAGGGGTGCAGTTGGCAGTCTTGGAGGCCACGGAGCAGGGCATTGGTACCATCCTGGTGCAAGAATGTGAGAGCTCGAACAGCAGTTCCAGGTTGAATCCAAGTGGCTTGGAGATGGGTAGAATTTGGGATTTGAAGCCATCAAGGTTCATATCACTGAGCAGGATTTTCGCTGCTTGTTTCTTGCTGTTCTTGGCAAATAAAAGGAATTCAGTCTTGGTGGGGTTGAGCATGAGGCAAGGTTTGAACATCCAAAAATGAAGCCAGTTAATTTGGGGGAACATGATATTTGGTCATTTAATGTCAGCTGTAGATGATGGATCCCCGAACAGTGTCATGTATGTGCATGTTTGCATTGTGCTGAGGAGATTACCAGGTATTCGTTCACGCAGCTCTCTGATGAATGTCACATGCGATTTTTCTGAGTCCCCAGAGAGATCATGCAGTCTGTGTTTTCTCCTGTGCACTGCCAGTCACCAGTGTAGTCAACTGTCTAGCCTTGGACCGTGTCATGTATGTGCATGTAACTTGCATGATCGAGGTAAATATTAGAGGCGATACTATGCGTCTCTCGGACCTCTTTCAAGTGTTTTCCATCCTTTTTCTCAGCCACCCTCTCCCCCCAGGGGCGGCAATCTGAGGGATAGCCCTGGGCGCCACAAGCTCTAGCTACACCTCTGAGCCTGTCACCCCCATGCTCTCTTTGACCCAAAGCATTCTAAGGATAACTTGTTCATCCGTGTTTGATATGGATTCCTCCTTGACTGTCCCAATGTGGGTGTGTTCGCTGCCTGCAGTAATTTTAGTGTTTTCTCCAACAAGCCTCTATCCAACCTTCTTTATGAACCAACCTTATCTTATTATTTGCAGGTCACTTCCTAAACATTCCCTTGATGTTTTTAATCTACTTGCAGAACATAATTAGGATTTTATGTTTCTTTCTGACATGTGGCTGAATGGTATGTCCGCTCCAGACATTATGTTTGCTATTCCCCCAGCATCCTTATCAACTTTGCACATCGTGAGGAAAAAACGGAAGGTGGCATCGCTATAATTTTTAGGGCCTCATTTGTGAGTTTCTCTACTAAACGGATTGAGGTGGGGAATATTGAGGGTGTTATTTTTACTTTTAGGCTGACTTCTTCATCCTCCTTTTCAGGAGTTCTGATACACAGACCACCTGACTTTCCAAATATTAATCTCTTACAACTCCTTGATATAATTGCTCAACCCTCTCTTCAGAATTCAAATTTCACAGTTTTTTAATTTACACATTGATGATCCTAAATTTGTTCCTGCCGTTAAGTTCAACCTCACCCTAATGAGTATGAATCTTCCTCAGTTGGTTACCACCCCAATGCATAAGCAGGTCACATCCTAGATGTGATTTTTCTTACTTGGTCAAATCACTTTTAGGTGCCTTTTTCTTTTAGCTGCAGGACATGGCAGAAGAAATGAGGTAAACACTCGATCCTCTCTAGAGCGAGGCACAAAGTTTTTGAGATGCTCTTTCCTAAAACTTGCAACCTTCTACCGCTTTTTTAGATACTGATGTGACAAATTTTAATATATGACTGACTATTGCCGTTGACCCCATGGCTCTGTTAAAGATTAAAGTTGCCTCACGATTAACTGCAATATAAAGCTGTGCCTCTTAAATGTTCGGGGTTCCACTGATTTAAACACCAAGGAGAAAATATGGGTGTCATTGTGGATGATGATTGCTAAAAGAAATATTGCAAGGTTGTGGGGGGCGTAAGAACAGCCGACCTTGAGACTGTGGGAAAATGATATGGATCATTGTATGTTCAACGAAAGGACAGTGTATGAATCAAAAGGCTGCCCCAACAAGTGGACACAAATATGGAACAAATGGAACTGTTATAGGGGAAAGATCTGTGAACCGCAGTTGTCTAGACCAAGGCATGAGTCAGATAAGTGTTATCCCACGCAGATTGATTGTGCAATGTTTTATACTTGTTGATAATTTGTATATTTCGGGGGAACAATGCTGATGGATGTACCACTGACAGGCATGCTTGTACATTGTTTTTACCTGTGCTACCTTGTCTTTAATAAAAAAGAAATGTTAAAAAAAAAAAAGATTAATGTTGCCAAAAGATCTCAACCTATGACCCCTTGGTTGTCGTCCTACTTAAAGGAGGAAAAGAGCCAATGTAAAATTCTGGAGCATCAAAGGAGAAAATCATATAGTCCAGAGGCAACAGGAACTGAAGAAATGAAAATCTGGTTCGCCCCAGGACCCATGTCCACCTCAAATCTTAAGGATTGCTTCTTCTCCCATCAATCCTGTGTTCAATAAAATTATGAATAACTCACTTTAATAAGGGTTCTTCCCCTCAGGCGGGAAACAGGCATTTTCCCTTTCACTATTAAAGAAACCTAAAGCAGACCGGAAAATGTAAACAAATTTAGAGCAATTTCTCTTTGACTGGCTGCTGCTGCAAAAAAGAAATTGATCAACAGGCAGTTACACTTTCTCTGTAATCCAATAACTTGTTGTGCGATTCTCTGGCTTCTATTCTGGGTTCAGAACTGATTCCGCTTTGCTGGAGGTTACATAATTTATCACTGAAATGTTGGCCTTGAGCCCTATCCTCTTTAATTTATATCTGGAACCATTGGTCAAGCTGATTGAACCTTGGGGATTGCAGACAGTGTGATATGCTGATGACACACAGCTCCTACTGTCTTTTCAGGCATATAATGACATTGCCCTTACTACCTTTAAACATTGTCTGCAGGGAGTTGCAAGGTTGATGAATGATAACTTTCTTAAATTAAATTCTGAAAAACTGAAATCCATTTCTTTAGATTAAAGTTCCGGCTGCCAATCAGGATGTGGCCAGAGAACCTAGTCCTCCTCCCGATCCCACTTCTACTGCCAGAAACATGGTAATAATCTTCAATTCCAATCTTTCATTCTTATTGCAGATTCAACATGTGTCTGCTTTCAAATCTCCAAATCTCTGATGAAAATGCTTCATCTGGTTCTGGCGAACACTCAGAAAACTATTGTCCACATGATGGTAACGTCTAGACTGGAGTATGGGAATAGTCTCTACCTGGACCTTCCAGCTTCCCTAACCCAAAGACTCCAGGTTGTGCAAAATGCTGCAGCAAGACTGATTCTGAGAATTCCCCAATCAATCAATCTTACCCCATCTGAAACGCCTGCACTGACTGTCGATAGCCAATCATAGCAAATTTTAAGCACTTACTTTTGCTTTCAGAGTCTGACCTGGGCATGGTTCCCTTTATCTGAGAAAAAGACTCCAGCTTCATCAGCAATTTGGATCACTAATATTAAATAATCTTAGACTTCTGCAGGTTCCAAAACATTTCAAGGAAAGAAAATGGGGCAGATATTTGCATTTCTGATGGTCAAATTTTGAAATGCTTTTCTCATCAGCTCATATGGCTCCCTCTGAGTCCAACTTTAAAAAGAGGTTGAAAACGTTGCTTTTTGATGAGGCCTAGATCATCTTGACCTTTTACCTAAAGGCCAGTTTCTCTTGCCGTTAGTGCCGGGGCACCGGCAGCCATGTGCTGTTTAAATGCAATTTGATTTGAGTCGACTGGGCATAGCACTTTTGAACTGGTGAGAGGAAGGATTGATTCCCTGTACTGAGAACAATATGAGGTGATGTCCAGAGCGAGTAAAGTTAATTGGTCACCCACTGTAGTCAAACTATGTATAAGGACAGGTATGATTTGTTACATGGTGTGAAAGAAGTTGACAAGTTGGAAGGTTTTGTAAAGGTCAAAAAAGGACGATTGGTGAGCAAGCGTATAAGGACATTTTCTGTGTGTTGAAATGATTTTGTGCAATTGGTTGAGTAATGGTAAAGTTTGGCATGCTAGTAGGTTGTCCTTGTTCACAGGAGGTAAGGGAGTGTTACCACAGGTTGGGAAGTATGATTGGTTGGATGATGAACCACTGGCAGAAAGACCTGATTCCCAGTCAAACAGCATGCAACAGGAAACCCAAGGGAACATTTGCAATGCCCCTGCGGCACATTTATGCTGATGGAGCATCACTTTTGTGACGCTCCGGAGGCGCAGTGTGCCGGCCCATATTTACAAGGACACGCAAAGCCACCCTTCATGACTTTTCATGACCCTGTAAATATGCATTGCTCTGTCTGGAAGGGGCATTCCATGGCTGTTGCTGTGGGTGTTCCCACGCGACACCCATGTTTTTTTTTTTACACTGGCCCAGATTTACAACATAGCATAAATATGGGGCAACTCCAAAACTAACTCCTTCCCACAGAAGGTGTAACGAGGAGAAATGCTTACATTTCTCCTAGTTTTTCTACTTTTCTACATTTTGCAGCACACATAGAACGAGGAAACCCCGTTTTACGATTGTTTTGTGCAGAAAGGTGTCCCTTCCTGCACAAAAATAATCATGCTAACAACACGGCGCAAGGGTGCCTGCGTTGGTGCTCGGCTGCAGTATGTGCACCGACAGAAAGGACAGGAATGTGCCGTATCTTGTAGATATGGTGCATTCCTTGCCTTTTCTTTTGATGTAGTGCAGTGCAGCTAGAAGGCTTGCATGTCGACCTATGCCATAATATTTTAAATATGCCCCTCAGTTTGATCAGGAAACTGTATGAGCTAGTTTTATTGGTAAGACAAAAGAGGGTGCTTCAGCAGAAAGAGATTTTATTTCGAGATCTGGAAGCACTGTTGTTAAACCTAGTCGCTACAATTATTTTGTGGCATTTGGCATGCGAGGTGGAGCCCTTCACCTTGTGTACCAATATGTGTAGTGGCATTCTTCTTCTGTATGTGTTTCATTAAGTTATAGTATTAAGTTACAATATTTACAGTGTTTTAATTGCATTGTAATTATGTTGTCATTTATTAATTTATTTTTAACAGTTTGGGATGAAGATGTGTTGGGGTAGGAATGTTGGTATGTGTTCTAGGGTTCTATGAATATTGGGGCTCATGGGGAGATTCAGTGTGGGAGGCTGTTGGTGCTGACTGAAGGCCGGAACCTGCGATGCACAGGGATTTGAGCTTAATGAACAAAACTCAAAAAGAAACTGGAAGTGTGGAGTTGTTTGTGTCACGACGCAACACAACAGTTCCCACATAGGAAATAAACACACGACCTGCCCTCCTAGAGTGGTGTACTGTGGGTTACCACGTAGGTAATGAACACGTGACCTGCCATCTTAGAGTGGTGCCGTGGAGGTTCCTGCGTAGGTAATGACCATATGAACCTACCATCTTAGACTGGTGTAGTGAAGGTTTCTACGTAGGTAATGACCATATGAATCTGCCATCTTAGACTGGTGTAGTGAAGGATCCAACATAGGTAATGAACACATAGCCTGCCATGTTGGACTGGTGTAGTGGAGGTTCCTACGTAGGTAATGACCATATGAATCTGCCATCTTAGACTGGTGTAGTGAAGGTTCCTACATAGGTAATGAACACATAGCATGCTATGTTGGACTGGTGTAGTGAAGGTTCCTACGTAGGTAATGAACATATTAACCTCCCATCTTAGACTGGTGTAAAATTTGTGATGATTGAGGGAGAAATAGAGGGAGAGTACACAAGGGAAACCATCCTGTGATCGTACTTTAGCGTTTCAGGAGACTTGATAAAACATAACTGCCCCATATCAGTTGTCCCAGGAAATCTTCTAGATTCCTAGTCAGAATGGCAATGTGGCTGGTCCAGTTACAGCCCTCCATCGAGTCTTATAGAGCCTTTGAGCTGTGACCACTAGAACTGGTGAGGCTCAAGACTCAAGTAGAGGGGAAGCAGTCTGCTCACCTTGGGTTAATGCATCAACCTATTGTCCAGCTGGTGTAGAAAGTGTTTAGGCAAGGGAGAGGATTGCCTCAAGGGTACCTATCAATTGCTCTAATAATATATGTTTGTCTAGGGTACCCTTGTGGGGTGTAGAAGATGCTCTGGGTATCTGGAGACAAGTCATAAACATCTGTGGTAGATGTGAATTGTAGCTTAATTTTAGAGATTGGAGCTGTGTGCTAGAATGTGGTCATGATAAGTGGCATGCGGAATTCAATTAATTTCCGTCTGCCTAATTATGTGGAATTTTGAGAGAATTACGTAAAAGTATGCGAACTGCAAATGCAGCATTTAGTGCTAGTTTTTTTAAATGAAATGCGCCCTTGCATCCATTTTGAATGCAAAGGTATATTTTCTGCTACAAATAGCACAAAATAGCACATGATGTGAATAGAAGTTGTTCGCCTTTTGTTCATTCACATTGTTCCCCTCCTGTAATGTGGCTTTTCACTGAATGGTGGGAAAATTACACAATGTGGAGTAATGGTGTAACAAGATTTATGACACGGGCTGTAAATTACACAAGATTACAGAGGCATAACAACATTTTCACCAAGGATACCTAAGATTTTGAAGGAGTATATCATGTGGGTCCTTGGCCAAAAGAGAATAAGAGTATAAGAAATTGTTTGGGGTTGGTAGGCATTCTTCATATCTGTGCTGAAATTATGACAATAGATATTACACACAACTCTGTAGTTAGAGATTCTTCTCACCCAAAATGAAAACCTCCTTCTTCAGATCACAACCCGAGAAAAATAACCTTGACCAATCCAGTCCATGTCACGTCCGACCGATCTCCAACTATCCCTCCCTGGGAAATTTGATTAAAAGAGTGGTCTTCCCCCAAATTTCTCACCATGCTGAAGACGGAAAAGTTGCTATTTTTGTTTGAGGTTATGCATCGTAAGCATCGTAATCAAAGTCATAAATGGATTAATTGCAATATATGCAGGTATCTCAGATCACTTTAACTTCTCATAAAAGTATATTTCCAAGAGTACTTGCATCTAAAATGGCCACAGAGTCAGTATTGACATTGGCTGTAAAAGCAAGCAGCACCCAACCTTAAAGAGTGAATAGTGGTTAGAAAAGACATCAATGTTGATTCGTTCAACACCAAGGCACAGAACATCCAGCCGCTTGATCTCAAGACTTATTGGCATCAAGACATTCCCTGAGTTTGAAGTACAATGGCTTTGAAGCATGATACCTTGAAAACTCAATGGAGTTAAAGAGCTTAAAAATCTATTCTACTTTTCCCACATATATTAAATAGAAACTATGGTGCCGCGAAGATGCCACCAAGCACGAAGAAGGTGCTCCAACTTGAACAAGCAGGTAAAGACACAAACTTTTAGGAGCCTCGAGAATCAAATAAAAGCTCAGGGGCTTGGGTGTGGCTTGAATACTACTTCTACAAAATCTCTCATGATCACGTTTGATTAGTGAAATGCTTTTCTATTCCTTCTGCTACAGCAAAGAGCCCCACCTCAGATGGCAGTGTGAGGAGGCTCTTCAGGATGTCACTTGGTTTGCCTTGATTTAGGCTCTTGCGTGGTTTGGCAGGGCAGAAGCTTTGGGTATCGGGGGTTGGTCACTATAGAAATCAGGTGCGCTTTCAAGGGGCACTGACCGTACACATCTCCAATACTCACCCCACAGGCCTTTCTGTGTATGAAAAGATGTGCAGGAGGTTAGAGCAAGAGTCCTGTGAAATAGTGGCTCTCAGAACTCTACCCCTTCTAGTCAATCAAGTATTGAAGTATACCATGAATATGCTCAGAATTTAATATCTTGGATTTAAGATTCTTTGTGATAATAGTGATAATCAATCATCACTGGTGAAGGTGTCTTAATAATCTTGTTGATGCACGGGGTGTAATAATTTGTGAAATAAGAAATGCGCCTGTGGAGATGATCACATTTATCATCTGAGCCACTCTGTCAACTCCAGGGGCTGATATCTGAGGTAGGGGAAGGAGGGAGCACGTCGGATAGGCAAGAGGCGGGGGGGACTGGGGAGTGAGATGGGAATGGACGCGGTCCCTGGACAAATACAAGAGGCCTGGACAAGAGGGAAGGTCTGCTTGCTCAGGGAGGGGTTGAGCACCCATACATAATTTACTTGGAAGGGGGGGCACATCGGGGGAGAGGTAGGAGATGGGGGCGCACTGACATGGGGGTGGGGAGGGGAGGGAACGAGTTGGGGTTGGGAGGGACGGTACTTCTCTTGGACACGGGGAATCGCTGAGTAATGAACAGTACTCCTGGGGGGGGGGATGGGGAAGTTGGACAGAACGTTGGATTGTTGATTTGGAAAACAATAAAAATGTTTCAACAAAATCTGAGCCACTCTGTCTTTTCCAATGCAAGGTCATTGCAGATTTTGAAGTCCTTTTAAATGGAGGTTTTTTGTGGATAACCATACATTAGGCTCTACATTACAATTCTGGCCTACACAACTGAGGGTATCGACCTGATCCTTATAGCTTTCTTTGGCTTCAGCAAGATACATTCATACCTCAGTCAAGATGTCCTAAGTTGGACGTGGTGACCTTTGGGCCTTCATGGCGGAGGCAATACCATCTCACAATATGCAAAGCTGAGGTGATCACAGATGAAGAAAAAAGAGTGACTCTGCCAAAGAAAAGTGGGGGGCATTGTTGTCTGTGAACTCCGTGGGCCATGGACAGTTTATCATAAACAATATGATTCTACCCTATAAAGGTGAAAAAAATATTTAATATTTTCTAGTTTTTTAGTGATGCTAAATAAAGAGTAGTGCTCCATGGATTGTCCTGGAAAGGCACTAAGTGTTTTAAAATACCCCTCACACACTATGAGTCCCACAGTGTCATGCTTCATCATGGGGGTCTTCCCATCCCCCTACGGGGCGGGTCGTGCTACGACCAGCGAAATACGTGGGAGCACTGTTTGTGAAGGAAAAGGCTATGTGTAATGTGAGGGTGAGGGTGGTAGGGGTAGGGGTAGTGGATAGTTATAAAAATTCTCTGGCTAGTGGAAAAAACAATTTTATTAGTTTCCCTGGCTGAGAATATTAAAAAGGGGATGTGTAGGGGGTGTATCTTAATTCAATACGCCCTACTGGGTCAACATGTTTCGTAAGCATTCCCCACTGCTTTACTCATCAGGACCTAGTGTGACCCCTACTGCACTCAAAATGTAATACTAGTTTATATAGATTGTATGCCTATTTTTCAAAACCAAACTGCAAAAATGTGCAATTCTGGAGAAGGTACATAAAGGTACAATGACCTCTATAGTCTGAAATAACCGAATTGGTATACTATTGAGAAAAATAATCGGGCTTCCGCACGGAGCAGCATGGAGGCATACAGAGGCGAGGAAAGACCCTTTCATATTGACTATTACAAGGCATCCTCCCCTCCGGTGCAAGCTCATGAAGCCTGATTATTTTTCCCACTAGCCAGAGAATTTTTTATTTGTAGAACTATTCACTACCCCTACCACTCTCACCCTCACATTACACGTAGCCTATTCCTTCACAAACAACAGTGCTCACACGTATTTCGCTGGTCGTAGCACGCCTTTATAGGGTAGAATCATATTGTTTATGAAAAGTTATACAGGAGGTAGATTCTACCTATATATCTCCAACCGCCCCCCCCCCCTTGTTATTGTTTTCTTACCATGGACAGTTATCCCTCGTATGATGTAACAGGAAAGCATCACAGATCTTGGTGGTCCAAGGTCTGGCTAACTCTTTTGGTTGTCCATCTGCCTCATCGCTATAGCTTGTTGGTCAACAAGACGTGTATTCAAAGAGGTACAAAAGACTCTCCAAAACAGGAAATGGATTGCAATCCGTCTTTCTGTGATCAGTACTGAGGGTAATCCATGGTGTCAAATCAGGTTGATAGAGAAAACCACAGACAACTCCAAAGGTGAGTATAAGGGCCGTAGAGAAACAAGTGACTCTACTTGGATGACCAACAACTGACAAAATGGTGGTATGTCCTGCTTTGAATTTAGGTAAGTCAACAATGAAGTCCACAGTAACTTAGGGGCAGATTATGGTGTCGTTAGGAACGCCTTCCCAACGACTCGGGTGATGAAGGCTTTCCTAATGAATCGAATCGACAGAGTCCGACCGACGAGTACGATGTCAACGTATGCTGACGGACTCCGTTCGTTCGGATTACCATTGACTTCAATGGGGGGCCTGTGTACCGCAGGCGAACATAGTCTCCCATTGAAAAAAGGGGTAGTTGGGGAAAAGTGGGCACCATTTGGCAGGCACCCCATGGTACCTGCCACATTGTGCATGCAAGGAAGAGGGGTCCATTGGTGACCCCCACGGCTCATGTTCGGTCGCCCACGGGTGAATGGGGGCCCACAATGTGCCTCCAAAGACTGCTTCTGAAAGCCGTTTCGTCTCGGTCAAGACGATTCGGAAGGGCTGTCAGACTCGGTCATCGTACTCGCTTGTTCGGAAACCGTCTCCATTGGGCTGTACAAATCAGCTCCGGATGACTCGGTCTGCACGCATCACGTTCGGAACTGATTCGGACAGCCTGGGTGGTTTCCTCACATCGTCCTCGGTCATCCAGAAGAATGACGGATTTGTTCGGATACAAGGGTTCCAAATCGTATTCGATATGAACTAAACGAATCCGGAGCCCTTCCAAACGAGATCGTAACCGACCCCTTAGTGTCATCATGGCTGAGAGACACTGACATAGGCCGAAGCAACCACTGGGCAGCAGAATGCAATCCCCTTGTGAACCATGGTATAAGTAAGTATGTTTGCATAGAGAGCCTCCAAAAGAGGAGATGGAGCAGTTCCTGAGAAGCCTTGCCATTCAGCTGTTGTAACACCACATCAGGACTTCATCTTGCCATGTTTTGGTGGCAATGTGCCATACTGAGTTATGAGAGGGTTAATCAACTTTCGCCAGGAGTCAAGGCTCTACAAAAATCCACTGGTAGTTATTCAGAATTTCAGTGGCCTCCCTCACTTCTTTCAGATAACCAGAAGCAATCATTAATCTCTGAAATCAGTCTGCATGGAGCATTTGGAGCTTTTCAGCTCTGAAGAGTGGGGTGTGCAATGCAGCCACACATGACAAAGTTTTTCATCAGTGTTATTTTTCAGCCCTTTAAATGGTTCAATGCAGTCACTAATGAAATACAACCAACACAGTTGTCTGGTGTCAGACTAGTCAACAGTTGTCTTCCCTGTAGGCCTCAAGCCTTTAACTCTTCCCATACTCTTTAAAATATCATACAATGCAAAGTTGCACTTGACATAGAAAAGCTGAAAAATACACCGCTCTAGTATTTGATCTTAATAATACAAGGGCAACCCGTACCAACCTATCACATCAAAAGCTATCACATCCGATACTCTCCAACAGGACACAATCACCAACTTACTTGATGCTCCTTAAACTAAAGTTACTCGTTGTCTGGCCAACTCTTAAACAGTTACAACATCTCAGTCACTTCTCGCTGCCTGTTGTATAATGGCTGCAGAGTGGTTTGCACTGTCACTCATTTAAAAAACCTACATAGTAGATAATTATTTCCTATTGGACTTCCATTCACATAAATGCGGTCTGCTGGGATCGCTGATCTATATGAATTCACTGTCCTATATGCCTTACCTTTCTCAGCAAGTTCAGAGAGGAAATTAGGACATACGAATTACAGCTACTGAAATGTGATGCGGTTCCTGCTCCATGCATTTATTGAAAGCTCTCTTATAGCTCTTGTGTGTTTTTGGGGTCCAAGGCTCCTTCATCAGGAAGACCGAATGTTCCAAAAGTTCTCTGATACCCCATTTCTCTGAGATCATCCAGGACATTAATCTCAGAAGATCCTATTCTTTAAGAGGGTGTATGTCACTGCTGGATTTGTCAGAATCATCAGGCTGTTGGGCAAAATAACTGATGTGTCCACTCACAGCTCTAGAAAGTCTAGGAACCAAATTCTAAGTTAAACACTGAGGAGTGAATAAAATCAAATCTGCTCACTGATTTCTGACTTTTTTCTCGCAATCATCCTGAATGGATGAAACTCGTAATTTATTATTGTTCCCCAAACTTGCAGGAACGCATCTGTCTCCAGAGATCGTGGACTGGGTCTCCAACACGAAATCTATAGCACCCTGCTAGCGATCAACCCTGCCAATCATTTCTCCGATCCCCTACCCCATCTGTATTCAAAATGATAAAGACCTCTATTCTATCCCTATGGGCATAAATTGTTAACGCCTCTCTGAGGCAAGGCTCCATACCTGACTGCCTTCAAATAGGGCAGGTCACACCTATACTAAAGAAAGCCAATTCCCTCTCCACAGACCTAACAACTATCGCCCTATATCAAACATCCCCACTCTAGCGAAACTATTGGAAAAATGTGTACAAATTCAACCACATTGAGAACTTCAACCTCCTAGATAAACACCAATCCGGCTTCCGTCAAGGCCACAGTACCAAATCAGCACTCACCCACATAATGGATGACATTTTAAAAATGTTAGATCATAACGAATCGTGCCTATTGATACTTCTTGACCTATCTTCCGCTTTCGACACGGTTAAACACGACAATCTACTGTCCCTACTTGAACGAAGGATGGGCCTAACCGGTCCAGTGTTACAATGGTTCACCTCCTTCCTAAGCAACAGAACTCAAAGAATCAAGATGAAGCAATCATTCTCTCGACCATCCATGGTCACTCTAGGATTTCCACAGGGATCAGCACGATCACCAATCCTTTTTAAACTACTCATGGAACCCCTCGCCAATGCGCTGAATTCTGCAAACATTCTATATCACGTATATGCGCACGACACACAACTATGTATGAAAATCTTCTCACCAGATGACTTCATTTCCCTCAACGCCATTCTTCATAATACCCAAAGTTTGCTCAATGGCAACCACCTCATGCTCAACACCAAGAAAACTGAATTCCTCCTCATCTTCCCTCCCAATCATACACCCAAGATAGACTTATGGCTGAAGCATCTAACTTCCTTTGATTGCGCCACACACATCATTGACTCCGCAAAATCCCTGGGAGTCACCCTGGAGAAACATTTAAATATGCAGGCGCAAATCTACAATGCCACCAAGGGAGCCAATTATCAGTTGAGTATCCTAAGGAAACTTAAACCCTTCCTCCCACAGGCTGATCTAAAAATGGCGGCACAAGCTCTAGTACTACCAAGACTGAACTATGGAAGCACCGCTCTATGCGGTCTTCCAAAATACAAGCTAGCACCGCTCAGGGCATCGCTTAACGCTGCGGCCAGGCTGGTCACCGGAATAAAAAGAAATAACCACATCACCCCGGCCTTGAAGGCTCTGAACTGGCTACCCTACGAGGCGAGAATACAACTAAAGATTGCCTGCATGACACATAAAGCCCTACATAGCAACACCCCCAGCTATTTAGCACAAAAGCTAGAGCAGTCGAGAGGATGCAGACATTCGCGAAGTTCGAGCTCACTACTACTAAAACCTCAATCTTTCCACAAAAAGAGAACTGGGTGCAGAGCTTTCTCAGGTATTGCACCGAAAATTTGGAACACCCTTCCCCCAGATGTACGCAGATTCTCCTCCTTTACCGCCTTAAAAAAAGAATCAAAAATGTTTCTAATGAACAAATTTAACATCCTAAAACTTTAACTCTCTGATGACTATTTGCCACCGATTCTATCCAAACACCAATGTCTACCTCTTTTGTATTGTATGCGATTTCCGATTGTATTTATAATTGTGTGATAACAGTGTACTGTAAAGCGCTCCGATAACCCCGTGGGTCATGTTCGCGCTATATAAAACTTTATAAATAAATAAAAAATACCCAACTAGGAGTTATGAGAGTAAAAGAGGGGTCAGGTGACTCAGTCTCCATAGAATTGTATTTTAAACCAATTGAAGGAGTGGCCGGGAATGTGTTGAATAAGCTTTGAAATTGCATCATAATAATAATAATAATATCCACATTTGTAAAGCGCGAACAATCACCCGTAAGGGTCTCTAGGCGCTGGGGGCCGTCGGGAAGATTAAGCAAGCTATTGCCCAGAGTCACATGGTGCTGGGCTAATCTGCCACCGGCGATCGAACCGTGATCCCCAGATTCCGGAGTCAGTCGCCCTGGCCGCAGCGCCACACCTCTTCCTCATAATAGACCCCTCTGTATATTGCCACAGAAAGGGGATTTTTTGGACATCATTAAAGAAAGTCTAGATTTTATTAAAGACACAGAGATGAGTATTATTACGCCCAACAGAAAAAAGGGGAGTGGATACCACAATTATTGGTGGTTCCCTTGTATGAGGACAATGTTTATTGTGAATATGTATAGATAAGTGAGATCATTTGGTTACTTGACATAAGGTTGAACTATTTCTTTTTTCTGTTTCCTACCCAGGGATACTAATAGTGTGATCTTTCTTGCTAGGTGTTGTGCAGAAGAGGGCTGATACCAGTGGTCAAAGCTATGTGGTTTGTGGTTTGGTGATCTCAGTGAAGCTTCAAATTAAATTAAAGAGGAGTTTCTGGAGAGGCACATTTTATGCTGGAGAGTCTCTTCATTCCTTGTTGTGTTCTGCATTTTGTGTGTTTCTACTAAAGGGTCCATGGGAAATGTAGTTTATTATTAAGAAGAAATGCTAGTGTTTTTGTCTTTGGTGTAAGTGAGAACAAAATATTTAGAGAAGGATACTACTGATCTTTAATAGAGTCAAGATTTTTTTTAATGTTGTCCCAGAAAATCTCTATTTTGGATCAATGAAATCAAACCAATAAAATACTATTTGAGTAATTTAAACAGGAGGCCATTATATGATACCATTTCTTTTAATATCGTTTGGATTGTATAATGCTTTTCTTGACTCTCTCCCTAGCCAGGTCTCTATAGCAGTGAGAGAGCTAATATCCTTTTCATTTAAATGCATCAAAATTTTGGCTTTTGCTAACTCTAGTTGTTTACAATTTCCACCATCTTGTTCTGACGTCACCATAATCATGTGCTCTTATAGTCGTTTATTAAGTTGCAAAACAAGAATAGAAAGACTCACACAAATAAACTGAAAACCGTTCTGAGACTACTTTGCAATATTCCAAGGATGCCTCAATTGTCCCAGACTATGGAAATTCAATGTATCGATTTGACTGCCGACACTAACTGTGAGAATGTCTGCACATTCACTGTAGTGTTCCCATAACAGAATTTTCAATTGCATTCTGTAGTAAATTGTTTCTTATTGCTTGTTTTCTATTGATGCATATCTTGAAAAAACAGTACTCATGTAGAATGTATGACTGTCTTTCCCACAAAAGGATGTAGATCTCAGGGGTAAATCAGTCCCCTTTCACAACTCTTAGAAGACAAATCTATGCCAGATTTCACCTAGCACTGTACTGAGTTCTTGGTACTTATGTTTTATATGCTTTGCTGCTAAATTGCTTTAATGCTAATTTGTAAAATTTCTGAATTTCCCTATATAAAGCTTTGAACTCACAACTCTTGTGTATCATACTTATTAAAACATTTATCACCTGCTACTGAATCTATGGGAGTGACAGGTCCAGTAGGGGAGCACTAAAATCCATACTGAGACTACACCGCTCCTAGTCCTAGTTGTTGGCGTGGTCCATGAATGCTACTTAAAGTAGAGAAAGGGTGCCTATAAATCTGGTAGCAGAGGAGAGGGTTCTGATTGGAGCTTACCTGAACTAATTGGCTATAGGACAGCAGAAGCACCTCCATGATCCAGATGGTTTGCCCCGAGATCTAAATTGACCCAGTCCCAACCTGATCCTGGTTCCAGAGAAACAAGATGACTGAAAGAGACCAACAATGTGAGTATTAATAGGGCTTCCGAGCAAAATCCAAAAATGGATCAGCTGTGGAGAGTTGTAGAAGAAACATAGCAGAGGAATGCAGTGGATGGAATTCAAGAGTAATTATTATGTGATTTTCATTGTTCGATTTGTTGGAGCAATAGATATCTTGTTTCTGATTATATTTTTGGACTTTTGAAATAGGTACCTCAATTCAGAGTACTGAATTGTTGAACTTGCCTGCTAGATGAGATGTGCTGTGTGGCACTGTCCGTTACACCACATTTGAGACTTAATCTTTTTCTGTACAAGTGTACTAACAGTGCTCAGTGGTAGTTCCTAGTGCACAGGGAGAGACACGCCGAGTATAGTGACTCTCTCATGTTGAGTATTGCAAATAGAGATTAACTTTTTGTATTAATCAAAGCTTCTACAGTGGGATTGTATACATTATACAATGAACCAAAGAAAGATAATATCTATATTCCTACTATAGCAACACGAAGTTAAGATATACTGTTATTTTAATTTATTATGCCTGTATCAAAATTTCGACAATATTGTATTCATTAAAAACACTAAACATTGCACATCTTAATTTCCATATATATAAAAAGCAGACCTTTATTAATATCAATAATATCTTTTGCAGTAATTCTATTGACAATTGTCGTTAATGATCAAAGAATTTAGCAGCAACTCAAAACATATGACAATAACAATAATAAAACATAATTGATTAAAAACAAATTGACTGTGTCCTCTTGTCGACGCGTTTCGGTGTAATTTGTAGTTAATAACACCTTCTTCAGGACCCACACCATAAAAACATAGACTGCTCACTACATCAAATTAATAGATATAAAATATATGGCTCCTTTTTCTTAAACTTTTAACAACCAAAGGGGTATCAATTTCCTTCGTCCCGTAATAGAGCGAATATTATCACTATATTCCCTTGACTGCTGTAGATAAAATTCAATATTGGAATTGATGAGGGGTACTGGTTTCATTCACCCCAAAAGACTCAGATTTATTTCAATTATTATTTTAAGATATTGGTAACCTTTTCTTAATTAATTAAAAAGGTGACTTCCGGCGTATTATTTAACTTGTTGAAAACTTCTGCCTTCATATAATTTGTTCAGAAGTCAATTCCGTATACGACGCATAGCGTCTCAGCTGCCGGGATTAGGTGCATCATGTTGAGGGCACACTAGTGTATGAAAGTAGGTAGCAATCTGATTGTTGTAGAAACCTTTGCATAGCAGAAGCAGGCAAATGATGAAAAGATTGTAAAAAGGGTTTTAGAAGAAATCTGACAGCATTGGAGCATTGCGTCATTAAGGTGACACACAGTGATTAACTAGTGAATGTTGTAGCCGCGCTGTGATAGGGCAACCTTTGACAGTGACGTGCTGGTATTGGAGGACAGACCGTGTACTTGTTGGCGTAGAAAGGGTGAGAGATTGAACAAAGGAGTGACCAAGAAATTGTCAGAATGGGGAATCCCTTGTCAAAGAGGGAAAATAACGTAAATAGAGAGGAAACATTTTCTCCTGAAGACCTTCCAGCCAGGGAAAGGGCAGTGAAGAAAAGGTTACCCACTTGCATGTGGTTCAACCAATGGCACAAATATACAGCCAAAGTTGGGGAACTCTGATTCCCATTGAGTGGTACCTTTCACATCCCTTGAGTAGAGAATTTGAGGAGAAGAATGTATGACCTGAAACCACAACCTAGGCTCACACAATTTGAAGCCTTAAACGTGTTGGAACAGATTGCAAGTGAAAAGAAATGTAGATACAAAGAGGTCTATTAGGATGACGGTCGGAAAATCCCTCCGACCGCCATGGTAGCAGCAAAACACCGCCCGCTAGGTCTGCGGTATAACCGTCGGTCCAATTAGTATGCTCCGCAGTCAAAATCCGACCGCGGCTGTATTCTCGCAGCATTTAACATTGCAGCGGTTGCTGCTGCCAGCAGCACTGCCGCGATGTAAAAAACAGCATGTCCTGCATATCCATGCATTGCGTGGCTTCCACCTGGTACAGAGACATGTAGGGGGGTACCCCCCCAGTGCAACCACACCCCCCCAACACATTAGGGGCCCGCAATGGGCCCCCGGAGACATTCTCCGCATGCCTTGCCATGGCGGTTCCACCGCCGCGGAAAGGCTGATTCCCGCCGGCATCATAATCATGCCGGCGGAGCCTGGCCCTGCACCGGCCCCATTTTAGTGGTCCAGCTCAACCTGCCAGGCAAGCGTGCAGACTGCTACCAGCGGAAAAGTGGCGGGCGGAAAATTTCACCGCCGCGGTCGTCACCGCCATGCTAATGGGACCGGCGGTTTTCTGGGTTGCGATCGCGGGTGGATAAAGGCCGCCGGCCCGGCGGCGGCCATCTGACCGCCATCCTAATAGACCCCAAAAGTGAGGCTCATTCTTCGAGAAGTGCCCAGAATGAGGAAAGGCAGAGGAAGTGTGGAGAGAAAGTTATAGAGACTGTTGGGGACTATCCTTGGTAAACCATGGAACTCAGTATGACAAAACGCAGATGAAAAAAAATGGAAAGAAGATGGCACACCAACAGGAACCACAACAACAACCTTCAAACCAGCCCTCAACAACTACCATCGCCAGATCAAAGCCACAAAAAGGTGGTCCTGACCCACTGGATCGAGCCCAGTACCAACCAAGCCAAGGAGCTCTTCACCATCGTCAGAGAGTTCACCTGCACGTCAGCCACTGAAACTTAATCCCCGCCTCACAGAAACTCTGTGATGCTCTTGCCGACCACTTCCACAACAAGATAGGAACCATCTTTAGAAACTTCAAACTCCAACCTTCCAACCTCCTCTGCTCCCCATCAACCCCCACCGCCGACCACCAGCTCACCGCATGGTAACAACTCAGCACACCAAACAGAACCACACTTATGAACTCCATCCACTTGGGAGCAACCACTGACCCCTACTCCGTCCAGGTTTTCAACCTCAGAAGAGACAAGATCAGTCGCCAGCTCACTACTATCCTCAATGCCTCGTTAACCACAGCCACCTTTCCCGATGCCTGGAAACACGTGGAGATCAGTTCCCACCTCAAGAAACCCTCTGAGGACCCCAGCGAGCTCCAGAACTACAATCCAATCTCACTGCTGCCACCAAAGTCCTATAGAACGCTATCAACTCCAACTCACCGAACACCTGTAGAGAAACAACCTACTGGACCTATCCCAATCAGGCTTCAGAGCCAACCACAGCACGGAAAAAGCTCTGATCACTGCCACAGATGACATCCACACCCTACTCAACAGAAGAGAATCAGCCGTACTGTTCCTACTTGAGCTCTCCGCAGCCTTCAGCACCATCTCCCACCAAACACTCATCGATCGACTTTGCCAGATTGGAATCACAGAAAACACGCTCAGTTGGATGGCATCTTTTCTCACGGGGCGTACCCAGAGAGTTCTCCTCCCCCTTCACCTCGCAAGCCAAGCACACAATCTGCAGCGTCCCCAAAGGCTCTTCCCTCAGCCCAGCCCTTCAAAGTCTACATTTCACCACTCGCAGACATCGTCAGATCACACAACATCATTATCTCCTATGCCGACGACACGCAGCTCTTCCTCTTGCTCTTAGCAGACCTCACCCTGACTAAGACCAACTTCCACAACTGCCTGCGGAACATATCAGCCTGGATGAGGGACAACTGCCTGAAGCTCAACATGGACAAAACTGAAGCTCTGATCTCCGGCAGACTCACCTGACTCTCGAACGACTCCTGGTGGCCATTGGAACTCGGACCCACCCCCACTCTGAAACACCACGCCTGCAACCTTGGTATTATAATCAACAGTGAACTCCCCATAAAAAAAGTCAGGTCAACGCCTTCTCCTCAGCCTGCTTCCACATGCTCTGCATGCTCCACAAAGTCTTCAAGTGGCTCCCCATCTGCACCAGGAAAACTGTGATTCTGGCCCGCATCACCAGTCGACTAGACTATAGCAACGCTGAACTCATGCAGAGGCCACAGATGATCCAGAGCACAGCCGCCATACTCATCCCCTCAACCTGCCCAAGAAGACCCACATCACCCAGCACATGAAGAACCTCCACTGGCTCCTGCTCCAGGAGAGATGCCAGTTCAAGCTCCTGACCCACACCTACAAGGCCCTTCAAGACCAAGGAACTGCCTACATGAACCACCACCTTCATTTCCAGCGGCCTCCCAGGAACCTCCGCTCCGCACACCTCGTCCTCACACTGAAACCTCGCATACGTCACTACCGTTCCAGAGGACGCTGCTTCTCCCGTCTTGCTGCCAAAGCCTGGAACGCCCTCTTCCTCCTCCTCCGCACCCTCATTGACACACTTCAGGAAAGGGCTCAAGACCTGGCTCTTTGACTAACACTTGCAGCAAGCTCCTGGAATACCCTCTCGGGTGACAAGTTGCTCTCTATAAGTAATACCCGATTAATAATTGTTCCCTTGTTAGAAACTGGAGAGAAGGAAAGGGAAAAACCAAAGAAGGAAATGGAAACCGAGAGCGAGGAAGAGACACTTCCATAGATGAGCTCCTAAGCATAAGACCACCCCAGTATAATGCAGCATCTGGCACACTGAGTGCTATGGCCCTAATGGTGACAGAATTAGAAACAGCTGCGAAATCCTGAACAGAGGCCAGCGCACCACCAATTTATACGGAGAACGCTGTTTCGCCTGTTGTTCAGACCTCTGTGTCTGTCAAAATAAGCATCTTGCCTTCGATGACTACTCTGATTATTCCCCGTGCTGAGGCATCTATTAGTACTATTCCAAATCAACCTACCCCAAGTATACCCCGGTATCCAGCACCGAGGCATGGAGGGTCTGCATCAGTCTCTCGACAAGGGGAGAACTAAGGCAGTGGCGGGATGGGGAGCCAAATCACTTACACAGACTTAACAGGCAATGTGCAGGAACAGGGCAGACGACACAGTGAATAAATATTGCACAACTGAAACAGATCTGGAAGAAATGGTGAAGGGAAATGTGGCAAAGTATTTTCTAGGATACTTCAGGGAAGACGAGCTGCTTTTTTTAAGCAAGAAAGCCACGAGAGTGGCACATGCGTGGATAGAGAAGGTGGCAGATGGATGTGAAGTTGACATAATGCAGTGGACGAAGTTGCGGAAGAATGCCAAAACGGCGATAACTGAAAATAAGTTACTGTTGTTAAAATTTAGGGAGTTGAGAACACTTTCGAGGGAACTGATTGAGAACATTAGGGAATGGAGTGATGTCGAGAAATTTAGGGAGTTGTGGTCGAAGAAACGGAAGGTTAAGGTAAAGCAAAAGGGACAAGTGTTGAAAGTGGACAAGGCAGGAAAGCAGGAGGAAACAGTAAAGGAATTTCCCTTGTGAGACATAGCGGGAGGAGCCTATGTACATGTTCCATAGTCTCTTTTTTTTTATTTTTTTTTTATATTTTTATTATCATTTTGTATTTCTTTTGCAAGACGTACAGGATTACTACAGAATTGAAAGTACAATAAGTACAAAGAAAGAAAATTAACAGAAAAGAATAAAGAAATAGCCGTAGGGCAATACAAGAAATACAATTACAGTTATAATATTCAGGCCAGCTCCCCCTGAATCCATTGCCGAACAGGGTCCCAAATTTTTCTACCAAAACACGTTTTCCTTCTGCCTTTTGTTCTGTAAATAGCTTCCTCTATATTAAAAGAGGTTAAAAGACGCGCTCTCCACGCTTCAAATTAAGGAGGAGATGGACTAATCTATTCTTGAGTTATACATGCCCTGATTAAAGCCATAGATATAAATAGGAAGGCTTGTTTTCCTTCTGCCAACGCATCTGAATTCACACCAATTAGAACAAGTTCCCCCGTTAGAATAGGTGAGGACCCAAGCACTGTGTTCAAAAAAGTCTGTATTGCCTCTAAAAAGGGCGCTAACCGCGGACAGGCAAAAAACATATGTATCGAATCTGCAGCCTGACAACCACACCTATTGCATGCTGTTCCCGCCGTCCCACCCCATTTTGAAATTTTAAGGGCGTATAATATAGGTCATATACAGCCATATAATGCTGAGTACATGATCTACTAGTAACCAGAACCATATTAGCTAAAGTGATTGATTCTTCTAGGCAAATAGCCTTGGTACCTAACCTCTCAGCCCATCTTGCTGCATGAACAGCTAAATCATCTAGACAGGTATCCAAAAAAAGTCTGTAATAATAACCAATTCGTTTTTTAACAAACAGATTATCAATAAGTGGAATCCTTACAATGCCGGATACTTCCAGTAATGACAGAGAACAAAAAAAAACTATGAATCTGTAAATATTTAAAATAATCCTGCATTGAAAGTTTATATCTTTCTGTTAACTCCAAGAAGGTAAGTAACCGGCTATCCTGCCATATATCATTCACACAGTAAATTCCTTTGTTTCGCCATCTAGACATAATTGCATCCTGAAAAACAGGTGGAAATATTTTAGAGGCAGAAAGAGGTATATAGATCAACAGTTTCATAATTCCAAATTGATGCCTAACTATGTTCCACACCCCGAAGGCTGCTTTCAACGTCTTAAATTTAATTTTTTTATAGTAACTTGGTTCTGTATTTTGAAGAAAACAGCCGCGGCATTCCTCTCCCATTATAAGTTCATATATAGAGGGTGAGTGACTCTGAGGAATCCTTACTTTTTCCCCAATAATCAAGGGAGAAATAAACTGTAAAACAGAGGCAACATAGTAAAACAAAAAATGTGGAGTTCCCCATCCCCCCCTAGATTATGGTAAGATCATCTTTTTATATGCCCTACGATGTTTTTTATAACCCCAGATAAACCTGGACACCAGTCTTTCCAATTGTTTAAAGAAAGTCAACGGAAACTCAAGTGGAATAGCTCGAAACATGTAAAGAAATTTTGGGAGTATAATAATTTTTAACACATTGTTCCGACCAACTAAGGATAAATGAAGATGATCAATCCGTTCAAGTGTAGAGTTTGCGTTTTGAAGAACCGGGTTAAAATTTATAGCTGGGATATCTGATACAGGGAATGTGATTTGAATACCCAAATAAGTTGCTACAGATACTAAAGGAATCGATGAGGGAGGGGTCTGACCTATAAATACATTTTGAGTTTTCGCTATGTTCAATTTATACCCACAAAAGCCCCCAAACTGAGTAGCCAGGTCCTCAACCACTGGAAGAGCTTTCGAGATATTAGTTGTAAGTACTATAATATCATCAGCGTAGGCAAGCGCTCTATATTTACTATTAGCAACGAAGACTGGAGGTATTTCATATGCTGAGTTCAGTTTGTTTAAAAATATATCAATATAAATTGCAAACAAAAGTGGGGAAGAAGGACAGCCCTGACGGGTACCTCTAGAAATAGAAAAAGGAGGAGATTTTTTAGAGCCCAATTTTATGCAGGATGTGGGGGATACATAGAGAGATTTTACGGCAAGGATAATGCGTGGACCAAACCCTTTCATTGCTAGCATCTCCCACAAATATGACCATGCTACCCTGTCGAATGCCTTTTCGGCATCCAACAGGGTAATGCCTAAATCACACCGCATCGCTTCGGCCCGATCCATTAAAGTAATTACTTGCCTAACATGGTCCGAAGTATCCCGATGAGGAATAAAGTCATGCTGTAAAGGCGATACTACTGTAGAAATTACCCTGGATATACGAGTTGCTAAGATCTTTGAAAAAACCTTACTATCAGCATTAATAAGCGATATTGGTCAAAAAGATGAAGGAAGAAGATGGGGTTTGCCTTTCTTGAGAAACGCCATGATTGTCGATTGACTCCAAGAGGGGGGAGCAACCGCGTTTTGAGCCTCTACGCAGGTCTGGAGAAAATTTTGTTTCAGGAGGGCTCTGAATACTCTATAAAATTCTAATGGTATACCATCTGGCCCCATGGCTTTCCCAGAAGCCAGCGAGAGAATGGCCGCCTCTACTTCATCCCATGAAATTTCTACATCTAATGCTACAGATTGAGTATCAGTTAACTTGGAAATATTGTCGGTTCCACAAAAATTTAACAGGGATTCTGATGAATACGATAAATTTTCCTCAGTATAGAGTTTGCTATAGAATGAGCGAAAAACCTCCAAAATTTCTTCAGGTAGACTATATATTTGACCCGAGTCGCCCTGAATCTCACTCACAGTATTGAACACTTCCTGCTGCCTAAGCCACTTAGCCAAAATCCGCCCTGTCATTTCCCCCACTTCATAAACTTGGGAGCGAAACACTGTGACCTGCTCCGCCAGTTTCGAAGCAAAGACCTCATAGAGCCTAGACTTGTGTATGGCAAGTGTTGATTTAATAGGTTCAATATCTTGAGCTGCAGTAATAGCGGAAACTAGTTTAGCCTCCCACTCTAATACTGCCTTCTGATAGGTAACAAGTTGGGCCCGGGAGGACCTTTGTTTATTAATAGAGTATGACAGAGTTTCTCCCCGGACCGCGGCCTTGAACGAATCCCAGACCATTTGAGTGGAGGCGGACCCACGATTAATATCGAAGAATTGCTTAATCCATTTAGACATGTGTTCAATATACAATGGGTCGGCCAGAAGTTTACGTTCAAATGTCCAAGAATTTATCTTCGGAGATGAACCCAATCCTTGCTTAATTTCAATTAATATAGGGTTGTGATCTGAGATTATTCTAGGTAATACCTCATAGGTAATATTATTTAGAAGTACCAAAGACACAAAAAAATAATCTAGGCGAACCACTTTCTGATGTGGGGCTGAGTAAAATGTAAATCCCGGTACCGTATCTCTTTTTGCAAACCCCACATCAGAAAGGCCAACCTCTGAAACTAAACCTCTTAATGCCTTATAAACCTTCTTCTTAAACCCTAGATAAGGAATCTCTGAGGTTAGGTTGACATCTCTGTCAATATGTATATTAAAATCCCCACAAAGTATTAATGGAGTGGGCCATCCAGCTAGTTCGACGCTTAGAAAATTTAAAAGGTCAGGGTCATCAGAATTGGGGCCATATATAGAGCAAATAGTCACTTGTCTAGAAACAGTTCTATTATGACCCATCTTCCAAACTGATCAGTTTTGACACGATTACAAGACCCTAACCCCTTTCTAATGAGAACTGCCACCCCCCTAGTAGTAGTTCCTTGACTCGTACATCCCACAAGATGCATTCCTAGATCATTTAGACATTTTCTATTGTTCCATATCAAATGTGTCTCTTGCAAACAGAGGACATCTATTCGCATGCTTTGAATAATATGGGCACACATACCCCTCTTTTGCTTATTATTCAACCCACAAATGTTCCAAGAACATACTCTTAAGTTGCTAATTGAAGATTCTTTCTTTTATGTGTGTTTTGTGTGTTTATCATTTCTCCCCACTCTTTACATAATTCAAAATTAATTTAAAAAAACAAAACTTAAATCTGTATAATACAAAACATCCATGACTTCCTCTACTGAACTAGAATACAAATTAACTGCAATAATCCTGTCCCATAGTCTCAATCGGACCTTTTTCACTATACTAATACTATTCCAAAGTTTAGAGAAAATCCTGATAAATGGTATTCTCAGATGGAACAGACCATGACTATTTCCAAGGTTTTGTGGGAGGACTTGGAGGTATTGTTTGAGGTAGCAGTCCCAAATGATCTGTGGGTGTGGTGTAAGAGGGCAGTTGACTGGCCTACACAAGAACCATCTCAGGTGGCAGGGACAAATGCCTCTTCGCCCATTATTGAAACCAAGTATGAGGAGGTTATAAAGCACCTGAAAAGCAACAAATATGGGACCCCCTTAGAGATTTACTTCAGGTCAGGGAAAAAGGGGAAAACAAACCATCATATCAGAAAATTTCCCTCACGACCTCTATTAATGGAAGACAAATTAATTGTGAAAGGGAAACACAAGGGCCTACACAATAGTGATACAAAACGCAAAAAAGTTTTTACAATTTTTTACTTTTTTATTTTTTATCATTTACCATTTTGTATTTTTCATGGGAAAATTCAATATACTTCTTTTTCTTATCACAAAAATATGATTTAAACTTTTAAATTTCACTGACTGAATGCATTACAGTGAATATGCATCAAATTGATTAATAATTAACAGTAGTCCCTGGGACAACCTAGTATAGATCACAAAAGGATCTGTCTCATCCCACAATCACATCTACACACATCCCACATCATTCCACATTCATACACATTTCATAAAAACATAGAAAGAAAGGCATGATTTTTTTGTTATCGTTAATTGAACATTGGAGGTACAAGATACACAATGGCCTCCTGTGACTAACAAAACAACTGCAGGCGCAGAATAGTGATGTCAGGTCAATGGTCGACGCGTTTCGATGGCGTAGGTGCCACCTTCATCAGGACCACGGATGTATTCAGAAACGATAAAGCCCAGGGAATACTTGTTTTTAAAAGATATTCTGTTCAGAATGCCTCGTCATACGCTCGATAGAAGGGATTCATAACTCTTTTAATAATAATTCGGTCCCGGAGTCGTATTCGTGACCAATTCTTCACCAGAGTTTGCGGCCGTTATCCTGTCGCATCTAGTAACACCTAAACACTTTTATGTTAAAAAATCCTTTTCCTCCAAGGACCGTATAGATATACCAGAGATAGCGGTGCAATAATGTGCCCGTCCCAGTCAAATATATCCAGAGCTATGTTGTTAGACTTTCACTCAGGGACGCGTTACATCTTCTTTTTTAGAGCCCCTTCAACGTCAAGTGTTTCTCAGTCTCGTGGTCTTCCGGGTAGACCACCGATAGCAGTACGGCAATCATGCTATCGGTGGTCTACCCGGAACGCGTCGACCATTGACCTGACATCACTATTCTGCGCCTGCAGTTGTTTTGTTAGTCACAGGAGGCCATTGTGTATCTTGTACCTCCAATGTTCAATTAACGATAACAAAAAAAATCATGCCTTTCTTTCTATGTTTTTATGAAATGTGTATGAATGTGGAATAATGTGGGATGTGTGTAGATGTGATTGTGGGATGAGACAGATCCTTTTGTGATCTATACTAGGTTGTCCCAGGGACTACTGTTAATTATTAATCAATTTGATGCATATTCACTGTAATGCATTCAGTCAGTGAAATTTAAAAGTTTAAATCATATTTTTGTGATAAGAAAAAGAAGTATATTGAATTTTCCCATGAAAAATACAAAATGGTAAATGATAAAAAATAAAAAAGTAAAAAATTGTAAAAACTTTTTTGTGTTTTGTATCACTATTGTGTAGGCCCTTGTGTTTCCCTTTCACAATTAATTTGTCTTCCATTAATAGAGGTCGTGAGGGAAATTTTCTGATACGATTATAAAGCACCTGAAAACAAAGATTCTCCAGAAAAAAATGAATTGGCCTAAGATTTTCTAAACCTGCCGAAGTCAGTGCATGCTTACTTCAAGTGACTGCTGCAAGTGTATCAAGAGCACAGTGAGATGAATTATCCACTGGGAGAGAACATAGAAGGGTTTCTGGCATCCTTTGTGTATGGTCTAAGGCCAGAGATTATCAACCAATTCACCCAGGGTGTCCTTTGTTGGCAGAGCAAGCCAGTTGATGAGATATTACACTAGGCAAAATATTGCAGTGACATGTTAGAAGCAAAGTGCAAATGGCTTAAAGAAAGGTTTATGATAGCGCAAACCCAGTTAGCGCAGAATGGAGGAGTTAAGGGATTTAAGGCTCCATTCCAGGGACTTGAGTGAGACTACAGTTTGGGAACCGTGATACAAGGTGTTTCTTTAAATTATAAGTGGTATATCCCAGGAATTGGGAGGGAGTAGAGGGAATTCGACAGGAGTGAGCATAAATGCCCTAAAGAAGTGTCGCATCTGCAACAAGGTATGGCATTGGAAACGGGAGTGCCACTACAATCCAGACCAAACTTTGGTGGATTACTAGGGGATGAATCCAAGCAGGACAGGGAGTGCTTCCTCCAATACCTCAACCTCTCATGGCAGCCCCAAAGGTCCCAAAATTGGGAGTTTGACCACATTTTTTTAACCAGATACAGATGCAAGGAGGTACTCAACTTTCCCAACCAACCCACAGGGTGCCCTAGAACAGGATGATGACCCAAGGAGGTCTGGTCCCTATGATGTTCAAGACTTCCTTAGATTTCAGTCGGGGTCAATGACGGTGCATGAGGAAGGGGAGTGCATACTTGGTGGAGTCCTGGAAGTGGATCAGAGTGGACCACATGTGAATGGGGAAGTTAATGGGCATCCTGTAGCCTTCCTCATAGACATGGGAGCCACTTGTTCAAAAAGTTAGAACAGTCAAGGTCCCTAACCTACCCCTCTCGGGAAAAGAAGTCCAAGCTGAAGGTATCACCAATCAGCACCAAACAAATCACCCCCTCAAGCCAGTGAAAATAGGAGACATTAGAGAACAGCATCCATTTATATTAGGAGATTCTAGTCCCGTAAACCTGCTAGGATGAGACCTTCTTTTCCAACTAATTTGCATCATATCTTGCACCCAGGATGAGGTCGGAATTGAAACGTAGGCAGCTGATGCAGAGTTCACGTTGCAGTCCCCACAGCCTGTGGTCAGGTTGTACCCAATTGTTATGACAGAGGATTTGTCGGTAGATCTGAGAGAGATGGTTAAGGAGGAAGTCTGGAATTTTAAAGGAAGGGAGATCAGGCTGAATAAAGATGCCAAGCCTCTTAAGATCACATTTCCACCTAATGCTGTTTTCCCACAGACTCACCCTTATGAAATGTCCCGAGAGGCTATCGCAGAGATCAACCCTGTCATTGAGCGCATGATAGAACAGGGCAACTTGAAGGAGGATATAGGGAGCCCCTGCAAGTGCCTAATCATGGCATTTCAGAAATCCAAAAAGAAGTGGAGGACTGGAGAAGATCTCCGAAGATTAACCTAATTGTTGTTCCATGCTATCCTGTGGTACAAAACCCTGCTGTAATCGTATTCCAGATTCCCCCAGAGGCTGAATGGCTCACTGTCATTGACCTCTGACAGGCTCAAAAATAACCTAGAGCCTCTGAAGCTACCGTTTAGTTCAACACTGATCCAATACATTGACAATGTCCTGATCACATTGATGACAAAGGAAGTTTGCAAACAAGATGATTGCCTTACTGACCCATTTGGCAGAAAATGGTCATAAGGTCTCACCCGAGAAATTACAATACTGTCAGAGGGAAGTCTTGTACCTGGGACATTGGATAGACCAGGGGGCAAGGAGAGTGACCCACAAGCACATAGAGACAGTCCTTAAGATGAAGTTTCCAAATACTCAGAGAGGTGAGGATGTTTTGGACATCGTTGGCAAGTGCCGACAATGGATCCCAAACTTTTCCTTTGTGGCAAAGCCTTTGACAAGGCTGATGCAAGCTGATGCCAATGACCCGGTAGCAAAGGATGGTGAAAGCATGCATGCCTTCCGGGAGCTCAAACATCTGCTTTGTAACGCACCCACTCTTGGAATGCCAGACTATACACAATTATTTATGTTTTCTTGTCACAAAAGAGATGGGTGTGCTTTTTCTCTACTAGCACACCATCAGTTATTTCTCAGCTACTCTTGATCCGGTTGCCGCAGTGTAACCTCATTGTCTCAAAGCGGTTGCAGCAGTGAGCTTTAGTATACAGCAGACGGGAGGAATTGTGAATGGGGACCCTTTATTGTAATGGTGCCCCACTCCACTGAATTTCTAATGACCTACACTAGAACCCAGTATTTGACAAACAGATACCTAATCCGCTATGAGAGAATCATTTTGGCAGCAGCAAATGTTTCCATCATCTGCAGATGCAAGACACTCAACCCTGCTTCTCTGTTAAATGTAAATGCCAGCAAGCGCACAACTACCTCCAGCGAGGTGTCCCGGCGCTGGGGGCCGTCGGGAAGATTAAGTAAGCTATTGCCCAGAGTCACATGGTGCTGGGCTAACCTGCCGCCGGAGCCAGGGATCGAACCGTGAACCCTGTGGTCTGGAGTCAGGCACCCTGGCTGCTGCACCACACCTCTTCCACTTGCTATCAACCCCAGAAGGGAATGATGAGGGTGAGTTCCACCACGACTGCATCAGTGTGACCGAATTGTGCACAAAGCCAAAAACAAGACACACTGGATGTTCCCCTCCGTGTATCTGACCATATTATTTTTGTTGACTGGTTTTGTCCAAAAGATTGACAAAGGATTTTAAGAGCTGCTTAGGATGTGTGTAGCTTGAGCGGGGTTGTGGAAGCATCTTACTTGTGTCATGTAACCTCTGCTCAAGTGGCAGAACTAATTGCCCTTACCCCAGCATGCTGTACCTCAGAAGGGTCGCAAGTCACCATTTACACTGATAGCCAGTAAGGGTGGTTGATCTCGCTCAAATCTTAAATCTCAAGTCTGGCAACATGGTAGTGCCAGTGTCTAGCGAAGTGGTATTTTGCTACCAGATAATACGACTCGATGTCTGGAACCTCAGATGCTCACTTCTCATAGGGCAATGTGAGGGTGTTCTAACTGGTTCGAGGCTGCAGACCTACCCTCAAAGTTTTGCCTAACAGGCCTCTCAGTGTGGCGAAGAAGCTCAGACTGAGAGGGACGGGAATGTTAATGAAGAGGTAAAGGAATTTAGGCAGCGCTACCATTTTGATAATTGCGACTCTTCCTGCAAGGGATAGTGCTAGCTCTATCCAACCCTCTGTTCAGTTAATTTATCCACCAGAGCACAATAATTTAGTTAGAGCATTGTGTCTTTGTTTCTGTGGAGCATGATACATAAATATGTGACTTTCTGTCCTACATTTTACTGGGTATTCGAGGTCCGTTACAGTACTTTCTACGAGAGGCAATATTTCTGATTTTTCCCAATTAATCAGGAGTCCCGGGTGTCAGCAGAATCAGATGATCTTTCGTATAATAGAAAGGTTCTGAGATGGTTTCCTGACGAATAGCAATATGTTATCTGCATACAAAGCAGCAGGTGACTAGAGTGAAAACACAACCTCAATGAATGTGGTGTATCTGAAGGTGTCGGGCTAAATAACCCATGGCTAGTATGAACAGGAGTGGTGATAGGGGACAGCCCTGTCTAGTACCACTGGTGACCACAAATGGGTCCGACATCATGCCGGTAAAACGAATCCGGTTCACCCATTGAGAATGCAGTAGTTAGATGAGTTGTATAAAATTGTGCAGCATGCAGGCACAGGTAACAGCAATGGGGCGGTGGGGTGGGGCAGTGTATAGATTACGGGATAGGGAAAGTAAAATAAAGAAATTAATTAAACCACTTACCTTGTGCGTGCACCGCATCTCCGAGAGGGTTATGCGGCAAGCGCAAGGTAAGTGGTTTTATTAGTTTTCTTTTTTATTTTCCCTATCCTGTCATCTGTCTCATGATACCTTCTTTCTTGCAGTGTTATTTATCAAGATCTGTTTCTGTCTTGTGACCGGAGACTCCCAGGGCAAAGTTGAGGGGCTATAAAGAGCAATGGAATCTTTCTACAGGAACCCCACTGGAGCGGAAATAGGAGGTGGTTCACCATGTCATTTTGAAGGTCAAAAGTACATGAGGGAGAGAGCTGGAAAGTGCATGCACTCTTGTGAAGTGCTTAAGTAAAGAGCAAAAAGCAATGCCTTAAAAGTGAGCAATGTAAGGACACCAGTAAAGAGGCTGTGCCCGAGGGGAGGAGCAGGCTCAGGATGGGCAAGGGCAGACATTGAATAAGAAGCAAGCAAATTAGAGTGACAGCAATACCAACTGATGGTGAGCAGTGGGTGGGCTCGAAGCCTACTGTATTATCTGGTAATCTAACAATAGGCCTTTTGCAACCTGACAGCTTGATCTCTCTGGTAGGCTCGAAACTAAAAAGGATTTGAGAGTGCATAGTGTTGCTCACAGATTCGCAAGAGAAGAGTGCCAAAAAAACAACTTTGGGCCAGATGTATGACCATTGGATTTTGCAACAAATTGTGAGTCGCAAAATCCAGTGTACAACATGGTCTCAGACACTATTTGCGATTGTCAATGGGGTCGCAAATTGCATGCCTCATGAATTTAATGCAACCTCATTGGGAATTGCTGGCACTCCCAGGGATAGTGTCCTGCTGGGGTCAGCAGACCACCATGTCTGGGACTGCTTTGTTAATAAAGCAGTCTTTTTTTTTTAATGCAGCCCGTTTTCCTTAAAGACTAAAAATGGAACTTCTCAGTTTCATTTTTGAAGGGCAGGCAGTTGTCACTGGGACCGCTGCCTGCTCTTAAAAAATATTTGAGCATGCATGCCCAAAGGGTAAGGGGTTCCCTGGGGACCCCTTCCCATTTGCAAGTGCCTTACCACACTTCTGAGAAGGGTGGTAAACTGCGAGTGTTTTGTGACCACAATTAAGGTTGCAAAACGTTCATACATGGGTTGTGGACTCGCTATTAAGAATGGCACTTCCCTTCCTAATAGCGAGTCGCTAACCCTATTTTGCGAGTCGCTAATGATCGTACATCTGGCCCTTTATGTGCTCCAGTGCGGTGCCTTACACTTCAACTGCCCTTCATTAAAAACTGCCTTGGCAACACCGTCAGGGCCATGGATCCAGGAACGTGAGTAGCAGCTTAGCGTAACTCCTTTGAAGGTATAGCACTAGGCATCCCCGCATGTCCGCTACTAATGAGACCACTGCGCCACAGCACTGTGCATTTGGGAGCTCTCCTCAGGACTGGTGCCCAGTCCAACTGCAGAAGAAGCATTAAGCAGCTCGTTCCCAGGAGCGGATTGTTCTGATGTTGGGATAGTCTGGACCGGAAGCTTCGGAACTCTAGATGACCCCAACCTCCGCTCCCAAGCTGTAACAAGCCAGATTCTATCTCCACCTTGACCAGCTGCCCACAATGCACCTCACACTCCCGCTGGAGTGTGAGGTGCATTGGGGGCATGTGTCTTCATGAACTATTGCTCCACACAGGACGTGACGACCAAGGCCAGATCAGTACAGGGTCATAGGCAGCGCACCCGGCCTGTAGCTGCAGTCGCTTTTAGACCTCATTAGGCTGGTATGCCAGGCTGGAAAGGGGGATGTTCAGCACTTTGTGTCTTATGTGCCATTATCACTAAATTGTCTGGTGTTAAGCACTGATTTTGTTTTCTAAAAAGTCCCAGCAAAGAGCCTTTGCAGAATCGACCTAGTCTTGGAGGAGGTTTGGAGAGGAGAGACATGGCAGCTAATGCCAGTTATTCGACCCAGACAGAGGAGTCTCACCAGACTTCTCCACCATGTTCCACAGCTGTATGGTGCCTCCACCCAGAAATGTTTGAAGGCTGTTTATAGATATCTTCTGCTTGCTTTTCTAGTTTGTCCCAATTTATTTGTTTCCCAGAAATGCCTGGCTAGCTAAATGTCATTCCATCAGCTCATTGTGTTTGCCATTAAGTCAATACACTCTCTACAGCTATAAATCAAATTCACTCCAACAATAGCTCATTCCTGTTGCATTGTTTCTAGCTGAATCAGGAACTCTCCTTTCAATGAGTTGATGTCATATGAGCTCCGAGGCCACGTGACCCAAAAGAGCGCATGTTTGATTGGCATATGTTTGTGAAAATCAATAAAGAGATAAAAATAGAAAAAATAAATTACCGTGTTATGTGGTGTCCTGGAACTCTGATTGGGAGTGAACCTCACTTAGAGGCCTTTGAACCGGTATGCCTTTAAAGTGCAATTCAGGGGTGTGCACATTTTTAAAAAAAATCCCTGTACAAAAGTCATGAAGTCTTTTCAAAACTTTCAACCCACACAAAGATGGCAACATTTATTTTTACAATAATACAGGAAAAGATATCTACTAAGTTAACTTTTTCAGTGAAAAAATCACAGCAAAACTATTTTTTTGTAGGACAATGCCTTCACAAATAAAACCTTCCCAGAAGAACATTTTTGTGGGAATTTTTGCCTAAGGGTGAAGTTTAGTCAACTTCATAAGGGCAACATTTTATTTTTCCTTACCCTAGTGCACTGCACTTTATGCTTCTTTTAAAAGATTTATATAAGACGGTTTATGTGACTCAGCTCCTGCCCTCTCCCAAGTGCTCGAGGTAGATGGCATGATGCCAAATGGCAACACATCTGACTGACTCCTTTCACTAGCTCACTTTGCAGAAGCCACCTGCCAATGTCTCTGGCTCCTTGCCAGCTACCTAAGGAGTTCAGTGACGATGGAAGTGGGCGCAGAAGCTAGACTGTATAAGACTTTTCTAGATTATGTAAACAGCTGTCTGTGTTGGCATCAGGGAGTGCCACCCACACCCTGGCAAACCATTAGTGGTGTATTTTAAGCCCCTTTCTTAGGCATCAATATGCACATCATTAACTGTCTGCTACGTTTTTATGATGTCCATAAGCATGTTTTCATTGATCACACTGCCAGCTTTGATGCCACCTCGGATTAGTAGTCTACCCTAGCCAATCAGTAAGGGCCGAATATCTGGGATGCTTTTGCAAACAGGTCTCTGGGAATCTTTGCCAAGTGGAATCAGTGCCATCTTCAGTCTCTCAGAATCACAGCACCATCTGCCTGTTCTGTTTCTCAACATCAACCTCTAAAATATTGTTAAACAAAGATATTGTAACCAACATGTTGAGTACAACAGTATTCATTTTGAGAGCCGTCTATATGAAACTTAAATATCGACAAGAAAAATATTGACATTCTAAATATGTATAATAACACTAAATCAACTCTAAAAATGTAAGCATAAAAAAGTGATAAAATATAGTACAAAATGGAACATACCATATTAATATACAACAACTCCCTCCGCAGAGAATATGCATACAAATGTCAAAACTAAACTTTAAAACATATGAAAAACATACATTACTTTTTACCAAATAAGGAATTGCCCCAACATAATTCAAACACTTTACTACTAAATCAATCACATTCAAAAGGGAAAGAGTTAACAAAGAGAAAAGCACCAGCAATTCAAAAGGTGTAGAGAGAATGGCAAAGAATAAATGTGCGCACCTACCAAGGAAGAACGATACCTTTTACTCTAGCAGAGAGCAGAATTCCAAAATGAGCAAAACATAAGTATACCTTTTTTTCATTTACAAAAACACTTTACTAAATGTAAAACTTACTTTAATATAAGACCATTTATTAGAAAAAGTAAAACTATATTTTTTCTTCACCTTGATTCCCACTACAGAAACATTATCATAAAAGACAATGTAAACATTATACTGCAAAAGAAATAAAATAACAGTTATAACTAAATAGTTTAACATCTAAAAGTTAAATTAAGAAGCAAAACGTTAGTTAAAAGATGGAATTAAATGTAAAACATTAAAATAACTAAAATATAACTTCATGGATTTTTTAAAAACAAATTGCAATAAACCTATTTCACTCACAAGGAGACCCCAACATGTCTCCAGAGGCACGATTTACCACCTCACAAGAAGGAGAACCCCTTTTATCCTATACACTTAAAAAATGAGAGCACTCACTCAAAGTGCACAAAGTTCTATTCAAATGTATGTTATGGGGGGCTGCACCAATGAACAGCGAAATTGAAAATTTTAGAGAACATGATCACCCACACTCCATGGTATGGACTGAAGTTCATAATATTGTACAACACTTGGAAGATGCTTCCACAAGCTCCACAGCTCCAAGTGGACCCATAGTAAAAAGATTCTCCAACAAAATTCTGGCCCAAGTCACAGGGCAGCTGCCTACTGCTCCTAACCTTAAACACACTGTATCTTGCAAAAGGACAAGAGACACATAAGCAAATCTAGCCCCCAAAAGATAACCAGAAATAGATATTCCATCCAACCGTGCTGCAGATCAGAGCATATAAATTCTCCCTTCTTCCACGGACAGAGTAAATCCACAGTCGCACGCACATACACTCATCATACGCTAGGGCCCATTACACTAACATTCATTCTATTACTCTATCCACACTGTATATATAGGAGAGATCCTAAACCAATCTGCATCTAAAGCGAGGTCAATGCGACCTTAAAGAAATTGTCCTGAGTCATGATTTTAAACATAGGAAATACATTTGAAACTCAATAAACGACAAAGAAATAACCACCCGACACTGGAATTCAAACAAAGATCATCTTTTATCTAAATTAGTTCAAAAGAAAGTCAATCAAAAGCAAAATCATTATTCTCATAGTTACCTATTCTAGCTAAGTGTCATTTGGGTCAGGACAGGTCTCTCAGTGAAGTCTCCCGAGTCACCGTCCTCGCAATCGGCGTCGATCCTCTCGAGCATAGGTTCGGGAAGAAGTGGCCTTAGACCCTCTCTAGTCTAACAATATTTATAGTGAAAATAACAATTCGAAAGTAACAAACAAACTCTAAACGTCCGTTGAGCCGCTGAGCAGAGCGAGCAGGAAAGGATGTTGACTGGCAACATTTAGAAAACCTCCGCTCAGAAAAATCACAAAAATAAAAACACGGAAGAAGGAAACTCAAGCTAGAGAAATGATACTTTCATGAATGCTTTTCCTCGGAACCATAGTGAAGCCACCGCGAGTTTATCAGAGTTCATTGTGGCTTTATTCTTCTCCAAGGGCAATTGGCAGCGAGCCTGGAGCTGCTGTCCTCACGGAAACTTTTATTTCAGACAGAGGCCGAAGTCAGGTGGTTTCAAACCATGTTCAGCAAGGCCTCTCGTCACATTTCAATCACTCGAGTGCAGGCTGTAAATATCGGCCATCTTGGTTTAGGCCAAAACGGACAATCTTAATTAAAAGAAATACAAAACAACGTTACTACATCGTAATGATTATACAGTGTTAATACCCACTAACACCCTTATGTGTATGTAATTATCTAGCCATCTGCAACACAGAGAAGCATTAAAGCACGTTATTTTAAAGCGCACACACAAAACAAATAGCACTTTTGCGACACTTATTTAATTAATCTGCTCACCAATTTAGTTCACGTATTAATAAAGCAACATAAACGCATTCCCGCGTGTAATTCTCTCATTAGTAATGTTGATTAATCAAGACTTTTAACAAAGCTAGTAATTAATGATTAATTATCAGTAATTTTAATCATGACATATAACATAAACTGGAGTTTAAATCTCAATAAATTTTCAATAGAAAACCCTGCTCCAGCAACCGCACTCACATCAGGGAAGAGTTTATATTCTACGAAAAAATTAACAATGACAAAAAATACTTCTTTTGCCACTGCAACGCAACCAATCTCTTGACCTTAACAAAGGCACTTATTTGGTTGATTGATAGGACATTCAAAACATGTTCACCTATTTTCATTATTATACTTTTTCCTTTTTGGTATTCCTCTTTTTTTTAAATCATATATATTGGTACTTAGATGAATATATCAAAATATCAAAGCAGAAGTATTCATGCCATTATACATTACAACAGGATCATCAAGTCTGCTTTAATATATTCATGTTATTTCTTACAAATTAAATCCTGTGTTCTCATGATTGATTTGAATGATGAACAGGGTTTCATGGAAGCTGATAAGTTCCCTTCTCATTTGTTGTTTTAAATGAAAAACATTGCACCACCGAATGTAAGTGACTGAAAGGTGCCAAGGACTTTTCTGCTAATTGGTTATTCTGAAAGGTACTACAATGAAAAGACACATTATATAAACCAAGAACAGAGTATGAAAATATGGAGAGAAACATCGTACCAGAGACTCGAGACAGAGGCCATACAGAACTGTATCACATTCCTGTCTCCAGGCTACCGGGAGACACACTTAACCTGTTGTAAATTTGTTTATATTTTCCTATCGGAAGATCGCTGCCCTAGTCGTGGAGATGCCCACAAACATGGAAATTAATTATTGATAACTTTACACTCTTAATGTCATTTTTGGGAGTATCCAGCTCCTCATAAGAGGGATGGAGACTCTTAAGTCTACACCTTGAACATTTGAAGATGCAGAAGAGCAAAAACAGAAGAGACTTACATCTAGGTGGAGTTGCAGATCTACACATGAGTAGTGCATCAGATGCAAATTTACCCCTGTTAATTTGGCCCAGTAATTCTACCTCCAATTTTGACTTTTGTATAAACAACTAAAGAGGATTTGTCATGAGAACAGTTGCCTGTAGAAGGCAGATCTCTGATGTCACTGAAGCCAATTTACTCGTTGTCTTTGGACAAATCTGCATTGGTCTTTGGGGAAGATGACTTAGTGACGGGGGTCATTTAGACCCCGTTGGGTGGTCCGCCAACTCAACTGCCTAATGAGAGGTTCAGCAGTTTTCTTCTGATGACAGTGCTTCCCCTGGTATGGTGGATATACTTTTGTCAGTAATGAATGACGGCTGTGCCTCAATGGCACTGACCTATTTATTTTTCAGAAAAAAATACCCAATGCAGGGTTTGTTTCAAAGAAGCAAAAACAATGCCCTGAAGTGCAGGATATTTTCTCTTTGTGAGTACAAACCTTGGTTGATTATCCCTAACCGGGTTCATCATGCTCACACAGCAGCTCCACGGAGGGGAAATATGAATGGAAGATCTCCCTTAACCAGGGGACCTTCCACACAGAGGTGGTATCCATCAGAGGTGGAATACCTGTGGCAGATGGTCCCTTGCAGTGGACCTGTGGCTGAGGCCTCACCACCACTGATTCAGCAAACACCCTCTCTTAATGGAGCTGCTGACTGCATCTTTGCCAAAGCAGGAGCTATGCCCATTGCCATTCAATCTCCTGCTCTCCCAAACCCCAAATATCCCCATTATTGTTGGCTACAGACAGGCTATGCTTGATGTTATGTTGGATGTATCATCTGATTTTGATACTGTTGATCACACCTTAATGTTACTATAGCCTTGTAGCCTGCTGCCGAGGGCTATAGTGGTTTTTAAAGGGCCTGAACCTGAGCTACAGCCCCGAGCCGCCACGAGAGACCCTATGACAAGGGCCTTTAACAATATAGCCAGAGGCAGAATGGCTATAAGGCTAATAGAACATTCCACGCAATGAGAAGGAAATGCTCTAAATTAAAAAGGAGAAATGGAAAGACAAACATTGGAATGTTGAAACAGACGGCTTATGCCAGCCAATATAATCCCTGACCAATTTCAATGTTTTCAATGAAGCACCCACCATTCCAGTGTTCTAGTATGTGTTGTATCCAGCATCACTCTCTAAGACAGGTGTTGGGGCATTGTGTCAGGGAACTACCACATTTTGGGAACCGTGTTGAAATGAACGGCTCCACTGCTTTTTTCCGCCAAATTGAAATTGGTGCTGATGATACACGATGCAGATGAAGCTCCAGGTGCTCAGGCATCACTAGCTCCAGCTCTCAACACAACCGTCCATCAGTTCAAATACATCTGCCTCACACTCAAGCAGGGATTGAAACCTTATTAAATCATGAACAGCTCACCAGTGGCGTAGTGGGGGGGGGGGGGGCTGTCCGCCCCGGGTGGCACGAGTTTTGGGGCGGCAACCTCCCACTCTTGACTGTGGCTGTTGCGGGGCGGGTGAGGGGGAAATTACCAGCACCCCCAGCACTTACACACGGCCGCGGGGCAGCAAATGGCAAATGCTGGGGCTGCCACAGGCGGCCATAGGTCCAGCTACATCACTGCAGCTCACTCACCAAGGTCATCTTTTCCTCATGCCAGGAAGTGAGTATCCAAACTAGCATGGACAACAGGCTTAAAATAATAAGGCAATTAACATATTTATCACTCAGTTGATCAAACTATTGCCGCCCTGAGAAAATTAACCCAAGATAAGCCGGATGTGCATCCATATGGCAAATTATGAGCATTTAATTGCTTATAATATTATGCTGACTACTGAAGTGGACATTACTAATGTAAACTATCATCTTTGGGCAGCAGGCAGATTAGCATCCAGATGAGCACCCAGCTGCACGTGGTATGACACGCACATGTGCACTGATTATGTTATGGGTGTGGCTATTAAGAATACTGTGTTCACTTTATCGAGTTACAAGAATATAGTCACCAAAATATTGAGGGAAAAAAAATCGAGGAGGTAACTGCATATAGGTTAAGTATAGATTTAATAGCCTCAACTCCAGAGCTAAGAAACTTGAAAATATATATATATTTTTTTTTTTTCTTCAAGTTTCATATATATCTATATATATATATATATATATATATATATATACACACTATATAATACGCCAATGGAATATAATATCTTACCACTAAGGTAGGATGAAGAGCCACTCCTGTTGCAATTTCAAACCAGTGCTTATTCAAGCAGACATGAAAGACGTGTTTCGAACTCACACGGGGTCTTGGTCCATATATACATATATGCGAGCGTGCCTATGTGTATGTACTTACATCATGAGTGTGTAAATGACCTGCAAAGAAAGCATAATATGTCAGTGGCATAGAAGTCACATGACTGGATGTACAGTAAGTGTTTAATATTTTATTCTATCTGTGGTATTTATAAATCATAAACCTAGCACCTAAAGACAGCGCAGTGCTGTACATAGCAAGAGAATGCAGAGCCGACACCTGAGGACAAAGAGACTGTCAGGTACAGTTACTAGGAGAACCTATGATAGTAAATACATACAAAAAGAAAGGAAGAAAGGACAAACAGCATCACAGTGGTGAGAATCAGGCGAGGGGGGAGTGCAATCTAGGACGGCAGGCAGACAGTGAACACCATTCCTGAATCGCACCACTGAAGGAGCAAGTCTGAGTTGCAAAGTTAGGTCATTCCATAGTGTTAGTTCAAACGCCAAGAAAGGTTTTTGATGTGTGTGTTTCTTTAATGCCCTTTGAATTTCCCGCCTAACAAGAGATATTCTCCAAGTAAAGAACACGTCACCAGGCATGTGGAGTCTAGAGGCAAGCCAGTCAGGTCCAAGCAAGTTGAATGCCTTGTAGATCACACTCCAAACTTTGAAGTGGGTTCTGGCAGGGAGAGGACCCGGTGAAGTTCTTCCAAGGCAGGGCAAATGTGCTCGAAGTTGCTTTGGTTGTTTGTTAGTCAAGGTGCTTAGTGAGGAGCTAGTGAGTATGGCATTGACTCTGCCAACACATGACAAGACTGGACATGGACTCTGGTCTGGAAGTTCATTCAAGAGAGGTAGAGCTTGACATTGGACAGGCTATGCATTGCACAGCACATGGCATGATATGCTGCAACTCCAGGCCTGTGTGATGGACCACCCAGGGGCATAGCTTTCATTGGTGCAACAATAACAGTGGCACCAGGGCCCAGAGGGTCCCACTAAATCCTAATTGTTGTTATATTTTACAATTCAAACAGGAGCAATAGGATCCATTTCCTTATTTGCAGTACTGCCCAAGACACACTGGCTACACCTATGGGGCACCTGCAGGCTGACAGACTGACTTACAGGCTGTGCCTTAGGTGGCACATGGCCAGCCAGACACATATTCAATGCTCTTTTACGGGGAACAGCCATTACAACGCGGTTTTTACCACGCGCAGCTTTTACATCGCATGCGTTACAACGCATGCGATGTTACAACGCAATGCCATTACAACGCAAGTCTTTACATCGACTTGCGCTAGATGGCGTGCTAACATTACAAATAGTGTAGTTTACTATCCCAACACCTTCCCTACTGTTACGTGGACTGGAGTTGGAATAGTAAATTACACTTTTCTAATGTTAGCACGCCATCTAGTGCAAGTCGATGTAAAGACTTGCGTTGTAATGGCATAGCGTTGTAACATCGCATGCGTTGTAACGCATGCGATGTAACTGCACGCGTTGTAATAACACGCGTTGTAATGTTATACATCCCCCTTTTACAACTCCAGGGGGAAGTAGGGCATCTTCTGCTTGACTTTTGCATCCCTCCCACTGTCTCAGACATTAAAGCCCAGATGAAAGCAAAGGAACCAGATCGCTATGTTCCCGGTAGCTGGGCCCATGCCATTGCCACACTTGGTTTTGTTGCACACTTGTTGCCAGATTACATAAACTGCTGGGTGCTGCCAGTGTTTTCATTTTGTCTGCACACACAAGATACAAACATTGGTTTTGGCTGCCTCATATCAGCAGTGGCTGCTTCAAGAGGACATGCACCAAATTAGCATTTGTCATTCATTTGTTTAGAAGGTTTATAGCATGATGCCCATCACCCACCTCTACAGAGCGATGGAACAGAAACGAGAAAATGGATGGCAATGAAAGTTCTGAAAACATGACTTAGAGTCCAGCCAGATGCGTAGGATCTGGCATTCCTTGATGATAATTGAATTAATGTTAGGCTTTAGTTGGAAACCTTGCCTGACATTAATTTACCAACAGTTTCCTTCAGTAGGATTTCCAGTCCTACCCCAGTAATAGTGCCTAGGTCATTGTCACCACAGTGCACAATCATGAGGTCTGGATGTTGGCAATCTGCTAAACTTTCAACAAAAGTCAGCACTCGATGCCAATGTAACCCTCTCTGGCCAAGTCTATATTAGGTAAACCTAGGCCCCTGTCAATGCCACTCTTTTTAGGACTCTCCCTGGCCCAAAACATAAAACTATGGGCCACAGTCCAGACGCTAACCATTTTGGAGACAAGCAGGAATAGCACACAGGGAAAGGCTGTAGCAGAATGAGGCAGTCTTTAAGATAAAATGCAGTTACAATGGAGGACAGCAAGTCAAATACAAAAGAACATATTTGATTGGAAGGTGGAGATGTGCAGGGAACTAAAATTAGGTAATGATTTTAAGAAAAAAGTAACTAACTCTGTGGTTGGCTTTGGTAAAATAAAACAAGTTATGTTACTTGGGATATGCTTGGAATTGCAAACGGTCAACCACACCTGCTACAGTTAATGCGAAGCTAGTATGCTGTTAAAAGAAAGTCTTGTGAACTTTTGGCCTACTGGTAGGCAGAGACTATTGGAAACATAATTGGAAATGGAGCTTAAAGAGTGTGGGGGAAGACAAGAAAAGAGACTGCAGTGTGAAACTGAAAAGTAGACTGGTGTACAAACATTGCACAGTAGGGAGTGTATGTCTTGTAATTGACAATATTCCACAAAATAATATATAAATTAAAAGTATTAACAGCAGATTGTTTAATACTTTAGAAGGCTTACCAGTTCTGGTAAATCTGGTAATGCATCAAAAACCATGGGAGTTGTGTGCAAACACCCATGCAATCCCCATGGGACACATTCCCCGGGCAGAGTAAGAAATGCATTAATTTGTGCTGAGTTGCTTTACTCTAGATTTATGGAGCTACTCAAGGCCACTCAAATTTGCTTGCGTGGATTCATAAATCACATTTACGGTTTGCGTCACTCATGCACCCCATTGCGTGGTGTAAATACGGTGTAAACTGGCTCATAAATATGTATCCAATGAGAAGTTGAGGTTTGGGTGTGTTTCTGGAATTGCAGTGGATTTGCCATGGAATCACAGCAGATCTGCAGATCCATAAAATGAATAAAAGAAAGAGAAAGACTTGGTGTATTGCATTTATAGAAATACTACATACGTTACCTTACCTTGATTTGTTTATTATTACTTTAAAAATGTATAATAAGAATAAATGTGTGGATATAATGTATTTAGAAACTTGCAAAAATGTTTATTACTGAATTGCACTTCTAGATTAAATTGGATTCGAATTTTTATAAAGGAAATTGTGAAATTCACAAAAAAAACAAAGGTTACAGGGATGGTACAGTTTGGAAATAGAATTAGAATGAGAGATTCACTGAAACAAAACTATATAAATTCAGCATTTATAGTTACCTGAGCTACCTATACCGTACGCCCCTGCGATGCACTGCCTATGACCTCACACATTACATCACTCATGACATGGTCAGTGACATCACTGATGGCATCTCAAATTACATTACTGATGACATCATCCACAGAACCACTCACACACAGAGAGGGGGATGCTAACATGCAGCTCCCTCTCTGTCACAGCTACTGTGCTCTCTTTCAGCAAGCGAGAGCATCAATGGTAAAGCTCCCGCCAGTCATAGCAAACAGCTATTCATTTTAGCCACAGGGAGGTGGCGGTCCCCAGGGCTGCGGAGGGGGGCATGAAGCCCCCCCCCCTGAATTAATGGTATATTTTGCTAAGGGGAGGTGGTAGTTCCCAGGGCTGTGGGGGGGCAGCGCAGGTCCTCTACAGAAACTTCACATATTGCCTGGGGAGGTGGTAGTCCCCAGGGCACCGAGAGGGGTCCAAACAGGCAAGCCCGCATTTTTATTAAAAATAAGCCCCCTGGGAGGTCGTGGTCCCTGGGGCCTAATAATCCCCAGAAAGGGGGACTTGTGCGCCTCCACTCCTTTATCTAGACAATGCCTCTGGGACCTGGACCACCCGGGGGCCAATTCGAAATGACACACAGGAGCCCGCGCTTCGATGTAAAAAATATTTTGGGCGGGAGTCGCGGATCCAGCATGACTCCTGCCAAAATGTTTTTGAAAAATACTTTTTTGTTCCTGCGGGATCCCTGTAGGACCCCCCAAGAGGCCTAGGAAGTCAGGGTGTTTCTATCCTGCAACCTTTTATTTTTTAAAGTTTTTTCCTGTGAACCGGTTCAACTGAGTCACAAGATTGCTGCGAACACTTCCTAGTTTGAATCTCGGGAAGGGTTGCAGATCCTCTGCGTCCCCAGTTGTATATCTGAAAAAACAGTGGAGGTTGTAACCATCTGGTCAGGCGGTAAGGGTCCCACAGATGATCCATTAAATGCAGCACACTTAGAAAGAGGACGTAACAAGGACAAATAAAGATATTTCTCCTCGTTAGGATATTTGTTTTCATTACGCCTCTCCTGAGAAGGCATATATTTTGATGCATTCCCAGGTTTACCAGTTCTGGTAAATCTGGGAATGCGTCAAAAACCATGGGAGTTGTGTGCAAACACCCATGCAATCCCCATGGGACACATTCCCAGGGCAGAGTAAGCAATGCAGCAATTTTTGCTGAGTTGCTTTACTCTAGATTTATGGAGCTACTCAAGGCCACTCAAAGGTGCTTGCGTGGCTTCATGAATCACATTTAAGGTTTGCATCACTCATGCACCCCATTGCATGGTGTAAACACGATGTAAGCTGGCACCGGTTCAACTGAGTCACAAGATGGCTGTGAACACTTCCTGGTTTGAATTTCGGGAAAGGGTTGCAAATCCTCTGCGTCCCCAGTTGTATATCTGAAAAACCGTTACATAACTCAGCAACTACTGAACGGATTCACACCATTTAACAAAAAAGGGTGCTTTCTGGACCCACAGCTACCTTTGTGCCAAATGTGGTGTACTTGTGTTAGTAGTTCATGCTGTAGCCATGTCTAAAGTTTCTTATGGGAATTAACATGGGGAAAAAGTATTTTGGGACCCCCCATTTTTCTCGGTCCCCGCTTGACGGATCACCTTGAAATGTTTAAAACGGTAGCTGGTGTAAACATTGAACTAGTTTTGAAAACCTACTGGAGATCGCAAGTAGGTAGGTCATATCCAGATACATAGGGAGCACAAATATTCAGGCCCACAAACGTATCCTACAACATCTCAGAGCAGTAAAGAATTTGGATATGGCCTACCCTGTGGCAAGACACTTCAGGGAGCATCACAATAGTGACCCGACTGTACTTACTTTAAGTGTTCTGGATCAGGTACTTAAGTGTATCAGGGAAGGAGATAGAGAGATAGAGAGAGAGCCCTCAGACTATTAGAGTGCAGATACATTCTGAGAATGGGCACTAAGGAGCCTATGGGCTTGAATATCGATGAAGAATTGTATACCTTTCTGTACATTTTGCATCAGCCATATTTGAGCCCCTCTGCTTCTTCTGTTTGCCCCTTATATACTCGCAACATTTTGTATAGTTTTAACTGTTTTTAATCTATTTGCAGGCTTTTCAGCAGCTCCATAACTAATATTTCTATTTTTGTTCATCTTCAGGTTGTTCAAGGAGGACACCGTGGCACAAATGCAAAAGAGCTGAGAAAGTTTTTCTTCTTTATATCCTTTTGGATCTTTTTCTTAATCTCTTGCCATCGATTTGTATAGTCATGTTTGTCGTCTTTTGCCCAATGGGGCATCATTTTGTTATAATATATGGGAAATATGGACAATATGAGATCTGCACTGGCATAGTGAACCACTTTGACACTAAGAAATGAACTTAGAGTATACTGCTCAGGTATAAGTTGCCTGAATGGCTCTATGTTTTGGGGTTTTTTAACTTATGATTTATTTTTGCCATATTCATGCATGGGTTATGGGACTATGTCTTGATAGATTTATCTGTATATTTTGCTTGAATTGTCCTGTCTCAAATTGGAACTTTTTTGTTAATACCCCCAGTTTATTGTATAGATTATGTGACTCACTACTAGAGATCATTGAAATTTCAGCAGTCATCTTATTATGTGCTTCCATTTAATTTATTTTGCCCAGAGTTTCTTAATGTTTTAATATTTCATTCATTTAAATCTTTATTTCGACGCATTTGTGTCATAAAAGAGCAATAAAACATTTGTTATCTTACATTTTAACATTTGCTAGCACAAAAAAAAAATAATAAAAAAAAGCAGTAAATAAAAAGTCAAATGAGCTAACCTATTCGTATATATCCATAGCATCCGTGTATACAATATCTAGTTTCATAATCTTTGTCAAACACATTTTACCCGGGCGGAAAGTTTACAAGGTTAAAAATACAATTTAACAATAAATATAATTTAAAAACTATTAAAATAGTATTAAATCAGTAACCGCTAGGACATTTTTTATATAAAAAGAATTCTTAAAAATTCGTATGAAATTCATAAAAAGCAACAACCACATATACCTAGTTGGATAATAAAGCAACAATTACATGTTTTAATATCATGGTCTTTTTGAAAATATCAAATAATGTATCTCCTCGATTTATCTTTTTCTTTAAAAATGTAGACCCAACTTTATTCTAATAAAATTAGCAGCGAGAAGAAACCTACTAACTCCAAAAACTATCACCTGGCTGGTGTCAGTTTTTAAAATTCTGCCAGCCTCCTTGTAGGATCTAGAGCCTATTTTATGGCAGAGTGGTGCTATCCACTTTTTCCTTGGTATTACATAGCTGGAGCAGAATAGAAGTATGTGTAAATCATCTTCCTTAGTACCATGAGTACATGAAATACAGAGATCACTTCCTGATTTCGCCCAGCTTTTTTCAAAGGCCTTAGTTCTAAGGGAACCATATCTAAATTTTAGGTACAAGGTTTTTGATAAAGGCGGATGGATCTCGTCTAAAAATGGTTCAAAAGATGCGACATCCTTAAACAATAGGAAGTTTTCAGTTAGCGGTCCATGTATTCTTGCATATACTAATTCGTTGCTCACATATGACCAGAAAGATGATTTAACAATTTTCTTGGAGCACGAATTCATAGCCTCAGGATCATTCCAAAAATGGGCTAATCCAATTGTGCCTAACCAAATTCTTACATGCTTGAACCAATAAACTTTGTTACAATTATCAAGATCCATAACTTCTTTCAGGCCGTTCTTGTAATTGAGTAGTTCTGGGGTCGTCCACAATCTAACCCACAGCAATAATGGTCTCAATATTGCGTGTTGATCTGTTCGTTTCAGGTTTAGATCCAAAAGAAGTGGTGTTAAAGGGGTATTTGTAGGTATTTTTATCAACCCCCTAAGAAACTTGTTCTCAAGGTTTTCAAATGTATGTCTACATACAGGACCCCATAATTCCGCCCCATATAATACTGCTGATTGGACTTTGTACTTGAAAATCTCTAACGCAGGGGTCACTGCCTTATTCAAGCATTCTTTGTGTCTCGTAAGTATTGGTAGACAGTTTTGTTTGAAGATGATCTTATTCTTTTCTAGCTGCGGTCTCCAAGCTAAGGAAGAGTCTATAGAGACACCTAAATATATAAAATTCTGCACATAATCAAGCTTCTGGCCATTTAACATTAAATTTTTCTTGAAGTTCCTATGTGGGCTCAGTGCCATGTATTTCGTTTTTTTAGTATTGATTTCTAGGCCCTTCAAGGAACAGTACGACTGGAATCTATTTAACAAATTTTGAAGGCCCCGTGGTGTTTGGGAAATGAGAATGGTGTCATCTGCAAACAAAAGGGAAGAAACCCGTTCACCCCCTAGTCTTGGAGCGTCGTTATCACTACACTCCATGTAAGATGGTATATCGTTAACAAACAGGGAGAATAGGGTTGGCGCCAGTACACACCCCTGGCGTACTCCTCTTTTTATGGGGATAGCTTTTGTGAGTTCCCCAGTAGGACCCCACCTCACCTTTGCATAGTTGTCCATATGTAGTCCAATAACCAATTTTAGTAGACCTAGCGGGATCCCCTGGGATTTCAATGATTCCCATAAAAGGTCTCGCGGTATAAGGTCAAATGCGGCCCGTAAGTCTACGAATGCCACATACAAATGACCTTTACGAATAACGACGTATTTCCAATACAGACAACAGAGCCTTAGGACTTGGTCAATGGTTCCTGTTTTTACTCTGAAACCTGCCTGATATTTCGTTAAAATTTGTTCTTCTTCCAACCAGGTATTTATGCGGTTTAGTATATGCCTAGCATAAATTTTTTGGGTAATATCTAAAAGACTTATGGGACGATAGTTAGCAGGATTGCTTCTATCGCCCTTTTTAAAAATAGTAATAATTTCCGCCCCGTTCCATGTGTCCGGAATTGTCTCCCCAGCAGCAACAATGTTGCACAGATGATTAAGGTAAGGAACCCAGACATCTAGTTCATGCTTGAACAGATCACCTGGTACTTTGTCCAGCCCAGGAGCTTTCCCATATTTGACAGAGTTGATAGCTATTTTTGTTTCCACCAAATCAAAAACTATATGTGTAGATTCAGCCTCTGTAAGCAACACAGCATGATCTTCCTGCACTGCATTAGCAGTCCCTTGGGCGGCGTACAGGTTCGTAAAATGGTCTATCCAGGTTGCTTCATTAAGATAAACTTCTCTCGAACCTTTCTCTCTTTGGTTACCCTTAGCCACTGTTTCCCAAAATAGCTTTTGGTCCTTCATTTTAGCTGCCATCAGCATACCGGACCATAATTCCTCATCCCATGAACACTTTGCATTGGTCAGCACCTTATTATATAATTTCCTATTTTCTTTAATTACCATAGCATTTTTACTTTTGACCGAATCTATCAAAGCTGATTTTGCTGTTCGGCATTCTTTGTTGAACCATGGTTTACCTGTAGGCTGCAGCTTCACAGCACCCATTCCTTTTTTTGGTCTTCTAGTCATGAGTTCTAATAGTTCATTAAAGAACTCTTTATGTAATTTAAGAAATAAACCGGGTTCGCTTTCAGAGGGATTATAGATGTCAAATACATTAGTAAGGCAATTATAAATATTTGCCACTAGATCTTCTTGTTCCAGTATGTATGCCCATTTAACGGACCGACGATTATTACTTAATATAACATTATCTGGGACAGGTTGGTGTCCTCCCTCATCTACTTCCAGACCCAGTATTAAGCTCTTTGCAAAGCTGACTTCCAAGGAATGGTGATCACTATCAAATCTATCTTTGACCATCAAGTCTTTTGTATATGGCCACAAGTCCATGGAAATAATAACATAATCAATTAAACTTTGCAATTACGTCTCGTGAAAGTAGGTACCTTGGGACTGTCAGAAGGAAAACGCCCATTACATGCCCTCAGTCCATGACTTACCAGTACCCTTGTAATTTGGAAAGCTAGGGTAGAACCTGCAACTGTCCCATTACTAGATAAGGATGGTATGCCATTAGCATTATCTTCATCCTCATACAATTTATTCATTCCGACAATGGGTTCAAAGTTGCAGTTCATATCCCCACATATTATCGTGCTTGCTTCCGGGTCCAGCGTATCCAGTATTGATTCTAATTTGTCAATACATGGTGACTCCTTATATGATGGGCATGGTCGATTATATATATTAAAGAGATGGATCATCCGATTATCAATGGTGACCATTTTTAAACCGAGTATATCTAAGGAATCGGTTCTTAATTGCTGTATGGCTATATTAATGGACACACTAACCCATATTATTAGCCCGCCTGATGGACGACCTCTTACTGATGGAACTGCTTCCAACTGATACGTTCTATATCCAACCCTATGCCTAGCTGTCGTAGCCCACGTTTCTTGTAGAACACATATTTCAAAGGAGTTTATATAAAGGTTCCATTCGGGGTCACTTGTTTTTGAACCCACTCCTGCAACGTTCCATGAAACAATCCTGGCCATGGAAGGGCCTTGATTTGAGCTGCAGCTAGCAGCCGATGAAGATTTACCTAATCTTCTCGGTATTTCTGATCTATTGCTATTAGGATCGTTTGCCTCTTGATGCTTTGTTTGTTCCACTTTGGGTGTGGGTTCAGGAGCTTCCAAGGGTTTTTTTTTAGATATAGTATTTCCCCCCTGTATACCAGTTGATAGTAATTGAAGTGAACCATTTGAATAATCAGGTGTCCTAAGGGGACTTATTAAAGCCACGGGTGAATTTACGGGTGAAACAAATCGACATGGTGTGGATTTGTGTCCTTCCCCATGTATTGGGAGTCAATCAATGCCCTCCAGTCCACTAAACCTATTGTAACAAGAAATTAAAGGTTGAGTGTACTGTGGGCCCATCCATTCTCTGTGATACTGAGAGTTGGCATGTTGGGGCCTCCCTGCCCTACGTTGTATTAAAGTCCAGCCATCATCCCCCTCCCTTTCCCATCTTTTAGGATATGTGTTCCCGAAAAATTCACACCCAATTCCACCCCTATCTGGATTTGAGTCCCTTAACCAGCTCCATGCATTATCTTGGTGTTCCGTTGGTGGATAAAAATAAGCCAGGGGTCTTGCTACAATCAATGAACCATTGTTCCTTGGGACTCCCGAACAGATATGTCCTACTGACCGAGGGTCCTCAAATGATACAATCACACAGTCCCCTTGTATTTTTTTCCTATTATGGCCTACCCAGGGGACCCTCTCTACCATTAAGATATTGCTTCTTATTGTTGGTGGTAATGGATGATTGTTATTCAGCCAATGTGACACTTTGTTTTTAAGCGCCACATAAGGTTCTAAGACTGATGAGCCTAATTCCGGAACCCCAGTTAGAATAACTACATAATCACATGCTTCAGGAGGTAAATTAATATTCCTGCGCTTTTCTGTGTGCGTGATGTCGTTATTGTTTGTAGGGATACTACAAGGAGCCAACTTTTTAGCTGTTTCACGTGTCGTTATGGACTTTGCACTATTTTCATCTACGTCAATAATGATAGGATTGTTGGTAGAGACCTTTAGGGCTGTATTCCTTTCCTTTTCTATGTCATTGTCAAGTATTTTTGATACCTGTACATTACTAATAGGGGCTGGAACCTGAGTTACCTTTTTTTGATTGCTAGTATATTCATCTTTTTTCTCTTTCCTCAGTTCTATAAGTTGTTTTTCTATCCCGATTAGTCTTTCTTCTATAGGAATGAGCAAGGTCTTAAATATTTTTGACAAGGTCAATATAAGGGAATCTTCGTTCCCTATATTTGTGCCTATACTTTCAGCTGATAGATTAACAGATAAAATGTCAGCTAAGGAGTTATCTAAAAAGCTGTCATCTACAATGTTCATGGGTAGTGTCTTAGGGGCAACTCCTCCTTTCCCCGGTTTTTGGCCCTTGCCTTCCCTTGACCCTCTTGCATTAGATATATTATTTTCTTTGCACTTTCCTGACTTAGAAGCCTTAATAGATTTAGTAGCGGGATATTTTTTATTTAATCGTCTACTTGTTATTTTTTTGGGAATTGCTCCCTCCCTTATCCCTTTTCTTGAGATATTATTGTTTGCTGTCTGGTTTTCTGACTGAGGGGCTAGCAAGATGCTTTCTATAATAGCCAAACCCTGTGGATCAGGAGTATTACAATCTTGAGTATCAGAGAGTGCCATTGTAATACCGTGAACCTCTGCATTAATATGCCGTGTGTTAGAATTGGTAGAAATATTCTCAAGGGTTCGCGTTGGGGTGCGAGCTGTAGCAATATGGCCCATTGAGGACCTTTTTGCTTGGGCAAGATCTTGGGAGACCCTCCTTTCCATAAGGACAATACCCTGATCTATCAATGTATTTGTACGAACTATAAAATCATCTAAGGTTCCAGTTAATTTGGAACTACCTGACATAGCTTTACTACTTCTGGTTTCACGTGACATTATATCAATATGGTCTAGGTAGCTAAACACGAATGGATAATGACGAATTTTTTTATACTTATTTAACTAATTACCATAGCATTTGTAATGGTTAGTCAATAAAATTCCTATTACGGCAATGGATGGGGGATAATAATATCTGTTGTGTATGTAAAATTAACCCACATCTACATATAACACTATTGCCTAACTGTCCGAATAATAATAGGTATTAACAATGGTGTGCTTACAATGTCCGAAGTTTATCCGACGAAACGACCAACGTCCCTGGCCCAGTCCAGTCTCCTCGGGCCTCTGAGGGCCTAAGAGGGCCCGCCCTTTGCCCGGGCTTAGCCCGACTGCGCCCGCGCGCGTCCTGCGTCGCGGGGGTGGTCCGAGAATATATGCGCCTCCAGGCGCTGGCGTGGATGGTGCTGGCGGGCTTCCGGCGCGAAGGAGCTTGGGGAATGTAGTTGTCTCCTCCTCCCCTCCCCTCTGCACACTGCGGCCGCTCGTGAGATCAGCTGTGGCGGCGGCGGCAGGGAGGATTCGCGTTCCCTCGATAAGGTAGGCAGCCTGGAAGTGTGTTTCTGGCTTTGAACGGACACCCGCTCTGCCGGAGTGGTCCGAGAATATATGCGCCTCCAGGCGCTGGCGTGGATGGTGCTGGCGGGCTTCCGGCGCGAAGGAGCTTGGGGAATGTAGTTGTCTCCTCCTCCCCTCCCCTCTGCACACTGCGGCCGCTCGTGAGATCAGCTGTGGCGGCGGCGGCAGGGAGGATTCGTGTTCCCTCGATAAGGTAGGCAGCCTGGAAGTGTGTTTCTGGCTTTGAACGGACACATATCAATCACCTCCTTAAGAGGATGCCAGTTAGGATGAAAATCACGCAAAGGGTAAATCTTGATGCCCTTGGTTGAAGATGAAGATTTATAATGAAGAGCTTAGCAAGGCATCTAACTCCTCCTGTCATCAAGAAGTTGAAAACCGCTTCATCTGAGGGGAACAAGAAGAAACAGATAAAGAGGCAGGGACAACGCACTACAAGATGAACCACCCAAACCTGGGGAGTCCAACCGCATCGGGACGAGGGAAAAAGGAGAGGGACCATACGATTCAGGGAGACAGAAACAAATCTGGTATTTTGTCAGCGAGTTCCAACTTTCAATATCGCTCCGTAGTTCAGCAGCCTTCCGTTGAATGGCAAGAGCATCACCCGGGTATCACATGTCAACAGTAAATACAAGCTGCAAACTGTAGACTGGATTGCTTAATATGTTATAAGATGGGCGGTATGCTGCCACATCTGTTTAATACAGCTCTGCCGAGATATGATTTTCAGAGTATTAGCAGTTTATTTGAGATCGAATATGCACTCTTAATATAACCATTATTTTATGGAAATGCGCAACGATATCCTCCAAACATGATGTAACAGCAACATATTTTTACACACCATCAGAGTGCGGCTTCTTTGTTATTCTTGATTGATATATTTTCTCAGGCACACTATATAAAACTACAGTATATCTTATTAGTTACTTAATTTTGTTTATATGTATCATGTGAATTTAACATGTTACAAGATGGCCGACATGATTTTTGAATCTATTGTCATCGCGGCAAGTACGTTTTCTATGCTTTTGGAATTAGGTCATTCAAAATGACTGCTCTATTGACAGCTTTACATCGTGAACAAGGCGTGTAAAGCCAAAAGGCGTAGACTTGGTCTGCGATATGCGATAGTTGTAGTCTGGAATAAATTTGACGTACCACGGGATATATATTAATATATATATATATATCGCTCCAAAACACCTTGAACAGAGCACTCTTGAACGGGTGCTTGTATCGCGGGGTGCGCCCACGAAAATCAATCAAAGATCTTTTTCTCCAACTCAGAAAGAAAAAATCACTTGTGGGGGCAGTTGCAGTGGATTTTAATTGCAATGCAACAACAGAGGCGTTTCGGCTTGCGCCTTCGTCTGTGTTACCTTTTACCCCGGAAGCGGTTGTTTCTGAGTCAATTTCATTGGGCTCCCACAAAACAGACAACTTCAGATTGTATATTGAAAGCTCCATTTTAGCATGGTATTACATACGATAAATACTTCAGTTCTAAATGAACTTTTCTATTAGATGCTCAAATGTTGCAATAAATTACTTTTGCAATCATAGTAACTTGCATAAATACATACTATTTCATTTAAATCAAAAACATGATAAATACACTAAATGATATCTAGCCGTGTATCTGCATATCTCATTATCATAATTGCTGCATTCACTAATATCTGGCCGTCAATCGGCATATACCGTTTTCAGAGTTTAAATGTTTGCCATTAATCTCAAACATATTTCATAGGAATCAGCGCTCCAATCTCTTAGTGTATCTGCTCATTGCACAATCTTATGTCTATAACATTATCGATAAAAATTCAGAATTAATGATCAATCACCCAGGTGAACTGCTAGTTCTTCCCCACTATTCAACCTTTTAGGTGTTCTTGTTTGTAAATCGATAATGTAGCGAGATTGCCCCCGCGAGTGCTTTTTTCTCTCTGAATTGGAGAAAAGGAGCTTTGATATATATATATTAGGCCTGGGCGCAGAATTAGGATTACGCCGGAGTAATCAGAGTAATTTCAGTAACTCTGCATTACTCTTTGATGTGGAATTACTGATAATTACGTGATTATTCCTGCTCACGTATTTAAGAGTGATTTGGTGGAATAATTCCCACTGTGAGAACAAATTTAGCGAGGCAAGGGGCTACTCATGCTCGCTATTCATGTTCTTCTGCATTTAGCTCAGTTTCTTAGTGCAAAATACATCCTCGCATCTATTTTGGAAGCAAGGGTGCATTTGCACAACAAAAATAGCACAAAATACCATTAGTAAATTGGGGGAAAATCCTACCCCAAGAGCTCATTTAGCGAGCGTGAGTGGCTGCTTGCGCTCGCTATACATGTTCCTTTGCATTTATAACTATTTCTTAGCACAAAATGCATCTGGCGTAATTCAAGTGTAATCTTGAGGAATTCTTATGTATTTCTGTGTGATTCCGCTACACAGAATTATGTGAGGTACTCCCACCACTAATATCACTTTGACTAGAGTTGTGTTCTTCACCGTCCAATCGATTCAAGGGTCTGCGGGCTACGATGGCCTTGTTCATCGTATCGTAGGCCCAGGAGTATCCAAGCTGCCTGCTGTCCCTTGTCCAGGTGGTCATGGCAGTATTCCCTGATATTTGCCAGCACTGACTCTTTACATGGAGAAGGTGCGAATCGAGGCTGCTGATGATTCAGGATATAGTTCTCATGCATGTACTTTTACAGTTGTCGGTTGAGCAAATTACTTACTTGAATAACAGGTTCTGTAAATGTCAGAATAATAGCAGCCTTGGTGTGGGGTTTCCTGGAAGGTTTTCACTTTTCACAATTACAAATGTAAGTGTATATCTGATATTGTAAAATGCAGATAATCACACCATAGACTATCTAAGGCTAAAGTCTCCTGACTTTCTTAACAATTTAAAGCAGCTCCAATAAAGTAAAAGCCTTGTATATAGCAACATAGTCCTAACACCGGTGCCTGAGAAACCCTATGAAAAAGGAATGAAGTGTAGTCAGATAGGCAGCTTTGTGATGTTGATTGAAACTAGTACACTTTACCTTTAGGAATCCAAAAGACACCAAATCCCAGCATGCCTTGCAGTGCAAGTTATTTTTGAACGGCTTATTGAAGAGACAAGTTAAATCGGAGCATACCATTTATACATTAATGTTTAGTTATTGTATGGACAGATTTTCCAAGTGTCAGCTTTATATCTAATTTGGTGCAACATTTTCATCTATGCTGCCATGCCTGCTTTTCCTTTAGTGGAATTCGCACTTGGTTTATTTGCTAGCTGATAGCAAAAGGCAATACAAGAGACAATCTATCACACTGGGGATTTTATTTTATGGCAAACTGTTGTAAAGTAGGATCTGCTTTTATGATTACCCCCACTTTTGTGCCTGATGTTAAGCGGGCTCTGACTAGTCTGACTTGGATCCTACTAATCAGGACACCAGTCTCTGTGTGCTCCCCTAAATTGGCTATGGTAAGTACTTAGGTGCCCCCCAGATTGGCTACTGGTGTACCCTTATAAGTCCCCAGTATAGGGTACCTAGGAACACAGGGCATAGGTACACCAGAGGTCTCCCATGGGCTGAAGCATGTGTTATGCCACCCATGAGAGACCACTCAAATTATGACTCCAGGCCTGCCAATGCAGCCTATGTAAGCTTGTGCTAGCACCACTTATGAAAGATATAGGTTTCCCTATATCTGAGATCACTACACTTAAAACCTATGTCACCCCTAAGGCAGGGCTTTTAATCCTGAAGGCAGGGGGCTCGGTTCTAGGTGCGCGGGTGCCCCAGCATGAGCAGGGCACCCCTACAACCATCGGAGTCCATTCTCCTGGCTAGTAAGTGCATCAGACATTACAACATATAGAGTGGCCATGAGTCATTAAGCGATGACCATCTCTAAAATGGCTGCAACATGCCCTTTCATGTTTGGTATCCAATGGTTATGTGACGTTACAACGCATGCCATTACCCCGCATGCCGTTGCAACTCCAAACTCTACCCCGACTTGCTGTCGGGGGAGCGCTGGAAGTTGGAATAGATTACATTTCTATCACAACTCCAGTGTGTACAACAGTAGGGAAGGTGTTGGAGTTAAATCCAACACCTTCTACCCACTGCTACACACCTTTTTCATTGCAACGGCATGCTGGGTAAATGCATGCGTTGTAACGGTTGCGGTGTAAAGGCTGTTTTCCGTATCAAACATGTTGGAATCATACCCCCACAGTATAAAAGGTGTGGGAGGTATGACTCCATGCACTGTAAAGCTCCTCTGGGAGGCCTTCAGTGCTCCTGGTACCATTCTTTCAGAACTGGACAACAAGCTAGGGTTGCTGCCGACCAGAGACATGTTTCTGCCCTCCTGCTGCTGAGCCAAGCTCGAGCAGGGGAAGGCAGAACAATAGATATTCTGTTACAGGGAGGTGTGAACACCACCTGAATAACGTTTAGTGTATTGAGGCAGAGTGGAGGTGCTTGCCAGCGCCACTGAGACTTGTTTGACGGGCACGTTTGGTGCCCTCCTTGCATATTCCAGTTCAAACCAGTTTAGGGAGCCGTTGGCTGGACAAAGGACATAGGAGTATACCTCCCCACTGTACAGCCCTTCTTGTGGGAGGGACCCCTGAATTGTCCCAACCTTTTCCTTAGGGTACTTAAGGGCTTACCTGTGGGTGGGTTCCTAGATAAATCGTGGGACAAGATTCAGATCAAGACACCACTTCCTCTTCGACCGTCTGGGCACTCTGGACTTCGCTGTACTTTGCTCTGAGTACCGAGGCTGCAACTAGGAAGACTCCTGCTGCTCCTGGTCTTGTCATGCTGCTCGTCTGCTGAAAACATCCGTGCCTGTGCTCCATACATAATCCTTCCAAGGCCTGTGGACATCCAAGACACCTGAAGGAATCTCCCTTGAAGTGAAGGAGTCACTTCCCTGCATCTGCAGGCACCGCAACCAAGCAACCGAGCTGACCGGTCTGCTGCTCCTAGGCTCTCATGGACTCCGAAAGGCTCAGCAACACAAGTGGTGGTTCTTCAACTCCATTGAGGACTGCGCTGTCTTCTTACTTTGAGGCCAGTATCTTTCGTCGGAACCACAGGAACCAAACCCCTGTGCACAGTGTTGACTGGCTGTTGCCAAAACTTGTTTTCACCAGAGAGAAACTTGGTCTCTAAGAAGCTCCAGCCTCAAACATCTTGTATGACCAAGATCTTTGTCATCACTGCATCTCATGCATCGTGGGCCTGCATCCTTGGTGAGTTGCTCACGGTCCTCCTGTGACTCCTGTACCTCTGGCCTGTGGATCCTCTTAAGGGTCTTCTTTGACTCCAGGGGCCTCCTCTGATTGCTCAGCGCCTACTCTGACTCCTGTGTTTGTGGTGAGTCATTTGGGACCTTGCTGGTACTAACTCTGCACCTTTTACACTTTCCACATTCTTTACGGTTGCCAAGGCTTGTTTGTGCTCCCGACAGACACTGACCTTTCAGCTCTCGTCAACCAGTGGTGGACAGCTCGAGAACAGCTCCTGGTCTCTGCAGCATCGCCTGGTGCGCACAGCTGCCGCTCCAAGGTCATCAACAACTCTCCTGCATCACCCACCATCGGTGGGCATTCGTCTCCCATGCTTCCTGGCCATTCCTGAGTGGCATAGACTCTGTCCCCTCTGCTTGCAGGTACTTCTCAACTTGAATCAACCTTTGGGTTCCACCGGACACGTTCACCTTCTTCAACAGCGGCATCTTCCTGAAGTCCTCCATTGAGTTCGACAGCGGTTTTCGACGCCACTTCACACCTATGCACCTGGCTACCCTTGTGTAGGTATCCTGGTTCCTAGGGTATCCACGGGTGGGGTGGCTCTCCAACCTTCTGTCTTTAATGGGGTTTCTTCAGGGTCCACTGTGAAGGGTCCTTCTTCTTTAAAATTTCAACCGTGATTTACCAATTAACTTGAATAGAGTCGCAGTCATGTCCCCGCACTGCACACAGACCTCCATGGGGTTCCAGGGTACTTACCACAGGTGGTTCCTTGGGACCCCAACACTTCTACGGCTTCTGGGTACAATCTTGGCTCAGGTCGCGATTCACATCCCTTTATTTTAGTATATGGTTTGGTCTCCCTCGGGCGACCACTGTGTATTCATGCTACTTACCTGTTTTTATTGCAAAGTATTATGTGTGTTGTGTTATATCTTCGGGTAGGAGATATCATCGTGTGTTAGTGAGTGTCTTTATAAATACACTGTGTGGTTCTTTTTCACTTAACCTATACCAATAAAATTAAGATCTGGTAAAAAAAGCTGTTTTGCACTTACACTTCTTCTGGAGATGTCATTGTCAATAATTTCCTTCATAACGACCTCTTAACCTATCTGAATGAGTGTTATGCGCCTCTGGTAGATGAATTGCTTTTGTTGGAGAAGTTTTTCTCCAATAACAAATTCCAAATTGCTGGAGCATCCATGGGAGCAGTCCTGGATCTGGTTCTCCCTCCTTGTTGAATCTGTGCATCTTGGGGGTATTGTACATTTGAGTTAGAATGACATTGCATTTAGGGATGGCAGAAATGCTCTGAGAGCTAGATGGAAAGCTCGGTGCCAAGTAATTGATATGATAGTTGGTCTCTTTGTCTATCCATAGACCGTGAATTTCAAGAGGTCAAAGATGTACTCTATAGCCTATCGTCTAAGCATCTGCAACAACTGGGATTGAACATGCAGTTGAAAAAGGAACCACTTTCAACAAGTTTGTTTCTTTGCGCCACCAACGAAGAGATTGTGACACAGTCATTGTCAAGGGTATTTTGTACTCCGAATTAACCTTCCTTTGCGCCAACGGACCCTCCCAAAATTGTTGCAGGGATCCATACCTGGTCAGGTATTGTGGATCATGAAAATATAGGAATTCATTACCACTTGCAGAGATGAAAAATGGAGAGGGGTGTATCTGGTGGATTTGATGACATTTCTGAAAAATGTATGTTACTCTTCACACCGAAAGAAACACTCTTCTTTGGCTTGTATTCAGAGTTCCACCTACATAAGGTAAATACTGAACTGGCTTCAACATAGACTTGGCTACATTGATTCATGAGAGAGGATGTTTTGTAGAAGTCTTGTAAAACTCTTTCTGGGTTGCTGGGTTTTATAAGTCAATTGTCCAATTAAGGATAAACCAATATCTTCTGATCCATTAGATGTGCTGCTAAAACTGCCGTACACTTGGAGAATGTCCTTGGTGCCGACTGCGAACAGAAAGGCAGAAACATGTACTGGTAAAGTGACTTCCTCAAGACAATCCTCAGAGACTTCCTTTTCTTCCTCGTTCCTAGAGTATAGAGCAGGCGTCTCCAACGAGTAGCTCGTGAGCTACCAGTAGCTCTCCAGGTACCTGTGAGTAGCTCTCCTGGTTGCAGCCCATCATACTATTATAGAAGCTTTTGCTTGGTTGAAATATTCTATGTATACCAAAAGTACAAAAGCATGTATTTGAGACAAAAATGTGTCTATTTTCATAATTTATAAGCTGATGTTTGGAGAAAAATGGTTGAATTTTCAAAATGTATTTAAAGCATATTATTACATTGGTGCCAGGGGGATGGAACTAGGGTTTTTATGCATTACCAATATAGAGGCATTCCAAATTGATAATGTTTTTATACTTTACTGATGGCAACCCTGCCTAATGCCCTGATGTTATCACTGCTGACCATCTTAGAAGGGGTGGCCACCGTTACTGTTAGTAGCTGTGGTTGTTTTTCAGATCTTGTTACAGAAAAGGTTGGAGACCCCTGGTATAGAGGTATGCATCCTGGAGGTCCAACACCTGCATTCATTTTCTCTCTCTCAGTTGTGGGAATATCTCTTGGAGACCTAGTACAAAAACCCTTTCTCTCCCAATCCTTTTATTGTCTAGCCTCTTATCCAGGATAGTTCTGAACTGTTGCTTTTGACCCTTTTTCTGAAACACAAAGTATTTGGAATAAATCCCGCTTCCTCTCATGGCTGGAGCGACCAGTTCTGTTGCTCTTATCTTCAAGAGTACAGATGTTTAAATTGCAGCTTTTCTTAGATGTCATTTAGGTGAAGCCTTTGGTGGAATGGATGGTTCAGGTGTCCTGAAATGAAGAGCATACCCATTCCATGCAATATTTACCACGTATTTGTCATTGGTTATGCTTTTCCACTCGCTTAGATGGTGAGTCATACTTCCCTCTAGTGGAGTTGGGAACTAATGCACCTGCAGGGCACAGCTTTAATATTTGGCTTATTAGAGGGCTATGTACCCCTAAAAATATACTTCTGGCTAATGGCCTGCCGATCTACCAAAAAGGTAGTAAGTCTGCACCCACAAACGTATTCCTTAAACACATTTCCAAACATGGTTATGTTATCTTTGTAACTACCGTGCATGTATGATGTGCGACGTCTCTGCATGGTTTATTCACCTGACACATGTTTGAGTGTTGTGGTCTTGCTGTGTAGTGTCACCTGCATGTCATGTGTTTTCTTTCCTGTAAAAAACGAGAAGGGCGGTGCCTTGGTCTATTTATCAATATTTGACCTTACATTTTGATATTTATAATAAGTTTATTCTTCTCATACTTTTTCAGGTAGAACTCCTCTGTGCACATTAGTATTTTCATATTCTTTCACTAATCTTCCTCCACACCATATGCAACAGACGGATAGGCCCGCTAGAGTGAGTGAGTGAGGGATCCCTGGCCCTGAGGAATGACCCAGACCCGTATGGGCTTCTTAAATGGGCAGACACATGTTGGCCTACCTTTTATGGCTGTGTGAGTCACTGTTCTCACATTACCGCCCCACCAGTTTTTTAACCCTACCTAATGTACCCACTAATAAAGACAATTAGCCAGGATACATTCAGGTATTTTTAATTCACTGACCTGAATCCCTTCACTGTCCAATAGCTTTTATCTAAGAACGCCCTACTGCACCGAGTCCAGCAGGAGGCTGAGTCCGCCCTGGAGGTACTGTCCTTCCAGGGCGGGGAGAGTTTGCCGACGATGAAGCATGACACCATTTTGTGTGTGAGGGGCCTGCACAATGTGTGACATTCAGCCCCAGTCCTGAGGACATCTGAGGTACCTCAAGGTGTGCGACTGTGCGAACACCTGCAAATGCAGGGATGGAGGGCTCTCTGATAAAGAGGCGTAAAGTGCATACATGGCAACCCTCCCGATTCAGGTGGGAGACTACTGATTTCAAGGCTAGTCTGCCACCTCCCGATTCTTGTATACAAACCCCGATTCCTTTGTGGGGTTCTGACGGCGTGCACTGGTCTTGTGCAACTCGGATTATGCTCCTGCAGGCCAGTGCACACTGTTTGTCACGCTCTCTCTGCCTGCCATAGCACTTTCTCCGGGGTCTTGGCAGGTAAGGAAAAAGCATATATTTGCTTTTCTCATATCCGGCCTTGCAGCAGCACACTTGCAAGCCCTATGCATGCAAATCGACCCTATGCAGGCCGCAATCGAAGTGAATGGGAAAGATACATTCTTGTATCTCCCACTTTCCTCTTCCAAAATGTTGGCATGCATGAATGTGGAACAGAATACCTGTCTTCTACTCTTAAAGAAATTGTACATCTGAAAAAAAGTCCACGTAAATTGCCTCTGATTTGGCCCACCGCCATCATCTGAGACATCTCACCCAGAAACAATTCACTATAAAATGATAAAAAGGCAGGCACAAAATATTTACTTTACTGCATGTCTGCACGAAGCCACGTTGAGTGGGGAAAAACTACAAGCGTACCGGCCAGGCCTGAGAAACATTCAATACATTTGAGAATGACGTCATATACCTGCAGACGCACAGGCCAAAAATGTGCCCTTGAAAAAGTCTGTCACTTTACAACAACAGAAGCTAAACAGAAACGGTCTTGTGCCACACGCATCCAGTTCCAAGTGAAACAGCTCGTTTGTTTTTGTTAACCTGTGTGTCTAGAGAAAAAGAGTTTCTTCTACAACCCGCCATGGCCCTGGTCTCCTCTGGCCTGCCGCCCATTTCTTGTCCGGAACACAACAGTCCGTTCCCAGGTTGCAGCCAGAAAACTTCACAGAGAACTCTGGCCTGTAAATTAAAAATATGTATACATTGATTTATTTTGCAGCTTAGGCCTCGCAGTGACTCGTCAAATGGAGTTTGTTTCAAAACAAGCACATTATTGCTTGTTGATGGATAACTCTCCTTTCATCCGCGTGCCAGATATGAACACCGAATACAAATACATATCTGGCATTGATTTTACGGCATCAGGCGTGAAAATATTATGCTGTTTTGGGAAAAGTTTTTTTAATAAGATTGAGGTCTGCTGACTGATTTGGACATCAACAATATCGCTTCTCGAACAGAACCCACTCGTATCTTCTCGAGTTGTGTGCGAATTTGCAAAGTTTTTCACTTGCAAACGCGAGGTTTATGCATTACGGTTTTTGCATTCAAATTAAGACTTTAACCTTCTTTTCAAGGTGATTTGAACAAAAATAGTTCGACATAGACGATCATGTTTCAAAGATGTAAGGAAAATGATTTTGAAAGAAGTGCGTGAGAAAAACAGCACATCTTTCCAAGCGCCCCTTCCCACTTGCAAACAATTACCGCCAGTTTGTCAGGAAAAACTATTAAATAACCTAAAAACAGAAAAAAAATTGCACTGTGGGTTGGCCAATAAGTGGGGTCTATAGTGAGCCACAGTCGTGTAATAATTTGCACAACCTGACCTTCTCTGTCAAGAAACAAGACGTGTGTTAGAACTCCACATCGTTGGTGGCTCAAAAGTGGTATACTACCAGAATATTTAAAAAAGTGCAAATATATTGTGACCTAAATATCGCCTAACAAAATATCACAAAGGAAAGTATGTATATAAGTATGCATAGATTTACACACTATATATAGCCTGATTCACAAAGGTAAACTTGCAGTTTTGTGTAAACTTATTATTGTTTCCTATTGACGAAGGTCTTTTACTAGTACTATCTTTACAACTGTGGAGTCTCTACACATAGAGCTAGGACTGTCCTATCTTTTTATGTGCGGAGACTCCGCAATCGTAAAGCTACTACTAATAAAGTCTCCGCACATAAAAAGATAGTATAGTCCTATTTTTTTTGTGCGGAGATTACTCTGTCGTAAATATACTACTAGTAAAATACCTTTGTGAAGACCAAACAGTTGTAAAATTACCCGAAAGTGTAAGTTTACCTTTCTGAATCAGGCCCAAAAGCACGCTTGCAACTTGTTTTACGTACGGCGTACTCTACACCAACTTAGAATTAGAAATTTTGCAATGTATTGGTACCATAAGAAGTGGAGAATTGAGCTATTCATCCGCATCGCATTACAAAGAAAACCAGAACAGCGACCCCTCACAACATCATTTTGCTGTTTTTTCAGAAGAAAAACCAAAGAGGTGTAAATCTAGAATTAAAACTACTTCAACTGGAATCAAAGGTTATAATCAAATGGCTGATTCTGAGGCCGAAGGGACACTTCAACTGGAATCAAAAATTATAATTAGAGCTCCCGGTTTTATGGTATTTATGTTTTTTGACGTTTCCGAATGTATTTCTACATATTTATTTTTTGAAAATTGTATCCGTTTTTTTCCTTATTTTGGGGTGTTTTTGTGAAAAAATGTAAGCTAAAATGGGTGCAATTCCACATTTATTTAACCAATAAATATGTACTCACGCTTGAATGTCTGCCGGGTTTCAGTGATATGAACACCCGCAGAAGATATATCATTGCACTTATATGAAATATGCAAATTTCAGTATCAATCTTGTGCATATCTACTGCTGTTTAAACCTCTTTAATATATTTCCTTTCTTTTTTAACCCTCTTAGCTATCAATCCTCACAAGTATTGGCCTGGCAGTCATGGCAGAGTAGTCAGAATCACTCAAAAAGCACCCAATTTCCGTTTTTATCCACATTTAAAAATAAATACAGACAAGGAAATAAATGGGTTTCTGTCTGTATTTATCTGGTAGAACCAGTAAAACGGAAAACAGGGAGCCTGAAATATAATCAAACTGGTGACTTTGAGGTTGAAGGGACCTGCAGGAAGGGTTGTCTTACCTTCTGAATAATTATGTAAAATTGAAACACTTAAAGTATCATGCGTGGAATCTTTTAGACACAGTTATAATTGTTATATAATTAGAAAATGCATCATCAACCTAGTGTACCTCTATGTTCTTTGGCAAAGGGAAGTTAATTTGTGCATGAGTATATTGAATGTATAACCCTTAGCTGGATATGTGGCAGATTTACTATCCTGAATAGTATTAAGAAAGTAATTTCCAAAGCATGTCATTATTCTCATTTTTTATTTATCTATTGGTAGCTGTATATGCAATTATTATAATTTTTGGACTGCATATATATTGATTTTAATGTTTTGTACTTATGCGTCTCCATTTTGGGGTATATAAGTACATAACATATATGTACAATGCTTTTAATGAGATAATTTCTTATGAACGAGTGTGAATTCATTCCCTAATATGCTCACACAATATGGTGGAGTCGATTTGACATCAAGGGATTTGTTAATTAATTTCTTACTATATACAAAGAAATCCTTTAATATAACATGATACCCCTATCTATTTGCTTTGATATTTCGATTGTATAAAGATTTTCTGACGGGACACGTGATGCTACTTACTTATGTATGCTTACCTCTATATGGTTACCACCACAATATTTTGGTAGTCGACATTTAGGTCACAATATTTTTGCATATCTATATTTTTGATTTCAACATTCTTACAAATATCCCAAAGAAGGTGATCCTAAGGCATTGGAAATCTACATTCAGTTTGAAGAACAGGATTTCACTCAAGATTTAACTGTTCAAGCTTGGATTGGGAAAGCGATGCTTTCCCACAAATCTAATTTCTACAGATTTGACAGTCGAGATTAGTGATCATCAGTCAGTTTCTATTCATGCTTTAGTAATTTCTATGGACCCTCATTATGAGCCATGATTCATTGTGATGTGTGGTCAAACAAGCCAATATTTATCAGGGAAAAAATATCTGCGTTTACTGGAACATGCAGAATTTGGTGCTGTAAGGTGCTTGCCATTCCCTCAAATATCACAATTGAGTGGTATTTATCACACCAGATAAATTTCGACTTGGCGGAGTCGGATTTTATCAGATGCGATAAACATCTGACCAATTACAGAGCCGCTTGTAATGAGTGCCTAAGCATTTTATTGTGGTGAGAGTTAAGTGGGTCTTAGTAAGGACCTGTTGAAATCAAGGAAAATGTTGCTTTTCCATAAATACACAAATCCATTATTATGGGTTTTTTCTTTAGTCCTCATTCACCAGCAGATGGTATTTTTATATCGTACTACCAGAAATGGTTAAACAGGCATCTTATAGACATCTTATAGGTTTGCTGGAATGGTTGGCTTTATCTAACTTTAGATCATATCAATCCTACAGATCTTGGTTTAATCAATGGACTTAACAGAAATGTCTCTATTTTTCGGCACATGTTCGCCATCTCTAAAAGTCTGAACACATTTCTAATGTCTTTGTCTTGGGCCTAAACCTAAATCCAATCTACTAATCCTTTCAACCATCTAAGCCAGACTCGTCCTGCGGAGGGTATAAAATGGGTCCTCTTTAAGGTAATGGTTTTCAGTGGAAGAAAAAAGCTTTAAGGATACTTGCCATACATCTGGTTGCTCTGGCATTCTTCACAAGATTGTGCCAAGGTCCTCACATTCTTATTGTCTGCTTTTATCAGCTCCCAGTACCATAGTGATACCTCCTTCCTTAAAAGTGCATAATCCTGCACTGTTTGTTCGTACTCCCAGTCGTTACCAGTTAAACCTTTTCTTTTGCTCTACATGACTTTAACTGGTAATGCTTAAATCTAGATATCACCTATCTTGTGATCTCTAGTAATGCTTCCAATAACAGTAGTTATGACTGATTCTTCAGTGGACCCCAATAAAACAGCCCTGCCTCTCTTAATGGGAGGCTAAGTTTATCTTCCAAACAAACTGGGGAGCCTGAATGGAGTCGTACATTGCATAGTAATCACCTAGAATAACTAGAATGAATTTTCCTCATACTATACCATATGGCCAGTGCAGGTAAAGAACTTGTAATCACACCTTTTTGAAAATCTCGGGTCTCCAAGTCTATATAAAAAGCCCTCTAGCTCAAACTTCTGTAATAGAGCTAAAAACATCTTTCCTCTGCATGCGTTTTTGGTCTGGAAAGCAGCATTCTAAAGTTTCTGAATTGAAAGGCTAAATAGTACATCCACAAATCAGGAAGGGTTAGACCACCTTTTTCCAACTTTTTTAAAACTCTCTGTCTCCTCCCCCCTTTCCAGGACTGGCAGCTGCTTATCTCTTAACCATTCTTTCATAGCCTACGGATCTGGCTTGCTTCTCTCTGTATATAAGGATTTATAGACTTTCCTGATAGCTATCTCTATTGCAGCCGGGTCATCCGAAATGTTTCCTAGCTCACCTATCATTAATTTGCTGATATCATTTTTTGTTCTATCTACTCTTGCCTTCCAAGCAAGCAACCGACTTCTCTTTTCCGCCTTACTCGTAACATGCTAATTGGGAGGTTGCCATTTTGCTCTCAGCCTACCTTTTCTTAAGCCTTTCAAATTCTCTTATTTCTCAATCAGCTTATTACGCTTACTTCAAACTACCTCCATGGACTTGCTTCTAATATCTCTTTCCCTCTAGTTCTACAATATCCTCTTCTTTTCTCCTAACTTCCTCTCGTAGCTCTTTATTCTTATTTAAGGCTATTTTACAAAGGATCCCTTGCATATAAACCTTAAAAGCATCCCATATTATAGCTAGAAATGCAGTACCCATATTTGTTGAAAAAACATTCTACTTTGTTCTTTGAGAGTTAGTACAGCTACGTGATCTTTTAGAAGTGTTCTGTCAACTGTCCACCTTCTCTCTGCTGGCACTTCAGGCAGTAGCAGAGTCAACAGGATGGCAGAATGATCCGAACAGTGTGCTGGGATAGGAATTACATCTATAATTTTACTTCTCCAAAAATTATCTACCAAGATTAAATTGATCCTAGAATTGCGGCAATACACTTTCCTATAAAAGGTGTACTCCCCCTCTCTTAGTCCGCCTTCGCTCTCCTTGCATCAAATAAGCCGTACTCCTGGATCAATCCCTTTAGCAGGGACCTTAACGAGGAAGTCTTTCAATCTATTTCTAAAAGAATGTTAAACTCACTGCCTAGAACTAGTGGGAGATGAAATTCCGCTATAACTAAACGAAGGCCGTGTATCTTCACAATTTGACCCATAAATTCCTACACATGTAAACACAATCCTAGCTTTCCAGCTCCCCACCTACCTGCTGTGTCAGTTCTGTATTCCAACTGCACTATCCCACAGTTTTTCCTAATTAACAGTGCGATGCCCTTGGAATTAATTAAATGATTAGAACATGCTAACTGCTGTATCTATCTCTGCCTCCCAAATAAACCCTTGCTTTCTACCAGAGTCAAGTGAGTGTTTGTCTCCTGTAGAGTTAAGATCTGCGCTGTGCTATCTTAAAGATACTGCTGCATTATTTTCTGTTTATATTTTGGACGCAGTCCATTGACATTCCAGGTGAGTATCTGGATCTGTCTCAGCTATCCATAATTTAATATCATAAACCTCCAACCTCTCATATGATTGCTAACATCACTACTAATGAGGACTGCATTTTTTATTTTTTATCCCAACTGCTCCCTACCCAGGGCTCCCCTCCTCCTCCTCACCCCTTAATTCCCTGGGCAACCCTCCCAAAACTAAATGGCAAGTTTCTTTATCCCACCATGAACCATTGCGAGTCGGAGTACCTTTATGGCCAGCTGCATGCTTATTTTTAATGAGACCACCAGCTTGTTCTTTCTTCCTGATGTTAAACATTTAATTCCTCCACATTACTTTTAACTAAGCTGGGAACCTTAATTAAACTTTCACACCATATTTCACCATCTCATCCATCCTCTGCCCTAGATCCCATTGACGCTGCTCTGTTCGTCTGCTTATATCTGATCTGATACTTTATCCACGCTCCCCCACTGTTAATGCTTTAGACTTAAGTGCTAGTCCTAATATCTGTTCCTTAACAGTGTATGAACAACACTTCAAGAGGATTTTCTAGGGTTTATTCCGCCCTCCTTTAATTTCAAAAGGATTCCCGTGCCCCCTCTGAATCTCATTTATCTTCACCTTGTCTTTAAGGATCCCCCCTCTAAGAAGCTGGATGACTACGTTCTTTAAGTCAATATCCTCCACCCCGCCTCTGGGACACTCAATATTCTCAGATTATTTCAGCGCAAGTGGTTTTCCAGCCTCTCCAGGTCTTCCAGAAGGCCCTGATTCTGTTTCCTTGGCTTGCCGATATCCCTTAACTCAGATATCCCAGCCCACAAAGAATATCTTCTTTCTTGCTACACGCTTGTGTTTTCAATTGGGGGTGGTGGGGCAGTAGGATTTTTCCCAGATTCCATACAGTAAGGCTGTTCTTATGCTCCAAAGGGTTCTCCATCCTGCTTCAATTATTGAATCACTGTGCCCAGCTTAAAAGGCAGTCTATAAGATGATTTAGGTTTTACTGGGGGGTGTATCTTATATGTTTTTCTATAAAAAAAAGGCTCTTAGGTTGTTAAAGAAACAGAGCATAGTGCAGGATGTTTTGTATATGGTTTATGCAATGCATAGGACATTATGAGTTATGTGCTAGGCATTGGAAAGATTTAATGGTGCTTTGAACATATAGCTTGATATTTTTGTCATGTACATCCTTTCATGTCATTTACCATATGTAAGCAGCGGCGGCCACTGTATGTAAGTGGTGGGCTCTTAATGCCACAGCTGCTCAGTCAGAGGCATGGGGACAGCCAATATTAATGGATGGTAGCCTGAGGTAACATACCTCTAGTAAACCTTTCTACTAGACTCCCTCTCAGACAGAGGCGTAGCAAGGAGGGGCAGTCTGCCCCAGGCGGCACGTGTTTTGGGGATGGCACCCCCCCACTCTTACCTGCCATCTCGGGGCGGCAATTCGCCAGCCCCCCAACTCTTCAAAGTGGCCGCGCGGGGTGGCAAACACAGGGACTGCCACGGACGGCCAAAGGTCCAGCTACACCACTGATTATTTTCCTCACCCAAATGGAGCTCTATTGATGGTGCAGACACATACTAGATGATGTCTCTAACTAAAGCAGGTAAAGGATAAAGAGTTCGCTAGATACAATGCTGAGCATATGCCTCCTTTCCAGTACATTCAGCCCTACAAATGGGGAGAGTTTCAAGCATGGCATACAGGGTGAGAGGAAGCAGCACAACCTGACTAAACTAGGCTAGGCTCTGAGACGAGCATCCAACATGTGCATGTGGTGTTAATAGAAGGACTGTGCATCAGCCCACGTGGCTGCTTTGAAGTTTACACACATCAATGAAATCTCTAGAAGACATGATGGTGAGGGGGACACACCCTGGTGAACTTGAATTCCTGATGGTGGACAGATCCAGAAGCAGAATCTTAAGCAGACGTCGATAGCTTCTTGGATGAGTATTTTTTTTTCCCAAGACAAGAACAACCAATAAGCACTTTTGGGTGAAAGATTCTTTAAAGACTTCCAAGCTCCAAAGTGCGGTTTGTAAAAATCTTAAGAGACAAACTCAGCCCATTTCCACCCCATTGGATTTGTGAAGCACTTGAGATCTTCACAGGTCATCAAAACTTGACCCAAAGAAAAGCAGGAGGATAGAAACATATTAAATGAGGAAAGTTTCAATTTTCTCTAAGTTAGGAAGATTACTGTTCTTCCACATGGTTTCAGCCAGACCGTAGCAGTATTTCTCAGCGTGGTAGAGAAGGATATCCCACCATCTCTGACGGGGTCTCTAGAACCTCCCAGTAATTCTCCAGAGTTCGGTAGGTCGACAATAATTGCGCTATCAGACAATCAATCCCAAACATGTACTGACCTTAAACACATCTCATCATCACTTCACACTAGCAGGACATGCCTATCAGTCTCTCTGCTCCACAAGCGCTATGAGGACTCAGGGTAGCTAAGCGCTATACAAATCCAGTTTCATTCATTCAATTTCAGGTTGCAGCGGTAAAAGGGAGACAAGTCCCCGTAATACTGCAGACCTCTCGTCTCGTGGGCAGTTACTGTCTCGCTTCAAATCAGTTAGTAGAGCTGTGATAGGAAGAACCCATACATGGCAACCTCTTGCCTCAAAAATGCAGATGAAGTTGTATTTAAGAGGGTGATTCTATCAACATCAATGGAGAATCAACATATTTTTTGGGAGGGTGCAATAAGTTTAAAAATTAGATGACTTCTTTAAAGTCGATGTAGGTATTTTGTTGTCAGACAGGTGAGTAAAAGCGGGTGACACCCATCAAATGTGGGTATGGTGACAGGCATGGGGATCTCTAGCAGTGAGTTGGATGAGCTGCAGGTGCAAGGACACCAGGAGGAGTCTCGACTGGTGGAAAAACTGATAAGGATTATGAATTTTGTGGGTTTCAAATTCAGGGGAAAGAAGCGATATGAGAGAGTAGCAAAGTAAAATTCAGACCACATTTTCTGCCGGATCCTCCACAGGGACGTAAGGCAGGCCCCTACAGCTCCTTCAGTGCCAGGCTGGCCCCCAACTTTCAGGAGTCTACCCAGTCAACATATAGCTTGTGAATATTTCTCGTTACTGGAGTCTCAGAGCCTCTCACCACATTCTGCATCGACCCCATAATCTTGTGTAATACCACTGATCTCACTGTCAGAAATCCTAGAGACATGCTGCCTGATTTAGAGTTTGGTGGACAGGTACTTTATCACAAATGCTGTGGACAAGGAACTGCAATACCTTTTTCGAAGCATAACCAGTAGATTTGCACTCAGAGATACTCCATCAAGGGATTGCTGTCTCCACTAACAGCATCTCTCCATCTCTTCCCTGGTGATCCAAGCAGAGGGAAGATGTGGTTAAAAAGATGGAATGAGGTAGTGTTGCTCCTGTGTTCAGCATCTTGCATCACAATGCTTCTCATGAAGTGAGTCCAACGTGGCTGCATGTGGCTATTTAGTGACACAATGGTCCAGGAGATGCAGAGCCATCAAACCCTTGTTGAAGTAAGTCAAGGGGGCCTCTGAGTGCAGCTCCACCGGTCTTGCCGTGACAAAACATTGAAGTTCCTTTTACCCAACCCCTTTTAGACATATTGGGCCTGATTCACAAAGGTGAACGTAGACCAAAAGCCTAAGTTTATGACTTTTGATATTCACCAAGGGGCTTATGAGTAGTATCTTTACAACTGCAGATTTTCCACACTTGGCGCAGAATTTCTGCACTTGGGCCGAATCTCTGCACCTGAGCAGAATCTCCACACTCAGGCGGAGTACGTTTACTTTCATCCTGTCTACATACACATGTGTCAGTGCCTACCATCCCCCTGACCAGCACTAGCTGAAAATCGTTAGCCCAACAGTCAATCCCAGTCTGGATGCATCCAGGAACTCCGCGGTGCCACACACAAACCCTTTCAGACCTTTCAACACGTTGCTGAATATGTTTGTCTGTTTGCCCCTTGTCATGCGACAGAATGATTTGAGGAGGAGAAGGAGGAGAGCAGAGAGGATAATTAGACAGAGGATCGACCTTTTTGGGATGTCAAGCCAAGATGTCAGGTCCAGATACTGTTTTTCTTTGATGTCATCTTGGACATGGATTGTGAGTGAGAACAGGATCCTGACTCTGAGACATGCCGCTCCCAAGCCATCCCAGCCTATGTCAAGATCCTAGCAGCTCTCCAATTCTTTGCCACTCGGTATTTTCTGAGGGTGTCCGGTAACATCTTGGGCATCTGTCAGGCAAGCTAGTCCCGATGCTTGGGTCAGGTACTGAGTTGCATCAATAGGAGAATGCATCTCCACAAACGTATGCACCATACATTGAGAGGGAGGCAAAGGATTGCTAGGGATTTCTACCTCTTTTCCCGCTTCCCACGTGTGGTAGCTGCAATTGTTCACACTTGTGGCTCTTCAGCCACCTCACTACAATGCACACATCTTCCTCAACAGACACCTCTGGTACTCCATCAAGGTGCAAGGTGTGTGTGATGCCGCTGGCTGCTTTACTGATGCTCATGCAGTGATCCCAGGCACTACAAATGACAGCTACATATTCCGCAGGTCGCCTTTTGCCCGGCGGATGGCAAAGGGAGTTTTTGGCAACATGTGGCTTCAAGGCTAATATGTATCATTCATGTTTTAATATACACAACCATTATAAATCACTAATCCTTATGACGTATACATGGCCCCAACAGACGCTGCATTTACCACTCTATACATTATGAACTTTACAGATGCAAGAGGGACATGCACAAATATTTCTTATTTTTCCTTCTCGGGTGATGCTGCATATGCAGTCTCCCCTCATCTCTTCACACCATAGAGACGTGACGTGCAACCACTGTGCCTCGGAGTAAGTACAATAGGGCACACATACGCACACGAGCCATCATAACGCACACTTTTGGTCTCCTAAAGTCGTCATTCAGATGCATTGACCATACAGAGGGTACTGCTGTACTGCCCTGACATTGTGTGAAGATAATAGTGGCCTATTGTGTCTTGCACAACATTGCAGTAAATCATGGCTTACACATACCTCTGGACCCTCACCTAGGTCTGAATCCGGGGACCCGGACCCTTGTACAAAACAGAGCACTGGGGATGTAGGTGCATGACCAGCTAGTTGACACTTTTTCTCTTGAGGAACCAGTTGTGTTTCAGCTTTTTTGTAGTTTCACAGTCTGTTGTCAATGATGATTGGTGGACATTTAACACTCTGTCCATAAATTCAATCCTGAGACTACTCAGTGAGCCATACTAAATGTATGTAAACAACAACTGTTGTCAGGAGCCAAGAGTTAGGCCATGCAACACATTTCATGCACTTGTCAGTGATTAGTGTAGACAGTAGCTCAAATTACTCCATTGCCTTAGGGGTTGAAAGGTCACTGCATTTGTGAGACCACCCTAGACAGTATAACAATAGGAATTTGATGTTGGTCTCTGAGACACAGTAGTTGTGGTGCTGACATAGTAATGTTAGAAATGTTCAACACATTGTTGCCCATGAGCCACTGTTTACCCATGTTGTATCATGATGGCTAGCAAGATACCATAGTAACATTACTGCACACTCCTCAATGTCAATGTTGCTAATGTGATGTACTCCAACATTACTGAATGCACAATGGTAAGCCTCTGTGTGGAGTTGTTTTTAGGAATTGTAACATGAAACATATTCATGTACAAGTATTTTAAATATCTTGGACCTGATTCACAAAGGGCCTCTGCACTCGTGGAGGAGGCTCGCAGTCGTAGGGAAGTCTCTGCACTTGGGGCGTAATCTCAGCAATGAGAATTCTCATTCTATGCAGTCAGGCCGGCACCCAAAGTTTTCATACAAGAATGACAAACAGGAAATAAAAAAACAGGAAGTTCAATACAGGAAGTTGCAGGCAGCCATTTTATTGTCATGGTCATTCTGAGCCATCCTTGCCTCCAAACAAGATCCTCCTCCACTCGGCTACTCTTTTTAACTCACCTACCCCCAACATGGCTGTGGGATTTGAGGACAAGGCATCCCCTTTCAGTGAAACTAAATTGAACATAATAACTGAAGGGTTGCTTGATAAGTTCCCTCAGCTTTTTGGGAGACATAATGTGCACCTGATTCTGGCAAGCTATCGCACCGTGCTGCAGTGCAGTGGGCTTGTAGCATTGACGTGCCAAGCGCTGGGAGGACCTTGAACGATAGTCGATAATTTAGGCCCAGGACTTATTGAACACGTCCCCCAGCCCCACTTACCGAGGCTCTGTCTTAGCCCACTGTACAGGAAAGTTCTGGAGACAGACAGGCTGACCCTCCATTCTCAGCTGGAGTAGTTTGAGCAGCAGCGACCTGGTAAGCGAATGAAATGTCTGGTAGTATGATGTGAGTGGGGAAAGAGATATACCACCATATGTCTTTTGCCTCCTTTCACTTTATCAGAGTAATGGCTGCAGTACTTTGAAGGCATATGCATTATTGTAGCACATGGAATGCTCTTTTCTGAGTGCATTCTTGGACTTGTAGTGTTCCAAACAAAACTGAGTAAATGACCTCTTCAGTGGCATTTTAATGAATAAATGCACTTTCTTCATCATGACGAGTGAACTAAGAGCATTATAACTGTTGTATGCAATGGTAAAGGATTGGCTTGGACAATGCCTAGTGTCGGTACGAGAGGGGTTAGGAGTGTTGGATGCTGTATCATGCGTGCTTGTTGTGCATATTTCTTTCCAGGTAAAATATTATATTTATGTACCGTGAAGTAAAGGCTGACTTTGTGATACTTGTCTCACTCAAAATTATACAAACATATCCAAGGGGGATGAAATACACACATCTTCTCAACAGTAGCACATATGTCATTTCTAATATCTAGACAGCTGTACAAACTATGCAAATGTGGTTACCAGTGTATAGCACAAACGTAGCAGTCTTGACATGCAACATGTGGCACTTACCTTGTAGAGTGCCTGATGTTGTCAAGGAATGTTCCTATATCAAGAATCACATCTTTGCAAAGGTCATATCCAAGGCCCTGTTTGTATATGTACACCCAATTTAGCATGTATGTTGTGTTTCGCTATGCTTCACAACAGATGACTTTGGATAGTAAGTGTAAGACTGTTGAGACTGCACATTACAGGATAATCCTGGATCCACTGTTAGGTGTGGAGATCTCCATCCAGACTATGTCCCATCTCCACTTGTGGATTTCCATGGGAAGATAACTATGTTTCAATGTCAGCAAACACACATTGCACCAATGCTGAAGGTGAGGGTTAGTAAATACTGAAGAGTATACTGACCTAAATTGAGAATGATGTCATTGTGTGAGTACATTCTGGTCATGACAGTGATATTACACATACTTTTGGGTCCAAGAAACATATAATTGGTTAATGAGATCAAAGAAGTCAGAAAGACAGCACTTGCTTTATGTAGGCAGTTACTTTATTATAAATTGTACACCAACTACATATTTTTTTTCAGTAGACCAGGCTGTCCAAGAACTAACAGGACAGGACCAGGTACAGAACGGAAGATCCTCGGCTCATTGGCAGGAATGTCATCTGGATATCACCAGTGAGTAGGAGAAGGAACACGAACAATCAGGCATGGGTAGTGCATCCAACTGGACAGACCCTTCAATATCTGCAGCAACAACTCAGGTGGATGCTGAAGTAACTGAAGGTGGGGACATTGATAGGTACACCTCCAGCCAGGGGAGAGGAATGTGGTTCACAAGAACTTGACCTGGATATGGTGTCCCCAGGGCAGGCCCAATCACCATCTGGGCCTGTCAGCAACCCCTCCCTAACTCTTGAGGCCCCCATTCCATTGGAGCCTCCAGCTGCACCCTTTCCCACTAGTCCCACTCCAAGTGCCCAGAAGAGCTGAGGGAGGCATCTGTCCCCAATGCCCCAAACCCCTCATGTTCTACCCAAACCCCTCCATGTGTGATTATTTCTATGTCCGTATCCCAGGAAGTGATGGTGGTATCTGATATTGACCAGAATGTGTTCTGTCTGGTCTTACAGGAGATCCAGAACAAACTCCACAAATTACGAGAGGGACATTCCAGAGAAATGGCCAACATCAATGCCTTCTGTTGAAGAATACTCTGGAGACTTCAAGTAGATGTATGGGAGTAGTTTTATTGAAGAGCACAGCAAAGAACAACTCAACGCCTGCTGACCAAATTCCCAACTGGCATCTATAGAACATCAGTATGGAACAGAGAATACACGCAGGTATTCTGGAAGGTGGGAGGGAGGAACATAGGGAACGGCATGTGCATGCACAATGAAGATGTTTTAAGAGAAACCATTTACAACACCTTCATCACTTCCTTGGGTGCAGCCACGTTGTCTGCATTGTCCCAATGACCCACCCAGACCACTGTAGTTGTGTCTCCCAGTTTGTCTTCCCTCATTGGTTTTCCTGCAACCCCTCGTATCCCTCATGTTTCCTGCTCCTGTGGGTATCCTGCACCAGCCAGCCAGGATCAATTCAATGGAGTAGAAGATCTCCACATTGTGTGGAAGGAGGACAGTGAGGATGACCAGTGACTGGACTATGTGTGGACTGTGGACCTTTTGTTTTACCAATGTACATAGACTGGTTCCCCTGATACTTCCTGTTGTGTTTTATTTATTTTGACCAACCCCCTCCAAGTTCCTGTGCCCATTCTTCCTGAAGACTTATATTTTCGTTCTCCCTTGTACTGGCTGCAGTTGCCAACTGCTGCCCTCGGGCTGCCTCCTGTGTTGCACTGCTGAAGTATGGATGTAGACCCTGCAGATGTTTGTAGTTCCTCACTACAAATGTTATAATCATATTGGTCTTCTCCTCAGTGTAGTTCTTCTTCCTCCTCAAATGTTGCATGCTGAAGGCAGGGCTTAGAGCAAGCAGGTGAAGTGTAGGTGTGGACAAACCAGAGCCTTGAATGTGTGCTGCTTTTATGTGGTTTGTAGGGAAGGGGTTGCCTGCCTTAATTGTCTGCAGGTGTATGAAATTTCCCTTACCCCGAGAGCAGAGTTTCCACCCCGACTGTGGAGATCCCGCCCTGAATTCAGAGATTCTACCCTGAGTGTGGAAATTCCATGCGCCCCTAAGTGCGGAAACTCAGCAGTCGTAAAGATACTACTCGCAAGTCCCATTGTGAATACAAAAAGTTGTAAACTTAGGCTAAATTTACCTTTGTGAATCGGGACCTTAGGGTGTGACCATACGGAGATGGTCTCTCTCCTATGAGGTCCCTCACTCTTAACAATGAGCTGAGTTTTATTAACAAGAGACAAGTGTGTTTTATCCAACCAACTTCCTCAACTGAGTGTAGTGCTGAGCACAATTTTATAGTGTGACACTACTAATTTCGCATTTCGAGTCTTGCAGTGTAAAAATTACTACACCATGCGTATCGATATTGTATTCATTAATGTGTATATTGTTATTTTTTCTCATAGAAAAGACCCTGAGATCAGATAGAAGTGAGCATCTTTGCATGTCTGTTTGTTTTGTGTATATGTGTATGTGTTAACTACACACTAAGATCATTACAATACGAAACACAGAGGGATCATTATTCTCCTGATTAAACCTTCTCAAGCTTTAGTGACAAATAGAGAGGCTAAAATATGTTGACTAAGAAGTGGATGGTGGGATACTTATTTTCCTTAGTTTTTTTCTTTTAAAATCGTTTAATTGCAAATAAAACAAAGACAAAAACATAATATAGTGCAGCATCAAGAAACAACCAATCAAAATTGTTTTCCCCATGGCTTCTAGTGACCCCCCATGCAACACCCACCCCACAAAGAATTTATTAAGCAGTATTAGAGTCTGTGCGCCCCAGGCACCGAGCATCATCTCCAGCACTTCCACAAGGGGCACACAACCCACCCCGATGATTTTTCCATTTCCTTCATACTTTGGTCCATTTACCTGGAAAACACCACCCTCTATGCAAGCATGCACCAATCCATGTCCAGCTTCCAGTTGCTCAATTCCTCCAGATGTTCTCCATGTGGGTGAGGTCAGTTTCTTCCCATATATTTATCAGACACTACTTTGGGGAGGCCTTCATATTACTCCTACAAATCTCATTCAAACAAGCCACCACTGGTTCCCAGTATCCCTGTATGGCCGGGCAGCTCCATATCATGTAGTAAAATGTTCCTACTTGACCACAGTTCCTAAGACACATTGCTGTGGTTGTCCTGTCCATCTTCACAAGGGTAGTTCATGCATAGTAGCATCTGTGTAGTATTTTCAGTTGGACTAGGCAGAATCTAGATTGTATAGCAACTTCCCGCGGGCTGCCAAGGCCTCAAGCCACTCGTCATCCTCCTGGCCCTCAAGGTTCTGCTCCCAATGTTTCCATAGGCGAATCAGGGTATCTGGTGAGTTGTTAGTTAATTTACGGTATATAAGGGAGAGTGCCCTTCCGGGAATACAGTCAGTTAATAATCTGTCTTCAAGCGGAAATGATTCCAGGAGCTCCTCTCCTTTTAGCAACGCCCATTGCAGTGCATGGCATATTTGCAGGTATTAGTAGGCCTTGATGAGTGCCAATTGATATTCATCCTGCAGGTTAGCGAATGGGATAACTCCACCCCGTTTCCAGAGATATCCCACCCTTGCAATGCCAATAAATTCCCATTTGTTAAATCCCGGCTGTGTACCCAGTGTACCTAGTTGCGCAGTGTCCCACAGGAGAGTGGCCTGTGTAATCTTACCACTCTAGCCCAGGGCATTCAATGTTTTGTGCCAGAGAGTAAGGGTGACGGCAGTGGGGCTTGAGAAGGATGTGGTATGCGCTACTTCATAAGTGGCCCTGAGGTAACCCTACGGTTGCATGGTTTGTCTATCCATGCAATAAAATGGTTCAGAGTCCGGGAGGTGGACCCAGTGGTTGATGACTATGTGTTACACCCACCAGTAATATTTTTGTATGTCTGCTAGGGGAATATCACCCTCATACCAGCTACTTGTCAATTTTTTGGTGGCTATTCTCGCGGGTCTCCCGTCCCAGAGTTGTGTTCGAGTCGACCGTTTGATCGCTTAGAAATAGGATGTGCAACTGGGTAGGGTGTGTTCTGGAGTGCATAAAGAACACGGGGTAGTGCCTTCATTAAAAAAAAAAGAAAAAAAGCAGCTTTCCCCAGAAGCGGAAGAGACAGAGCTCTCCAGTATTGGACATCCCTCTGCAGACCTGTAATAGGGGGCTCTAGATTGTGAGTGTAGAAGATGCCCGGGTCCGCATTGGCATAGGTTCCTAAATAACGGGATCCCTCCACAACAATACGAGCAGCACAGTTGCTGGGCTAGCACGGTGTACATCCATGGAGGAGGTAAATCAGTGATTTGTTCTAATTGATGGTATACCCAGAATACAGATGGAAAAGAGTGAGTATGTGACTAATTCTGTCGAGGGTGTGGCCTGGATCCGAGACATACAGTAAGAAGTCATCTGCATAAATGGCGATCTTATCCTCTCAGTCCTCTGTTTACCAAAGCCCTCTAATCAGGCAGTCACATCATATCCAAGTCATGGGCAGCTCCAAAACCAGGGCAAAAATAAAGGGGGAGCGTGGACACCCCTGACGTGTGCTGTGCTGGAGCCAAAATACAGCCAACATGCTTCCATTCACTGTCACCTAGGTTAGGTGGTCAGTATAAAGGAACAGCACCCATGCCATAAAGTGCGGACTAAAGCTGAGCCATGTCAGGAGTGGACCTCAAACATAAATGACCACTCAACAATGTTGAAGGTCATTCTTGCTTTAAGTGAGAGCACAAGGGTGTCTTCACGAATCCCTGCCGCGTGACCCAGGACACAATGCAGGTGCCGTAGATTAAAAGCAGTACTGCGCCCGGTATGAAGCCAGAATGATTCGGATGGACCAATGTAATGACTGTCCGGAGCAATCACAAGGCCAGTAGTTTCTCTAAAATTTTGACCTCTGCATTTAGAAGCGAAATTGGCTTGTATGAGGCACATTCTTCCTGTAGTTTGCCTTCTTTGTGTATGACGACTATACAGCCACTCTCTTATCTCTTGCGATGGAGCCCGATTTGAGGCTTACTTTGAGCATGGGGAGCAATTTGTAGATGCCATGAGCTTATAAAGACCACTGGGACCCATTGCCTTACCAGAATTCAAGTTGCGGATTGTTTGCACTATTTTGTCCTCCGTAATTTCCTGTTTGAGGAGCGTTCTGTCTGATTGGGAAAGACTTGGGCTTCAATCGTCTGTCAACAGTTCGTGAGACTCCTTGGCTGTGGCCAGAAGTACTGTGAAGTATAAATGTGTATAGTAGGCCTGAAGGCATTAGCCACTCCCTGTCTATTTCTCACTCGTTCCCCCTTATTATTTAGTATTTTAAGCACCCACCGGTTCGTCCTTTTCTTCCCGTCATGCCAGGCCAGGAGCTTCCCAGCCTTGTCATCCACCTCGTAGAGGCAATGTCAAACAGCAGGATAGTTGGCCCTAGAGGCTTTCATCACCATATTCCTGAATACCTTCTGTTTTAAGGTTAAGCGCCGTTCTGTTCTGAATCCGTAGGGTCGGACTCCAAGTCGTTGATCTTCAACTCGAATATCTCTAAAGGCGCCCTTTTTTCCTTTTTATGTCCTACTACCACTGAGAGCCCCTAACCTTGTATGACAGCCTTTTATGTCTCCCACAAGGTCTGTGCCAAGTCCACTGAACCCTCATTCTCTTCGAAGTAGTTCTCCGTAGTCACACGGCGATCAGCACGGATGTGAGGAACCTTTAGTACCAGGGGCTAATCACAATCCCCCGGTGGTCACCTCGATCCAGCAGATCATAAACCGTCCAGGCTGTGGAATGGTCAGATATGCCTCTGGCGAGATGCCAAATGTCTTTAAAGTGAGGACGTTGGTGGGACGGGGTGAGGATGTAGTTGATCCATGAGAGACTGCCATGAGTCCCCGAGTGGAATGTGTATTGCAGCCCCACTGGGTTGTGGGTGTGTCATATATCAAAAAGTCAAAGGGCCGTCAAGACGTCAGCCAGTGGACGATGGGAGAACCCAGCTTATCGAGGAGGCAAATGGTCTTTAGTCTCACAGTGAGCATCATTAAAGACTGCCCAAGATTAGTTCAACATCTGGAACACGCAGAAGGAGAGCACTTAGGTCAAAGAATGCTGCATCGCGCAGCGTACTGGGGACATATACTGATGTGATTTTGAGTGTGTTACTCTCTCATCCTCCAGAAAGTGCTGCATAACTTCCATACCTATATAGGCAGGCGTTTTGCACTTTGAAAGGGAGGGATTTACACACCAGGATGCACACTCCTCTGGAGCCCATGCTATATCTCACGTCGGCCATCATTTTATATCCCCATCTGCCTTATGCCCGATAGGTGTTTCCCTGGAGCTGTGTCTCCTGGACACTACACTGCCTGAAATCTTTAAGCGCTACGCACCAAGAACCGTCCACATCAGCTTACTGTCTGATACCGATACAGCTTTCACGATATCGAGTCTTTACATTAGAGCATGATGCATCATCCTTTATGACCCATATCCTCTTGCAACAGTGGTTAAATGTTGAGCCTACTTTTTGCTTTTGAGACAGCGGCATCGTTACTGCCCCTGACGAAGGGACTTCTTTGTCCCGAAATGCATTGCGCCGCCCGCTAAAAAGTGGATAAAGAAGTGCATCGTCCAATATTGTTTATATTTCTTCAAGTTTTTGTTTGCTACATTATGAATGACCAATGTTATGCATTATATGGATTGTCAAAATAATCTTTTTGTAACCTTTTTTTGAAAAATGAGCATTGTGTACGTTATGTTGCATCTAAGCATAAGTTGCCTAAAGTGCTAGAACACTAACACTCTTTGTTTTGATTATTAATGTTATATTAGTGTTTGTTACATACAAACTTGTGAACAGTGCATGGTACCTAGTAGGTTTTCCCACTAGATTGTTGTCTCCTGGAGGAGAGCCATGTCTGGAGTGTGCCTCTTAAGGTATTGTAATATTGACCCTCTTTTGATTTTGGTCCCCAGCCCGTTAACGTTCCAGGATAGTATTTTAATATTAGAAGCCGTCAATGTCGTGGCCATGAGTGTACGGAGGAATGGGGTAGTGGTTGAGCACGGTCTGTGGCAGGAGATGCCAGGATCTGCAAAGTGGGTCTCTGGCAAGGAAGTCTAAGCCGTGTCAATGACAATGTGCTACACATAAAACATTAGAACAAAATCACAAAGAGCGGATCAAGGAAAAACCCCAACAAATCCCCCCTCCCTGCCTCCCTGCATAGCGGACCTAAACTGCCCACCCCCCAACTCTGCAGAGCGCCTGTTGCCCCAACAGAACGTGTTAAACCATGGGTGGCTGGGGCAGTATCAAAGATTTCCCTCATCCACTCCACCACAATAAAGGAGAGAAATGTTACCAATACCATGCTGAATCATGTGTACATGGCGAGCCATTACAGTGTCAAAGGAGGTGAGACGGCCATGGTGACCGGCGTATGTAGTTCATTTACAGGCAGTGTACAGTTACTCCAGGGGTAGTCGCTGACTTCTAATTCTTGTCTGAAAGACTCAGAGGCAATACATTACTGATGGGTAGTTGAAAATAGGTTTGTGTTCTATATTTTCTGTCACAAACCTTACCTCAGATCCCATTTGTAAGGTATTAAGTGCTCCCATCCTTGTGGTCCAGCCAATCCTGACAGGTGTCGTGTCCAGATGCAGACCAGCTGAGCATACCACATCCTGTGAGGGAGCACTGCACTGTTCAACAGCTGTTTGCTGTCATCTGAGCATACACTTACAACAAGCCTCACCCTGGTTCTCTTTGAGTTTAGCTATACTGTGTGTGAGTACGGACACACTTACTTTACGGGGGGCATATCTGTCATACAGTTTACAGACGTATGGCAAGGATATAAGGGATCTGAATGACACTGTAGATAAGGTAATACAATACTGGTTCATTAGAAAGAGCACTTTCTGCTAGTTGGACCAAAGGGAGAGGCTGGTGGAAGGGCATGTGCCCCTTTTGCATCCAGCACCTACTAGAAGGGGGTGCAGGTGGAAAAGAGAGTTGGCAAGTCAAGAGGAAAATATGATCAGCATAGAGGTATCTGCATTAGTGCATCAGCTACCCAGATGACAGTGAAAGAACAAGTCTTCAGGACAAGCACATTGGCCCAGTCACAAGTATGCATGGGTCGAGGAGAGGGTGACCTGTCAAATTTGGGGACTACAAGGACAAGAAAAAGTGAGGTGATTGACACACAGAGCTCTCGACCCCCGATTAGTATGTAGAAGTTGGGAAGTTTAGATGCAGAACACGAGGTTTTGCATTTGTTTTTATTGGGGGGATATCCTCTCAGAACCCTAATGTGAGCTGCTCAGGTGGGCAGCTCAGCTCTGAAGCTGTAGCCAGGTCGGGCGCTACCACTAGTGCTGCTGGAGAGGGTGAACTTGGAGGTGACCATGGACAAAATGGAAGCTCCTTTGATACACCATCTTTGGAAACCTTCTGGGTTTCAGTTTTAGGTTTTACTGTTAATAAAGAACCTGAAAGTTTCAAAAGGTTAATTATCCTTTATCGTCGAGGACAATCGGCGTATCACTTCATTCCAAAGGATACATTTCCAGTGAGGTACACTTTTCTCGAAGAAGAAAGGGCTGTGTGTGAGTGTGTCGCTCTATATCAAAGCTGGTTAACGTCTTCTGCCTGACACGTACACCCTGCTAGGATTCTCAGCAGGAAGGGCATTCCACTTTGACAGGTCTTTGCCCATGGGCTATGCAGTCCTTTGTGCAGTCCTTGAAAGGTCAGTTTTATTTCTGAGTTGGCAATCCAAGTTGGAATGTGGTTTTGGCAGCACAACTTGGGAGACTTTTTGCTAATGGGTCTTGGTGCCATGAGAGAAAGTGAAGAAGGACTGCGGTGTTTTGAATGTGAGGGACCAATGAATCAGCTCTCTTAACCTGTTACTGAGATCAGAGAGCAATCTGGGCCCTTGGAGGGCAGGTTGGGGGCATTCAGTCATGAATGATATTTTTCTTGCTTGTGCTGGTGACAAAAGTGATGCTGTTGCATTGAGAGTCTGTACTGAACCATCTGAATTCTACAATTGCTGTTTGCTCTTGGGGAGGCCTGAAGGTTGGCGAGGGCACTGCTCCCATTTCACAGGACTGATCACAGGAATCACAGAAGACTGAAATGTGATGGACACGTTTCTGTGGGATTTAAATGATGCACCAGTGTGTGCCCTTAGAGATAACCTCTTTGCAGAATCAGCTGCCAGGATTGGTTTTGGGGTACTCTAAGGACGAAGAGTCGTGGTTTGCACAAGAGGCCGCGAGCTTGCCCAAGAGGTAGCCAGAGTTCAGCCTGAGAGGATCAGTTTTCTGGAGTTCCTTCTGATTTTGGTGGCATGCTGACAGGGAGAGAAGATTTGAAAATGAGTATTGTGGTTTTGGCTCCAGAGATGATCAGTGATCACATATCGAAGGAGAACATAGCGAGAGGCCTCAAATAGTAAGGCTTGTGCAAGGTCTAGTGCGCATCATAGTCCGTGCCCACTTCGGACAATATGGCATTGGCAGCTGGGGAAATCCCTCCCCACGCCCTAAAAGAGTTCTAAGTGGTTTCATGTGAGTTGAGGCGTTTGTCCTCGTCCTCCCGTACTTGCCTCTGGACTGCATGGGATGCCGGTCATTCAGTTTTGTGGCTTGCACAGGTTAAGGAAAGCAAAGTTTAGACAGGTTTAGGGCTGAGTCGCTTAAAGTGAGCACTGGGAACACAAGGACACAGAGGGCCTCATTTACAATGAGACTGCATCACCGAAAAATAACTTTTTGTGACGTTCCATGGTGCAGGAGCCTGCTCCATATTTACCAGGCAGCACTAAGTAATGCAGCCTTGTAAATATTGTTCCCTTTAACACAGTTTTCTGCATTAAGGGGGCGTGCAATGGGTGTTGTTGTGGGCATTCCCAGTAACACCCATGGCTTTTTGATACTGCCCCAGATTTATGAGGAATCGTAACTCTGAGGCAGTGGCAAAAATGCACTCCTCCCCAGGGGAGGCGTAAGGGAGGCACAACGAGGAGAAATACCTTTATTTCTCCTTGTTTTCCTTTTTCTATGTATGCTGCATTCTGCAGCATGCAGCACACATAGAAAGAGTAACAAGCATTTACAATGCAACGGTCTCGGCATTGTTAAAGTTAGAGCTATTGGCATTGCTCATGACAATGCAGTTTCTTTAAATGTTTTAAAAACAAAAACATAAACAAAAATAATGTCATGAGCAATGCCAATAGCTCTAATTTTACCAATGCCGAGACCATTGCATTGTAAATGCTTGTTATATAGCGCGATATTGACCCGAATCCAATCAGGTATTGGAGCGCTTTACACAAGCACCCGTTGCGTTACATGAGGACAAACATTCATTGTTTTGTTAGGCACGGGGAGATTAAGTGATTTGCCCAGAATCACAGGAGGTTCAGCGTCATTGCCGAGACTCGAACCCAGTTCCCCGGCCTAGCGCCCTAGCCGTTAGGCGAACTCCTGGTTACCTGCGTACTCGAAACAAGTTTGTGTTGAAATCTTAATTATGCAGCTGATTGTGGGTTATGTGACCAGTCACCAGTTCGGCAAATGTACATGTATGTGGTTTAGCACCAAGAAACCGTCTGCGTGCGCTTTATGGAGCATCGTAAACATAACATAACGTGGACAAAGCTGCGGCTGCAGAACTCCAGTGCCCTGGGTGAGTGCAGCTCACTGAAGCCTCCACTCCCACTGCTAACCCAGTGACGTCACTCGCGGCCCTGCTCCTACAGCCCCTACTACCCCGTATCAGCCTCTGCCACCCCCGGCCCCAGCCACACTCACCCCTTGTCTCCCCGAGGTGCGCATTGGACTATAAACGGGCTCAGCCTCAGAGGTTCCCCTCTCCGGTTCTATGATGAAATTTTAATGTAAATATTCAGTAATATACGCACACCGATCTCTGTAAAGCGCTATAAAACCATGCTTTCCAGGCTCCTGTAAATACAAGCTTTGTAAGCACACCGATCTCCACAAAGCGCTATGAAACCATGCTTCCCAGCCTCCTGTAAATACAAGCATTGGACTGATACACGGGCTCAGGAGTCCAACACTCCGGTTCTGAAATGAATTTATATTTTTAATATTTAGTAATAAAAGCACACCGATCTCCGTAAAGCACTATAAAGCCACGTTTTCTGGGCTCTTGTAAACACATGCATCGGACGGATACATGGGCTCAGGAGTTCAACACTCCGGTTCTGAAATGAAAATATATTTTAAATATTCAGTAATATACGAACACCGATCTCCGCAAAACGCTATAAAACCAGTTTCCAGGCTCCTGTAAATACAAGCATCGGTATACTTCTGAGATGAAATTCTAATGTATTATGTAAATATCCAAAATAAATCAAAATTGCATTCTAGAACCAAAGCTCTGGACCCATCAACCCGTGTCTGTTTCCGAGGCGTGTGTTAGAAGAGCCGAATTTTTTTTATAGCGCCTTGCGGAGGTTGGCGCGCTTCTTTTTATGGAGTATTTCAATAATAGTTCAACCCCAGCCCCCAAGCGCTGGCCCCGTCGCCCGTGTGTATCCGAGCCTTGTGTTACTTTTGAAGTTGCTGTGCTTATATTATGGACTGTTTAAATTCTAGCTGGCCCCAGAAACGGAGCCTCGGACTCCCGGCTCTTATGTACACAAGAGCCGCAAAAACAGGACTCTTTTCAGCGCGGTTTTTGGTGTTCTGATGTTAATCAATTTATAAAATATAATTTCATATCATAACTGCAGCTTTTGACCTCTGCCCCGTATGTTTGTCAATGTCAAAGGCTTGTTTCTAAAGGAAACAAACAACATGGCTTTTAATAGCGCCTAGCGGAGGGCGGTGAACTTATAATGTTGAATATGTCTCATTTAACTAAATCCCCGATCCGCAGCTTCAGACCTCAGCTCCTCTGTAAGTGTCCGATGCTTGTGTATACAGAAACATACTTTTAAAGCGCTGCAGGGGGCTTGTAGGGGTGGGGGCGTTACACGTACAGTCAGCGTCTCTGAACCGTCGGAGTGAGGGGCACAGGGCGAGAGATTCGGGGACACAAAGAGCTGGAAGAAATGTCATATTTATAGCACGGGGACTCGGGGACTTGTTAAGCAATGTTCAGCCACGGAAGGGAATTGAGAGCAAGGCAGCATAGTTAAAACAAACAAGGGGCCCCACCTACCAGCACTAACGGACCCTGCGCCGGCTTTATCGAAGAAATTAAAGGATCCGCCGATAAAGAGAGCGGAATGGGTAACGGAGGCGCCAGAAAAATGAAAGGCCAACCTGGAGAGGAGAAGAGGTGATATCAGCGAGGGGGGAGAGAGAACAAGATATGTGCCGAACACGGGAGCCAAGAGCAGGGGGAGAGGACGCCATTAAAACCACTGCCTTTCTCCGAGGCGCAGTAGAAATGCCTTTGAGAAACGCAACGTCCTTTTCGGATTCGGGGGCGTGTTTAGAGAATGAGACTTCTTGCAAAAAACACGCCCCCCGATCCGAAAAGGACGGGGCCTGATCGGAGTGACGGGACCTCTTCTCCAGTGGCTGGCCAGCATTTAAGAGGCCAGCCAATGGAGAACAGGATAGAAGAGGGGCGGGTGCAAGCCCCTCTTCTCAATAACATTAAATCTCCGGACTTCCGGTCTGCCGACCGGATGGTCCCGAGACCTAAAAAAGCCTCTTGTGATTGTTTTTGTGCAGGAAGGTGTTCATTCTACAACGTGGACACCCTTGCACTACGGCGCAAGGGTGCCTGCATTTGGCGAATGGCAGCCCATTGTCTGCCAGCGCAGGGGAAAAGGACAGGAATGCGCTGTACATGATAGATAAGGCACTTCCTGCCCATTTCTTTTGCGACAGGGCAGCGCTGCAGGAAGGCCTGCAGCCCTGCCCTATGGCAAAATCTTGTAAAAAAGGCAGAAAGTCTGGGTGTTTTTTTGGGCTGACTGGTTCTTAATTGGTTGAAGAGCTGCAGCAGCGCCTTAGGCAGTAGTAAATGTTTGCGTGTTATGGGACTTTCCCAGATATGTGGTTCTACTACTTTAAACTGTAGCAGCATTTGTTGACATATTAAAAGTAAAGAACAAGAACTTAACACAATAACATACACAAAGCAACATGACACCACAGTTATAGGATATATAACGAGGCCCAACACGTCAAAATATTCAGAAGTCAAAAGAACACTCACATTAAAACACAACATTTTCACATAGTGAGGAAGCAGCACAAAAACAGAGAAGCACAAAAAACAACAGCCCTCATCAGCACCACAACAGAATGCCACACAACCAATGTACGCAAACGTTTTTTTCACATATCGCCACCATCATCCAGTTTTCTTAATTTTTCGGAAAACTGTGTTTCGAGCAAACAGCACCTTAACACACCACCCATGAAATGAAATATCGCCAGTCACAAATATTTTGTGGACAGGCCCAAGTCATCTCAGGAGCAGGGGCCTCAAGAAAGCCTCCCAGGAGAGAGTGGCTAAAATAGTTAAGATGTTTGGCCTTTGGAACTGCCTGGTATTTAGACGATTTAGCATATTTACTGTACATCTGTCTTTGCTGTCAGTCTTCTGGTTTGAAAATAGCCAGCCCACCTTTGGACTCCATTTGCCTTGGGAGATTTATAATCACTTTCCAGACAACTGGGTGTTGTCACATGACTCTGTTTGACCTCCCTTGTGTTTCTAGGTACATGTGATTTTTGTTTAACAAAGTATGTGTTTAAAAGGTTGTTTTGATTGATCAGTGGGATAGGTAAGTGCCCTCTGCTGGGACGTGTTTTGAAGGTCAAGTCAACAGTTCAAATACTGGAAGCTCCAACGCAGCCTCTCATCTTTCCAAGGACGATAAAATGACTAACAAAGTAATAATAATGCCTATTTTAGGTGCCAAGAGACAACTCAGTTTGCATTGTATCTGTTCATAGCAATGGTGCCTGATTGCCAAGCACAGAGTGTCGCTGTGGTGAAAAAGGAGCAATAGCCCCCATTCTTTTGGAGACTCAAAGATATTACATCATACACTCTCCAGACTTGCATTATTGCTCTCTTAGCTGGAGCCATGACTGGATGTTCGTCTCTGTCTCTTTATCATCATCTCTGCACATACCCTGGTTCTGCTTCTTTGTTAGAACCGCGAACTCAGTGCGTGTTCTGTTTCTTGTGAAGATTGCACAGTCCACCAAGAGAGAGGTTTGTAAGTGCAGTTTTACAGGTATCCTGTCGCCTGCAGAGAAAAGCCCCTTGTTATTCTGCATTCCTTTACTAATTGTTCATTATTGGTCCTGGGACAGCAGAGTCCCTTCTCGCCTGACCTCCCGTGATACTAACAGCACCAGGACCTCTGGGAGGAGCGGCAGTGCTTTAAGCGTGCCCTTCCCAGCAGGACTGCAGGACGTGTACTGGTGCAGTACTGGCACTTCCCAGCAGGACTGCAGGACGCGTACAGGTGCAGTACTGGCACTTCCCAGCAGGACTGCAGGACGCGTACAGGTGCAGTACTGGCACTTCCCTGCAGGACGCGTACTGGTGCAGTACTGGCACTTCCCAGCAGGACTGCAGGACGCGTACAGGTGCAGTACTGGCACTTCCCAGCAGGACTGCAGGACGCGTACAGGTGCAGTACTGGCACTTCCCAGCAGGACGCGTACTGGTGCAGTACTGGCACTTCCCAGCAGGACTGCAGGACGCGTACAGGTGCAGTACTGGCACTTCCCAGCAGGACTGCAGGACGCGTACAGGTGCAGTACTGGCACTTCCCAGCAGGACTGCAGGACGCGTACTGGTGCAGTACTGGCACTTCCCAGCAGGACTGCAGGACGCGTACAGGTGCAGTACTGGCACTTCCCAGCAGGACTGCAGGACGCGTTCTGGTGCAGTACTGGCACTTCCCAGCAGGACGCGTACAGGTGCAGTACTGGCACTTCCCAGCAGGACTGCTGTACATGTACTGGTGCAGTACTGGCACTGCCCAGCAGGACTGCTTTACACTTCCCAGCAGGACTACCGTGCATGCACTGTACATGTACTGATGCAGTAATGACACTTCTCAGCAGTGCTGTCGTACATGTACTGTACATATACTGGTGAAGTACTGTCACTAATCAGCAGGGCAGCTGTATGTGTACTGTACATGTACTGGTGCAGTACTGGCACTTCCCAGCATGGCTGCTGTACATGCCTTGCACATGTGAATGAATGAATGGAAAATTTATATAGCGCATAGTTACCCTGGTGCAGTACTGGCATTTCTCAACAGGGTTGTGTATGTGTACTGTACATATACTGGTGCTGTACTGCCACTTTCCAGCAGTGCTGCTGCACTTGTATTGTACATGTACTGGTGCAGCACTGGAACCTCCCACCAAGGCAGCTGTACACAAATTTACTGTTCTAACTCCAATCTAACAAATGTTGAGGAAAGTTGGGGCGGGGGGGGGGGGGGGGGGGCAGATTTACTATTCTAATTCCAGTATAACAAATACTGGGTAACATGCATACATTGGGAGGGTCACAGTCTGTAATCTAACTGCAATCCAACAAACACAAAGAAAGCCCATATTTTCAGAGTGGGGGAGGTGTCAAATTTACTATTCTAAATTCAGCCTAACAAACGATTAAGAAAGCTCTATTCTATCTCCATTGTGACAAATATTGGAGAAAGTGCATACAATAGCAGGGGTGAGGTGTAGTCAAACACAGACACAATCGCCAGGCAAGACCACCAACACAGACTTGAGGGAGGAGTCGCCATCGTCTTCAAGGCCACCTCCAGCTGCACCCCCACAATAAGACTCCGGACCGTCCATAACACAGCAGCCAGACTAATCCTCAATCGCCCACATCGCGTCCACATTACACCTTAATTAAGGGGACTCCACTGGCTCCTCACACACACGTGCAGAGCACTTCACAACACAAGCCCTGCCTACCTGAACAGCCACTTACACTTCCACCATCGCACAAACCCCACACATACACAAAAGCAGATCGTGCCCTCTCATACATTTCTTCTAAAGCTTGGAATGACCTCCCACAACACATCAGAGCCACCTCCTCCCTTCTCGAGTTCCACAAGAAGCTGAAGACCTGGCTCTTTGAGTAAGCCCTCACAAGGCCAGCCTCACACATCCACTACAGCACCAGGAAACCCTCACGGGTGATAGCATGCTATACAAATACAGGTGACATTACATAACATAGCATTTGGGATGATAGGAGGAGGAAGGGCAGTGAAGTCTGCAGACATTTTATGTACTCACTTTGGATTGATATATCTCCCTGCAGATTGTTCACCTTATGAATGAGTCCCACAGCAATTCCATTTTGGAGGCAGAATAGAGTAGTAAAGATTGACCAAAGAAGCCATGAAGCAGAGCCCGGAAAAAGTATTCATTACTCTGTGCTATGTGATACAGAGGGGCAGATTGACTAGCTCCTTGAACAGCCGTTTTGTCACTTTTTGTGACACAACAGTGGCGCAAACCACCAAATTATCTTTATGAGGCCACGCATAGCCAATTTGCGTGGCTTTGAATGGCCTAATGTTATGTAGATATGGAGTAAGGCTAAGCAGCACAAATCGCTACGTTGCCTTACTCTGCACTAGGGAGGTGTTCCTTGGGCATTGCAGTGGGTGTGCCCACGCAACTTTCATGGTTTTTCACGCATTCCCAGATTTACAAGGACTTGTACACCTGGGAATGCGTCAAAATCTTATTACGCCTCCCCAGGTGAGTCGCAATGAGGAGCAATATGTTTATTTCTCCTAGTTGTTTCCTCTTTCTACCTGGCTACATTCTGCAGCACAGATAGAAAGAGTAAAACACTTCTATGGATTGTTTTTGTGCAGGAAGGTGCCCCTTCCTGCACAAAAACAATCCTGCCTGCAACGCAGGCACCCATGTACCATGGTGCAAGGGTGCCTCAGTTAGCGCTAGGCTGCCGAAACGGCGCAAGAGCAGGTGGAACGGACAGGAATGCTCCGTATTGGATAAATACGGTGCATTCCTGCCCTTTCGCTTTGACGTAGTGCAGCGCAGTAAGGTGCCTTGCTGTGCTGCCCTACGGCAAACGCCCATAAATGAGGGGCAGAGCTGCTTACCAAAAGTTTTCAAGGATGACCTCCTAGTCACCCAGCAGCACTGGAATGTTCTCTGTAGAGAGCCATGGAAGCAGCCATGGCCCAAGTGTAGCGGGCGCAAAAATACCATCCAAAAGATAGATCTTCTTAGACAAAGGTATCTAGCTACTAAGGCCCAGATATACTAAGGGCTTATGTCGCAATTGCGTCACACAAGGTAACACAAGGCAACACAAGCCCTTCAGGCAGATTTACTGAGGCACGCAAATCCACCTGGTATGACTTAGCAAACCTGGAGTAACACAAGGCAGCACAAGCCGCCGCCTTGTGCTGCTCTGCATTGTGAAGGCATTACATGGGTGGAGTGTGGGTGTTCCCACGCACCCACCCATAGCTTTTGGTGCATTCCCAGATTTACAAGGACTAGTAAACCTGGGAATGCATCAAAATGATCCGCAAACTCAACAAAGGCGTAATATAGAGAGATATGTTTATTTCTCCTCGTTATTTCCTCTTTCTAGGTGTGCTACATTCTGCAGCACCTGTAGAAAGAGGAAAATGCCTCTGAGGATTGTTTTTGTGCAGGCAGGTGTTCCTTCCTGCACGGAAACAATCCCACCTCTAATGCAGACACTCTTGCACATTGGTGTTAGGGTGCCTGCATAGGGCAAGGCAACACTCAGTGCGTCAGCAAAGGAAGACCGCAGGAATGTGTTATGTCTTAGCAGAGATGGTGCATTCCTGCTCACTCCCTGCCACGCAGTGCAGCAAGTTGTCTTGCTGCATTGCATGACTTTTTAGTAAATCTGGGCTTAAAGATCACCCAACAAGAAATGGTGGATCTGGCTACCACGTTGTCATTCTTAACTCTGGTCAGGCCTACAAAGAGCCGATCCTCCCTCTGAAATGTGGAGTGCATTCATGTGGGAGGAAACAGAATGCCTGGGGTGCAATCTATGCAACCTGCTCATCCTCCTTGGAAAGGCAGATTACACATTGAGAAGAAAGGATAGACCTCTTTGGAGGACCAACTTAACCATGTAGAACACAGTGATAGATGGGCAAACTGAGAGGGACTGAGGTCCTCCAGTTCTGTGGACTGAAGTTATTATCACCAACAAGACAGTCTTTAGAGTGGGTTGTCAAAAAGGGCAACTGTTCATCAGCTCCAATGCCAATAGAAGAGTCAACATAAGATTCCAAAATAAGATTCAAATCTCACTGAGTAACAATGAACGGAGTTGGAGAAAACAAGTAAAACAAATCTTCTAGAAAATGTGCAACTAGTGCCAAATGAAACAAGGATGGCTAGTCTGGAAGACACATGAAGGCGGTCAGGGTAGCCAAATAACCTTTAACAGCAGCCACTGTCAGTCCATGAAAGGTGAGACTGAAAAGGATTCAAGCCTTCTGACTGTACCATATACCAAATTTGTTCCAGCGACCTGCATAACTGGATTTCGTATTGGGTTTTCCAGCAGCCAAGATGACGTCCAAAACTTGAACAGAAAGACTAAAGAAGTCTACTTGACACTGCTCAATCTCAATGCATGAAGCCACAGTGTTTTGGCTCGGGGTGGAGTACTAGTTCATCCCGATCCCATAGGAGACCCACTCTGTGCAGGAGAGGATGTTGAGGCCAAGTACCGAGTTCCAATACATTGGTATAACAGATGGACTTCACCCAATCTGGGGAGATCATCATCTGTGATGGATTCTGCCACACTTTACGCAGGACCTTCGACCGAAGAGGAATCTGTCAAAATGCATATACTAGGCCCTGAATCCAAAGGCATCCCACAGGGAGACATTCAGAGGGAAGTGTGTGTCTCAAAACTGAGGACACTTCTTGTCTGGGCCATGGCAAAGTGAACCAAGTATAGACACCCCAATCGGAAAGGATCATGTTCCACACCATAGGATATATTTCTGACTCTAGGTCCTCCAGTGAGAGGTGACTTAGAGAGCCTGCCATGTGAGTCGCTTTGGTTTGCTGCACCCACTGCAGATGAAAGGTCTGCAGAACTGGGATCCTTGTCTGAGTCAGAAAAATCAGAATCAGCTCTGGATTATTTGTGATCCTTTGACTAGGAGGAAAAGTCTTCATTTGAGTCATGCCTAGCACCGCTCATATGAAGATTAGCCTCTGCAACAGAGTGAAGTGTGATTTCTAGGCATTGACTCCAAAGGCCATGACAGGGAGGAGAGTCATTGTGCACTGAATGTGTTATTCGACCAGAGCCGGGGACTCTACTTTTAACGACCAGTCATCGAAGTATGGAACATAGGGTCTGATTGCATTTGTAGTGAAGGTGTAAAAAATGCCAGCACTTTAGTAAAGATGCACCAATCTAAACAGCAGGATGGTAAACTGATATTTCTGGGACCCAACTGTGAACCTCAGGTCAGAGTGGTTTGTGGATGGTGAGGATTAGCAGTTGAAAAAATGTTTACTGAAAGTCCAGGGATGCCAGCCAATCCCTGGCAGTGGGGGGCCAGCTAAACTTGACTCAGGGGCCTAATCTAGAATGTGTTCTGCTAAATGAACAGGTTCAAGAGGTGGAGGTTCAGGATGGGTCTCAGCCTTCTTGGTGCCTGGAGCTTAAGGAAATAAAATACTGTGCCTCTTTCTTTCAGAGGCACCATCCCTATGCCCACTTTGTTCAGTAGGGTAATTACTTCTGCTTCCAAAAACGAGGCATGTACCTAAAATCATGTCCTGTGGAGGGAGGGTGGTCCAGGGGGGTAGAAAAGAGATGGTGCAGCATAGTCCTTGTGGATTAGCTGGATGACTCAATAATCCTTTGTGACCACCTCATAGTTGGTGGAAAAGAGGGAGACCTTCCTACCACCTGGAAGGTTGAAGTGTAAGTGCGACTTAGAGAGACTTTGAGGCAGCTGATACAGCAAAGATTGACAAGGGCTGGATCTGCCGCTGCTTTTGTTGATGACATCCCCTTCATCCATATCTGCCATATCTATACTCGCCAAGTTTGATCAATTTTTCTTGAACCCCCTGCCTGTCAAAGGTCACAGTGAACATTCTAAACAACCAGCTCTTGTCTTTGAAAACAACCAGATCCTGGACGTGACCCAGGCCAGATTGAGACCATCTCATCATATTGAGGCCATCCTAGTCTTAACCTTATATTACTTATGTTTCAACCTGGATGAGGTTGGAGCTGCCATTCTCATTCTGCTCAACCTATACACAGACTCTCAATCCATCCTACTAGAACAACCTCATGGGAGTGGAGTGACAGACCAGACAGTGCCAAACTGGGTTCATTCCTTGCTGACCAGGCCCAGATACCCTCACTCCAAATCAGCCTTCTGGCTGTTTCCATAGAGTTTGGCCATTAGCCTGATTTTTCCTAACATATTTGTTGCTCCCCTGGCAGCACTCATACGTCATCACATTTTCTCTGATGTGAAGGACAGACAACCTTTAACACCTGGGTGCCAATATGTGGGTTTTCTTGAAGACAGAGGATGAAAGCTCCAGAAGATCAAAGTTTCCTCTTTCAGGTCCAGTATGAAATCTTAATAAACTGTTATTGCCATAAAGATGTTTTTTATTTTTTTATTTTGGCACTCTCTGAGTATTTCTGATTGCTCCACTGAGTGTATACTTTGGTTTAGAAGACCCTTTCTGATCTCTAAACGGCCTCTCCTCTTGGTGTAGTCGGAGGGCTAAGGTAAGGAGAAAAGGAGCGCTTGATTCTACCCAGACCTCTTCTTTGAGCCTTGTTGTCATCCTCAAAATCAGCTACTTGTCTCGTGACCCTTTTACAACAATCAGCTTGTCCCTCCACTTCCATCACCACCCCATTGATGCTGTGGTGGGAAATCTTCAAGCTCTCCTAAACCACATCTGCCTACTGTGACTGTCTAGATTTACTATTCAAGTTAGCTTATTCTGTACTCCATGAACCAGGTCTTTCTCAAGAATTGACCTTCTCTGGCTTCAAGGCGCACTATCTAGGCTTCAGTTTGAATTACATTGGATTATTTTTATTCAAGGAATTCATCCAAGTGCCACTTAAATGGTTACGCTCTTTTATCTAAGACTCCAATGGCCGTATTACACATAAGGCATATTTACGTTGATTGTGCAGAGCGCACCTTTTAAAAAGTGCGCCTGGCACAATCAAGGAAACTCCGCCTTATTAGGGTGAATGAGCTGCCTCCAAGGCAGCCACAAACTCGAGCTGGTGCTTTGAAGCTGCTCCATGTTTTCCCAGTGCAAGCGGCAACCTGCCTGCACTTCCAAAGGGGATTAGCGATCCCCTTGCAGACGGGTACAGTGTGTGACTGCACTCGCCTGCAAGGGGATGTCTGGGGGGTCCATGGGACCCTCCGCACACCCGCCAGAGGGCTGCAATCAGGGGTCGCACTGATAGTGCGCTGCGGTTTAGGTGGCGCATTGTTAGTGCGCCTCCTGAGAGTTTCTTTGCCTCTGCGCCTGTATCTGTAATGGCGCTGTATGTGCGTTCACATTGTCAGTATTATAAAAGGGGACGCACATGCGTCTGCGGTCCCTTCTGTGATATCAAAGTGCCCCGGGGCATGCAAAGCGGGCGCAAACGCCCGTTGTGCCCCCGGGGCACTTCTGTAATGTGGCCCCCGAGCTCATTCCTCCTTCTCCTCTATTCCATTAGGTCTAGATGATAGAGCCTCTAGTGTCCCCTCCGTCACAGCCACAGTGACATTAGTCTCATCCGTGTTAGCAGGTAGTGCATAAATGGAGGCTGGCAAAGTCCTCTCAATTTTTTCAGGTCATCTTCACTCAAATCATTCTGCACATTGTATTCCTATTTAACCTGTGGTCAGTGAAAGGTCAGGACTTGAAGAATGCAACCTCTTTGTCTCCTGGTTTTTCCTGCCATAGTCAATAATGCTTGTACAATCTCAGCCTTTTGCCAGTGCAGTAGGGTCCATAAATACTCTCCCACCTAGGGCCTTGGGCATTCGCCCGACACACACTGCCTGGCGACACACTGCATACTCATCAGATGCATCCACTTTGCAGTGGGGCTGAAAATCCTCTTGGCCCTGCAGTGTTTCTGCCACTGTCGCTGTGTACATGCACCACCCTTGCAACTGCTCACAACAAATTCGCAAATAGGGTATCTTGCTGTCCAGAATAGACTATATTTTTATCAGTTGTTGTGATCCGCTCTCTCACTACACCCTCATTCACCTGCAGTGAAATCTTCAATAGATAACATGCACCAAAAAGGTCAGGAGTGACTCTCTGGCAGCACTATTGCCTGTGTAATCTCAATTTTTATGTTCTGTTATTAGGATAGCACATGTCTCACCCAGGAGGATATCCAGGCACTACATAAGGAGGGAACTGGTCTGGCCAAGTCTGAAGTCTGAGTAAAGAGACATCTTCTGTTTCTTGTGGAACTCGAGGACTGAGTAGGTGGTTCTGATGGGCAGGGGGAGATCATTCCAGGCCACGGACGTGAGACACAAGAAGGCACAGCCAATGGCTCTGAGTCTGCAGATGTGGTGGGGGTGTGCAAGCCAGAGGCCGGTTGAGTATAGGTTTCTGGTCGAGGTGAGAAAACCGATGCAAATGTTGATGTAAGAAGGACCTAGATTGTGCGAGGCTTTCTAGGTGTGTGTGGGGAGATTGAGGAGTGCGCTTTGTGAATGAGAAGTCAGTGGAGCTCTTTCAGGTGATGTGTGTGTGTGATGGGAGCCTGTGAGTCTGTATATTCACATAAGATATCGGGATGTTCTCTAGTCTCTCAAAAAATTGACCTTAATGTTAGTGCATGGTGAAGGGGTAGGGCGTTAGGCTTTTAAAGATGAGAACCCTCACTCACCCAAAGGTGACATGCTTCATCATTGGGTTCCCTCTTGCACACTGCAACCGCAAGGTTTGCAGTGTGGGCTACAACTCTTCCCAAAAGAAGAAGAGCGTGAGGTGTTTTGTTGTATATCATCCAATGGAAGTAGGGAGTGAGGGGAAGAGTGCAAATAAAGTGAAAAAGTGTATTAAAACTAACTCACAGAGGATCAAAATTATTTTATGGGTGTCTTCTGTGGTTAGGACTAAAACGCTAAGTGAATAGGGATATGGATGTTCCCTATAGATATAAGGTTGACATGTTTCTGCCTAAGGTAACCTGTTGGTTCAATGGCATTCATCAGGACCCACTTCTTGTCACTCTGCTATTTGTGATGAAAATAATAAGTGATAAAATACCATACTTAATTCTGATGGCATCAATCTGAGTGGTACCGGCTTCAGTATGGCCCACTATCTGCAAGAAGCATACAACTTTGTTAAACTTCTTAAATTATATTACCAAAAATCCGTGTACTTATATACACCAATGTGTCCACCACCTTACAACACACGTGTGAATTCAAAAGTAACTAGGCATGCTACTAAAGCATCTCACCAATAGGGTACTCTTAATGTACCACCACCTTCCTGGGGTCCTTTACTGGTGATCCTCCAAGTTCTGTGGGTGTAGAATAGTAATAAAAATAAATTCAATTCATATGTAGTTCAAATAAAATAAAGTTCACAGGACTTAGGTCATCACCAACGTAGTACAATTCGTATCCCTTTTAAATCAGACTGCGTGTCATCATGTCTCAATACCTGTCTGTAGTCAGGCTCTTACTCACTATCTCTATCGTTTTTTAAGGTTGATATTCTGTGGTTATGAGATATCAAAAGTGACCCCCCGAGATATTTTTACCGGTAGTCCTAATTCGAAAGTGTTTATGTGACCACTCTGCTCTAAAATGTTGCTCACTGCCGGCTAACAACTTTTCAACAAAAGTACACAAGTCACTGGTTCCTTACATATGTTTGACCCAAAAACAAAAAATGCTTGAGACAACTTAATGACAACAGGATCCGACGACACGACTACAACATCAGATTAAGAATTTAGTTGAAGAAGGGAGCCATCACAGTTGGATTACAAAAGGAGAAGCAGACTTTTTGGTTCAGAAACATCCTAGAACACCTGCGTTCTATATTCTACCAAAAATACATAAAGAACAGAGGCCCCCTCCAGGTAGACCTATAGTATCTGGTATTGGCTCTGTGTTAGAGCCATTGTCTCAATTTGTTGATCATTTCCTGCGCCCTATAGTGGCAGATATGCCTTTGTATCTGCAAGATACAAAACATGTTCTTAAAGTATTGGAAAATGTACCATTTGATCCCCAGAATAATATCATGGTGACATACGATGTAGAATTGTTGTATACTAACATCCCACAAGACAATACTTTGGATATGTTTGAACTACTTTTAGATGGCCGCAATCGAGATGATCAAACACCCAATGACTTTGTCTTGCGGTGCGCCAGAATGGCACTAAAAGAGAACTTTTTCAGTTTTGAAGGAAGCCTCTACTGGCAAACAACGGGCACATCAATGGGCAGTACTTGTGCCCCTAGTATGGCCAACTTGTATATGCACGGCTTTGAAACTAAATACATATACAATACTGTGAATCCCTTCCAAAACAAATTAAAGATTTGGAGACGCTACATAGACGATATTCTGGTAATCTGGGAAGGTGACCAGAATTCTCTAGATGACTTTTCCACATGGTTAAATATATGTGACAGAAACTTGAGATTTACTGGTGAAGCTAGCACCCAGGGTGTGTCCTTTTTGGACCTTCTACTATATCCAAAGGAAGGAAAGATTTATACTGAACTCTTTCAGAAACCCATGGCAAGGAATTCATTGCTCAGCTACCATAGCTTTCATCCACGTTCCCCATTGACCAATCTGCCTGTAGGCCAGTTTTTAGGTCACAAAGGAATTGTACGGAATTATTCAAGTACAAGTAACATGCTAAGAAACTTAGTGAAGAACTGACTGCAAGACAATATCCAAAAAGATTGATACAGACAGCGGCTAAAAGATCGCAAAATAACAATAGGGCTGCCCTTTTAGAAACATATGAGAAACCCACAAGTGACAGAATGGTCTGTGTAACCACTTTTAGCAATTTAACAGACACCGTCAAAAGACCCGTTACCAGAAACTGGCACATTCTAAACACTGGAAAATTTACTTTAGACAAACCACTTTTTGCACTAAGACGGAGTAGCAATTTACGTGATTTATTGGTCCACACAAGACCTAGGAATAGACAGCCCCCATTGAAACAACTTTCACTGTGGGGCAGCTCTCCAGTCACGGGACATTTCCAGTGTGGTACCTGTTCTGTGTGTCCTTTCACACAACATACGACTCAGTTGGGTATGGCATTAGAGACACCTTGGTTACTTAATAACCATACCAACTGTAATATGAGTGGAGTAATCTATATGATAACATGTCCATGTTCGCTTAGGTACATTGGCATGACCACTCAGAAAATAAAACACAGGATAGTTGAACACCGAAGTGCATTTAGATGCAAAAAATCCAACACACGTATGACCAGGCATTACTTGGAAATGGCCCACTCAGAAGATGATCTTAGGTGGGTCATCACTGACAAACCTAAATATGATGTTAATATGGGCCACTTAGAAAGAGTCCTCTTCCGACGTGAACAGAGGTGGGTGTTTCGGACCAAGAGTCATATTATTGGACTCAATGAAGATATACCCTGGTGCTCCCTTTAAATATCTCTTCTTTTTGAATATATTCACCAGTGACTTTATAACCTTTTGATTTGTTTTTTATGAATCATTAGCTTGGTGATTGTAATCGACTGCTAATAACAACCGTTTTTTTATATTTGAGGCTCAAGATTCGAATATTGCAGTACGCATATCAAACACACAACCTCTGACCTCTACCGACCACACAAAAAAAAGGGACTAGAGAGACAATAGTGCAATTTGTCAATACAGTCCATAAATAATGAAATTGTGGGGCGTAATATTTGGTCACCCTCGTAGTACATAATAAAAATTTGTTTCGTGTTTTAATAATTATTGATTTGAGACAGTATCCCAGGACTGATATGAATACATTTTCATTTTTTTGACTTTACCGGTTTATATTTGAATGAGAAAGCCTTTTAAGAATGGCATATAGAAAACGCACGGAATGCGTTCAGTGATACTGACACTACATTTCCCAAGATTCCTGGGACTAGGAAGTGTAATTAAGCACTTCCAGTTCACTTACGCGACGCAAAACGGGAATCAGAATATAAAATACCGACAAGAAGAGGATGCAGTTCCCCTTCGGCCGATACTGATATGGGAGGATATCCAAGGAACTAAGGTACTTACGAGAGAGAGGGGCCCTCTATCCTGAGTCTGTCGAAGGCGCCGGGGGTGACAGAGTGTGTGTGTACAGACAGGCTTGACAATTGCCCCGTGATTTTGGCGAGTGAGTTAATTGGTTCTGGTGTAGATTTGAAAACTTTTTTTTTTTTTTTTTGGGTCAAACATATGTAAGGAACCAGTGACTTGGGTACTTTTGTTGAAAAGGCATTAGCTGGCAGCGAGCAACATTTTAGAGCAGAGTGGTCACATAAACACCTTCAAATTAAGACTACCAGTAAAAACATCTCTGGGGGTCACTTTTGATATCTCATAACCACAGAATATCAACCTTAAAAAATGATAGAGAAAGTGAGTAAGAGCCTGACTACAGACTGGTATTGAAACATGATGACATGCAGTCTGATTTAAAAGGGATACGAATTGTACTACATTGGTGATGACCTAAGTCCTGTGAACTTTATTTTATTTGAACTTCATATGAATTGAATTTATTTTTATTACTATTCTACACTCACAGAACTTGGAGGATCACCAGTAAAGGACCCCAGGAAGGTGGTGGTACATTAAGAGTACCCTATTGGTGAGATGCTTTAGTAGCATGCCTAATTACTTTTGAATTCACACGTGTGTTGTGAGGTGGTAGATACATTGGTATATATAAGTACACGCATGTTTGGGAATATAATTTACGAAGTTTAACAAAGTTGTATGCTTCTTGCAGATAGTGGACCATACTGAAGCTGGTACCACTCAGATTGATGCCATCAGAATTAAGTATGGTATTTTATCACTTATTATTTTCATCACAAATAGCAGAGTAACAAGAAGTGGGTCCTGATGAATGCCATTGAACCAACAGCTCACCGTAGGCAGAAACATATCGACCTTACATCTATTGGGAACATCCATATCCTTATTCACTTAGCTTTTTAGTCCTAACCACAGAAGACACCCATTAAAAATAATTCTGATCCTCTGTGAGTTCGTTTTAATACACGTTTTCACTTTATTTGCACTCTGCCCCTCACCCCCTACTTCCATTGGATGATATACAACAAAACACCTCACGCTCCTCTTCTTTCGGTAAGAGTTGTAGCCCACACTGCAAACCTTGCGGTTGCAGTATGCAAGAGGGAACCCAATGAGGAAGCATGTCACCTTTGGGTGAGTGAGGGTTCTCGTCTTTAAAAGACTAATGCCCTACCCCTTCACCATGCACTAACATTAAGGTCAATTTTTTGAGAGAATAGAGAACATCTTATGTGAGTATAGAGTTCTGGAATAATGTTGTGGATGTGATTACTCTGTATTGTACCCCATTGTGAGATTGGAGCCCGTGAGTCTGACCATGGTGTTTTGCATGACCTGAAGTCTTCTGGTCAGTTGGACAGTAATGCCAACAAAGGCTGTGGTGCCGTAGACCAGTTTGATGGTGAAGAAGGCTGGGGTGATGGTTCTGCATGTGCTGATTGGGAGCTGAGTAATATGAAGATTTTTTGGGATGATCTTTAGGGTGGGCAGGTAAGAGACCAGTGACTAACTGATGAAATGTTCTGAGATCAATTGCTCGTGCACCAGGGATGTTGTAGCGGTTAGAAGTTTAAATCAGGTAAGCACAGGAACATGTAGGCAAAACTGTAGCTTAACTTTAATGGTAAGAAAATGATAGAGACTGCCAACCAGCATCACCAAGTCCCAGACTCTAATTGGCACATCCAGGTTGAAGCACTGGAATTTGGTACACAGGAGCTAGCTAGCTCAAGACAGAGTGAGATGCCTTGAAATCCAGGAAAAGGAAATCAGATAAAATTTGTGGAATAAGAAATAATCAACTAAACCAGATGGGGATATCATAGCTGTGTCTTGGCTACCTATCTTTTTAACATCTTCTTAAATAACCTTTGCATCCCCAGCATTGACTCTCCTTAACCCCCTTTGGCTAGCTGGACTGTCTATCAGGGCTTTTTAATTTACAGCTGATGTCTTGCTGCTTGATCACACAGCCAATGTGCACCAGCAGGCGCTTTGTCTATGTATTCGTCTTCTGTTGAACTTGAATTCAATTTGAGCAAAACTCAAATGATTCTTTATTTCGTTGAGCCTGGCTCAAGACTCTAGAATTGACAAATTACTTTGCAGATCCTGTGATGGCTGGCCAATCGTATAAATGAAATTTAAAATTATTAATTCAGCAGTCCTCTCTTCTTGCTGGTCTATCCAACTTATATACCAGTTTGTCTTACTCTGAATATATTTCTGCATTTATATTTGTGCCTTCTCTTGATCTCTGAATTGATCTTTACATTCACCCTAAAATGATATCTGTAATGCTAATTTGTTTTGCCCATAATCCAACACTGAACAAGATCAGCAAGTGGGAGTTAGCACAAACAAATCTCTATTGTGTCGAGTTAACCTGAAGTAGAGAAGATGACTCTTATTCTTTTTGCCAGATCATAGCTGTTAGTTAGACTTGAAATCCTTGAATCCTATTGGCCTAAACTTTTTGCCTTCACTCCGTCTGTTTGTTGCATTTGATTTTGTTGGCTTTAGAACTCTATGCACTTTACCACTACCAGCCAGTGCTAAAGTGCTTGTGTTACCTCAGTCAAACATGGTAAAATTGGACTACACTTAATTCGCACATTTATTAGTGCAGTGACCATACCCTAACAGTGCTGTAAAAATTAAGTGAAAGAAGAGGGAGATGGTTATTGGTAGTAACCTAAAAGAGGAGCTCCTCACAATTATAATATAGTAAATTGTATTTTGTTTTTCTTAGGCTCTCTCTTTGTACAAGACTTGTACAAAGAGAGAGCACTCAGGTTCACCAAATCACGTATAAATTGTTTATTGTGTATATACTTAGTATATTTTTGGAAATACTGTTTTTGGCACTTAGATCCAAATCTATGCAATATCATTCGACTGAATTTAATTAAGGTCTCATCCTACATACTTGTCTTTGATTAATTCAAGCAAGCTATACCTTCTTCCAGAGTTTGTATTGTTTTTGGGTAAATGAGTTCCTTGTGAACACTGCTAAATGCTCATAGGGCAGGTATTGGCATGGTATTTAGAAGTGGGACATGTGGGTTTATGTTTGATAGCTCCTGGTAGTGAAAACTTCCTAAAGTGGTTTTTCACTATTGTAAGGCTAACACTAGGTTACCTTATTTCAATGAATAAGTAATAACTTTGGATTGGGAGCAGATAGAGGCATCCTTTTTCATACTTAAGTGAACTGTAATTTAAAATCCTCTTTAATGGTAAAGTCAGATTTTAAGTTAGAATTCTAGTAATGCCACTTTTAAACAGTTGGCAATGTCTTATCCCAACCATGTGTGCTTTCTGCTAGTATCCGGGGTCACATGACTGTGAATGGCTCCGCTGATGGGGTTTGTATATTCCTCCCAGAAAGGGACACAAAGGCGGCTTAGGTGTGGACAGGATGGGCCATCCTGGCAGGCTGACAGGAGAGGAGCTGTACCCAGCCTCACTGAGGAAACTGAAGAAACTTGCAGCACTACTGTCTAATGAAGCCCAGAAGCTGATAGCAATAGCTTCTATCACATCAAGGCTTGATTATGCGAATGCGATCTATGCAGGCCTGCCTAATGCTATTCAGCATAAACGCCAAGTTATGCAAAATGAGGCTGCAAGGTTGATTTTCCTGCTACATTATTATACCCATGTTACACCCTTGTTAAAAGAACTCCACTGGCTTTCTGTGAAGAAACAAATACAATTTAAGGTATGTAGCATGGTGTTTAAAAGTATGATTGAACTAGCGCCTGAATATGTGACTGGCAAGATCAAGAAATACATCCACACATGCAATCTGATATCATTTTATGCGATTCGATCAGAAGTTCCTAAGTTTCAGAAGAGCAGATTGCGAAGCAGGAACTTTTCAGAAATGCCTCCCATCACGTGGAACTCGTTGCCAGTGAATATTCGCCATGTGACAGATTTTAGTTCCTTTCAGAACTGCTTGAAGACTTGGCTCAATGAAAATTAAGCAGGTCAATTATGGGCCCCTCAGACATGATATCACTGCTAGCGCCAAGTGACCATTGGTGAACGGTCGCTTTACAAGTACCCCTTAACATAACATAGCATAACTTACACTTCTGTTAATATCGGTGAATGAGCACACAGTAATATATGTACCTATAACAATGTCACTACCGCTAAATACGATGTTGATGTACGACATGACAAATGTACACATAATAATGAGAATGTCCTTAAATGCAATATCAATGACCGTCATGTTATATGTAAACATAATAATTAGGCTGTCCGGTTTTAGGTTTAAACCTATAATAACTGATAAAACCCCACCGAAAAGGAAATAGCCCTCACCAGTGTAAACATATAAACACTGAAAAAACACCTCCACAACCACAAAATAAATGCAATTCAAAGAAAGGAAAAGAAGAGTGAAAGTAACTTTTTTCTTGCTTAAGGGGCCAATACAATATAACTTGGTTATATAAACTAGCAGCAAGAAAGACTGGACTAACATTATTCTGCTTGAGTTTTGTTTAGGGATGTCACTAAAATATTGTTTGTTCTTCCTTTTGCTTATTTCGGTTTTGTGGTCTTTGGTCTAAAGATGCCGTGTAAAGAAGCATGTGAAATGAAATGAAATGAAAAGTGGATTTATAAAGCGCAATTGCTGCCCAAAGGCGTCCAAGCGCTACTTGAAGAGTGGAATGAGGGGCAGCCGGGACATTTGGGGGATTAATTTAGAGAGTGAAAAGAAAGGTCTTTAAGTGTTTACGGAATGAAGAAAGGTTGGAGTTGGACCTGAGTTGAGGGGGTAAACGGTTCCACTGCTTGGCGACACTGTATGAAAACATTCTGCCGCCAGCCCGCGTTCTCCTAATCCTAGGTACTGTCGCTAAAAAAGCCTGGCTGGAGCGGAGATGCTTTGGAGGATGGTAGTGAGTCATAAGGTTCCGGCAGCTTGCCGGGCCTGTGTCCCAGAAGGCCTGATGGGCAATGCACAGTGCTTTAAAAGAGATTCTTTGGCGGACCGGGAGCCAGTGTAGTTTCCTCAGTCCGGGTTTCACTGATGTTTTCCGTGGGAGTTGCAGTAGTGTACGGGCAGCACAATTTTGCACGGTCTGTAATTTGCGGAGGGTATAGTCAGGGGCACCTAGGTATATGGAGTTACTAAAGTCGAGTCGGGATTGTATCAAACCCTGAACGGCGACCTGCCTGGCCTCCATGGATAGTAATGGGAGCACTTTCCTAAGCATCCTAAGTAGGCCAAAACAGGTTGCAGACAGTTTAGTGGCCTGGGTGTTGAATGTTAGGGCCTTGTCCAGCCAAATGCCCAGACTTATTATATTGTCCTTGGGTACCGGCGGAGTACCAAGGCAGGAGGGCCAAAGAGGGTCAAAGGATGTGGGGGAGGCAGGCCCCAAAAACATCAGCTCCGTTTTATCCCCATTGAGTTTGAGGAAGGATCTTGTCATCCACACTTTCACAGCCTCCAGGCATTCCCTTAGTCCTCTTTGCATGGGGCTACTGTTCTCCTGTGCCAGGGATACCACTAGCTGAGTATCGTCCGCATAGGAAACAATTTGAATGCCAAATGGGCGGACGATCTCAGCCAGTGGTCGCATGTAGACATTAAACAGTGCAGGGCTAAGCGATGAGCCCTGCGGGACCCCGCAGCTGAGAGATTTACTGGTGGAGACAGTGTCTCCCTCAAAAACCCGGAAAGATCTGTTGCTTAGGAAGGATCTGAACCAGCATAGAGCCTTGCCCGAGATTCCTATTTCAGAGAGACGGCCGAGAAGCACGTCATGACTAACCGTGTCGAAAGCTGCGCTCAGATCAAGGAGAATCACTGCCACTGATCCTCCCTGATCCATCATCCTCCTGGCTTCTTCGGTTACTGCGAATAAGGCAGTCTCCGTCCCATGTTTTGGTCGGAAGCCAGTTTGGGTGATGTCTAGCAGCTGGTTTGACTCCAGGAAAGCCATGAGGTGGAAATTGATGTGCTTCTCCAAGATCTTGCCTATCCAAGGGAGCAGGGAGATGGGACGATAATTACTAAAATCGCCAGGGTCCAGATTGTTTTTTTTTAACAAGGCACGGACCATGGCCTGCTTCCAAGGTGCTGGGACTATGCCGGCAGTGAGAGACGCATTGAGGAGGTCCTTGATGGTGGGAAGGACCGTCTAGATGACTGACACCATGGCCTTAGGAGGGGCAGGGTCACAAGGAGATCCAGATTTCACCTGCCGTGCTAGTGACTCAACGGCGTCCTGCTCCAACATGGGGGAGCAATCCAGGGTAGCTCTGGGTTGGGTAGGAAGTTCCGCACAGCAGGGCAGTGTTTGAGGAGCCCGATGAGAGTCAGTGGCAGAGAAGGAGGAATATATATTGAGAATTTTTTTATGAAAAAACACTGCCAAGTTGTTACAATGCATTAGTGTATTATCCGGTAGTGTGGGTGGCTGAGGAGGTTTGATGAGGCTCTTTACTACTTGAAAAATTTCCTTAGATTTAGATTTGGCCTGTAGGATTTGAGTGGAAAAATAGGTAGCTTGAGCGAGTTTAACCTCATTTTTATAGGCTCTAATTGCCTTTCTTTCAGTATTTTATCACTTGGAAGAAAGTCGAGTCGAGTGCTGTAGGTCTTATACAATTTTTTTATAAACTGTGGAGAATCAGGACATATCAAAATCATATTTGATATTTTGGCTGCTTTTGAGTCTTTCACTGATAGGTAAAATGGCTGGTGTCATAAGAATCTTTCCCAATATGTGCCATCACGTTTACCCTCAGAAAATTGGAAAAAACCCTTGATACATCAGCCCCCAGTTTCTAGTGATTCAGTATTGATAGTAGGTGAATTGCCAACACCTCCGGCTTTAAACCTTAAATGCAAGGTTTAGTGACAAGTATATATGAAAAGAGTGCTATCACCAAGCATATGGGATAGTGGTGAAAACATTAAACCATACCTTTGGAAAACATGGAATGCAGTGTCACTTGGAATGCTGCTGCTATAAGGTTATTTCCAAGTTCCACAAAGATTGGAGTGATATTGTTTGTATTTGCAGTGATTCAGCTACATATATGAAAAAGTTGTGTGATGACCTGACAAAATCTATACCTGAGCCGAAGTGCTTTCCTGTAAGAGATCATTGCCACTTGTTAGATGGTATGCTGTAAGCATCTTTACTATCTTCAGAGTTAATGAAGAATTCTATTAACTTTTTCGTCCCTTCTGGTGCATTGTTTTGTTATGCGCGGGAACTAAAGAGCAAATATTTCTCATTTTGTGCTTTGTGTGGCATCAACGAAAGAGTCATCCCAACTGTGTCACTTAGCTGATGGTTCTCAGTCCAAGGAGCTGTGAATGCTATATTATCCATGTGGCAACCGTTTACAGAACTTTTGCTGAGTGATGATTCCAAAGGCAAGAAATGTGAGGATGTTTGGTCTCATATTGATAGTGTTGTGAAAAAAGTGCACTGTACTGCATTCTTAGATTTTTACAGGAAAACATAACTGCAGTAGTGTTCATAATAAAATATACTAGAGTCTGAAAACACCCTTGTCAGCCAAGTGTTGGTTTAGATGTGAAACATCTCCTTGAGAGTAGGCTAGGCAACAAGCTTAGTGACTTAGGAACTGCAACATGTTCCATGTTGAGGGCTTGTCACTTGGTAAGCAAAGCAATGTTGAAGAGCAATTCGGGAACTTTTATTTTACAATGCATGAGAAATGGCTTGCAGTGATGCATAGAAATGTCCCTTCACCAACCATGACATTTGAAGTCAATGAAACCTCACTGTGGTACTCTTACAAGATCTAGATCCCTTTCATAAAGGGGAATTTTCTCCGTAGTTTCAAAAGTGTTGCTTCATTTTTGACCGCTTCAGTAACTCTGAGGGCATAAGCGCCCAGTTCAACATAAATGTTGTAGAACCTGCCCAGAGAATCGCAATCTTAAAGTGCACAAGTATTGGCATGGAAAACTATGTCAGTGACCAGAGATAGCAAATTGTGTACTGGCTGTATTGGCATTGCCCGTCTAAAATGCCAATGATGAAAGAGGGCCTTTTCAGGAAGGAAAGAGCGAGCGCGCATGACCAAAGACTCACTGAAGAAGTATTGTATGGTGTACTGCAAAAAGTTTGATTTGCAAAAATGTATTTGGACCTTATATACACTGTACTTACACTGTCTATATACCATGCACAATCAGTGCAGAAAGCAAGCAATAATAAAAGCAACATTTTCCATAAACACCGGAAAAACACTGTTTCTGTTGTTTTTAGTGGTGTGAAAATGTGTAACCACTGATAACCCCTGGTTTTTTTACGGTATTGAAATCACTTGAAAATTCTGAAAAAACCCCACCAGAATTGACCAAAAATAGAAACTGAAAACAGAAAAGCCCAATAATAATGAACTCGTATAATTGCTGTCAAATCCACACAAGATGACCTCCCCATCAACCCAGAGTAAGAGATATGTGGTCAGCCAGGCCCTGTGACCCAAACCCAAGCATACCGATTGAATGGTCACAGGTGAGGTTACACTTGGCCCGAAAACAAACGCGCGAACAGGAAAAACCGAGATTGATCCCACAGATAGTCAGCTACACAACAAAAGTTTGAGGATATTGGCCACAATAAAACATGTTCGACCAAAGGGGCACGCCTTCCCAAAATACTACAAAGTCAGATGTCACATGTAGTTAGGAACATTCAGCCAATCAGAATGCAAGCATGCACACTACATGCAGTGATCATGTGCTCACCATGCCGGACATCTGGAGATATACACACTGGCCCACATTAGGTCTCCACAAAGTCGAGAGCCACATGTGCCCTCTTTTCAGATGGTTGAATTTACGGTGTTCATGACTAGGCCCGGATTTATGTACTCTACAAGAATGTGTAATCGGTTTATTGTACTTCAAGTACTATATATAATGTAGGTCAAAAGCTCTGTACATTGAGACAGGCTTCAGACACACCTCTGTTGCTACTCTCCCTGCTGCTGTGTTTAATTAAACCAACTTGTTTTGCTTGACGAAAGTACACGAGAACCTGGAGTGCAAATAAAAGGACTATTCTTCCCTGATGTGTGTGTGAGGCAGGGATGTCATTCCCATGTCTAGTGGGGTTTACTTTACTTATGTTACGGATGGCATCCTGAGAATGGAATTGAACAATGGACATTTGATGGTGATATGACCAAGTAGGTGTTTATGGATTATAACCTACCGTTCACCCTGACTGACTTCAGAACAGACTTCAGAACTGCCCGAGACATTGGCAGAACTCTACTTCAGAACTCTTGCAGACTTTATTCTGTGCCCCTTTCTGCAGATCCTATGCAGAACTTCCCTTAAACTCCTTGAAGACCCCTTTCATGATTTTCCACTGTCCCTTTAATGGACTTTGAGTGGTTTAGAACACAATGTTTTTTGGACTTTGCTGTAAGTGTGGCTTAGGCTGACACTTATTTCCGACCCCTGAAGCCTCTTGACCGAGCATCTAAGATGGTAATGCTTGTTCTTTTATATTTACTTTGCCTTACCCTTCCATCCTATATGGAACTCTTTGATTTCTGGGACTCTATGGATAACTGAGCCATCCTTCCCCTGTGGACTGTGCTTGGGATATTTAGATCACTAATGTATTGACACGATGACTAAAGATTGTTTTCTGATCATCCGGTGTTCTTGCTGCTATTCTGTATAGCTGCCACAGAGCTACTTGTCTGTTTAATTCTCTTCTGCCAAAACCTCTGTAGGAGACTTGGTCTCCCAGTTTTTATACTGCACCTTTATAGCATTGTTTAGAGAGGGATCTATATGAATTTCATTACTAATTTGTAATAAACCTTTTGAACTTGGCGACGGTTTCCTGATCCTCATTGTGTAGCCAAATTGGTTGTACAGTCTAATTAGATCAGACGGAATTATTAAATGCTAACTCTATTTCCCTTTAGTGCGACAAGAAAGATCTGTCGGAGGACCAAGAGTAAGTAAAGTGTGGGCCCAGAAAACACTGTTTCAATTTCCATCCTTAGGGCAATAGGCCCCACCCACCGCAGTTCTGCAACAGTGCACAAATCCACAACATTTGCATATCCACTGCTCATGGCATAGCTGCACATCCTGAAAGAAGAGGTTGGCCAATGATTGTGTACGCAGAATTTGTCCTGGTACGATAAAACTGCTGTGGCCACTCCCAAGAATTACCAGTCTTTTTATAGCACCATGCCATATTTGTCTTACTGCACCGCTGAGTCATTACTTACCTCGTTATACACTTGTCCCAAAAAGGTTCCACTTTCCTATATAACTCACATGACCTCTCCCAGGTACCTCCCAGCAACACACAACAGAAAATCAAGTACCCAACAAATAACATTTGATATTTGATATGGCGCCTGACTAGATGACAAGAAGTGTGTGCCTTTGGAAAGGAAATACATTTTAAAAACAAATCACAGGGATGATGGCCAGCAGACCACCATGTCTGTGATTGCTTTTCAATAAAGCAGTCTTTTTTTACAAATGTAGCCCGTTCTTCTTAAAGTAAAACAGGATGTGTTGCAAAAAAAAACATTCACAAAGGGGAAGAGGTCCTTTGGGGACCCCTTCCTATTCCCATTTACAAATGGGTTACCGCCTACTTGAAGTAGGTGGTAAAATGTGAATGTTTTGCGACCGTATCTTGGTCGCAAAACATTTGCACATGCCACTGCAATTCAGTTTTAGGAAGGGATGCCCTAAACACGTCATTCCTGATACCGCATCGCAAGCCCAATTTGCAATTCGTTAATAAGTTGCTGAATCACAAATAGGGCTTTGCACATGTGAAAAAGCCTTCTAGCATTCGCAAATGCTTTGTACATGTGACCCATAATTACACCAAAATGACTGCATCATCACTACATGTTTTCCACGAACAGCCAGACAACGGACCTCTGGGTCAGAGGCCACTGTAGTGCTCCAGGGCTAGGGCAGAAAAGGGACAGTACGCACAGGTAGCGCCCCCTTCTTCCAAAAAGACAAAAATAGTTAGAATCCACAATGGTGTTTTAATCAAACAAAGATTGGATGGAAAATTAAGCTGTAGGACTAATAAAGCAGAACGGCCAGAAGCAAGAGGTCAAAATGTAGGTTTTTGCAATTAATGAAGGCGTGGCTTGTTGCTGATGGAGCCTTCTCTCCAACTGGTGCAGCTGAACGAGATGGATCTAATAAACATATGGGTAAAGGATTGAAGGAGATTACGTAAACCTAGAACCCATTAAGTCATTAAGCAGTCCTCCCACATGCACAATCTCATAACTTGTCTCCTTTTGGCCCAGTGACATAACCAGTCTAAACCGCGTGCACTTCAGCAAGTCTCTGCACCCCATGATTCTTCAAAAACGCAGGCTCCCTTGCACGCAGCCTTTGCCACCCTTGGTTCTAGAGTAGCCACAATGCTAAAGCATGGAATTCAATACCACAACTCACATATTTAAACATTTGTTTGATAAACTTTGGGCCAGATGTATGACCATTTTTAGTGGGCGCAAACAGTAAATCGAGCAGCTTGCATCTGCTAAAAAGGATTGTAGCATGTGCAAACCCTATTTTGCAAGTCGGTAGCCTATTACTGACTCACAAAATAGGGTTTGCGAGTTGCTATTCGGAATGGGTCTGCCAAAAGCGTCCCTTCCTAATAGCGAGTCACAGGGACATGTACGATTGTTTCGTGACTGCAAATGCGGTCGCAAAACAATCACAGTTTTCCACATACTTCAAGTAGGTGGGAAGTCAGTCGCCAACAGGAAGGGGTCCTCAGTGGACACCTTCCCCTTTCTGAATGTATGTGGAAATATTTTTTAAGAGCTGGTAGTGGTGCCACGGGCCACTGCCTGCCCTTAAAAATGAAAACAAAACTTTTCATTTTTTCTTTTAAAGGTATCCCTTTTTCCTTTAAGGAAAATGGGCTGCATTTGAAAAAAAAGTTGCTTTATTTAAAAAGCAAACACAAACATGGTGGTCTGTTGTCCCCAGCAGGCCACCATCCCTGGACTCGAGATGACAGGGCTGACCTCCTGGACTCTCGATGACCTCCTCCTGGCAAGCTGCTCCCTCGGTAGACCTGATAGTCAGCAAAACGGTGAACCGGGAAGATGCGTTCAGTGCCTGCAAATGCAGGGAGATGGCTCCTCCACTACAAGGGAGATGCTCCTTGGTTGGCGAAGTACTGGACAGACCACCAAGGGTTTGAGGAGGCTGTTCAGTTGCAGGACGAGTCATTTCTTGAAATTGTTGGGGGAGCAGCAGCCAGGCAGGGTTTGGCACCAATTTTGGTGCTGCTCCACAGTTCTTACGTTGTTGATGCTTATGTGTCTTCGTTTGACCCCTGGTAGACAAATATCAATTCCTGGTGTCAAAAGGGCTCATAAATACTGTGCTTAGGGGTGTCGCATATATGGTAGTAGGGCTACTTACCTCTGGGATGACTACACTTCCTGTCAGGAGTAGGCATAACCATGACCCAGAGTTCCTAGTTACACCCTTTTCAAAATAGTGAAACCCTTTCTTGGCTGTCCACTTCAGGTGGCCCACCTTAGGTGTGTGCCTAGTCTGAGAGTTTGACACACCTCCAGACAAGCTAATTTTCCAATTGACAAATGGGTCCTGAGCAGGAGGTGGCATTCCCTAGGTCTGGGGGAAGCCGGGTTCGCATATCGAAGGCAGCAGAGGCTTTGAAGCCTCGGGTCTTGATATGCTAAATCACTAGCCATCCTGCTGGAGGAGGTGTAAACACCTCCTGCCATAGCAGGCATTGTTTCCGACCTCTGAGAACGAGGGCTCTCCCTGGCAGGGGTCAGTAACGTGTCTGTGGTGACAGGCTGGTAAACACCAGTCAGCCAGCAAACTAGAGACTAGTAGGTTTTCAGGGGGCCCATCATGAAGCTAGGGAGCTCGTAATGACCAGTGGCCAGCACATGCTTTAAGATGGCTTCCCTGTTTACTTGCAATATCTAGTAATTGAGCTCGACATCACAGGAGCATATCTGCTCATGCAGATATGTCTTGAAATGTGATATAATGCACCCTGCCTCAGGCTTTAAGGGCTGCTTTAGGGGTGACTTACATATAAGACATGTAGTGTACTTTGGCACACAGGGATTTGCCATGTCGTATTTTCTCAAGGGCTTGCGTCCTTTCACGCATACTGCAATGGCAGTCTAAATGTAGTTTTTGTGTGGGTCACTTTGGGTGCAATAATACATGCTGCAGCCCATAGGGACCCTCTTTAGTGCCCAGTACCAGGGACTTACAAGGTTGCTATGTCCTTGCCAATTGAATTACACTGGAACATGTCAGTTGTGGGGAAAGAACATTGGCACTGGAGCCTGGTTAACAGGCTTCAGTGCACTGTCAGAGTCGAAAACCAACATCTACCAGTTCAAACGGGGGCAGAAAGTGGGGGGACATCTGCATAGAGAAATCCAGCTTCCTACAGTCCCAGTGCCGGACGAAATCCCAATCAAGATAACCTTAAAATGGTAGATTGATGTACACATCGGAGTCTGTCTGTCAGCAGGTCACTGTTTTATGTGCTTCAGCATGTTTTTGTGTGTCTATTTGCAAATCTCTATGAATGAATGAATGAATTAATGAATTCATTAATGAATGAACAAATTAATTAAATAATAAATGTATAGCACTGCAGCTGTCTCTGGAGAGGCGTCTTGGCACTTTAGTAAAATACAGACACTGAAATACAACTAGTTGGTAAAGTGGTGAGCCTTCAGCAGACTTTGAGTGGAATGTTCCCGAGTGACAGTGTAAGGGTATTCCAGAAGCTAGCTGTAGGACAGGGAAGGAACGTCTGCCTCTTCTAACTTTGCACACTTTTGGAATGCGCGGAAGGGGGGAGTTTGGCCGAACAGAGCGTACTATTGGGCTGATATCAAGTCATCCTCTCTCCCTCAGAAACAAACAACCTTTCTGATAGGAGGACCTGTGGGTAATGACCAAGGCTTTGAAATGTGCATCTTTTTTAAATGGCTGTCAGTGCCCTTCCGATGGGGAGTTATTGCCAGTCTGAAAGGGAGTTTTGAAACCATCCTTGGTGCAGCTTTCTGAACTAGCGGCAATGTGCGACATATACACCTGTAAGTCCAGTTAAAGGGCATTAACAAAGTCCAGTCTGGAGGTTACTAAAGAGTGCCCGATTATTGTTCTGGTGGAATCAGGAACAATGGAAGGATCTTATTAGAGACCTAAGCTGGGCAAAACAAGAAGGGGTGACCAAGGAGATTTGGGGTAGGAAGGTAAGATCATTATCAAACTTGAACCAAAGATTTCTGGCTGAGGAGGTAAGATTGGGGGGGTTTACCCAGTTCAGAGCACCACCAGCCGTGGGTATAAAGGGTCACCTTGCCTCCTAACAAAAAGCAAATCCAAATGATCAGAATAAAACACTAGCTTAATTCATGATCAGAATTAATCTTTAGACAGCTCCTTTCATCCAGCCTTCAATAGCCTTTAGATGGTTCCACAAAGCGGCCATTAAACGGTTGGCAGGAAAGCAGCAGCTGGGTATCACCAACATACCCAACTATTTTGAGACCCCAGGACTCAACGATGGGGGAACCACATAGACACCTTGGACACTATGGCCATGACAACACCTTAGACACAAAACACATATCATAAAGATTCATTGCTTCACCATTAGGCATCCTGGGACGACCTCAAATACTTAGGGTTAGGACTGGCAAGATGGGGTACCATAGGTGTTGCACCAGCCAGAGCCTGCCAGCCATATTCACAGTTTTATGATTCTTTTAATAAAAGTGCTCAAGATGGTATGGAAGGAGAACTTTAATGTGAAAGAAACAATTCCAGCAGGTTTTGCCAATGTTTTGTTTTTTTAGAGCTTTAGCGCGATATCGACCCAAAGGTATCGGAGCGCTTTACATGAGCAGCAGTTGCGTTACAGATGGACACATTCATTTTATTAGGCACAGGGAGATTAAGTGATTTGCCCAAAATACCAGAATGTTGAGCGTCCCTGCCTGTAGGTCTCTTCAGTGCATGTGTGAATGTATGGTGGACATATCTAAATTAACTTCTGTGTTAGAAGAAAACAATTGAAAGACAAACACCACACATATGCGATGGCTACATTTGAGTAGTTTTTCTTATGCTTTAAAATTGTTTGAAAGATGGCCGCCGAAAGCGCACGTGCATCAGCAATGGCCATCTTTGAATAAAGTGTCTTAAAAGCTTAAGAAACCCCATTCAAAGATGACTGCCATGCTTGTGATCGAATGCACAGCAGCCATCTTTAAAAGGTTTCTTCAAGCAAAAGAAAATACATTCAGTGATGTCCATCACAGATGCGAACACACCCATGATGGCCACTTTGAATAGATTTTTCAAAGCATAAGACTAACCCTTAATAGATGGATGCAGCAAATGTATGTGGGCGGTTATCTTGAAATGGTTAAAAACCATTTGAATGTGGATGTATGCCAATTAAGAAGAGGAGGGGGAGGCGCTCAGAGCATAAAAGGGCAAGCTGGATCTGTGGGGGGGGGGGGGGGGGCAATAGTTTTCAATGAAGGGGGCGGGTATGAAGGTGTGGAAAGAGTGTACTGATGTCAGCGGTGGACAGATGCATGTCATTCAATTAAAACATGGGATGACTGAAATCTCTTTTGACGGACTAATGGTTGCCTCAAGATAGGCCCATCTAGTGCTCTTGCCACCTGTTTGGTTATGTCCTCGTAGACATTCACATTCCTCCCTATATTGGTAGCGGAGGTGTTCTGATTGTAAGTGAAGTGCTATGCAAAAAATGATGGACGTAATGCTGAATAAATCATGCATTCACCCCCAGTCAAGAGATCTGAGTTAAATCTAGTGGTCTTTTGCTCACCATGCCACCCCAGTTTAGTCCCAGCCATATGCAAATCAGTCTTGACCCTGTTCCTCACTGGGACAGTCCAGTCCAAACTGCCAAGCCTGTTCCTTTCTGGGCTGGAAACAAGCATCCTGGGACCTGTTTCGGGGTATTACCCATCATCAGCCAGGCTTGCTTGAATCCAGTGGCACCGTGAGCAAGGGACTCAGGTCTGGGCATACCCCTGATTGTAAGAGAAGGCAGAGACTACTGAAATCTTGCCAGCCATTGTATCGGCCATGTTACGATACAAGGCCACACCCTTACAGTCTGGCTCGGTATTCTGCAGTCTTGCAGAGAGCATGGAGCTGGAGTTATGGTTCCAGGGAATTGGTGTGGTCTTGGCATGGCACTGTGCTCTTCCTTGACTTCCTCGACTGAGCATCCTCAGTAATTGTCCTGAACTCTGGACAGCATCCTCAGGATGAGGTAGGTAAATAATAGGACTACATTATATAGACACACACACACAAGTATAAAAATTCCAGACCCCAATACAAACATTTCAGGTAATATAGTGTTAAATCTATGTAAATAGTGAAGTGATCTAGGCTAATAGATAGACGTGCTGAAAAAGTTAACTGTGGGTTCTACAGAAATAAGTCACAATGCACATTACCTTTAGGAAACACACATAAAAATTGCATGGACAATTTATCTGTGCTTGTTGGAAAACGAGGCAGCATCTGTGAGGCCTGCACAAATAACATGACTACATTTGTCCTTCACTGGGAACCAAACACCCAATTGTAGCGCCTGACTCTCAGAGGGTAGCATTGCAGAGCAGTCTGAGGCTTACTCAAGGGAGGTGGTGTGGGCTAGTAATCGCCATTTACAGGTGCGCAAAAATAACACTCAATAATTGATTGTCCAGTCTGTACTTTGCTTTATAAAAGTAAGAGTACATTTATTAAACACACACACTACTCAATACTATGCACCAATTTACAAATATACATAAGCTGTTGGAGTTACTTTGTGACATTGCATAACATCTCCACCCCTCCCGCAGGGGCGTGGGGTCTAGTACCACCACTCCCATGTATGCACATCATCTTGCCCCCAATGCAGTTGGTTGAGCATAACCTGGGGCGAGGGCCCGGTGCAGTAGCACCATCCCAGTGGCGACCCCCCTAATTATCTCAACAAGCCTTTAAAATAGATAACCCTGCCTTGGTGACATATAACCCTGACTGAACACGTCCTACTGACCATAAAGTATGCACCTCTATATCTTAGGGGTAGCAGTCTGGGTTCTTCACCTAAGCGCAGCAGCAAGAATACATGTTTAAGCAACACTTTAGAATGACAGTACTCATCACATTTGTGGATCACTAGAATCCATTGCAATTGCAGCCCCTAAAGGCATCACAGATAAAATCATAGGATTATGCATATACAGCCAGACACCCTAGGAGGAATATCTGGCAACATAACCCCACTTTGCTTATGACATCACCTCACACAAGTACTTCACATTACACATGTGACCTTCAGTCCCTCTAAAAGAAATAACATCAGTAAAAGCATTTCTGGTGCAATTACATCTCTTCTCCTCCAGGGGATGCCCTTCTCTAGACATCCACTACTCAGCCCTTCACTCCATTAGGCACTTCTCAACCCTCCTCCAGCTGTAGAACGAAAGTTCCAACCCCAGAAGAGTTAAAATGCTGGCTGAGCCCTTGAGGGGTTATTCCTTTCAAATACACAGGAAACTTAGGGAGGGACTCATCTTCGTGCTGGGGGGCGGGGGGAGACTGCGCATTTCCAGCAGCTCCTCCCAGCACCTTTTCACAAGTGAGGATGACCCCCCTCCTCTGGGGGGGCCACCAGGCACCAAAACGACGAATTCCCCATGCTTGGCAAGGCATTATGGGGCGCTTCAGGCTCTTCTCCATGAATATTTTATTAGCGTCTCTCTTGCTGTGCCGGGGAGAGCCGCAATGTGGGCCTCGGTGGGGGGCCCGGTCCCACCCGGACCCCCAGGTGAACGTAGGTGGCTCGGGGAGCCCACCCCCGGCCGCTCCTCCTCTTTTCCGGGGCCCGGTCCCACCCCCGGCGCCTCGCACCGCTTGTGGTCTTCCTCTGGGGGCCCAGGTCCCACCCGGGACCCCCGCATGGCCATTCGTTGGAGGGCAGCCCGGGGAGCCCACCCCCGGCTGCCCCCGCCGGCTCCCCGCCTGGCCAGCACCCATGCTTGCTACCGCAGGAGCCGGCGATCCGTTCTGGTCTGGCGGGCCCGTCTTCACCCGCTTCGCCGGGCTTTGGGGGAGTGCGACGTCGCTCCCCCCCACACGCCAGCCATCACCGCGAGGCCCCGGAGTCTCCCCGCGGCCGGTTCTCCGCACGGGGCCCGGAGATGGGGTCCCGGGCCCCTCCCTCGGCTTGTGCTTTTTTACCGGGGGCCAGGGTGGGCCTAGGGGTGAATCTTCACGGGGAGTGTGACGGCGCTCCCCGGCCTTGCTTCGGGGCCCGGGGATGGGGTCAAGGGCACCCTCTGGTCACCTTCACGGTGGGAGCGTGACGGCGCCCCCCGGCTTGACTTCTCTTTGGGGGGCAGCCCCCGGGACCTGACCCACCCCGGGGGCATCTTTGAGACCGGCGGCAGAGCCCCACGCGCTTCGTCGTCGGTCTTCTTAGGGGTCAAAGGTCGCCTACCTTCTGGGGGCCATATCTCAGCCCCTGGGGGTCCGATCTGCCCCATTTTTACATCTTCTTGCTCCTGGTGGCGTCACCCAGCCACTGGGAGCACTCTCCTTCACCCTCCGGGTCTCCAAGAGGGTGCATTCTGCAGGGAGCAGTCTTCACTGGCTCCCTGCATCAGCTTTTCGCCTGGCCTTCCTCCTGGGCCTCTCTTCTCCCTGCGCAGAGGCGCCTGCTTCTGCGCACCAGTTGTGGGCTCTTCTTCTGGCGCTGTTAGGGCCCTTGGGGGCAGTCAGGGGGTACCTCCTTCCAACTGCCCATTGCCAGGCTCCAACACCTTCCGCCTCAGCAGACCACACCCCAGAGAGAGCTTCTTTTCCTGTCCAAGCACTTTTTAAAAGTTGAGTAGGGGGCTGGCAGGAAGTCTCTGTTGGTCCTATCAAACAGCGACACATCACTTCCCTGCTCCTGCTCCCTCCTTCTTGTCCAGCCTCTGGGTTTGTTCAAAATGGCGCTGTCCAGTGTCTCTGGCCATATGATCTCTGAAGCCTCTTCCCCCCACGCTGCCTTCCCTCCTTGGTGCCTGGCACCTAGTGATGGATGAGCCTGTAGCCCCACCCATCATCTCTTCCTGGAGAGGAGGCCTTAGCTTGTGGGAGAAAGGTTATCAATCCATCCTGCTGAGGTCAGCCCTCAGCCAGGGTCTGGTTATGGCTTTCTCAGAGAAATATTACAGTCCTGTATGACCCAAAAGCAGTACAAATATGACTTTGGACTCTGCAGAACACTTCTTTTCACATCAGCTACAGTGGACTTTAGTGCGTGTCTGGAATATGTAGGCCTTAGGAGAGTGAAACTAGCCCATGTGCTCCCTATCCCCATAAAAGAATAATGGAATAAACACTGTAAAGCACACTGACTTTCCCTGGCATGTTTCTTTCCAGTGTATAAAGCCTATTCCATGTCACCACCCAATTCTGCATAAGTCCTGCCACACCATTCACTTTGTAGCTGCTCCTGGATTGCGCACGCTAGGAATCTCCCCTGCGCAGCCCGTACACGGGGGCACACGCATGTATACATGTGTCTGCATGTAACCAGACCGGTGTCCCTTACTCCAGCTGCTGCGCAGTGGCCTGGTCAAGCCAGGGGGACACCAGTAAAATCCTCATGCAGTCTCTTATATCCTGAGTTCACTCTGGGTGAGTCCCACTTATGAGGCTCCCCCACAGTAAAAGCTCAACAATTAGGTGCTCAAAAAGCGAAAACTCCGGGTGGCCCATTGTGTTAGAACCACCTTCTAACAATGCTAAAACACATAATTAGATTATATTTCTTTGCATTCAAAATTGACAAGTCATCAATAATTAGAATAGACTCCACAGAAAAGGTCACCACATTTCTATCTGTTAAAAAAACACGAGAGGTCAACAGTAGAAATTGTTTTTTACACTGTCATGAAGAACTGAGTACAGGCTATAAACAAGGGGGGATTCTGACTTAGCCGAAGATAGATGTTTGAACCGGATAGGCTGGGAGGGGCCCAGTGATATCAAACAAGAGATAATCACTCGCTATGCAGAAAAACAAAAATGGGTTTCTTTGATTATTTCATCCCTACTCTGAGAACTAAAAGAAAAACCCACAGGAGGGGGCGTCTGCTCAACATAGGCATGTACAGTGTTTAGGTATTATCCTATCTGCTCAGCTTGGTATTTGCACCATAGAAATATTTGTAACGTGTGTTTGTGGTGGCTTTTCCAGTGAATATATACTACTGTAATACAGAACTTTAAACTTCAGACCTTGGTCTCTGTATGAGACTGGCTGATTTTCTCACTTGATTGATTTATTAAAACCATATTATTGTGTAAAATTGTTGTGTATTATTTTATTAATAGATAAGGAGACAGAAGAGGAAACGCCTATAGTTGATCCCGGTAGGACATGCCAGGACACTACCCATACATGCAGTTTTTGTTTAGTTCCTTGTTCTGCGCTAAACTGAAAACATGTAATAGTGGCAACCAAACTCCCAAGCCTGAGGGCGATCTTAGAAACTGGACTTTCTATGGCTGCAACATCTCCAACATGGAGTGATTAAGAATTTTATTTATTCTTTGATTACTTTGGAACAAAAAGAAAAAATACAAAACTCAGACAGTCTTGTCTCTGGATCAATCACCAGTATTTTGCATTCTCACTGGGTACTTGAGCCGTGAATTGATATGTTGTGTAATACTCTGAAATTGACTGTAGTTTCTATTTGTTATCCTTTAAGCTTTCTTTCTGCTCTTCCACCTGCTCAGGAAGTAATGAGCTCAAGGCAGACATGCTAGTCATGCTGATGGTAAATGTTGCTTTGAGTGTGGAGAGTTTATTTGGCTGATTCATCATCAGATCAAGGTGCATTAGTAGGAACCTGCCTTTCTGGAGCTTCTTCATAGCAACACCCTCTCTAATTTCCCTTTCTCTCCCTGGACACTCTGAACCTTTATGTAGCAACACAAATTGGTGCTTCCACGTGGTAGAGTTCTTCAAGTGTGGTGCCCCTACGGACTCAGGGTATAAAAGTGGCATTTCTTTTATCAGTGCTGTGAATTTATGCATATGCTTAAGCACTCTATATATTCTTTAATAAAATGCATACAAAGGTCTTGTTATAACAAGAAAAATTGATATTAAAGTAACTGTGCGCAACAAAATGAACATGTAAAGTTTTCTTTGTGTCTTTCCACGTGGGATTCAAATCCATTGATAAATGTATATAGGATAAGGGGGAAGTGTTATTATTGATTAGCGTGACAGTGGGACAAACTTAAGGCTAACGAGGAAAGGCATCAAGGGCAGGGGAGTGAAATAGACGAGAAAGCCATCCAATCACGAGCAATGGGCTGACCCAAAGTTTACTCAATGTATTGTCTTATTCACAATGGGTCTTTAAAAAAGGCAGCTAAAGCTACCTGTAGAAGAGACCTAAAAAGGCAAGGTCCAAATAAACTTTATAAATAGCAAAAGTTCCTTAGCTAACAACAGTTAAAAAATATTAAATGAAAGAAACTGGTAGAAAAATGTCCCTAACCAATGATATGACTGATATGATAGAAGTCTACAACTTCCATTGTTATTTTAGGGGAAACTTTGAAAAACTCTGTAAAGCGTGGAAATGATACTCTGTATTTTCTTGTAGTTGGACTTAGTCATTCAATGAATCATGTGGTGGGATAGGGATTGTGGATTCTCCCCTGTGAACACATTCGGACTAGTATAGTTTAATGGAATTCAATTCTTTACAGTGTCAGATGTTTCAAAACTGATTCTGACTGTGGCTTCACAACATCAGTTGTGCTGACTATGAAATCATATGAAAATCATAGAAGTAGCAAAAACTCTAGATGGAGAATACTGCATCTCAGGGATTGATGCATGATGACCAGGTCCTCTTCGGCTGCTGAGTTGATGAAGCTTTCCTTTCTCTCCAGTGGGATCAGGGTGCAGATTGATGCTGAGCAGAGTTCCAGAGCTTCTGATAAAACCTTAGAATCTTAAGGTAGAGAGGAACTGGGGAACTTTAAATCTCAGAGCAGGGTAGAGAATGTGTGAAAACCAGAGAGTTTGCTTCTCTCTTTGGGGATGTAGCTGGACCTCTTCCTCACCCTTCTGATAAGCCTTTGAAAACATTTATATATTTTGGATGATAAATAATTACCACTTTAAATCCTGAAACTCAAGAGGCAAGAATCTTGAGGCTGATCGCCTTCTGATGAAGCATATCATACTGGTAGCCTAGTGTACGCCCCTGTACAAGGCTGGCGCCAGGCTCTTTTCAGACCGACAGATTCACACAGGAGTGTTGGGCTGTACAGCTAATAGCTCTTCTGACTTCCTGGCAGCAGAGAGAAAGGCACGTTCAAAAGGTGGGGCACCTGATCAGCCCTGAAGGTCGATCGAGAAGTTGGCTTCTCCACCCCTGATCTGCAGATTCATCAAGGGAGGACTACGGTGCAGGTGAGAACATCTCTTCTGACTCTTGATTGAAGAAGTCAGGCACTTCTTACTGTTCTCAGTTTCTTAGAAGGATTGTGTCCACAATGTGGCTATGTGGCTTGTTTCAAGCCCGTGCAGCATGGAATCAGTCAACACACTGGTCCGTATTGCTCCTATTGGTTTCCTTATTCCTGGTATTCACCTAATGTGGTGGCTCCAGGAAATCCCTGGCTACCCTTACCGATTAGCTTCCTCCTCCATGGTAACGAATATATCCCGGTATTCCTTGGGCATTCAATGAACGCTGACCAGCTCCAGTAACCCGTTATGCCACGGGTATACCCTCAAATAAAGCCAGGCTTTCCGTCACATTCATAATCACTGACCCTGCGGCTTAGGCACCCCTTGGACCATTGTGTTTATACCAACTGCACTATCAACTTAATTAGGCATCCTTCTCAGACAACACAATCCTTTTGTCCTGATGATGATCCCACTATTGCATGAGGGATTGAAACGCCGTCGACTTTAGCACCTTGACACTGAATTGTTCATCATAACTATTGTATATTGGTGCAATGGTGCCTGAGCTCTTTTAACTTTTTTTCTCAACACTACCCCACTTTCCTTTGTGTTTTCTCCATGTTATTTATAATGTAAATAAAAATGTTCATCCCTCCACAGGAATTCTAAGACAAAGTCTTTATTATATTACCGTGCTAATCTGTTCAATTTATCTGTACTGTAAGGGATCACTGTTCCTTTATAATTAATGCTTCTAGAGGAAAGCATTAATCCTAATGCTTCATAACTGTGCAATACAATTGGACCATGCAATTTGTTTACTTGTACGTGGTCCCTCATAGAGCTCTGAGTTTCCAAAAACATGGCATATGGCACTTCACAATATCCAGCATTTTTTTAAACTTATTGCTGAAGTATTTAGGATTATCAGACAGCTTTTCTAGTCTTACTTTAAGCTGGTTTAAGGCATGTCTCAAATCCTGATGATTTCTGATTTTGGACGGCCAAATATACATAACACACTTACTTAATTCCTAAAGTGGTCCAGGTCTTCACCTCCTGTAAAAAAGATAGCCCTCTCTTTTTGCTACATCAAAGGAAAGGTAATTGGTCGGTTGAGAGGCAGGGAGAGCTGCCATCAGCCACGCTTGGATCAGTGGTCGGATTCAGTCCCTCTGGGAGCACTGCATCTGGTGTCTGGGTTCATATCCCCCTCGATAGGTCTTCTTGGTTATAACACTTTTTCTAGGTTCAGTACAGGATTTGTAGGTCTTATATGGATCTATTAATTTAATTTCCAGCAAGCAGATTATGATCTGTGATAATGAAATAAAGTACCATGTTTACTTTCTTATAGAATTATACTTCTGGAGAAAGATCTGACCTACGTAAAATGAGATTCAGTGTTTTAGAGACAAAATTATGTATATCATTCACAATGTAGCATAGAGGTGACACCAAGGGAAATATTTTACATTCCTTTGAGGAGATTACATGATGCAATTGCCCCTATGCCCGGTTTACACCGTTTCTTGTCCATTGCATAAGAGAATTGATGCAAATGGAAAGAAGTCATCATGCACGGGTGGAGCAGTAAGGTAGAGGTAGCTGAATCGACAAATCCTCAGCATTTTTGAGTGTGCAGACAAATGGTGAGCCTTGCCAGGCATCCTACAGCCACTCACCTCTGTCTCCAATGCATAACTGGCCTGATGCCAATGTTATTTATTTATTTCTACAGTGCAGTTAGCTTCAAAAGGCATTATGGAACTAGGAAAGAGACACAAAGAGAGAAAATAAGGAAACACAAGTAGAGAAACCGAGGTGATAGCATAGCTTATTAGAAGAGGCATGTTTTAATTAATTTACAAAATCAGAAGTGTGAGGAAGTTTTTTGGGCAGACCTTTCCAGAGAGTGTGAATTAGGAATCTGATTAGTCTTTGTCTAGAATGATCTTAGAACGTGAGGGATGTAGAGAACCACCAGGCGTGGCTTGGATGGAGTATAATGTGAAATCAAAGAGGATATTAGTTTGGGGCCATATTGCAAAGGGCCTGGTGCATGATACATAAAGCATTCAATTCAGGAGATGCAAGTACAGAGAATGATGTGTCTCAGCAACATGATGAACTTTCCTCAGTCCTTTTACCAGCTGTACCACCATGCATTGAAGACTCTAAAGTTTGGAAATATGGCAATTGTGAACTGAGCATTTCAGGGGTCTGTTCTTGGAGTGAAAGACAAGGGCTGGGAGAAGGCCAGTGCGTTCAGCGATGAAGGGCCCAGCGGGCAGAAGTTTGCACACACTATTTTCATAGTAGTCTGGATCCCATGAGAAAATTGTGGATGAAATGTACGGCTTAAACAAGACCAGACATGCTTAAGTACAGTGGTGGCTGGCTTTAACCAAAAGTGGAAGGGCAAAAACAAAAACATGTATTCACTTACCTTGCAGCGTGATTTGCTCCTCCCTCTGTTGTCTTCCAGGAAGCTCCTGATGCAGGAACTGCACTTCACAATCCTGGTGCTGCCTTCACAGCATGAAAGCAGCGCCATAGAGCAGGCTCTCCCAGCACTCCCAAGAGCTTTCTCTAACCCAGCTGTCTAAGACAGCTAGGTTAGAAAACTTTAAAATGTGGATGTCTGGCTGGCCATCCCAAAATGGCCGGCCAAAGAGACATGCACATTTTAAAGCACGCAGCTCCTTGTTGCTGTCACTCGGCAAAGCTGGCCCAGCCCTGTTCTGACACTTAGTTCATGATAGGTTTATGAAAAATAAAATGGTAATAAACTTTATTACTGTTTTATTTTTCAGCTCTGGGGCTTTTGGGGCGATGCTCCTTCGCTCAAATGGAGGAGCCGCCCCTGCTTAAGTATAGAGAACACCAAGTAGTGCCGAAACGTGTCAGCAAACATGGTGCTAGGCATCCAAGTTGCTATGTTGCTGCAGCCTGTTTCAAAAGACAAGGGAAACCCAATAAGCAATTGGTCAGGGGCCTTGGGTGCGTATATGATTTCTAAAGACAGGGGTCCCTAGACACTTTATAGATACTGTAGGTAATAAATATAGACTAAGTAGATTCTATATTCTTTGTCCAGCCGGACAGAATTTAATATTCAATAAGTACATAGAGGGAAATTCATACAAAATTCAAGTGGGACACAACCTGCATCCTACTACCACATATAGATAAACAACAATTAGGGAAAAAGATTCAGGCAAGGAAAACGAGTCTGTAAACCATAGAATATAGCAGACTTGAATACCGTGGCAACACCATTGCAGAAAAGGCTATACAATGTATTTACATGCATATGGTGTACAAATTGACGACGTTTCGATCCCTGCGACAGGATAGAGGGATCATCTTCAGGACATTTTGTTATTCATGCCTGTATACATTGTGCTCAGGACAATACAAAAATCCTGTCCGAGAACATTTGGCAATGATTGCTACATACAGCGCAAACCATGGAAATAAGGATTAGAGGGAAGGAAGGGGAGGAAGAGGAGAAACCATATGGTTATTATGGGCATTGGTGGACCATACACGAAGGGGAAAACGTCTGTGTGGTGTTGGCGACGAAAAGGGGTAACTTAGTCCCGTGGGTTCAATGGCCATGGGAAGAAGCGAGAAAGAAAATAGAAGAACATTGTAAAGAACAGAGGAGTGCCAGAAAGCAAGTGGATTGCTCTGGCGAATGGGAGTTCAAAAAGATTTTTGGCCGTGTCTATTATCACATAGTGCCCGTGATGCTGATACTATAAAAGCCGCCAGATTTCTTACCTAGTTGTCACCTGTATGAGGGCAAACAGTGGCTTGGCTCAGTTAATTTACCTGCCGAAAAACCAAACGTGGTAACCTGTAATTAAGTGAGTTGGAATGAGAGCCATACTCTGTGCGCTATGCATTCCGCGTGAACAATAATTTGTTTAACTGCTTACCGAAGGACAGTGCATGTCGGGGTATTGAGGTGGGATTTCCTCGATGGGAATCTAAAGAAACACAAGTAATACGTGAGGGAATGGCCTGTGCCTCGATAGTGAAGTAATATGTGCAGGGACCAGCAGAGCTATGCTTACCCGACCAGCTGAGTCGCAACGCACAATTGGCAGGCGGCGGTTGAATCCACTGTGAGGGACCTGTAGGTCAAAGTGGAAATTAGTACGGGGTAGTATGCGAAGACGGAGTATCTTAATGCAAACGTGGCGAAAAAACGTACCGAGGGTATCTCGGGTTGGGACCATGCGATGGGGTCCTGGCGAGTGGTTGCTGGAGACACTGCTTGTGGTGAAGTGAGGGGATGTTAGGGGAGCGATAAAAATGGGAGAAGGTCATGTGATAGACATCATGTGACCCACCTACACGTCATCAATGTGTAAAGTGAGGCGTGGATTAAAGTGTAGAATGCGGTGGCCATCTCAAGAGGGTGTGTAGGGAGTAAGGATAGATAGACGGTTACTCTTGGTGAAGGTTAAAAACACAGAAGATATAAAAAATATGAAGTACTCATGAGCAAGGTTTAAAAACATGGAGAATGAAGGCACAGATTATTATATAAGGAAGAAAATATCAGTACATTAATAATCATACAGTTCCATTTCTTGAACAGGGCCACCAATGTATTCAGTTAAAGGGGGCCAAGCAAAGAGTTATAACAAAGAGGTTCAATCCTCAAGGCAGTTTAGGCCATCGTGGATACTATTGGTTTTCAGTATCCATTTTAATTCCTCCTTATTTAACAGCTGATGAATATCCGCTCCTCTTGGGGGAATTTTTAACAGAGTAATGATTGTCCATTTTATGTCCATTTCAGTATGTCCAGTTGCGATGCGTTGGGGGTTCTGCAGCGAATCCTACTCCGATATTGGCAGATCCGAATGCGTGCTTTCTGTGTGATCTGCCCTACGTATATTTTGTTACATGGGCAAAAAAATCACATAAATAACATTTGTGGTGTTACAGTTTGTGAAGTGTTTTCTTTCAAACTTTATTTGTTCATGTACAAAGTTTTTTCCTTCTAAAGTGGTGTCACACATGATGCATTCACCGAAGTTTGCATGTCCAACAAAACGTGGGAGCGCCCAGAGATCATTCAAGGTTCCCTTGGTTTCTGTAGTAGGTAATGCTGCTCGTACTAAATGATCTTTAATATTTTTTGCTTTTCTAAAGGCAAAAGGGGGGCGTTCAAGGCTTAGTATACCGGCATTGATTACTTTCCAGTGTTTCATAACACTTTTTCTTATGGCATTTGACACAGATGAAAAAGTGGTGACACAAACGAGCCGGTTCTGTGTCTTTTTTGGCTCCAAAAGCACATCTCTTTGGCAATACCAGGCCCTTTTCAGGGAACTGCGGACGAGCTTGCGCTGGTAACCTCTGGTGCAGAGCTTGTCACTCAATGTCTGGGCTTCAAGGAAGTAATCTTCCTTTAAATAACAATTTCTTTTTATACGGAGGAACTGGGAGTAGGGGAGTGAGTCACAGAGGGCACGGGGGTGGTGGCTGTCGTAACTCAGTAGTGTGTTACGTTCGGTTGGTTTCCTATATAGGCTGGTTATCAGCTGTCCCTCGGGTGCTGGATTTTTAGGTCAAGAAATTGAATGATTTTATTTATTTTCGGAGAGAGTGAATGTGAGTCCACTGTAATTATTGTTAAGCCAGTGGAGGAATTGCATTAGTAACTCATGAGATTCTTGCCAGATCATGAATATGTCATCTATATACCACTTCCACAGGGCAATGCCACTGTGTAAGGGGTTCACAGAGTTAAGGATGCGCCTCGACTCGAGGTCATCCATGTAGAGGATCGCCAGGTTCGGGGCGAAGACTGCTCCCATAAATGTACCTCTGACTTGTCCATAGTATTGGTCATTAAAGAGAAAGAAATTTTTGGTCAAACAGATCTCTAGAAGCTGCAGTATAAATAGTGTAGGGACTGCAGGTAGACATGGGCGTTTGTTCTGAACCCGTTCAATGACGAGCATAGAGTCAACTTGGGGAATGTTGGTGTAAAGTGACTCTACATCCAACGTACACATTGTGTTGAATGTAGGGTCAAATGGGTATTCCTCAATTAGGTTTATCATAGCCATACTGTCTCGTATGTAACATTCGGTTTCTGGCACGAATTCTTTAATGAAATGATCCACGTATTGGCCCAGTGGTTCCAAAATGGAACCGCAGCCTGAAACTATGGGGCGGCCAGGCGGGGTTTCTGAATTTTTATGAATCTTAGGCAGGGTGTATATTACAGGTGTTCTGGGTGATTTAGTGTTCAAGAACAGGTGTTCTTTTTTGCTCAGGAATCCTGCTTCCAGGTCTTCATTAGTGACCTGGGTAATCAGTTTTTGGATTTCTTTAGTAGGTTGGTAGGGAGTCTACTATAGTGGTCAGTGTTGCTTAGTTGTCTTAACATTTCATTTTTGTATTTTTCTTTGTCTTGTAAGACAATTCCATCGCCATTGTCAGCAGGCTTGATGACAAGAGAAATATTAGACTTAAGGGCAGAGAGAGCTTTTTTCTCATCAAGTCAGATGTTATAAGGTATGAAGGCTCTCTGACTTTCCAATTGGGTTGCGCCATTGAGAACCAATTTCTCAAAGGTCAGGATTTCTCCTGGGACCATACTAGAAGATGGCGAGAAGGTAGAGGGTGGTCTGAAGGGAGTGTTGGTATTAGTTATGAGTTTAGGGTTAAGGAGGAAATAGCTATGCAGTCTTATTTTCCTAAAAAATCTGAGAAATTCAGTTGGTACAAACGAGAGACCTTTATTCAATATGGATTGCTCACATATAGAGAGTTGGTGATTGGTCAAATTAAAAATAGGGAGCATGGAGTTAGGAAGGATTTCTGCATTGGGAGTAGCTACTCCCAATGCAGAAATCCTTCCTAACACCACGCTACTCCCAATGCAGAAATCCTTCCTAACTCACGTATTACTTGTGTTTCTTTAGATTCCCATTGAGGAAATCCCACCTCAATACCCCGACGTGCACTGTCCTTCAGTGAGCAATTATACAAATTGTTGTTCACGCGGAATGCATAGCGCACAGAGTATGGCTCTCATTCCAACTCACTTAATTACAGGTTACCACGTCTGGCTTTTCGGCAGGTTAATTAACTGAGCCAAGCCACTAAGCCCTGTGTTTGCCCTCATACAGGTGACAACTAGGTAAGAAATCTTGCGGCTTTTATAGTATCCGCATCACGAGCACTATGCGATAATAGACAAGGCCAAAAATCTTTTTGAACTCCCATTCGCCAGAGCAATCCATTTGCTTTCTGGCACTCCTCGGTTCTTTACAATTTTCTTCGATTTTCTCTCTTGCTTCTTCCCACGGCCATTGAACCCACGGGACTAAATTGCCCCTTTTCGTCGCCAACACCACACAGACGTTTTCTCCTTTGTGTATGGTCCACCAATGCCCATAATAACCATATGGTTTCTCCTCTTCCTCCCCTTCCTTCCCTCTAATCCTTATTTCCATGGTTTGCGCCGAATGTAGCAATCATTGCTAAATGTTCTCGGACAGGATTTTTGTATTGTCCTGAGCACAATGTATACAGGCATGAATAACAAAATGTCCTGGAGATGATCCCTCTATCCTGTCGCAGGGATCGAAACGCCGTCGACAATTTGTACACCATATGCATGTAAATACATTGTATAGCCTTTTCTGCAATTGTGTTGCCACACTATTCAAGTCTGCTATATTCTATGGTTTACAGACTCGTTTTCCTTACCTGAACCTTTTTCCCTAATTGTTGTTTGTCTATCTGTGGTAGTAGGACGCAGGTTGTGTCCCACTTGAATTTTGTATGAATTTCCCTCTATGTACTTATTGAATATTAAATTCTGTCCGGCTGGACAAAGAATATAGAATCTATATAGTCTATATTTATTACCTACAGTATCTATAACGTGTCTAGGGACCCCTGTCTTTAGAAATGATTTTGCTGCAGCCAGCAATCTTGCTCCATGAATTTGAGATTCTTCTTTTTGTAGTTATTCATTTTAGAGTTTGCTGAGGAGAACCAAATTACAGAGAAGTATTCTGGAAGGCAACATGTTTGAGAAAACAAACGTTGAACTAAGCGTGTTAAGAGAATCGACCTCTAGCATCATTTTATTTTGTCAAGAATGCCAAACTCTCTTGGAAAGGGTGTCAGTCTTTTGAACTTGAATTCTTTTGTGAAGCAATAAAAAGAAATCTTTCATTACTGCACCTTGATAGTATTATAAGTAGGTTATGGAATATTAAGTAAGTGATATATGTGCTGCCTGGATAGGATTTAATAAATCATTAACAGATATTTAAATACCTTCCAATTGTATTAAAGGTATGAGAAAAGAATCATCTCATTCCATAATGCGGCGGGTATGAAGTCAGAGGGAGTTGTCGCACTGATAGGGATGAGTTACGACAGCATTACATTGGTCAATTATATTTTAGGTGTGGAATCTGGGGATCGCGGTTCGATCCCCGGAGGCAGATTAGCCCAGCACCATGTGACTCTGGGCAATAGCTTGCTTAATCTTCCCGACGGCCCCCAGCGCCTAGAGACCCTTACGGGGGATAGTTCGCGCTTTACAAATGTGGATTATTATTATTATTATATGTTCCAGTTTTATAAAACGTCTGATTCCTATTAACACACAGAGAGTTGGTCACAAAGAGATATTTCAAAGGTATGTCCTTTCAAGTTAAATGCAGTGGTTAATAACCCAATTGAATGTGAAATATGGCAAATGGAAAGAAAGTAATGCAGCAAAAGATAAGACGAGTGAGCTGATTAAGTACAAGAATAAACTGATTGATACCAGCAACGAGAGAACCAACGTCATGCCTTGAAAACCCTGGCAGGGATGGAGAACAAATTAGGAGAGAAGATAGAAATGGAAGGACTGAGAGTGATGCAAGAGACCCAGCATCTATCACGGTCATAGGGACAGAAACTTGCCGCATTACTGGTGACTCAGATAGCAGCTCCCAGGAGGAACTTAAATCTGGAAAGGCAGAAACCTTAAGAACAAATATCCAGGACAGTGAACAGGAAACAGCACCAGGCCAAGTCCAGACTCTGCAAGAGTCACCTTAGGCAGAAAAGCCATATTAGTTTCCTTTGAGCGTACCTCTTGAAGTGCGCCCTGGTGCATTGTGTAAGATCGTCCCCACCCAGAAGAAACTGTAGCATTGGTTCCATAAATTGCACAATACATGAATCATCTTTCTGCAAAAGCTGCCAATTCTATACCTTGCTCGCTTCTCTCCATACTAGCAATCTTCTTTCACTCCAGTCACTTAAGCTCTCTTTTCAGTTTCGATTATTGTTAGGCCAACTTTTCTCTCCATTTGTGCATTCACACCCTTGTACTCACTCACCAAGTATGTAAATCATGCAACTACTTGAATGACGAGGTGTTTTAATAACAGGTAATAATCCAAACTTTGCCTTCAAAGTGAATCCCGAGCCCCAGTGTTCAAATCATAGACCTCCCATGAAGAGTTGATGTAGATATGTTCTTCCTTTTATTTTCAATCTTCGCATGCATTCAGTACTTACAGTACAATATGGAGCCAACACATGTTTCGTCTACGGTAGGTTTACCACTGACTTCATCAGGGCCAATAATTCTATTGCAAATGACCTGTTGTTACGTGCACAGAATATTATATAATGCCTTTCAATGTCTGTATTTGTCGGTGTGGCTGCCAACCCACATCACAGTCAATATTATTCAATCAAAACTCTTCTAGGTATTGCGTCTGTAATCTCAAGTTACTCCACAGAGAGTACACAAAAATATCAGCGAGCCAGTGTGCACTCCTGTCGCAAATGTTCTGGTTTCAACTTTTGCGAAGGGTTCCCCATTTACACAGAAGCCCTTGAGAACTGAGACAACAGCACAGTCCACTGCAAGAGCACAAACCCCTTGGCGGACATCACTTAAAAAGTCAATTTAAGCAACAATTCAGTTCCAAGTCTGCCCTAAATGTCTATCCTTCAGTTCCCAGTATGCAGTGGTTTCAGTCAGTTGTTTCACATTAAGATCGCTTCCCATACACAGAATGGTGGTCCATGCATTGATAACATTGAGATTAGATATAGGAACTCACTCTACCTAGCGTTCCCCAGGAATTTAACACACAGAATCCTGGCCATCCAAACTTCTGCTGTCAGACTCAATCTTTAGCTTCCCCACAGGAGGCCCAGTGCTGCTCATCTTTAAAAACGTCCCTGGCTACTATTTGGTACGATAATTAAGTTCAAGGCACTCCTCATTAGGCACTGAGTCTTCAATAAAAAGGCCATACCTACCTTCAAAAATTGCTTCAACCTTATCTACCTTCCTGTCCTTTAAGATCTTCAGAAGCCGGGTTGATAAAGATCTCAAGGTTTGCTCAACCTGGGCGATAGGCTGCTTCGTCACATACCTGCTAGCCAAGAGTTGGAATACATTTCTGAAAAAGCTTAAAACCTGGCTCTCATGTCTAACTAAGCTTCTCCAACCTGTAGAACTGTTCATCATTCAGCACCAGGATTCTCTCTCTGGGTAGCAGCCGCACTTCACAAATTACTCATTCCTTGTGCGTGCGTAAGTACGAGGTCGTTCTACACTGAGTAGAGCTCTTAATTTGAGCCTGTGGTTGCTGGTATGCCCCACTGGCACTCACTTTTGGGCGTCAGCAATTATTATTCCTTAGCAGATCCAGAGCAAGAGAGAGAAAAACACACAAAGAGGAAAGAAGGAGGAAGAGAAGGACAGAAAACCAATGACAAAGAGAAAGAGCATGGATCAAAAGGAACCTGCAAGAGTGAGATAAAGGGGCAGGGGATGTCTTGGGTGAATTGAAGAGGCATGGGGATTATGCGCCCGTGGCATAAGGTAATCGACATTTGATAGCGGGTGGCCACAGGCTTCTGAGCAAAACTTTGGGCAACAGGTCTTAGGGCCTGATTTAGAGTTTGGCGAATGAAGTATGTAACATCCCCATGGCAGATTACTTTATTCCTGCCGTGGCGAGGGTACTCCACCCGCCAGGGCTATGTCAACAATGGAACCATACATCAAACTTTCAATGCTATTTTTATTTTCAAAACACAAAACCCCAAAGTGGGATTTAGTGTTTGAATTTAAAAAAATAAATTATCCCCGTGCCAGACAGCAAAAACTTGCCATTTCTTCGCCCACTCTAAATAGGGCAGGTGGACAGGCAAACCTCCGACAGCCCTCACACTGTCGGGTCACCAGAGGTGCCTATGGACAGCAGAGACTAAGGGCCAGGTTTAGAGTTTGCCAGCTGGGTTACACCGTCACAAATGTGTGGGATCTCTCTTCTGCCATTTTACAGGTGCCATAGGATATAATGGAATTGTAATACAGTGGGCAGGATTTCTAACACGTTTGTGACGGACTAAACCGTTCTGCCAATCTCTGAATCAAGCCCTAAGTAGTCTACACCTTCAACATACTGAAGGTCTGCCGACTCTAAATTAGGTAGGCGGCATTCAGTTTGTCGAAGAGTATATACCGTCACCTTTCCTTGTACAAATCAGGCACTGAGCATGCACCTGCACAAAAAACAGCAAAGCACTGTACAAGGTAAAAGACCAGCAGAAAGTCAACAAGCGTAGGCAAGCTAGCTGGGTTATGGACTGTTAATGCGTTGCGGTGTGGTGTTCTTTAAACCTTAAAAAAATATATAGATGTGGCATCCTTTAAAAATGTATTCATTCATCCATTCGTCATTGGCGCTTAAGTTTTAAAGTGTGAGCTGACGCAAGGTCTTCTCTCTAACAATTTACTGGGCTTTTTATATGGGTTGCAAACTGTGCTGGGTACAGGACATGCACTGGACTGATGGTGTAGCCAATAAACTGTTGGGAACAAGCGTGGGCATTTACTGGCCTGGTTATGCGGGTAATAAACTGGAGGGCTGATTCAGGTGCAAATGCACCCAGCACGCTTTATGGCCACATAATGTGTCCAGCTAACGCCCATGTACCCAGCCACTCACTTATCTAAAACACTGGGCAGTTAAATCCATGTAGAACTCACAGTTCATTGCCTAGCTTGCCAAAGTCCGGATGTAACTTTGTGTGAACTGCGGCATGTTTGGTGTATTCCTATGATTGCGTGTCTATGAAATGTCCCTATAATGTTTGACGTTACAGATGTATACAGCTAATGTTCTCCAAAGTCTTGTTCAATAGATTACAAGTGAGCTGTGTTCTTAAAACACATTTTCTCCTATTTATCTAAAAATATGGGGATGTTTCCTGAGTCTTGGCATGTCAGGTCAAGTCAAGTATTTCTTTATTCGATGTGATCAACGCCAATCATAAAAGTACATGAATATACATCATAAAACAACGAGATTAAAGTCACAGAAAGAACATTTCCTATACATCTAAAAAAACTAGAATGTAAAACTCCAGATAAAAACCATAAACAAAAAAGGAGCCTTCTTATAACTTAAAATAAACCACCGGTGAAACGGTGAAAGCCCTAGTGCAGGTTGAACCCTAAAACCAACCCCTCCTCCCCAAATCAAAGGAACTCAGTGCCAGATGCATCAACCATCAATTTTGCGATTTCCTAATTGCGAATTCTTGTGATTCGCAATTTGAAAATCACAAAATGGAATGCATGAAAGTTTATTTAACACTTTCTGCGATTCCTAGGGGATCGCAAATGACCTACCTCATGAATATTAATGGCCTACCTCATGAATACTAATGAGCTAGGTTGCAATTTGCGACCCCCTAGCAATCTCAAAAATCATGGGGATGGTGGCCTGCTGGGGTCAGCCGACCACCATGTCCGTGATTGCTTTTAAATAAAGCAATTATTTTTGTATAAAGCAGCCTGTTTTCCTTAAAGGAAAACGGGATGATTTACAAAAGAGAAAATTAAAACTTTTCCTTTCATTTTCTAAGGGCAGAAAATGCATTTACATACATTAACAAAGGGGAAGGGGTCCCTTGGGGACCCCTTACGATTTGCAAATTGGTTACCACCTACTTGAAGTAGGTGGTAAAATGCAAATGTTTTGAGACCGCATTTCAGTCGCAAAACATTCATGCATACAGTTGCAATTTGGTATTAGGAAGTGACACCATAAACACCCCCCTTCCTAAAAGCAAATCTCAAACCCATTTTGCGATTCAGTAACAGGTTACCGAATCACAAATTTGGATTTGCAGCATCAGAAAGGCATTTTTTTGCATTCGCAAACGGCTGATTCTGCGAATTGGCCGTTTGCGAAGGCAAAAAATGTTTAATGCATATGGCCCTAAACTACTTGCCTTCTCCAGGCTGGATTTGGGTTTGTGTGTTTTTTTCTCGGGTACAATCCCAAAACTAACAGCATGGACTGTCTCTGGTCACAGTCTTGGATTAAACAATCAGAATTGCAAAATGTTGTTTACAAATGTCAATTTGATATGTGTTGCTTATGAATTCCAAGGTACATATCATTAAAGACTCGTCTTAAAACCATCTTTCAGTTTACACACTTGGCTAACAAGTGGAATGTATCTGAGTGATTTTTTTTTTTAAAGTCTGGCATTAGCGAATAACTTTTAATTTTTCAAATTTTTTACATATAATATAGTTACCTAAAGGGGCTTATAACCAGCCCTCTTCTTTCATAGGCAGCGGAGGCTCCTCCACTAAGCCGGACGAGCACAGCCCCACTGCTCTTTGAGCAGTGCAAAAAGAAAAAATTAAATGATAATAACACAATGGTATTATTATTTTATTTTTCCATACTGAGGCAGTTTTATGGGGCGGGGCAGGGCTGTCGTCACAGCCAGCCAGGGGAGGAGTGGTTGGTGCATTTGAGTGCACATGACAGTTTGGCCAGCTGTCTTGAGCCGACCAAACAGTCATGCGCACTTAGCATGTTCACCACCTGGCTGTATTGTAGAGCCTGGGTGAAGAACATGCACAGGCTCTGTACTAGGCTGCTCAGACCAATCACGAGGCTGCTGTCATGCTGGTGACAGCAGTGCCATGATTAGCTAGGGGAATCTGGGAGCCTAGATGCTGCCGGGAACCAGGAGCAGAGGGACGGAGGAGACGCAGCAGCCAGCGTTCGGCAGGTAAGTCGCCTTTTTTTTTAACCCCCTTCACCCCGTTCCCTAGTCCCCCCCCCACTGTTCATTGGTCCGTTGCTGTGTTATTCACACTCTTCTTCCGCCCTTTATAGCATATACCCTGGGCTAAAGGGTCAAAGCCCAATTCAGCCGTTGGCTAACTTCAGTCCGAGTGACTGCATTCTGCCCTTTCACTCGGAGCACATCCACACAGAAAGTAGTTCACTTCAGTATAAACGAAAACTATGCCAATGCATGCATATTGAGACCAAAACATGTTTTTGTCCTTAGCAAATGTCTCCTATTTTTTTATATATATTGGCAAGGGTCTGGCAGCTCCCACAATAATAAGGTTTTACAAACACCAAAAACTCTGACAAAACAAGACTTGATAAGGATAGAAGGCTGGCAGCCACTGCAAACCTATTGACTTTGCCAATGCTTGTTGTGTGTGGTCTGAGAGCATTTTACTCCTTCAGATCCACAGTCTGTAGCTAGGCACATTGGCAAGGCTCAGACTTCCGCCTCCTGCCAAGTTCGCTTGCAGGCGGCATTGACTTCCGTGGCAGCGAGTGTGGCAATGGTAACTAGCCTGATGATAAAACAAATGTGTCTGAAGGTCAAACTAGGCAAGCCAGAACTGGTCAGGACCTGACCCCGGATGATCTTCAGATTAGGTAAGGGGTGAGTTTCGCCTGCTAATAATTAAAAGACATTTGAACTCTCACATGACATATTTGCCACAAAGGGGAACGATGCCCTGAGCTGAAACTGCTCATAAAAAAAAAATGCCAGTGACAAAACTTGCTGCAGCCTGCAGCACTTGGCAACGCCTGCTTTCTGTACCTTCCATTGCTTCATGAAAGTAATCAGCTCCCTATGCAAATACACTATGCACTGCATTCAGATCGAGCAGGTGCGCACTGGATTCCCTGTGCAGGTTACAAATAATATATGTTTGGAGACTTGAAACAGAGAAGCTTATTCCCAAGCGGCAATCGCCACAGGAACGTCACTTTTTATGACGTTCCCGTGGCGATAAACCCTTCGCTTTATTTAGACGGTGGTATTAAGCCACTTAACATGGCTCAACGCCGCCTTGTTAAGAAGGCCCCCTTTCATGCTACACTTAGCGTGAAAGGGGCATGCAATATGTGCCGCGGTTGGCGTTCCGCCACAACATCCATTGATTGTGGCGCTGCCCCATATTTACACGGGTGGAGTGAATCAGAGGCAGCGCCAAAATTAAACCCAGGGAAAACCTGGTCTTAACATGGCGAAACGAGGAGAAATGCTTAATTTCTAATAGTTTTTGCTTTTTCTATGTGTGCTCCATTGTGCAGCACCCATAGAAACCGAAAATCACCAGGAATGATTGTTTCTGTGCAGGAAGGTGTCCCTTTGCACTTTGTCCTACACAGGGTGGCACAACCAGTGCTGCAGCCCTGGCTGGGCACTCTGTCTTGCAGAGTACCATATACTAGGTACTTATAAGTAAGTCACCTTATGGTAATTGGGGATAGTCAGTTCAACATACACTTTTGTAAGGGGTTAAAACACTGGCACTGAGGTCTGGTTAGCAGGCCTCAGTGCACCCTCAAAGTCAAAAAACCAGCAGCATCAGTCCAAAGACTTTGAGGGTGATCATTCAAAAAGAGGCATTTCCTTACATAGATCATTAAAGGTTTTTGCTATTTCTCACTTAGAGAAGTCATTGGTAGTTTGTTTAAGAATCCGAGAAATAATTGAGACAGAGGTAGCACATGAGAAAATGGTGGATACAATATGCTGAGTGCAAGAAGGTCCATTGGGCCACGGTGCCGCTCTAGGTCTGCGCAAAACAAACTCACCTGATCCTTCAAGGCCTTACAGGCACATGCATCAAAGCAAAAACCGTTCGCAAACGGGCAGATTCTCAGAATCTGCCCCTTTGCGACCGGTATTTTTGCATTTGGGATGCATCATCCCAAATGCAAAAATCGCAATTTAAGTAATCTCTAAATTGCGATTACTTAAATAGCGATTGCATTTAAGGAATCTCAAGTTGAGATTCCTTAAATGCAATGCATTAAAGTTAAAAAAATTAGCGAGTTCGCTAATAGGGGGAGCAAATTACCATGAAGTTGAACTTCATGGTAATTTGCAAAACTTTGAAAAATGCACTTTTGTGCATTTTTCAAAGTTTCATGTTGCGCACACACATGCCCTCAGGGCATGTGTGTGTGCAACATATGTGCACAGATCAATTTCAAGAGTGCAATAGGGTGTCATTTTGATACCCTTGCACCCTTGAAATTGCATGAGCAATTTGCGAGTGCCTAATGGTACTCGCAAATTGCTCATGCAATCTCCAGTTCATTCCTATGGGCCTGGAGGCCCATAGGAATGAATGGGACGGTATTCCTTAATTGCGACCCGCAATTTGCGAGTCGCAATTAAGGAATGTGGAGGAATCGCTATTTTTATAGCGATTCCTACATGCATAGGCTTTTGCAATTCCTTAATTGCGATTTCTTAATAATCGCAATTAAGGAATTGCAAAAGCCTACGTTGATGCATGTGCCACTGGATCATGCATCAACGTAGGCTTTTGCAATTCCTTAATTGCGATTATTAAGAAATCGCAATTAAGGAATTGCAAAAGCCTATGCATGTAGGAATCGCTATAAAAATAGCGATTCCTACACATTCCTTAATTGCGACTCGCAAATTGCGGGTCGCAATTAAGGAATGCCATCCCATTCATTCCTATGGGCCTCCAGGCCCTTAGGAATGAACTGGAGATTGCATGAGCAATTTGCGAGTACCAGTAGGTACTCGCAAATTGCTCATGCAATTTCAAGGGTGCAAGGGTATCAAAATGACACCCTATTGCACTCTTGAAATTGATCTGTGCACATATGTTGCACACACACATGCCCTCAGGGCATGTGTGTGCGCAACATGAAACTTTGAAAAATGCACAAAAGTGCATTTTTCAAAGTTTTTGCAAATTACCATGAAGTTCAACTTCATGGTAATTTTCTCCCCCTATTAGCAAAATCGCAAATTTTTTAACTTTAATGCATTGCATTTAAGGAATCTCAATTTGAGATTCCTTAAATGCAATCGCTATTTAAGTAATCGCAATTTAGAGATTACTTAAATTGCGATTTTTGCATTTGGGATGATGCATCCCAAATGCAAAAATACCGGTCGCAAAGGGGCAGATTCTGAGTATCTGCCTGTTTGTGACCGGTTTTTGCTTTGATGCATGTGCCTGTTAGTCTCTTAGGCCTGATGCGGGCAAAACCAGAGCATGGAACAGAAAGAGTAGAAAATTGGAAAGAGCAGAACCATGGTGCATTTTTAAAAGCAGATTTATTAATAAAAATTCATGATAAATTTCATGTGTTTAGGTTAGCATAAGATGTCCACAAAACTTAAATTACCAAAACTAATTCACAGGGTCTCATTGGCAGCAAAAGAAACATCATATTTAAAAGTTACATAGCATGCATATTTTCTCATTCTGTGATTTTGATTCCTTTATTAAATTAACAAAATTTTGCTCTGCTATTTATTCATACTGTATCAACAAATGCACTCTGGAGGGAGCCTGCTGGAGGAACACACATAATGTGTGAATGCTCGAGGTTGATTTTGCTTGCTAGTGGAACAGTGTTTAAATCATTATTTCAAGCAGCTATTGAAGTTCAGTTGAGGTACAAATAAAAGCGTCGAGCATGGACCTATCATACCATCAGTCTCTTGAACATCAACACATTAATTTCAAATAAATAGTATTGTGCATGAAGTGAGAACCCTGGTCCGCTGTTAGGTTCCTCTTCCCAGGAAGATATCCTGACTTAACTGAAATGTCCTTTGCTATTCAGAAGGCACAGAACTCCCAGGTTAGTTCGACCAGCATCCTTAATTTGTGCCACCCAGATGGCTTATGTAGAGAACATGTTGTGCATCTTGAGGAGCTCACCACTGGGTCTTTTGTTAGTGATTTGATTGCAAAGGATCCTACTCAGAACTATAGACTGTTTATATGGAGTTCCAATTGCTTGTCTGAACACTTCCTCCTATGATGATATCCCCACATCAGGTCTCCCAGTCCAGTCGGCTGGCATTCGACTCTATCACCAAGTTTCAAGTTTCAAAAGACCTTTATTCGAATTTGTTAAAATTCATAAAAGTACCGACACATCAAAGAACATATACATACACATAATACAAAACAGTTAAATAATTTACATTTCATAGTAACAAAGCAATTCGTACAGAAGATAGACAGTAAGTTCCATTAACTTATAAGGTTTTAGCAGTAGTATTTTTTTGACTGAATCTGATTACAAGGACTTTCCATAGTCTTACGTGCACGTATGGCTAGTCTTAGAAAAGTGCTAGTGCGAAATGTCAATTCATCATTGTCCAGGGTGAGCAACAGCATATAGGATTCCTGAAGTGTAAGAGGTCTGAGCTTTCTAAAATATGGGGATAAAAGCCATTTGGTATATCTCACATAATATTTACAGAAAAACAAAAAGTGCAAATCATCTTGAGTGCTTGTACCGTCACAGGGGCAGGGAGTAAGGGCAGTATGATGTTGATACCCCAGAGGAAAAGAAAGCAGAAATTTAACAGTTCCTGCCCTTAGACGAAACAGTAGAGATCGTTCCCAATTTGACATAGGCAGTGATAGGTAGGGTGGCATGATTTGCATACAGAGACCATTACCAATGTATTTTTTGACCCCTGATTTCTGTAGTTCAATTCCAAGCCGTTCATTACGATAAAGTGCATAGAGTGCCTTTTGAACCTCATGTTTGTCCTTTGGTTCAATAGCTGTTGGCTCAGTAAACAAGATACCTCTTCCAATTTCATTAAATATTTTAAAAACTTCTTTAAACCAGGGGATCTGTATGCCATTATCACTATTGAGGCAGTCCCTAATGATGTTTTGCGTAAGGGCAGCAGCCTCATTCCTCCAGATTCTGATCCAGAAGAGTGCTGGTCTTGCTTTAATAAAGTCGTTTATGAATGGGAGGTTAAGTTCGTTATGACAGATGAAATTGGAAGAGGAAATTGGTGCTCCCAGCAGTTTCCTGCAAAAACGGTTTTCCTCTCTTTGAATACCAATGCTGCTGGCCGATCCCCAGACTTCGGCTCCATACGTAGCAACAGGGGAACACTGTAATTTAAAAATTTGAACAATAGCTTTAGTGGCGCCAATTTTCTTAGGGCGTGGGAGACTCAGGACGAAGTTGTTGGCTTTCGAGAACTTGCTCGTGGCGTGGGCCACATGCCCACTCCAGGAGCCGTTCGCAGCGAAAACCAACCCCAGATAAGGGAACTTATGGACAGATTCGAGTTTATCTGTTCCAATTTGAATAGTGCCGAGTTTCCTTTTGCCCGGCCCACAAGGCATAATAAAAGACTTTTTAAAATTAACTTTTAGATCCAGTCCCTCCATAAAATTTACAAAACTATGTACAAGCAGACGTAAGGCATTTGGTGTACGTGCCAAAAGGACAGCGTCGTCTGCATATAAAAGTACGGGCAAGGGATTTCCTAAAATGATTGGGACATCGGGGGTAGCTTTCTTTAAACAGTTGGACAGGCCATTAATATAAATGATAAACAACAGGGGTGCTAAAACGCACCCCTGTCTCACCCCCCTCCCTATCTTAATGGCTCCCGATACCTCTCCGCCCATACCAATGCGTACCCGAGCTTTCAAGTCAGTATGGAGATAGGCTAAGAATCTAACAAGAGTGGCATCGAGACCATTTGACAGGAGAGTTAACCATAGCTTGGATCTATTCACGAGATCGAATGCGGATGAAAGATCCATAAAAGCCAGGTAAACGGGGGATGAGCGAGCAATGCAGTATTTATCTATTATCAATTTTAAGTTTAGGCATTGCTCGACTGTTCCTACCCCACTCCTAAACCCCATCTGGCAGGGGTCTAAAAAGTCAGAATCAGACGCCCATACCAGTACCCTGTTATAAATTATTCGTCCTAGTATTTTTAAAGTATTGTCCAGGAGGGAGATGGGACGGTAGTTTACTGGGTCAGATCTGTCTCCCTTTTTGTAAATGGGGACAATAATACTAGTAGCCCAGGTGGCAGGCATGGCTACATATGGTAGACTATTAAAAATATTTAAAAGTATTGGAGTCCAAAGATCAACGTTAAATTTAAGGATATCTATAGGGAGGCCGTCTGGCCCGGGCGCCTTGTTGCCTAGGCTCTCTTTGATAGCTTTCCTGACTTCTGAGTCCGAAATCTCTAAGCCTGCTGTTTGGTACGAGTTAGGGAGGGGTTGCTCATCAGAGGGGGCAGCATAAATATTAGAAAAATGAGTCTCCCAAGCTGTACTGGTTATGTTGCAACTAATTTTAGTAAGCTCTTTGCCCATTTCCCTCGTTCTCCTAACTGCCGTCCAAAATGGGCCGCTGCCACCCAGATTGGCGCTGATAACCAGCTTATCCCAGTGATCGGAGAGCAAATTTGCCTTCCTTTTCGATGTTTTATCTTTATAGTTTTTCCTGGCGGCTCGAACAGCGTCCTTACACCTGGGATTGGCAGAGAGGGCCTTTCTTAACTCTCTATTGGCCACGGAGCAAGATGTATCAAACCACCGTGGCTCTTTATGGTCAGTAGAGAGTGGGACTGACAGGAGAGTTTTTATATTGGTGCATAAAGCTTCAAAATCAGTAATCAGTTTTTCATTATTTGTACTGGGGGAGGAGAGACATTTCAATAGATCCGGATATGCCTCCTGAATCGTATCTATAATGGCCCCACAATCAATTCCTCTCCATTTAAGGCGAAGGCCATCAATTGAGGGTGTGATATCCCTAGCTCCATTTAAATTCATAAAAATCGGACTGGGTGCGAGGTTAAAAATAGCAAACAAAGGATTATGATCGCTGAAGGACGTTTGCACCACAGAAGATTTGATTAAACAGTCCGTTAACACAGGTGATGTAAAAATGTAATCGATAATTGAACCGTTATCCCTGCCCTTAAACGTAGGGGCATAGGGAAAATTCATATCATACCCTACGCTCATTACATCAACAAGATTAAAATCAGAGAGTATACTAATCAGTTCCAAACCCCTGCGGTCATTACAGTGATCAAAATTAGTGGATCCATAGTTATCTATAAGTTTCACATTAAAATCTCCCCCGATCAGAATACTCGTCTTAATATCTACTGACATGGAACAATCAATTATATTTAAAACCTTAGATAAGGCAACAAAATTTTTGTTCGGTACACCATTAAAATCATTATTGTAAAAATTGATTAAATAAATTGTGGTCTTTGATTTCAATTTATATTCCAGGATTTGAATGTTGGAATTAGCTAGGTTATCTGACTCCAAAACATTAATTGTACCGCCTGCCAAAATTCTAATCCCCGTAAAGAGTCCACCCACCGCTCGGCCAAAGCTGGGTTTTAGAGATGTCAGGCTGAAACAATGGTAGCCTTCGATATACAGGTTATCAACAGCCCAAGTCTCTTGGAACATGAGTATGTCTATGTCCTTAATTAATTCTGTCCAGGCAGGGTCAGGGAGCTTGGATTCTAAACCTGCGACATTCCAACTTAAAATCGCAAATTTTTTAACTTTAATGCATTGCATTTAAGGAATCTCAATTTGAGATTCCTTAAATGCAATCGCTATTTAAGTAATCGCAATTTAGAGATTACTTAAATTGCGATTTTTGCATTTGGGATGATGCATCCCAAATGCAAAAATACCGGTCGCAAAGGGGCAGATTCTGAGTATCTGCCTGTTTGTGACCGGTTTTTGCTTTGATGCATGTGCCTGTTAGTCTCTTAGGCCTGATGCGGGCAAAACCAGAGCATGGAACAGAAAGAGTAGAAAATTGGAAAGAGCAGAACCATGGTGCATTTTTAAAAGCAGATTTATTAATAAAAATTCATGATAAATTTCATGTGTTTAGGTTAGCATAAGATGTCCACAAAACTTAAATTACCAAAACTAATTCACAGGGTCTCATTGGCAGCAAAAGAAACATCATATTTAAAAGTTACATAGCATGCATATTTTCTCATTCTGTGATTTTGATTCCTTTATTAAATTAACAAAATTTTGCTCTGCTATTTATTCATACTGTATCAACAAATGCACTCTGGAGGGAGCCTGCTGGAGGAACACACATAATGTGTGAATGCTCGAGGTTGATTTTGCTTGCTAGTGGAACAGTGTTTAAATCATTATTTCAAGCAGCTATTGAAGTTCAGTTGAGGTACAAATAAAAGCGTCGAGCATGGACCTATCATACCATCAGTCTCTTGAACATCAACACATTAATTTCAAATAAATAGTATTGTGCATGAAGTGAGAACCCTGGTCCGCTGTTAGGTTCCTCTTCCCAGGAAGATATCCTGACTTAACTGAAATGTCCTTTGCTATTCAGAAGGCACAGAACTCCCAGGTTAGTTCGACCAGCATCCTTAATTTGTGCCACCCAGATGGCTTATGTAGAGAACATGTTGTGCATCTTGAGGAGCTCACCACTGGGTCTTTTGTTAGTGATTTGATTGCAAAGGATCCTACTCAGAACTATAGACTGTTTATATGGAGTTCCAATTGCTTGTCTGAACACTTCCTCCTATGATGATATCCCCACATCAGGTCTCCCAGTCCAGTCGGCTGGCATTCGACTCTATCACCATATGTTCCAACCACCAATCCAACTCCAGTCGAGCTTCTTTCCAAGAGTTAAATCATCCATACATAGGTGAAGGCATTTCAAACTGTGGAATAGTTCTAGAAGATCACCAGGATTGTGGAGGCCAGAAGGCCCACAATCCTGGACAAATGTCTGAGCAGTTTATTTCTGTTTATGTCTAGCAGTTTCCACAGCTACCTTCTGATATTCCTCACTTTCTGCTGGAAGAGCTTCCACATCATTGAGGCAGGATGCTCTGTGAAGCCAGAAAGGTCCTCATCCAGGAGGGTTGGAGCTCTGATTTCTCCACATTAATGTTAAAGCCCAGACTCTGCAGTAGACATCTGCAAGTGGTTCTTCAGATGGATGGCGTCCGGATCCATGATCAAGCTGTTGTCCTGGTAAACAATCATTCTCACCCCCTTGCCCCTGGATCGTAGGAATTCTATGAATGGCTCAGCTGCTTGATGAAACACTAAGGAGATGATGGCAGGGAGAGAGGTAGGGCCATGAATTTGATGGCTTGCCCCTTCTGGAGAAATTAAAGGAACATCCTGTGAGGCAGGAAAATTGACACCCTAATGTAAGCTTCCTTTAGATCCAGCCGTATCATCCGAATGTTCACTAAAGGAATATCCAACAGAAGATGGGTAAACTACACAATGAAAACCCCTGGGGTGTAGTGCTATCTTAAGGATGGCTCCATTGCCTGCCAAAATGAGGGCCTCCACATCGATTAGTTTATGTTCCTCGTATGAAAAACCCAGAGGCCAAGATCTCCTCCTCCGCTTCGAGTCCTATAAAATTTCACATGCAAAACCCCACACCATCTGAAGAATCCAGGCAATCCCATCAATTTCCTCCCACTTGAATATAAAGAGGCTCAAGCGACCCTCCACACAGTTGTAGATGGAAAGCAGGGCTGATGAGCACCTTGACTGTTTCCAGAGTTGTTGTTCATTAATCTTTCACATCGATTGCAACCTCTACCCATTCCTCTATAGGATAGAAGCCTCTGGAGCTGCAGCAGTTCAGCCGTCGGTTATTGAGTCTGGAGTCCCTTGACTTCTGGGAGGTTTTACAGCCTGCACAGCCAGGCAAGCGCCAATCTATCCTGGCTGATGAGGGCTGAAACCCTGAAACCGGTCCTAGGATGCTTGTTTCCAGTCCAGGGAGGACCTGGCTTGGCTGTTCGGGCTGAACTGATCCCATGGGGCGCAGGGTCAAAACTGATTTGCATATGGCTGGGCCCAAACTGGAATGGCATGGTGAGCAAAAAAACGATGGCTTTAGGCCCAGATCTCTGTACTGGGGTAAATGTATGACATTGTTCTGCATTCTGTCCATCATTTGTTCTTTTTGCCCTTACCTCAGCCAGGGATGGTGAAAACCTGTGGCAAAAAATCTTTTTCAAAGAGGACAGCACTTTTAAGAGACTTGGAAGTGCCTACGAATCTCCAAAGTTCTTTGGCAAAAGGTTACTCTAGCTGTACCTTACATGTCAAACAAGCCTTAACTATACATGTTCTGTGACGAGTGAAAGCCTGTACTAGTCTGCTCTGCTACATCAGTCCTGGGATGAATAGAAGATTGCACTTGCTGCCTTCTCTTTGCACGGGAACATTACTTTGCTATTTCTATGCGGCCTCTGCAATATGAGGAAGCAAAGTTTTCACTGCTGCCCAGTTTGTATCTTCTTTAGCACTATTCAAAAGTTGAAACATATCATCTGAAGAGATAAGAAGGGTGCAATGTTCATCCCGCTGCTTTTATTCTTTGGGGAGAGAGACATTAAAAACAGTCAAAATATTTTTTAGCTCAGGTATGCAAAATTTCAAGATATGTCTGACAGTTTAACATACATTTCAATATAATTGACATAACCTTGCCCAAAGTAGGAAACTCATAACTAGGAGTCTGTTCAACTACTAAATTGTAGTCTTCATAGGCCCAGTGCTAGATGTGAAACCCTTTCATGAAGCTCAGCCCTCTAAGAATGTCAGGGTTCATCATTCTATGTGTGAACATGAGTGAAGGGTCATTTCATAAAAGGTTTGGCTGTTTCCTTCAGGAGTTTTGTATTATGTCTGTTTAACAAGAGGGTCCATTAACTCCACAAAAGACAAAATGATTCACATTTCCAATTCTTTTTTTAAAGCTTGGTGTGAATGAAAGAGTGATCCCTTACAAAATATGTGAGCAGAGTTTAGTGTTAGTTTTGGGTGTGAAAGAAGTCTTTTTTAAAATAGACTCTATGGCTTTGTAAGATTTTGAAACAAAGCTGTCAAACGGTCCTGTGTCATGTATAATACTTTTGGTCAGTTCTGGCATTTTAGCCAACAGCACATTGCATGCTCGGGGTTTGAACTCATAATGACAGTGATAAAAGCAATCCGCCATCTCAACACCGTGTTGGCTGAAAGCTAGAAATGGCTGATGGTATTGTATGTCATACTGCCACTTGGAAGATGAATGAAGTACAAAATAAAATGTAGTTCCACACTTTCTGTCTGTTTTTACTTCCTGACTTTTGGTCTTTTTAGGTTTCGCCTAAAGGTTTTGAAATTTGTAGGGGTGCATCATATTCACTGGTAGTTGGCACCCGCATATAATCAATGTATACTTAGATGTGTCATGCGAAATGTATTAAGAAATGTATCAGCTATATCGCAACATAGAAGTGTTAGAGATGTGAAAACATATTGTGAATATATTCAGTAAAATGCATGATGATTAGTTTTCGTTCAATGCAATGTATTAGGTTAAATTTGTGAGATGATTAGAAATTACTCATGTAGGTCGCTTACTCATGTATATGAAAGTAAAAGCACTAAATGTTAGAATGTGATTTAATAGCGTGTTTAACCGAGTAGAGGCCCGAATGCACATATATCGTTGAAAAGAAAGGCCTGTTATTTTCTTATGTTAGCTGAATGCGGTAGGCCGCAAATGATTTATTCTGGTAGAGGTTTTGGGCTGCAGTAAATTGTAAAGTTAAAAGATGCGAAGTATTTCTTCATACCATGATCTCACCGCAGGTGCAAGGACAGTTGGTTCGTTAGTAGAAAAGGTCTTTTGTGTCTAAGAATTGAATTATGGGGGAAGCCAGACATGGGAGTACTTTGGAATGTGCCAATCGCAACTCCTAGTGCGGACGGTGTCTGGGACCCAAGGCCAAGCTGATGGACGATGGAGGATGGACAGCTTTGGATGGAAAATTACTGGAAGAAGACCTGGTCGAGGAGGTGTGCCAGAGGGCGTGTTCTATGATTTGGGGTTTTGTATTGGGGACAGCGCCCCGTGGGTTGAGCGGAAGAGGAGAGGTAGGCGAGGAGCTAGAAGGAGCACTTTAGATCGAGCTCTCACTAAGTGAAGACTTCTTAGGAAGTTCACTTCTGACACCTTTTCACGATTTCTTGGGTCTTATGGGAATGCTAAGTAGGGATATCATCTAGCGTAGAGTAGGGACAGAGATGCTTTTGCTTAATGATTCCTAATATTGACATTGGCTTGGTAGTTATCTACCTCATGCTCTTAGAAGTTGTACTTTTGTTTATATTCAGCCGAATGCGGATTCTTCGTAGAGTAGCATTTGTGTTAGTGCCTATTTACCTGTTGTGCCTTGTAGTAAGGTGCCTATATCTGCAGATGTTTATGTTGATATTAAAATCCCGAGAGCAATAGAGATTGAGTTTCGAGTCCTCAATTATGTCAAATTGCGGAAAGTATTCTCTGATAATTGTGTTTACTCCCTCCACGCTATTGGGCAAGTAAAAAGGTTCAATCGACCAGAGTGGGTTCTTGGAGCATAAATGGAAAACAAGAAATTGGGCCCCAGCACAGCGCTTGTGCTGTGCTTGAGAAATCTATTGTTTTTAATATAAACGTAAAAGGGACTTACATCCTGCCTCTTCTCTTTCCTGGCTTCTCATTGGTTTCTGTGCGTGCCACTTACCTTTCCTCCATTTCTATTGGCTGTAGCATATTTTCCTGCATTTACCAATCCTTGTTCCTTGTCTGCTTCTCTTTTCAGTTTTCTGCCGCCGAAATACTGTTGACAGGCGCTTTGGTGGAATTATATTTTCATAAAGTTTTACCTTTTACTCTTGCAGCGTATTTATATAACAATTTATCACCCGGAGAAATTAAGTGATTTGCATAGAATCACAGGTCGTTGCGCAGCGCCGCTGAGACTTCAACCAGGATCCCCAGCTCTCAAGTCAGCAGCTCTGGCCACTGTGCCACATCCTCTCCACTCCTGTGTGATCTGTCAGGGAGGTCTTTCCTTCTCCCGGACAATGATTGATGAAAACAGCTCTTTATTCATTATGTAGGCTAAACCGGTGCATTACCAATGCTTGTTTATGTAGTTGAGTGTTTAACAGCCCAGTGGGTGAGAGGGCAGACATTGTCTTTCAAATGCAAATTTTAACATCTCATTGCTAAAGGGCTAATATGAAAACTCCTTGGAAAAGCAAGACATGCTACAAAGATGGTATTTATCAAAACAATGTGGACAGCAGCAGCTGGGCCTGTATGAAGAGGCAGAGACAAATTTCTGTTTAGACACAGTTGCACCAGCAGAAACTGCAGGTGGTCCAACCATTATAATAAAAAGTTTCAACTAGAAACTCAGAAATAGGCGTGGCCTGACTTCTTTCTTTCTTGGAGACCACAAGGTAGTGGAATGAGGTTGCTACTGTACTCTAACATTAATGGCCACCAATGGAGAACAGACCAGCAGCCGCGGCCCATGCAGGTAGGAGCGGTGGGGCCGGGTGGGGGGGATTTCATCAGACAATGGGGGAAATTATTTATTTATTTAGTTACACAGTATGTAATGGAATTTTTTTAGAAGCATGAACCTCTTCCCACATGCACATGGATAGTATTCGTAAACGATATTGTCAAAACGACTTACCATTTGGACATTGTCACCATACTGCAATTTGCTCTTTCTCTGGCAAAAAAGGTCTACACGTAGAAATGTAAAGGTTGTGAAAGCTAGCTGGCTGATGTGCCAGCATGCCTGTGTCCTTCTGGCCATGTACCATAATCAAATGATAATTATGCTGCAGTTTCTAAAGGTTTTAGAGAACAGGTTTGTCCTATGCTCTTTCACCGTCTCCACTACAAATCTCATTCTCGTGCTCTCATCTGTCATGACCACAGATCCCTGTACCAACTCCTGTATCATTTGTGCTGCAGTGCCTGGAGGCCCAGCATCTCCTCCGCAGACAAGTGCTCCGGGTGAGTGGCCTAACACTATCTTCAATTAGTGCACAATTTCAGTTATTACAGTCTTTATTTTTATTTTATTTATTTATTTATTTTATTTATTTACTTGAGTTTTAAATAGCGCTGGCTAGACCCGGAGTTATCAGAGCGCTTTACACGAGGAGAGTTACATAGGTTACAAGTTACACATTGTTACAGAAGGTACATTAATTACAAGTTACATCCGTTGGTTCATGCCGTGTAGAAGGGTGGGGGGGTGATGTAAAAGGGTGACGGGGAGGGAGATTAGGCGGAGAATAGGCACAAGGATAAACAAAGCAGGCAGGGGAAGAGCTATTCAAGGGAGAGAGGAAAGGAATAGGGGAGGTAAGCAAAGAATGAAGGTGGGAAGAGGTGGGGGAGGGGGTAGGAGACACAGCGAGGCAAGGAGGAAGTAACTGTGTCTAATGTCTGGCTGGGTGGGAGACGGCTCCCAGCGGTAAAGGGAACATTCCCAGTCTTCCATTTTGTGTGATTCCCTTGTCGCGGTGGACTCTCTCAGCGGGGTCGCTGAGACTCCAGGGCACAGATGCGGGATCCCTCCCCAACAAGGGGAGAGGAGTGCTTTGGTCACGGGCACACTTAGAAGAATGAAGGAGGGAAGAGGAGGAGAAGGGGGTAGAAAAACCCAGCGTGAACACAGTGTCCGACTTCTGGCAGGGTAGGAGACGGTTCCCAGAGTTAAGGGGATCAATCCCAGTCCTCCACTATGTGAGACTCCCTTGTCACTGTGGACTCTCTCAGAAGGGTCTCTGAGACTCCAGGGCAAAAATACATCCCCAACAAGGGGAGAGGAGTGCTTTGGTCACGTGCACACTTAGAATAATGAAGGAGGGAAGAGGACGGGGAGGTGGGTAGAAAAACCCAGCGTGAACACAGTGTCCGACTTCCCGCAGGGTAGGAGACGGTTCCCAGAGTTAAGGGGATCAATCCCAGTCCTCCGCTATGTGAGACTCCCTTGTCACTGTGGACTCTCTCAGAAGGGTCTCTGAGACTCCGGGGCAAAAATGCTGGATCCATCCCCAACAAGAGGAGTAGGAGTGCTTTGGACAAGGGCATACTATAGTGGGCCATTTTAGGGAGTCAGGCTGGTAGGGTTACATCGGTTACAAGTTACACATTGTTACAGAAGGTACGGCAATTACGAGTTACATCCGTTGGTTCATGGCGTGTAGAAGGGTAAGGGGGTAATGAAAAAGGGCGACCGGAAGGGAGATTGAGCGGAGCATAGGCACAAGGATAAACAAAGCAGGCAGGGGGAGAGAGATTCAGGGGAGAGAGGAAAGGAATAGGGGAGGCAAGCAAAGACTGAAGGAGGGAAGAGTTGGGGGAGGGGGTAGGAGACACAGCGAGGAAGTCCAGGGTAGACCCAGAGGTATCAGAGCGCTTTACATGAGGATTAGGACGTGTTACAGTGTTACATCAGTTACAGTTACATTACAGTTAAATCCGTTGCTGGTGCTTTCAATAACCATAGAAATACAAAATCAATGGAGGGAGGGAAGGGAAAGGTTGGGAGCACACTGTCTCACATCCCAGCACAGTTCGCCGCTTTGCATCCTGGTAAATGCAGTACAAAATTAATCCCAAACCAATTTGAAAAATAGAGAATATGTTAATAAATAATTGAAGACAAAAACAATAAATATCCAATCAGTAGAATCTGCGATATGCAATTTCACAGATTTAGGTAAGCATAGCGCCTAAAATCACAAAGCTCCCCTCATGGTCATCTGGACGTGCTAGATTAGGGGACAAGTCACAAGTTCAGGAGGAAATTGATGGAGAGTGGCCCGGATACAGGGACCAGGTTAGTAATGCTAAAAGAGTTACCCTCTCAAAGTCAGACCCGAAGAGTGCAGTTCGCGGTGGAGGAGGCTGTGTGGACCGAGGAGAGCGCTGCTGATGGTCGTCGCGGTAGCGCAAAGAACCTGTCTGGTGTTGCTGACTGTCGTTGTTGGAGCTTCGTGCTGACGGTCACCGCTGGCTGTCGTCACTGTAGCGCAAAGTGCAAAGTTCGAGTTGCCCTCATCTTTAAAACAAAACACCGTAGCTCCTCTCCGTCGGAGAGTTGTAACCCACACCAGGTTCTATTGGTCATGGTGTGAGGAAGGAACCCAAGCATGCCACCTTCGGGTGGGTGGGGGTTCTTGTCCTAGAAAAGGCTTTCTTTCACATACAGCGACACTTCTCTATCTCTCCGACAAGGCATACTTTTTGCGATTAATATTGATAGAGAGCAGTACGTAGCTAGTCGGGTTGTGAACTTCCACTAGACCACCGCTTGTGTTTTAATATATTTGTAAGCCTACTGGAGCAGGCATTATGCTGCTGAACGGAGGACAGATTGATTGAATCCCTCAAGTTTTAGTGAAAGTGTGGTGTTGAGCTTTATTTGAAGCCATTGATGGAGAATTTAAAGCCCACGGGAAGGGAGTTCCAAGATTTAGCAGCAAGATGAGTGAAACAGCTGCCAGAGCAGCTGTGATGAATGTGAGGGAAAGTCAGCAGATGAAGAGATGTGGAATTACAAAGGAAGGACCCTCATTGTGAAGTGCTTTATAGACAAGATGCAGAGATTTGAAAGTATTATGTATGGCAACAGGTTACTAGTGCAAGCTTTTAAAGTGGGAATGCAAGGCGCAAGATGGGCACTGAGAATGGCAAGTGCTGTGGGATTTTGGCCAGTTTGAATATGTTGAATGAAATGCATTTTGATAAGAGCAAAACAAGTTGAAGGTACTATCTGGGTAGCAAAGGACAACTTATGGTCGAACACAAACCCAAGAATTTTAACCAGAGTAACTGGGGAGGTCGGTGTTCCTAGCTCACAGATCAACAAATAGATTACCAGCTTTTTTGCTGTTCATTTTGAAGCACTTAATAGTCATTGACTAGGCTACTGCTGGCATGCAGAAATTAAAAGCACCTTGCATAGCAGAGGAAGTAGCTGAAACATTCAGGATAATCTGTGTATGATCCGCATACAAATTGATATTGAAGACACAGGACTGGAATAGTGATGCAAGGGTGCAAATGTACTGTACTGGATAAACACCTTTATATTATTTTGGGATTTATCCTCAGAAGCTGTGAACTTTGTTTTTATAGATGCATGGGTATACATAAGTATGCACACACACACAAACACACACACACACATATATATACACACGCGTGCGTGCGTGCGTGTGTGTGTGCTTACTTACATCCAAGTGAACCCAAAATGATTCTGGGATTCTCCTTAGCATAAATGACGGAACAGGTTTTGTAGACCCAGCACATGTTAAATGGCCAAAAGCTACCTTCATCTAGTTGTCAGAAGGACATTCCATGTGAGTAAGGGTTAAAACATAAAACAGTGAAAGAACAGCAGTGGTGAGAGTGCGGGCAATGACTTTTCCAGCAATGCCCACTAAGTGATAGCAAAAAGAAGCAACAATTTTGCCAACTCCTTTGATGTAAGCTTCACCTGTTTATTAGTTCATCAAAAATTACACACATTTTGATCTTTAAATTCTTCCCATCTTTGATCTTCTGTAGGGGCTCTAGCTGTGGGTTTGGGACTCAGAGCTGAAGGGTGAATGGCGAAGAGCCTATAGTCTGCTTAGAGACTCACAGTTCCAACACGCTGGCATCCACAGATGTGCCGAGCAGGGTGTTTCCAGCTTCTGCACACTCAAGCAGAGGCAGATCTTGTATGGTTCGTAGCCAACAGAATGCGGTTGCCTTTAGTATCTCCCAGTCATCGTAGCAATCCTGGCTGGCAGCATGTAGCCAGATCAGGGCGAGGATTGTGGGCCACGCTGTTGGGTCAGTGTCCTGGCCTGGGATGTTTGCCTTGAGCTCCTCTACAGTGATCTCAAGGGCAGAAGCCAAAGAAGCATTTAGTGTCCAAGAGCCATCGTCATTCTGTCCCGCCTTGAGTTTTGGGACAGAATCTTCCTGAGCTTTCTTTACTGGTAGAAGAATTCAAGGGGGGGAGGGGCATTGGAATGGGGTGGCGCTTTGTAAAATGGCATACTTCTATCTCTGGCTTGGGCATATTCACTGGGACTCGCCGGCATCTGAATTCATGGCAGCCAGAGATCAGACACTTCACTGGAGAAAGATTGGCACAGTGGTGAAACGTGTACCCACGGCGACGCTGCAACGCTCGGCTGCTGTGAAGCCTTGCCAGCTTCCCCTCTGCTCCCAATCATCTGGAAGAGCATGGTCATTTTGATTACCAAGCTCTCTCTCCAGATTAAGGCCATGATATTCTGCGCAATAGCAGGGGCAATGGCTGAATCAACGAGTGCTAAGTAATGGCCATCATGATAACATCTGATCATGACTAAGCAGTGGCCATCATGATAATATCTGATCATGACTAAGCAGTGGCCAGCATGATAATATCTGAGCATGACTAAGCAGTGGCCAGCATGATAATATCTGATCATGACTAAGCAGTGGCCAGCATGATAATATCTGAGCATGACTAAGCAGTGGCCAGCATGATAATATCTGAGCATGACTAAGCAGTGGCCATCATGATAATATCCTAGCGAATCTGTAGACGAGTGAAGCGTCCACTGATAATGAGTGAAGTGACTGTAAACAATTGCACATGCTGTGTCCTTCCCGTTTGTATTTGTTTTCCGCTCCCTTCTTTGAAATGCCAATAAAGATGTTTTTTTTTTTAAAGAAAAATCACAGGTTGCTTCATTTCCAGACTTTCACCTTTTCCTTCACATCCTGAAGAAGGAGGAGAGATGTCATTGACTTGAACATAGTCCACAGGATTTGATGATAGTCTGTTTATAGGGCATAAGGCACTTAAGTTAACAGACAATACCATATGACTGTGATTGAGCGTTAAAGTGTGCTATGTAATTGTCATGGGAGAACCTTCCCAAGGCATCTAGGGTCAATTTAACGAGAGACATAGCAGTGACTTCATTTTTGTTTTCCACTGCACATATACGTAGTAAGCATTTAAAGTTAAAGTGCGCATACAACTAGTAAAGATATGATGTCACTGTAGTGTGAGGGGCTGATATGCCTGTGAGTATAGGTAATGGAGTAGGTAACCTGCGGCAGAAGAGGATTAAAGGTCCATGCATCTTGGCTAGCATGTAGGCTGTAGGTGGTCAGATCAGATAAGAGGGAGTGATGGGTAGAGAGGGCTTTTCTGGAGTTGTGTGAACATTTTGTTGTGTAAGGTGTACAAGCAAAGTATACCTAGTGATTTGCAGAATCCCATATCTGGATGATGTGTCCGGTGTCAATCATTCAAGGTGGTTTGATGACTAGTTCTGCATAGCAGTAGTCTCTTTTATTCTGGAGAAAGTCTGTCTTGAGTGTCAACTGAGTTTTGGGCTTACGTCTGTTCTTTCAGAGTTGCCGATTTGGCTTACTATCCCGTGAATCAGACAAAAGGCAGAAAATTATGCCCTTCTCAGCGGAGTCCTGATCTAGCCGATTTGTCTGGTCTCCACCTTCCTATCAAGAGAGCTTCACAAGCACAACTGCTTGCACCCAAAAATAATAGAGGAACTCAGACCAGGCCTTTGATTGATTTGGGAGTGGCCACATCAAGAGTCTGCAAGACGCAGCATCCTACAGAAGAACAAGTTCCTTACCTTTGGTAATGTCTTTCTGAGCAATACGCATCTCTATAACCTCTCTTCTGTAACAGTAAAAATTAGGTTAATTTTGTATGTATTATTCTTGTAAATGTATACTTTAGTTCCTTCATATTCCACCCATTGCCTCTGTGACATATAGAAGTATTAGAGGAATTGACATCACAAGCTTGTGTGATACCTTATATACATAGCAACTATAGTTACAGTATTGAAACCTCAAAGATGCGGGTTGAAAGTGGTGCTGGTGTCCGTGAAATGACATGCCAACAAAAAGCTTCCAAATTCAGTCTGATGCGAGGGTTAGGGTACACTTCAGAAATCTTCGGTAAGCTACGTAACAATCAGTGATCTCACCAATGGTGAGTAACAATGTCATTCAGAAGAAGTAGGGTTGACAAAAAGGGCTGTAGTTAGAGTGCGGGGTAGAGGGCACTCCCTGCCACAAATGTGAATGAAGTACTACAAGTGCCATTGGATATAATGCACTTGCAATACCATGGATGGGTTACTACATCACAAATGTTATGTATAGGATATCCTATTTGCCGTAGTATAAGTGCCATTGGATATTATGCATTCGTAGTACAGTGAATGAGTTACTCCATCAAAAACATGATGAATATCCTGTCCACCCTATTACAAGTGCCATTGGCTATAATGCACTTGTGATACAGTAGACGGGTTACTCCATCACAAATGTGATGGTTAGCCCATCCGCTGCATTACAAGTGCTGTTGGACATCATGCAGTTGTGTTACAGTGGAAGGGTTACTCCATCACAAACATGATGGATAGCCTGTGCGCCGTATTACAAGTGCCGTGGGTTATAATGCGCTTGTATTACAGCGGTTAGGATATCACGTTTATGACAGAGCAACGTGTCCCCTGAACTCTAAATCAGGCCCTTAAAGCTAACAGTCTATATTTCTAAAGTTAGACACGAGCAGTCAAAAGGAAAACAGGCACTAATATGTGAAGTCCATGCTGATATTCACCTTTTCCTAAAATAGATTCTTGTCTTGATTTGATTTTGATCTAGAACCCTCATGTAGTGCTTTGATGTTTGCACAAAAGCTCACTTCAAAGAAAATAACTTTCATAATAATATGTAAATACACATCAACCGACATCATGAACTCGTTTTTTCAGTACCTCATCCCTACTCAGACAATGATTAGTGGTGAATTTGTATAATGTACATTGTTCAAAAACTGCAGAAGGTTATTTGAACTTTTGTAATTTCTTTTAAAGCAATGTTGATCCTCAACTGTTCATTTCGTTATTGTCATCTTTAACGTATCCCTGCTCTCTACCTTTGTCTTAACAGTTCTATGGTAGAAGCAATCTATTAATTATTTTAATTTTATTTGTAGTGAAGCACAAAGTCTGCCCCAGATGGCAGTGTAGCGCTGTATCGAGATGCACCTTTACAATGATAACTCAATACTGAAATATGTAGAACTGAAAAGAAGCCCAGCATCACAATTTGATGAGGCAGGAGAGGGAAGTAATAGAGTCTAGGATAGCAGGAAGAATGTCTGGATGTTGGTCTTGCAACCTTTCCTGAATTGCACCACCAAAGGAGCAAGTCTGAGCTGCAGAGGTCATTTTAGGCTGTTGGCCTTTGTCAGGAAATCCTGCTGAAATATGTGTTTGTTGTAAATCTTTTGCATAGCCAGCCTAACCAGGGATATTCTTCTACTGATATGAGCACCACCAGCCACTTTGAGTTAGAGTCAAGGCTTACTGAAGTGGAGGCCTTGGAGATCACACAATGAAATTGGATTCTGGTAGAGAGGGAGATGTGCTCAAGATTCCTTTGAGTTGGGATTAGTTGAGCCACTGCATGAACAAGAGATTTGGTTGATGGCAGTAGGGGCCCTGTATGATCAGGGAGTAGAGTGCTGTCTCCATCGTGTGGACTGAGAGTTCACAAAAGGGATGAGGACTTGATTTAACTTAGAAACATAAGTTGAAACCAGGCTTGTTCTGTCTTTTCTTTACATCATCTTTGAAGTTTACAGAAGGATGGACGAGAAGGTCCAGGGATTTAGGGGCAAATGACAGGCAAGAGAAGAAGACATTTAAGTTAATATGGTTCAGTCACTTCTGGCTTGATGTTGTATCCATTTGTGAGGACAAACCCAGCCTTTTTTCACTTCAGTTTTAGATACTCTGCAGACACCCGGATATGAGTTTATAGATGTTAACCAACGTCACTTTAATGTAGACTTGGGTGTCGTCAGTGTATTGAAGGATACCAATAGCTCAGTAATACTCCCAGTGGCTCCATCTGCAGGTTGAACATGATGGAGTGAGACTGCAACCCTTTGGAGTTCCACAAGAGACGGGATTTGGATATCTGGAGGTTTCAGGATGGCCAGCTGAATCTGAATTACAGCTTGCTTGGACGATAAAGTTTGGTGCAGCCCCCAGCCCCTGCAGGGCTTTACTGCAGCCAACAAATCACAAGAGTGGTAAAAAAACACTAAGCTAAATTTCAGGATGCTTAAATGTTACCTATTGTATGCCATATCAATATGTGATCAAACTCTTAAGAGGTCCAATGTTGTTACACATAGTCTATTATAATTGTGATCACCAAAGAAAGCCATTCAGGAACTCCAGAGAAGTCATAACCAAACAGCTAACATTAGCTTACATCTTAGAAGGTACAGTCACATTACTGCTGATCTAAAATAACTCCATTCACTCCAGGTGGAACAAATAATTGCTATTCAAAATATTGCTAATGTCTTCCCACTGGGGAAAGGGCCTTCAGAAATTTACCCTTCACTACAATCTAGGCTAGAACCTCAAGTCCAACAATTCGAGACTGATCAGCCAAACAAATACAAGAGGGAGCACCAAGGTGGAAAACAATTAGGGTTGAAGGTGCCCACCATTGAAACCTCTGGGACCCTCAAATAAGAATGCTATGTAGATCAACTGCATTTACGTATTCATACACAAATTCAGCAGACATTTGAACAGGAATATAATTGCAGTCAAAATGCATTCCAAGATCCAAAAGTCCAAAAGATATAATTTTGCACGGGTTTAGTTATACGCAGTAATACACAGTAATACGCAATGTGTGATCCTCCCAGCACCGACAAACAAAAATGAGTGGAGGGTCTAAGGGAGTTTAAAGACCAGCGCGGACAAATCCCCAAATACTAAGACTAGAACAACAACAGAGTCCGTGGGTCTATATTGGTCTACCTCAAACAAAAGCTAAACAGGCCAGCTACAAACCCAGATAAGGGAATCCTTTCAAAAGGGACCAAGTCCCATCACCCACCGAAGTGGCATGCTTCATCATCTGGGACCTCCCTTAACCGCACCTGGTGCGGTTAAAGAGCTACAACTCCTTAAGTTACTATTAAAAGGAGGAGCTCAAGGATGTTTTAACTAATACAACTTGGAGGGAATCACTCCCGAAGTAGGAGGAAGCTGCCTATAGTGTAGTGAAGTAGGGTGCAGTGTGTGAAAACGTGATATTAAAATTGATTATCATTGGAAAAAATGCTTTATTCAGTATCCAGTGATATCAATGGTAAAAACGCAGAAATGGTAGAGTAGAACGTGTACACCAAAAAATTAGGAACACGTACTCTAAGTGTAGGTCTACATGTTTCAGCCAACTAGCGTCTCAAGGAGATGACCGTGGCTTTCTTCAGGACCATAACAAAACACTACTGCAATGTGATAAAGTGTACACAAGGACATAAAAGGAACGATACAACCAACAATGGTACCTGCTTATCAATAGATATACGGCACCGTCGGGAAGTATAAAGGTCACCCGTCTAGAGATCGGGGAACGTCCCACACTTCTGGTCACAACTCAGGGCGTGAGACAGCGCTCTGTCCGTCGCTACCCCGGACTTCCTTCCTGATTGTTCCGAGTGGACAATCAGGAAGGAAGTCTGCGTTTTTACCGTTGATATCACTGGATACTGAATAAAGCATTTTTTCCAGTAATAATCAATTTTAATATCACGTTTTCACACACTGCACCCTACTTCACTACACTATAGGCAGCTTCCTCCTACTTCGGGAGTGATTCCCTCCAAGTTGTATTAGTTAAAACATCCTTGAGCTCCTCCTTTTTATAGTAACTTAAGGAGTTGTAGCTCTTTAACCGCACCAGGTGCGGTTAAGGGAGGTCCCAGATGATGAAGCATGCCACTTCGGTGGGTGATGGGACTTGGTCCCTTTTGAAAGGATTCCCTTATCTGGGTTTGTAGCTGGCCTGTTTAGCTTTTGTTTGAGGTAGACCAATATAGACCCACGGACTCTGTTGTTGTTCTGATCCTCCCAGCAGCCACGTCATTCCAAACACACACAGTCTGTCTGCGGTCCAAACTAGCTTTTAATGATCCAGAAACCCCAGTACCAAATGTTGTGACAGCAGCCTCTTGCTTTAGACAGCAACTGAATCCCAACAAAATGTTATTACAATAACATTGAACAGAACACCACTACTATGTTCCCATCTGTCCCTACACTGACATCAGAAGAACATAACAGCAAGGTCTTTCGCTGGTTTCGTGCAGTGCCAGTAGTCATTTCTCAATACCTGTGCCCTGCTACCTGACATGACCACCGCCACTGCGGTGCTACCACTATCAATGATGCGTCTGTGGTGATGGTGACCCAAGACTCACTTTCACCTCTTCTATCCACAGGCTGTACATTGCAGCCTCCATTACATTTCAGCAAAATCATACAACAAAGCCCTATTTGTGTACCTACATTTTGACCTGAAATATCCAAGATTTCTTCATTGCTGGAACTTACATGCAGCTCTGTCCCTGCACCGCACTGCACCTCAGGGTTGACCTGCTGCACATTATGTTGGATCTCTCCTCATATCCACACGGATCTCTGCCAGTAATCCTGGTTGGTATCTCTCTCAGCTTGAAGTCCCTAGACCCAACAGCTAATTAAATATAAAGGCCTTGATTCACAAATGTTAAGATGACACTTTGTGTAAGTTCACATTTTTGAGGTATTTAGAAACTACAAGTTAATAGTAAATTTATGAAAGCGGAGAACTCTGCAAATAAAGAGATAGACCGCTACTATCTTTTTCAGTGCGGAGTTCCCCGCCCCAGTCATAAACCTACTATTAACTCGTAGTTTCTGAATATCAAAAGAAAACGTAAACTTAGACAAAAGTGTAAGTTTACCTTTGTGAACCGGCCCGCAGTGATCCTGCCTCTTGTCCTTCTTTCTCTCTTCCGTCACCTGTCCTCTCCTACTCCTTCCCCCATCAATTGCAATCTCTCTCCCCAGTACCTTCGAGCCTTCGGGAGAGGAGACCTTTCTAACTATTTATTGTAAAAGCTCCTGCTTTCTCAGGACATTTCGTGTTGGACGTGATTCACTATTACACAAATACTTCTACATACAAGAGACAGAACAAAATATCTCTTTGTCCTGCCAATATTAGAAGCTTAAAATAATAGGTTCACATGGCTGTGTGGTGAACTCCCTCTTTGTGAAATATTAGCATACAACACAGAGCAAGATCTTTCTCTGAATTTTATTACACTTCCAGCCACAGATTATATTTCTTAATTCCTCACTCCTGCAATGGAAACCTCTAAGAATGATTGTATGAACTTCAGGTGACTGAGGGAACACCAAGCAAAATATTACACACAATTGCCTGACTTTAGGTGACCTCGCATAACGGTGTGGCCTATTATTAATGATGTGAATTAAAGTGGGGTGGATTGAATTGGAACGGGCTGAACTGGTGTGGAGTGGGGTGGGGTGGTTTACGGTGGAATAGGTTGCCGTTAGGTGGGGTAGGTTGGTGTGGTGTAGATTGGATTTTGCTGGATGGGGTGGATTGGCTTGGTGTGAGGTGGATTGGATTGGAGTAGAGTGTATTGGATTGGGGTGAGGTAGATTGGATTGGAGTGAGGTAGATTGGATTGGAGTGGGGTGGGGCAGACTGGAGAGGGCGCATTTGAGTGGATTGGAGTGGGATCAGATTTTTGGGGATTGGAGTGGGGCATATTGGAGTGGCTTGATTGTATTGGTTTGGATTGGTGTGGGGTGGATTGGATTGGATTTGGGTGGATTGTGGTGGATTGCAGTGGGGTGAATTGGGATGGAGTTCTTCGATTGGGGTGAGATGGCTATGACTGGATTGGGTCAAAATTGAGTGGGGCAAATTTTATAGGGGATTGGAGTGGAACAGATATTTTGGGATTAGAGTGTGAACGATTGGAGTGGGGCAGATTGTTTTGGATTGGAGTGGGGCAGATTCTTTTAGATTGTAGTGGGGAAGATTGTTTCGGATTGGACACCAAAAAACAGTGCATTGTCTTTCTCAATGAATGATCTCTGTCCTGTGCTATAATCGGCATCTGCAACACTGAGGAGTGGAGTGCACAATGGGCATGATGAGATCAAACAAAGTGGTGGGTGGCAGCGGGAAAGAAAGAGGAGAAAAAACGGAGTTTCGGACATCAGATACCTGACACCGGGCCGGCCAGCGCCGCTAGCCTCGCCCGGGACCGGGTTGCATTTGAGCCTGATACTCCCGCTGCCGCAGCTGTGCTACAGCCAGAGAGCAGGAGCCTGGAGTGGTGCTGAGACTTGGTGAAGCCACAGGCTGTGGATGTGGCTCAGTCACAGAGTGTGCTGGCTGACTGGTATCATCCAACCTGCCACCACAGACGAGTTTTTGGCCCCTGTAGGTGATATCCTGTGCTCTCAGTGGGCAGAAAGGTGATCACACCAACAGGATGACTAGTGAATTTAGCATATCAAGGCTAGAGGCTTCAAAGCCTTTGCCACCTTTGATATGCGAGCCTGGTTTCCCCCTTTCCTGGCAAATGCCACCCATTGTCCCGAGGCCCATTTGGCACCAGAACAGGTGGTAAAATTAAATAGTCAGACGGCGTGCCATACTTTCAGGTTAGGCACACCCCTAATGTGGGCCACCTGAAGTGGACAGTCAAAGAAGGGTTTTACCATCTTGGTTTTAGTGAAAATAGAAAATTCTGGGTCAGGGGTATGCCCACTTCCCATAGGAAGTGGTCATGTAGGGAATGTAGTTACCCCAGTGGTAGGTAGTCTGTTGGCTACTACCCTATACTCCCCTAAACACCCCAAAAATCAGTATTGAGAGGCTCCCCCAACACCAGAGAGACATATTTGTCTCCCTAGGAACAGAAGAAGGACAAAGGACAGTCACCACGAGAACTGTGGACTTATTCCGAACTTGGCACCAAACACTGCCTTGCTGCTGGTACATCGACAATGGCACTGACCCAACTCATCCAACAGCTGTGCATCCTCCCAAGCCCTTGGAGGACTGTCCAGCACTTTGCCAACCTTGTAGCAGCTCCTCTGGTGTCGAGGGGTCACCCCCTGCAGCTCCAGGCACTAACCACACTTGCCTGGTACTTCGTCTGGCTGGCCATTGGGCCCACAGAGGGAGAATCTCACCAGGAGGAGGTCCCTATGGTTCTAGGAGGTTAGACTCATCTCTCCAGCGAGTTTAGACATGCTTGACCCTCCAGGATACTCCCTGCACCAAACCCTGGGTGCCTGAGTATTTGCGGCAACCAAGGCTTGTTGAGTGTCCAGTCTGGACACCACCATCGCAAAAGCCAGCCTGCAAACGCAGGACTTCAGTACTGAGGAGGCCCACACCAAGAGTGGCCCTGCCTGTTTTCTTCTCCCCTCCTGGTCACCCAAGAATTGTGCGAGCCTCTAACTCATGTGACCCGCTGGACCAAATACCTTTGCACCCGAACCCCCCAGCCTGGGTCCTCAGAAATTGACTGAGCCCCTTGCTCGAGAGACTTCACAAGATGAGCCTCTCTTCGTGTTCCACTGCACTTGCCCCCAAGTCCCCACTTGCAGACTTTTTGCTACAGGTACCCTTCCATTGACTTTAACGTGTAGTGCTCGAGGAAACCATAGCGACCAGCACCTCTGCACCCGGACACACCAGGGCAGTCAAAACCAAACTGCTGGTGGTACTTTTGACCTTGACCACTAAGCATCTTAAGTCCTTAAAAGCACCTTCAACAACTGTTTGCAAGCATATGTATGCTCTGTATGTTTCTCCCATAGGATAAAATTATCGTGTTCAAGACTCGTACCTCACAAAAACGTTATTTGAGCATTTTACTGTTTTACTGTAAAATTCCTATCTCTGAAACTACTTACCTGATTCCGATGATCTTGGTGTCTAAAATTATATAAAAATCTGTTATTTTTCTAAATTGGTCTAAGATTTCCTTCCTGAGTGTCTATCTCAATTATTGACTCTGTATATGCACAACAAATGCTTAACACTGCCCTCTGATAAGCCTCGGATGCTCGGCCACACTACCACAAATAGAGCGCTTGGGATTATTAACTTAAGCCCCTGTGAACCAATAAGGGTTGCCTGGACTTCACACCTATTACTCCTTTCTCTTCTAGTACCACGGTCCTTTGTAAATAATCTGTCCACGTTGTCCATCAGGAGATATTTAGCTACTGCATTTCTATTGGCCAAGCACAGAGCAGCTACCAGGTGGGGGTGTGCCCTACTTCCCTCTGTCAAATATTGGTTGTGAGAGCTAGTACGTTGTGATGGTCGTGTGGATGTGCCCAACGCCCTTCTCACCGGTTCGTCCTGTCCAAGAGACATCTAGGGTTCCCTTTCGAACACTTGTTGAAATTAGATGTAGAACAGTCTGCTGACATCACCACTGCATCATAGGGAGACATATATGCGACCATAGATGGATGATTTTGGATTGTGAAGCCTGACCTAGGGTATTGCAAGCTGCTGTCAAGATTAACCCAAGGGCTTGGGAACCTAACGCCACAGGGGGCGCTTGTATGCCACAGGCCTTGGTTCCATTGTTTAGATAAGATAGGCAGTTCAATGTTATAACTGTGCTGCACTGCACCATCAAGATTAAAATGTGTGCATTGCAAGAGCACAATCTCAACGCTGTACAGACTCCTAGGAGCACACAAGAACCCTCGGACATGGCGACACAGCAGGGAGTGGAAGCGGGCCCTGGGCAGAGTTGGATGGGGGCCACAGTTAGGCCTGGGCAGCCAAAAAAAGTAGCCCACATTCGCAGAGCGCAACTTTTTCACCAAACACTGCTTGGTTAGGGTCATGGAGGTAATGTTGATAGACCTTTGTGGTAATATAAGCTTTTTTAAAGCTTTTAGGGACAGTAAGATTTGTCAAGACCGGTAACAAAATTATTTGATGGCATTACACCAACAGATTTCCTGGCGCTCATCTTTAGAGCTATAAATCTCATTGTCACCCTGAAGTCTATGAATTTTCATCTCAACCCCGGGCACTACAGCCCGTGCTCAGTCTTAGATCCCTGATTGTCCTGTCTGCTACCAGTCTTTAATGTTTCTGTTCTTCCTTAAGGATCCTTACTTCCCAGTATCCAGCAGGTCTCCAGAGGATTATGCTCACACTGAGGTCTTGAGACTTCTCTGCACCCTTAGGGTATATGATTTAGTATAAGCTCTGCTGATACTAAATCATACCAAGAGACCCTTTGGGGTAGGGGGTGAAATACCAATGCTGCTGGTCACTAACACCTGAAGGCTCTAGCACATCATCAGTTAGTTCCTAAAGAACCCATTTACCCTCAGACGTCTTAAGCTCTTTTCCACTGGTGGTCCAATTTGGCTCTTACACTCAGATCTGTGAGGCTCCTGCCCACAGAGAGGTCCGCAGAGGTTACTGCTCTCCCGGATGCGCTTGGAATATTTCTTGCCTTGTCCCTTGATAGTCCTCCTCATCCTCAGGCCCTGTAGATATGGCTCACTCTGACCTGGGCCATTGAGAGCCAAGTGGGTCCACGAGTCCTCAATTTACCCTCTACTCTACTGGTGCTCTGGTCACTCCAGTGCCATGAGGTTCCCACTCACCAGCAGAACATCAAACTTTCTGCTCAACCCTAGTTCCCATAGGCGTCTTCTTACTCGCTAGGTCCCCAGCAAGGGCCATGCTCATTTTAAGTCATCATGGTGTCTGCTCAAATCCAATCCTCGAGGATCCTGCTGCCCCTCAGTTTCCGGCTCATTCTTAGGTTTCCAGGGCTCATACTAACACACAAGGCCAGAGCTTAAGAGCAATGCAAAGCTGCCTGTACAGCTTAAATGCACTTTATGACTGAGGTTCACTGGTAAGGTTGTGTGTGGGTAGTGTAATTGTAGATTACGAGTGAGGTGCACTGGTAGTGTGAGATGTACAGGTTAGGAATGAGGTACACTGACAGAGATGAGCGCGCATAGGGTCATGATTAAGGGGTGCTGATAGAGCTGTGCACGTGGAGGTCACATTTGAGGTGCAGCAATATGGCTTTGTGTGCATATGGTATTTGGAGATTAGAGTTGAAGCCCATCTGCATAACTGTGTGCACGTTGTACATGTATATCAAGGTTAAGTTGCAAACACAGAGCTGCATAAACACAGGGGATTTGCAGGTCTTTGTTGATGCACACTGGCACAGCTGGGTTTACCCAGGATATGTGCTGATCGGGGATGGGTTGGACTGGCATAGCTGTATACGCACAAGGGTGTTGCTTGTCATTGGAAAGGTGTACTGGTAAAGCTGAGGGTGCATGTCGGATCTAACTGCAGGCCATGTGCAGAGGCTTCTTAGAGTTTAGGGTTCCAGGTCAATATAAATGTAGGAGAATTAGTGTCAGCACTGTTATTTGTAAAGAGCATTTGCTCTAAATCATCTGTGAAAACTACTTATGTTCGAAAAACCTCTAAAGAGGACATGATCGTAATACCTTAATATTTACAATTGCGAGTCAACCCTGCTAACTCTCCCTGGGGGCCTCATTATCAGGGTTAGTACTTAGGATGGCCACAAGGAATTGTGTCAGAACCTTCCAAGATTGATGTGACCAATTTGGTACAGCATTTCACTGCATACACATGTCATGAAGAAGAACTGTAGATTTGCTAAGAACCATTACAGAATACATTGACTTTAGGATTAAATCATTTTTATTATTGAAACACCCTGTATACCTAAACCAAGGGCTCCAAAACAGCACAGAGGGATGAACATATTTCATGTAAAGGAAGACAACATGTGTTATCTCCGAGTTCTGTACTCCCTTTATGACCCCCTGCCATGAAAATTGAGGTAGAAGTGATGTTGGTGCGCAGGCGAGAGGTAGGGCAAAAAATGAAAGCAAAACCCCATCACAACCAAGTGTCACACTCGCTCTCAAACTAAAGCGATTTCCTCAATGTTTGCCCCAAGGGCATGATACGGTTATGCCAAACCAAGCGGCAGCTCGGGTCTAGTCCAATGTAACAGCAACTCGTTCATATCCTGCCAAAGATATCCCCCCTCCTTTTACTTTGCTTGAGAAAAGGTCTCTGGTGCTCGAATAATAAATAAAATAGTTCCACATTTGTAAAGCGCAAACTTATCACCCCTAAGGGTATCGAGGAACTGGGGGCCGTCTGAGAGATGACGTGAGCTATTGTCCAGAGTCTCATAATGCTGAGTTGTTGCGCTGGCGATCGAACAGTGAGTCCCGTGCTCAGGAGTCAGCCGCTCTGGCCACTGTGCCCCATCTCTCAGTTGGAAACATGATATTTATCCTCAGGGAGCCGCTGATATTGGCAGTTGGCCAAAGCGATGTCCTTCTTGATGACCTGCAATCTCTGTCTCTGGTATTGTCACATGCTCTGAAAGCTGGAACCCCCAAAAATCAAAACTGGGTCACCATCCATGGTGGTTGTCTTGCGACTTTATGCCCTTCTGAAAATATGTTCTTTCTTGTGGGCCTCAAAGTTCCACTATGACAGTTCCACTGGCGTCTTCAATACGTCCTTAGTTTCTTTATGGTGATTCGACATAACATAACATGTGCATTTGTAAAGCACACATTCACCCAGAAGGATATATTGGCATTGAATAACAGATGTTTATTGTTACCCACAGTACTCATTTAATAGACCTCAGATGAAAGGCTGAGTGACCCTGCTGGGATTTTAACCTGTGACCATGAGGTCAAACATAGGCCCAAAGAGTGGACGCATTAGTCCACTGTGCCACCAGACCCAGGCCCGACATGTCTTCCTTACTATAACCGTAGAGCCATCCTCCTTGGAAGGTCATTGGAGTTCAAAACCCTTGTGATTCTAGTCTTTATGGTTTCTTCGCCAGATTTCCCGGATCTCCCAGAAGGTGGATGTTGGCTGTACAGATCTGGTCTTCCAGGCATGCACTTTGTGACTCCATATGAACCAGAACTGGAGCGGTACAGCCCTTGAATCCCATGAGCTTCGTTTTATCATCCTGCACCACTATCATTGAGGACTCCAGCTGGACAACCCGTATCTTGTTATCCTGTACCACCCCCTCTGTTTAGAGCAGCTGCTGGTCAATTCGGCCATTTTCGTTTCTAAAGTGGTTGCCTTCTTGATATCTGGTGTGGCTCGCTTCAGGTCTCCTAGGACCGACAGGATTAGATTCCTTTGTGGGTTTCCACCCATCATTCTTAATAGCTGTGTCCGTCAGCTCTCTATCCCTGTTCTCCTACTCAGAGGGCAGCATGGAAGAGGAAAAGCCAAATGGATCTGTCTTGCTTTTGTTTTTGTTTCTTTGGGAGGCATGGTAAGTGCAGTGCTCCCGGCATGGTAAGTGCAGTGCTCCCGGCATGGTAAGTGCAGTGCTCCCGGCATGGTAAGTGCAGTGCTCCCGGCATGGTAAGTGCAGTGCTCCCGGCATGGTAAGTGCAGTGCTCCCGGCATGGTAAGTGCAGTGCTCCCGGCATGGTAAGTGCAGTGCTCCCGGCATGGTAAGTGCAGTGCTCCCGGCATGGTAAGTGCAGTGCTCCTGGCATGGTAAGTGCAGTGCTCCCGGCATGGTAAGTGCAGTGCTCCTGGCATGGTAAGTGCAGTGCTCCCGGCATGGTAAGTGCAGTGCTCCCGGCATGGTAAGTGCAGTGCTCCCGGCATGGTAAGTGCAGTGCTCCTGGCATGGTAAGTGCAGTGCTCCCGGCATGGTAAGTGCAGTGCTCCCGGCATGGTAAGTGCAGTGCTCCCGGCATGGTAAGTGCAGTGCTCCTGGCATGGTAAGTGCAGTGCTCCCGGCATGGTAAGTGCAGTGCTCCCGGCATGGTAAGTGCAGTGCTCCCGGCATGGTAAGTGCAGTGCTCCCGGCATGGTAAGTGCAGTGCTCCTGGCATGGTAAGTGCAGTGCTCCCGGCATGGTAAGTGCAGTGCTCCTGGCATGGTAAGTGCAGTGCTCCCGGCATGGTAAGTGCAGTGCTCCCGGCATGGTAAGTGCAGTGCTCCTGGCATGGTAAGTGCAGTGCTCCCGGCATGGTAAGTGCAGTGCTCCCGGCATGGTAAGTGCAGTGCTCCCGGCCTCTCTAAGTTCAGGTCTCGACGGGTTTGGCAAGGCCTTCAGGATCAACTGTCATGCAGAGACATCCATTCACTCTCTCCTGGAATGCCCCTAACTCTTAGGCCGTCTCTCACTCCTCTCGTCTTTCGCCACAGCGCTCTTCAGTCTTTGGGGGGTTCCTGTATGCTGCCTGCCTTTCTTAATTCTTGATGTGGGTCATTTTTAAATCAGCAGCTCCACAATGGAGGCCCTCTGCTATATGCCCACTTAGGGCAGCATTCTCACTACTGGGGCCCAGGCGTGCTGGTGCTGCAATATTGATGTTGCCATGTTCACAGAGGTTGTACGTCTCCTGTTTCCAGCAGGTAGGGAGGAGAAAACCTTAGGAGGTGGAATCCACTAGCAGACCTCAGGGAGAGCGTTCCCTGTTTGCTCTTGAACTTAAAGTGGCTCTGGGGGCCCGGAAAAGGGGAGTCTGGCCAGAGCACTCAGCCACCATGTGTGCTCCTGCACTCAGCAATCTTGAGCCCCAATATATGTCTTTTAAAGTACATTTGGTGAAATGGGGGGCTTTGAATATCTGGTATGATGGGGGAGGCACAAGTATATATTGCTGACGTGAGTCTAAGTCTCTCATTCCCAACGACCTTTAAAGAGGTAGATTCCTGCCAGTAAATCTTTGCACTTTACCGTTCACTTTGTTTCGTTATATTGCTGCCCATAACATTTATTTCATTTCCAAAAAAATGAATTAAATATATACATTTATTTAGAGAACATTTTCTGAATTTCACAAGAAAGTAATTCAATTTAATACTCAAATATTAGTTAAAGAAACATATGTGGGAGTGACTTATGTCAGAAATGAATATTCCAATGGAAAAGAATATATGTTGAAAGCTTAAAATGATTCAAAGTACAAGGAACTGCCTTTTATTTGCATTTAAATCCTGTGGATTGATGTGGATGTTTTGGTTAAATTTCGCTGGAAAACAGGCCACACCATAGACCTAGGCCGCCTTTTCATTCACCCTGGGGTTTTAAGATATGCACTGCATTTATTTACAATACTTGAGAAACGCTTTGCAATGTTCAGAGACTGAAGAAAGGTGCATCTTTTTTTGTTTTTACTCGCTGCTATCATCACGCCTAAGTTCCTACAAAGGTGATCATACTCAAGTGAAAACTGAAAAATAAAAAACTGTCGCTCTCCTCACATAAATGCAGTTTTGTATAGCTCCAACTTACCACAGCGACATTGAAACGCTTCACATGAGCACCAGGTAACCTTACAGAAGGTGGGCTTCATTTTTTTCAGGCTCCGGGAGATTTACTGATTTGCCCAGGATCACAGGGTGTTGTGCTGCCCCTGGGACTTGTACCTGGTTTCCCACCTTCAAAGTGGCGAAGGCCGCAACCTCTGCCTGGTGAATGCAGAAACTGAGATCGGCAGACAAAGGAGGACAGAAGAGACTGAGCTCTGCCGGTTCCATGGAGGTGAGGGGGTGGGGGGAATAACTGAGGAGCTCCGTGGCTGGCCCTCACCCACCCCACGTCCGCCACCCTGCCACAGCCCTCTTCAAAGCATGTGCTAATGACTTCCCGTTAGCAGCTCCTTGAGGTCTCTGCCACACCTGAAGGTAGCCAGGGGGCAGAGACACCTCCTGTTGTGACGCCCAGGAGCAGCCATTGTCATTCTGCCTTTGACAGTCGGCAGCCCGCCTCACTTAATGCGCATCCTTCAAGTTCAGGGTATGTACGGCATTGGGTGCTTGCAGTGGAGAGGGAGACGGCCCAGGCAGGCGGGGCTGCTTATCCCACCTACAAACCGGCCCACTATCTGTTCTCCACCTCAGGTATCGGCCGATTGCCCGCCTTGCCTATCCCAGGCTGTCTAGGTGCAGCCCGAAAGGTGGGAAAACCCGCAGAGGGACCTGTGGGCACCTTCCGCCGCCATGCTGGGCGAGAGATGCATTACAAAGTCTGGAACGAGGGACACAACACCTCTCACACGCGGCGGCACGGTATGTACCGCAAGGCCTCCCTTTGATGCTGGAGAGGATGTGGGGCTCTGGGAACACCCTCACACATCTGCTGGGACTGCCGGAAGACCCGTCCCTTCCTCGGCGTTTCCTGTTCGATTCCGTTTGTCCCACAGGTGATGCTTTAAACCTTGGGCCCTATCACCTGGCAGCTCTCTCTAGGGATGAAGGGCACATGTGTCTCCAGCGCGTGGGGTAAGCCAAACTGATGATAGCGCACAACTGTAAAACGACGACTGCTCAGCGCTAGCGACTCACGTGGTATTTATCATTGGTTGCGAACGATTCTGGACATGGAACGGCTAGTGAGCAATATACACGGTGGGGTGACCCACCGTCCGTAAATTTCAGGGACCGCCCATCATTTGGATCTCACGTCCGACTCCGTTGTCCCTGACGGTCCCTTTTAGGGACCTCTTTTGTCTGGAATTTTGGGTATTGGGGAACACCACTGTTCCCCTGCCCGAAGCCTCAGCTCCTTGATGGGCCGCCTCCCACTCCTCTGAGCACAAGAGCTGCCCCGCCGCCCATTGCCATTCTGTCTGCGCTGATTGCCACACACAGAATGACAATGGGCCAGTCTGGGCCCTTACTGCACGGGGTGGGCCTCCTCCTTCCTAGGTCTAGGGCAGGACATTCAGTCGGGTGGAAGAAAGGAACAAAAACGCCCATGTTCCCAGGTGACAATCCAGTTCATGAAAAGGTGGTGAAACAAGTTTAAAACAAGCATTGGCATAGCCAATAGGTCTCGCCTTTGGGACCTTATAAGTGCTTAGCCATGCAACAGTTGTTGTTGCACCAAGGATATTAACTAAATACTTATGAGGTCCCAAAAGTGAGACCTATTGGCTATGCCAATGCTTTTTTTTTTTTTTTTGCAAACATATCCCCCCCCAAAAAATAGGAATACAAATAAACTTGTTGCTATATTAAACAAATATTAAATGACTGATGTGGCCCTTTTACTATATAATGTATTTAAATAAAAAGGCTTTGCTATGATAAGCATGTTATTATTTGTGAAGGAGACAGGAATAAATCGCCAAACTCAGCACTCAGTCCGCTGGAATGTTACAAAGCCCCTTTATAAAATCAGCTTTTAATATACCTGGGCAAATAAATCACCTTGTAACCGGGCACATGGGGGGAGGCAAAATAGGTTGTGTATTTCATGCAGCCTACATGAAATTATTCCTTGTGCACCACAATATAACAAAATGACTTTACAGCAGAAACATGTATCATCTCAGCTATTGCTGGTGCAATATTAATAACCTAATGATTTTTTTAAAGTTTACATTTGCGCCCACAACAAACGAAAGGTTAAGCGTGCTGTGTATGAATATTAACTAACACTTTAAAAAACAATCTGGCAAACTGGAAGTGCAGCTATGAGAGTTTGGGCCTTCTGCTTTTTCATCGCCATCTTCGGACTTTTAGAACTGTTTCAGCTGCCTATAAGGAGCACTTTTGTTTGGGTGGTTAAAACGTACCGGGGTTCAGCGCAACATCAGCTTCACTGGTGCGTCTTCATTTATTGACTCTGTTTTGCCCTGGTCCTGGACCTCCTCGAGTTCTTGCACTCAATTTTGCTACTCTGATAGGAGAGAGTAGAAAGTTACTGTTTAACACAACTGCCAGTGAGTAACCACAGCCTTGATTTCGGTCCAACCATCTGTGGACATTAAGGAAGATGCGGCTATCGGACTCCTGGCAAAACGGACAAGGGCCTCCCTTTTGTCATCTCTTCTGCTCTTTGCATCTTTACAGCTTAAATATCTTCAAATAAAGACTGAAAAAGAGAAAAACCCACAGAATAGGGCGTGCTTTCCTAAGCAGGATGCGATGCATTCAAAGGCATAGGAGACACTCCGTTTCTGGGGCTTGGGCGACAGGGCAGCCCTGAGGAGAGCAGACACAGAGGTTTCCTTAGCACCAAGAGCAAAAGCGCGAGTCACGCCATCTCAAGGTGTAAATCAGGCAACAAATGTCATCAACAAATATAATACATATTTTAAAATCTCAATTAACGGCACAAAATTAATATATAATCGTAAGACATTCATCGAAGGTAATATATATTTTTAAACATGAAACATCCAGGGATGGTGCTGACGATGTTGCCATGAGCTGCTCAAAATGTGCCATGGCGGATATTGTTATAAAAAGTGAAGCCAGATTATTTTATATCAATCATATATAACAGTGAGATTTTAAAGAGGACAGATCCCAAACTATTACTTCAAGAGCTCTCAAACTGGATGGTGAATACAAATGATACTGAGTGAAACAAAGCGATGGGTCGGAGATCAAACAATGCGGGCAGGTGAGGAGGGAGCCAGGACTCCAGCTTTGCATAGGGTGCAGCACTGAGACAGCAGGTTACAAACCACCTCTCCTGTTTGACACCAAAGCTCAGTGCTTTGCGCTCAGTTATACAATTAGTGTTAGTATGTGAAGTTCAATGAATACACTTATCACATCTTAAATCAAACTGATACTAGACACAGGAGCTTAGTAGAAAGACGTAAAGATGTGCTTTAGTTTGGAGTATTTCTACAATTACTGAAGATCAAACACAGTGTCGGCACATGTCTGCCTGCAATCACGCTGAACTTTGCAAGCACTCCTTGAAAGCTGTAACATAGAGAGCTAAGTCTGAGAGAGGGGGCCCAGAGCGCTTCGTTCCTTTCCGAAGTATTTCACTGTGGTCAAAGGTGTTAAGACACTCAGTGGAGAGGATAGCCTTGCGGCTAGAGCAGTCGACCTTGGACCTGGTTCGAGCCTCGGCAACTGACGCTCAACATCCTGTGATTCTGGGCAATTCTCTCCATTTGTGTATGGAAAAGACGTAAAAATTATGAATAAAGATCTGCAAACAGCTCCTACACAGACTCCAGACCATCCAGAACACAGCCCCAAAACTACTCGACCTCCCATGCTGCACCCACATCACACCCCACCTCAGGAAGCTTCATTGGCTCCCCATTCACGCACACAAACAAAGCCCACACAACAAAATACCAGAATATCTGAACAGCTGCATACCAGCAACCCACCAGACAGCTACGCGCTGCATCCCTCTCACTCACACACACTCCTCACATACGCAAAACTCATACTCGAGCTCCCATGCTGCACCCACATCACACCCCACCTCAGGAAGCTTCATTTGCTCCCCATTCACGCACACAAACAAAGCCCACACAACAAAAGACCAGAATATCTGAACAGCTGCATAGCAGCAACCCACCAGACAGCTACGCGCTGCATCCCCATCACTCACACACACTCCTCACATACGCAAAACTCATACTCGAGCTCCCATGCTGCACCCACATCACACCCCACCTCAGGAAGCTTCATTTGCTCCCCATTCACGCACACAAACAAAGCCCACACAACAAAAGACCAGAATATCTGAACAGCTGCATAGCAGCAACCCACCAGACAGCTACGCGCTGCAGCCCTCTCACTCACACACACTCCTCACATACGCAAAACTCATACTCGAGCTCCCATGCTGCACCCACATCACACCCCACCTCAGGAAGCTTCATTGGCTCCCCATTCACGCCCGCAAACTAAGCCCACACAACAAAAGACCAGAATATCTGAACAGCTGCATAGCAGCAAACCAACAGACAGCTACGCGCTGCATCCCTCTCACTCACACACACTCCTCACAGCCGCAAAACTCATACTCGAGCTCCCATGCTGCACCCACATCACACCCCACCTCAGGAAGCTTCATTGGCTCCCCATTCACGCACACAAACAAAGCCCACACAACAAAATACCAGAATATCTGAACAGCTGCATACCAGCAACCCACCAGACAGCTACGCGCTGCATCCCTCTCACTCACACACACTCCTCACATACGCAAAACTCATACTCGAGCTCCCATGCTGCACCCACATCACACCCCACCTCAGGAAGCTTCATTGGCTCCCCATTCACGCACACAAACAAAGCCCACACAACAAAATACCAGAATATCTGAACAGCTGCATACCAGCAACCCACCAGACAGCTACGCGCTGCATCCCTCTCACTCACACACACTCCTCACATACGCAAAACTCATACTCGAGCTCCCATGCTGCACCCACATCACACAGCACCTCAGGAAGCTTCATTGGCTCCCCATTCACGCACACAAACAAAGCCCACACAACAAAAGACCAGAATATCTGAACAGCTGCATACCAGCAACCCACCAGACAGCTACGCTCTGCATCCCTCCCACTCACACACACTCCTCACATACGCAAAACTCATACTCGAGCTCCCATGCTGCACCCACATCACACCCCACCTCAGGAAGCTTCATTGGCTCCCCATTCACGCCCGCAAACAAAGCCCACACAACAAAAGACCAGAATATCTGAACAGCTGCATAGCAGCAAACCAACAGACAGCTACGCGCTGCATCCCTCTCACTCACACACACTCCTCACAGCCGCAAAACTCATACTCGAGCTCCCATGCTGCACCCACATCACACCCCACCTCAGGAAGCTTCATTGGCTCCCCATTCACGCACACAAACAAAGCCCACACAACAAAATACCAGAATATCTGAACAGCTGCATACCAGCAACCCACCAGACAGCTACGCACTGCATCCCTCTCACTCACACACACTCCTCACATACGCAAAACTCATACTCGAGCTCCCATGCTGCACCCACATCACACCCCACCTCAGGAAGCTTCATTGGCTCCCCATTCACGCACACAAACAAAGCCCACACAACAAAATACCAGAATATCTGAACAGCTGCATACCAGCAACCCACCAGACAGCTACGCGCTGCATCCCTCTCACTCACACACACTCCTCACATACGCAAAACTCATACTCGAGCTCCCATGCTGCACCCACATCACACCCCACCTCAGGAAGCTTCATTTGCTCCCCATTCACGCACACAAACAAAGCCCACACAACAAAAGACCAGAATATCTGAACAGCTGCATACCAGCAACCCACCAGACAGCTACGCGCTGCAGCCCTCTCACTCACACACACTCCTCACATACGCAAAACTCATACTCGAGCTCCCATGCTGCACCCACATCACACCCCACCTCAGGAAGCTTCATTGGCTCCCCATTCACGCACACAAACAAAGCCCACACAACAAAATACCAGAATATCTGAACAGCTGCATACCAGCAACCCACCAGACAGCTACGCTCTGCATCCCTCTCACTCACACACACTCCTCACATACGCAAAACTCATACTCGAGCTCCCATGCTGCACCCACATCACACCCCACCTCAGGAAGCTTCATTTGCTCCCCATTCACGCACACAAACAAAGCCCACACAACAAAAGACCAGAATATCTGAACAGCTGCATACCAGCAACCCACCAGACAGCTACGCGCTGCATCCCTCTCACTCACACACACTCCTCACATACGCAAAACTCATACTCGAGCTCCCATGCTGCACCCACATCACACCCCACCTCAGGAAGCTTCATTGGCTCCCCATTCACGCACACAAACAAAGCCCACACAACAAAAGACCAGAATATCTGAACAGCTGCATACCAGCAACCCACCAGACAGCTACGCTCTGCATCCCTCTCACTCACACACACTCCTCACATACGCAAAACTCATACTCGAGCTCCCATGCTGCACCCACATCACACCCCACCTCAGGAAGCTTCATTTGCTCCCCATTCATGCACACAAACAAAGCCCACACAACAAAAGACCAGAATATCTGAACAGCTGCATAGCAGCAACCCACCAGACAGCTACGCTCTGCATCCCTCTCACTCACACACACTCCTCACATACGCAAAACTCATACTCGAGCTCCCATGCTGCACCCACATCACACCCCACCTCAGGAAGCTTCATTTGCTCCCCATTCACGCACACAAACAAAGCCCACACAACAAAAGACCAGAATATCTGAACAGCTGCATAGCAGCAACCCACCAGACAGCTACGCTCTGCATCCCTCCCACTCACACACACTCCTCACATACGCAAAACTCATACTCGAGCTCCCATGCTGCACCCACATCACACCCCACCTCAGGAAGCTTCATTGGCTCCCCATTCACGCACACAAACAAAGCCCACACAACAAAAGACCAGAATATCTGAACAGCTGCATACCAGCAACCCACCAGACAGCTACGCTCTGCATCCCTCTCACTCACACACACTCCTCACATACGCAAAACTCATACTCGAGCTCCCATGCTGCACCCACATCACACCCCACCTCAGGAAGCTTCATTGGCTCCCCATTCACGCACACAAACAAAGCCCACACAACAAAATACCAGAATATCTGAACAGCTGCATACCAGCAACCCACCAGACAGCTACGCGCTGCATCCCTCTCACTCACACACACTCCTCACATCCGCAAAACTGGAGACCTCCCTCAACACATCAGTGCCTCGTCCTCACTTCTGAGTTATGCAAGAAGCTGACGGCCTGGCTTTTCATATAAGCAGCTTGGGGGCCGCACACGTACACACCTGCCCAAGTGCCTGGATACCCTCTTGGGTGATTAGTGTGCTATACAAATCAACAGAACATGACATAACAATATTTGTCATTTGCATATCACCAAGTAAAGTGTCTTGATTAGTTTTGATTCTATTAAAATCTTTTGTGCCATCTCACTTCAGAATGCAAATGTGCCTCATTTGGGCCCCACTTGCTGCTGATATATTTTGAAATATTTGAACAGTTCATTTACAGGTATTTAATATTTGTTTGGTGCTAGAAAACAATCACATTCCTATGCGTTTCCTTTCCCACTCTGTGTACCCCAGCCACATTGTCTCATACTTGCTGCCTTTATAACAGCCTCTCACTTTGCAGTCAGAGAAAGAAAAGTAAACACTAAAAAGCAAATTGTAAAGGCATTTCTATTGCTAAATCACTTTCTCAACTCCAGCATGGTTATTTTGGGGGCGCTGATGGAACCCCACACCCCTAATAACAGTGCACATGATGTTATCCATGCATTGTCAAAGTATGTATGTTCTGATAAATATAACTTGTAATGTCAAATCCACTCTAATGCATGGAGCTTTCTAAATCATGAATAAAATTGCACATAAATCTCCTTCGTTTCATTATTGAATGGAGAGCAGCCCTGGTGTGCGCTTCTCCACACGTTTGTTTTCTAGCTCCTTAATTTTAAGTGACAGCTTTTAATATTCATATGTGCTACCAAGGTGGTCGCTTGGTGTCTTGGCGCTGCTACAAATTCATTGTCCATGTTGGGAGCAGGTCCATGTTGAGGAAAGTTGCACTTAAAATCAGTGGCGGCTGCTGGCCATTCTAAATGGTGAGGCAGTGCCAGGGCAGCGCTGGAAAAAATAAATAAAGAAAAAACATACACTTACCTTCTGCTCCTGTGCCGCACTGCTCAACTGCTCCCAGATCTGCAGTTGTTCCCATGAGCACAGGCTCCCAGCTCCCCACGCAATCCCAGCACTTCTCTCATTCTATTACTCCCAGCATGAGAGAAGCCCTGGGATTGCGTGGGGAGCCGGGAGCCTGAACTCATGGGAACAGCTGCAGATTTGGGAGCAGTTGAGCGATGCAAGTATATGTTTAATTTTTATTTATTTTTCCCTGCACTACCCATCATTTAGAATAGGAAGTAGCCACCACTGGACTGAGAACCTGTGCTCCTGAGCCCTGCAGATATCTCCAATGAATAGCCTGGAGCTATTCAAGTGCGCATGTTGGTTTGGCTGGCTAAACCGACATGCGCACCTTCAGTGCCCACTACTCCTCCTCCTGCTGGTGACTGAGAACTGGCCCGCGCTGACCCAGACTCGCCGACTCCACAAACTCGGCAAAGTCAATAAAAAAAAAAGATAATAAAAGTGTTTTATTATCATTTTATTTTTCATTTTCTTCCTTTAAGCAGTGGGGCGATGCTCCTCTGCCATAGCGGAGGAGCTGCCCCTGTCCCTCCTGAAGCGTGAAACTGTCTGGCTGTGCCCAATCCTGACGCTTCTCTCATGCTGGGAGTAATAGCATGAGAGAAGCGCTGGGGAGCATGGGGAGCACGGAGCCTGTGCTCATGGGAACAACTGCAGTTCTGAGAGCGTTGGAGCAACGCAGGAGCAGAAGGTAAGTGTATGCTTATTTTTTTATTTCTTTTTCTCTGTGCTGCCACCGCACTGCCTCATCATTTAGAATGGGCAGCAGCCGCCACTGGGCTTGGAGCCTGTGCTCCTCAGCCCTGCAGATAACTCAAAGGAATAGCCTGGAGCTATCCAAGTGCGCATGTTGGTTTGGCCGGCCGGGAGAACCGAAATGTGCACTGTCAGTGCCCACAACTCCTCCTGCTGGTGACTGAGACCTGGCCCCACCCCACCCCAGACTCGCCGACTCCGCAAACTCGGCAGAGTCAATGAAAAATAAAATGATAATAAAAGTGTTTTATTATCATGTTATTTGTCATTTTCTTCCTTTAAGCCATTGGGGGGGCCACGCTCCTCCGCCCTGCTGTAAGGATCTTTGAACGTGCAGTACATACATGGTTCTACCCTTGTGGCCCACCCACAATGCTCCAGGAACCTGAAATGGTTCTCAGTATGATAAGCTCACAGTGATCCTGAGACATGCAGAGTGCACAAAACTCTATGACAAGAAAACAACTGCAGTGATGTTGTGACATCCAGAAGGTGCCATGGTTCTTTGCGTGTCATTCTCCATCAAGGAACCGTGAACACGAGCAATGCACACAATACCAAGGGGACATTGTAAAGGCACGCTGTGTCCCCACAGTGTTTCCGCCAGCATGCACCCACCCAGCTCGCGCAAAAGGATCTCCTGTTATTCTTCGGGCCAATCCCTGCAGTGCTGAAAAGTAGGGGTCGCGGAAGGCCCCACGCCAAAGCATAGTCAACATTTTAAAACATTGGGAAGGTTCACCACAAATAAACGAAATGCAAGCGATACTATGATCCACACTAAATGACGCAAGCAAGAAATAACCTACAATGGACAATGTGTTACCGTACAACAGAAGAGTGGTCGTCTCCAAACAGTTGTCTCACCGCAGATGAAAGGGGGGGCTCTTATCGAAGACATTAGCACTCCTAGTAGGCAACATTTGAAAAAAAAAGTACTGCGAGAATTTAGGGAACAGAAAGAAATGTTTCTTAAACTCTTGCTGGCTTGCTTTAGGGCAACAAAATTCATTTTGGTCGCAACATTTTGGAAGGTTGTAAGTAGGCCAACATGGGTGATATGATGGTTTTTCATATTTTTTCCAGTATTGTTTTAGTTTCAAATGATACTAGAAGGTCAAATTGGAGCATGTTATCTGTTTTTAGTTGTAATTCATCTAACTAAGTTTGCGGCTGCCCAGGCGCAGCACCTTCTTTGTAATACGGCGCACTGTACTGTTTGCGCCGGATGCACCTTTTGAAAGGTGAGCCATGGTGCAAACAGGGAAAGTGTGCCGTATTCATAATACGGCCCACTGTGTCCAAATGTTTGCACATTCCATATTACACATTTGGTTAGTGTTGTGTATTTCAACAAGCCTTAGAAAGAGGAGTGTCACACGCCACCATATATATGCATGTGCAGACATCTTATGGCTGTTGCCCCCTATAGATATTTGAGTGACTGCCTGTTTTGATCTCAGTGAAATAGCAGCGTTTCTATGGTTAACAGAGAGAGAGAGAGAGCTGAGGGCATATTTGAGAGACAGAGACTGTTGCTGACAAAAGGCAATCTATCCTCATTGTGGCTGATAAAGAACTGTCCAGCACTGTCATTACTGTAGGAAAAGGCAGAGGTCAAATGTATTCATGTGATGGTCAAGAAAAGGCCATGATAACTTGCCAGATGCCTTCTCAGCATTGACGGCAAGGGTTTGTAGAATGGCTTTGGGAGGGTTTTGGCTGTTGTGATCATGTGAGCTAAGAGTCTTGTCAAGGACTGGGCACTGAGAAAGTCTGATGAGTCCCCTTCTTGATTGCCTGAGGAAAGGGTGACTCAGGAGCCACAGTGCTACCCTGCACAGAGCAGTATATGTGAAAGGTGTCAAGTGTCTCCTTAAGGGGGTTCCAGACAGAGGAACAACAAGCAAAGGAGACAAATCTTCTTAATAATCTTATAGCGCTTGATTGAAGCGGAAGATTAACACTGACGATGTCAGCGAGGCACCAATCTCCACCTGACACCAGGATGAAGAAAAGAGCCCAGCAAGCATTCTAGGGGAAGAATCCAGAAGAAGATCCAGTTTTCAATAAGCAAATATCTGGGGCAAAAGAAATAGCATCGAGGGGGCGAAGAACATAAAGTATTGTTTGCGAAACAATGTCCTGCTCTCGGGATTTCCTCACTTGCTACTCAATCAGGAAGAGACATCACAGGAAAAAGCTCTACTTTCTTTTGGATTGGAAACATTGAATTGCATCCAATGGACAGACCACCATCTTGGCTGGGTATAAGACTTTTGCAGAAATTCGTGGGCTTCATTTGATGTTCAGTTAAGAAGCCCCAGCTTCACTTCTCTTGTTCCGCACTGGATTCCAGAGTTCCACCAACTATAAGGCAGCTTCCGGAATACCCTTCCACGGAACCATGCGTTGAACGGGGTGTCCGGGAACAGGATGGTCAGTCGCGAGAGGAGCACCTCTACCATTCCTGAGTGAGTGCAGTCTTTGGTGTGCTCTTAACACTGCTGTTGGCGCATGCTACCGTCTCATGGCGTTTTAGCTGTATGACCAACATTTAAGGAAGTTAGTTTGTGTGAGTGAAATAATGATTATAGTATCGTATATTTTGCCATAAATCCTACATTCTGAGATCAACAGGGAGATCAGCCTAGAGTTAGAGGGTGCAGAGACGCTGTGTTTGATTTTGGAGTCAAAACGATGACAGCTTCTGAGGCTGAGACAGTTTCCTTATCCTGCCTCATTACTTGTTGAACAAGTGAACTTAGATAAACCTTCAATTCGTTTGATATTTTGCAAGATTATCTTTATCAAGGGGGTTATGTCAAGGAAGTTAGGGACACCAAACATGCCAAAGGCATTCTCGGCATGGAATGTATTACTATCAAAGGTGATTTCTGTTTTTTCATTGAAAGGTCAAAATGTATTTGACCGCCAGGTACAGTTGTCCAGATACGAGTCTATCCCAGGATCGATACCGTTTTATTATGAAAGTATATTTGAGAGTAATTATTTGTAAAGAAATAAAAATATCATCATATTTTAGTTTGTCGCTAAAACGCCACACTATCTGCTGGTTCTTTTTTAGTTAGTCTTTAAATATTTCACCATTAAGAAGGTATAACTGTACGATTTGCAGATCATTTCGGCCCTAGTAGCCAGCTCTTTTACGTAATAGTTTATTATGGTCATACTTCAGGATTTGGGGTTTGTTGAGATGGGAGCTGGATGTGGACACCAGATGGGCTGACAGTGTATCTCACATCTCGTTTTCAAGATGCCTATTGCTTTGGTTCAGGGCCTTCTTAATTGTCCTTTATCTCAAGTATTACAATGAAGGATTTGTGGTGCCCCTTAGTAGGTTTTATAGAGATATTGTCCGCACCATTTTCCTTTAGTTAAGATAGGAGATTTTCTCAGTGGTGGCTGGTGTTAAGGGGCGTGGGGGCGCTGCCCTACCATTCATGGAGGAGGAGAAGAAGCACACCGAGCAGTTCAATGCTGAGGGCAGCAGGTTGCATTCAGTGATCCAGCCGAGTCCGTGTCTTTTAGAGAGAGGGAGGGGGTAAGGAGTGAGTACTAATACACATGTACTGAGTGAGGTTTTGCTAGTCCTTGGTGCTACAGCCAGTGCAGTGACGTCAGGAGCAGTGGACATGGCCTTTTTAGTGGTGCTGCATAAACTTGCCCTGGGGAGCTTTTGTTGTGGCTCCCAGTGAAGTCAAAAAGTACCAAAGAATTAAATGGCCGTGGGCAAGGCTGGCTCATGGGTGCAGTGTGGAAGTGGGAGGTGCTGAGTGTATTGTCTTGAGGGAGGAGTCTGGCAGCTAGTTCTGGCCCCAAAAAACTGGCCTCAAGGAGGGGAGAACACGTGCATGTTAAGGAAAAGTTGCTCTTCTCATTTGTGGTAATGACAGAGTGGGTGCTCCCTTCCCCTTCTGTGTGTCATTTAACCCTTGTTTTGTCCGTGGCAGAACCTTGGGCTGAAATTCAGGTCAAGAGATGGGTGGAGGATTGTGCCTTCCAAATTTGTATAAGTTTTGGCGGAATAATTTCCAATCGTCCATTCACAAATGCTTTGTGTTTATTTGTATTCTCATTGTACAGGGAAAAACCAAAGCAAAAAAAAAGCAAAAAACCAGTCGACACGTGTTTCGCCCATGTGGCCCATCGGCTGTGGGCTTTCTCAAGGCAAAAGTCTTGGTCTGATGTTCGTGTTCCTTGATGAAGATGTGAAAAAGTCTCTGCGGTCTACCGGAACAAGGATTTAGGTCAGGCTGAAGAGCAGAAGCTATGCAGTCCCTCAGTCCATCCTCCTTCTGACCGCCTCTGACAGTGCTGCAGACCTGTTATCACCATTAATGCAGCAACCACTCCAACGTCTCCCTTCATCATTACACGATTTAAAGGCTTTCTGCAGTTCCCAGATGCCTGGTGAGTAGAACCTCACTTTTAGCTTAAACGGTTTAAATTGCTGCTCTCTCGAATTTAATGTGGCCAAATGCTGACTTTTGTAAACCCTTTTTATGTTACTAGGGCCTTTTCCTCCTTTGGTGGAAGATAGACAATTATAAGAATCTTTGAGACAGCACAATTTGATTTACTACATTATTATCATTAAGTCCTGCTCCCTGCCCAGTCTTTTGTCATAGCGCCGGGACACTCGTTGAGTAGCTGTGCGCTATACAAAATAAGTCATTCATTCATTATTTCCTAAACGGAGACACAGAATTTGACAGAAAACCCCAGCAACACCCTCCTTCAGGTCAGACTTGCTCGCTCATTTGTTCAGTGCCCCACCACTTTTGTAGTCCACCCTGAGACCCTGATTTTCCTCAATCTTCAGCAAACAAGGAATAACTTCAAGAGTCTCAGGCTTTAGTCGCCATAATTTGGTTTATGGGATTGGAGTGGTGCAAGAAACAGATCAGTTCTTTGAAGCGCAGGCGAGGCCAGCGGTGATGGGGACGGAAAACAGAGTCAAGTCTGGCACAGTTGGGTCATGGATCTGCAAAGATCCTTCAGGGTGCGCCTCGTGTGGACTAACCCGACCACTTGATTAAACATCTGTGATGGGGTTGAGGACTAAGTAAAGTCTCTGCATTCAATGTGAGTAGCATTTATGTGATCTTTTTACTAACTTACCAAAAGCCAGCATAAGGGCTGCAAATAATCATGACTGCAGTAAACTTGGAATTGGGTAAGAAATCATCTATCTTCAACATCTAGTTTCCAGGAGGCAATCTTGATACTGGCCACCTATTTTGTAACTTGTATTACCCAATTCATGTCATAGTTTCCATAAAGTAAAAATGCTTCATCCACCCTTTTTGGAGTTCTTTACATTTTCTGTTTCCATGTGATAAAAAAATAAGCATTTAGTGGTTACAATGATCATTATCATATCTTTTATTTGGCCTGGTGATGAAGCAAGTTTACCGTAAGTAGTTTTAATTTAAGCATTGAACATGCAGGTGTATGGCACCGTAAACCTAGAAATCGGTCCTTCAGAAACTGAATTGCATTAGAGAGACTGCTGTGTCAAAATCCTTAGCCCAATTCTTATGGGAAGAGAATCAAACATACTTGTCTATGAGAACAGAAGCAGAGAAGGAAAAGAGCTGCCTAGAAATTTAAAGAAGAGAGCATAAAGAGCAACTAAAAAGGAATGATCAAATTCCCTTTGCAGCCACCTCCGACAGTCGTAATTTAGAAGACAAGGGTGCATCGCAACAAGAAGCTGCCTAGATATCCTGCCATCTCATCAGTCGCCACTCCCAATACAAGGTGTAGGTTTCCTCTGTGCAACCAATCACATTGCACTATCTTACTAAAAGAAATTTGCATAGAGAGCAATGTCTCCTATTGTGTTTGTAGTTATCAAGCGGTGAAGGCAGGAAATGCCCCAGGGATATCCATTGTCCTTACATCTGTGTACATAGAGGGTGTATGGCAGCTAGAGAATGATGACCATGGACAAGAACAAGGTAACTGCAGAAGTGTCTGAAAACTGAAGGGCTGTGATTAGGCCAATGAAACGGTCTGTTATGCTGACTTGCACAAATTCCAGGTGCATACTTAAAGAAGTGCTACACTGCACTTCCGGTTCACAGTTATATGGTCCACATGCTAGTACATTACACATCGGTACTTCAATCAATCAATCAAAGTATTTATATAGCGCACTACTCACCCGGAGGGTCTCAAGGCGCTGGGGAGGGGGGTCCGCTACTGCTCGAACAGCCAGGTCTTGAGCTGCTTCCTGAAGGCGAGGTGGTCTTGGGTCAGGCGGAGGTGGGTCGGGAGGGAGTTCCAAGTCTTGGCGGCCAGGTAGGCGAAGGAACTTCCTCCTGTTCTGGCTCTTCGGATGAGGGGGACGGCGGCGAGGGCGTGGCTGGTCGATCGGAGCTGGCGGGTGGGAGTGTAGAAGTTGAGGCGGCTGTTGAGGTATCTTGGGCCGTGGTTGTGCAGGGCTTTGTGAGCGTGGGTGAGGAGACGGAAGGTGATTCTCTTGTTGACCGGGAGCCAGTGCAGGTCTCTCAGGTGTCTGGAGATGTGGCTGTGTCGGGGGATGTCGAGGATGAGTCTTGCTGAGGCGTTCTGGATCTGCTGGAGTCTCTTCTGGAGCTTGGCGGTGGTTCCGGCGTAGAGGGCGTTGCCGTAGTCCAGTCGGCTGGTGACGAGGGCCTGGGTGACCATCTTCCTGGTCTCGGTCGGGATCCACCGGAAGATCTTACGTAGCATGCGCAGGATACTGAAGCAAGACGAGGAGACGGCGTTGACTTGTCTGGTCATGGAGAGGGAGGAGTCCAGGATGAAGCCCAGGTTGCGTGCGTGGTCTGTCGGTTTGGGTGCGCTGCCCAGGGCGGGGGGCCACCAGGAGTCGTCACAGGCGGAGGGTGAGGAGCCCAGGATGAGAACTTCCGTCTTGTCTGAGTTCAGTTTCAGGCGGCTGGTCGTCATCCACTCGGCTACGTCTGTCATCCCTTCGTGTAGGTTGGCTCTGGCGGTGGCGGGGTCGTTGGTGAGGGAGAGGATCAGCTGAGTGTCGTCGGCGTAGGAGATGATGTTGAGGTTGTGTTGGCGTGCGATGGCCGCAAGGGGGCTCATGTAGACATTGAAGAGGGTGGGACTGAGCGAGGAGCCCTGAGGGACGCCGCAGATGACTTCGATGGCTTCTGATCGGAACGGGGGTAGGCGGACTCTCTGTGTTCTTCCGGCGAGGAAGGAGATGATCCACTCCAGTGCCTTCTCCCGGATTCTGACGTTGCTGAGGCGCTGCACTAGGGTGCGGTGGCAGACAGTGTCGAATGCCGCGGAGAGGTCCAGGAGGATGATTGCCGCTGTTTCTCCGTTGTCGAGCAGGGCTCGGATGTCATCGGTGGCTGCGATCAGGGTGGTCTCGGTGCTGTGGTTGGCCCGGAAGCCAGACTGCGAGAGGTCGAGGGATCCGTTCGTCTCGAGGAAGGCGGCCAGCTGCTTGTTGACGGTCTTCTCGATGACTTTGGCCGGAAACGGGAGGAGCGAGATGGGGCGGTAGTTTTTGAGTTCCGTGGGGTCCGCTGATGGTTTCTTCAGTAGAGCGCTGAGTTCGGCGTGCTTCCAGCTCTCAGGGAAGGTTGCGGTGTCGAAGGAGGTGTTGATGATGTCCTGCAGGTGGGGTGCGATGACAGCGTCAGCCTTTTTGAAGATGTGGTGAGGGCAGGGTTCGGTTGGAGATCCGGAGTGGATGGTGTTCATCGTGCGGATGGTGACTTCGGTGCTGATCGGGGTCCAGGCGCGGAGTGTGGTGGTGGGGGGCGTAGGTGCGGTCGTGGGGAGCGTTGGTTGTGTGCTGAAGCTGTTGTGAATGTCAGCGATCTTGTTGTGGAAGTAGGAGGCGAGGGAGTTGCAGAGGTCTTGAGATGGGGTGATGTCGTTGTTTCCGGCGTTGGGGTTGGAGAGCTCTTTGACGATGTTGAAGAGTTCCTTGCTGTTGTGTGCGTTGTTGTCCAGTCGTTCCTTGAATGTAGTTTTCTTGGTGGTGTGGATCAGTTGGTGGTGTTTTCGGGTGGCGAGCTTGAGGGTGGTCATGTTGTCTGGTGTTGGGTCTCTGCGCCAGGCTCACTCGAGGGCTCGGCAGTTCTTCTTGGAGCTCTTGAGTTCGTCGGTGAACCAAGGTGCTTTCTTACTGCCGGGTCTGCTAGGCGGGGTCCTCAGTGGGGCGAGGTCGTCTGCGCAGCTGCTGATCCATTTCGTGAGGTTGTCGGCGGCCTGGCTGGGGTCCGCAGAGCTGGTACTTCATACCTGCCATACTTGTTCAATTTGTACACCCTGTAAATTACAGGGATTACTGTTGCACATTTATTAGCATTTGTTTATATATCCTGGGTGGATGCTGGGTTGAGTTGGCCTTGCTGAGATATAAACCTGCGATATGCAGATCATGGCAGATATCACCCACGTGCATTAACTCACTGAGCCACCTTACCCCCGGGTCTCAAGAAACAATCATTTGTTTTTATAATAGGACTGATTGGATAACATAACTCTCAAGAAGCGCTTGGAATCCATGTAGGGGGATTATACAACAAGAAAGAGATTTAAAGAGCTTAATCGCCACACAATGGTTTGCAGTTGCTCATTACAACACCGAGGCGCCACTGGGTGAGAAATTCTGGTTGGTAATCTGTATGAGAGCCAAAGTAAATATAGTGAAGGTAAATCATCACACCCAACTAGAGTCAGATTTAAAATAGAGCGAGGCAGTAAATTGTCATCATATTATTATGTTGGATGAATAATTCTAATATGTCAATTATGACCTTTAGGGCATTCATGGTGCAATATTTCAGGAGTAGCCAGCAAGGCTTGGTAACACCTTTAGATGCTACTCTGCTCCCATATCATTACCTACTTTGCTCACGGAGGTATGAGGAGCAATGGTGCTAAAACAGTGGCCTCCTATCTGCCTCCTAGCAGTGTCCTCTCAATGAGAGAACCATGGTTGTGTGGGAATAGCGGAGTGGTCTGAAAATCACTCCGCAGGAGTATTTGCTGTTCCTGCCCAGATGGATGCAGACTAGGCGAGCCCCTGCAGTTTTGAAATCCCTTACAAGTTCCACATCCATTGTCTTAGCAATCCATCTTACAAAGATTTATTTTCATGGCTTTTCATCTTTCTCAAACTCTTCCCTGAGGACCAGAATCTTAATATTGTCTCTACTATTCCTGTTTTCCAAATCTGTGATGGTCTCTTCCATCTTGTGGGTCTTCTGGTGGTGGATGTTGAGTGGATACAGCGTCCCTGAGGTTGCTGATTTTATGTTTGGTTTCTGTTGCCCTAAATGAAAGTGTGCTAAAGTTCTTCCTCATGGGCGCAGTGCCATTGGAATTGCTACTATTGTGATTGTCAGGTCATTTGAAAGGTTCTTATTATGAAACACTTCTAAGCCCTAATCATCAAATTGTAAAACAGTTGTGTCTTGATTGTATTTAAAAAGGCTCTGGAAGCAGGATTATCATTTTATATGTTAGTCCAGTCTAGTCTAGACCAGAGCCTTAATAACTGAGATACGGTCTGGTCAATCAGTGCATTAAAAAACAAGAGTTGCTTTAAAGAGAAAAAACTCACAAATACATGATGAATAGTAAGTTTAATCTTAAATCTATGTGGATATTTACACATTTTTAAAACACAATAAAAGGGGAACAACTCACATATAGGCCCACACCAAGAAGCACACATGAATGCAACCACATACATACAAGCACACGTGTTGAAATGCACATACACATGCTCACACAAGCTCAGACACATAAAGCACATGCACAAATCCACACACATATACAGTCACATACTTTCAATCATAATGATATGCACCCGACAAACATGTGGAAGCATATAGATATGCCGCCCTATAAACAAGTGGATGCATATACGCATGCAGACAACCAAAAACTGATGCATGTATGCTACCCCTCATATGCACACACAAACAATATTGCATACATTCTCCCTTACCAACACATCCATGTACCTATACACACAAACATCAACAGACATAAAGTACTCATCCACACTCATAAAAACACAGGAATACACACACACACACACAGACGTATGCACACACCTAACGACTGAAACACAAACATCTCATGCCACGTATACAGACACACATATTTTATAGTTACAAATGCTCACACTCATGCATGGACCTTCACACTCAGACACAGCCATATGCACCCACACACACCTAACCAATGACCATACATATGTTCACCTATATACATGCATCCACTCACACACATACATATGGACACACCCCATATATAACACAATGTAACACACACATACATGCAAGCACACACACACAGATACAAACAAATCCACCTGCACAAGTACACACCCATATATACACACCCACACATATGCATTAGGATATAAGCCTAGCACACACACATGTATGAACACAGATATGCACACATAAACACTGAGGTTGAGCAGAATTTCAATTACCCCTGAGCAATCATAGAAATTCAGTAATTCTGCTTAACTCTGACCCAAAATTACCAATAATAACATAATTGCGCCTGTGTAATTAAGAGTAATTTGGGGTGGAAATTCTACTGCAAGAGCACATTTAACGAGCACAAGCGGCTAATCGTACTCGCTGTTCATGTTCTGTTGCATTTAGTGCTATTTCTTAGTGCAAAATGCATTCTCACATCCATGCTTGATGCTATGGTGCAATTTGCAGTAAGAGAATAGCGCTTTAAATGCCTGGAGTAAACTGGGAGGAAATCCTACACCAACTGCTGATTTAGCAAGTGCAAACGGCTGCTCACACTTAATAATCATGTTCTGTTGCATTCACCGCTATCTGTTCGCACACAATTCATCCTCACTTCCAATTTAGACAGAAGGGGGCATTTTTGCACTAAGAAAGTAGCACTAAATGCCGGGAGTAAGTTGAGATGAAATCCTACACCAACTGCAAATTTAGCAGGTGCAAACAGCTGCTTGCCCTCAATAATCATGTTCCTTTGCATTTACCGTTATTTCTTAGCAGAAAAGTCATCCTCATGTCCATTTTAGATGCGAGAGGACATTTTTGCACTAAGAAAATAGTGCTAAATGCAAAAATACTCTTCTTGTGTAATTCCGCGTATTCTCACAGAGGTTTCGGGTTATTCTGTATGATTACGTTAAACTGAATTATGGAATTACGTCAGTTATGCCCACAAAACACACGGTCAGCCATACAGACAAACCCACATGCACGTACACATCCACACACAGAGAAAAGCATACACCTTCACAAACAGCTACCTTCACAGGTACAAACATAAAAACACACACATATTTATCCACAGACACAAAAAGATATACACATGCATGCATGCACACACAGACACACACATATAGACAGAAACATTGACTCAATCACAAATATGAAGAAATACATTATCGGCACATGCATGCACACCCTGTAATATGCACAATCACAGATACACACACACATACACACACAAGTACGGTTAGGTAGATGCAGGTCAGGTCCTCTATAAAAGCCTGCTGGTTCCAGTCAGAGGCTGGATGCCAAATGCATGATACACAGTTTAATGGGTTGCAGAGCAGGCCCAGTGTCTTGCTGTTGCAACGCCTGCTCCTTTCTTTAGTTGATGTCATTCTGCATTTTCATTGTCTTGAGTGCAAGTTTTCATGTGAGGCCTACAGTGTTTGGAAAATCAGAGGTCACAATGGGAAGACAACTGGGAAGACAATCATTTCCTATCTCTTCCAAACAGTCTTCAAAATGTGGTGCAAGAATTCCAAGTTTTGAAAATGAGTCCTGTTTCATTGTGATCTTCCTTTCAAGATCATTGTCGACGTCATCTTCTTGGTGGGACCCTTCTAGAAAACTTGACAGCGCAATGCCTTTGGTCGAACAAGGAAGACCTAGATCACATCAATGCCCTGATATTGAGAGCAGTTCATCAAGAGATCAAGGCTTTCCTGCTGCCTCTGACAATGAACATACTTCTAGTGTAGAAGAAAAACACAACCGCAATGCTCAACAAGTAAGGCGTCACTAGATCCAAGACTCTTTCTAGAAGCACAAGCAACGTGGAAATGGCTCTTGGAAAAGAATTTGTATCTAAAAGTAGTTCACCACACAAACCACTAAATCACACCAACTGATGGTCTCAGCAGAAATCTTCATAGAAAACTACCAGTGATTCCTTGAGGACAACAAGACGTTTTCGCACACTGATGAGTCTTTTACGGCTGCAGAACTAGGGAACGGATGTATGAATATCTGGTAACAAAATTCTGGTCAAAAATTGAGACCAGTATTTTTGAGGCCAGTAAAGATTTTTAAGAACCGACCTATGCGTTTATAGATCGGTTTCTAAAAATCTGATTCATAGTGGATCACAATCTGATCTACCTACCTGCCCTGGCCTACCTAGTAAATATTAAACACCATGTTCCTGATTGCTTTTAAATAAAGCAATTTTTTTTTTTTTTAAATGCAGCCTATTTTCCTTATGGGAAAGCGGGCTACGTTTAGAAAGGCAAGCTTTCCTTTTTTGAAAGTTTGCTAAAGAGTTGACGATGGTTTCCTGGACCTCTGCCTACTCTTTAATCAGCTTTTTTTTTTTACACTCAGAAGTGGAAGGGTCCCAACTGGATTTTAATCACAAAACATTGATGCATAGCATACCAATTCGGTATTTGGAAGTAATGCCCTTTCCAAACACCAGATCTGATTACATTTCCAAACACATTTAGCAATTCAGAAACTCTTTTCCAAATAACTAAATGTGTTTAGTACATAGGAAAAGGGGTTTTATCATTTGAAAATCCCCCGATTTACTGATTCGGAGGGTCTGCGAATGTTAATACACTTTCTGCATGTGGCCCCTAAATTCCATGAGTGCAAACAACAGGCATACAAAAGTGGCATCTATGAGCAGAATTCCCAAATCCTGCCTCAGAACTTCATAATTGTACCTTCATCTACATGTCAATTACAAGGGCCTGATCAATCCGGTGTATGACATTTCTGCCGTTTTTACGTGACAGCAAGGGAGTGTCCCGAGTGGAGTGTCAGAGAATGGGTGGTGAGGGCATCCAGGGAAATGTGAACATTGCAGAGTCATAGCTTTGTGAATACATTTAATGATTTGCCATGGCTTTAACATATTTCTCAGCACTTCTTTATTTTGTAAAACGTATAACTCTCCTTTACTAAAACACTGTACAAAGGCCTTGCCAATAAATGCAACTAATCTGTGGTCCATCAACTGTAACTTAGTACAAAACCTTACATGGAAGTAGGGAAAATGAGGAAGGAAGAACAAGGATTTAAAAGAGCAATAAAGAGCCCAAATGCCCTCTCTAGTATTTATACCACCCTTACATATTAGATAAAATGTATTCATTTGGCAATTTTCCCAGAACCTGTTTAATTTGTCAAAGTGGACTTTCTTGTTTTGTAGGCCAGACGCTCAATTAAAGCTGATTGAAAAACTTCATGTATCCAATTCATCTAATTTCAATTGGCTCTTCTAATGTCTTAGAACTATTTTTCTCCCAATCAGCAAAACCCTTGTAATCATTATTTTCAAACACAGCAGTATATCAAAAGCATCAAAAACTTCACTACAGAGAACCAGGTGATGATCTATCTTCTGGGTTTACTCACAATTTTCAGTCTAGAAATGTTGTCCTCCCAAAATGGTTGAAGTAATGGGTGTGAAAACAGCATATGGTACCAAGCTGCTCTCTCAGTTTCCCATTTCAAGTGGTCATCATTCTAAGCATGTTGTAACTCCCTAAGCCTCACAGGGAACCAAAAAAGTAAAAAGACGAGTGTTGTGCTTTTGAACTGATCCCAAGTTTAAGTCATTGTCAAATTGCAGATTCATACCTTTTTCCACCAATCCACAAACACCTCAGAATCCGCTTCTTGACTGAATCAATTCTCAATTTCATTAATATTCATGTAGAGTTGCTCTCTCCCCCATCTACTGGTGGTATAAAGAATACGCTTCGCAATCCAGACCAGTAGGGGAAAATACCTTCCTCTTGCTAGAGCTAAACAATGCCAACAAGCAACTGGCTAACATGACCAAGGTGCAGGAATTACCATTATCCGACCTGACAAACCAAACATACATCTCAATTATATCACCCCAATGACTTCCAAGACCTCTTTTTATTTCAAAGCTTAAACATGGGTGGCCAGACACAAGTATCAGAAAGCACACTACATTTCACCCTTTGATTACTCGGACATAAAGAAGAAAACCCTTTGTATGGAATATAATTTTCTATTTTTAAAAATATTTAAATGTCCTTTGTGCATTTTTTTAAGGATCAAGTTTATTGAACATTATATCTCTGTTGATTCAAGAACTTGCATATTTGTCTTATGCCTATAATAATGATTTTTGTCATAATCTGTTACTTTATGGATTAGGAATATTTTATTTATATAAAAGAACATGTCTTAAACAAAATGTAATAGCCAATTTTGATCTAATATATGTACACTTTTTTACATTTATTACAGGTGAGTTTTGTTTGGTGAATGATCATCTATTAAGTGTTAGAAACCGAGTTTCTGGTTGGCAGAGGTTTGCACCCTGTCCAAGCAGGAACCACAATCATAGTCAGGGTAAGTCCGATGCACACCCAAAATTAACCAGTGCTCACCCTCTGGTAGCTTGGCACAGAGCAATCAGGTGTAACTTAAGAGGCAATGTGTAAAGGATGTGTACAACACTTTAAATAGTAAAACAGTAAAAACACCACACAAGAATTTACTACACCTGGTTAGAAAAATAGAGCTTAATGTGTTGAACAAAACAAGACCAAATAACCAAAATCCAATAGGTAGAAACAGAGTTATGAATTTTTTAAGGAATATCCTGAAATATAGTGCTTAAAAGCATAAAGCAGCAACTGAGGCTATCTGGTTGCCCCTGAAAGGGTCAGCTCTGAAAGATCAGGCTGACCGCAATGGAGCACAAGTCGGATAAATGGAACCAAGTTTGTTCCGCTGAAAAGTGCCTTGGTTGTGCTGTCGATGGAGCCTAGAAGCATGGAGCAGGAGGCGAGGCGTCGGCTCTGAAGTAGAGGATTCAAAGGCACTGAGTTGTCGTCGTACCGCACAAATCAGGTATGTATTGCTGTCGAGCTGCAGACTGTAGGCAATGCGTCAAAGGCTGGAGGCGAAGAGACATGCAGATGGAGATGCAATTCCCTCAGTCCTTGCGGTGGTGGTGATGCGTCAGGGGCGAGAGACATTAGTCTATGACGCGTAGGCGTTTGAAGTTGCAGCACTTTAAATCCACTTCTATGGGCACAGGACTGGATTGGCACTACTTGGCAGGGTCCCTGTGCTGGGGATAAAGTATTTGATGTCCCTGAGACTTCCAACCAGAGGCAAGCAGGCAATCTCTTTGAGCAACCTTGGGTTCAAGTGGTGGGGAGATGCAGGTTCAGTCTTTCTCACTCACAGGAAAGAGGGCAGCAGGCAGAAGGTCTGCACAGCAGAGCAGGAGCCCAGCAGAGCCCTGCAGAGTGACTTTCCTCTCAGCAGCACAGCAGTCCTTCTTCCTGGCAGAGTATCCACGGGAACAGAAATGTACTGAAGTGGTGCTGTCTGAGGTCAAGTACTTATACTTAGTAGTGCCTTTGAAGTGGGGGAGACTTCAAAGAGAGGTCTTTGAAGTGCAGAGTTCCTGCCCTTCCTGCCCTGGCTCCAGACTCACTACAGGGGGGTATGCAGCCCTTTTGTGTAAGGACAGAACACAACCTATTCAGGTGCAGGTGTCAGACCCTCCCTCCCATCCTGTCCAGGATGATCCATCAGGATGTTGACGGCCCATCAGTCCCCTCAGCTCTCGTTATGTTAGTCTGTCTAGAGGGAATGCACAAAGCCCTGCTGTCACCTACCAAAGACGTGTATTCAGAGACAGATAGAAGACACCAAATGGCTAAGGTGGGAAAATGCCAACTTTCTAAAAGTGGCATTTTCATAATTGCAATTTATAATCCAACGTCACCATAAATTGTGATTTTAAATTGGGATTCCAGAGACATAAACCTGGGGGTCCCATCACTTCCCAATTCAAAAGTACACTTTCAAAATGTAATAAGGTAATCCCAGTGTTTTCCTATGGGAGAGATAAGCCTTGCAGTATTGAACTGCGAAATTGGAGATTTTCATTACCAAGACATGTAAACTTAAAAGTACATGCCCTGCCTTTTAAATATATTGCATCCTGCGCTGTGGATCATAGAAGGCCTACCGTAGGGATGACGTATATGTATTAAAAGGGAAGGTTTAGGCCTGGCAAGAGGTTTATCTTGCAAGATCGAAGTAGCAATGTAAACTGCAGATACAGGCTCTGCAATGGCAGGGTTGAACCATGGTTAAATGGCTACTTAAGAGGGTGATAAAGGACAACAGTTCTCAACTGGTATGATTATACAGGGCAATTATAAATGCATGTACATGACATTAGCAGGGAGTGGAAAGGGAGACTCAGGCAAAAAAATCTTTTTGAGAAATGCACTAGGCATCAAATGTTTATAATCATAAGGATAAATTAAGGCAAAATACAGTTGTAACAGCACTGTAGGCAACAATTGCAAGTGAACACAACCCGAATTGGACTTGGTGCTGAATGTGTAAGTGACACACAAAGTGGCGATGCAAGGTTGCCCCCTTGTACAGCACCGTCTTTTAACTCAACAACCCGGTCCTGAAGATGATCCTGAATCAGAGGATCGAAACGCCGTCGACCGTTCAGCGCAAATAAAAGCGCATTTTCTCTTTTGTGGTTCTTCCTAAATGATTGTCTTTATTGTAAATACTTATTCATACATAACTTGAACCACAATATACTCAATGTATATATTCTGTCACTAATGTCTTGTTGCGCCGTTTTCCGCTGATTCCACATTGTCACTTGCGTCGCCACGTTGTGTGTCACTTACACATTCAGCACCAAGTCCAATTCGGGTTGTGTTCACTTGCAATTGTTGCCTACAGTGCTGTTACAACTGTATTTTGCCTTAATTTATCCTTATGATTATAAACATTTGATGCCTAGTGCATTTCTCAAAAAGATTTTTTGCCTGAGTCTCCCTTTCTCCTCCCTGCTAATGTCATGTGCATGCATTTATAATTGCCCTGTATAATCATACCAGTTGAGAACTGTTGTCCTTTATCTCTCATACCTACCCACATCTCAACGTGGTTTATGGGTTATACTCCTGTTGATATATATAATACTTAAGAGGGTGGCACACGTAGTGCTGCAGGCCAATAGTAGCATTTAATTTACATGCCCTGTGCACATGCAGTTCACTTTACTAGGGATGTATAAGTAAATTAAATATGCCAATTGGGTATGAGCCAAATTTACCATGTTTAGAGGAGAAAGCACACGCACTTTAGTACTGGTTAGTAGCGGTAAAGTGCTCAGAGTTCTAAGGCCAGCCAAAGCGAAGTCAGAAAAATTGGAGGAGGATGGCAAAAAAATTGGTGGTGACCTGCAGAGAGGGCCATTTTTCAACATTATGGGCCCGATTACGATGTTAGGAAAGCATAATCACCGAATCAGTTCCTGAATGCTTTTCGAACGACTCGGATCGGGGGAGTCGGACCGAGTGATTTGGATGCATCTGGATACGATTCGGTCAGACTCCCATTGACTTCAATGGGAGCCTGTGTTACGAACTTAAACACAGACTCCCATTGAAAAAAGGGGTGGTTGGGGAAAGTCGGGCCCCCCATGGTGCTAGCCACACTGTGCATGCATGGACTTGTGAGACCCATGGGTTCCCCCACGGGCGTGATTCAGAGGGCCCTGGGTGAACGGGGGCCTGCTACGGGCCCCCGGAGTCTGATTCCAACAGCTGTTTAGTCTCGGCCAAACCGATTCAGAACGGATGTCGGAATCGGTCATAGTACTCGCTCGTTCGGAAACCACCTCCATTGGGCTGTACGATTCGGCTCCGAATGACTTGGGCTGCATGAATCCCATTCGGAACCAATTCGGACAGCCCGGACGGCTTCCTTGCATCATAATTGTTATCCGGAAAGGTGACCGATTCTGTCAGAAACAAGGCTTCCTTTCCGAATCCTTTCCGAATCGGATTCGAACAAATCAAATGCCGTTTGGAGCGTTTTCTGACGACATTGTAATTGGGCACTCAGACTTGTGTACATTCTTATTGGAAATCTTTTTCAGTTTTGATGTACAACGTTTTTCAAAGCTATAAAAGAACTGAAACTTAATTTCACAACCCAATAAACCTAGAAAAGCATGTAAATTTATAAGATAATTTCGACTGTGTGTGTTATGTAGCTATTGGTCTTGCTCCAAACAACAGAAAAAACATTCTGGCAGCAGTCGTAAGCCTGCAAAGATGTTGCACAATTCAGATGTCAAAAACGAAACCAGTTATTTAAATTGAATGAGAGAAGGAAGGTGTCTCCTTCATTAGAAAGACCTTTCATTAGTCAAGGAGAATCTGATTTAGAACATGTCAGTGCTAACTACCCATTGGAATTCCTCCAGTTCCGCTTTTTATGGCTCAGTCATCCTTCTCTTGTGCCATATTGCATCATTACTCCATAATTGATCTCCTCTACGTCATCACTTACATAACATTTTGTCTTTTTCGCAACAAGCTCGTATCACTTGATAAGAAAGAAAGCAATCACAACTAGTGACACAAGGTCACTCACCACATCCCGAGCATCAGGCTATGGGTTTCCGGATTCTTACATGTACCAAACCCACACTTCTGACTTAATGACTGAGGCTCAAGAGGCAGCACTGAGTCAGGAGAATAATGCTGTTATCCCAGAATTTGGGAAAATAATATTTGGGCCACCAGCCAATAAATTAAAGTTCAACATATTGGACAAAAGAGTAGAATATGCCCAAGAGCTTCCCAATGAAATGGTCATCATCTCCATTTCTCTCTCCACAACATAACTAAAGAGAAAGAAGTACCTGCGCAGGGTCTGTTTGACAATGGTGGGGAGGAAATGAGTGGAACCACAGTGGTAAACTATGTTAAAAATTTTGGAAACTATCAGGTAAGGACTTCTCCCACATCATCAAGTTTTTTAAAGTGGGGCTGCAAAGATATTGAACCCAAAATGTTGACAAAGACATATATAAATATATACATACATATATATGTAAAGAAGAGAGGTTGCCCCCAGACGAAGTGCGCTCTCAGTAGTTTTATTTCTTAAAAGAAAAGAGAAACTTCAGTGAATTACATGTACCCAGCAGTCCAGTGCCGACGTATTTCGGGCCTCACGCCCTTTGTCAAAGGCATCCTGCATGAAGACGGCAACATTACTGCAAAATATATCCCCTCTTTTATGTCGATCATTCTCAGGTGAGTGAACAGCTGGTGCCGAGAATTCTGAGATCCGCAGACCCGCAGTTTTTTGGACCACAGATCCCAGAATTCTCGGCACAAGCTGTTCACTCACCTGAGCATGATTGACATAAAAGAGGGGATATATCTTGTAGTAATGTTGCTGTCTTCATGCAGGATGCCTCTGACAAAGGGCATGCAACTTGAAATGAGAAAATATAAAAGAACAATAGAAAATGATACAATAAGACTATCCTTGTACCTGCCTAGGAATGAACTACAATTCCCATATTGCCTAATGATGGGCTACAATGGGTGATAGTATAAATACAGAAAGTGATGAAAGACTCACGTTACCGTGAGCAAGACCTTTTCGGTTGAAACGCACGGGTGGTGGTTGCGGTGAGATTTGTTACTGTGAGCAGGACCTTTTTGTTTGAAACGCGTTGGTGGTGATTGCGGTGAAATTTGTACTCATGAAAATAAATTGAAAATGAGGAAATCTACTCTCGTCGAGTGTGATGCATTCTTAATCCTTGCTGATTAATATATGCGAGGTACAGTCAACCCTAGACACCGGCATCTACTGGTCAAAGAGCTCACTACTGACGGACTACATTGATGGGAAATATGTATATATATATATATATATATATATATATATATATATATACATATTTCCCATCAATGTATTATAAGTAGGACTGTTAGCGCTCTAGTTGTTCTATAGTATATATATATATATATATATATATATATATATATATATATATATATATATATATCTACTGGCGGTCTCTTACTGACTTACTCTTTCTAACTTGGATTTCAAATAGAAGGGACGGGACCGTCACAGACTGCCTCCGCGAATACTGGCCGTACTATGGGTTCAAGGTCCGAAGAGTCTAACTAGTAAGTGATTCAGCGAGAGCTCGCGTTTACTTTGAAGACGCTATTAAGCGCTAGCATGGGAGTTTTTTTTTCCCCTGTTAACTTCTATCATCATATACTTAACGGTTAAATTGGTTCTTTATACAGGCACCTACCATAGTGCTTCCGTGAGAAGACGCTCGACAACATGGTTCCGTTGTTTATTGACTAAGTAAGAATCATACTAGTAAGTGTTTACATGACAGTCTGCACATATTGTATAGACGCGAACTAGTCTTAGCATGGGAGGTGTGTCCACTGCAAATTTGCCTCATCAGATACTGAATACTTAGTGTCGTTTTGGAGACAGACACCTACCATAGTGCTTTCGTGGGGAACACTTCGTTACAGGGTCCCTTCACCAGTGACCAAGTATCATTACCCTTGTTATTACTTTTGAGGTTAATTCTAACTTTTGTCTACGCATATCGGCGTCTCGTAACATATACTTAGAGTGGCCCCAACATTCTTGGGCGCTGCGTCTGCAAACAACTGCTCTTTGGTTCGGAAGTGTGTCACTATGCCATGCTCTCAGGATCGGGTGATAATGGGTTTTTTTGCCTTATAGATTGTCCATACTTTCCAAAAGAATGTTAAAGTACCTTATCTACACATACCGTGCATTACCGACACAAGGATGTGTGCTACAATAGCGTGACCTTTTTCAACTATCACATCGAATTGACAGTATACAGAACAGAACCTCTGTGGGGGTAAGAATAAACTTTACTACTACCTTCGCTTTTGAGGGTCCTATGTGCTACTGGAGTACATTGAATCTCCTTTTTTTAAATTTATGATTGTACTCTTTGTAATTAAATGTTCACGAATTTCTATGATAAACTATAGGGTAATCTTATTTACAGGTCGTGGCGAACGTCTTTCGTCTTTACTCTATCTACACATTCGACTGTGCGGGAGGGGCACTGCATACTACTGCCGGCCTCACCTCATTGCAAATAGTGGTTAGTCTCTTTAAAGAAATGTAATTTTCACTGCATGGATATGGAATAGCTGAGGACCCACTTTGTACTCTTTTCTTTCTTTGTTCTTTCCTTACGTCTTCTTTGCCCAGGCACGTACTTGGGGTGCCTCAGAACCACACTAGAAACGAGAACAAGGGTTCGGAGTTTCAGACCCGGGATCTTTGAACTACGCTACTAAAAAAAAACCCCACTCAGGACTACTGACACAAGGTACAAATATGCCAGAAACCAGCTGGTGAAGGCCTAAGCGCTAGGAAACCAATTGATGTCTAGTCTCTAATTAAGCCTTTAACCTTACATGATTTTCTTTCACACGTTTATTTCAGAATACGGATAGACTCTCCTAACTCATCTTGCTCATTTCGATGTATACCTTGCCTAGAATTGGCATCAGACCTGTTAATAATATGGCGTGATACCACCCATTACTATTCGACGAAATTAGATAGAAGGTAAAACTACGAGACTCCTCTTTTTTCTGACTAAACGGGCTATAAAATATCTTGCTAAATCTTACTTTGGGTTCTAAGGGCATTTTTTCACTCTTTCTATTGCCGATTGGACTTTTGGCTCATCTCACTCACTACGACGGGTGACATGGTGTTTTGGATCTATTTCTCCTGCTTTCTGGCTAGACCCTAGTATTGGGGTCTTTTGTGAATATTACTGTACCTATGCATGTTTGGATATCTCACCACTTTTGGCCTAATGGGGTCTAATGTTGAGACTAATTCCGATACTCTGAACTGGAAACACTATAAGGAGGGTTTGTGTTTAAATGGTTTTTTGATTTTACCCTAACAGCCTTGAAGAAGTTACATCAGTAACGAAACACGTGTCGGCTGTTCTGAAATTACTACATTGATGTATTTTGCATACGTCTGTATCCATATGTGCTATTTGAAGAACCATGGCACAATATTGAATTGATTCAGATATTTTTTCACTTGTCTGTGTACTCTGATATTTGACAGCTCTTGTACTATGTATGCTTTTCTGCTAAAACAATTGGATTTTGCAATTACATGCTAACTTAAACATGTATGTGCCATTATTTGTTAATTAAACTATGTACATATTATGACTGAACTTCATTGGTACGGTACTGTTTATTTCCGGAACAACTGTGGGGAAAGTTGTAACTGCTAATTATACTAGGTTAGATGGTTCGCCTTTCACTTTACTGTGTGACACATGATTTTGGTACTTGGAGTGCCGGGATAGTACCCTGTTGAAAAGTAGATAGTTATAGTTAGGACCGTGTTTCCATAGGAAATCCGCAACATTCTATTTGGAATAACTTTGGCGCCGGTTGACGAATCCTCGCGAAATTTTCAAAATAGGTGGGGCGCTCCGCTCCGCTCCGCTCCTACCCTGAAAGTCTCGGGGGGATTCGTCAAGCGGGGGCTGAGAAAAAAGGGGGGTCCCAAAACGCGTTTTCCCCATGCAATTTTCCATAGGGACCTTTAGTCCAAGGTACAGCCCGAACGGCTGAACAGAATTACTTGAAATTTGGCAGAGAGGTAGTCCTCAGCTCAGGGAAGTGCCTTTTGCAGGTCTGGTGTCAATCTGTTCAGTAGTTCCTAAAATAGGTGGGGCGCTCCGCTCTGCTCCTACCCTGAAAGTCTCGGGGGGATTCGTCAAGCGGGGGCTGAGAAAAAAGGGGGGTCCCAAAACGCGTTTTCCCCATGCAATTTTCCATAGGGACCTTTAGTCCAAGGTACAACCCGAACGGCTGAACAGAATTACTTGAAATTTGGCAGAGAGGTAGTCCTCAGCTCAGGGAAGTGCCTTTTGCAGGTCTGGTGTCAATCTGTTCAGTAGTTCCTGAGAAAATCAAAAGTAAAATCATATATATATGTGGGCGGAGCCTAACCACACATCTCATCCTGAGATCTGATTGGCTGTCAGCACTTCATCCAAGAAGTGTTGGCAGCCATCTTGGGACCAATATACATGATAGCACCTCATTAAAAAGCATTGCAGTTAATAGAAGGTTTTAAGACTTTAGTTACATTATAAATCATTTGTTGATGGTACCATACTCATTTTAGGAATTGTGGTATGTTCTAAGGTGATTTCACCATGTGAAAAAGCCTTCTGCTGGAATATCATGATTGAGAGAAAAATATTTTCTCATGCTTTTCCCACAGAGGTTTGGAAGGTGATCTATAAGCTAAACTGAGAGCTTATTTTCTGTAAATTCACATTATCTTTCTCAGTCATGTGAGAATGAAGTCTGACATTCTCAGTAAAACATGTACATCCAACAAGGGCAGAGAGTGTAAGTTGATTCCTTTGTGTTCTACTGCAGCTTCCCAGAGTGTTCCAAAGAACAACTAGAGCGCTAACAGTCCTACTTATAATAAACGTATGGCACACCTGAAGCCATCTTGCTTGGATTAAAGTGGTAACTCTTAAAACATTTAATTTAAAAAGGAACAAAATGAGGGGGTTCATTTTTCCATAACACGTATGATTAGTGCTGCAGAAAGAAAAACTAGGGCACATTTTGACTTCTGAAATCCTCTTTTATTTCATGAAAAAATTCTGACATGCAGACTGAAACATGCACTTTCAGTACCAGCAGCAGTTTTCCCTGGCGAGCAGTAGCTTTACTACAGTGATCTAATGAGCAAAAAGAGTGCTAACATTCTGAATTTATGGCAAATGTGTGACACATCTGAATGCCTTCTTGATGGAATCAAAGTAAAAAACTGAAAGTATTTCCTACTGAGGAGACTGCAGTAAATGAGGAAATTAGGAAACTTCATAACAAATAAGTCTCCCAAGATGGCCACCAGAGACAAAAGAGCCCAAATGTAGCCCAAATATCACCCAGATGTAGCCCAAGTATAGCCCAATGACAGAATGTCCCAGAGTGTTCTTAAAAACAACTAGAGCGCTTACTGTCTTCATTATGACAAAAGTATGGCACACCTGAAGCCATCTTGATTGGAATAAACTGGTAACACTTAAAACATTTAATTTAAAAAGGAACACAATGAGGGGGTTCATTTTGCCATAGAAATTATGATTAATGCTGAAGAAAGAAAATGAGGGCACATTTTGAGTGACTTCTCAAATCCTCTTCTATTTCCTTAAAAAATTCTGACATGCAAACTGAAACATGCACTTTTAATACCAGGAGCAGACTTCCATGGTGAAGAGTAGTTTTACTACAGTGATCTAATGAGCAACTAGAGTGCTAACTTTCAGAATTTATGGCAAATGTGTGACATATCTGAATACCTTCATGATGGAATCAAAGTAAAAAACTGAAAGCATTTCCTACTGAGGAGACTGCAGTACATGAGGAAATTAGGAAACTTCATAACAAATAAATCTCCCAAGATGGCCACCGGAGACAAAAGAGCCCAAATGTAGCCCAAAATCACCCAGATGTAGCCCACATATAGCCCAATGACAGAAGTGTGCAAAACACTTATTATTTTGTGTTTTTGCAGTGTTATATATTGCAGACTTGTCAGGTATTGGAGTGCTTTACATGAGCATTGGTTACATCACACAAGAGCAAATTCATTTTGGTTGTAGACATGGGGAGACTAAGTGATTTGACCAGAATCACAGAATGTCGAGCTGAAGCAGAAACTCCAACCTGGTTCCCCAGTTGCAAAGTCTGCAGTTCTGGAAGTAACACCACATCCTCTCCCCTAAGTGCAACATTTAATCAAGTGGTCAACTGGATAAAAAAACTTAAAGATAACAAATAATTTAAAAGTGCTTTGTCGCTATTTGAAAACTCAGAAAATATGTCCTTATTTTAGTCTTTTAGAGCAGTAACCATAATTTTGATGCCAATAAGACCCTCTCATATATGTAATTTCTAAAGGAAATGCTCTAGGTATTACAGTTTTGATTACATCAAGATGACGTCAGGCGTTCCACACTTTTGTAACAAATATAGAATGTTAGCAATCTAGTTGTTCATTAGAATACTGTTGAGAGGCAGAGGCCAGGGGCACGGACTCTGAAAATTGAAGGCAGGTAGGAGGGTGCAAAGGCAACAATTTAACCACACTGAGCAGGCAGGAAGGGCAGCGGCAGCACAACAGTCTATGGAGGGCAGTGGAAAGGGGGGCAGGGGCAACAAACCAACAATACAGGACTTGCAAGAGAGGCTGTGGCAATGTAATAGACCATTGTGGGCAGAAGGAAGAGGCAATGGTAGTACAACCATACATGCCAACAGACCCGATTCAGCCAGGAAACGTCCAATGTTTTTAAGCTCAAATGGGCTTTATTTGATCTGTCTCCTGTCTACAATCTCCTCTTTTTCAATGTAACTCAAAGGGGAAAATCAATCCCCAGTTTTTTTTCAAAATCTCCCTCTTACCAAGTTCAAAATGTTCGCAAGTATGGTACATTGGATCATGGAAGTGTAGGAGAGTAGGGTCTGCTTTCTATGTTCACCCCCACTTTTTGCTTTTGCTTTACTGGTTTTCGACTTAGATGTGGCTGTGGGCCTGCTAATCAGACCCACAGCCCTGCTGTTCTCTCTCTAAATTGATACTATGTACTTTAGGTGCATAACCCATTTGGATAGGGTCACCTTATTGGCCCCTGTACAGTGTACCTTAGGTACCCAGGGCATAGGTGTACCCTAGGCCCACCAGGGGCTGCAGTATGTATTATGCCACCCCTGGCCTGGCCTTCCATTATGACACAACTGGCTGATCACTCAGCTGGGGCAAGGTCGTGTAATCACCCCTTGCTTAGGTGTAGTATTCCTATACCTAACTTACATATAGACACATGTGTACCTATCAGCCACTCCTATAGCAGGCCTTAACAATCCTGGAGGCAGAGTGCTTGGTAACATGTGAGATGGTGCTCTAGCATGAGCTGAGCCTGTCTGCAGCTTTCGGAACCATGTCCTTATAGCTGTTCTATGATAGAGCCTACCATATACTCTTAAAGTGCCTTATAATCTTAAACGGTTATGGTAACTATGGTTTGGCTTTATCAAAACATGTCGTGTAAAGTGTCTAACACTTTGGAATAATACCCCCATCCCATTTCTGGGGATGAGGATATTATCCCTCCCTTCTAGAGGGAGAAGACATGTTGTAACCTACTTATCCGGTTAAAGTTAACCAGAGCCCCAGCATCACAAGATGGATGCTGCTGCCACAGACACGAGTCTGACCTCCTGCTGCTGGGAGTGATCCCGGCAAGGGAGGCTTGGACAATAGATTTCCTGCCTTGGGAGGTGCGAGCACCACCCCAGACAGGCCTTAGTGTATTGGGGCAGGGAGGGATGAAAAGAATGAGACATGCCTGGGGCACACAAGGTGTCCCGTGCATAGTCCAGTTCAAACCGGTGCTGGGGCTCTCCAGCCCCAGTCCTGGCGCGAAACTGGACAAAGGGAAGGGGGTGTAACCACCCCCCTCCCAGGTCCCACCCATAAGGCGTGACCTAGCAGGTAACCCAGCCCCCCAGATTTGGATAAGAGTGGTAGCTGGGCCCCAGGAGATTAGATTATCCTGAACCTGCAACTTGAACAGAAACTCTGGACCTTCGACATTCGACGAAAGAAGAAGACTGAAGAATCTCCCTTGTGGCCAAGGAGTGGCTACCCTGTGCAAACAGGCACCATCAAGAGACTACCCTTTGCTTTGCTGAAGTTCTACGAGGGACCGACTGCAGAGCCCGACCAGAGCCTTGACTTCCAGACTTCTCCGACCCTGATCCACATCCACAGCCGAGCTGAGATCCGTGGAGGCGACGAGAGACGTGGGACCGGCTACCTGGGAAAAGTGGCGAGTATCTTCCAGCGCAGCTTCTGAAGTACCCTCGAAGTTGTGCACCGGGGATTGAGAAGCCCCAACCCCAAGCACCATCTGCACCGAAGATAAGCCCCCCACACTCCACGAGTCCTGCGTGGGGCCCTTCTGCATTTTCCGGCTTGCCGCGCCTGTCCGGTTGCTTGCCCGTTGGCTAGTGGCCTTTGTGACGACGCATCCAGAAATCTTCACTGCTGGTTTGGCTCCTCCAGACTGGCTCCCGCTTCCTTGCAAAAGAGAAGCACCCCAGACCTTCCTGGTCTGCACCAGAAGCAAGTCCTCCGTTCTTCGTGGGTTCCGCTTGCCAAGGCTTGGTGAGTTCTAGTCCAACTTCGACGCCGCCGAGAGCAAGAGCCTTCATGGGACAGCTCGCCTCCTGGTCCTGGTCGTCCTCGACATTCCCTGGTCCTCGTGGCTGCAGCGACAAGCTTCACCTTCACCTGCAATCTTCACGACATCGCCTGGTTCCTTCCTGGTTCCACGTGGTCACTGGCTAGTGACCTTGACTCTGTCCCTTCTGCTTGCAGGTCTCCTCTCTTCTTGATCCCAGCCTTGGGATCCACCGGACACTCTTCACTGACTGCCTGTCAGCAACTTTCCTTCAGGCATCCATAGAAGTCCACGACGAAACCCGACGCAAGTTCACACCTATGCACCCGCAGTCCGTGGGCTAGGTAACTTGGGTACTTCGGTACTCACAAGGGTAGTGACTATCCTAGGGTCTAGTTTCCGAGTCTCGACTCTCTAGCTGCTTCAGAAGTGTCCTTAAACTGTTAATTTCTAACTGCTAGTAATTCTATCGACTTTTACGCATTATGCGTGAGTGTTTTCACTCTGCACCTGAATCCCGTGGGCCTCCCACTTCCTAACTGCTGCTAGTGTAGTGTAGCCCCAGCGATTCCCTAGGCCTAGGCCTATCCTATTTCCGTGACAGTGGTCCTTATACCACTTCTTTAGTATATGGTTTGTGTGGCCCCTAGGGCCTAACTGTATTACTTACCTGTGTGACTTAATGTATGCTTGAATAAGACTGTGTTGTACTTACCTCTAATCTCATAAAGAGTGCTGAGGGTTTGACTAGAATAAATACACTTTATTTTATATATATATCTGTTGTGGTGTCCTTTCATTTGGTATTCAAGGGATTATATATGGTATCACAGCTGGCTTCACATGCCATTCAGAGTTTAGCCTAAGACTGCTCTTGTCCATGCTACCACTAGGATAGCTGGTCTATACGGTTAACTTTACAACCAATCACCATAAGGGTTGTTTGGACTGATATAAGGTGTACACTAGAACTAGTGACATCATACATCAGGCCAACTTCTCACATTGGTGAGCAGCGGTTGGGATCTGAGCTTGCTGTTGTAATACCATTGTAATCTTGAGATACTAAATTGAAAGATCACACAGATATTGTCTAGGTACATATAACATAGATTATAATACTTAAGTCCTACTGGACTTAGTGGTTGCAGGTTGAAGGGAGTAACACACCCTGACTACAACTACCAGAGAGGTTTAGTAGAAACAACTAGTGTAGGTAGGTGCACACACCACACCCTCACTAGATCATGTCTCTGGGAGGAGATCAAGTAGATGCTCTCTCAGGAGGGGCAGGTCTGAAGAAGACCCCCTCTAGATATGATACCCTAACTTTTCAGGAGATGAGACAATTGTGTACCTCCAGAAAGTTAACACAGGGTGCAAACCCTACCCTCCTTCAGCTAGTGCAACTCCTAGAGGAGTATGATGCTCTTAGGGCCTCACAGGCCAGTACCCTAGGTACAAAGGAGGGTCTACCCACCACAGATGAGTCAGATGGGACTTCAGATGAAGAGGTAGACAGCCAGGGCCAAGTAGGAAGACTTAGCCAGGCTAACCTAAGCTTACATGGGAGTTTGCATGGGGTCCCCCCATACAGACCCCCAAGTGGGCTTACACAGAGAAGCAGGAGGGACAGATCCCCTTCAAGGGAATCCATCCACTCCCATGTCTCTAGCCTCTCTAATGCTTCCTCTCACAGGGGAATGACTTCCCCTGAGAGAAAGGAGCATGAAGCCAGAATGAGGGAAGCTAATCTGAAGATTCAGAGGGAAGAACTTGCCCTTGCCAAGGAGAAGCTTGCTCTGGCTAGAGAGCAAAAGTTAAGTGGGTCAGAACCCACTGGTGGCAGCAATATCCCTAAGGATAGAGACAGGCACTATGATAATAGAAACCTGAGCAAGATTGTCCCTCCCTACAAGTGTGGGGATGACATTCACAAATGGATAACTGCTTTGGAGAGAGCTTGCAAAGTACAGCAGGTACTCCAAAGTCAGTGGGCAGCTATCTTGTGGCTCTCCTTCTCTGAGAAAGGTAGAGACAAGCTCCTCACAGTTAGTGATGAGGATGCAGACAATTACACTGTCCTGAAGAGTGCTCTAATTGATGGGTTTGGCCTAACCACTGAACAATACAAGTTGTTGTTCAGGGATACCCAGAAGACACAGACTCAGGACTGGACTGACTTTGTAGATTGTGCTACTAAGGCTCTGGAAGGCTGGCTAGTGGGAAGTAAGGTTAAGGACTATACAGGATTGTATAATTTGATCATGAGAGAACAAATCCTTAACAACTGTCAAAACCAGCTACTGCATCAACACCTGATTGATTCTGATCTGACTTCTCCCCAAGAATTGGGAAAGAAGGCAGATAGATGGGTCAGGACTAGAGTTAAGCAGAAAAACCACAACCAGGGCGGTGATCAGAAAAAGGCAGACCAGAAGGGTAATGATCAGAAACAAAAAGACCAGAAGTCTTCACCAGGCCCCCAAAAGGCTCAGGGGGAGGGTGGTCCCAAAAAGGATAAAAAGAAAGATGGCCAAAAGAAACCATGGTGCAACTATTGTAAGTCCAACTCACATTGGTTTAGTGAGTGCACCAAAAAGGATAAGCCCCCAACCACCATTGCCCCTAAGGCAACTGTACCCCCTAGTCCAGCTGTAAGTGGTGGTTCCCAGCAAAAGGGTGTAGCAGGGTTAACCCTGGGAACTGAGGATGATTCTGGCCTAGTCAGAATACCTACTCAGGCTGTTCTGATCTGTGATGGGGACTTAGCTTTGTCCTCTACTGTAGGCCCCAGTAACCTGGGCAAGTACAGACAGACTCCTTTTATCAACCAAAGAATGGCTCAGGCCTACAGGGACACTGGGGCTAGTGTCACAATGGTGACACCTGCCTTTGTGGACCCTGGACAGATCATACTAGGTGAGAATTACCTAGTGACCAACGCTAGCAATGCCACTACCTCCCATAGTGTGGCTATTGTTAACTTCTCCTGGGGAGGGGTAACTGGCCTCAAGAAAGTTGTTGTTAGTTCAGACCTTCCTGTAGAGTGTTTACTGGGCAATGATCTTGAAACTTCAGTTTGGTCTGAAGTGGAGTATAGGACCCATGCAGAAATGCTGGGGATAGATGCACCTGTCCTGGGCTCTTTTGTCTCTGGTGGCCATCTTGGGAGACTTATTTGTTATGAAGTTTCCTAATTTCCTCATTTACTGCAGTCTCCTCAGTAGGAAATACTTTCAGTTTTTTACTTTGATTCCATCAAGAAGGCATTCAGATGTGTCACACATTTGCCATAAATTCAGAATGTTAGCACTCTTTTTGCTCATTAGATCACTGTAGTAAAGCTACTGCTCACCAGGGAAAACTGCTGCTGGTATTGAAAGTGCATGTTTCAGTCTGCATGTCAGAATTTTTTAATGAAATAAGAGGATTTCAGAAGTCAAAATGTGCCCTAGTTTTTCTTTCTGCAGCACTAATCATACTTGTTATGAACAAATGAACCCCCTCATTTTGTTCCTTTTTAAATTAAATGTCTTAAGAGTTACCACTTTAATCCAAGCAAGATGGCTTCAGGTGTGCCATACGTTTATTATAAGTAGGACTGTTAGCGCTCTAGTTGTTGTTTGGAACACTCTGGGAAGCTGCAGTAGAACACAAAGGAATCAACTGACAGTCTCGGCCCTTGTTGGATGTACATGTTTTACTGAGAATGTCAGACTTCATTCTCACATGACTGAGAAAGATAATGTGAATTTACAGAAAATAAGCTCTCAGTTTGGGCTGTGCTTTCTGGTTTTGTTTCTACGTTTCAGTGCCAATGAAGAAGGGTTGAAGACCCGAAACGCCTATGGCGAAAAAGATAGATGACTGCTTTTGCCAAACTAGTTTACAGCCTTCGTGATTTAATAAATGGAATATCACCTACTTGTTTGTGGCTCTTCCACAGGGACAACCTTGGCGATTTTGTTTGAAGCGGCTGGCCCAGCCGCGGAATGAGCCCCGCTGTTCGATCAGCGTACCCGTGGAGACGCCACCCGGGGTCTCCAAATTCACGGGAGGAAGTCCATCACTAAGGCGTAAGCATGTGGCCTGTTCTTCGCAAAGCCTTTCATTACCCAACTGGGGTTTTATGAACATTGAACAAACGATTTCACAAAACGGACTCACTTGAGGAATACAGGCACAACCACAAAAACCACAAGGCCATGCGAGTGGCCACGCCCACAGGGGCAGACTTTGTGAAAATAAAATGGGCTGTGCTTTCTGGTTTTGTTTCTACGTTTCAGTGCCAATGAAGAAGGGTTGAAGACCCGAAACGCGTCTGGCGAAAAAGATGGATGACTGCTTTTGCCGAACTTGTTCACAGCCTTCGTGATTTAATAAATGGAATATCACCTACCTGTTTGTGGCTCTTCCACAGGGACAACATTGGCGATTTTGTTTGAAGCGGTTGGCCCAGCCGCGGAATGAGCCCCGCTGTTCGATCAGTGTACCCGCGGAGACGTATATCTAAAGGTTAATGGAAGAATAAATGGGTAAATAAGTGTCTAAATGGATGGTTTTTTTTGTAAAATTAATTGTATAACTGACTTATTAACAGTATTTTAGTGAATACAAGTATTAGTGAGTAATGTTTAAATATTTAAATATCTGTATCAGTGTCGCACTTTGTGTATAAGTGGCTGCATGGGTTGGTGAGTAGCTACATGAGTGTGTATATGGGTTATTAGTTGGTTTTTAGATTATCAGTATGAGTGTCTGTATGGTTCAGTGGGGGATGTTACTTAGCGTATAGATGCATGAATGAGTAACTCACTGTTTGTATGTGTTTTGAAGACAGTATGTGAGCAGGACAGTATGGGTGGATGAGTGTGTGTATGGGTTAGTAAGAGAGTGAATGACTGTCTCAATAGTGTCTTTATGAGTAAGTCCATATGTTTTAAACGAGTATATGTGAGTATTGATGTATATAAGTGAGGATATATGAGAGTGAGAGATTGGAAGAGTTCCTGTATAAATAAGTATGTGTTTCTATAAGTGATTGTTTTATAGAGTAAGTATGTGTACGTTTCTGTAGTATTAAGTGTAGTGGTGTGTGTATAGCTGTATAAGCAAGTAAATGGATGTTTATTTGCATGTGTGACTATGTGTGTGAGTAACTCTATGTATGAGTGTAGGTGTGTAACAGGCTGTATAGGTGTATGAGTACATATGATGACTGAGTACATGTATGAGTGACTATATAGAAGTGTTGATGAATGAGTGGATGCGTATGTAGATTTTGGAATTACAGGTTCTAACTGGTATTGGTATCTCTATAGTTTTCAAAACTTTAGTTTGTATTTTTCAATGTGTGTATCAAAGTTTATATTAGGATAAGAGGAGGTCTGCCACTCTTACACAAGGATGATGTCATCAGTGATGTCATCAGTGATGTCATTTGAGATGTCATCAGTGATGTCATGAGTGATGTCACTGAGCATGTCATGAGTGATGTAATATGTGACATCATCAGCAGTGGATTGCGGTCGCGCGAGTTATAGTTAGCTGAACTAACTATAACGGGGCAATTTCAATGGTTTTGTACGAGTGAAATGTCCAGCTAACTATAACGTGTGTGAAACCTATAGCTTTTTCAGTGAATTTGCAAGGTTTTTTAAATGCTAATTCCTAACTATAACGTGTGTGAAACCTATGGTTTTTTCAGTGAATTTGCAAGGTTTTTTAAATGCTAATTTCTAACTATAACGTGTGTGAAACCTATGGTTTTTTAAGTGAATTTGCAAGGTTTTTTAAATGCTAATTTATAACTATAACGTGTGTGAAACCTATGGTTTTTTCAGTGAATTTCAAAGGTTTTTTAAATGCTAATTTATGAATGTATTATTATATTTTTTAAATATTTATTTTACAATAAGCTACCTATGTATATAGTTATAGATTGACTGTATCCTGTAATATGGAATGGCTCAGCTCTTTTTTTTTTGAATTTGTATAAAGTTGAACAGCATAGTTAATATCTTCTATAAACTTATAAACAGTTTAATAAAAAAAAAAAAAAATTTTTTTAGGGTTTTTAACGGTGCGCGCACGAATACGTGCTCCGTGTGCGCATGCGTACGTGCTCCGTGTGCGCATGCGTACGTCGTGCGTGCTCCATGCGCGCGTGCTCCGTACACGCATGCGCACGTGCTCCCTACACACATGCGCGCGTGCTCCGTACGCGCATGCACGCGTGCTCTGTACGTGCGTGCTCCATACGCGCTTGCGCACGTGCTCCGTATGCGCATGCGTGCGTGCTCCGTGCGCGCACGGCAAGTCAAGTGATTACGAAACAACACTTTTCATTGGTTCATAGTAGTTTCAGTTCCAGAATCTTCCAACACCACACCCACTCCCCACATTATTTCTTCTGATTCCCTGAGAGAAAGAGCTGAGCAGCTTTTCCAGTACTCCAGTACTTGAAAATGGCAGAGCAGCAGTCATCTTCTGGGAGTGAGGAGGAGAGCTTTGTGCCACCAAGACAGAGGAAACAAAAAGACTAATTTATTTGGAAATATTTTACTTTCCCAGAGGGCCAGAAGAAGGTGAATGCTCCTAAAGTCACCTGCACTGTTTGTGGAGTGGTCTTATCAAGAGGAGATCCTAAAAAAAAATACTCTTTTAGCATCTACTCTATGTTAAGGCACTTTAGTGGAGTACATCCTGTGGCTTATGCTCGGGAGTGTACTCGAGCTGCAAGAGATAACCCTCCAGCAGCTCAGCCAGCAGCTCAGCCGAGCACTTCATCTGCGGCCGCAGCTTCACCTTCTTCTCAACCTCTGGATATCCACCCTTTGTTCCAGAGGGTTCGTATACGGTGCAATATGTGCAATGCTGTTCTCTCTTATGGTGACACCAGCATTAACCTAATAGAGGCCAAGATACAGCAGCGCACATGCCCCACCCCATAATTTTTGGGTTTTTTTGTTCCTCTGTTCCTCAATTAACACAACGGCTCTTTTTAGAGCCAACCAACATCTAAACACTTGCACTTGATTTTTAATTCTATTCTTTTAATGATTTTTTTGTGCCGTGCGCGCACCGTGCAAAATAAAATGTTTTTTTCACCCTTCGGGGTCCTTCAGGGACCCCCTGACAAAGGCTAGGGGGTCAGGAACTCTCTACCCTGCCCCCTTTTCACGTTCTCCACCTTTCTTTTTCCCTGTCACACACACAACACACAAAATGGTGGCCGACACTTCCTGATTTCGACCGATTCGAATGTTGACTGACATGTAACCACCAATCAGAATTACGCTCGCACACGTTATGGTGCGCGGCTATAGATATTTATGTACTTTTAACTGCAATTTTCTCAGGAACTACTGAACAGATTGACACCATATATGTAAAAGGCACATGCCTGACCTGAGGACTACCTCTTTGCCAAATTTCAAGTAATTCTGTTCAGCCGTTCGGGCTGTACCTTCGACTAAAGGTCCTAAAGGAAAATGCATGGGGAAAACGTGTTTTGGGACCCCCCTTTTTTCTCAGCCCCCGCTTGACGAATCACCCCGAGACTTTCAAAGGAGGAGCTGAGCGGAGCGCCCCATTAGTTTTGAAAATATATATATATATATCACAGAAAAAGGTTGCCCCCTCACACAAATCAGGTTTGTCTTTTTATTCCGGACTGCAACAGAGACAAACAACTTGCAGGGAATTCATTTTAGAGGCCTTATGCATTTCAGACATCCCTGTCCTTGATCACAGGCCAAATGCGTGGCTATTCAGAAAAGAACATTGCAAGCACCGGATCGGGGGAGTCGGACCGAGCGATTTGGATACATCTGGATACGATTCGGTCAGACTCCCATTGACTTCAATGGGAGCCTGTATTACGAACTTAAACACAGGCTTCCATTGAAAAAAGGGGTGGTTGGGGAAAGTCGGGCCCCCCATGGTGCCTGCCACACTGTGCATGCATGGACTTGTGAGACCCATGGGTTCCCCCAGAGGCGTGATTCAGAGGGCCTAGGGTGAATGGGGGCCTGCTACGGGCCCCCGGAGTACGATTCCAACAGCTGTTTCATCTCAGCCAAACCGATCCAGAACAGATGTCGGAATCGGTCATAGTACTCGCTCGTTCAACAACCACCTCCATTGGGCTGTATGATTCAGCTCCGAATGACTTGGGCTGCATGAATCCCATTCTGAACCAATTCGGACAGCCCGGATGGCTTCCTTACATCATAATTGTTATCCGGAAAAGGTGACCGATTCTGTCAGAAACAAGGCTTCCGTTCTGAATCGGATTCGAACAAATCGAATGTCATTTGGAGCCATTCCTGACGACATTGTAATCGGGCCCTCAGACTTGTGTACATTCTTATTGGAAATCTTTTTTAGATTTGATGTACAACATTTTTCAAAGCTATAAAAGAACTGAAACTTAATTTCACAACCCAATACAACTAGAAAAGCATGTTAAATTAAAAGATAATTTCGACTGTGTGTGTTATGTAGCTATTGGTCTTGCTTCAAACAACAGAAAAAGCATTCTGGCAGCAGTCGTAAGCCTGCAAAGATGTTGCACAATTCAGATGTCAAAAACGAAACTAGTTATTTAAATTGAATGAGAGAAGGAAGGTGTCTCCTTCATTAGAAAGACCTTTCATTAGTCAAGGAGAATCTGATTTAGAACATGTCAGTGCTAACTACCGATTGGAATTCCTCCAGTTCCACTTTTTATGGCTAAGTCATCCTTCTCTTGTGCAATGTTGCATCGTTACTCCATAATTGATCTCCTCTACGTCATCACTTACATACCATTTTGTCTTTTTCGCAACAAGCTCGTATCACTTGATAAGAAAGAAAGCAATCACAACTAGTGACACAAGGTCACTCACCACATCCCGAGCATCAGGCTAAGGGTTTCTAGATTCTTACATGTACCAAACCCACACTTCTGACTTAATGACTGAGGCTCAAGAGGCAGCACTGAGTCAGGAGAATAATGCTGTTATCCCAGAATTTGGGAAAATAATATTTGGGCCACCAGCCAATAAATTAAAGTTCAACATATTGGACAAAAGAGTAGAATATGCCCAAGAGCTTCCCAATGAAATGGTCATCATCTCCATTTCTCTCTCCACAACATAACTAAAGAGAAAGAAGTACCTGCGCAGGGTCTGTTTGACAATGGTGGGGAGGAAATGAGTGGAACCACAGTGGTAAACTATGTTAAAAATTTTGGAAACTGTCAGGTAAGGACTTCTCCCACATCATCAAGTTTTTTTAAGTGGGCCTGCAAAGATATTGAACCCAAAATGTTGACAAAGACATATATACATATATACAAACATATATATGTAAAGAAGAGAGGTTGTCCCCAGACAAAGTGCGGTCTCAGCAGATTTATTTCTAAAAAGAAAAGAGAAACTTCAGTGAATCACATGTACCCAGCAGTCCAGTGCCGACGCATTTCGGGCCTCACGCCCTTTGTCAGAAGCATCCTGCATGAAGACGGCAACATTACTGCAAGATATATCCCCTCTTTTATGTCAATCATTCTCAGGTGAGTGAACAGCTTGTGCCAAGAATTCTGGGATCCGCAGACCCGCAGTTTTTTGGACTACAGATCCCAGAATTCTCTGCACAAGCTGTTCACTCACCTGAGCATGATTGGCCATAATACGACTTACTGCATTTGCGTCTGTAAAAGATGATGAATGAGGAGCAAGCAAAGCAGGGAATGTATTATGTATAGGAGTCTGGGAGCTTACTCGACGTATTCTGGGAATTGTATGAAGTTGAAACTACGGTGAAATCAGAGTAGTTTGACGTGGGCGTATGAAAGTCACATGGTACGCCGCAAACTCATAGATGCCTGCTCACCTGTGAACAAAGGTGCGCAAGCGGCTGAAACGCGTTAGGTTTAAAGAAAAGACTGTTCACTTGGTGAAATAAAGCATAAGCTACCCCCGATGACCTGGTCCAGCGTGCTCATTTCTGCAAGACGGGAACAGAATTACTTGAAATTTGGCAAAGAGGTAGTCCTCAGGTCAGGCATGTGCCTTTTGCATATATGGTGTCAATCTGTTCCGTAGTTCCTGAGAAAATTGCAGATAAAAGTACATAAATATCTATAGGCGCGCACCGTGCGCGCACCCTAACGTGCGCGAGCGTAATTCTGATTGGTGGTTACATGTCAGTCAACATTCGAATCGGTAGAAATCAGGAAGTGTCGGCCGCCATTTTGTGTGTTTACAGTGCGACAGAGAAAAACAAAGGTGGAGAACGTGAAAAGGGGGCAGGGTAGAGAGTTCCTGACCCCCTAGCCTTTGTCAGGGGGTCCTGAAGGACCCCGAAGGGTGAAAAAAACGCGCGCACGGTGAAAAACCTAAAAAAAAAAAAACATTTTAAACAAGCCATTCCATGTTACAGGATACACTCAATCTATAACTATATACATAGGTAGTTTATTGTAAAATAAATATATAAAATATATACTAATACATACATAACTTAGCATTTAAAAAACCTTACAAATTCACTTAAAAAACCATAGGTTTCACACACGTTATAGTTAGGAATTAGCATTTAAAAAACCTTGCAAATTCACTTAAAAAACCATAGGTTTCACACATGTTATAGTTAGCTGGACATTTCACTCGTAAAAAACCATTGAAATTCCCCCGTTATAGTTAGTTCAGATAACTATAACTCGCGCGACGCCACTCTATCACAAGGATGATGTCATGAGTGATGCCACTGACCATGTCATGAGTGATGTAATATGTGACGTCATGAGCAGTGAATTGCGGGCGCGCGAGTTATAGTTATCTGAACTAACTATAACGGGGGAATTTCAATGGTTTTTTACGAGTGAAATGTCCAGCTAACTATAACATGTGTGAAACCTATGGTTTTTTAAGTGAATATATATATATATATATATATATATATATATATATATATATATATATATATATATATATATATATATATATATATATATATATATATATAATCTCACAGAAAAAGGTTGCCCCCGAACGGAAGCGCACACACAAATCAGGTTTGTCTTTTTATTTCGGACTGCAACAGAGACAAACAACATGCAGGGAATTCATTTTAGAGGCCTTACGCGTTTCAGACATCCCTGTCCTCGATCACAGGTCAAATGTGTGGCTATTCAGAAAAGAACATTGCAAGCACCTGTTAATATTCTGCCCTTAAGTGGGCCTCCCAAGTGAGTTTCAAGCAAGTGCATGTTGCTAGTTGTAGTTCTGCAATGTACATTTCTCCCAAGTGGGTTTGTTTTAACCAAAGAGAAATAATAACAATGTCCAACAGTTGGCGAATTTCATGTTACCTTGCTGTTTCTGTTGCAAATATCCAACCTGTTGTTCCATCCATGACTAAAAATAACAGTCACAGCAGACCTGCTCCTTTGCACAGTGGCGCTACCTCCACGGCTGGACTGGACGTAATATTTCTCAGAAAAAGGTTGCCCTCGAACGGAAGCGCACAACTTTTTAGGCGGAGGCTGGACACACACCCCTGCCCTGAGCCATTGGTGGCCATGGCGAGTCACACTGGAGGCCAATCTTATTATTTATGGGGAGGAGTGCCAGGCGGCCCACCTCCCAAGTCTCAAGATGCCCCAGGAAGCCCACCCTCGGGACAAAACTTTATAAAATAGGGATGTGGGCAGCTAGGGCCTAAGGGAGCACGCCCCCAGGCCGAAAATTCACAAAATGAGAAGGGGGCCACATAGCTCGTCTTACTGAGCTTAAAAAGGCCCCAGGGGCCCAGCCTGAGACCGATTTCATAAACGGAGGGGGCCGGGTTGCCACCTCTCTTAGCCATAAATGGCCTCGGAGAACCCATCCCCCGAGCCGGCTCACAGGCCATGTCGCAGAGAGCCCACTCCCGTGACCTAGCAGTTTCTCTGCCCGCAATAGTGTGGGCAGGGAAACCTGTGTTTGGTCTAGCTTGGTGGGAGCATTTTTAAATCTCTTCCGCCAAGCAGGAGCAAACACTAAGTCCACTCCCAGCTGGCGGGAGCTTAAAAAATTCTCCCCGCCTGCCGGGAGCGAACTTTAGATCTGTTTCCCGACCTGCCATAATGCAGGCAGGGAAACAGATCTAAGTAAACACCATTATTAGCTGCTCTCTGTGGGCGGAAGCAATGCTTGCTCTCGCTGGATGTAGAGAGCCGGCTGGGGCAGCGGGAGCCATGGGGCTCAGCCCAGAGCCCCCAATGACAGTTAGGTGAGTGCCTTGGGTGGTCACCAGGGCACCCACCTTTTCTTGCAGTGGGCCACAGAGGATCGGGTCCCTGAAGCCAAAATCTGCGCGGGAGGTGGTCCGCATGCCCCGTCTCCTTGAATATCTTTCTGGGCCCTGGGAGATGGGGTTCCCGCGGACAATCTGAATTTAAAAGCGGGAAGTCTGTTTTGTATGTTGTCTGTTCATGCACATCTGGTTGTAAATACACTAGCAAATATGGCGTGTTCAAATGTCAAAAAGGCTGTTTTCAGCCGAAACGCATTGCTTGTTTTCATTGAGTCCACAATAAAAGATTGAATAAGCATGACTCCCGACATCTCCATTGGAATGGGTGGAGAAGTTGTTGGTGTGGATGTCATCACTGATGTCATAAATGATGTCATAGAACATGTCATGAGTGATGACATATGTGAGGTCATAAGCAGTGCATGGCGGGTGTGGAAGTTACAGTTAGTGCTGCTAACTATAGCTGGTGATTTTCTATGTTTTTTTTGTTCAAAACATTAATGTTGACACTGTCAAATTCACCTAACTATAACGTTACTTTAACCTTTCTTTTTCTCAGTGAATTTCTAAGGTTTTTAAAAACAGATCTTTTCATCACATCTGATCTTTCAGTGAATTTCTAGGTTTTTTTTTAAACGTAAAGTAATATTTAATTACCATATGTAAATACAACCCCCACTGCTGCGCACAGTCTTTGGCCTGTGGGGAGTTTGATCTACACTTCACAAAAATAATTTATATATTTCGTTTATTTTATTTAAATTAATTAAAGGTTTAATTCTAAATTATGCTAATATTGCTGTAGCACTTTTTCTTTTGCTCTACATTTTAAATAAATATATACATTTCATTAAAATAATATTAACATAAACATATTTTTACTAATTTATTATAAAGTTTAATAAACGTTTTTAATTTGCCCTATACTTTACCATAGGAAACATGTTGTCTAAAATCGGACAAACTAGCAGTGCAATTGAACATTAAGCCAGCCTTTTTTAGGTCTCACCTTAAGACGGCTTTAGCTTTAGAAGACTGTTGTTGAAATCTGCTGTGAATAATTTGGGTCAGTTCCTTAGTCATGATTGGATGACTTGCTTGTCTATCTTACTTCTCTGTTCATGGTTCAGGGGATTAACTGCCTATTCCTGTGTTTGTCCCACCCAGGAGCATTTTGGCCTCACTGTGTTGTGATCGTGTTTATTCTTCCAAGAGGCCTTTCAAGTGCATCTGAGAGCCTATTTTCTCTCACTCTTTATCTTTCTCTGCTACCCGACCTCTCTCACACACCCCTATATTTATTAAAAACTACCCACTCCCTACAGTGCCTGCTTGTCACTTGCAGCCCCAACGTGCTCAGAGCACTGCCCTCTGCTGGATCAGGGGGCAGCTATCTCCAAATGCTTGGAAAATATTAGTTCAAAGATGGCTGCTGCGTGGGCATGTGAGTAAATCTGCGGCTGGCATTTTTAAATAGATTTCTTAAAAAATTAGACAATCCATTCAAATATATCCATCACAGATGGGCATACATCTGTGGCTGCCATCCTTGAATGGATTTTCTTAAAGCATTCAAAGATGTCTGCCGTGACTGCATATTGTAGTATCTTCCTGTTGTGTTTACAATGTTCCCTGTTACCTGGTTACTAGTTGCTCAGCCAGTGTGAGTGTTCTGTATGGAATGTTGGTGTGCTGGACACCAGTGGAATGCTTGGGTGCCTGGTGTAAGTGTTGACAGTTGAAGATGGGCTGAGCAGCAGGGAGGCTGCTCCTGATGGGGCTGCTACCACTGATGTTATGGACTTAGTAAATAACTTACAAAGACGCTACTCGTCTACGACTACTTCATGACCTCTACGCATGGAACATCATTATTACACACATGCTCTTTTGCCATTCAAGAAAAAAAAAGCTTTGACAAAGCCAATATGTTTTACGCAGGAGGACTGTGGGCTTTACTCATGCTTATCTTATCAGTGAACTAATTTTAAAGTTAAGCCTACCAGACAATGCAAGCTGTCTGGTTGGAAAAGACCCATTGTGGCCTTACCTTGAACTTACAATGGGCCTACATCCTGCCCTTGGCTTACCACTGGTTGGCTTTATTATCACTCACATATTCTCGCCTCCTTATTCAGTGTCTTTCCTTGTCCACCATGCTCCATCTTGTATAGCCTCTTCCCCATCCTTTGGCTTGACTGACTTGCATCCTTTCGCTGTTCACTTTTAGGGAAATACTTTTTTTTTTGCTTAAGAACACCATGAGAGTCCACGTGTTTTACAGCTTTTTTTCTTGTGTGTTTCATCTCCCTGCCAAATATCCCCAACCTGCACTCTGTGTTGATGTCTTCCTGATCCCTGCTCCCTGATGTTGCAAACTCCCTCTTGTGTACTCCCATGCCAAAATCCCCCATGCTGCATGTTTCTTTCTTCCTTGGGTGTGTTTCCTGCACCCCATGTCACGGTCCCCAGTGTGCTGCATTTCCCTTTCTCAAAACCACTTCCAGTTGCATCCCACATCCACCCTGTCACCTTAAAAAAAACTATGTTTTATATTTTAATAATATACATTTTGGGAGAGGGGAGTTGACCAGGTTGACAATGGCTGGCGTCTTATAAATAGCAATTTCTGTTTCGTTTTTTTAATTTATCATTCCATCTTGGAAGGGTAAATAATAAAACAGATTTCCATTAGATTTCCTAGTAAACACATATCTGCACACCTACAAAATGACAAGGCGCTGCAGAGCATCGCCAAAAGGCATTTGCAAAGCCTATACTTCCCAAAGGCGAGACATTGGCTTTGCCAATGCTTATGTTTTTCTCAAGACACATCGAGGCATGTTCCCAAAAGCCATTCTGGAGTACATAAAGTTGTACTACTTTATATACTTCAAAATACAATTTACAAACCTCTGGATGGAAATATCTACCTTTGACTCTCCTCTCTTTTTTGTACAGAGATCTTTGCCCCAGTGGTGGGTATTTCAGCACCCGTTAGTGTGGGTTTAGTAGTAAATAAAAGAGGGTGTGGGGGAGCAATGGGGACTAATTATCTCTAAATGGGTAGAGTTGCAGGAGAGAGATGCTAATACAAAAACACACAAACATACGAGCAAGACAATTGGAATTCACAAAATACACATTTAAATCTACTGCATTAGTAGAACTGACAAAACAGGCTTAAATGCAAAATGTACTCCAGCCCAGCCTTGGAGTAAGTCCATCATCACTCATTGCCAACCATTGGCACTGCACCATATTACCATAGAAATAACACCAACACAGAGGAAAACAGATCAAATAAATGCAAATAAATAACACTTTGAATTAAAATTGATTATTACATATTTTTTAAATAAAACATTTTAAACTTTTGTTTGTAAAAGATATAATACAATTGTAGTGAAGTATATTTTAAATGCTAACTTAATAAAAATGCAAATCACAAATAGAATAATGCATATTTTGCCTCCAAGACTGTGACACATTCAACACAAATGATGCGGTAATGGGTAGGGGAGGAAAAAATAGCATGAAAAAGTTAAAATGTATAATATACTATGTTTTAGGTTCAGGTGTGTTATCCCTTGTTACTGTGGAAATCATGAATAAATAGGAGGTATGGAAATGTGTTTTAATATTTTGTATTTAAAAAATAAATTATCTTTATTTTGTTAAATGTAAAATGTATTTCCTTAACCTTTTCTATTACTTTCTGTTGGGAAATATATCTGCCGTGGGATGAGAGCTCACCAAAACAGGCTGAAAGATGCTAATAGTAGCCTTTTGGTCCCAAATTCAATCATAGGAGCCTCCACCCCAACATTTGAGAGGGTGGAGAGTATCTAAGTCTATAACTAGATGTAAATCTGCACAGGAAAATTGTAAATTCCATCCATGAAAACTGTATACTCAGGTACAGCTGTAAATCCACTAGTAGGGGAAATACACCTGCTTTCTTACCTTCGTCAATAGATTCCACATCTTACATAAACAAAAAGGTTAACACTTTTTTAGTTTAATTTTGCAAATAATGACTGGTGGTGTATTCTGGTAGAAATCATCCCTGCACAGTCTAACATCTATGTATTATCAAAAGTCCGATTGGCCGCACTCTGCTCGTCCTACCAGCGTGTTACCCCAAGGCATTGTGGTCCATGAAGTAGCGTCGGCGAATACGCCTGTGCCAACGTTTTAAGTGAAAGTAAGTGTCGCGTTAGCCATCTATGTATTATCAGTCCAGTAATGTTCATTAATGGCTATAGTAGCTGGGAAGTCATGCTATAGGTCAGTTGTTATTAACTTTTTGACTCCTCTGGACTCCAACTAAATCATTACTAAAAGCCAAAGACCCCATCTTAAGCAATTTCTATGACTTGTACATCAAACAATACACAGAAATGAAGACGCATGTATATGTCAAATAAATACACAAATTCTGAAATATTTTAATTCAGAAACAAAAGCATGCAGAAATCAAAAATTTTATATAAATGGGGAGGTTGGAGCTTTTCGAAATGTAGTTTTATTTCTAAAAGATGAAGCGATGTCCTAGACTCTAGCATATCATTTTCTAATTTTAATGTCCATATATTTGCGACGAGCCTCTTGCACAATTGGTGCAAAGTCTGGGAAAATTGCAATGCTTGAACCCTGGTAGCTGTGAGCTGCGTTCTCTAGATAGTCGGAGTGCAACATCCCGGTCCTGGTAATTCAGGAGCTTGGCAATGATTATTCTCAGGTGCCGGACGCGGTCCCAATGTGCGGTGTAGCAGAGAAGGACTCCCTCCCAAAAATCTCCAACAGAACAGTCTCAACAAATTTAGACATAGGACCAGTGTTTGTGGACTTGGCTATTCCTGCAATGCGTACGTTATTTCTGCGCAATCGCGCTTCCAAATCTTCAGCCTTGGTGGCAAGTTGTTTCAATAAGCCTTCAGCTCTTTCCAATCTTCTTTGAACGGTCAGTTGTGCATCCTCAAGATCGTAAATCCGTTGCTCAGCATTGCCCATGCGAGTGTCCTGTGCTTCGAGGCCGCCATGGATGTCGTCCAGTCGGGTGGTTATTGTATCCAGGCGGGTGTCAATGTCTTGAAATCCGGCCCGTAATTCAGCCATTATGGTGGCAGATCCCTTTAGTTGGCTAGACTTGGGGTCATTAGGGCGGTCAGCTTCTTCTCGCCGAGGAGTCTTTCTGGCATCGAAGTTGAGTTGTCGCTGTTTAGCATTGCTGCGGCCCATTCTGCGCAGGAAAAGAGATCCGTCTTAACTTTAGGGCAGAATGAGGCTAGGCTCGACCCACAGGGACTGGGAATTTGTTCACCCCGGACACTCCCAGCGTAGCCCACAGTGTCTCAAGGGGTCGCAGAAGGCGCCAGGGATGATACACATACATGAAGGGGCGCTCTGCGATTAGTTGCTAGGCGTGCATCCCACAACGAGTGAACAGCAGAACATAGGTGGTCAGGCAGGAAGAGATACCAAGCGGTAGCTCAGTTGTGGCCGTGAGTCTAGTGCAGCACCAACATCATTGTCCACTCACAGTGGGGCCCCATAACGATTGTGTGGTATGCCCCAGGGCCCAGCGAAACAAGCACAGAAAGAAATCGAATTGACCCAGTCAGGGAGGGCAGCCCAATCAGCATGGCACCTCCTACCTCACCTCCTGGGTGTCTCAGCATGCGTGCCTCCGCGCTCGTGCCCAGATCACATGGGAGCTCGGCGATGGCCACAATCCAGCAGAGAGAGGCCACCAATACCACAAGGCCTCAACACCGGCACCTTGCCTCAGCATGTCGTGCGCCCGCCGGACCCCGCCCTCATGCTCACCCAAGACCGCTGTCATCTCGGGGTCTTTGAGGGCAGCGGCAGGTCCGGGAGTGCAGCGCGCCGATTCTCAGCTCAGCGGACACAGCCAGGGGCCGTGGATGGATCGTTTGGCAGCCGGGGCCCTCCCTACATCAAGCGCGACACTGCAGTTCGGTTTCCTGCATGATTTCTGCAGGCGGCGGGGCACGGGCAAAAGACGGGCAGCAGCGCCAGAGCTACTGAGTCAAGCGGGCATCTTGGGTTGCTGGCTCAGCCACGCCCCCATCATTTTTTATGTTTTACTCGCAATGCATGCTCTCTTTTTGTTGGTGTATACGGGGAACAACCTTTACAACGAAACTTTGACAACGCGTGCAGTTACATCGCGGTTTTTACAACGAACCGATGTAACCACGCAATGCCATTACAACGCAAGTCTTTACATCGACTTGCGCTAGATGGCATGCTAACATTAGAAATAGTGTAGTTTACTATCCCAACACCTTCCCTACTGTTAAGTGGACTGGAGTTGGAATAGTAAATTACGCTTTTCTAATGTTAGCACGCCATCTAGCGCAAGTCGATGTAAAGACTTGCGTTGTAATGGCATAGCGTGGTTACATCGGTTCGTTGTAAAAACCGCGATGTAACTGCACGCGTTGTAAACACACGCGTTGTTACGTCATACATCCGGTGTATACCAATGCTTCTAATGATGCCACCAACCATCTGTACTAGATTCTCTTTGTTGTTCTGTTGCTGCTCCCACGAATCAAGCTAAGAATACCAACTTAACTGCAATGACAGGAGCAGCAAAATACCAGTCAGGCGGCACACCATGCTAAGCACAGATTTTTAGATTACGTGTTTTAAGCTTAATTACATCGGCCAGGCCCCTTTGAGAGACACCCCGCCCCACTAGTATTTTCATCCCACTTAAAGCCCTGGGCAGTGATGGCTTAAACTTCAGCCGAGGGGTCTATTTCTCCTCACTTCATGCGGCAGTATGCGGACAGGGGTTGGGCACAACAGCTGTCTGCAGCCCCTGCAGCTCTGCCGGCATGCCAGGATCTGGTGCCGTCAGCCCTCAGCCCAGAGCTGCGGATTTCAAACCCAAGCACACCAAGAAACTCATAGAAGCTGTACGCCTATTGGGGATACCGCTCCAGCCAACTCGGAATGGAGGCCTATGTGGGGTATACATTTGACCCTTTAAAGTATCTGTGCGAATGTGATGGAAAAATGGTGCTCAGATTGGGTATCTCAAGCACGAGGATTCAAGCGCGGCTTGTATCTGATGGTTTAGTTCCTAGCTTATTTCTATCTTGTGTGGACTTTAAGAGTAGACGCAACCTGTATGGATACAACCTAGTTGAGCAATCAGAGTCTTCTTCAACCCTCACAACCAGGCACACACACAGAGTAAATTTTGTTTACATTCCACCGCTCAATCACATTCAAACAGACCTCACTTATCTTCAACCTTCACCCACCTACCCACTCACATTCACCCACATGCCTTATGTATCCCACTCTTTCACCCACCAATTCACATTCACAACCACTCATATTCAGCCACTAAATCAAGTCCCTAATTGACTTACTGGCCCACACACAAACACACATGCCAATAGGCACATCAATGAACAAGCACTGTCAGTAATACCAAGACAGACCTAATGACTTGCCAATGCCTTTTCAATGTGCTTGTGTGAGAAATATGTCTGGATCCTGTAGGATGTAGGTTTAAACACCCATCCACTTTTCATTCATCCCATCCAAGAACAATAACATGAGTAATATAATTACTTGGCAGTTATCATAGTGTGTGTTATACCAGTGAGGACTTTAAGGGCTATTGTAAAAAGAAATTATTATTTTTAATAAATGGTGTTGGAGAATGGAAGAGAACATTACCATCAGCTAAGATAATTTATTATAGCCTTATAGCCCGCCGTAGAGGGCTATACCGGCTATAAAAAAGGCCAGCTGCAGCGTTAAAGGCCTGAGCCGAAGGCGAGGTCCTTTAACAAGGCAGCGGGACTTTAATAGCCGGCTATAAGGCTATTAGAACATTCTGCCACTAGAGGGAAGAATGTTCTAACAAATTAAACAAAGGCTTCAGGGAGCGCGAGGGGATTGAAATCCCCTTAGGCTCCCTGAAGCCTTTGTTCACAGCCACTAAGAAGCATTGGAATGTTGGAGCTGCGGGCTTATACCAGCCATTATAAGCCCGGAGCACTCCATTGTTTTCAATGGAGTTTCCAACATTCCAATGTTCTAATTACCCATCTTATCCTTCCTTCAGAGCAAATGCTGAGCTGTCACAAACACTCCTAAATGTTTGTGATCACAAAAATGTTTTTTCTCAACATACAAATCTCATTTTAGGAGTCAATAAAGTTTCACCCCTGACTAAAATACGATTTTGCCTGGATACCAAATTGCTATTTGAAAGGGTGAAGTTATGGTCATCCCTTCTAAATTCCAACTCAGTATACAATGTAACACATGTGACTGGTCACATACGGTTGCAAACCATTGCAAAGTGACTGACCCCTAAGTTGGGTTGGTAATTTAATCGTCAAAGAGAAAAGACCCCCCTCTGGGCCCCTTCCCCTTTGTGAATGTTGCAAATATTTTCAGGGAGAGTATGTATTGGCAGTGGCGTAACGAAACTTGAGGGGGCCCCCCTGCAAAGTACATGGAGGGGGCCCCCCATTCTCCGCGCCAGTCAAAAGTCTCAGGCCAGCGACCTGCCATACTGCAGGGGCTCACCCCAGCCATAAAAAAGGATTCTGGTTCTTCCATTAGTCACATCCGCCCTTTCATCGGGCGATTTACATACATCAGTAAATACTGCTGCTGCGCCCTCCAGCAAAGTTACATAACACTGCCTCCAGCCGGCCCACCAAACACATCCTTCTACTTGATGACCCACCTTCAAGCGAAGCCCGCTCAGTTAACCACCTCCAAACACAGACCACTGCCGTCGTGCCTGCTACTAACGCATCCATTACACTCTACTCTCACCCCTACGAAACCCGCAGTTTTGCTTTTTAACCCACCTTTAAAACAACCCCTCGTATATCACTGTGATCCCGTGACCGCCGTCCACTGCTCCCCTGTCCACCACCGACAGAAAGACTGATGACAGGTCCCCATCTAACCACTGCCTACCAGTACAGACAGAGCCTTTCAGCTGCTGCCCTCGCCAATGCTTCTGTGGAAGTTTAAAACATGTTAAACCATCTCTTCAACTGACCACCCCAAAACAGTTCTTCCTGCCAGCCTCCACGGAACCAAAGCCGTTCCTGCTACTTTTCATCCTCTGCATGGTGCACACAATAATATTAAATGTACAAAGGGTCCGATTTTTGTTTCCTCACGGCAACATTAATTTACACTATGTACCCCACTAAACCATACATCCTGTCAAAGGCAAACGTGATCCCATGTGTAGCACCAGTCAGCAAGTACCCCATGGACAATCACCAGAGAGAACGCGCGATTCATGTAATTAAATCTCCAGTGACAAAGTAGCATTTCTCCACCCACTGTTAGCCCAGCGAAGTCTGAAACCGCACAGTAGCCATCAATACCGGCATTTCCATTTCCTTTCAATGGCAGCTCCTGATACATATACCTATGACTCCTGGGTAGCATCTACCACAGACCACAGCATTCTTTGTCTCCGTAAGACTAACCGAATGCGGTCGGTGAACGCTTCTCTTCCCCCTTCCTTACTAATAACTAATGGAAGATAACAATAAAAAAAATATATAGAATTTTCTTATGCAAATAGCGTATCAAGCACTTGCTGCCCACAGTCCTCACCGGATCCACACATATCAATATTCTGCTATCGCACCTTCCTGTCAACCGTATTATTATATGGAGATGTTTTTTATCCCTTCTGTGAACTGGGAAAAGCAATACCTTGCACAAAAAGAAGTCCCTTTAAAATCTTTGCTACTTATACAGGCTAGCAAAGCACTTACTTGTTTTAGTAACTGTTGTTGTAAAGCAAACAGGTAACTCATTCTAGGATTGGAATTACTGCTTAGAAGTGTGGAAGTTAATACTGAGACCTAGGATGATATTTTGCATGTCTGCCAGACACTCATTCTTCCCTGCATGCGCACACAATGCAACAATACATTTTAGCTTAACATAATGTTCAGAAATGTACCCAAAGGTAAAGAATATTATTTTTCCAAAGAAAAATAGACAATTGTCAACTTTATACCCCATGATATAAAAGCCTTAGCATGGACAGCTTGTCCAAATCTATGCCACCTAATTCTACCACACACAGCACATTTGAACATCTCATAATTCCATGCCACACAATTAAACTATAATTCCATGCCACACAATTCAACTATAAATAACTTAACTCTACAACATTCCATACCACATAATTACAATCCTAAAAATTAAAAAACACATATTTCCAATCACTCCATACCACATAATTCCACATCACATAATAACATTCCACACAACTTAATACCACTCCAAACCACATAATTACACTCCACACAACATATTTACACTTGACTCCAAAACACATAATTACCCTCCACAAAATACAACTCTGCAACATGCTGCATAATGCCACTCCGCACAATTATACACCTCACCATGCCACATAATTCCACACATCACACAATTCCACAATTCATCCCCACACAATTCATCACACAACATAATGACACCCCACATAATACCACTCAGCACCACAAAACTAACCTGCACATAATTAAGCTCTACTCCATATTGCATAATTACACTCCAATAAATCCAGTCTATGCCACGTAGCAACACTCTACATAACTACACTTCACACCATGCCTCATAATACCACTCAACATCATTTTCACTCAACACCGCACACTTCCACGTCACAATTCAACTCTACACATTTCTATTCCACACCACATAATTCAACATCAAACTGCATAATTCAAACCAACAACGCAATTACACAACACACCACATACATCCAATCTACACCACAGAATTCCACATCATGCTACAATATTTAACAGCACACCACATAAGTCAACTCCACCACATACCACTCCACAACACAAAATACCATTCCAGGTAATCCCACTCCAAGACACACAATCCCACTCCATGAGATACAATCCCACTCCATGACACACAATCCCACTCCACATAATTCCAGTACACTAAATACCACATAATTACACTGTACACCATGCCACATTATTTCACTACACAGATCCAATCCACACAACACAATTCCACAACTAACAATTCCAATCCAAACCACATATGTCCACTTGACACCACACACATTCACTCCACTCCAAACAGAAAATGCATAGGTAAAATACATTGTCCTTTACAACGTCAATAGCTCTAACTCTCACAAATGTGAGACCAATTGCATTGCAAATGCTTGTTTACCTTCCAATGCGTCCCAGCAGATCCTGTTCCTGGAGGTGCCAACATTCTCCTGGCCCTGTCAGCATTGTGCTGCCTCGTCGGAGGCGCAGCATCCCATAACACAATACAAGGCAATACTCTACAAAAACATGCAAATAGGGATGGTTCCTTCTACTGTTTTATACCCTCAGGTCGCAAACTATCTGTAAAAGACTCCTCCCACTATATTCCTAAAAGCCTGCATCAACAACTGACCTTGAGTTAAAGTTATTGTTACCTCTCCTTACTGTCCACCCTCATCTTCCCTTAAGGTTCATGTCTGCCTGGCAGATTTTCTACTACTCTATTTATACCAATTGTCACACCTCATTTCACAGCTCACACTCTCGTTCTTTGAAATCATATCCCTGCAACCTAAAAATACTTAATCTCCTCTAGACTATCTATACTCGTCACAAAGCGTTTCTATGCCCTGTTCAGGGGTGGTAAGTGCAATTTAAATGTAAATACAAAAATAAAGTACCATCATACATATTTAACAGTCCAACTGCTTCAGGATGCACACATCCAACAAACCTTCCATATCTGACGGAATTTGTGCATGGGGAACAGATGTTTTACAACTTTCAGTTGGAACACAATGGAGGCTTGACTTTCTTTTTACAGAGCTGGCGACAAAGATCATCGCCCAGATAAGAGACAACTTTTAATATTATGTATGTTCCATCTCTGAGAGAACTTTCTCAGTGGCATGTTTCTTTTTCCAGAGATAAGGAAGTTAACTCACTCTCTCCAAACTGAAATGCTTCAGTTCTCAGCGCTGTGTTTTCAAATCATTGATAGTGGAAAGTTAAAACAAATGGGGTTGTCACACTGCTCCTACTTCTGGCGACCACTACAAGTACCTTATTATGCAAGTCAAGATAAAACAGAGAAAACAATGTAATGCGTGATCTTTGTACAATGTGCAATTACAATGACCCCTCGCACACCACCGCACCCTACAGATCCCCCGCCGCTGCTGGGGCAAAGTCACCGAAGAACAACTACAGACAAGCCTCGCACTCAACCCACCGACCAACCTCACCAACCCCGACGATGGTGCACTCACCCTCGGACGCTGGATGAATGACTGCGCCAACACCTTAGCCCCGCTGAAAATGCCCGCCAACAGAGACACCAGCAAAAGAGCCACCTGGTTCACCCCGGAACTCCTCGCTTCAAAGCGCACCTGCCGGAAATTGGAGAACATATGGCACAGCAACAAGACGCCGGACAGCCGCGCTGCCCACAAAGACGCCATCCGCAACAACCACCCCCTCATCAGGAACTCCAAAAGGACCTCCTTCTCAGACCGCCTTGACAACAACGCACACAACAGCAAGGAGCTCTTCAACATTGTGAAGGAACTCTCCAACCCCAGCTCCAGCGCCAACGACATCCCGCCATCGCAAGCCCTATGCGACTCCCTCGCCACCTTCTTTCACCGCAAGATCACTGACATCCATGACAGCTTCAACCCCTACAGGCCTCTTCACGCTGGACCCACCGCACCCCACCAACCACGACTTCCTGGGCCAACGTGAGCATCGAGGACACAATCAAGACCATGGGCACAATCCACTCCAGATCCCCGTCCGACTCTCTCCCACACCACATCTTCAACAAAGCCGGCAGGTCCATCGCACCCCACCTGCGCAACATCATCAACCTCTCCTTCGAGACCGCTACCTTCCCTGAGAACTGGAAGCACGCAGAGATCAACGCCGTACTGAAGAAACCCAAGGCGGATCCGAGTGACCTCAAGAACTTCCTGCCCATCTCCCTGCTTCCGTTCCCAGCAAAGGTCATCGAGAAGATAGTTAACATCCAGCTCTCCCGTCACCTCGAAGACAACAACATCCTGCGCCCCTCCCAATTAGGATTCCGCAGCAACCACAGCACCGAGACCGCCCTCATCGCTGCCACAGACGACATCAGGATCGTACTAGACAATGGCGAGATGGTGGCCCTCATCCTCCTGGATCTCTCCGCCGCCTTTGACACCGTCTGCCACGGCACACTACGCACACGCCTCCACGACGCAGGGATCCGTGACAAGGCCTTGGACTGGACCACCTCCTTCCTCACCGGCAGAACTCAGAAAGTCCGCCTCCCCCGTTCCGATCCGAAGCCTCCGAGATCATCTGCGGAGTCCCACAAGGATCCTCCCTCAGCCCGACGCTGTTCAACATCTACATGGCACCACTAGCACGCATCGCCTGACAGCACGACCTCAACATAATCTCCTACGCCGATGACACCCAGCTGATCCTCTCCCTCATCAAGGATCCCCTCACCGCCAAATCCAACCTCCACCAGGGAATGAAGGCCGTCGCCGACAGGATGAAGGAAAGCTGTCTTAAGCTGAACTCAGACAAGACGTAGATCCTCATCCTCGGGCCCAACCCCTCAGCATGAGACGACTCCTGGTGGCCCGCATCACTGGGGACACCCCTACCAACCACGCACGCAACCTGGGAGTCATCCTCGACTCAAAACTCAACATGATCAAACAAGTCAATGCAGTCTCCTTCACCTGCTTCAACACCCACCGCATGCTCCGCAAAATCTACAGATGGATCCCGACAAACACAAGGAAAACAGTCCCAGGCCCCAGCCTGCAGCAGACTCGACTACGGAAACGCCCTCTACCGCGGAGCCTCGTCTAAGCTCATCAACAGACTGCAAGGAATCCAGAACGCATCTGCACACCTAATCCTCGACATCCCGCGCCGCGACCACATCCCCCCCCACCTGCACTGGCTCCCCGTCGACAGAAGAATCTCCTTCAAGCTCCTGGTCCATGCACACAAGGCACTCCACAAAACCGGCCCAGCCTATCTCAACAGTCGACTCTCCTTCTACGTACCCAACATGAAACTACGCTCCGCTGACAACGCCCTGGCAACGCTCCCGCGCATCTGCAGAGCCACATCCAGAGGCAGGTCATTCTCCCACAGCGCCGCCAAGACCTGGAACACCCTCCCCCTCAACCTACGACAAACCAAAGACCTGCTGACCTTCAGAAGACGACTTAAGACCTGGCTCTTCGACCAGTAGTAGCAGCTCCCCCCACCCCCTCAGCGACTTGAAACCCTCACGGGTATGTAGTGCACTTTACAAATGATTTGATTGATTGATTGATTGATTGACCAAGCTTTTATGAGAAAGAGATGGAAAAGTTTGGGTCTCATAACAGATTGCATAACAAACAAAACCTGGTTTACTTCCAGATTTGAATGAACGCCCTCAGGAAATGAGTTGCGCCTTTTATGTCAAGTAAGGGTAGACATTCACATGGCAGGCAAGTTTCAAAATGTTAAACTGTGGGGATATGGTGTAGACAGCAACTTTAACTGGGTAGACAGACTGTCTGAAAACGGGACATACATGCATGTGGTCGGTCATTCATTAGCCATCCGAATTACACCTGAGGCAATATGATACCTCAACACCACTGTTATCTACACAAAGCTGAGCAGGTATAAGTGAGAGGTAAAAAAGAATGTATGCAATACAATTATTCATTTCGCTATGCAAGATGCCGCGCTGAGCGCTACTGTGCGCTTTAACACTACAGCAGAGTAATTAATACCAGAGCTCTTTCCAAATCAACTGATAAAAGACTCGAGAGGCTGCTAGCCGAGGAGCTCTTTTCACAGTTGTTACTTAGGCACTTAGTGCTCTTCACCGTGTTGGAGCGTCGCACACTGAAGCACTTAGACCTAGAGGTGGGTGGGCAACTTATAGCTGGAGCCGGGCTCTGGGTCAGCTCCAGGTTCTCGTGGAACCTGGAGCCCAAACAAGCCAAGTTTTCACATGGTTCTGTCTGCCACGTTCGCTCTACCGTAGCTCACAAAGTTTAAAACAAAGCATTAACAGTTGTGGTAAAAAGAAAACCGATGCCCCTTTAGTGGTTGACTTGTACAAAGTGAAACCAGAAAGCCCGGGATGAATCTCAGGTTCCTCACTTAACCACGCTGTATTCTCAGGCAAATATTTTGTATCACCCCCCCTTTCTTCATTACCTCTCAATATAAACCTATAATGTAACTTATTAATGTCAAACCTGTCTCATGTCAAAGAAATGCCCTATTTTAATTTTGAAGAGAATGTACTATATTTTGAATGACGGTAACATTTCCAGGGCTCGGCTCGTGCAAGAGCTCTAAGCCAACCCAGACCCTTGGCTCGACTCTCCCCTGTTAATTTGTTGGCGTGCCACTGCCCACCTCTACTTAGACCCAAGGCTGGAACGTTGAAGACGGACCCAATGATAACACACATCATCCACAGGCACAGAACGGAAAACATCAGTGTTGATTTAAATAATTCATTTTAAGGACTGGATACCCCCTTCCATCCCATGAGCCCGTCAACTGTACTGCACATGAAGCCATCTGGTGGGGCCTTAGTCAGGATACCCCGGCCTCACAAGAGCTCAAGAGCTCGGCAGCTCTGACATGAGTTAAACACCTCATGGCAGCAGCATGTGTCAGTTCACCACTGCTGACCGAGGTTAAGGGCAGAGCGTGTTCCTGTCACTCACCAAAAGAACAGCTTGGAGCAGAAGTTGGCCGTCTGTAGGAGGTTGGGTTTCTCGTCCCTGGCTGTGGCTTCCATGCTCCATGCTCCTTTAGCAAGAGCAGGCAGCCCAGTCAGCTGTAGTGTACCAAGCAGCGAGGGAATAGGGAAGTGTTTACTTTACACACAACTAGCCCGGGAGAGGCAGCCAGGAGAGCCACCAGTTCCTGTCTCAATGCTCTGAGATTAACGTCCCTTCTCAGAGGCTGTTTTCCTTTGGGGAATACTCTCTCTGGGGCCCCCACCCTTGTTCCGGACTCTGACTAAAGAGAAACAATGCAAGTTGTTTCATTATTTCTCTTCAGTCCCGGGACAGCGGAAAGAGCTCCGAGCAGGCTGCTTTAGAGGCTGCTTTAGTGCAAGAGACATACAGCTCGCTTCAGATGAGATGAGGGGGCCCCCTTCACGTACTGAAGTCTGGGGGCCCCCCCGCACCGCGGGGGCTGCGGGGGTGTTTGTTACGCCCCTGTGTATTGGTCAAGAGCACCACTGCCAACTCTCACCAGGCCCTTCTTCTGCACAGTCTGTGGAGTACTCTGGTGCCATGGACAATGAAGACTTGGAAGTGAAGAAGTCACTTTTTCCTCTAGGTGCTCCTGCACGTGCTCCTTTGGCGGCAGGAAATCTGTTGCTAGACAACCCAGTGGTGCAAATACAGCAAAATCATCTCCTCTGTCTTCACAACACAAATGTCTAGCAGCCCACTGTAGCTGTCCTGAGCCCCTGCTATCATAGCTGTCTGCTCTTTTCCACCTCCTCAGTATCACCATCGTGCAGGAAACTAGGATGACACAATCCCCTCTCACACTCTCTGCTGCACTCAGAAGCTCAACAACACTACCACCTTCACTCCTGCAGAGCCCCCTCTGCCATCACATTCACTAACAGTCACCATAGGATTGGACTGCTTCAGTGATATTGTCCAATGCCACCATCTTAGACTCAGATTATACAGGAGAGGGCCTCACTCTTCTCCTCACAGTCAATTCTCCCTCTACGATCATTGGGAGACACCCTCTGGGTGGATCGTTGCTTCCATCACACACAAGGGGACGATCAAGAGACGCCACTTGTCCAAAAGACAAAGCTGTGAAGAAGTACATGAAGCAGGTTGATCCTTGAAATTAACTTCTTTATTCAAGCTACAGGTACAGCAACGTCCTACCCACAGGACAGCCCACAGCAACTGACAATGGCACTTAGCAACAGGGACCAAGCACACTCTACATTCTAGAGCCAGATGAAGAGGATGTTCTACAAGGAATCAATGGCTAGCATACAGCAGTACATAGGGCAACTACAACACACCTTCCCCCCCAAACCTAAAGTAAAGAAAACAACATAGAGAAGTAATTGAACAACAGAAAGCCACAAAGAACATAACAATAACATTGTAAGTTGCAAGAACAAGAAAGCATAATCAATTCAAAACATAGTTGCGTAGATTCGCTGGAGCATTACGTGTGCGAGTGCTCCTGTGCAGAGGAGAAACTACCTTGGGGGAAACAAGTTGTTCATGGCGACCCAAGGAAACAAAGGGCCGTAAGGGAGCAATCCTACCAAAATTCCAAATACGCCCATCGTCGAGTTTCACAGCGTTGTGAAACAGCTTGGTCGCCTTAAAAGGAGAGAGAACTTTGCACCAGTAGACTCCTGGGGGAAACGTACTCTCACACGGTCACCCACATGAACCATTGTGTGAGAGACCGCATGTCTGGTATCAAAGTTGTCTTTTCTCTTGGCTGACTTGAGGTCCTGTAGCGCCCGCCATTGAGCGTTCTCACAAACCTCAATGTCAGCACCTTTCCCTCTCATCCAAGTTTGGAACATGTAAGTGTTGCGGGTGCGGCCCCTAAACAACCCAAAAGGAACCTTCTCAGTGGTGGAGTGGGGAGTCAAGCGATAAACCATACCTCTCTCAAGTATCACGGTTGAACCTCTCTACCATTCCATTGCATTCAGGATGGTAGAGAGAACAACGTTTGTTTACAATCTCTTTCCTGGCCAAAAACTCTTCCATCTCTCTTGATACAAGCTGAACCCCGTTGTTAGTCAGAATGGATTCAGGAAGACCTTCCCTGTAGAAAATATCCTCCAAGAATTTTGTAACATCTCTAGTCTCTATACTCTGTGTTACCTTGACCTCAGGCCATCTTGAGTACATGTCAATCAGGACAAGAACATAGGATTGACCCGCCTTAGTGGAGATAGGCCCCAAGAGGTCCAAGGCTACATGCTGCCAACACCATATGGGAGCTTCTCGTATTATCATGGGCTGAACCCTAGTCTTGCAAACTTTATCAGAAGCATTGCACTCCGTACAGTCTCCCACCATGTGCTCCACAAGGATATCGATGCCTGGCCGCCAGTAGTGCAAACTAACCCTCTCCTTTGTTTTGGAGTTGCCTTGGTGTCCCTGGTGGGCCAAGTGGACAATTTTCTCTCTAAGAGGTGATGGAGGGACAAGTCGCGTGCCTCTCCAAAGTAAGTCTCTGCCCACTGAAAGTTCATTACGCACATTCCAGAACTTCCGGACACCTTCACTCAAGGCTTTAATGCCCGTCCAACCTTCGGACACCATTCTACAGACTTCAAGCATGTCCACGTCACTCTCAATGTCGTCTCTCCACTCTGCCTCAGAAACAATACCTTCCACAATCTCGCATACCTTGAAGTCATCAATTTCCCAAGAGTCTCCAGGATCAAGAAGGACTCCTCCACACTGTTTGGGCACTAAGCATGAGAGACAGTCAGCGACCTTGTTATCTACACCAGGAATGTATTTTACGACGAAGTCAAAATCTTGCAGGGCAATTACCCATTTACATATTCTAGAGGAGACGGCGTCTAGAGTGTTTTTACAGAAGAGATCCTTCAGGGGTTTATGGTCTGAATGAATCACCCCTGAGAAAGGTTTTACTTTTTTTTTGGCCCAGAAGATTCACAATGTTTCCTTTGCAATCACAGAACATTGAAGTACTAGACCTACAAGAGTTCTTGAGAGGAACATGATGGTCTCTTCCTTGCCATCTCTTGCCTGCTTAAGAACAGCGCCCAATCCCTTAGAACTGGCGTCAGTGATCAAAATAGAGCTCGAAGAAGTGTCGAACCTCTGAAGAGAGGGAGCCAAACTAAGAGCCTGCTTGACACCCTCGAATTCCAACTGGCACTGGGGAAACCAAGAGAACTTCACACCCTTCTTTAAGAGGGAGCTCAACGTGAAAGTGCGGGAGGAGAACTGTGGAAAAAGTTATCATAGTACTCCACCATCCCTAAGCAGGTGACTAATTTGTCTCTGGATTGTGGGACCGGAAGTTCTTCAATGGTCTTCACAAGACGATCCCTAGGTTTAACTCCACCCCCAGTCAAGCAGTGACCTAGGAGGTCAATTTCGGGGAGATGGAACCTGCATTTGTTCTCGCGCAAAGTCAAACCTCTTGCACTGAATCGCTCAAGTACAGTCCTCAGCCTCACATCATGGTCCAGTTGGGATGAGCCATGGATCAATACATCGTCTAGATCAGGGGTACTCGCAAACTTTCTCTTGGGGGCCAAATTTACAGTGTGGTTTGTGGCCGAGGGCCGCACCTTGGGGGCGGGGTAATTGGGGGAGGGGCGGGGCTAGAGCAACAAAAAAAAACTGTGACCATGAGGTGGAACACAGGTCCCTGCAGCGGACGCCTTCGTCCACTGAGCCACCGGACCCGGCATACACATATCTCTCTCTCTCTCCCTCTCTCTATCTCCCTCCCTCCCTCCTCCGTCTCCCTCCCTCCTCCGTCTCCCTCCCTCCTCCGTCTCCCTCCCTCTTCCTCCATCTCCCTCCCTCCATCTCCCTCCCTCTCCCACCATCTCCCTCCCTCCTCCATCTCCCTCCCTCCTCCATCTCCCTTCCTCCTCCGTCTCCCTCCCTCCTCCATCTCCCTCCCTCTCTCTCTCTCTCCCCCCCTCCCTCTCTGTCTCTCTCCCTCCCTCTCTTTCTCTCTCCCTCCCTCTCTGTCTCTCTCCCTCCCTCTCCGTCTCCCTCTGTCTCCCCCTCTGTCTCCCTACCCCTCTGTCTCCCTCCCCCTCTGTCTCCCTCCCTCCCTCTCTCCCTCCCTCTCGCTCCTCTCTCTCTCTCCCTCTCTCCCTCTTCTTCTCCGTCTCCCTCTGTCTCCCCCTCTGTTTCCCTCCCTCCCTCCCTCCCTCTCTCTCTCCCTCCCCCCCTGTCTCCCTCTCTCTCTCTCCCTCCCTCTCTCTCCCTCTCTCCCCCTCTCTCTCTCTCCCTCTCTGTCTCCCTCCCTCTCCGTCTCCCTCCCTCTCAGTCTCCCTCCCTCTCAGTCTCCCTCCCTTCCTCTCAGTTTCCCTCCCTCTCAGTCTCCCTCCCTCTGTCTCCCTCTCTCTCAGTCTCCCTCCCTCTCCGTCTCCCTCCCTCTCCCCGTCTCCCTCCCTCTCCGTCTCCCTCCCTCTCCCCGTCTCCCTCCCTCCCCGTCTCCCTCCCTCTCCCCGTCTCCCTCTATCTCCCCGTCTCCCTCCCTCTCTCTCTCCGTCTCCCTCTCTCTCTGTCGCCCTCCCTCTCCGTCTCCCTCTCCATCTGTCTCTTTGCCTCTCTGTCTGTCTCTGCCTCTATCTGTCTGTCCCTGTCTCTGCCTATCTGTCTCTGTCTGTCCCAGTCTCTGTTAGTCTCTATCTCTATCTGTTTCTGTCTGTTTCTGTTTCTGTCTCTCCCTACTGCCCTCTGTCACTCTCTGTCCCCTTACCCGACTCTCACACCCTGCTGTTCTCTTGTCATTCTTTGTCACCTCTCCCCCCCCTTCCACTTGTGTGGCAGCTGAGGCAGCTTCCCTTCCAGGGCACACACACAGCCCCACCCGAGTACTTCACAGGTCTTTAAGAGACCATTTGCATGATAACGAGGCTTTGTTGTATTTCACCTCTTAGCGACCCAGCAGCTCCACTCGGACTATCGCTTGAATCGCCCAGCCCCCACAGAGCAGAGTCTGTTTGCTGACACTGTTAAAAAAAAAACCAAACACCGGTACGATGTCTGCAAGGTCCGCGTGCCGCCAAGAAAGGCTTGTCGGGCCGCTGGCGGCCCGCGGGCCGTACTATGAGTAACCCTGGTCTAGATATATCTTAACCCCCTCCACACCGTTCAACACATCCTCCATGACTCTTTGGAACACGGATGCTGCAGAGATCAAGCCAAAGGGAAGGTGTGTGAACTTGAAAGTTCCAAAAGGGGTTATGAAGGCAGTCAAGTCCATGGACTCATCATCAATTTTGACCTGATGGTAGGCCGCCCTGAGGTCTAGAGTGTAGAAGATGTGTGTGTCCCTTAATTTGGCTAACATTTCTGTAATGTTTGGAAGAGGGTACCTGTCAGCGACAACTGCGTGGTTGAGAGCACCGAAGTCCACACACAAGTGTACTTCACCAGAGGCCTTGCGTGCAAGAACTACAGGAGCCAACCACTCACTAGCCTCCATCTCAACAATGATACCCTCTTTCTTCAACTTCTCAAGTTCAGTGCGCATAGACTCCTTCATAGCTAAAGGTACGCTGTGCACCCTACATGTCACAGGAAGTGCACCAGGCTTTAGCGTGATCTTGTGAGTATATTTAGAGAGACAACCCAACTTTTCACTGAAAACTTCCTTAAACTCAGTGCAAGAAGCTGTGACGTCAGCCTTCGTTGAGGAGAATAATGGAGACGATCGCAGAAGGCAAGCTGGTGTTCGGTACGAGAAGTTAGAGAGCAGTTTTGAAAAATGCGCCGAGAGGAGCTTGCGGTAATTTAACAAAGTGAAAAGCCCTAAACCTTTAAAATGTATAGATACAGAGCGTTTTTTGTAAAGTGTACACTTCACAAGTTGTAGCACAGGAAAGTGCGGCTCCAAAGGAGAGGGAAGGTGTAGGCACAGCGTAGATCGTGACAATGAATCTTTAATCTTGCCAAACTGAGTGAAACAGGCAAGCAGGCCGCAGGTCAGAAGACGAGGAAGGGCAGGTGGGCAGGGAGGCAGCCTGGGGATGTAGCCTTCTCTGAAAGCAGTGCACACAGTACTTTGAAGTTAAAGAAACTTAGCTGTGTTAGAACGTTTGCTGTTGATGACCACGTAGGAGACTTCTTGTTGTCTTCTTTTGAGGTGGTCTTGCTTGGGTTCAATCTTCTTCACTCGTCGCCAGTGTGAAGAAGTACATGAAGCAGGTTGATCCTTGAAATGAACTTCTTTATTCAAGCTACAGGTACAGCAACGTCCTACCCACAGGACAGCCCACAGCAACTGACGATGGCACTTAGCAACAGGGACCGAGCACACTCTACATCCTAGAGCCAGATGAAGAGGATGTCCTACAAGGAATCAATGGCTAGCATACAGCAGTACATAGAGCAACTACCGCAAAAACGCTGGCTAGGAATGGAGTCACGCCAGAGCAATAATGACCGCGATGATGCCCAGAGGTTCCGCCCCTACTCAAAGCTAACTTTTTTCTCAATCAATACTGCCCAATCCGCAATCTTGACATTCAAGTTATTGCACATATGTTGTTTGGTAATCCTCATTTTAATATTGAGCAAAGACGAATTTTAAGTCCTCTATTTGCAAACAACAATATACTGTAAAAGTGGCATTGCAAATGTTGCATAATACCAAATCAGTGGACATAGATTATAAGCTTCATTCATTTTTAAAGATCTTATTGTTATAGAAATTGTACTGCAAATTTCGTACTTCGAGGAAATAAAATAGGTTTAAAAAATAAAATACATAAAACACCAAATGTTATTGCCCACTGGTCACAAGAGGGTCCTTGACTAAAGCAATTCGTATTTTAGTGTCCAGCACAAACAGCTATGGACCTGACTTTGGCAGATAATTAAGTGCTGTCACTATGGTGAAGTACTTTACTCCTGCCATGCCTAGGGTACTCCACCCACCAAATTTAGAGATGTCCACTGGCCCAGCAGAGATCTCTTTCATTTATTTGGACTGCCATCACAGCGATTTCTGCAAATGTTTTGACAGTTTGACAGACGTACACTCACATACAATGTTGCAAGTTCAGTTTCTACATGGTGAGAACGAATATGCCACCTTATTTCGCATGCGTTTACAACGCATGGCGTTACAACTCGGTCGTTACAATGACCGCGTTGTTAGTTCGCATACCGTTACAACGCAAGTCGGAACAACGACTTGCGTTGTAAGGGGCGCTGGATGTTGGAATAGTATAATTTACTATTCCAACTCCAGCCTGTGCAGAGAGTAGGGAAGGTGTTGGATTTTAAATCCAACACCTTCTGCCCCTTCCAACACGTCGTTATTCCAACTTGCGTTGTAACGGTATGCGAACTAACAACACGGTCGTTGTAATGACTGTGTTCTTATGCCATGCATTGTTTCGCATGCGTTGTTAACGCTGTTTACCGGTGAGAACCTTCAAGTAGGAAAAAACAAGCATTCAAGGTGCATATAGTGAATAAGATCACAGGACACCTCTATGAGACCTCAACAAAAGATGCCAGAAGTAGATGTGACTCCAAAAGGGACCCATGCACTTAGTACAATACATTACAAACTAATTAGATGTAAAAACTGAAGACAGGTTGAATATTGACACTCGCACGACCTAATCACCCATTAGGACAATCTCCTTTTGGGGCAAACCATCACTATTCACCAAACAGTGTCATGGAGCCTGGAAGTAAAATTATGAAAAATGAAAAAACTTTTGGCCATAATAAACGCCAACAAAACATAACATAACATAGCGATCTGTGTTAATAGATTCCTTGCTCCATCATCGTTAAGTAAAGTGCCCTTCCCTCTAGTAGGTACAGCGTCCTCTCTTATGCCTGGCAATTACGAGTTAAAGTACAGCATGTCCTGCCTTTTCCCTCTTGGCATCAGCAGCTTCCCAGTTGTTATTATTTTATTTCTCCTTCTTAGTTACTCCACCCTCTCCCAATGTTTCCCTGTTTTGTGCCCATCAAAAGTTTATAATTGCAACATTAAAGTACTCTGATTTGGCATTCAAAGCTGCTGGTTGCAACATTCTGTTTGCAGTGTCTATTGCATTTTGAACACCTTCCCTCAGATACTCATCTTTTCTGCCTATCCTGGTCTATGATGTGCGGTGGAATGTCATCCCAGGAATGGAGGAATTTGGCACACAAAGTGGTGCCAGCAGCTCACTATGATGATACGGCTGGGTATGATGAAATGTGGATTCGCCCTCAGCATACTTCGCTGAGAGGTTTTGCAAGAGATAGGTGAGTTTTCAGCTGGCTCAAGACACCAAGAATCTGGAAGGTGGACCCATATCTTTTCTAAGCGGCACCTCTCAATCAATTAATCAGGTTTCTGATCAGCAAGACTGCGGCTGGAGGTAGATCCTTCTCCTACCTCGCTGCAAAGACCTGGAACTCCCTTCCTCTAGACCTCAGGCAATCACCATCGCTGCCTCAATTCAGGAAGGACCTCATGACCTGGCTCTTCGACTGACTCACAGATCCTGCCCCACCCCCACTCAGATCCTTGAGACACTCACAGGTGAGTAGACATGCTTTATAAGAAACCTGATTGATTGATTGATTGATTGATTGTTTGGGAAGCAACATGAACACCACAGTGCATTATAAGGCAATTGGTAAGGGAACTATGTAGTCCTACTTAGGGAACATGATGAGCAGCTACAAATGAGGAAGGGGTTGACGTCTACAGATGGAATGTGAAAGCCCCAGGGAATTGGCACCATAAAGGAGGCAACTTCAGTATGCAGGGCAAGTAAACTTAAAAAGAGCAGGGTGAACAATCTTAACTAAGTATACAAGGAGACGGACCTCAAGGGGTGTAAAATAGGGCACTCTCAGGGCACCTGCGTAGACCCTCACAGTGGCCATCTTCGGAGGTGCAGCGTGGACATTCCAGGTGAGACACAAAGGCAACTGATTCAAGGTGAGTACCAAAGTAGTAGCAAGATGGTCAATCTTGTGTGAGGTGTTGTGTACTTTTAAAGATGCTGAGCAATGGAGAGGATGTGGTGCAGCGGACAGAGCTGCCAACTCAGGAGCTGGGGATCCTGCGTTTGAGTCACGTGTCGGTGCAACATCCTGTGATTCTGGGCAAATAACTTAATCTATCTGTGCCCTTGGACAGCGCCTGGATACCCTCATGGGTGACAAGCAGCGCTATATAAATCTACAAACTTTAACTTTATTCTCCTCTAAGGAAGCAATCTGGGTACACCCATTGTAAAAACACAAGAGCTAACGAATCAAGGTGGGCACTTAAAAAGTCACCGTCAGCTGGTGGCATGGGAGAAGAGAGAGCAACCTACAGCGAGCATTAGAAGTCCCCTTTCTTAGCTTAGTTAACACATTTAGCGTATTAGTTAAAAGTTCTAATAGAAACTGTTTGGCATTAAAAATTAAAAAGCGAGAAGAACCATCTTTTAATCCATAATTTATGATAGAAGTCATATCTTTTATTCCCATTGCGAAATATCCTCTAGAGCTGGCCCGAGATGTTATACCTTGCCATTGGAAATTCAAAAGCATCTCATCCCTACAGATCCTCGGTTAGACTTAATCAACTAGCAGACAAGTCTCCTTTTACATACTACTCCTGCTTTGATTATTTTCAGTTAATAAAGGCGAATTTAGTGTCACCAGAAAAGCCGAGCTAAATATATAAGTGTACACAATAAATCACCAAGAATACCATACGCCACCCAGCAAACTTGTGGGGGGCACAGTTTGGCTGCTTTGCCTGCACCCTCTCAATGGAGTTTTTTGTAATTTGGTGAAATATTTGGACTTTTTTTTGTCTTTAGTACAAACCCCTATAAAACAAGAGAATTCTCACATGAAATAATAATGGCAAAATTCTGCAGCTCATATAAGTCTGAATAGGAAATTATCAACAGTAGTACACATTCACTCAATCAGTCAATCAATCAATCAGGATATCAATCAGGGAGTAAGACCTCCGACCCTCGGTCTAGGTCCACTCTCTCCCTGCAGCTCTGCTCTGCCGTCTCTTGCCTCCTTGGGAGGTTCAAGGCTGCTGTCCGCTCCTGCTTCCCGCTCCAACTGGCACCAGACTACCTGCAACCACCGTAACCTTTCTCAGACGTTTTTTTCTTCATTTTTCCCTGTTGTGCCACTGTTATTGTGCCAATCTGAGTCTTGCTCTAATTCCACCACTGTTTTTATTTTCTCATGCCTGCCTGTTCCTTTTGCCTTTCATCGCTGCTGCCCCTGCGGCCCCTCCCCCTCGGAATTCCCCCCGGTAATTCCCCCCTGGAATTCCCCCCCGGAATGCCCCCGCTTTCGCCTCCCAGCCTCTCCTCCCCTCCCACCTCCCCAACTTAATGGCAGCCGCTGAACGGTTGCGCAGCGGCTTGCCAAAGGCTCCCCAAAGGCAAGCCCGTTTGCGCCGGTCCACGACCCAACCGCGGCCAGCGCCAGGAACCCTGGACCTTCCTCTACTCATCGCTATGACACCACCACCCTCCTCGCACTCAACCCTGGAAGACTTAGAGAATGCCACAGGCCTCGCCGAACACGACCCACGGCCAGTTCTCCTTCCTCCACTGCCACCAGACCCTCACCTCCATCCAGGCCTCCAACACTGCCGATGCCAGCACCGGCGACACCCTAAAATGCATCCTCCTCAATGTACGCTGCGTACACAAAACACGCCATAGAAATCTGGAACCTAATCAACTCTCTCTCGCCCGACATCACCTTCTTCACAGAGACTTGGACCAACGCATCCTCCGCCCCCAACATCAGCACCACCATCCCAGATGGATACACGATCCAGAGGAAAGACAGCCCCAACCACCAAGGAGGGGGCCTCGTCATCACCCACAAGAGCACCCCCCGCCTCACCACCCTCAGCGAAACCTTTCCCTCCGCCGAACACTTGCACTTCCAGATCCAGACCACCCCCAAAGCCACACTCCGAGGAACCCTCGTCTACAGACCCTCGGCCCCCGAACACTCTTCGCCACCACCATCACCGACCATCACCACCCCACGCCATCACCTCAACAAACTACATACTCCTTGGAGACCTGTACTTCCACCTCGACAACCCCAGTGACCCCAACTTCACTATCCTTTGTGACAACCTCACCAGCATCGGACTTAAACAACTCGTCAACACACCGACCCACAGAGCAGGACACACCCTCGACCCCATCTTCACAGCAGGAAACAGCATCCAATTCAGCCACACAACACAGCCGCCATGGACCGACCACCACTGCGTACACTTTGCCATCAACAAACCCAAAGTACCCAAACCAGCCCCACGCCCACCACGAAGGAACTGGAGCAAGGTTACTGACGAGCAACTTAACTCCACCCTCACCCGAGACAACCACAACGCAGCCAGAGAACTCCACACCTGGATCTCCGACTGCGCAAACGAGCTCGCCCCGCTACGCAACCCCGACAGACAACGCCCCAGGAAAGCCGCCTGGTACACCACCGCTCTCCAAGAAGCCAGACACACCTGCAGATGCCTGGAGAAGAACTGGAGAAACACCAAGACAACCGAAAACCACACCACCTACAAGGACGCCATGACGGACTACCACAATCAGATAAGAGCCACCAAGAGGAACTTCATCCACAACAAAATCCTGGCCAACTCCACCAACTCCAAGGAACTTTTCAGTGTCATTCAAGAAATCACCAACCCACGCAGCGAAGCCACAGACATCACCCCATCCCAAGACCTCTGTGACATGCTTTGAACCTATTTTCACTTCAAGGTCAAAAATCTCTACGACAACTTTATCAACCATCCACGGATGGCACCCCGCCCCCTAGAAACACCACCCGGCCCACCATCTCCAACTGGATACCGATCAGGGCCGAAGATACCGCCTTGATCATGAAAAGCATCCACTCGGGGGCCCCCACCAACCCCTCACATCTACCACAGTGCCGCGGCTACCATCGCACCCGAACTATAATGCACCATCAACACCACCTTCAAAACAGGCACCTTCCCAGACGACTGGAAGCGCACAGAAGTCAGACCTCTGCTCAAGAAGCCCACAACTGACCCCACCAACCTCAAGAACTATCGGCCCATCTCGCTCCTCCCCTTCGCAGCCAAAGCGCAGAGAAAACAGTCAACAGGGAACTGACACGATTCATTGAAGAGAACTCCATCCTTGACCCGCCCCAATCCAGATTCTGAAGCAACCACAGCACAGAGACCGCCCTACTCGCCACTACAGATGACATCCCCACCCTCCTGGATCAAGGCCACTCCGCAGCCCTCATCCCACTCAACCTATCAGCGGCCTTAGACACCGTCTTCCACCACACACTCGTCGCCAGACTACACAACGCAGGCATACAAGGAACAGCCCTGGACTGGATCCGATCATTCCTCACCGGTAGAAGCCAAAGGATCAGACTCCCACCCTTCCTCTCCAACCCCACGAAAATCATCTGCGGAGTCCCACAGGGTTCATCCCTGAGCCCCACCCTCTTCAACATCTACATGGCCCCCCTCGCAGCCATCATACGACAACACGGCCTCAACATTGTATCCTACGCCGACGACACTCAGCTCATCCTCTCCCTCACCAGAGACCCCACCACTGCTAAACTCAACTTCCAGAAAGGAATGCAAGGCGTCGCAGTCTGGATGACCAACAGCTGCCTGAAGCTTAACGCCGAGAAGACAGGAGTCCTTGTCCTCGGTACCACCCCTTCTGCATGGGACAGCACCTGGTGGCCGACCGCCCTCGGAAGCCCACCTACCTTGACTCATCACTCACCATGAACCAACAGGTCAACGCCATCACCTCCTGCTGCTTCAACACCCTCCGCATCCTCCGCAAGACCTTCAAGTGGATCCCCCATGAGCCAAGGAGGACAGTCACCCATGCACTCATCACTAGCAGACTGGACTATGGAAACACACTCTACACCGGCATCAACAAGTCCCTACTCCGCAAACTCCAGACAATACAGAACACTGCTGCCAGACTCGTCCTCGGCATCCCCCGACATGAACACACATGTCAACACCTACAAAGTCTCCACTGGCTCCCCGTGGAGAAAAGAGTCACTTTCAAAATCCTCACTCACACCTACAAATGCCTACACAAGAATGGACCCAAATACCTCAATGACAGAATCAACTTCCATGTACCCAAAAGAAACCTCCGATCTTCCAACCTTGCACTGGCCGAAACCCTGCGCATCCACAGAGCCAGAGCAGGCGGACGATGCTTCCCTCACATTGCAGCCAAGACCTGGAACGAGCTACCAGCAGACATCAGACGCGCCCCCTCCCTGAACACCTTCAGCTAAACAGATCTGCGGACCTCCCCCTCAGCACCTTGAGACCCTCACGGGTGAGTAACGCCCTTACAATTCCCTGATTGATTGATAGATAAAGCGTGGCTAATCACCCAATAGGGTATCCAGGTGCTTGCAGGTCGCAGAGGCTTATTCGAACAGCCAGGTCTTGAGGGCCATTCAGAAGTTTGGAAGTGAGGTGAGGGCCTAGTGGGGAGACTATTCCAGGGCTTTGGTGTGATGTGGGAGAAGGAGCGTCCTCCACTTCTGCTTTTGTAGATGCGGGGGATACGGACAAGTGATAAGGAGGTAGAGCATAGTCTTCTTGACGGTTGGTGGAAGTTCAGGCAGTGGTTAATGCAGGCAGGTCCTTGGTTGTGTAGACACTTGTGTGTGTGGGTCATCAACTTGAATTGGCATCTCTTCTTTACGGGAAGCCAGTGGAGTTGCCTGAAGTTGGGTGTGATGTGGGTTGGTTGGGGAAGGCCTAACGTTGTCTCCAAGCAAAGTAATGAAAAATCTCCAAATTTCTCAAGTTCATAAAGTTCATCCTGCTCTCATACACCAAAGTCCATCTCCTCGTATACACTGTGCATGGCCAAATCTATCAAAACTATAATGATACACTACTTAAGGACAAGCACATTTAAGTGCCAAGTGACACTCCCGTTTTTCAGAAAAAAAACATCAGACAATGAGAAGTAGGTGGCACCAACAGGTGATGTTTCTTTGGAGGTTTCTGTGGAAATAGGAACCAAGCCTGAGAGAAGGCACAGATGCATACGTGGAAGGAGCTGAACAATGAGAGTCTGAATATACAAAAGGTGGGAGCATCCCTGGGGTGGGCACTGCAGAAGCTTGGGTGGTCTTGGGATAACTTGTGGAGTAGGGTATTAGAGAGTATGGAAGAGCTCCATGTGAGCCTCAAGCAGGGAATCTTCTGAAAGGTGAAGTGGAAGTTTGGAGAGAGCATACTAAGGTGGAAATGTCCAGTGGAAGATTTAAGGTCTTAAGTTTCTTTGTCAGGCACTGGATATGAAAGAAGTTATCAAGTGCCCTTGATATTTCCTAAGGAAATGGCGATTCTTTCCAGTAGCCATGGTGTCACTCTGCACAGAGTGCTATGCAAGAAATGTGACAGGTGTCTCTTATAGAGGACCACAGCACAAAGGAAAACCCCACCAAAGGGGAAAACTCATTAGGTAATCCTTGTAGTTCTTGGATGAAGATTCAGACTGCCTTGCGGAAATCTGCAAGGCACCAAACTTCCCCTAATATCAGGAGGGAGAAAAATACAGGCCCAGAGTCAGGAGACACACAAGGAAGTTGATCCAAACTGCTTGAGGCAAAATAACATCAATATAAAAACATGCTAAGCAAGACTACAGGGAAAGAGGATACATTCAAAGTAAGTACCCAATGTGCTGAAAAACGACAGGGATGTAGGTGACGAAGAGCATGATTAAAAATCAGGGAACACGTGTTGTACAAATTTGACCTTATCATATGCCATCTTGTATATGGATCAACAGTATCTGATATTATACAGACTGGCAGCTTAAAGATACCAAGGAGTTTATTTGATGCTCAAACATAGGTCCACCTCTTGATCATCTCAATTCTGATAGCCATAAACAGAGAATGTTGATCAGATCAAATGAGGGAAGGAAGGGAAGGGATCTGCTGGGAAGGAGACCTAAAAAGAAATCATTAACAAAGATTATCTTCAATGATAAACCTTGTAGTGGAAATAACATATTCACATATATCTTGTACTTAATACCTGTAAAACTAATTAACATAAGAATAATTTTAATCCAATGATTCCTCTCAAGGATTAATCCTACGTAGTTGTAACTGTTTGTTCCTGTGAAAATATACAGGAACAGGAACCTCATGTATCTTTCTGAGGGTCAGAACAAATCCTTGATTCTTACTAATACAATCGGTATGATGGGGGCTTCCAATAGGATTTCAATTCAAGAATAAAATAGTAAAAACAAAGAAAAGAAGGGGTATCCACACCCCAATGTACCGTCTTCCAATTAGCTCTAACCAACACCCCAACGACGGTATGAATCAAAGTTTCTCAAAATGATAAAGTCTCACCCGAGACTCCAATATCCGATTCTTAATATTACCGCAATCCTGAAGGGAAATGTCACCACCACGAGATCAGTCGATCTCAATTCCGGGACGTAGACACGTCTTAAACACACTTGAATATGGTGCAGCGGTACGTTCTAAACAGTTCCCCTATGGGGCTTACACTTCAACAAAATGGTGGTCCAAGAACTCAAACCCAATCAGGCCTTGAAGATAACAATGTGATATTGGCAAACACAGAACGGTGAGAAACCTTACCGCAACGGGGAACATGGGTAATGTAGTTTTAGAAGGGAAACTTCCTAGAAAACTAATTTACGGAACTTTCAATGACCCAATGGCAGCGTTCAATACCAGAAGTAAAACGCGTATTTGTATTTGTATTTGTGTATTTATAAAGCGCGACATTCATCCCGAGGGACATCACGGCGCTAGCGAACAGAACACTGACTAGAAGTGAGAGGGGAGGGAGGAGCGCTCTGAGAACAGATTAGTGGATTGGGAAAAGATATGTTTTTAGTTTCTTTTTGAACATTGAGTGTTCCTCCGTCAAACGTAGATGCAAAGGAAGCACATTCCAATTTGTAGCTGCTACTTTAGAAAAGGATCTGTCACCCATCTTGGCTTTGGATGTACATTTGACTGAGGCCAATGCCAAATGACGTGATCGCAAATTACACAAGGGTGCATGGAATTTTAATCTGCCATGCAAAATTTGAGGGGCAGTTTTGTATAAGGTTTTATGAGCAAAACACAAAAGCTTAAAATTAGCTCTTTGACGTACAGGGAGCCAATGTAATTTCCTCATGCAGAGAGAGGCCGAACTGTATCTACTTTTATTACATACCAGTTTGGCAGCAGCATTTTGGACTACTTGCAGTCTATTAAACAAAAAGTCAGCCATACCAACATATAGTGCATTACCGTAATCCAAATTGCTCATCAGTAGTGCCTGGGTCACAGTTCTTCTATAGTTCAAGGGGATCCAAGGGAAAAGCCTTCTGAGGAGTTCTAATATAGCAAAGCTTTTTCCACATATCGATCGAACTTGGTTCTGCATGGACAGGGCATTGTCAAAAATAACGCCCAGATTCTTGGCGACCTGCCTAGGTTCTGGAGCATTTCCCAAAGCCTGGGGCCACCAGCTATTATCCCAAATTGTCTGGGCTCCTCCAAAGAGTAGAATCTCTGATTTTCCGGCATTAAGCTTTAAACAGTGTCCTGACATCCAGTTTGCTATTTCAGTAAGGCAGTTGAGTAAATTGTCCTTAGAATCCCCTTTATGCAGCTTATCAGACAAAGGGACTATCAATTGAGTGTCGTCTGCATAGGAGCATAAATCAAAGCCCCATTTCTTACTGATAGTTGCCAGAGAAGATACGTATAGATTAAAAAGGGTAGGGCTCAGGGTGGCACCCTGTGGTACTCCGTAATCAATATTCTTAGCTGTAGAGGAGTAAGGGCCCATCTGAATTACCTGAGTTCTTTTTTTTAGAAATGAAGCGAACCACGTCAACGCATTTCGACATATTCCTTTTTCATGCAGGATTCGCAATAATTTATCATGGGAATGCTGCTGTAAGGTCCAAAAGGATCAGTGCCACCGTTTTGCCCTGATCAACTAAGGATCTGATATTATCTGATACGGCTAACAGAGTGGTCTCAGTACTATTATTAGCCCTGAATCCAGTTTGTGAGGGATCAAGTAAATTGTTGGATTCGATAAAGGCCGTAAGTTGTCTATTGACCAGCTTTTCCAAAACCTTAGATAGGTATGGTAATTGCAAAATCGGTCTATAATTGGCTGTGTCATAGATTTCAAGACCAGGCTTTTTTAGAAGTGGGAAGACAACTGTCTTTTTCCAAATATCTGGAAAAGCGGCGTCTTTTAATGATTGATTGAGGACGTTAGTAACATAAGGGCAGAGTGTTAGCACCAGCCGTGAGAAGATAAAATGTGGGCAGGGGTCCAATGGTGAGCCTGCCTTAACTTCGGTCATAACTTTAGCTACTTGCTCCTCAGCGAAAGGGGTCAGCCTATCAAGGTGACTGTTGGCTGCAGGATGAGGAGCTAATTTCCCCCAATCCTTGTCGTCATCCAAATCTGAGGATGCAAAAGTAGTATAGATTTTTGTCAATTTATTAATGAAATAATTATTAAGAAGTTCGCAGTTCTCAGGGTAGGGTGCCATGGCTTGTGAAAGCAGAGAAGGCTTACGGAGTTCTCGAATTATTTTATAAAGTTCCTTGGAAGAACCACCGGTTTCTTCAATTCTTTTAGAGTAATACTCAATTTTAGCCATTTTTAAAGTTCCATAGTAATTTTTTTGTTTGGCTATATAAATACATTTATCTGTACTAGATTTTGAAAGTCTCCATTTATGTTCTTTAGATCTACAGTCTCTTTTCATGAGTTGTAAGTTTGAGGTATACCATTTTTCAGATTTTTTTGTGGCTGAAGTCCGAATCATTCTAGGAGCACACCGATCAAGTGCTTCTTCGATAGCAGACTGAAGCTGTGTAGCCGTTATGTTTGGGGAAATTTGTTGTAGGGGCTTTAGATGGCTATGAAAAGAAGCATTAAATAATTCCTCCGTAATTTGGTTCCAGGCCCTAGACCTTAATTGACCTGACATCTCGGTTTGTGGAGTATGTTTAAACAAGCCAAAAGAGAAAGAGATTAGAAAATGATCCGTCCATGTCAAGGATCTAATTTCCTGGATACTTAATGATTCTATATTAGAGAATAAAAGATCAAGTGTATGGCCAGCCACATGGGTAGGTTCAGAAATCATTTGAAACAGTTGCAATATGGCCATATCGTTATTAAGGTGTCCAACACCTGGATTTGTAGGTCCTTCATAATGAAGATTAAAATCTCCTATGACTAGGAACTCATTATACTGCAGACAGAGAGGAAGTAATTGTGAAAGTAAATTGGCACTAAAAGCAGCCTGATACCCTTGCGGGTTATAAATAACCGCCCCACCGAATGGTTTGTGGTCACTGGCGGACACTGAGAACGCTAGAATCTCATGTGTACCGGCTTTGGTGACCAAAATATCAGTACAGGTGAGGTGGTCTTTATATACAATTGCAATTTCCCCTCCTCTCTTGCCGCCCTTCCTGTTAAGTTGCAAAATTTTATAACCAAGTGGTAGGGCGGTGACAATGTCAGGAGTATTATTAGCGTCCAGCCAGGTCTCAGTAATAAAAACTATGTCTGGGCTTAGATCATCCAATAATTCCCAAATTTCAATACTGTGTTTGGGAAGTGATCTAGCATTAAAATAGATACAGTTAAGATTAGTCTCATTGCATTTGAGTGTACGAAATACCTGTGGATAAGTAGATTGCTGTTTGCAGCCATCCCATTTGCAGTGATTGCAAGAGAAAGGACCTTCAAACTGGTCAGGGGATGCTCTAACACAAGCATTCTCAGGGCTGAATGAGTGACCTATCTCTGCAAGCCTCAGAGAGGTATAGATGAAGGGCTTAGGGTTAATAACTACATATTGAGCAGTAACAGTACATACCTCCTCAGGAGAACGCTGTCATGGCCTTGGCTTTTGAGGATACTTCTCAAGAAACCTCAGAACTAGCTTTGGTGCGTGCAACCCTGTAGCTGGCTCCCATGAATTCTCCTCTGGCCCATAACCTTTCCACGATATTAAATACCACCATTTTCTGCCTAATCTCTTGGAGTCAAGAATGTCTTTGACTTCATATTCAAGTTCCTGATCTACCCAAATTGGTGAGGCCATCCTTTTAACAGGGTAAATGATAGCTTAACCAGTGAGACATGGAACACCAAATGGATTCTTATGTGTTTGGGCAATGTTAACTTCACTGTCACAGAGTTGATTACCTTCAGAATCTTATAAGGCCCTATTTATTGAGGGTTGAAGATGCTATACTTCCTGAAATGAATGTTTCTAGTAGAAAGTCATACCCCATCTCCTTTCTTATAGGATGGTTCCTTCCTCCTATGAGTATTGTCATTTTTTTTATATCTGTTCTTTGCATCTGTTACGTTCTTTCTCATGTCTTTCAGAGTCCTGTGAATAAACCGTAACCATTCCTGGACTTCTGGGACCTTATGAGTTCCCTGAGGATGTGTAAATGGAATGAACTACTAGGGAGAAACCCATAAGTGCTGAAATACGGAGCAGTTTTCGTGGTGCTATTTTGTGCACTATTTTATGCCATCTCTGCAATCCACAACCAATCTACCCAAGCTTCCGTGTTTGTATCCACATAACATCGCAGATATTGTTTCAGCGTCTGATTTAGCCTCTCTGTGTGTCCGTCGGTTTGGGGATGGAAACTAGTAGAAGTAACGGCAGAGATCTGAAAAGCTTAACACCATACCTTCCAGAACAGTGCCGTAAACTGTGAAGCACGATCAGACACAATTATTTTTGGGAGACTATGCAATCTAAGAATGTGGGTAAGCAACATTTTAGCCACCTGTCCTGATGTAGGTGTTTGCTCATAGGCGATGAATTGTCCCAGTTTTGTTAAACAAGATTAGTTTTATACCCTTGAGCCTTCGGTAAATCCGCAATAAAAATACAAATAAATTTGTTCTCAAGGTACTGTAGGAGTAGGCAAGGGACGTAAAAGACCACAGGGTTTTCCTCTTTTGGGTTGTGTCTGTGGACAGATCTCAAATGTTTTAATCATGACCTTAATATCCTTTCTAACAGTTGGCCACCAGAACTGTAACAACACTCTGTCTATAGTTTTTACCACTCCATAATGCCCCACAACTGGAGCTGAATGACACCAATTCATCGCCTCTTTACATAACTCAACAGATGGAACCAGAATCTGATCATCTCGTGTAGGTATTCCCTGTTATTTGTGGTGATCCTGGTTATGATTAAAACGTAAAGGAAGAGGGTACCTGTGGAGTTAATGATCCTACACCCTACATAAAAGTCAACATGTTTCAGCCCTAAACTATAATGGCCATAGAGTACCAGCCTTTCATCAGGACTGGTTGAGCAATATGCCCCTGAAAAATGTCATTTAGAGATGACAGTTAACCTAACACTATTCTGTTAGGACAAGTGCACAACATGTAACATGCACAGTGCAGAGTCGCCCTTTCCCCATGACGTTCTCGTCCTGGGTCCTGTAAGAGATAAATAAACAACAGACTTTGTCAGTTTCAAGCCTCATATGAAGTTCACTGGTGCACTTCTGTAATCACACCATAATTCATTGCAAAACAGCACTTTTAAGAAAAACTGTGTGAATATTTGTGGTAGGAACCAAACAATACAAAACATTTCCAGACATAACACACAATCAAATACAAACATGTGTTTTCTTGTTATCTGTAATCACTAATCTATGAAACATTGAGGATGAAGTATCATGCACATATAATAGTCACAAGCAAGTAACCTACCCTGGGTTGTCAGAATAACATGTTACATTTGAGGAATGGATGGCATGCCCCTGTAGTCACACACTATATTAGTTATGTCTGGAGAAACGTAATGGAGAGAAAGATAAGGAGGAATAATAAACAGTAAGCTAGTGCTTATATCTTCCATTGCTACTCTATTTCAGAATGCATTCATTCTACTTACTTCATCAAGGGTATCATGTCACCTGTAGCTCCTATTTGGGCCCTGTCACCTCCCCGACAATAAACGCAAATCGGAAAAGTCGGTACTTTTAAGCCTGTGATCGAGAAATTGCGAGGGATAAAATGTGTTAGCACACTAATGCGTGTTGCAGGGCTTCATGGGAAATGAAGTCCCACTAAGATGCGTTAAACATTATTGGATGCTATACTGATGTTGGGGCTAAGGAAGGATTTTGGTATGGCAAATGAAAGCAGATGATGTAGTGTTATTGCAGTGCAAAGGCTAAACCCCACCACTGAAAAATAATGATTACATATCTTGCTCACTCACCATTTCAAAACACTGAGAATTCATAGAGCACTTCCTAGTTATCGATTTTCTTCTACCCAAAAGTGGTGATGTGAGAAAAATCTAATAAATGTCTCACTATGTGGTGAACATTATTTTGCGTATTTTGTTTTAGTTTGTCATATGCTTTTAGAACTTTGTTACTTATCATCAATGCAGTTCCTGGTTACTTTAGCCCACTGTCACTGTCTCTAAACTGTACTATGTCATATGCCACAGTTGGCCCAACCCTTCTATGCGTAGCCTTCAGGTGCGTACAGTGGGTGTTGTCTGCACGGCCTACACATTACCATTGCACATGATCTTTCACTCTGCGCAGCAGCGGTTGGTCACAGAGACGGGTCTCCAACTGACCTCTGCACTTCACCCTCAATTTCTGTGGCTTGTCACCTCTGACCTAGAAACATAACAGTAGGTTTTTCAGTGAAGTTACTGTTTTTTGTTTTTATTTTGCAAGTAATTACCAACCCTTGGTCTCTGCAGAGCAAGCATTGACCTATCGCTCCCTTCTAATGTCCACTCGGGAGCGCTTGACTTATAGGTGCTTGATCATTCAGCTTTTGCCAAAAGAAGTACACTCCACATTTAAACAAACACCAGTTGTGGTACCTTTTAATTTGCACACATTTCGGCATTGTGCGTTTCATGGTACCAGGAACCAATACGACAATTCCAAGGTGTGCCAGAGCCACCCATGCCTTTATACCAGAAATGGAGGAGGAACGGGCACATCCTTATGGACCACTGAAGAGGTTTGATTGGTTCCTGAGAATGTACTACTACCCATTCAACTAGTTCTTTACCTTGTTGTCCAATCACTACATTCCTTGCCGTAGTAGAATTCTGCTGCAAAGAAGGCTATTTAGTTCTTATGCTGTGCTTTGTTTTAGTGGTCCCACAGTTTTTGTTCTTTAGCAATGGTTTCTGGATAGGAAGAACAGATGAGGGGAAATCCAGAGACACACGGAGATCTATAGGAAAAATATTTCTTTAAACCCACTTAAAGACTAAATATTACTATTATGCAAAAATATGCAAAAATACAGTAATGTTACTACTCGGAGAGAGAGAGCTTTGCCTCACCAAGCAAATGAGCATGTTATGCTACCTCTCCCCAACTTTTATACATTTTCTTTACATAAGTGGTTGAAGCTGCATAAGCTTGACAGAAACTGAAATGACTAACAGTATAAGCAAGTGACTTGCTTTCTCCAAATGATAATGAGAAAGGGCCTTGAAGAGAAATTCAACAACAGTGATCTCAGACCCTGAGCAAGATGAATGGAAAAAATCCTCACTTTGTAATGCCAGGTTGGGAAGAAGGCCGGGTATATCAGAGGCGAGAGAACTCTAGCACATTATTATCATATGATCATAGAAAATGGCTGCTGGTCAGTCAGGATGGCAGTCTAACAAAATCATTATTAAATCACTGAAAACAGCAAACAAAGTTCACAGAATAGAGACACATGAAGAACTGGAATATGTTAAGACCTAAGGTTTAAAATTGCCACCAAAATCCATATTCTAGAAACCTTTCACCATTCCATTTCGTGAAAAAACATTGTGTGTAGACTATGTGATGGGCACTTTGTGCAGAAAGAGCTGAACAGTGGGAGCTGAGAAAAATATAGCTGCAGAACGTCCTGTTGCTAATAGCAGTTCAATGCTGTATAAAGGAGGAGGGACACTGAAGAGGTGACTATATCTCTATCAACATGGCAGCACAACACAGGTTATGGAGAGATATTGCTGAAAGATAGCCTGCAAGAAGAGCAAGAACAGATTGACCACCCATGGGCATCCAACCCCAGCCACACACAGCTGAAGGGGCTACCCACAGAGAGCCCATCCCTGTTGTCAGGATGGTCACAGTGCCTGGCCTGTGACCAGGCCGGGCACCCAACCAGTCATGGGCTGTTTAGGGCATGTGCACCCTGGGTTGACTGCAGGCAGCTGACCCCAGCTGTGGGTTGCTCACCCCGATTGTGTATAACCTTCCACCATGGGCAGTGGGGGCTGGCTATAAGGCTTGACCGCAGGTAGCCAACCTGCCTAAAGCAGACATCAACCGCTGCTCACGGCCATGATCAGTGTGGGTTTGCCACTGTGCCTGGCCTTTGACCACATTCTGTGGGAAAGTAATTTATAAATGGCAGCAGCTTTGAGAGGAATAGAAAAGTCTGTTGGAGGGTAAAGGGTCGGAGCAGTAGTGGTCAGGGGGCTGCTTTGAGAAAGATTACAGGCTAGGGCGTTTTTCAGAAAGGGGTATTGGGAAGAATGTGTGTTGGAAATATCAAATGAGTCACGAATGTCTGGAAAATCCCTCAGGGACTTATCTTTAGGTAAATGGTCATAAGTAATGATACCTCTATCAATCCATTCCTTCCAGAATTGTGCTCTATTATTAATCTTTAAGAATTTATTATACCAGATCGGTGTTTGGGAGTAAAGATCAGTATGTGAGAGAAAGGAACAAGACAATGAAAGAGCAAGTGCTTTGAAGTGTTTAAATATGGGGGTGGCTAAACGCTTCGGAGGCTGGGATAAACAAGTATTTGTGAGGAATGAAAAGGGTGAAAGTTGCGCGAGTTCGATTGAACTCCAAGCTGTTAAGGGAGGACAAAAAGAGTCTGTTAAAAAAGGGTTGTTGAAGACGGGAAAGAGAAATCCTAGCTTTGCGATTGTTCCATAAAAATTTTGTTGGGAGGCGGTTTATAGTTCTAAAGAAAGAAAGCGGGAGAGATATAGGGAGCATTGAGAGATAAAAATTAACGGTGGGGAGGAGCATCCTTTTAATAGTTGCTAGCCTCCCCCACCAGGACAAGAAAAGAGGGGACCAGCCTTCAATGAGTACAGAGAGCTTTTTAAGTATGTCTGCATGGTTGAATTTAATAGTTTCTCTAATAGTGTTAGCATAAAGGAGGCCACTTGTGGGACACCCCCGCGCCGCACGGCCACCAGCTGCTGCGTGTGCCCCTTGCCTGCCCTCTGCCTCGCTGCTGCCTCGTCTGCCGGCTGCCGGCTGCCGCCGCTGCGGTTGTTTTTGCCCTTGTTTTGACGTTATTTTGTGCCTGCTTGGTTTAACTCTCTTTTTTCCCTTGTTTTATCGTTTATTTGTGCCTGTTTTGTTGTAAATTTCATTTTCCCTTGCCCTTGTTTTGACGTTATTTTGTGCCTGCTTGGTTTAACTCTCTTTTTTTCCCTTGTTTTATCGTTTATTTGTGCCTGTTTTGTTGTAATTTCATTTTCCCCGTGTTTGCTTTCCTTCCTTGTTGTCCGCCTACCTCGCCGCCCTCCGCCCTCCCTTCCCGCCACCGCCGCTTGTCCCCGCCCCTTTTTGTCTTCTGTAACCCTCCCCGCTCCCGCCTCCCAGCTGCTCCGCCCACCCGCGCACTTGGCCTTAAATGGCGACCGTGCGACGCAGGTGAGTGTGACCCACTTGTGGGACACCCCCGCGCCGCACGGCCACCAGCTGCTGCGTGTGCCCCTTGCCTGCCCTCTGCCTCGCTGCTGCCTCGTCTGCCGGCTGCCGGCTGCCGCCGCTGCGGTTGTTTTTGCCCTTGTTTTGACGTTATTTTGTGCCTGCTTGGTTTAACTCTCTTTTTTCCCTTGTTTTATCGTTTATTTGTGCCTGTTTTGTTGTAATTTCATTTTCCCCGTGTTTGCTTTCCTTCCTTGTTGTCCGCCTACCTCGCCGCCCTCCGCCCTCCCTTCCCGCCACCGCCGCTTGTCCCCGCCCCTTTTTGTCTTCTGTAACCCTCCCCGCTCCCGCCTCCCAGCTGCTCCGCCCACCCGCGCACTTCGCCTTAAATGGCGACCGTGCGAACGCGCAGCGGCCACGCGCAGCGGGTGCGCCGATTGTGCGCCGAAGGCGCGCCAAAGGCAAGCCCGTCTGCGCCCGTCCGCGACCGGATCGCGTCCAGCGCCAGGACCCCTGGCCCTCGAAGACCCCGACCTACCCGCCTGACGTACTCCGCCGCCACCCTCATCGCTCTCAACACCGGCCGACTCCCAGAATGCCACCAAGCCACACCACGACGCACCCACGGACCTTTCAGCTGCCACGCCTGCAAGTTCTCCTGCATCCAGACCAGCCCCGCACCAGCACCCGCCAAGTCGAACACCAGCAGCACCCACCTCAAGTGCATCCTGCTCAACACCCGCTCCGTCCACAGACACGCCATCGAACTCTGGAACCTCCTAGACGCCACAGCCCCTGACGTTGCCTTCCTCACGGAGACCTGGATGAACGCCTCTTCAGCTCCCGACATCGCCATCGCTATCCCAGAGGGCTACAAGATCGTCCGGAGGGACCGAAACGCCAACCAGATGGGAGGAGGCATCGCCATCATCCACAGGAACACCATCCGTCTCACGACCAGCACCGACAACACCCTGACCAGCGCCGAACACCTGCATTTCCAGATCCACACCAACCCGAACACCACCCTCAGAGGCACCCTGATCTACCGACCTCCTGGACCACGCACGCAATTCAGCGAGGACATCGCCGACTTCGTCAGCCCGCATGCCCTCCCCTCCGCTGACTACATCCTCCTGGGAGACCTCAACTTCCATCTGGAGAACAACAACGACCACAACACCAGCACCCTGCTCGACAACCTGGCCAACCTGGGACTCAAGCAACTGGTGTCCACCCCCACCCACCTCGCCGGACACACACTCGACGCCGTCTTCTCATCCAGCACAGACATCGACTTCAGCCACGCCACAGAGCTTCAATGGACGGACCACAGCTGCGTCCACTTCACCTTCAAGAGAACGACGACCCACCATCACCAGCAACAGGCCGCCCGCAGAAGCTGGAACAAGATCACAGCAGACCAGCTCGCCACCTCCCTGAGCCAGCACCCTCCTGCCAGCTCAGCGAACCCCAGCCAGGCCGCCGACAACCTCACGAAGTGGATCAGCAACTGCGCGGACGAACTCGCCCCGCTGAGGACCCCGCCTAGCAGACCCGGCAGCAAGAAGGCCCCATGGTTCACCGACGAACTCAAGAGCTCCAAGAAGAACTGCCGAGCCCTCGAGAAAGTCTGGAAAAGGGAACCGACACCGGACAACAGGACCTCCTACAAACTTGCCACCCGGAAACACCACCAGCTGATCCGCGCCGCCAAGAAAACAGCATTCAAGGACCGGTTGGACAACAACGCACACAACTGCAAGGAACTCTTCAACATCGTGAAAGAGCTTTCCAACCCCAGCGCAGGAAACAACGACATCACCCCATCGCAAGACCTCTGCAACTCCCTCGCCTCATACTTCCACAACAAGATCACGGACATACACAGTAGCTTCAACAACCAACCAACGCACACCATGACCGACCAACCACCCCCCCCCACCACCACCCTCCACGCCTGGACCCCGATCAGCACCGAAGACACCATCCGCACGATGAACTCCATCCACTCCGGATCACCGACCGACCCCTGCCCTCACCACGTCTTCAACAAGGCCGACGCTGTCATCGCACCCCACCTGCGAGACATCATCAACACATCCTTCGACACCACCATCTTCCCTGAGAGCTGGAAACACGCCGAACTCAGCGCTCTACTCAAGAAACCAACAGCGGACCCCACCGACCTCAAGAATTACCACCCAATCTCGCTTCTCCCGTTTCCAGCCAAAGTCATCGAGAAGACCGTCAACAAGCAGATGGCCGCCTTCCTCGAGACGAACGGATCCCTCGACCCCTCACAGTCCGGCTTCCGAGCCAAACACAGCACTGAGACCGCCCTCATCGCCGCCACCGATGACATCCGAGCCCTGATGGACAATGGAGAAACAGCGGCCCTCATCCTCCTAGACCTCTCCGCGGCATTCGACACGGTCTGCCACCGCACCCTAGTACGGCGCCTCAGCAACATCGGAATCCAGGACAAGGCGCTGGAATGGATCATCTCCTTCCTCGACGGAAGAACACAGAGAGTCCGCCTACCACCGTACAAGTCAGAGGCCTCCGAAGTCATCTGCGGCGTCCCCCAAGGATCTTCTCTGAGCCCCACCCTCTTCAACGTCTACATGAGCCCCCTCGCGGCCATCGTACGCAAACACAACCTCAGCATAATCTCCTACGCCGACGACACCCAGCTGATCCTCTCCCTGACCAACGACCCCGCCGCCGCCAGAGCCAACCTGCACGAAGGGATGAAAGAGGTAGCCGAGTGGATGACGTCCAGCCGCCTGAAACTGAACTCGGACAAGACGGAGGTCCTCATCCTGGGCTCCTCACCCTCCGCCTGGGACGACTCCTGGTGGCCTCCCGCCCTGGGCACCGCACCCAAACCGACGGACCATGCACGAAACCTGGGCTTCATCCTGGACTCCTCCCTCTCCATGACCAGGCAGGTCAACAACGTCTCCTCGGCGTGCTTCAACATCCTACGCATGCTACGGAAGATCTTCTGGTGGATCCCCACAGAGACCAGGAAGACCGTCACCCAGGCCCTCGTCACCAGCCGACTGGACTACGGTAACGCCCTCTACGCCGGTACCACCGCCAAGCTCCAGAAGAGACTCCAGAGGATCCAGAACGCCTCAGCCAGACTCATCCTCGACATCCCACGATCCAGCCACATCTCCGGACATCTGAGAGACCTTCACTGGCTCCCCGTCAACAAGAGAATCACCTTCCGCCTCCTCACCCACGCACACAAAGCCCTACACGACCAAGGCCCGAGCTACCTCAACAGCCGAGTCAACTTCTACGCTCCCAAACGCCACCTCCGATCAGCCAACCACGCCCTCGCCGCCGTCCCCCGCATCCGAAGAGCGACTACAGGAGGAAGGTCCTTCTCCTACCTGGCCGCCAAGACCTGGAACTCCCTCCCGACCGACCTGCGCCTGACCCAAGACCACCTCTCCTTCAGGAAGAAGCTGAAGACCTGGCTGTTCGAGCAGTAGCGGCACCCCCCCCCCCCCAGCGCCTTGAGACCCTACGGGTATGTAGCGCGCTTTATAAGTGATTGATTGATTGATTGATTGATTGAACATTTTTTAATATTCCTGGGATTCCATTCAAAGCCAGAACCATGAAACATATGGGAAAGGCAAAATCTGTTTAGAGGTAAAGCTTCAGATTTGTCAATGTTTAATTTGTAGCCCGAGACTAAGGAATATTCTTGTAATAAAGAGAAAAGAGAGGGTAACGAGGTGGACGGATTAGAGATGTAGAGTAGGATATCATCAGCATAAGCAGTAAATTTAATATCAATATTCTGAAATTTGTAGCCTGTATAGGATGGTGAATGCCTAATTTTTTTAAGGAAAGGTTCGAAAGCGAGAATAAAAAGAAGAGGGGAAAGCGGACAACCTTGTCTGGTACTTCTGCGGAGAGAAAATATTTAGATTGAGAACCATTAACCCAAATAGAAGTAGAGGGGGCAGAATATAACAATTGAATATAATGGCTAATGCCTTTGACAAACCCAGATTGATAGATATTGATGAGGTCAGGGATAACTTTGGTAATACGAATGGCTAATATTTTGGCATCAATTTTACAATCTCTATTGATTAGGGAGATGGGCCTATAATTTTTGCAAAGGGAGGGATCCTTATCTTTTTGGGGGATTAAGCATAGCATTGCCTGGATAAAAAATCCTCTGAACTCTCCATTGATAAGGAAATGGTTAATCAATGAGAGTAAGTGAGGTATTACATTTTTTTTAAAGTGGAGATAAAATCGAACAGTGAAGCCATCTGGACCAGGTGTTTTATCTTTGGGTAAGAGAGTAATGGCATTAATTATTTCCTTTTCTGAGATAGGAATGTCTTGGGATGAATGATCTGTAGAATTATCGGGACATTTAGGAATAGTTTGAAAGAAGGAGTCAATTTGTGCGGAGGAAGGACTGGACTATGGAGTGTATAGGGAAGTATAATATTGGACGAAACAGTCAAGAATTTTATCATCAGTGGATTGACGAACTCCATGGTTGTCAGTAATAGCTATAATTTTGGATTTTTGCTTCTTGATTTTAAGATAATTTGCAAGGGATTTGCCTGCTTTGTTCCGTCCACCATACATTTTTGCATTAAATTTGAGGAGATTGTTACATGCGGAATCCCAAGAGTGTTTATTACATTGCATTTTCGCTTTGATAAGAGAAGATAGTGTATCAGTGGAGTTTGTGGTGAAATATTGATGTTTGAGATCTTTAATTTGTTTAAGGATGAGAGAGGACTGTGAAAGAGTTTTTTTTTTCCTCCGAGATACAAAGTCAATAATAAAGCCTCTGGCGGCAGCCTTGAAGGCATCCCAAATAAAGTGAAATTGGGACGTGGAGTGAAGATTATTATGAAAGATTTCCTCCATAAAAGGCATAAATTGATCAACAAACTGGGAATCTAAGAGGAGAGAATTGTTAAAGCGCCAGCGACGGGAGGTGGGAGAAGGTGAAGGGTAATCCATGTCCAAAATGACGGGAGCGTGATCTGAAATAATGATAGAGCCTATTTCTGAGTTAGTCATGAATTGTAAGGCGTGTTGAGTGAGAAAAATTTAGTCAATACAGGAGTGGGATCAATGAACGGGGGAGAAGAAGGAAAATTCCAATGTGTCAGGGTTAGAGATTCTCCAGGTGTCTATTAAACCTCTAGAAGAAATGGCTTTGTAAAACGTTTTCTGCATCTTATTGGGAACATATCTGGTTTGTGATTTCCGATTCAAAAATGGGTCCATGAGTTGGTTACAGTCATCACCCACAATTAAGTCATCAACCACATGCGAAGAAAGAAGAGTAGAAAATTCATTCCAAAAGGTTAAATCAATGCCATTTGGGCCATAAACATTACAAAAGTGAAGTTGGGTATTGTTAACAGTAGTATTTAAAAACAACCATCTACCATTTTTATCATGAAACTCATTCAGTAACTGAACATTTAACGACTTATGAAACAAAATAACAACGCCATTTTTGTTATTCACTGCCGGGGAGCAGAAAACTTCTCCTACCCATTGTTTACGCAGTGAAGACAGATCTTGCAATTTGAGGTGCGTTTCTTGCAACAATGCAATTTGACATTTCAATCTCGCTAAATGAGATAGGACACGTTTTTTAACAGGATTGCGAATACCTTTAACATTCCATGAAATAACGCTCTCTCAGCAGGCAACTGTTGTTTTGGGATATTTATATGCTTCATCTCCTTATCGCTCGTTTCCCTGCCTCTTCATGACAGCGAGCCTGTGGCAGGGTAGCAAACCCCATTTACACACTTACTACTTCTGATAATTTCTCTTTTCATACAAAAAGAAGAAAACTCGATCCACTGCTCAATTATCATAACATGTTTTAATCCAGTATTGGCAGCAATAACAGCCTGACGCGTTTTGGAGCAATATATATTCCTCCACAATGACAGCTCATCTGAAATGGTCCACTGTACTCACTCAGTAAAGCAGTAAGGAATACCGGTGAGTCGGCTTTCTTCAGTTATTACATTTTTATTGCATATAATCATGCCACAACACCCAACACAGGACACCTACGCTTTTTGGTTTACACCTTCAACCGGGCAACCCCATTCTCACAACCACAGTGAAATTTTTAAACATGTGCACATCACATGACCCACAATCACTTCCTGTTCTTAGCATCTAGACCACTTCTCACATTATTGCTGGGTCAGTATTTTACTACCATATTGGGTTACATTTCTTCAAACTTCTTTGTATTGCACATCCAGTTCAAAGAACTTTTTTCCCGTTCATTTCTGATTTAGAAATCCTTTGTATAAATCTACTTCTGTATGTCACAACACTACTCCTGATGCACTCACTCTGCAGCATGAAATTAATAACATCAATGTTATTCATCATCATAATTGTCATAACAGGAATCTAAACTTGAGTCACTACAGTTTCATGTTACCCCTGAGTTCTAGATATACATCAAAAGGATTCCATAAAGTGCACTATGCAAATATCATAACATGCCTGTGTATTGACCTCCACATTAAAATAAACAATTAGTCAGCATTGTGCTACAGGTAATTACAAAGTGTGCTTATTAAAAAATACTCTCACACTCCTATCTGAAATTCAAATGCCAAGTTGCACAAAGTAATCTTCCTCAATAATATATTTTGAAAAGGGTACATATTGCTGGACTACTCAGGTTTAAATGTCTTAACTTCAGCAATGCTCCCAAAGTTAAGTGCAAGTGCTTGTTTGTAAACATTCTGGCTCTTTTGATGAACATGATGTAGATAAAAAACTTCACTAATGAACCTCTCATGTTTAAATAGGTGTGCATTCACAGAGTTCACAAAGGCATCTAAAGTTCAAGTGCTTAATTGTAAACATTCACAGTCATTCAATGTGTGTCAGAGCCTCCATATTTTCAACTTAGATATACTGAGTAAAACTCCATTCTTAGTTTTAAAGTGCAAATGCATGATGTGAAGTTCCTATCTTCCCTGTACAGGGTACCAATGCTAATATGAGTAAGTATACACAATACCAGGACAATCCGAGATTTTATACTGTAACTTTACCTTGCTAAATGAAACTCCATGTTTAGTTTTAAAGTGCAAATGCATAATGTGCAATTCCTATTTTCCCTTAACAGGGTACCGATGTTAATGTGAGTAAAATTACGCAATGCAAGATGTTGTTACTTCCATTCTGGTATTTCACTCACTTGGCCTGGACACATATTTCTCATTGTTGTGAGATCGGTATAGTAAAGTGCTAGTGCTAATCATATGTGTAAAATGTTTGTGCAAATCCCCATGCAAAGAATTCAGTGTGAAATTATCTAAACATCAAATTCATATATTGAAGATACAGCAACACCTTATTAGATTTTTCATAAAAGTTACAGTCAAACCCACTAAAATTCAGAACAGGTTCAAATCGAATCTTCCAAAAAGGGCCATACAGCAGTGACTAATACTATGATGCCTCAAAGATGAACATACAATTATGCATCAAGATTATGGCCCCATGGCTTCTCAGTGCCCAGTAGGACAATCATCCTTGATTCACAACAACGTAGTTCAAGTTCTCTGTTCGCTCTACGTGCGTGAATGCTCACATGTTTTATGCCATAATATTGTAAGGATGCCAAATTGCCCTGATGCACTTCCCAGGGAATGCTTGGCCATTGGGTATGCTCTGTCCTGCTGCGTTATGGCCCTGAAATGCTGTAAAACCCAGAGTTTGACTTCGTTGACCATGCTCCCTAAACAACGCATACCACAGCCACATTCCTGTACATAGACCACATACTCAGTTTCAAAAGTGATCTTTTCCTTGATTCTACAAACTCTTCCCTCATAGGATGCATAGGAGGTTCAATTGGATCCAAACGTACAGGCTTTGCAAGTGACACATTTCTTGAGAGCAAAGATCCTATTTGTGAGCCAGTCCAGTTCCTGATAGAACATGGAACTAGTTGACATATCGCCCAATGATGTAGCCTTGCGGTATGTTATGCTCGTATATTGGCCCGCTATCCCATTAAGGTGGTCATCATGTTGCAATATATGCCAATTCTGTTTAACAAGGGAACTGATGGTACTATGCTCCATATTGTACCCCATAAAGAACTGAATCACATGGTCTTGTTTGCTCAAATTCTCTGCTGCGGTATTTATGTGCATGTTCTTGAACAGTAACTGCTCCCTTTCTTTGGTCAAAACTCTTTGCTTCGTCTCACTAAGAACTTGTTCTGGATATCGTCTCTCCATAAATCTTAAAATCATTGACCTGGCTTCAGCCTCAAACGCTTCATTTGTTGAACATATCCTGCATGCTCTCAAAAGCTGGCTACATGGTAAACTCCATTTCAAAGAGCGCGGATGCCCACTATTACCATGCAATATTCCTCCGGATTGTGCACCTAACATAATCCACGAGCTTTGCAATTATATTGCCCAGAAATCGCTATTGTACTCAAATTTCACTGTATTAGGTGATTTTAACCTACATGTAAATGATCCTACCTGTCCTTATATAGGCACAATTCGTATTGTCCTTATTTAGGCATAGAATCCCAGCCCTTATTTAGGCATTAGCCATGCTATCCAAATACAGGCATGGCCACCTACATCCGTCCATCCCAACGTCACAACGAGTTCTTAGAAACCAGACTCTGAAGCCTTTGGGACTTTCCCTAGCTAGGATTATTGAGTTCACCAAGAACTCATCTATTATGCATGAACTACTATTCCTTAGGGGTTCATTCATGACGTCTTCCTCTGCCCGACTTTACGTCAATGCTAACATTCCTGAGCACTTTCCAGGTATAAATATACCTTCCCTTACCATGGCAAACCACGGCTCGGCTGCACAGCTCGATACGGCTCACCACTGCAAGTTCGGAAGAATTTGAGTCCCCGCCTGACGCACTGACCAGACGCTGTCATCCCTGCTCGCAGAGAATCCAGCTTCCAGTGTTCTGACTCCCTTCGCGGGGTGTTAGAGTTTGAGACCCGGAAAGAGATTCCCACCTTTCTCATTCTAAGGTATGGAGCTGACTAGAACCTAGAGGGACTCTTGGCATATGCAAAACTATAGCTGGGCGCGCCCCTTACTACCGGCTATTTAAACGCGCGCCTCTTACTCGCGCCTGACATTAGCAATCTCCTGAGGCGGAAGCCGGGAGTCTTTACAGCTGACATATTTTAAAAATGTATTCACGCTGAAACTTGTATGTGTCTAACTTCGCTCTCCCCCTGGGCACTTATCATTTGTCTGGCTTACCGGCATTTCCCGCACAGCGGATCCATCGCTGCCTCGGGTTTGCATTTCGGTCTTGCCGCCATTTCCTGGTACTCCCCAGGACACGCCCACGAGCGCTGGGCGCTCCCCTTACTACCGGCTATTTAAACGCGCGCCTCTTACTCGCGCCTGACATTAGCAATCTCCTGAGGCGGAAGCCGGGAGTCTTTACAGCTGACATATTTTAAAAATGTATTCGCGCTGAAACTTGTATGTGTGTAACTTCGCTCTCCCCCTGGGCACTTATCATTTGTCTGGCTTACCGGCATTTCCCGCACAGCGGATCCATCGCTGCCTTGGGTTTGCATTTCGGTCTTGCCGCCATTTCCTGGTACTCCCCAGGACACGCCCACTAGCGCTGGGCACGCCCCCTCCCTTACTCCTCCTGTCTATAAATCATGTGCACCCATCGGGCGCGCAGCGGGCGCGCCGCTGGCGCGCCTAAGGCAAGCCCGTCTGCACCCGTCCGCGCCCGAACGGGGCACGGGGCCTGCCACTCTGCCCATACCACTCACACCACCCAATACTCTACTGCTGAACTTCTTGACTTGCATGCCCCATGGCCGTTGGCCCCAACCACACGCTTGCTGCTCAACCACCTGGGCCTGGGCTGTACCCGTAACACCTTCCCTGAGCTCAACGCCTGTATAGACTCTATCCCCCCTCAAACCTCCTCTTACTCCCCTTCCCTGAACCCATCCCCCAGCTTCGAGTTTAAAGTATGCTATCTCAACACCCGTTCACTTGTAAAACATCAGATCGAAATCTTTTCCTACTCGACATCGACAATCCTGATATCTTGTTTCTCACCGAAACCTGGCTGCACGACGGATCCTTCCCCGATATCCTGGCCGCCATTCCTCCTGGTTATTACATCCTTCAAAGCAACCGGGCCTCCCGCAAACCTGGAGGGGGCGTGGCAGCCATTATCAAGCTCTCCATCAGATTTTCCACCCTCACCGTTTCATGCATCCCTCAGGTTGATTGCCTTGCTGTGAGACTGGAATCCGTAACATCATCCCTCATATGTGTATTAATTTACCGTCCCCCCCAATCCATGCCAGACTTTCCATCCCTGTTTGGAGATCTTCTTTCCCAGGTAGTCATCAATAATTCCAAAATTCTGGTCCTTGGGGACTTTAACTTCTGGCCCCAGGATGAGAAGGAAAGCGCCTGCTCGGCGGCTTTTTCCGATTTGATGCGCAGTTTGAACTGCCGCCAACATATTAACACCCCCACACATACTAGAGGTCACACACTGGATCAGGTCTGGACCTCCAATCTAGTGATCTCGGTCCCCCTCATACTGCCATGTGCCTGGTCCGACCATTTTGTCTTCTCCTTTTCCCTCAAAATTCCCATCTATCCCAGCAGGCCCCTTGAAACTAATCTCTCCGCTCGAAACTGGAACAAAGCGGACATCAGACAATTTATCAATCTACTTAGTACCTCCATTCCCCCGGAATCCGACTCCCTACACATATATGCTCGGAACCTAAACCTCTGGCTTGAGTCTGCCAGTGACGTGGTCGCTCCCCTCAGACGGATCAAACTCAGGCGCCCTCACGATGCTCAGAAATGGTTTTCTGAGGACCTCAAAGCTTTAAAACTTGGTTTGAGACAAGCCGAGCGCCGGTGGTGCAAACATTACTCCCCCGCAGCCAGGGCAGAGTTGTTATCCCTTCTCAAACTATAAATCCTCTATTGCGCTGGCTAAAACCACATACTTCTCTAACAAAATTGTGGAATCTCTGCTAACAAAACCAAAAGCATTTTCTCGATTGTGGAGGAGCTTTCCCATCCTGACAGAGTGTCCATTAAACCCCTCCCTTCCCAGAAGCTTTGCGACTCCCTTAATCACTTCTTCATTGAGAAGATCGTAAAAATCAAAAACAGCATCTTGGTGTCGCCCTCTCCGAACTCCGCCCTAGCCAACCCTCACGCCGATCCTCTCTTCCCCCTGCCTCTCACCCTGATCCCCCTCATCACGGAGGCGGAGTTTCCCGCCCTCCTCAGCAAAGTCACTTCAGGATCTCCCACTGATTGCTGCCCCCCCAAGATCCTATGTAAGGCCTTCTCCGCCTGCCCCGCCCCCCCTTTAGCACTACTGAACAATTCCCTCACTTCCGGCCAAGTCCCTAGCATCTTTAAGACAGCCGAGGTCGTACCCATCCTAAAAAAACCGACTGCCGACCCCACGATCATGAGCAACTTTCGTCCCATCTCTCTCCTCCCTTACCTTGGTAAGGTGCTCGAGACCCATGTTACTAATATTTTGAGTTCCCATGTTGAGCTGTCTCACTTCCTCGACTCCCAACAGGCCGGCTTCAGGCCTGCCCACTCTACCGAGACGGTCATACTCTCGGTCATGGAAGAACTGCGCAGGGGAGCTGACTCTAACATCTGTCAGGCTCTGGTTCTTCTGGATTTGTCGGCTGCCTTTGACACGGTCGACCACGCCATTTTGGTCGACCGTGCCAGGCAGGCTGGGATAGAGGGTACCGCTCTTGACTGGGTCCACTCATTTCTTACCAGCCGTCAACAAGCGGTTCGTCTGTCCCAGTTTTCTGCGGACAAGGTCAACCTGAACTGTGGCATGCCTCAGGGATCCTCTTTTCCCCTCTCCTTTTCAATTTATACCTCACCCCTCTGATTAGCTCTCTCCGAGATAAAAATGTCTCCGCATTCAACTATGCGGATGACATCCAGCTAGTCTTTAACATCGACTCCTCGGATCAGTCAGTCTCTGATTTCCAGGACATCCTCTGTCACATCAGTAATTGGATGGGGGCAAATCACTTGAAACTGAATCCCGACAAGACCGAATTGGTTCTTGTCGGAGGCCCTTCCAATCCCTGGAACTCCAACTTCTGGCCCTCCAGTCTGGGTCTTCCTCCCTGCCCTACTGACTCGGCTAAAAGTCTGGGAGTTATCATCAGCAAAAACCTCTCGATGAAACCCCAGATAAATGCCACTGTCTCTGCCTGTTTCTTTCAATTACGTAAAATTCGTAAAATTGCACGTTTTCTCACTACCGAAGCCCTCACCCTAGCTCTTTTGGCATTAGTAATTTCCAGAATTGACTATGCCAATTCCCTGTATGTAGGCATTCCTGACTACCAGCTCAAACGCTTGCAGCTTGTCCAGAACCAGGCAGCTCGCCTTATTTTCCATCAACCAAGGCACCACCATACCCGCCCTCTGTTAAAATCCTTGCACTGGCTCCCAGTCTCTGAACGCTGTAAATTTAAGTTAGGGTGCCTTATCTTCAAATCCCTGGCCGGCCTCAGCCCGGCGTTCATCTCTTCTCTCATTCATACGTATACGGCTCACTTGGCTCTTCTCAAAATCCCCAAAGTCAAGCGCAAGAAATGGGGCGGTCTAAGATTCTCGTTCCTAGCCCCATCTCTCTGGAATTCCCTTCCTTTGGATGTAAGACTGGCTTCACCTTACACCCACTTCAGATCCCTCCTTAAGACTCATCTGTTCCGCTCAGCGTACTACTAACCTCATCCTCTTTTCTTCTTAGCCCCCTCCCTCACTCTCTCTTTCCCCCCTTCTTTCTCAGGCAATTGCTTATTTCAGCGCCAAGAAACTGCACAGTGTACGTCGCGCTTTACAAATGCCTTTCACATCACATCACATAGCATACCATATTATAGAATACAGCACCTACTTCTTACCTTGTACTACACTTAGGTTAGGTACACTGGGGTAGAACTATTTAGAAGCATCATACGAGTATCCACTTTTTAGTCTATGTTATTTATGTATGTATGTGTATATGAATATATGTCATAGCTAGAAGACAATGCTGTTGCAGTATTATTTCTTCTTACTGCTTACGCTGTACCTATTATATCTCGGATACTGTCTAGTGATTGTAACAGCTTATATCTCTTACACGAGAAAGAAGACTGTTCAATAAACCTTTTTTATTGAAACGCCCGTCTGTCTATTTTCTGTGTAACTCTGAAGAAACTAAGCATGCACGATTGACTGAGTGAAACTGTTATCTGTTGATTCCACGATTCGGAGACATGTTCCGATTCTCAGGGAAAAACAAAGTTGTCATGTTTATGCGGTTGCCAGAAACTACTCCCTTCTTGTTTATTCAATGAGTTTCTAGTGGCCTTTGAGTTAGCTAGCCCACAAAGTAATTAAGTTTCATGTACTCGATAGAGGCATAATGACCTCAGTCCTATGGCACAACTATAGTGTATATTATTCCAATGCGCAGAGCCTATAAGGGAAATAGGAACTATACTACATGGCGCCCAACGTGTTTGGTAAGGCATTAATTTAACGCTAGATACTGAAGTAACTCAGTCGTATTTTTCTCAGAGACCCCTACTCACATACTCCATAAGACGTCTGGAGTGGTTTAGGGTTAATATCCACCATAGCTGAGTAGGACGAAAATCCTATGTATTAGCTGTTTGGTTTGTTCAACGTTGAAGGATACAGTGTTCCAAAATATTGTGCACCTTATCTTTATTTCCTTGAAACTTGTTCTACATATTTCAAAAACAATGTCCCAAAACGAGGATAATAATACCGGGACCGATGAGGCTACGACTGACCAAGTCAGAACAGCTTTTAATCTTACAGGTTTAAATGAAACCGATGAAGGTGTAATAAACATCCATCCAAATTTAAGGAGAGCCATCTCTTTAAAACTTATAAAACACAAGTGAAACACCAAGAGGTGGTTGAACAGTTTTTGTGATAGAGGCACATGAATCTTTTCAAACTGAGGTATTCTATTCATGGATAGTATTCCCAGAATCAAATCGAGTAACAAAAATGTTTCCCTTCTATAAAGAAGCTGAACCACCTGTGGAATATATTCCTTTCGAGGATGTTGAAATTCCACTCACATACCAGGAGCATAAAATCTGGTTTAAAGGCACACGAAAACATTACAATCTCATTACCAGGCTCGGTCCACTAGGTAGACCAGGAACAACATGGCCGATTTTAGTCTGCTACACACCTCATCCTGACATAGAAGAGATGTCTGGCGATGAATTACTCACTCAACTTAAAGAGCTATTAAACATTTACAGACAGTTAGTAAAATATGTCATGCGGACTTTCACAGTCCAACCACCATTAACCATTCCAAATCAAACCCCTCACCAGGGGAATACACTAAAAATTACTCCACAGACTTTACAAGCAGTCATGGGTAAAATGCCCACAAAACGTGAACAAATTCCATTCTGGATAGCTAAAAAAATTACTCAAATCGAAGCAGTATTTCCTAATACTAGCCCTTATGAGAAACACAGAATCCTAGCTATCTGTTTACCAATGGGGATCACACCACATCTGGAAGACTGCACCACTTGGTCTTTGCTGCCATCTATACTAAAACACATGGCGTTCCGTCTGTTGCGGTAATACCTGATGTGCTTAAACAAATTCAAAATGAATTCGGGGCAGAGCCTGCTCTGAATTTAGGTATGTAATTACTAAAAAACTTCGACCAGGTCTCAACAATAATATTAACTAATATTGAAGGGAAGGCAGCATCAGTGGCGATCCGCCAATGCTTAAGGGAATTTGATGTAACAGAACATCAACAAGAACTACCCAGAATAATAGAAAAATCCTATGAAGAATTAGGCAGAGATAGTTTGGGTGGGAAACCAGTTAAACCACAACTGTCTGAAGGTCCTGAGAAGGACTCTATTAAACACAATCCTACATCTTCTAAAAAGAAGTGGGAAAATAGCAAACAACATTCAAAAGAGAAATGTTCTCAATCCCGAGGTAGGTAGGCCTCCTCAAAAGGAGCCCTCTGAAAGGAGGTATAACCTCAGGAATAGGGATAATTTGAGAAAACCTGACAGGTATCAAGATACCGATACACGTTCCTCTCGTACCTTTCAGATATCGTCAAAGACATCTGAAAGATGAGGACGGTCAGATCACAAAGAAGAACACGTGAAGTCCAAAGACGATCAACACATTCAGAAAAACAAACGAAAACCTAAATTCACTAAGAAGAAGGTAGCAGGTCTGAAGATCAGACATGCCGAGAATTCTGAGAACCAAACTCAAGAATGGAGAATGGGTTCAGACAATGCTGGACAATGCAGCAGAAGTAACAATAGCTCGCCAGAACCTGAAGGAACTTCTGGAGATAATGGACTTGAATGAGTACATCACAGTTGAGACTGTAGACACTAGGGTTAGTACTCCACAAAGGTTATATGAAATAACACTCCGGATGGAGGGAGACATACCAAGAAAAGTGAGAGCACTCTTTTGGGAGAAACTTTCAAGGGGTAATGATATACTTCAAGCAGAACAGGACTGGCCACCAGAATTTGTCAGGAAGTGCCCACATGGCGAAAACATCATTATGCCAGCCTTCTCCAACCATGTTCCAATACACCCAAAATATACATATGCCAGGAAATGGGCAGTTGCCCAGGCCCCAGCATTATACAAAAATCATGTCGGATGGGATGGGGACTCACCTCACCACAAGATACAGTTAAAAAATCAACCTACTGCAAAAACGCAGTACCCAATTAAGCAAGAAGCTAAAAAACAGGTCAGGGAGATCTTAGATCAACTTGAATACCAAGGGGTGATTGAAACATGCACCTCTTCGATGAACAATCCTTTGTTTCCTGTCTCCATACCAGACAATACATATCATCTAGTTTTGGATTACAGACACCTGAACACTTGTTCTAAGACATTTGCAGTGCAAAATGCACACAGTACAGCATTAATAAATAACATTGTGCGTAAAAAATATAAAACCACATTAGACATTTCAAATAGTTTCTTTTGTCAAAACATAGCACCTGAAAGTAGGTACTTGATAGCTTTCTCAATAATGGGGAGACAGCATCACTTTTGTCGACTCCCTCAAGGGTTCAGAACAGCCGGGGGATATTCTCAGCAAGAGTAAGAGAGTTACTACATATTTATGATGACGAGGCATTGTCATATGTTGATGATATCTATCTGACAGACGATTACCTGGATAGGCACTTGAACAGGGTGAATACCATTATACTGGGCTTTGCCTCTGAGGGCTATAAATTCAACTTTAAAAAATCCAGAATTGCCCATCTCAATGTCCTTTTCCTAGGATATGAGCTTTCAAGTGAAGGCAAAAGCCTGGCAGCTAACTTTTTAGAAAAGTGTGCACTGCTCCAACCTCCAAAAACGCTGAAAAACTTACAGTCGATTCTAGGTTTCCTGAATTTTGGAAGAGCTTACATTCTAAATTACGCAGAAAGGGTTAAACCTCTCTACGAACTAATCAAACCTGATTTAAAAATCAAAAATTGGACACAGGAACACACAGATATCCTGCGTTCACTTCAAACTGACATGTTTACATCACTTACAAACACGCGTAAATACACGCAATTTAGTGATCCAAATAATTTTTGGTCAATGCGGATTCACCTACTTAACTTTTAATGAAGGTGAAAAAATACCAATTGCATACAAATCACATGTGTATACACAAGCGGAAATGCGCTTCACTTCAACAGAAAAAATTCTGACAGCAGTTCAAACCGCAGTAGCAAAAGAAAGAGCTCTAGCTCAGGGGAAATGCATTATTGTCGTGACTCCGGTATCCGCCTTATAGGCAGTTACAAAAGCGAGCATTCCAAATGCAAAAGTTTTACATCCAAGATGGATACAATGGGTTCATTCTCTTGCTAAAACGGATGTTGAATATGTTTTTGATCCTTATTTAAAAAGACAAGCATTCCTGCAATATGAACATGAATATACTCTGCCAATTGAGATTCTTTCTCTTGATCAGTACAAATTTATAATTTATACTGACGGATCAGCACAACCCGCTGCGGAAAGTAAGGAAGCTTACAGTGCAGCGTGCGCAATCATTAAAGGTCGCATGCGCGATGGTAAATTCCGACCAATGGTCACTAAAACACAATCTCTAGGAGATTGTACAGCTCAGCGAGCTGAACTACAAGCATTCAAATTGGCACTTGAAAATACGGATCACGAATTCCCCACACTTATAGTGTGCGATTCTGTGTTCAATCATATAATGAATATTTACAGAATTGGCTTCAAAATGGTTTCAAAGATGCAAAAGGTGGCACAATAAAGCATAAAATGCTTCAGGAACAAGTAGTTCAGTTGCGAAACGGACTACAAAACACTCACGTGATACACACACTGAGTCATCAACGTGATGGCGTTCACGTTGCAGGGAATTCATTGGCTGACGAAGCCGCGAAGGGGGCTGTGAAAACGGCTTCCATAGCTGCGATCCCTCGTTCAAAAATGAGAATAGACAGTGAGATATTGTTGGCTGTCAATGCACCAAGCAAAGGCAGTGGTGCAACGTTACCTAAACATTTCCACTCAAATACTCATATATAATTGATGCGAACAACGTTCCGTTTGCTTGAATCCCTGGAGTGGGGGATAGGGTAATTCCAAACATGGAACGTAGATTAGGACTACTCCTAGCAGCACATGAAGGGATAGCCTCTGCCCATGCAGGTATTTCTGCCACAGTATCATTATTAAAACAGAGATATTGGTGGCCCGGCATTAGGAAACAGACCAAAACCAATGTTTTGAAATGTGAAATATGCCAGCAGATGAAAGTCTCTACAGTGAAACGTCCTGCGCAGACACCCCGGTTAATTTCAGATAAACTATTAGCTTGTGTTTACCTGGATCACTGCGGTCCCTTGCAAAGGGATGGTAACTATAAATATATCATGGTCGCAGTGGATTCATGTTCAAGGTTCCTATGGATGTGGACTCAGCGCTCGGCTGATGCTCGAACTGTTATCAAAGATTTGCAAGTCTTTATCAGCACATACGCAATTGGCACACTACATTCTGACCAGGGCCCTGCGTTTAGCTCTTGGGCTTACAAAGAAGCCATGGCCAGTTTGGGCATTGCATTGCGGTACTTCTCTCCATTCCATCCTGAGGGTAATTCCGTTGTGGAAAGGAAAAACCGGGACATAAAGCAATCTATAACAGCTAGGGTATTAGGTTTGGGTGATGGGTGGGTAAAACATCTTTATGGAGTCCAATGCTCATTAAACAATTTGCCAAGAAATTCTCTAGGGGGGGTCACTCCATATGAGGTCCTATCTGGGACAAGAATGTGGGTTCCAGATCTCGAATGTAAAGGCAAAGTGGTGGAAAATAAACCATTTGATATCAAAGATCGTTTGGCTGTTTTACAGGACTTAAATGAACTAAGATCGAAAAAAGCAACGTGTTCCTGAAGCCAACCACCACTGGAGAAATTCCAGCCGTCCTAGCAAGACCTGTCTGGATCCCAAATCTTGGGGATCTAGTCAGAGAGAAGATCGCGGACAAGAAGGAATTTGGGCCTTCTTACAGACAATCAGTACCAATCCTAGCCATCCACGGAACAAGAACAGTACTTTTGCCACCTCTTGCTGGAAAAAAGGAGAAAAGATTTGGGTCAATCGACCTCATCAAACGACACTATGTGGCCAATACTAAGCAGTAGGCCTTGTGGACTCCGACCAAGTAGCAGACACACTCCTCTAGCTACTATCCAAGAGGTTCAGACTGAAAGACTCATCACCATCGAGAATTCAGCAATAAGAAATAAGGGACTAAGCTACAATGCTAGGGAACTCATTCCTCATAAAACCCATATGTCGGGGACTTGAATAACTACAGGCCTATCTCTTTGCTGCCATCACCAGCAAAGATGCTGGAAACACTGGTGCAGCGACAACTGACCAACTTTATTGAGAGTAAGGGCATCTTACACGATGCACAATCTGGCTTTCGGTCTTGCTTTAGTACCAAGATGGCCCTTTTGGAGGTGGCTGAGTCCGTGCGACTGGCGGTGGATTCAGGGGCATCCGCGATGCTGGTGCTTCTGGATCTATCGGCGGCATTTGACACCGTCGACCACACCTCGCTGTCACAGAGACTTCAGGAGATGGACATTGGGGGTATAGTGCTGGCCTGGCTGAACTACTACCTGAATAATCACTCATAGAAGGTCGCGCTGCAACCCTTTGTGTCTAAACCAAAACAGCTCTGATGTGGAGTCCCTAAGGGGTCAGCGCTGAGTCCATTCCTGTTTAATCTGTACTTGGCTCCTCTGTTCTTTTTGATAGCCAACTGGGGGGTAAAAGCGATTTCGTACGCTGACGACACCCAGTTGGTCTTTACTTTTAAAGAGCAGATAGAGGACGCCTTTAAGAGTTTCAAGGGCTGCCTGAGAGATATCGCGTTGTGGATGAACAACAACAAACTTAAGCTCAATGCAGGAAAGACAGAGGTGATGTTCTTCAGGAACGAGCAACCTCCAACGCCGGATCTCTGATGGCCAATGGAAATGGGACATCCCCCTCCCCTGCAGACTGCATAAAAAATCTGGGTGTGAAGTGGGAGGCTGATCTTTCATTCTCGGCACAGATACGGCAGGTGACAGCTACCTGCTTCTGTAAACTGAGAAATTTGAAGAAATTTCTGCATTTGCTGCCAGTGGAGTGCCGAAAAATCATAGTACATGCCTTGGTGACATCCAGGCTGGACTATTCAAATGTCCTTTATCTGGGCCTGCCAAAGTACCTAATTAGACGACTTCAGATGGTGCAAAATGCGGCTGCAAGACTGATTAGGCCTGTCCCTTCCCACAGCATGTCTCTCCGCATTTAAAAGAGCTCCATTGGTTACCAGTGGCTAAAAGAATCAAGTTCAAGGCCCTGAAGCTTGCATTCCGAGCCACGCATGGTAACTGCCCCAGCTACCTAAAACACAGTCTACGCGGATATAAGCAGTCTAGATCCTTAAGGTTCAATTCTCAAAAGCTACTCTGCACGCCTCGTTTCAACAAGGCTCGCATGGGGGGCAGATCCTTTACGGTCAGGGCGGCAAAATTGTAGAAGGCCTTGCCAATTGACTTCCGCAACATAAATACCGAGCGCCTTTTTCAGAAAATGGTTAAGGCCTGGCTCTTTAGGGCAGAATAATGGGCCGGGTGTGGCTTTATGGTTCTCCATCTACGCACTGCTGATCGCTTTAGCGCCGGGACACATCTGTTTGAGGTAACTGTTGCGCTCTACAAGTGTCTGTATTATTAATATTATTATATTGAGTTGCATGCAGTTTTATTGTGAAATATAGTGGTTTGTATCGACCAATCTCTGAACGGCAGCTTCGTATCTAGAAATTCTATCTCACACGGGCTCAACTTCACTGTCAACTGTATATTGAATGGATTCTTAATGACGTCTCATTGCCATCCCATAGGATGAAAACATTGTCTATGAAGGTCACCCCCATCACAATATTCTCAGTGTGGTGCGCATTACAATCAGCCCATGCTACTTCTTTCTCCCACCAACCCATGTAAATGTTGGCATATGTGGGGGCAAAGGCTGCCCCCATCGCCATACCTTGTTTTTGTAGGTACACCTTTTTATTAAAGAGAAAGACATTGTGCGTGAGACAGAACAAGAGCATCTTGAGAAGCATCATGGTGTGCTGTACAAGGCTCCAGGGTCTCGACCTTAAGAAGTAACCGCAAGCCTCAATATCATACTCATAGGAGATGGAAGTATAAAGAGAGCAAACATCCATAGTTACCGTAAGATAGCTGCTCCGCCAAGAAATGTCATTAATCTTCCGCAAGAAATCATTTGTATCTTGGATATAAGATGGTAAACTGGTGACATAGCTGTATAAAAACAAGTCTGCAAATCTGGAACTATTTTCTAGTAATGACCCAATCATACTCACAATGGGTCTCCCAGGAGGATTATGCAAACTCTAATGTATCTTTGTGAGGCGAGATATGGCAGGCGTCCTTGGGTAATCTACTTTTCGATATTGATATTCTTCCATGGACAACAGGCCATCATTACTTTTTAACATTACATGATATTCTTTTTGATGGGCTCCAATGGGATCATTTTTTTAAATGTATATATATATGTATATCTATTACCTACGGGCAGTCGCCAGTAGGTATAAACAGGAATGTTTCCATAGGAAGAGCGTTTTTTGACTTGCCTATATCTTTGGCACCGTTTGATAAATCTTCACAAAAGTTTTTTTTTTTAAAGTGCCCCTGTGAGGTAATCTAATTGGCTGTCAACACTTCAAAGGTCAGAAATGAGCAGAAAGAGGCTGAATAAAGGTCAGAAACAAGCAGAAAGAGGCAGAATAAAAGTCAGCAATGAGCAGAAAGAGGCTAAATAAAGGTTTGCAATGAGCAAAAAAAGGCAAAATAAAGGTGAGCATTGAGCAGAATGAGCAAAATAAAGGTGATAAAAGAGCAGAAAGAGGCAGAATAAAAGTTAGCAATGATAAGAAAAAGGCAAAATAAAAGTGAGATAGGAGCAGAAAAAGGCAAAATAATGATCAGCAGCAAGCAGAGAGAGACAAAATAAAGGTCAGAAATTAGCATAAAGAGGCAGAATAAAGGTCAGAAGAGAGCATAATAGGCAAAATAAAGATCAGAAACAAGCAGAAAGGCCAAATAAAGGTGAAACATTTGCAGGTAAATAAATAGAATAAGGAGGCAAAATAAAGGTCAACAACGAGCAGAAAGAGGCAGAATAATGGTCAGAATGGAGAAGAAAGAGGGAGAATAAAAGGTCATAAACGAGCAGAAAGAGGCAAAATAGAGGTCAGCAATGAGCAGCAAGAGGCAAAACAGAGGTCAGCAAAATGAGCGGGAAAGGCATAACAGAGGCAGAAAAATTAGCAGGAAAGGCAAAACAGAGGGCAAAAAACAAGCAGAAAAGGCAAAACAGAAAGAAGAGGGCAAAATAGAGAGCACTCACACACTCACTCACAGACCTACTCAGACACTCTCACATCAACTCACACACCCACTCACAGACTTACTGAGACACTCATGCATTTACTTACACACTCACTGTCAAAGATTAGTGGGTACATTTAGGGAATAAAATGTAAAAACCTTTAGAAATTCAAATTAAAAAAACAAAGGTTACAGGGATGTTATAGTTAGGAAACAACATTAAAAAAACGTAGAAAGTCACACAAAAACAAAGGTTACAGAGATGTCATAGTAACGAAATAGAATTAAAAGAAACCTAAGAAAACACTTAGAAATTCTCTGAAAAACCAAGAGTTACAGAGGCATAATAGTTAGGCTGAGATTTCACTTGTACAAAACTAATTAAATTCAGCAGTTATAGTTGGCTGAGCTAACTATAACTTACGCCCCCACAAGGCTCTGCTTATGACCTGACATCTTACATCATTCATGACATGTTCAGTTACATCACTGATGACATCTCAAATGACATCACGGGTGACATTGTCCTCAGAAGCACTCACACACCCACTCATACCCCTATACAACTTCTCACACACCCACTCACACCCCCACACAACCACTCACATACCCATTTACAGATCCATAGTGTACTCACACAACCACTCACTCATCCATAGAGCTACTCATATAAACAGTAACTGACGCATACAGCCACTCACACACCCACTCACTCACCCATACAGTATATTAAAACAGCCACTCACTCACTGCCATTAATGCAATATCACTGAAGCCATAGGGATTGTGAAACATCCCAGCATCACACATGCAACAAGTGTAGCAAATGTCCCACTCCAATTCAGCAGGAGAGTGGTAAGGGTACATCAAGTACATAGTGAGTGGTGTATTTTAGAATAGTGGTGTGATAGCACATTTTCTGTTGCAGTGGGCACTAAGTTTGAATATTCATGCAGTCTTATGGGTAAAACTATATACCCTACAAATTATTATTTGGGGAAATCTGGTTTCAGTGACTATTTTTCATTTGAGCACCACCAAGTACAGTGTCTTGATTTATTTTGATCCTAATAAAATATTTGTTTCTATCACTATTCAGAATTAGAAAAAAGTGTGCTTTATTGTCCTTTCCTTATTGCTGATATATTTTGAAAAATGTCTATAGTTAATTTACAGGTATTTAAATGTTATTATGTGTTAGAAAAAAACTAACATCCCACAACCTTTACTTTAATTCTCTGTACCCCAGCAAGATTGTCATATGGGTCACTTTTACAAACACCTCTCACTTTGCAGTCAGAGAAATATGAGCAAACGCTTGTTTCCGAATAAGTAGTAATTTGTCAGAGGGCATTGCCTGGCACTCTTCCTTCTTCTTTGAACACACAGCAAATGTGACCAGATAAACACAAAATGTAAAGCCATCTTTATTGCTCATTCACCTTCTGAAGTCCAGCGTGGATAATTTTAGGGGTGCAGCAGTACCCCCGCATGCTGATTTTCAGTGCCTGTGCTTTCTCTAATCACAGTTTGCATTCCAAAAAACTGGGATTCCACACCGAGATTCCAGAGAGCATCAGTCACCCCAGGCCTCTCCTTTTCACCAACTGTGTTTTCTTAAGCTAAGAATAAAAACCACTACCTGTGCCCATGAGACTTGATTGAAGAAACTTAACATGGTGTTATGTATACATGAATTGTTTACAGTGTTTCTTAGTAGGAACATATTTCACCAAAACCATCAAAGATTAACATGTCACTCATTTTTACTCTAACAGTGCAACCATTGTGCATTTTGGAGGCCAAAAGGACAGCTGGGTTTTACTCAGACAGAAATATGAAGAGGGAAACAATACAAATGTCTATGACTTTTGGTGGAGCTGTTAGGGGAATACAGTTGACAAAGCATTGGCAGGGAGATTGTGCTTTGTCTTAAGCTGTTTTTCAGCAAAAAATTGAAATTCAAGTTTACTAGCCAAATATAATTTGGGAATTAGGCTCTACAGATGAGATGACATAGCTTTCCTCATTAAACTTAAAACTGGCTCAACTTTGTGTGAATGTTATACTTCATTGTTGCTGCAACCCTACTTGTGCTTGCCACTTGACCATCCTACACGTACCTCTTTCATGAGGATTCTCTTCCAGCGACGGCATATACTGGGTCCTTTGGAGCAAGGGAATAAGTAAATGTACTTAAGTATAAGCAGATGTTTCCACTAGGATAAAGAAATGTTGCATGATATCATGATAGTATACCCTTGCCTTCACCCCTTATGGAGGAAGATATTTTTTAAAGGTAACAAAACGCAAACTTATAATTAAGCCATGCTGGTAAAACAGTTTAGTGAACAGTAGTGAAATTTATTTCTAAATTCATAAAGCTTCTCAATAGTGTACAAATGTGGGTGTGCCAAATGTATTGACATATTATGCTACTGTTTTTTTATAAAGTGACAAAAATCCTGGTGTAATTTTTTATGCATAATTGTATTTTCAAGTTTAATATTGTTGAATAGTAATGTAACCATTTAGTTTCTAAATATTAGGGTCCATCACTTTTTAAGAATCTCCATGTTGCAAGGTTTTATTCATACAAAAATGTAATTGAACCTTTATTTTTTTATTTGCAATGCAAGTAGTGAAAATACTCTTTTTAACCCAGATGTGTTTGTTGATATTATCGGTTGAATCTTCACTAATAATAATCAAATTTATCTTCAGGTATGATAATAAAATTGGCATAGACTTGGTGTAGAATTAAACTTCAGGAAAAGCAACTTCATTTTTGAATATCAATATTTCTGGCAATTCAGTGACATTTTCATTGGAGCAACTTTTTCTGCACGTGTAGCAAGTATATATGTTGCTTAAATTGAAAAGCTATGTTTGTTGAGCACTACTCTATCGATGTGGAAGAGATTCAGCAGTTATGTGATTAGTATTTGAAGGGCTCAGAAAACAAACCACTATTAGGAAATGTAACTTACACTTTGAGTAATTTACACATGTAATTTACTCTCACACTTTGGAGTAACTTACACGTCTCCACTGCCTGAAAAAGCAGGTAGAGTTAATTTATAAGTGTAAGGCACTACTGTAAAAGAGAAACAGCAGTGAGTCTAGTACTACACATGGACAATTACTGATACTAGAGCACCATCCCACAGAAAATAATTGAAGCAGGGACTTAAAATAAAACCCTATAGGAAATATTGTTAAATAAAAGTAAATTAAATTCTTTAAAATAGTTTAAAGTATAAATACATATAATTTCAAGTTAAAAAGATATAAAAATAAAACATTTATTATTTAACTATGAAATATTTGTGACCTTTTTTGAAAAAGGTAAATAATATAACATAAACTTTTATTAAAACATGAATAGACTACTTTAAATACATTCTAAACATCACTTTTTTGTTTAAATCTGTTTGATGTCAAATGACTGTAAGCACATTTTTTACACATGAAACATTATTGTCAATTGTACAGTACATTATTTAACTTGGCGGATCCTGTCAATTTGCTTCTAGTTACCCGCAATGTCCTGGGTGACCTTGTCACAGTACAGTGTTTATGTAGATATAGTAGTTTCCATTGGACTCAGGCGAGTGCTCCATGCTTCAAAGATTTATGGATACAGATCAAACCAACATTTGCTATGAGCCAGACTAATATCGCAAAAACTTAACGTGTGGTTGCTTAGGGCAACACTTTGCTTTTATTAATGTTGTTTTGACCTCCTTTATGTCGCCATTCAATTTTTTGCGTTCTCACCAGCCCCTGTGATATTATTACTGTTAAGGGTCTATTGTTTCTGGGCATACGGAGTGAGGCATGTAAACATTACGCAGCATACAGAATGTAGTGTGGTCAGACCGCCTAGATTAGAGAGGGGGCTGCAATCTAGAAGCAAAGTTACTTTATGATGAAGAGGGGGAAAAAGGAGAAAGGAGAAATGAGGCCCATAGAGGTCATCGTTTGAAGCCTAAACATGTTCAGAGGGGGGCATGAGTGTGTAAAAAAGGAACCAAGGGATTAGGGCAGAGGTGGGGGAAGGGAAGCAGCAGGGTTCTAGTTTGTAGAGGTGTTCTACCAATGGTTGCCATACATGTGTAAATTTGGTTTCAGAATGTGTGATACAACAAGTTAAGAGCTCCATTGCCATGGTGTGCCATAGACTGGCAAACCATAGCAAGGTAGGCAAGGTCGAGGGTTTTCTCCACTGCAAGGCAATAGTTTGTTTTACTTCCCCCAGCATGTGCAATATCAGACACCAGTCGGTATGCGTCATAGCTTTGAGAGATTGGGAACAGATCCCTAAGATGGTTACCTGTCGCGTATTCGGTATGGGGAAACATCACCGTGTTTTTAATGTGGCTTAGCACCTCCTTCCAAAAGAGGGTGACAAGTGGGCAGGACCAACAAATATGAATGATGGAGCCTGTGGTGGAGTTGCATCACCAACACAGAGGTGAGGTGGTAGGTAACATTCGCAGCAACCATACAGGCATGTATTACCAGCGGGTCACAACTTTATAGGCAGTTTCGAACTCAGAAATGCTTCTATAAATCCTAGGGATCTCAAGCCAAAGCTATGCCCACTGTTCAAAGGGGATGGCATCTGGAACGTCTGAGTGACACTGCGTTTTGTAAGGATGGAGGGGCTCAGGGTTAGAGTATTGTAGAACCTGGTATGAATGAGAGATAAGCCCCTGTGAGCCATCAAAGAAGCGCACCAGTGTCTCAAAGGAGGTGAGCTGACACGTGGCCCCTTGTGTATTAGTGGGTGTGAGCAGCCAATAGCAGAGCTCAAAATATTGTAGTCGTGTGGTGGCGGGGAGGTGATAGTCTTGTGTTCATTGGTCGAAAGTCCTAAAGGTTTCCCCAGCAAAGAGATCACTCATTGTACGACATTCCCCTTCCCCCCGGTCTAAGAAGGAGTAGGGTTGCAGGGCCGGAGGGAAATCGGGGATCCGAGACAACGGGGTGTTGGCGGAAGGGAAGGAGGTGAGACCCCTGGTGACAGCAAGTTTGTCCCATATATCCAGGACTGTTTTTGTAGGGGTGGCATTGTAGGCACTACGTAGTCTTAGCCTTTTCGGCAACCAGGCCAGATCCCAAAGAGGTCTGGATTCCACCGCCCTGTCCATATGAAGCCAATGTTTAAACATCACTTTTAGTATTAACGTACAATAAAAAATATTTTTAACTTATGTTTAACTTTTGTTTTTAATTTGAACTATAAAAAATAATTTTGGTTGTATTTAATATAGTTAAATTAATAACGCTGTTTCGTTTTTTTTCTTTTGTTCTATTTTTAAAATAAATATTACAAAATTACCTTACAATAATAATCAACAGAAACCCATTTTTACTAACTTATTATAAAGCTACATAAACTTTTACAATTTTCCCTCTATAAGACCATGGAGGGATCTCCACCCCAACTGTTGTGTCTATATGTGGCAACGTTTAGGGAAAAGAAAAACAGTTTATTTAACTCAGAATAATTATTAAACATATTTGTAATTTAAATACTTATGTAAATTAATTATATATATATTTGTAAATGCAGAACAACTTAAAAGAATGCTACATCACTTTTTTGAATGAAACCTGTAATTAATTAGCTTAAATAGATCACATTAAATACAAATTATTTTTCTGAAGTTTAAATAAAAACATTGCTTATTACCTAAAGGATTTTTTTATTATTCATTAATGATTATTAAAAGTGATGAGTAGCATTTTTAAAAGCAACTTATTATATTTCAATCAAAAATAGTATTACCTTAATTTATTATTACAAAAACAAATGTTAAATTGTATACCAATACATGTTTTTATATTCAGATTATTAAATATTAACTTATATGTATATTTGTAATATGTTATGTTTGTAATTATTGTAAATTATTACATCTACTTGTTTAAATCATTCTTATGGGATTTTAAGTCCCTACCTTCATTATATTCTATGGAAAGATGTTGCAGTACCAGTGGCAGCCATATGTGGGGCTGGACTTACTCCAGCTCTCAACTGGAGTAACTGGCTACTGTTTTGAGTCACTTTTTGGCTGTAGTTACTTTAGAAGTGCTGTTTGGAATGGCAATGGGCATACATTTTGTGGGTGGGTGCATGTCCCTGCCTAAATCCCTCCCTATCCACATTAAATCCCTCCTTACCCCTCCCTATACCCCTCCCATTTAGCAGTAAGTATGCCCATTTTTCCAGCCACTCCCACTGGTCTCTCCCACATTCACTAACTTACGTGTTTGAGGATTCCTCATAGAAAAGATAAGGTATAGATGAGATTTACACTCATAGGTTTGTGACTAGCATTTTGTACTACTTCTGAAGAAATATAGTAGTACTACTAAACATACTACAAAATGTAGTTTGTAAATAGGCCCTTATGTTTTTTTCAAATAGATTAACCAACAGGACCTCACTTAGGGACCTATTCCCTAACTGCATTTTGTAGTATTTGAAGTAGTACTGCATTGTACGTACTACTAAATGCTAGTTGATATCCTATGGTTGGATAACTTTGCACACACACGTAACAGTAAGGGCATTGTTATTTACAGACTACAATTCTAAAGTTACTACAGTCTTAAAGATATAAAAAAAAGACTCAAATACACATCAGCCCAGCCTTGGAGTAAATCAAGCACCATGCCACTCAGAAGTACTGCAAAACACTCACATATAAAAAACAGTGAAGGCAAGGAGAGAAAATGACACTTCATAGGAACTAGTGTTAAATTAATAACATCATTTTGGCATATTTAATTATGTATTTTGAATTACATGAAATTTAACTTTTATTTACAAAATAGAAAATATTTTAAAATACCTTAACACATAACTTTTAACAATATTTGCTACATATTAAATACAAATAAAATGTTAGAGTGGTAGAACTTAATAACATCATTTTGGCATCTAAATTATGTATTTTAAAGTATATTAAAATAAACGTTTATTTAAAAATAGATTTTAACAATATTTGCAACATTTGTGGTGGGAATATCTTTTCTTATTGTTTAAACATTCTTTATAAATTAAATAAATATGTTTAAATTAATTAATCAATTGCTACACATTTAGTCTAATGCGTTAATGTGCTGTAACATTTTATTTTATCTGTTCTACATTAAAAATGAATATTTCAAATGAATTTACATTTATATGTCACAATTAAATACTGTTAATATATATTTTTAAGGAATAATGAGCTTTAATAATTTCCCCTATGCTTTTCCATAAGGAGATGTCCGCCATGATTGCGGAGAGCTCCACCTTTGTTTGCAAAGTTGCTAATAGTAACGGTGTTCTTGTAAATCCTGTTATTGTAGGCTTCACCCGCTGTTTAGAATGATCGGAGACACCCCAGTTTGCACATCTATGTAAATCTACACTCACAAATTATGATGAGCAAAATATGTGTAGTGTTACACCAAAGTGCAGCAGTAAATTTACACATGAATACAAGTGTATATTTACCTTTGGGAATAGGCCTCTTAAAGTTTACCCATTCATTTGATCATGGTACTCTGGCCCTTCTAAATCTATACATTTAGGCACACCAAGGCAAGATAGGTATAGATATATAGAGCTGATTTTGTGTGTAGCTCTATACCGTATAGAGCTACACACAAAATCAGCTCTATAGTGCCGAGTGAGAAATGACCTTTTCAGATGTGTTTCTTAATCTGCTGAAAGTGCATAATGGGGAAAAAGTTGGCAAAAACCTGCAAAATTAAGCTTATTCATGTACTTTTGAACATAGAGCCAAAAAATGGGCCATGAACGATAAATGGCAAGCACTTCTGAAACAACTGGAAAAGCACAAAGTGACTGCATCACACCCATGATCAGATATAAGCAAATGGTTGGAATAACTATTAGGGGAATTGGAAAAAGCTGGGTGTTGGCCTCTCCCAGATACCAACTCCACTGTTTATATTAAAAACATAATACATTTAAGTGACACATTTGTATTACGGACTTAGACCTGGAAAGGTTCAGCACGAGGCCAGTAACCCTGTTGGGACATTTCTCTTGAGGCAATTGCAATGAGTATAAACAAATAAAAGCCAGCATGGAACCATGTACACCATGGTAATAACAAAAACAAACACAGTTTTACCACATATAACACCATTAAATAGCTTGTGTACCCTTCTTCAAAACAGTGTGTAGTCATGATTAAACACAAAGGTTCAGCCAGGTCAACGAAATTAACAACAAAACTGGCTACATTTCTGCCCACAATGAGGCACAGAGCAAGCAATCTTTGTTGGACAATCTTAGAACATACACCTCTCAATCAGAGAATGTAAGTATTTAACCAGTGGTTTATAACCGAGGCAACAGAGGTGTCAGAGTGCTTTTCATTTTTGTTTTGTTTGTTTAAATTTGTTTATTGAGATTTTTACATTTCCTGTTACAAGTTGCTATTGCATCATTAACATGTTATATCATACATTTGGTTATTATTATTTTTACCAGTGTAGTCAGCGATCTCCTCATACATCAATGCAACTTGGATAAGATAGCTTACAAAAGTCCAGGAGTTATCTTCTAGTTTGACTCAACATACTTTAATATGTTATGTGATTTCTTGTTGGCCATGTATCCCGGGGGTGTGGATTGGTGTTTCGCCCTCACCTCTACCCTTGTATGTCACCTCTTATATGGTTCGTGACTGTATTCCCTGGCGGGTTTCGGAAATGCCAAAGGGGGACAAACAAAACTGTGAACTCTGGTAGGGAAACCGGGTGTAAGGGAGGAGTGGGAGCGGTCGTCAGAGTGCTTTTCATGATAGAAAATAATGCTTATTTAAATGTGTTTTAGTTACCATAATTAGACCTGAATTTAGCATTATTGGGCTCAGCTCGCCCACACTGACATTCATTTTAAACCTTCTGAAGATAAATGCAGAATTCATGTTTTGTGACAGGGTGTTCCTATGTGCATGTTTTTGTTCCTGTGTTCTCCTACTGAGAAAAGGAGCAAAATAGAGTTCAGCTATTGTGATGTTTTTCTACTATTGAATGAAATTAATTAATTTGTGCTCTTCAAGAAGGAACCATGTTCTGAGTGTTCCTGTATTTCCAACATATTCAAGGTCAATTATTCAGGACTGCTCTAAGCAGTTCAATGTTTCCTGTGTTCACTTCTTACACAATGTCACAATATTTTTTATTTCCTATATTTAATTATGCATGCAAAATAAGTGTTCCTAATTCTTTTTGGTTTCTTGTTTCATGTTTCATTTTAATATGAATGATGATTTGTTGTTAGCCGTCTTATCTCATACCGTTAAGAATGTATCTCTCACTGTCTAAAAACCTATATAATGTGCCCTTTTTGAGAGATGTGTAAAGAAAAGATACTAAGGTAAGTAATTGACGTGAATATTGTTTATTATTCTCTAGAAGTGTCCTCAGTCTTGCCTCACAGGACCAAGGTGCCGATCACAATCCGGTAAAAACCGGGTACGAACCGTCGGACGGAGCATATTCTCCGTCCGACGCGTACCCGGTCGTCAAAATATACAAACATGGAATTACGATTCGCACGGGTACACCATTACCGTACGAATCGTAAAAAAGACCGACCGAACAAAAAACACCTACCAATGCGATCCGGGAAAGCGCCGACCTGACGTCGGGACGCACGCAGCCAGCCATTCACGACCCAGGAATCACGATTCGCACCGACGTCACCCCGCACGGTCAATATTTTGCGGCACCCAAAAACTGCCGGGAAATCAGGACGACGCGAACAAGGACCACCAGTACGCGACGGACAGACGGCGACGCGAACAAGGAGGACCAGTACGTGACGGACACACAGGACGACGCCACCAAGGAGGACCCGTACGCGACAGGACGACGCGATCAAGGAGGACCCGTACGCGACAGGACGACGCGAGCAAGGAGTACCAGTACGCGACGGACAGACATGGACCCGAACCTACGAGTCATCCCTGCCCTCATAGCAGTACACCTCCTCTACAGGTTACGACGCAGACGCCGCAGAAGGTCAGAATAACTAAGGGAGGGGGGAAAGTGGGGTGGGGTGGGGGTGGCACGACCAGGGCAGGCCACAAAACAACCACATGAGTGACACACTACACATGGCCTGGACATACCTGACTCCCATGCCCTGGTCACCACGAGGGGGTGGGGGCGTGTCCTGATAATCCAGCGACCGCCACAACGGAAGTCCGTCACCACGCGAACCGGCAACACAACCAGACAGGTACATCCCGTACCCACGCCTGAAGAGCGTGGGTACGAGTCGGACCACGCCCACACACGTCACCCCAACAATGGCGGGACGGATCGCACCCACGTGGCAAAGGCCTGGGTACGGGCCGCACAAACATCACATAGCGTGGGGACGGATATGTACGGACCCTACCCCCAACCCGTATGCAAGGAGCGTACCCCCCAGCCCAACAGTGCAAGTACGACCCGTACCCCCACCCGCGGACGTACGGAGCGTACCCCCAGCCCAACAGTGTAAGTACGACCGTACCCCCACCCGCGGACGTACGGAGCGTACCCCCAGCCCAACAGTGTAAGTACGACCCGTACCCCCACCCGCGGACGCACGGAGCGTACCCCCAGCCCAACAGTGTAAGTACGACCCGTACCCCCACCCGCGGACGTACGGAGCGTACCCCCAGCCCAACAGTGTAAGTACGACCCGTACCCCCACCCGCGGACGCACGGAGCGTACCCCCAGCCCAACAGTGTAAGTACGACCCGTACCCCCACCCGCGGACGTACGGAGCGTACCCCCAGCCCAACAGTGTAAGTACGACCCGTACCCCCACCCGCGGACGCACGGAGCGTACCCCCAGCCCAACAGTGTAAGTACGACCCGTACCCCCACCCGCGGACGCACGGAGCGTACCCCCAGCCCAACAGTGTAAGTACGACCCGTACCCCCACCCGCGGACGTACGGAGCGTACCCCCAGCCCAACAGTGTAAGTACGACCCGTACCCCCACCCGCGGACGCACGGAGCGTACCCCCAGCCCAACAGTGTAAGTACGACCCGTACCCCCACCCGCGGACGTACGGAGCGTACCCCCAGCCCAACAGTGTAAGTACGACCCGTACCCCCACCCGCGAATACAAGGAGCGTACCCCCCACCCCAACAGTGTAAGTACGACCCGTACCCCCACCCGCGTATGCATGGAGCGTACCCCCCATGCCAACAGTGTAAGTACGACTCGAACCCCCACCCACGAATGCAAGGAGCGTACCCCCCTGCCCAACAGTGTAAGTACGACCCGTACCCACACCCGCGGACGTACGGAGCGTACCCCCACCACACCAGTGTCAGTAGACTCGTACCCTCACCTCCAATGCAGTGTGCGTAACCCCACCGTGTATGTGCCAAGCGCACATATCCAGAAATCGGAGGTGTGTGTGCAGAGTCCACCCAGCAGTGCCCTGAGACAGGAGTGGTGGGTGTGGAGTCCTCCCAGCAGTGCCCTGAGACAGGAGGGGTGGGTGCCCATCACTCCCAGCAGTGCCCTGACACAGGAGGGGTGGGTGCAGAGACCTCCCAGCAGTGCCCTGAGACAGGAGGGGTGGGTGTGGAGTCCTCCCAGCAGTGCCCTGACACAGGAGGGGTGGGTGCAGAGTCCTCCCAGCAGTGCCCTGACACAGGAGGGGTGGGTGCAGAGTCCTCCCAGCAGTGCCCTGACACCAGGAGGGGTGGGTGCAGAGTCCTCCCAGCAGTGTCCAGACCCAGGAGGGGTGGGTGCAGAGTCCTCCCAGCAGTGCCCTGAGACAGGAGGGGTGTGTGCAGAGTCCTCCCAGCAGTGTCCAGACCCAGGAGGGGTGGGTGCAGAGTCCTCCCAGCAGTGCCCTGAGACAGGAGGGGTGGGTGCAGAGACCTCCCAGCAGTGCCCTGAGACAGGAGGGGTGGGTGGTGAGTCCTCCCAGCAGTGCCCAGAGACAGGAGGGGTGGGTGCAGAGTCCTCCCAGCAGTGCCCAGACACAGGAGGGGTGGGTGCAGAGACCTCCCAGCAGTGCCCTGAGACAGGAGGGGTGGGTGGTGAGTCCTCCCAGCAGTGCCCAGAGACAGGAGGGGTGGGTGCAGAGTCCTCCCAGCAGTGTCCACACCCAGGAGGGGTTGGTGGTGAGTCCTCCCAGCAGTGCCCAGAGACAGGAGGGGTGTGTGCAGAGTCCTCCCAGCAGTGTCCAGACCCAGGAGGGGTGGGTGCAGAGTCCTCCCAGCAGTGCCCAGAGACAGGAGGGGTGTGTGCAGAGTCCTCCCAGCAGTGTCCAGACCCAGGAGGGGTGGGTGCAGAGTCCTCCCAGCAGTGTCCACACCCAGGAGGGGTGTAACACATGTGTGTGATGCCACAATTACCCACATCCATACTGCCTACAAGGGAACATGTCCCCATGAACTCATGTCAACTGACTCCACACACAAGTACAGTGATCACCAAGGATGCCACGAATGTTGCAGGTGGAGACATGGCCATGCATGCATGGCCAAAGTAGAAGGGCTCCGTCACACACACAGCTCATGTACACACAGCTCTGCGCTAAACATTGGGAACACCCTGCAGGGAAGAAACTGGGTACACAGAGGAAGGAATACACCCTGGGACAATTGAACCATGCAGTAACTGCTGACATGACCTAAGGAAGTTAGCCAACACCTTGTGATGGCACACAGATCCTAGGGTGGCCCCAAAGAGCAGAACACTACTACAAATCCCACACACCCAAAGCCTTAAACACCACCCAAAACAATGTAGCAGCCCCACCCACACCAATACCACCATAGCAGGAGTGTGATAATGAAAAAAAAAATAAGCTTTATTCAGCATGAGCACAATGTCCGTGGATCAAAGGCAGTTCAAAGTCAACAAAGGCCATAGGGCAGTCAATTATTCCCAGCTGCATGGGGGACACAGTGGGATGTGTGTCCCCTACCTTGCCTGCACAGTCAAATGGCATCGTCTTCCATACTGGTGAGGGCATCAGGGGGGGGGGAAGCAACAGGCACCGCAGGGACATCAGGGCAAAGGGGCGGCGTTGTGGGTGCAGGGATGGAGGACTCAACCACAGGGGGTGTGTCATGGCCAAAGGCGGAGGCCAGGATGGCACTACACACCTTAGCAAGGTCCTCCAGGGAGTCCCCTGCACCCGAAGTGACCTCAGGCCCCAAGGAGGGGGGGGGTTCAGAGGGATGGGTTGCAGCGCCACCGGGGGAGGGTGGAGACAGGGGGGGAGACTCAACCACCCTGACCGAGGACTTCCTTGACCGCTTGCGTGGTGGCGTAACTGTGGGGCTCAGGGACAGAGCGGCCATGAAGGAGTCCTTGGGGGAGATGTGGCCAGGAGAGCTGAGGGGAGGGGATTTGGAGGGAGTGGATTGTGTGGAATGCGGACTCCCACTCTGGCTGCGTGTCACACGTTTGCCCCCCGACCCAGTGGGTGTGCCTATCTCACCCTGTGTGTGCGTGTCAGGAGGAGTGCGGTGGACCTTCCCTGCTGGTGTGGTGCCTGTGTCTGTTGTGGTGGGTGCATGCCGACGTCTGGGTGTACGTGGGACAGGCATGGAAGTGGGAAGTGTGGATGGGGCAGGGGTAGGTGGGGGGAGGTCGCGCTGCAGGAGACCCACTGCTGCAGTCAGTGTGGAGTCTAGGGACCTCAGCAAGTTGCGTTGGTCAGCCTGCAAAGAATGAATGCCCTCCAAGAATGCCTCGATGTTGGTGAGGGTTTTCCCGTGGGAATGGAAGACATTCAGGATCGCAGCCTGACCAACCTGCATTTGCCGCTGGATGTCCATAGACTCAGCATTGGCGGCAGCAGTGGAGACAGGGGCAGGGGGTGCGGTGCCTGGCAGGAAGGAGACATGCGGTGACCGGGCACGCTGGGAAGGGACACGAGCAAGTGGGAGGCGGTTGGTGGGAACTGAGGGGGCGGTGGCAGGTGTTGTTCCACTGTCAGCTGCTGGTGCAGCCTCCGCCAACTCTGAGACATCCTCCTCGGACCTGTCAGCTTCGTAGTCTGATGTGCCAGTCGACAGGTCCTCGGCCACACTATCCTCCGCCTCTGTCCCACTCGATGTGCCAGCCCCGATGTCACGGCTGCCACTGGTGCTCGGTCCCTCCGCCTGGTCCGTGTCCATGTCTCCCTCTGTGTCCCCCGACGATGCTGTGGGCAGGGTGGAGAGACAGAAATTAATCAGACACCTGTACACATCTGTCACATGAGTCCAATCTACATAGTCAACATTGCATAGCCTGAAGAGGCAGATCCCTAACATCTGCAAAACAAGGTACCGATGTAGGGCATGAAACACAGTTGGTTGAGCCACCATGCCACTGAAATACCATGGAGAGCATGAGACAATAGCTGATGACAGGAAACGGAGTCTGACATAGCACCCAGGCCCTGGGGACAATCCTGCACTGCCTCTGCACCACACAGCGTTTGTGAAAATACCTATGACCAGGGACAATATCCATGAACTTGAGACACATGCTGCATAGGTAATGCTGCAAACATGCCCAACATAACTCGGTCACTGCACCTTGCGTGTGTGTCCAGTAACATCACACACTGTCCAGACCCAGCAATTAGGAATCAGGATTTGACACATAGGCATTGCCCGCCCCAAGCAACCCCCACACGATGCTAATTGCTGAGACACAGGTGGCACCGACATCTCATAGTCTGGGTGATAAACACAGTGGCAGGCAAAAGGCAAGATTGGACGCAAAACAGCAAAGGTGCGCCTGTACAAATAATGAGGTACCAGTGCCCATCCTCAGATGAGTATAACAAGACACACAGGCACTGGCAACTGTGAGTATGAAGAGGGACAATCAGGTCAGGCTGCACAGTGGACACCTGTACATAATAGCACATCTATATACATGGTGACAGGGGACAATGGCACAGAGCACAACCTACGCTGTAGACAGTGAGAGTGTCCACGTTGATGATGACACAAACAACACTGAGGATAAGGTGCCCCAGGGGACAGTATTGGGCACGCAACTACATGCTACTGAATGGGAATGACTGCTACACACGTCACCATCCCTGCACTATGCGTAGCGCACACTCATGCACATCATGTCACAGGCCACTACATAGGACATGCGCGCTGTAAGGCATGACACATGAGAGACCAACTCCCATGTCTGGAGCCAGCATCAGTGCCAACTGACATGGAACCCACATGCAGTGAACTTGACAGTTCACAGGCAAGGTCCCACAACCTGTTACCCACCACCACCACCCATGATGCTACAGTCATTGTTCTCGTGGACAAAGCGCCAGCCTACATTACCTTGTGAAGGAGTGAATACACACAGACCAGGGAACACATTGCAAGGAGGGGAAGGGTGGCAGGGGCGCAGCGCTACACTTGGGCAAACTGGATGGGCACAGCACCTTTAAACCCTGCCAGTGAATTAATGCCACTGTGCCCTTACAAATGCCGGTGACACACAACAAACGCACATGTACCTACCCCCTTCCGCCTGCTGCATCGCCTGTAAGCGCCTCTCCAGGTCTGGAAAGACCACCGGCAGCACACGCCTGTGGAGGTGGGTCAGACGGCGGCGGCCGCGGTTCTTGTGGCTCTCAGGTGAGTCCCCCAGCAGGAGCCGTGCAATCCTCCGCGTCCAGCACCGGATATCCTGCCAGCGTTTCCTCACCTGGGACAGGCTCCGCCTCCGACCATCCACACGCCTCACGGCACTGACGGCGGTCAGCCAGATCTGCTCCTTGGCAGTGGCGCCTACCTGTGAGGAAGTACAAGTGACACCACATCAATACACCAGCCACATGTCACAGAGAGACATATGTGAACATAATAGCTGGTTACTACATGGCATGTAATGCAGCCAACGCATTGCACCTCTGTCATAGGGACATCATCCTCTGGTGAGGGAAAAGGCAGTACGTGCCATAGTGGGTACTCAGGTGGAATGATGGCAATGTCACAATCAATGATCAAGGCTCACACTGTGCATCACACCCACCCCTCCTGTCTCAGGGCACTGCTGGGAGGACTCTGCACACACACCTCCTGTCTCAGGGCACTGCTGGGAGGACTCTGCACACACCCCTCCTGTCTCAGGGCACTGCTGGGAGACATCAGGCACCCCCCCCCTGGTACCCCCCCGACAGTACATGGCATGTGTGTCACACCGGGTCACAATGCCTGAAGACACAGTCACAACATAGGGACAGTCTGTGGCAGTGGCCTATGCACTCACCTGATACCCTGGTCGCCCATACAGCATGGGGTACTGTGGGAGGATCACATCCAGCAGAGCCATGTTCTCCTCCAGGGTGAATGGCTGTGTCCTCTCCACAGCCCTTGACATGGTTCCAGGGAATCAGTAGCAGCAGCTTGGTCGACAAATGCAAAGATGTGCAGGCAAGTAATCCCTCATGGGACCTGGCTGCCTTATATGTGGCCTTCTGCCCAGTCTCATGCACAGGAGTACAGAGTGATTGGTCACTCACATTTGCATCCTATGTTTCCACCAATCCCTTCAAACCTAGCAGTCTGTGGGTTCTCTATCGGTTTCATTCTCCTGCATGATGTCAGCCCCACAAACACATTGCAACAAAGTAGAAGAATTCCAACTGACTTCTGCTGTGCACCTTCCAGAACAAAATCGAAATTTGAACCTGGCCGCCATTACAACCAGCATGCATGTAGGCCTTAATACTTGTCCCCTATGTAATTAGGAGAATCACACACAGGTACGGTGCGTTTCCGGGCCCTAGGGCACCCCAAATGCATGGCAACGGCCCGTACATGCATGCCTACGTTCAAAATCACTATGGGTCTGCACGCGTATGCGTACACGTAGTGGTACGGACTGTACAAATGCATGTACGCTCACTATCACTATGGGTCTGCACGCGTATGCGTACACGTAGTGGTACGGACCGTACAAATGCCTGTACGCTCACTATCACTATGGTTCTGCACGCGTATGCGTACTCGTTGTGGTACGGACCGTACAAATGCCTGTACGCTCACTATCACTATGGGTCTGTGTACCCGTAGTGATAGTGAGCGTACATGCGAGTGTACGGTCCGTACCACTACGTGTACGCATACGCGTGCAGAACCATAGTGATAGTGAGCGTAGATGCGAGTGTACGGTCCGTACCACTACGTGTACGCATACGCGTGCAGAACCATAGTGATAGTGAGCGTACAGGCATTTGTACGGTCCGTACCACAACGAGTACGCATACGCGTGCAGAACCATAGTGATAGTGAGCGTACAGGCATTTGTACGGTCCGTACCACAACGAGTACGCATACGCGTGCAGACCCATAGTGAGAGGGCCGTACACTCGCATGTACGCTCACTATCACTATGGGTCTGCACGCGTATGCGTACTCGTTGTGGTACGGACCGTACAAATGCCTGTACGCTCGCCATCACGATGGGTACACATACGGCAGCACTCCCACAGTGATTGGGGAACATACACAGGCCCTCTTAGCAGCAGTACGCCGGTTTGTACACATCACTGTGGTGATAGTCGACACACAGGTAGGAATAGGGCGGACATACTTGTCCATGGATGGACATACTTGTCCAGGAATGGACATCAAGGCATCGTCTGTGCATTACTACATGTGTGGGGCACAGGTGTGACAGGCTGTGATGTGGAACATGCCTCCTGAGTGGAGGAGGCACCAGATGTATGATGAGATGTGTACAGGTGTACTGTGTGAGGGTGCAATGTGTGCCAGGCATGCCCTTGACTCCTTTGACATGTGTGCATGTCGTACTGCGCACTTGGGGTGAGCGTCACTGGCATGGCACGGACACCAACACACGGAAGTGTCCCATGATGCCCGGTACAGGGGTCATGACACCTGACTTGTCACTACCCACAGTGCACAATGTGACTATGTCATTTATGTGTCCGGGATTTACATCAGGTTGATGTTGTAGCACCCTCAAAAGCTGCAGCCGTTGCAGCAACCAACATGTGTCTGTGTGTAGATTGTCATTGCACACTGTTCCGCACACCATGCCACATGTGGTATCTGATGTGAGGTGCACATGTATGCATGGGACACGGAGTAGCGTGACAAGGCCATGTCAGCATCCTCACAAGGAATGTGTGGTGAGTCATGACATGTGCACCTTCATGGCAAGGTGTGTGGGCAGGCCTAGTGTAATGTCATGTGACCTGTGGCTCCGGTGTTCCGCTACCAGTCTCTACAATCGGCATCCTACTTCTGCTGATGTGTGGGTGTATGTCACTTCTGTCTTGCGTCGGGCTGTTCACTTGCACTGGGACACAGCTATTCCCATGGCGTGGCATGGGGAGGTTCTCAATCACCGTGTGTAGCTGGGTCTTGGAAGGAGTGTCACCTTGCATCCATACGTGTCCTGGGCATGTAGCACATGCCTGACTCCCTATGTGGCATGTGTGTATTGGCAGATTTACATGTGCTCAGTAGACATGAGTTGTTCTCGTAGTGCACTCACTCTTCCTTGTCACTTCCAAATTACTGCAGAGCGCCTCCTGTTGCCCGAAGAATTCCAGACTTGGCCACCATGCAGGAGAATGACAGGATCCGGCTCTACCGCTTCACCCAACCGTTGATTCTGGAGCTGACGGCGAGACTGGCACCACACCTGCAACCGCAGCACAGGTATCCTACGGCACTGACACCCCAGCTGAAGGTAATGGCTGCCCTACATTTCCTTGCCACGGGTACCTTCCAATATACCATAGCTCATGTTGGTGGCATGTCCCAGAGCATGTTCAGCGGTGTGCTGCATGATTTCTTGGAGGCCATGTTGATTCACCTGGATGACTTCATCAAGTTCCCAACCCCTGAACAGATGACTGAGGTCAAACGTGGTTTCTATGCCCTGGGAGGGATGCCCCATGTCATTGGGTCCATAGATGGGACACATGTAGGTTTGGTACCACTACACGCACGGGAGGTGGCGTACCGCAATCGCAAGCACTACCACTCCATCAATGCCCTTGTGGTGTGTCTGTCCAACATGGTGATTTCACATGTCTGTGCTCGTTTTCCAGGATCAGCACACGATGCCTACATCATGAGGCGTAGCGGGATGCCTGATATGATGATGCAGCTGCGCAACGAACGTGCATGTGTTGTTGGTGGGTACAGTCTGTCTGTCCTGTATTCTGTTTGGCCGAGCAGCACTACCGCTTCGCCTGTTCTAACGATATCCATGTGCTTTCCATTTAGGGGACGCTGGCTATCCCAACATGCCTTGGCTGCTGACACCTCTCCGCAACCCCATCACGCCGGCCCAGCTCCGCTACAACACCGCCCATGGCCGGACAAGGCGAGTGATAGAGAGGACGTTTGGCATGCTGAAGAGCCGATTCCGGTGCCTCCACAAGACCAGCGGCGCACTCCCATATGCCCCGGCGAAGGTCTGCAAGATCTTCATGGTCTGCTGCATGCTGCACAACATGGCAGTTGAAAGAGCTGTGCCCCTCATCCTGGATCAAGATGACGAGGACCATCCACCCGTGGAGGACGAAGGGCTTGGCAATGGGGCTAGTGATGTGGAGGATGTGGAGCCGCAAGAGGACATCCGGACTCGGCTCATACGCGACTTCTTTGCTTAGTGGTGAGTACCAGGGTCTGAGTGTGCACGCATTGGTCCCCGTGTGGCATGCGTTGTGATGTGTGTCTCCACCTGCATGTATGGCACGTGGGTCAGAGGTGTGTGTGGGTGTGTCACTGGAGTGATGGTGGCAGTGATGGTAGTATTTCCCCAGACATAATTGTGACCTAGCATGTTGTCATACATACATGTGTCGAGTACATGCACATGCAAGTGGCTGTGCTTCTTGTGGCTGACTTCTTGTGTGTCTCTCTTCCCCAGGTACCTGCGCATGCCGTTTGCTGGTTGCATTGTTGTGGCACTGCTATTCCTCATGTACATGGCATCGTGGGCTGACTCAGCGTTACAGGCACGGACACGTTTGGAAGTCTCCATGGGGTAAGGGATGCATCTGGGGTGTATTGGGTGTGGCAGTTGTTCACGATGTGTGCACACTGCCCCGGTCGGGGTTTGGGTCCTCTGCAGACATGTGGCATCCCCATGGGACACGACATGCAGCTGGGTACACCTGAATAGATGGGCTGCCTGGTTGTCAGTCATCAGTGATGGGATGGTGGATTGTGATGAAGGCATCAATGTGTGTGACACTGCCCTCGGACACATACGGTTAACATTGTCTTGACATGGCGTGGGACTTCCACATCAGCGGATGTATGGTGTATGGCAGGCTCTCCGTGAGCAGCTGTGGGTATTTAGCTATTATCCGACACTTGTGTGCCAGTTCCATGGCTATCACGCATTTGTGCTGCAGAAGGGGGGTGCCAGTGTTGGAGCCACATGTTACTCCACATGATGTGTTCATGTGTACTTCAAGTTGCCTCTGCAATCCCAAACACATGACTATTAAAGGTGTCCCTATGCCTCCAAGGTGCCTCTTCTCAGTCAATGCTGGTGTGTTGGCACGGTGCATCCTGCATGTCTGGCATGGTATTCCCTGATTGTGGCTATGTGTCAATGTGTCGAGTGGCAAGATGCAAGCTGTGTGTGTGTGCTGCGACTGTGTAATGGGCATGATGTCCATGACTGTGTGGGTATTGTGACATGTGCCATCCCCATGCATCCAACGTTGTCCATGACCCCATTCTCTGCATCCACCGGACTCAAGCTTGCAGGACATGGTTCTGCCACCTGTCTACACGTACCTGGGTGCCCCCCAGGACACGGGCCAGGATCCCTGACCTCTGCGCATGACTGTTGCTGTACTCAATGTGTCTGTCAGCACGGTTGTTCGGCCACCCCCTCAGCTGGTTCTGACCATCACGGGTGTGTATGGTGCTCCATGTCTGTCTTGCCTAATACACTGTGACCCATGTGTCCTGTGCCAGACTCAGGCCCCAGGGTGTGGATGGTTGAAGACAAAAGATGACTCATGCATGTTTAGACTTTACATGACACATGTTAGGTAATAATGCAACCAGCAGGCATCTACTCTTCATAGTGTGATTTATTATTGGGGGGGGGGGACAAAGTGAGGGGCTTTCCGGGAGTTTGGAATCCAAAGTTCAGTAGGGGAGTTGGTGTCCTTGCCATTTGAAATCCTCAGAGTCCATGCCACAGTCTTTGTCAACATTGGTCAGCCAGTGACCAGCAGGGCCATGTGGCAGATAATGTCTCTTGATGCTGTGATGCTGTTGCTCCAGTGGGCCAGGTGCCAGGCCAGGTGTCCTGGGAGATGGTGATGTAGCAGCCACCCTCACGGTCCTTTCCGTGGACGACCCGGCTTCCTGCGGGGAACCTCAGCAGCAGGCCGTGACGACGTCTGGGATGCTCCGTCGGATGTTTCCTCCTCCTCCTCATGATCCCTCCCTGTGGGTGGTGATGTTCTCCGCCTTCTGGCACAGGGAGGGTCGGCCATGGTGTCGGCCATCCGACGGAGTTCAGCGTGAATCCCCTGGGACGCCGTCACTTGCTCAGCCTGTCTGTCCTCCATCCTCCGTTGGTGTAGCTGTAGACAGGCTATTAGCTCCGCATGTTGCTGGGCCTGCTGGACCTTGATCCCCTCGAGGACGGACACAACCTGGGCCATGCCCGTGGTGTCCTGCCGGTATGAGTCCAGGATGTTACGGACATGGGAAAATACCGGATCCCCAGCCAACTGGTCAGGCTCGCGCCTCCGCCGCTCTCCACTCCCACCACCCCTGCCCACTTGCGTCTGGCCTGCACTTGTGGGCACATGGGGTCTCCGGGACCCCTGAGGGGTGGCATTGGCGTTGTCGCCTGCCTCCTCCTGGGTGCCCGGGACACCGTGTCCCTCCTGGCGAGCCTGGCTGCATTGTGGTGTTGGGGCAGGGATCCTGGGTGTCTCCTGGGATGTGGCAGGAGTGGGGGTGGTGGTTGGCACGGTTGTACCTGACGCAGGTGCTGCAGGTGGTTGGACACCAGAGGGGCCAGGTCGGTCGGGGTCGTCCGCAGAGTGGTGAGAGTGGTCGCTGCCGGTGGGATCGGTCTCCTGCAGATCCGGGTCCTGTGAGTGTTCCCCCCCAGTGTTGGGGGGTGCAGCACGACGTTGACCTGTGTGTGAGAGAGACAATGTTACTTTTGATCCATGCAACATCCATGTTTCATCCGTTACAAAGTTGGCACATTTCCTCTTGGAATTAGGATCTGTCTTGCATTCCACTCACAGTGCACTTGTGCATGTGTGTGTCCCTTGGGCACCAATTTGGCCCCTTTAACTATGTGTGGCACAGTCTTACTTGCTGCGTCAAGTGTGACTGCAGTCAGCAGTGGAGTGTGCATGTGTGCCGAGCTATGCGTTTGCGCCTTCCTTGTAGCACTGTACATGTGCACATGGAGTGGATCCACACACTCATATGATGCAGGTGGCTGTCCTTGTGCTCGTGTACAGGTTGTAACATGGCCCTGCGTTTTGCCATGATGAAGAGGGGGGGTTCTGGCACTGGGCACCCTTGTCTACATGCACGCAGTCCACCTGCTGACGAGCAGACATTCCCACACACCAAAGGACTGATTTGCTCTCCCTGTGTCTCCCTCCTTCTCTGTCCCCCTCTCCCTCTTCCTCTCTGTCCCCCTCTCCCTCCCTCTGTGTCCCCCTCTCCCTCCCTCTGTGTCCCCCTCTCCCTCCCTCTGTGTCCCCCTCTCCCTCCCTCTGTGTGTCAGCCTCCTCCCTCTGTCCATCTTCCTGTGTCTCCCTCCCTCTGTGTCCCCCTCTCCCTCCCTCTGTGTGTCAGCCTCCTCCCTCTGTCCATCTTCCTGTGTCTCCCTCCCTCTGTGTCCCCCTCTCCCTCCCTCTGTGTGTCAGCCTCCTCCCTCTGTCCATCTTCCTGTGTCTCCCTCCCTCTCTGTCCCCCTCTCCCTCCCTCTCTGTCCCCCTCTCCCTCCCTCTCTGTCCCCCTCTCCCTCCCTCTGTGTGTCAGCCTCCTCCCTCTGTCCATCTTCCTGTGTCCCCCTCCCTCTCTGTCCCCCTCTCCCTCCCTCTCTGTCCCCCTCTCCCTCCCTCTGTGTGTCAGCCTCCTCCCTCTGTCCATCTTCCTGTGTCTCCCTCCCTCTCAGTCCCCCTCTCCCTCCCTCTGTGTCCCCCTCTCCCTCCCTCCGTGTGTCACCCTCTGTCACCTTGGCCCAGCTTCCTGGGCACACACTGTTAGCAGATCTTTGAGTGGCCCTTGGCCTGTTGATGTGAGTTTGTTTCTGATCTCCAGGCACCCATTTTGTCTGCTGTGTGTCTGTGCGCTGCTGCTGTGGTGGTGTGTGCTGCCACTCTTTCACACTGTTGGCTGTTCATTAGCTGCTGGCATGTGCAAAACAGTGCCTTCACCCCCATGTGTTGATGCAAGGCATCCGCCATTTGCTGGCAAGTCATTCCTGTGTTGGGACACAGTGTTTGTCTGGCTGTGACCTAGGCCATATGGGCAGAGGGCATTGTTGTCTGCTTTGGAGTCGCACTATGTGATTCTTGGTGCCCACACTCCCGCCATCCGGGTTACCGTGTCATGTGTTGTTGTCTTCTGTGGCCTGTGACTTGACATTGTCCAGCTGGGTGCATGGGGCATGGTGGCAGCAGTGGCATGTGCCTGCTCATGGAGTGTGGTTGAGTAATGCGATGGCTTGTGGTGTTTGCGTGCCTGTTATTAATTTTGGTTGTGGTTGCAGTTCCCCCCATGTGAGGTGCGTTGTTTGTGTACTCACCCGGGTCTCGGAGTCCTTCTACTCCTTCAACTGCCTCCACCGGCAGTATGGCCATCACCCTCTCCTCCCAGGGATGGTACTGTACGGGTCTGCGGGAGGGCCCTCCTCCGGTGGCGTTGGCCTGGTCGTGTTCCTCCTGTCTCTTGGCTCTGACCCTCCTCCGCAGATCGTACCACCTGTTCTGGCAATCCTGCTTGGTCCTCCTGGTGTCCGCAACAGCATTCACAGCATCGACGATGGTCTGCCACATGGCTGTTTTGGCTGCCTGGCTGGTGCTTCTGACCAATGTTCCAAAGATCTGTGGCTCGACTCTGAGGATTTGATCAACAAGGACCTCCAACTCTCGGTGACTGAACTTTGGATTCTTGGTAGTGGGCATGGTGAGGGGTGTGGGTGGGGATGGTGTGGGTGTGGGGGGTGTGTGGATGTTGGGGGGGGGTGTGGATGGTTGTGTGTGTGTGTGAATGTGATGAGAGGGTGTTTGTGAGGGTGGTCGTGTGAAGGTGTGCAAGTGTAAGATGTGGTGTCGCTTGTAGTCTGGTTCTGTGGTGTCTGGCAGCAGTGGGTCTGTTGCAAAGGCTCATGGTTTGTGTGTGTGGGCCCTTTTTATTGGTCCATGGGTGGGTGTGGCAGTGTTTGAATTTTGGGTGGGTGTGTTATAAGGAGTGGTGGTGTATTGGGCCTCTGTTTGTTTTTGACAGTTGCAGGTCAGTGATTGTGTTATTTTAGTGGTTGTTGGCCATGTTTAGTGGCTGTGTGCCTTTCGAATGGTGTATTGTTGAGTTGTTTTGTTTTGTCCTTGTTGTGTACGTGCGTTTTGAGCGTGTGTACGGTGTGTACATGGGCCATTTGGTTGTACGATTTGGTCCTTGTGTGTGGCTTTGTACGACTCGTACATGCGGTTGTGATGTTGGGGCATGGGGTGCGCTCCGTACTTAGGAGGTTGTGTTGGGGGTGCGCCAGGAACGTACTGGGGTGGGGGTACGACTGGAACGTACTGGGGTGTACATAGACGGTGGTACGACACGTACAGGGGTGGGGGGGTGTACATAGACGGTGGTACGACACGTACTGGGGTGGGGGTACGACTGGAACGTACTGGGGTGTACATAGACGGTGGTACGACACGTACAGGGGTGGGGGGTGTACATTGACGGTGGTACGACACGTACAGGGGTGGGGGGGTGTACATTGACGGTGGTACGACACGTACAGGGGTGGGGGGGTGTACATTGACGGTGGTACGACACGTACTGGGGTGGGGGTACGACTGGAACGTACTGGGGTGTACATAGACGGTGGTACGACACGTACAGGGGTGGGGGGGTGTACATAGACGGTGGTACGACACGTACAGGGGTGGGGGGTGTACATTGACGGTGGTACGACACGTACAGGGGTGGGGGGGTGTACATTGACGGTGGTACGACACGTACTGGGGTGGGGGTACGACTGGAACGTACTGGGGTGTACATAGACGGTGGTACGACACGTACAGGGGTGGGGGGGTGTACATTGACGGTGGTACGACACGTACAGGGGTGGGGGGGTGTACATTGACGGTGGTACGACACGTACTGGGGTGGGGGTACGACTGGAACGTACTGGGGTGTACATAGACGGTGGTACGACACGTACAGGGGTGGGGGGGTGTACATAGACGGTGGTACGACACGTACAGGGGTGGGGGGTGTACATTGACGGTGGTACGACACGTACAGGGGTGGGGGGGTGTACATTGACGGTGGTACGACACGTACTGGGGTGGGGGTACGACTGGAACGTACTGGGGTGTACATAGACGGTGGTACGACACGTACAGGGGTGGGGGGGTGTACATTGACGGTGGTACGACACGTACAGGGGTGGGGGGGTGTACATTGACGGTGGTACGACACGTACTGGGGTGGGGGTACGACTGGAACGTACTGGGGTGTACATAGACGGTGGTACGACACGTACAGGGGTGGGGGGTGTACATAGACGGTGGTACGACACGTACAGGGGTGGGGGGTGTACATTGACGGTGGTACGACACGTACAGGGGTGGGGGGGTGTACATTGACGGTGGTACGACACGTACTGGGGTGGGGGTACGACTGGAACGTACTGGGGTGTACATAGACGGTGGTACGACACGTACAGGGGTGGGGGGGTGTACATAGACGGTGGTACGACACGTACAGGGGTGGGGGGTGTACATTGACGGTGGTACGACACGTACAGGGGTGGGGGGGGTGTACATTGACGGTGGTACGACACGTACTGGGGTGGGGGTACGACTGGAACGTACTGGGGTGTACATAGACGGTGGTACGACACGTACAGGGGTGGGGGGGTGTACATTGACGGTGGTACGACACGTACAGGGGTGGGGGGGTGTACATTGACGGTGGTACGACACGTACTGGGGTGGGGGTACGACTGGAACGTACTGGGGTGTACATAGACGGTGGTGCGACACGTACAGGGGTGGGGGGGTGTACATTGACGGTGGTACGACACGTACAGGGGTGGGGGGGGTGTACATTGACGGTGGTACGACACGTACTGGGGTGGGGGTACGACTGGAACGTACTGGGGTGTACATGGACGGTGGTACGACACGTACAGGGGTGGGGGGGTTTACATTGACGGTGGTACGACACGTACTGGGGTGGGGGTACGACTGGAACGTACTGGGGTGTACCTAGACGGGTGGGGGTATACATATACGGGGGGTACGTGTCGGACGTACGGGGGCTGGGGGGAGTGTTGGGCGCGTATGCGGGCACATGTCTCCATGGTTGCTATTGGTGTTCGGTGCGGACGGTGTTTTTTCCATACGGTTGTAGGCTCGGACGCACGGGATGGATCGTGATTCCTCGGTCGGACTTGGATTTTTACGTTTGTAAGGTAAATCGTCCGAGGACGTGTCGGACACATTTTCCGACCCGAGGACGTGTGGGGAATGATTCCCGGTGCGGGTCGTATGGACTTTTTACCATGCGAATCGTGATTGCCAGTTCGTACGGCACTTGTACGATTCGTACGGTAAAAAGACCCGATACGAGTCGCACGGGGGAATTTTTTACCGGATCGTGATCGGCACCCAAGTGTCCAAACTCCAACATTCTAAATCCACTTCACTATATGAAATGTACCAAATGGAAGAAAAGGGGAGCACGATAGAGATAGAGAAGGCGAGAAAGAGAATATAAGGGCAATATATAACATATCCTTCCCCTAAAGAATGACAGAGAAAATTATAGATGAAGAGCAAAAGGGGTAATACACCATGGGGTATATTCACAAGAACGTGTGTTAAACATCTCCAAAAAATGTTAACGCAACTTTACACATCGCAGGCTATCACGGGAAAATAATCTTGTGTCAATGTGGAGTTCGCAACACGGCGGTACCATGCGATAGTCCGCCGAAAACGTGGCCAATGTACATGATACAACCACCACGACGGAGATAAAAATACAAACCCCAACGCGGAAAAAGACGCAATGTGCCCAAACGCGATAAGAAAACAGTGACAGCCAGCGAGAGGCCAGCAATACCCACGCATAATTCGGGAAAAAGCACAAGACATCAACTGCGGAGTACCACGGATGCACCCTGACCGACTGCAGAGGACAACATGAACCCCACAATCCCCACGGAGGGACACCCAGGAATACAGGGCTTGTGAAAGGCCAATGAGAAGAGGAAGAGGAGGACGGGGTACAGTCGCCAGGAAAACCCGATTATCACCACGGATGAGCCAGAACACCACCACCAACTATACATCACCTCCAACGTGTCATTGGCAACAAAGAGGCAAAGATGGCACACCACCTTGGACCATGTGAATGCTGTTGCATGGCAGAGGAGGACAATAGAAGAGCACAAGAGGCCCTGGACTGATGTGAATTGCAAAACCAAGCAGAAACTCGCTGCCAACACGAAAGCAGCAATGCACCCTGGAGGAGGGGGGCCAGCAGCACAGCCAACAGCTTTGTCTGCTGAGGGATGTTGGTTTTCCGCTGTGTTGTGACCATCAACCTGTGGGCGATGTGGGTCATGATGCAGATGACCGTTGTCCTTTTGAGCCTATAGTGGGCAATGACTTCCTCGGGCGTTTGGTCTGTGAGACTGGTGCGTTTTCGGTAGGTCCGCTGTCTTACTCTGCGCTGCCTCTGTGGTGGTCCGGGGGGGCGGGTTCCGGGTCCTAGGGGTGGTGGCGGTCCTGGGGGTGGTGGTGGTGGGTGTTGTGGCCCTGTTAGGGCTCCGAGCTGCATGATGAGTAGCTCCATGGCGTCGTTTGTTCTTCGGGTGTGGCTGTGTGCGGGGCTCCGTTGCCTACTGCAGGTAGTCGTCCGACTTTACACCTGCAGGAGGCAGGTGTTAACTAACTGCTGCCACTGCAGCTTATCGCCTGTTTTTGGTTCGCTTCGCAGATCTGGCAGTGGTGTTGTCGTTTTTTCGTGTGTTTTTGCACAGGAACGCCTACTCTGCATCTCATTAGGGTTAGTTGGTGGTGTCCACCGTGGAGATCAATTTTGGGGCAGTTATCTCGGGAAAACTGGCGATGTCTGCAGTTTGCACCGGCTTGTGAATGGGGTGTAAATCTATCTCCACTTTTGATGCTTTAAGGTGGAGATAAATCAAAGATAAGTCCTTGTGAATATACCCCCATATCTTTCCCCTCATGAACGAAACAAAATGAAAAGGTCATAATCTGAACACATATTGCAGAATTATATGCATCACTTAATGGAAGATGTACATAATATTTCTAGATAGTCAATAACAACATGACATTATAAAGTATGTTCTATAGCAAACCAGTTGTAGAGAACTGATAATGCACATAAATTGCAGATTATAGAATCATAAGCGAATAATAAGGAAGAGCCTCTTTAACCTATATTATAATCCTGCTGCCAGCTAGAAGAACATGTACATCTGTAGCTTCTCCTGGGAGGAGCTGGTCTGTGTCCTTCAATGTTCGCTGTAGCCACAGTAGCATTCTGGATATCCATGTTTTTGTTAATATCTGAGAATTTAGCAATTCTGTCAGAACTCCATGATTTACAATCTTCAAGTATGACTACATTACCAAGGTTGTATTGTAATATGTCACTCTAATAAGTTTTAACAAAAAGAGTTTAAAAAAGTATGACTACATTAAGTTTGACTTTTTTAATTTTCAAAGGATTCGAGAATGTTTTGAACTCGTAAGAGGCAAGCTGGGTTATTTTACAACTACAAATGCACCCTCTTTGAAGCTGTGATCCTTTACACCCCACTTTGTATCTTACTAATGTTTGTATCTTGATTGATTGTTGGTAACTCTTTTAGCAACATCACTTCCATTAGCCCATACAGGTTGACTGCCATTGAGCCAATCAGGAGTGAGTTTGAAACCTGGTTTGTGACCTTTAAGAGACGGTAACAGTGTTCGATGATATGTGATTGGACCATGACATATCTCTTACCATATTGCATACGTTTTTTGGTAGAATAAGCCAATTAGATGGAATTTTTTTATCATTCTATTTATTCTTTTCACCAATCCATGTGCTTTAGGACAATAGAGAGGTGCTCTAGTGTGGTTGATGGACAGATCTCTAAGGAATTCTTTAATTTCTCCGGATACAAATTGAACCCCATTATCTGCGATTATAGTGCTGGGAATACCTTCAGAAGAAAACATGTCTATGAGAAACTCCACTAGTGTCTTTGTTTTTTGATTGTTAACAAACGTAACGGTAATCCAATGACAATGATAGTCAACTAGCAGAAAACCACACTTATGGTGAATATTAGGTAAATTGAGAGGCCCTATGATGTCCAAATCTAATTTATATCCAAATGTTTGTTCATTCAGTGCACTCCACAGTTATTCAATAAGTCTTCCAAATGTTACTTGTTTTAGGGTGCAAAAGGTACCACCATGGATCCGGGGTGTTTAACTATAAGCAAATAAATGCACTAAGCTTTTCTGGCATCGTGTCTCCTTTTGCTCTCCTGTTGTGTCCCGTGATGGGTTACATCACTTCAAATCATTCATTCTTGGATAAAATTTCATAGCAATTGTAGTTAGAAACAATGCTTTCTTTATTGAATGCACTTCTTTGTATTCAATTGTCTGCTTCTTGTAGATTGTTCACATCAAAAATCATAAATCATATTCTTCAATGTCAATGCATCCAATATAACATTTATATGGGTCTCCAATGCATTTTGGACCATAGGGTCTTCATCAGGAGGTAATTAGCTACGGAAAAAAGAGAATAATGTGCTAGAGTTATTTCTTATCCTAAACGATAACCTCGGCTTTGTCAGTGACATGTCTTGAGTAATGTTCTTTTCTTACCCGTATTCCTAAGGTTGCCACAACTTGTAATTCTTGTGTATCCCAGTTCTTCTCTCCTATCCAAAGGTCAATAGTTGTAAAGCAGGGATCCCCGCACATCGTATACTGAGTGTCAGTGAATGATTAGCTTTTCCTATGTTGTAACTTTAGGATGATTCTGAAAAATATTTTATGCTTTCACGTCTTAGTAAGTTTATTGTCCCAAATTATGTGAATATCTATTAGTTGATATAACCTGAATCGTTTACTTGCACTAGAAAAGTGCACCAGTGTTCCATGCAAAAACCTGAATTGTTTCCATGTCCTGAATCATTTGCCTGCATTGAAAAGTGCACACATGCTCCATGCAAGACGTTAAATCACCACAGTGTCCAAAGAACTATCGTATGCTATTGTAAAGAAAACATATTCACTGTGCCCAATGGTAAGTCACGCATTACAATTAGATTAGTCAAATATTGTTTGCCTAGAACTTGAATTGTGCTGTCGTGCTGGTAAAGTAATTAATTTACATACATTTTGTGTGTGAGGTTAGTCACATATTCTAGTCAAATTTACATAAGCAGCGTGTATAAAGTTAGTCCCGTGTTATAATCAAATTTGTGACATGCTCAATTTCCACAGATGGTGTGTGTGAATCTTAAGGGAAACTGTGAGCATGTGTCTTATGTATTATCTAGCTAGCGAATGCTGAATGGATGCCTGTCTACTGAAATGTTTTGATTTAGATCTCTTAAGTCAACACATATCTGTATATTATTAGAATTATTTTGTAGCTATGACAATTGCAGATAACCATTCTGAACTTTCAGCTTTTTCAATCATGCTTTCTTAAGACGATCTCTCTTAAGGAGTGGAATGGGATGTGTTTTATGAGCAGTGGGAATGGTGTTGTGTTTAAGTTTAATTTTGTGCACAAAATCCTTTAATAAACCTAAACTTTCAGAAAATACCTCAGGAAATTCATTACACACTTCCATTCCAATAACTGAGCTTTGTATTGTCAAAACTTGCTCATCATTGTAAGGATCTATTTTTATTCCTAAATCTTTTTGATGTTTTCATCCTAAGAGATTTGAGCCACGTTTGGTTATGTATACTTTACCAACAGTATTCCTGTCCTTAAAAGAGATAACATGCCTACTAAGGGAATGGGATCACGGTTGTAACACCCCGGTGTTATGTCTGGAAGTTGTATTCTTTTCCTTCTCTAATGCAACACTTTTTCGATTTTTACCCTTGACCCTACTAAAAAGAAATTCTGTCTCTCTAAAACCAAATTTATTTTTCCTTGAAATAATACTCAATTCTTTTTTATGTTAATTGATAAACATCTAGTTAGGATTCTATTGCTTTCCCATCTTGAGCCTATGTAGGTTCGGGTAAATCTTACAAAAATGTTCCTTCATTGTATGCCCAAGTTATGAAGCAGAATATGCTGCTTGCACACTGGGCTAAATTTCTCATCCACTATTGCAATCAAATAGGTTTCAAATACCTTAATCCATTTCTCCAAGGGTAAATCAAGTTGATCTTTGTCATTTAAAAATGGTTTTGGCTGATTCCTACTAGCAGCAGCCATGCTTTAATATTATAAATGCAACAGTAAAAAAACTAAAATATTAACAATTATAACTTTAAAATGTATGCTCACAATATGGAACTAATATAGTAGAGAACAAAACTTCTCTAATAACCACTACTAATGAAAAGCAAGTTACTTTATATGTAATATTCCGAAGTCCCCTTTCTATATTACTTGGTACTCTTGCAATAATGAAGTCTCCTTTCTATTTCATATGCAAATGAAATCACATGGGAAAGCTCCAGGCAGAGTCACTATTCTACAAACTAACAGACTACAACTGAAATGAGATAAGACACACTAAAATTAAATTAGTGCCTCAGGAACAGTTCAGACGAGCCATACAGAGCACTATTTGTTAAATTCAGGGCCTAATTATGCAGCAGGAGAGGGTCAAATTATGCGGCAGTGTTGAGTCGATTATGTGGAAAGACAAGGAAAATTATACAGAATAAAGTGGCACATTTCTTAAAAGTATGGCTTCATCATTTCGTCATTTTCAATCTTCCAAACACTGTCTGGGCATAGGTTTTACCTCATTAGTACCCGTTTAATACCCAAATATAGCAATAAGCAACAGAAAGGTGACCAGCTTTGCAAAGAGCCTGCCACTGTGTGACAACATGTCACTGCATTGTTAGTAACTATAGAATCGTTTGAGCTAGAAACAAATTAATTTTGTTCAAATCTGCAGATGATGGATTATGTGGCAAATACAGCAAATCTATAACTATGCAAAAATTGGCGCAGCCACACAATCGCATACTTCCAGTGGCCCTGGTTATATTTCAAGCTCTTGCTGCAGTGAAATTTGAAGAAATACGAGGTTCCTCGCTTACGCTGAGTGACGCATGTCGCTACTGACAGTAATCCGGCTGCTCACTAACATAATGGTTCCCCGTCAGACCCATGCTTCCACAGCAGTGATGGAAGTTACCTCTGATCCAATTCCTGCATAGCATTACATCAACTGCTTGCTGACAGAATTTCAAGATTCCAAAGTTAAACAAAAAAGAATCCAGCTGCTTCAACTAACAGCACATTAAATCATGGTTGCTGACAGGATGATGAATCCCAGTGTTTAAGCAATTAAGACACTGGCCGCCTCAGCTCAATCTGAATCTTACAGTGGAAGCAAACAGGGTTTAAATCGCCTCTGACAGGAATCCTGATAATTACAAGGTACTGTTTAAGGACTTCACTGCGCAGTGGCTAAACAGTCTAGAGGCAGACAGACTTGACAGGAATCTTTAGCCCTGCAACAAAGGCAGACAATCGTAGTGACCAACAATAGTTCTTTATCACCGATGTAAATCCATAACACAAGAAACTCAGCAAGAACAACATGGCATCAAACTGGCCATAAAGATGAGGCAGTAAGAGATGCAAAGTTCAGAAGCCACACACAATATATGCAGTCAGTATCTCATGGTGAGCAAATATATTTCCATCAATTCCTTCAAACCTGAACCAGGGCACACAGTCCAATAATGTTCCGGCAGGAATCCTCCGGTACTGCTAAACTCCTTTCAAGCGACTCTTCAATTATATACGGGGTGATGACACTTAGATGCCCCTGCACAGTATGCCATCCTCATTGTCAGTGAAGAAAAGATACTAAGGTAAATTATTAAGTAAATATTGCTTATTATTCTCTAGCAGTGCCCTCAGTCACGCCTCATAGGGCCACCCTCCAAACCCCAACATTCTAAATCCACTTCACTGCATGCAATGTATCAAATGGGAAAAAAGAGGAGCAAGATAGAAACAGAGACGGAGAGAAATAGAGTATAGGGGCCATATAACATATCTTTCCCCTAAAGGACGACAGAGGAAAATAGAGATGTGTAAAGGGGGCAATTCAACAATGTTCTATATCTTTTGCTTACTTTCCCAAAGGCAGACTCCATGTCAGTCTGTCTGCAGATTTATACTAAAGACGTTCTGTTTGCTTTCATGAAGGCAGACTACACGATAGTCTGTCTGTGGACTTTATATTTACACTTTCCTTGACTTTGAATTGAGCATATATAATCAAGCCTTTTGCTGAACCGCATTTTGGTTCTGGCAATTTGCTTGCTTTGGGAGTGTACCTTATAGTATTACCTCTTGCAATTTGCTTTATTTGAGGTACAATTGATGCTTATTTGAATCTAACACATTTTTGGCCTTTGAAATGAATCTTAAATTTAAATACACCTTTGTGGGTTTGACTTTGAGTTTGGTTGTGTGAAGATTTTATATTATTGTCTTAGGGCCACTGTCCAGTGGGACTGATGTTGCCCCAATCCTGCATCTCAACCCTTTGAACTTTTTTATTTAGAGCAGTGCCAGAGGTGAATATACGCTGCCTCAAGCCCCATAAAATCTGGCTATATGGTAACTTACATTTAGTGACCGAAAAAAACAGCAGTATGGCAAAACTTCTTATTGAGACTACTATTACCCAGCAACAACCCATATAACTGATGCGATATTCTGCCAAGAATTAACATGACAAGTTTTGGGAAGTATATCTGACAAACCTATTAAAGAAATAGTGTGACAGCTAACATTGTGAAAATGGCTCGGTTACATGTCAAAATGTCAAATTGTTTGTATTGACCTATAGAAAATGTAAATCCAGAATATCTACTACCACTATATCTTCAAGGTTAGTACATATGGGTAAGTAAAGTCACCACTGGATAGTAATAGTTAGGACCAAGTTTCCATAAGAAATCGATTTTTTGGTTTGCTGATAACTTTGGCACCTTTTGGCCCATATTCATGAAACTTTCCTAAAAATAAATCAGCCACCTCAACTCTTTTCTGGAATGTTTTGGGGTGACTTGTTAAGCAAGGGTCAAGTAAAAAATGAATTGGGAGCCAAAACGCATTTTCCCCATGCAATTTCACACAGGAACTTTAGGCAACATTACAGCCAAAACTGCTGAATAGAATTACACCAAATGTGGCAGACAACTAGATATTAACCTAGAAAGCATATTTTTTGTGCTTTAGTGTAAATCTGTTAGGCTGTTTTAGAGAAATTAAGCTTCAAATGTTATATATATCTAGTGACGCATTACTACTGAAGTAGTGCCGAGGGAGTACTGAGGTAGTACATAATAAACTTAATATACTGACCGGCTGGATCTCTGGGACCAAGAACGGTCCCGGGGAATATAGGGCTGTGGATGCCAGGCTGCAACATGAAGAGAAATGTTACTGCTGCCATTTTAGGATTAGGTCCCCATGTCGAAAAATTAAAACAAAAGAAATATATAAGGGGCATGGTAGGGGTAACCTGCAGACCTAGGCCTTTTGGGGGGGGCTCCTGAGGAACATCCTTGGAGATCAAAGTGACTCCTGGCATGGACTAATTGTACAACCATTCCACAAAAAGGGGGATTTTACTAATGCTACTGACCCCTGCAAAGGACAGGATGATAGACCTGTTGGATACAGAAGCAATATATTCTACAAACTGTATTTTAGATTACCTAAAAGAATGGATCTATGGCACAAGATAATTCCCATCACACAGACTGATTTCAACGTGACATAGGGACTGATCAAGACCCAACAACCTTTTCTGTTCTAACATCAAAACACCTACAAACAAAAAGAATGTTGTACACCAGCTTTATCAATCTCAAATTGGCCTGCCACAAAGGTGCCGATTCCGATCCTGGAAAAATTATCCCCGTACGACTCGTATCCGGTCTTTTTACCGTACGAATCGTACAAGTGCCGTACAAACTACCAAGTACGATTCGCATGGGAAAAACTCCATACGAATCGCATTGGGAATAATTCCCCACACGTCCTCGGGTTGGAAAATGTGTCTGACACGTCCCCGGACGATTTACCATACAAATGTGAAAAGTGAAGTCCGACCGCGCAAGTACGATCCATCCCGTGCATCCGATGTTACAACCGTATGGAAAAAACACCGTCCGCACCGAACTCCCATAGCAACCATGGAGACATGTGCCCGCATACGCGCCGAACAACCCCCCCAGCCCCCGTATGTACGCGCCCAACCACCCCCCCAGCCCTTGTATGTACGTGCCGAACCCCCACCCGTGCATGTACACCCCCGTACGTACGGACCGTACACCCACCCGTGTATACACACCCGTGTACGTACGGCCCGTACCCCCACCCGTGTATGTATGGAGCGTACCCCCACCCCAACAGTGGATGTACGGACTGTACCCTCACCCGCGTATGTATGGAGCGTACCCCCACCCCAACAGTGTATGTACGGACCGTACCCTCACCCGCGTATGTATGGAGCGTACCCCCACCCCAACAGTGTATGTACGGACCGTACCCTCACCCGCGTATGTATGGAGCGTACCCCCACCCCAACAGTGTATGTACGGACCGTAACCTCACCCGCGTATGTATGGAGCGTACCCCTACCCCAACAGTGTATGTATGGACCGTACCCCCACCCGTGTATGTACACCAGTGTATGTACGGACCGTACCCCCACCCGCGTATGTATGGAGTGTACCCCCACCCCAACAGTGTATGTACAGACCGTACCTTCACCCACGTATGTATGGAGCGTACCCCCACCCCAACAGTGTATGTACGGACCGTACCCTCACCCGCGTATGTATGGAGCGTACCCCCACCCCAACAGTGTATGTACGGACCGTACCCCCACCCGTGTATGTACACCAGTGTATGTACGGACCGTACCCCCACCCGCGTATGTATGGAGTGTATCCCCACCCCAACAGTGTATGTACGGACCGTACCCTCACCCGCGTATGTATGGAGCGTACCCCCACCCCAACAGTGTATGTACGGACCGTACCCTTACCCGCGTATGTATGGAGTGTGCCCCCACCCCAACACCATTGATGTACGGACCGTACCCCCACCCGCGTATGTATGGAGCATACCCCCACCCCAACAGTGTATTTACGGACCGTACCCCCACCCGTGTATGTATGGAGCGTACCCCCACCCCAACAGTGTATGTACGGTCCGTACCCACACCCGTGTATGTACGGAGCGAACACACACCCCACCAGTCTAAGTACGGAGCGCACCCCAGGCCCCAACACCAGCACCCTCACCCAACATCGCGCATGTACGAGTCGTACCAAGCCAGAGACAAGGACAGCACTGTACAACAAAATGGCCGATGTACGCACCGTACAGACGCTAAAAACACACGTACACAACCAGGACAAAGCAAAACAACACAAGAAGACTCCATTCGAATCGCACAAAGCCACAAAACATGTCCAACAAGCACAAATACAACCTATTCACTGACCTGCAACTGCCAAACTCCCAAACAGAGGCCCAAAACACAACCACTCCTTATAACACACCCACCCAAAGTTCAAACACAGCCACACCCACCAATGGACCAATAAAAAGGCCCAACCCACACAAACCATGATCCTTTGCAACAGACCCACTGCTGCCAGACCACACAGAGAAACAACTGCACCATACTACAACCTCCACTACACCTTACACCTGCACACCTTCACACAACCACCTTCACAAACACCCCCTCATCGCATTCACACACACACCTGCACAACCACACCCACACACCCACAACCATCCACACCCACACCCCCCACAACCATCCACACCCACACCCCTCACCATGCCCACTAACAAGAATCCAAAGTTCACTAGCTAAGAGTTGGAGGTCCTTGTCGACGAAATCATCAGAGTCGAGCCACAACTCTTTGGAACATTGGTCAGACAGACCAGCATTTCCGAAAAAACAGCCATGTGGTAGACGATTGTCGATGCTGTGAATGCTGTTGCGTCCACCAGAAGGACCAGGCATGAATGCCAAGCCAGGTGGTACGATCTGCGGAGGACGGTCCGCCGCAAAATGACCGACGACCACAACCAGGCCAACATCACTGGAGGAGGGCCGGCATGCAGACGCGTACAATACCATCCCTGGGAGGAGAAGGTGATGGCTATACTGCCGGTGGTGGCAGTGGAGGGAGTAGAAGGACTCCGAGAGCCTGGTGAGTACACAAACAACTCACCTCACATGGGGGGAACGTCATCCACAACCAAACTCACAATCATGCACGCAACCACCCCAAAGCTATCGCATGACTCAACCACACTCCATAAACACGCACATGCCACTAGCGCCACCATGCCCCATGCACCCAGCTAGACAATGCCAAGTCACAGGCCACAGAAAACACCAACACAAGACACGGTAACCCGGATGGCGGGAGTGTGGGCCTCAAAAATCACATAGTGCAACTCAGAAGCAGACAACAATGCCCTCTGCCCATATGGCCTAGGTCACAGCCAGACAAACAGTGTGTCCCCACACAGGAAAGACTTGCCTGCAAATGGCGGACGCCATGCATGAAGACATGGGGGTGAAGGCACTTTTTGCACATGACAGCAGCCAATGAACAGCCAACACTGTGAAAGAGTGGCAGCACACACCACCACAGCAGCAGCGCAGACACAAACACTACACCCAATGGGTGCCTGGAGATCAGAAACAAACTCACATGAACAAGCCAAGGGCCATTCAAAGATCTGCAAAAAGTGTGTGCCTAGGAAGCTGGGCTGAGGTGACAGAGGGTGACACACAGAGGGAGGGAGAGGGGGAGAGAGAGGGAGGCAGACACAGGGAGACAGACAGAGGGAGGAGGCTGACACAGGGAGGGAGGGAGAGGGGGACAGAGAGGGAGTGAGAAAGGGATACACAGGGAGACCAATTCAGCCTTGGGTGGTGTGGGAATGTCTGCTCGTCAGCAGGTGGACTGCGTGCATGTAGACAAGGGTGGCCAGTGCCTGAATCCCCCTCTCTTCTCCATGGCAAAACACTGGGCCATGTCTCAACCTGTGCACGAGCACAACGCCAGCTACCTGTATTATATAAGTGTGTGGAACAACTCCATGTGCCCACGTAAAGTGCAACACGGAAGGCGCCAATGCATGGCTCGCCACACCTGCTCACTCCACTGCTGACTGCAGTCTCAATTGACGCAGCAAGTAAGACTGTGTCACACATAGGTAAAGTCTCAAAAGCTGTGGCCAAGGGACATACCCATGCACAAGTGCACTGTGAGTGGAATGCAAGACATATCGAAATACCCAGAGGAAATGTGCCAACTTTGAAACGAATGAAACATGGATGTTGCATGGAACAAAAATAACATTGTCTCTCTCACACACAGGTCAACGTCGTGGATCACCCCCCAACACTGGGGGGGAAGACTCACAGGACCTGGCTCTGCGGGATGACGATCCCACCGGCAGCGACGACTCTCACCACTCTGTGGACGACCCCGACCAACCTGGCCCCTCTGGTGTCCAACCACCTGCAGCACCTGCGTCAGGTACAACTGGGCCAACCACCACCCTCACTCCTGCCACATCCCAGGAGACACCCAGGATCCCTGCCCCACCACCACAACGCAGCCAGGCTGACCAGGAGGAACACGGTGTACCGGGCACCCAGGAGGAGGCAGGCGACAACGCAAATGCCACCCCTCAGGGGTCCCGGAGACCCGATGTGCCCACAAGGGCAGGCCAGGTGCAAGTGGGCAGGGGTGGTGGGAGTGGAGGACGGCGGAGGCGCGAGCCTGACCAGTTGGCTGCGGAACCGGTATATTCCCATGTAAGAAACATCCTGGACACATACCGGCAGGACACCACGGGCATGAGCCAGGTTGTGTCCACCCTCAACGAGATGAAGGGGACCCTCGAGGAGATCAAGACCCAGCAGGCCCAGCAACATGCGGAGCAACATGCCTGTCAACAGCGACACCAAGGACGGATGGAGGACAGCCAGGCTGAGCTTGTGACGGTGCTCACGGGAATTAACCGTTCACTCCGTCGGATAGCCGACAACATGGGCAACCCTCCCTGTGCCACCAGGTGAAGAACATCACCACCCACAGGGAGGGATCAGGAGGAGGAGGATACATCCGACGGAGCATCCCAAACATCGTCACAGCCTGCTTCTGAGGGTTCCCGCAGGAGGGCAGGTCGTCCACGGAAAAGACCGTGAGGGTCGGCGCAACAGCACCATCTCCCAGGACACCTGGCCTGGCACCTGGCCCACTGGCCCAACAGCAGCACATCAGCAAATGACATTCTCTGCCACATGGACTTGCTGGTCACTGTCTGACCAATGTTGACAAAGACTGTGGCATGGACTCTGATGATTTCCAATGGCAAGGATACCAACTCCCCCAGTGAACTTTGGATTCCACACACCCGGAAAGCACCTCTTGTCATACCCCCCCCCCCCAACATGTACCCCAACACAAATAAAAACTTACACGATCAAGAGATGATGCCTACATTTTGCATTATTACCTTACATGTGTCTTGTAAAGTCTAACCATGCCTGAGTTCTCATATGACTTCAACCATCCATACCCTGGGGCCTGAGTCTGGCACAGGACACACATGGGTCACAATGTATTAGGCAAGACAGACATGGAGCACCATACACACCCGTGATGGGCCCAACCAGCTGAGGGGGTGGCCGCACAACCGTGCCGACAGACATATTGAGTACAGCAACAGTCATGCGCAGAGGTCAGGGATCATGTGGAGTGTCCTGGGGGGCACCCAGGTATGTGTAGACAGGTGGCAGAACCATGTCCTGCAAGCTTGAGTCAGGTGGATGCAGAGAATGGTGGCCTGGCCAACGTTGGATGCATGGGGATGGCACATGTCACAATACCCACACAGTCATGGACATCATGCACAATACAGAGTCTAATCCCAGACAAACAGCTTGCATCTTGCTACTCTACACATAGACACATAGCCACTATCACTGAAAACCATGCCAGACATGCCGTATGCACCGTGGCAACACACCAGCATTGACTGAGAAGAGGAACCTTGGAGGCATAGGGACACCTTTATTAGTCATGTATTCCAGAATGCAGAGGCAACTCGGAGTACACATACACAGGTCATGTGGAGTAACATGTGGGTCCAACACTGGCACCCCCCTTCTGCACCACAAATGCTTGATATCCATGGAACTGGCACACAAGTGTCGGGTAACAGCTAAACACCCCCTGCTGCTCACGGAGAGGCTGCCATACACCATTGATCCTCTGATGTGGAAGTCCCACACCATGTCAAGCCAATGCAAACCGTATGTGTCCGAGGGCAGTGTTACACACATTGATGCCATCATCACAATCCACTATCCCATCACAGATGACTGTCAACAAGTCTGACCATCTATTCAGGTGTATCCAGCTACATGTCATGTGTCCCATGGTGATGCGACATGTCTGCAGAGGAACCAAACATCGACAGGGGCAGTGTGCACACATCATAACCAACAGCCACACCTAATACACCCCTGATGCATCCCTTACCCTAAGGAGACTTCCAAACTTGTCCGTGCGTGTAACGCTGAGTCAGCACACGATGACGTGTCCATGAGGAATAGCAGTGCCACAACAATGCAACCAGCAGACGGCATGCGCAAGTACCTGGGGATGAGAGACACACAAGAAGTCAGCCATAAAAAGCACATCCACTTGCATGTGCATGTACTCGACACATGTAAGGATGACAACATGCTAGGTCACAATTATGACTGTGGAAATACACTCATCACTGGCACCATCACTCGAGTGACACATCCACACACACCTCTGACTCACGTGGCATACATGCAGATGGACACACACATTGCAACACATGCCACACAAGGACCAATGCGTGCACACTCAGACACTGGTACTCACCACTAAGCAAAGAAGTCGCATATGAGCCGACTCCGGATGTCCTCTTGCGGAACCACATCCTCCACATCACTAGCCCCATTGCCAAGCCCTTCGTCCTCCACGGGTGGATGGTCCTGATCATCTTGATCCAGGATGAGTGGCACAGCTTTCTCAACTGCCATGTTGTGCAGCATGCAGCAGACCATGAAGATTTTGCAGACCTTCGCCGGGGCATATGGGAGGGCGCCGCCGGTCTTGTGTAGGCACCTGAATCGGCTCTTCAGGAGGCCAAATGTCCTCTCTATCACTCGCCTTGTCCGGCCATGGGCGGTGTTGTAGCGGAGCTGGGCCGGCGTGCTGGGGTTGCGGAGAGGTGTGATCAGCCATGGCATGTTGGGATAGCCAGCGTCCCCTACATGGAAACCACATGGACATAAGTAGGACAGGAGAAGCAGTCGGGCTGGAAGTCTACGCAAAATACAGGACAGACAGAGTGTACCCACCAACAACACATGCTCGTTCGTTGCGCAGCTGCGTCATCATTTCAGGCACCCTGCTACGCCTCATGATGTAGGCATCGTGTGCTGATCCTGGAAAACGAGCACAGACATGTGAAATCACCATGTTGGACAGACACACCACAAGGGCATTGATGGAGTGGTAGTGCTTGCGATTTCTGTACGCTACCTCCTGTGCCTGTGGTGGTACCAAAGCCACATGTGTCCCATCTATGGACCCAATGACATGGGGCATCCCTCCCAGGGCATAGAATCCACGCTTGACACCTGTCAACTGTTCAGGAGTTGGGAAATGGATGAACTCATCCAGGTGAAGCAACATGGCCTCTAAAAAATCATGCAACACACGTCTGAACATGCTCTGGGACATGCCACCAACATGAGCTATGGTATATTGAAAGGTACCCGTGGCAAGAAAATGTAGGGCTGCCATTACCTTCAGCTTGGGTGTCAGTGCCGTAGGATACCTGTGCAGCGGTTGCAGGTGTGGTGCCAGCCTTGCCGTCAACTCCTCAATCAATGGTTGGGGGAAGCGGTAGCAGCTTATACAGTCATTCTCCCGCATGTCAGCCAAGTCCAGAATTGGTCGGGGAAGAGGCGGCGCTCTGCAGTAATTTGGAAGTGACAAGGAAGAGTGAGTGCACTGCAACAACAATTTATATGTACTGAGCACATGTTAATCTGTCAATACACATATGCTACATACGGAGTCAGGTATGTGCTACATGCCCTGGACACGTATGGCTGCCAGGTGACATTCCTACCAAGACCCAGCTACACACGGAGATTGTGAACCTCCACATCCCATGGCATGGGACTAGCTGTGTCCCAGTGTAAGTGAACAGCCAGACGCAATACAGGAGTGACATACATCAACATATCAGCAGAAGTAGGATGTTGATTGCAGAGACAGGTAGCGGAACACTAGAGCCACAGGTCACATGACATTACACTAGGACAGCCCACACACCTTGCCATGAAGGTGTACATGTCATGACTGACCACACATACATTGAGAGGATACAGACAGGTCCTTGTTACGCTACTCCGTGTCCCATGCATACATACACACCTTACATCCGATACCACATGTGGCCTGGTGTGCGTAACAGTGTGCCATGGCCATCTACACACAGACACATGTTGGTTGCAGCAACTGCAGATGCATTTGAGGGAACACCAACATCAAGCTAATGGGAACACACCACACATACATGACATAGTCACATCGTACAACGTGGGTAGTCACATGTCAGGTGTGGTAACCCCTGTAGCGGGCATCAGGGGACACTTGCGTGTGTTGTTGACTGTGCCATGCCAGTGACGCTCGTCTCAAGTGTTCTGTACGACATGCACACATGTCAAAGGAGTGAAGGGCATGTCTGGCACATAGTGCACCATCACACATAACATCTGTACACATCTCATCATACATCTATTGCCTTCACAACTCAGGAGTAATGTGCCACATCACAGCCTTTCACACCTGTGCCCCACACATGTAGTACTGCCCAGACAATGCCTTGATGTCCATCCATGGACAAGTATGTCAGCTCTATTCCTTTCTGTGTGCTGCCTGTCACCACTGTTATGTGTGAAAGGCACCGTACATTCGCTCTGAGGGCGTGTGTACGTTCCCTATCACTATGGGAGTGCTGCCGTAGGCCTACCCATAGTGATAGTGAGCGTACACGCGTGTGTACGGTCTGTATCACTATGGGTACGAATACGCGAGCACACCCATAGTGATAGTGAGCGTACACGCGTGTGTACGGTCCGTATCACAATGGGTACGCATACGCGAGCACACCCATGGTGATAGTGAGCGTACACGCGTGTGTACGGTCCGTATCACTATGGGTACGCATACACGAGCACACCCATAGTGATAGTGAGCGTACACGCGTGTGTACGGTCCGTACCACTATGGGTACGCATACGCGAGCACACCCATAGTGATAGTGAGCGTACACGCGTGTGTACGGTCCGTATCACAATGGGTACGCATACGCGAGCACACCAATAGTGATAGTGAGCGTACACGCGTGTGTACGGTCCGTATCACAATGGGTATGCATACGCGAGCACACCCATAGTGATAGTTAGCGTACACACGTGTGTACGGTCCGTATCACAATGGGTACGCATACGCGAGCACACCCATAGTGATAGTGAGCGTACACGCGTGTGTACGGTCCGTATCACTATGGGTTTGCTCGCGTATGCGTACCCATAGTGATACGGACCGTACACACGCCTGTACAGCCCGTTGCTATGCATTTGGGGTGCCCTAGGGCCCCGGAACGCACCGTACCTGTGTGTGAATCTACAAATTACATAGGGGACACATGAGGGACAAGTATAAAGCCCTACATGCATGCTGGTTGTCATGGAGACCAAGTTTAAAGTTTGAATTTTTTTCATCAGGTGCCCAGCAAAAGTCGGTTTGAATGAATCTACTTTGTTGCAAAGTGGTTGTGGAGTTGACATCATGCTCAAGAAAAAAAAAAGCAAAGCCACTGACTGTGCTAGGTTTAAAGGGATTGAAGGAAACATAGGATGCAAATGTGAGTGACCAATCACTCTGTACTCCTGTGCATGAAACAGGCCAGCAAGGCAGATATAAGGCAGCCAGGTCCCATGAGAGAGCACTTGCCTGCACATCTTTTGATTCTACAACACTGCTGCTGGTCGTGATTCCCTGGCACCATGTCAAGGTCTGTGGAGAGGGCCCAGCCTTTCACCCTGGAGGAGAATCTGGCATTGCTGGATGTGATCCTCCCACAGTACCCCATGCTGTATGGGCGACCAGGGTTTCAGGTGAGTGCAGAGTCCACTAGCACAGACTGTGTCCCTTTTTTGTGACTGGGACTTCTGGCATTGTGTCCAGGTGTGACACACATGCATTGTACTGTAGAGTGGGTCCCAGGGGGGGAATGCCTGATGTCTCCCAGCAAGAGCATGCTGTGGTGCATGTCTGCCGTCCTCACTTGCATTGTGTTTACTGTGACAATCACTGCATGGTGCATGCCACATTCTGCCTGTCTAATCCTCCTGGGAATGTTGCTTCTACAGTCCTCATGTGATTCTGTGGTCACCCCAGTGTGACAGGTGACTGTACCCACAGATGTGTGTCTGTTCAGTGTACCTGTGCTGAGAGTGTCCACATGATGTGGGCGTTCCCTGGACATCGGTGTGTGTGTAAGTACCCTGTCATGTGGGTGGGTGCATATGTGGAGTGTAGCACCCCAGCTGCATGAGGGATGGATATACCCTGCCCATCTGATGCGAGCAGGGAGCAGTGCTGTGTGTCTGACGTGCAGAGCCAGCCCCACACCTGTGAGCCCCCCCAGTCTAGTGGCACATGTGCAGAGTGAGGTTTGTAGCTGCATTTGGCAATGGCAGGTGTATGTCCTGTGCCTGGGTGTGTCTGTGTACTCTGCTGAGGTAGCGACAGTGGCCTGTGGCATGTGACTGCTTTGAGGTGCTGCACATAATCCTGGTGTACCTTCTGATGCACAGTGTGAGTCTGGATCATTTATTGTGTCGTACCCCTCATGCCACCTGTGTACTTTCTATGGCACGTGGTGCATTTGCCCTTCCACAGAGAAAAAAGTCCCTATGACAAAGGTGCAATGCTTTGGCTGCATACTATGCCTTGTTGAAACCAGAAAAATAGTTCTAATGTGTGTCTCTGTGACATGTGGCAGGTGTATTGATGTAGTCTCACTTTTTCAACCCCACAGGTAGGCGCCTCTGCCAAGGAGCAGATCTGGAGGGACGCCGTCAGTGCCGTGAGGAGGACGGAGGGTCGCAAGCGGCGCCTGGCCCAGGTGAGAAAACGCTGGCAGGATATCCGGTGCTGGACGCGGAGGATCGCACGGGTCCTGCTGGGGGACTCACCTGTGGGCCCTAGGAACCATGGGCGTCACTGTCTGACCCACATCCACAAGCGTGTGCTGGCGGTGGTCTTTCCAGACATGGACAGGCGCTTACGGGAGAAGCAGCAGCAGGAAGGGGGTAGGTACATGTGTGTTTGTTGTGTGTCACCAGCATTTGTAAGTGCGCAGTTGCATGGATACACTGCCAGTGTTCAAATATGCGGTGCAGGTCCTGTCACCCACAGTATAGCGGTGCTGTCCTTTCTCCCTTCCCCTCCTTGCCATGTGTTCCCTGGCCTGTGTGTAGTCACTCTTTCACAAGGTCATCTGGGCTGGCAGTTTATCCACGTGACCAATGCTTGCAGCATCATGTGTGGGGGTGGTGTGTAACAGGTTTTGGGACCTTGCCTGTGCCCAGTCCAGTTCAGTACTTGTGGGGTCCATGTCAATTGGCACTGATGCTGAGTCCAGACATAGGAGTATGTCTCTGAAGTGTAATGCCTTACAGCAAGCATGTCCTACGTTGTGGCCTGTGACATGATGTGCATGAGTGTGCGATACGCAGAGTGCAGGGATGGTGGCCTGTGTTGCAGTCATTACCATTCAGGACCATGCAATATTGTGGCCACTACTGTCCCCTGGGGCATATTTTGCTAGGTATCATGTGTGTCATCACAATATGTGGACACTCTCAGTGTCTACAGCATAGGATGTGCTCTGTGCCATTGTCCCCTGGCACCATGTATATTTACGTAACGTGTTCTACAAGTGTCCACTGTACAGCCTGACCTAATTTTCCTCGTTCATACTCACGGTGGCCAGTGCCTGTGTGTCTTGTTACAATTATCTGATGATGGCCATTTGTAAATGAGATCGTTGTACGGGCGCGCATGGGGTATTTTGGGTCCAATATGGGTTTCTGGCAGCCCATGTGTATTTCTCCCAGACTAAGAGATGCAAGTGCTTCCTGTGTCTCATCAAATTGTCGCATGTAGGGGGTGGTTGGTGCGGGCAAGGCCTACATGTCGACACCTGAAATCTCATTGCTCGGTCTGGCCAGTGTGTGATGTTTGTCTGGACATACACTCAAGGTGCAGTGTCCCATTCATGTTGGGCATGTTTTTAAGTATTACCTTTGCGGCATGTGCCTCAAGTTCATGGAGATGGTCCCTGCTCATCCCTAGTTACGGCAACGCTGAGTGGTGCAGATGCAGTGCTGGATTGTCCCCAGAGCCTGGCTCCTCTGTCCAAATCCATATCATGTCATTTGCAAATGTGTCATGCTCTCCATAGTTTCTCAGTGGCATGGTGGGTGAACCAACTGTGTGTTGCAGGGCCTATATATGTACCTTGTATTGTAGATGTTACTCATCTTTCATTTCAGGCTATGCACTGTAACCTATGTAGATTTGACTCATGTGACATATGTATACAGGTGTCTGATTAATTCCTGTTTATTCACCTTGCCCACAGCATCGTCGGGGGACATGGATGGAGACACCGGCACGGACCGTGCGGAGGGACCGGGCACCAGTGCCAGCAGTGACATCTTAGCTGGCACATCGAGTGGAACTGAGGCCGAGGGGAGTGAGCCGGAGGACCTGTCCACTGCCACCACAGAATATGAAGCTGACGGGTCCGAGGCTGAGCTCTCCGATGGGGCGGAGGCTGCACCAACAGCTGACAGCAGCACAACATCTCTCTCCGCCCCCTCCATTGCCATCACCGGCCTCCCACTTGCTCGTGTCCCTTCCTGGCGTGCTAGGTCACCACGGGTCTCCTTCCTGCCAGGCACCGCACCCCTTGCCCCTGTCTCCACTGCTGCCGCCAATGCCGAGTCTGTGGACATCCTGCGGCAGTTGCAGGTTGGTCAGGCTGCGATGCTTAATGTCCTCCATGGCCACAGCCAAGTGCTCAACAACATGGAGGCATACTTGGAGGGCATTTCAGCATCGCAGTCTGACCAACGCAACTTGCTGCGGTCTATTGACTCGACACTGACTGCAGCAGTGGGTCTCCTGCAGCACTTCGTCCCACCCCCTACCCATGCCCCATCCACACTTCCCACTCCCATGCCTGTCCCATGTACACCCAGACGTCAGCATGCACACACCCCACCAAACACAGGCACCACACCAGCAGGGAAGGCAAAGCGCACACCTCCTGGCACGCACACACAGGGTGAAGTAGACACACCCACTGGGTCGGGGGGGAAACGGAAGACACGCAGCCAGAGTGGGAGTCCACATTCCTCACGACCACCACCCTCCAAATCCACTCCCCTCTGCTCTCCTGGCCAAGAGTCGGACACAGGGTCAGTCCTGCCCAGTCTGTCCATCAGCCCCAGTGTGGCACCACCCCGCAAGCGGCGGAGGCAGGTCACCGGCAGGGGAGTTGAGTCCCCCCCCTGTCCACACCCCCCCCCCGTAGCGCTGCGACCCATCCCTCCAAGCCCCCCCCCTCCTTGGGGCCTGTGGTTCCTTCGGGTGCAGGGGAGACGCTGGGCGACCTGGCAGTAGTGTGCAGCGCCGTGCTCGAATCCACCTTTGGCGCTGCCCACCCCCTGTGTTGGAGTCGTCCGTCCCTGCACCCACAACACCTCCCCTTGCCCCTCCTGTCCCTGCGGTGCCTGGTCCTTCCCCCCAACATGATGCCCCCCCCCCGTGGAAGACAAAGGAGTCTGACTGTGCAAGCAAGCTAGGGGACACACGTACCACTGTGTCCCCCATCCGGATTGGAGTCATGGACTGCCCTATGGGCATTGTATATACTGACATTTATGATGATTCTTACTTACATCCTGCTGAATAAAGCAATTTGTTTTTCCTTGGAACACTGCTGTTTATCTGGTATTGCTGTTGGTGGACGTGCTCCATGATTTTGGGTGGTGATAATGTGTTGGGTGTGTGGGAAATGTAGTCTTGTGCTGGTCATAGGGTGGACCCTGGTATCTGTGTGCCATCACAAGCTGTTGGCTAAATTACTTTGTTCATGTAAGCAGTTACTGCATGGTGACATCGTCCCAAGGTGTGTTCCTTCCTCTGTGTAACCTGACACCTTCCCTGCAGGGTGTTTCCACTATGTGGTGCTGAGCTGTGTCTGCATCAGCTGGGGGTGTGACGGACTCCTTCAACTTTGCACATGCATGCTGAGCGATGTCTCCACCTGCATCATTCGTGGCATCCTTGGTGGTCACTGTACTTGTGTATGTAGACTGTTGACATGACTTCATGTGGACATGTTCTCTTTTAGGCGCTATGCATGTGTGTACTCCCAGCCTCGCACACATGTGGTACATGTACTGCAGGGTCTTTGTGCACCTGACTGACATTTGTGGGCATTGTATCTGTGGCTACTCCACCCTTTGCGTTCCATGGGCACTGCTGGGAGGACTCTGCACCCACCCCTCCTGTGTCTGGGCACTGCTGGGAGGACTCTACACCCACCCCTCCTGCGTCTGGGCACTGCTGGGAGGACTCTACACCCACCCCTCCTGCGTCTGGGCACTGCTGGGAGGACTCTGCACCCACCCCTCCTGTGTCTGGGCACTGCTGGGAGGACTCTGCACCCACCCCTCCTGTGTCTGGGCACTGCTGGGAGGACTCTGCACCCACCCCTCCTACGTCTGGGCACTGCTGGGAGGACTCTGCACACACCCCTCCTGCGTCTGGGCACTGCTGGGAGGACTCTGCACCCACCCCTCCTGTGTCTGGGCACTGCTGGGAGGACTCTGCACACACCCCTCCTGCGTCTGGGCACTGCTGGGAGTGATAGGCACCCACACCTCCTGTGTCTGGACACTGCTGGGAGTGATGGGCACCCACCCCTCCTGTGTCTGGGCACTGCTGGGAGGACTCTGCACCCACCCCTCCTGTGTCTGGGCACTGCTGGAAGTGATAGGCACCCACCCCTCCTGCGTCTGGGCACTGCTGGGAGGACTCTGCACACACCCCTCCTGCGTCTGGGAGTGATAGGCACCCACCCCTCCTGTGTCTGGGCACTGCTGGGAGTGATAGGCACCCACCCCTCCTGTGTCTGGGCACTGCTGGGAGGACTCTGCACCCACCCCTCCTGTGTCTGGGCACTGCTGGGAGGACTCTACACCCACCCCTCCTGCGTCTGGGCACTGCTGGGAGTGATAGGCACCCACCCCTCCTGCGTCTGGGCACTGCTGGGAGTGATAGGCACCCACCCCTCCTGTGTCTGGGCACTGCTGGGAGGACTCTACACCCACCCCTCCTGCGTCTGGGCACTGCTGGGAGGACTCTACACCCACCCCTCCTGCGTCTGGGCACTGCTGGGAGGACTCTGCACCCACCCCTCCTGTGTCTGGGCACTGCTGGGAGGACTCTACACCCACCCCTCCTGCGCCTGGGCACTGCTGGGAGGACTCTGCACCCACCCCTCCTGTGTCTGGGCACTGCTGGGAGGACTCTGCACACACCCCTCCTGCATCTGGGCACTGCTGGGAGGACTCTGCACCCACCCCTCCTGTGTCTGGGCACTGCTGGGAGGACTCTGCACACACCCCCCCTGCGTCTGGGCACTGCTGGGAGTGATAGGCACCCACCCCTCCTGTGTCTGGGCACTGCTGGGAGGACTCTGCACCCACCCCTCCTGCGTCTGGGCATGTACGCTCCATACATACACTGTTGGGGTGGGGGTACGCTCCATACATACGCGGGTGGGGGTACGGTCCGTACATACACTGTTGGGGTGGGGGTACGCTCCATACATACGCGGGTGGGGGTATGCTCCATACATACGCGGGTGGGGGTACGGTCCATACATACACTGTTAGGGTGGGGGTACGCTCCATACATACGCGGGTGGGGGTACGCTCCATACATACGCGGGTGTGGGTACGGTCCGTACATACACTGTTGGGGTGGGGGTACGCTCCATACATACGCGGGTGGGGGTATGCTCCATACATACGCGGGTGGGGGTACGGTCCGTACATATACTGTTGTGGTGGGGGTACGCTCCATACATACGCGGGTGGGGGTACGGTCCGTACATACACTGTTGGGGTGGGGGTACGCCCCATACATACGCGGGTGGGGGTACGATCCGTACATACACTGTTGGGGTGGGGGTACGCTCCATACATACGCGGGTGGGGGTACGCTCCATACATACACTGTTGGGGTGGGGGTATGCTCCATACATACGCGGGTGGGGGTACGCTCCATACATACGTGGGTGTGGGTACGGTCCGTACATACACTGTTGGGATGGGGGTACGCTCCATACATACGCGGGTGGGGGTACGCTCCATACATACGCGGGTGGGGGTACGGTCCGTACATACACTGTTGGGGTGGGGGTATGCTCCATACATACGCGGGTGGGGGTACGGTCCATACATACACTGTTGGGGTGGGGGTACGCTCCATACATACGCGGGTGGGGGTATGCTCCATACATATGCGGGTGGGGGTACGGTCCGTACATACACTGTTGGGGTGGGGGTACGCTCCATACATACGCGGGTGGGGGTATGCTCCATACATACACGGGTGGGGGTACGGTCCGTACATACACTGTTGGGGTGGGGGTACGCTCCATACATACGCGGGTGGGGGTACGGTCCGTACATACGCGGGTGGGGGTACGCTCCATACATACGCGGGTGGGGGTACGGTCTGTACATACACTGTTGGGGTGGGGGTACGCTCCATACATACGCGGGTGGGGGTACGGTCCATACATACACTGTTGGGGTGGAGGTACGCTCCATACATACGCGGGTGGGGGTATGCTCCATACATACGCGGGTGGGGGTACGGTCCGTACATACACTGTTGGGGTGGTGGTACGCTCCATACATACGCGGGTGAGGGTACGGTCCGTACGTACCCGTGCCCACGCTGTGGAATGCTTGTGCGGCCCATACCCAGGCCTTTGGCACATGGGTACGGGCCGTACCGCCATTGTTGGGGTGACGTGGGTGTGGGCGTGGTATGACTCGTACCCACGCTCTTAAGGCGTGGGTACGGTACGTACCTGTATTGTTGTGTTGCCGGTTCGCGTCGTCGCCCACTTCCGTTGTGGCGGACGCTGGCGTTGCTGGACACGCCCCCACCCCCTCGAAGTGACCAGGGCCTGGAGGTCAGGAATGTCCAGGGCATGTGTGCTGTGTGACTTGGGTGGGGCTTTTGTGTCCTGCCCCTGCCCCCCCCTTTGCCCCTGGGTGTTGTTCTGACCTTCTGCGGCGTCTGCGTCGGTACCTGTAGAGGAGGTCGACTGCTATGAGGGCCGGGATGACACGTAGGTTCGGGTCCATGTCTGTCCGTCGCGTACAGGTGCTCCTTGTGCGCGTCGTCCTGATTTCCCGGCAGTTTTTGGCTGCCGAAAAATATTCTCCGCGCGGGATGACGCGGTGCGAATCGTACTTCCTGGTTCGTGGAACGCAGGCTGCATACGTCCCGACGTCACGTCGGCGCTTTTCCGAAACTCATTTGTATGTTTATTTTCCTCGGTTGGTGTTTTGTACGATTCGTACGGAAATAGTGTTTCCGTGCGAATCGTACTTGCATGTTTGTAAAGTTTTGCAACCGGGTACGAGTCGGACGGAGAAAACCCTCCGTCCGACGGTTCGTACCCGGTTTCTCCAGGATCGGAATCGGCACCTATGTCTCTAGACACCTTCTTTGGTTGAAACTGTCCAAATAGTCAATTCCTAAATGAATACTGAAGACTATACAAGTCTCCCATTCAGACACATGGGCACAAATAAAAAATGGAAATCAGGGTGTAGTCCCCTGAAACATCTAGACTTCAAATGATCTCAGATAGAGAATTTTCCAGGCTTACCCCATATTCAACCTCATTGCAGCAGATCTTACAGTTACCTTGAACAAAGTAAAACCAGATTCACCAAAGTTAGTTCAAATTCCCCTACCTATTTAACAATACGCGGATAATACTTTGCTAATGAGCAAAACCCCGGACAGGTTTGCAAAGATAACTGGACAAAATGGGAAGCTACTGTACCAATAACAATCTTGAAATCAAGTTGGAGAAAGCTAAAAGCATAATGGTGGAATTAAAAAATAATGGCTCTCATTCATCAATAAGAGAGAGGTTGAAATAGTAAGATCATACAAATACCTGGGCATTATGTTTGACTACAGAGGCCCCTTCCAACAGCACAAAGCTTCTTTAAAAAGAAAAGTGAATTGTCCGATGTATGCATTCAAATTGCTACACTTCAAATTACAAGGTCCTTCTCTCAAACCTCTTCACAAAATCATTATAAGCAAATTACAAGCAGCTTTATATATGGCTGGCTGTACTTCCAAGCGATTTGGTCCATTTTTTTTAACATAACAATTGCAAACCTAAAAAGGAACATCTTGTGTCTACTTCCCATTACCATACTAGGCTAGAATTTAGACTTCAAAGCCAGATGATTAAAAGACAACTATCATTCAATAAATTCATGCCTAAAATGAAAGTTTTTCAATGCCAAACTGCTAAGCTTTTACACCAGGCTCTCTTGTCTTAAAAAAACACTCATGGCATGACTTATTTTTTAGCTCATTGAATATGCTAAGCCAACAAGACCTATGATCCATAAAGGTAAGCCACAATATATTAAAAAATATTCAAAATGGCAAAAAGAGTCTTCTTCATCAAGGACAAAAATATCTTTAACAAACGTCTGTTATAAATTCTTACAAGCTGCCCACATCTCAGGATTATCTACAACAATTTTACTCAGTCATGGCAAAATTGAAACTCATGCAACATCAACTCTGGTTGTTACAGTTGAAATATAGATCGCTACCAATGGAGCCAAAAGACCATGATCCTAGCTGTAAATTCTACTGATACCATTTAGAATCATTATTGCACATATCTTGTGCATGCCCTAAAATAAAAATTAAAGACAATGGAATTCGTCTCTTAAAACAACTTTTTAATTTGATGAACATAATAACTTGCCAGCAAGCTATGATCACATGGTAAGATGCCTCCAATATTTCACTGAGCTGTAGATTTACTTAACTCTTCATTGTATTTAGAAAAGAAAACTATTGAAGTTACTGAATCCTGAGTTGGGTTGGAAACCCAATCAAAAAAGGGAAGCAACCCCATTTGTGAATGCCGCAAGAAAGTTTCAAGGAGATTGGCAGTGGTCATGAGCACAAATGCCATCTCTCAGTGGAACGTTTTTTGAGAAAAGAATATATTTTTTTAATGCAGTCCCATTTCTCTTGAGAAAAATGTGCTGTATTTTGAAAATATATATATTTTCTTTATTAACACACAATCACAGATACGATGGTCTGCTGAGCCTTGAAGGCCACCATCCCTGTGATTGTGACCAATCGTAGTAAGTCTCAATTTGCAACCTACCTCATGAATATTAATGTGGTAGGTTGCATTTCCCTTAATCTGATTCAGAGTTTTGTGAACGACCTCTAGTGACATAGGTGGATTCACAAAATTCTGCAGTGATTGCAAATGCTGTTTCCTAAACTTGACTAGTTTTTGTGACCAGTGTAATAATACATTTTTGCCCCTGGTGCTTTGGAAGTCAAAAGGCGAGTTGAAATTGGATGAAAACATAAGGTAGAAATTCAGTTATGAAGGTGATATCACACACGGAAGACAGACAAGATACTGTCTTTTATAGCTGAAGATACAGAAATGTTAGAAATTAAAAAAAATTCTAAGAAGAATCAGCTATGGATAACATTGTTAAGATGTGTTTTCTTAAGTTTTACTAATGGAGAGTCCACATGGCACATATTTTCAGAAGAAATAAAAAGCTAGATTTTTGTGGCCTAGGTATCTGTATTAGATCATATGAAAGAACAAAAGGTGATAAAAAAAGCACCAGCCAGAGAATACCCGGTACTGAGTAATTATTCGAATATGACTAAAGCTTTGTCAACATCTTTAATCAAGAACACAGGCATGTAAATATGAGAGACATCACCCTGCATGCAGTTGGGAGTCTGAAAGGGTTTATTGACAAAAGAACAATTAATAGTCTCTTAATCACTGAGTCCAATTGGTCCTCCTAAAATGAAACAGGGATAGGCAAGACCCAAACAAGCTTATACACTACTCTACTGAACGATCTTGACTAATAACAAAAATGTAAACAGTTATTTCACATGTCGAGAACTAAAACACAAGGTGCCTCAACATCAAAGATGGGCACCTCCCAAAGGCAAAGTTAGCCTGAGAAAGTAAACATACCTTTAAGTAAAGTGCCCATCCCTTTAGTAGGTACAGCGTCCGCTCTCATCTATTGCCATCATTACTAAAAGTACAGCATGTCCTGCCGCTTCCCTCTTGGCATCAGTGACTGCCCAGTTAATAATACTTTGTTTCTCCAGCTTAGATACTCCTCCACCCTCTCCCAATGTTTCCCTGTTTTGTGTCCATCAAGAGCATATAATTGCTACTTTAAAACCCTCCAATTTGGCATTCAAAGCAGTTGGTTGCAACATTCTCTTTGCAGTTTCTTTTGCATATTGAACACTTTGTCTCCTATGCTCATCCTTTCTGCCAATCCTGGGCTATGATGTACGGCGGAATGTCATCCCAGGAATGGAGGAATTTGGCACATGTAGTGGTGCCAGCAGCTCACTATGATGACACGGCTGGGTATGATGAAATCTAGATTCGCTCTGGGCATGCTACACTGCGAAGCTGTGCAAGAAATACTAAGGTGAGTTTCTAGCTGGCTCAAGACACTGAGAATCTGGAAGGTAGATCCATATCTTTTCCAAGCGGCACCTCTAACAGGAGAGCAATGGAAACCTGCAAATGAGAATGGGTTACTCTATCAGAGTGATAATGAGCAGACTCCTTCCGTAGTCATCTGGGTCCAGTAGTGGTCCCCACAGTGAAGGAAGAGGCTGATACTATAAGGTCTAGGTGGCCATTTACATAGAAGCAGCAGGAGCACCACAATGGGTTATTGGGCGACTACTAAAAGAACTATGTAGTGTCCCTCAGGGAATTTTGGGAGCAACTATAGATGCGGAAGGGGATGATATCTAGAGATGTGAAATTAAAGTACTCGACACCATAAATGGGGCCACTCAAATATGCAGAGGAAGAAAAGTGTTGAACCCAAAAGGAGCAAGGTCAGAAATCTTAATTAAGGTTACAAAGAGGTGGAGTCCCTAAGGTGTCAGGTAGGACACTCTCTGGGAGTTTGCGTAGGCACTTACAGTGGCCATCTTCGGATGTGCACCATGGACACTTCAGGTGAAAAACAGAGTCAAAGTATGCAAGGCAAGTACCCCAATAGGAGCAGGAGGATAAATCTTATGTGAGGTATTTTTATACCCCTAGAGAAGAGGTGTGAACCTCCTGCAGGGAAGCAATCTGAGCACTCCAACCCACCTGATGAATCAAGATAGGGACTGCAAAGATTCTCCTGAGCCGGTCGCAGGGGAGTATAGCATGCAGCCTACAGAGAGCATCAAAGATCCCAATTCATGGCTTTCCAAAAACTTTTAATTGATTAGTTGAATGTTCTAATAGAATCTGTGTAGCAGTAAATGTTTCTTCGGGGGGTTCTGCTGAAGTAAGAAGCAAGCCTTGGAGAATGCAAAGTGTACTGGAGGATCAAGGAGAGCTCCATTTGAGCCTCAAGCAATCTTATGAAAGGTGGAGTGGATGCTTGTAGAGAGTGGAAATAGGTGGACATGTCCAGTGGAAGATTAAATGTCTCTAATGTGTGTCTATCAGGCACTGGACATGAAAGAGTTGTACCAAGTGTTCTTGAGATTGCCTGAAGAAAGGACGACTCTTTCTAGTTAGTAGCTATAATGTGATCCTGCTCAGAATACTATACAAGAAAATGTGACAGGTGTCTCCTGTAGAGGGTCACAGCTCAAAGAAAAAACTCACAAATGAGAAACAAATCCTCGGCCAATCAATGTAGCTCTTGATTTATTATGCAGGCTGCCTTGCTGACATAGGCGAGGCACCACACCTCCCCTAACATCAGGAAGGAGAAAAGAGTCAAGTTAAGATGCAGGCCTGGAGACAAAAGATCCACAAGGAAATTGTTCCAAGCTCCTTCAGAAAAACTGATAACAATTTAAAAAGATGCTAAGCAAGACTAAAGGTGAAAGAGGATAACTCCCAAGTAAGCACCCACTATGCCGAGAAAGTTATGAATCCTGATGAAAAATCCTGGAATAAATGCATTGTGACACATCTTGCTTTTTATTTGCCTAAACAAGAACTGAACTCATAGACAACCAGCCGCAACTTGGATAAGGAAGTTCCAATAACTCCCAGTGGAGTGACCACCATCTTGAACTGGGCACTTTATAGGGTTAAACTCAGCACTTATCTGTTAATTCATGATATCTGTGATTCCGTAAAGAAGGCCAAGCTGGATATTTTAAGCACCATATGGTTTTCTGGAGGCACTCTGCACTTGCAATGGCAACAAAACCTGTGTGAGACCCTCTGGGTTCCCAGAGAGGCACCAGATAGACTTGAGTGTTCGAAGGCCTCATTCTCAACATTGCACGGAATGCATCAATATGCTGGATAGTAACACACAGAAGACCTCCTCCATTTTCAAAACTGCATAAACCATGGTGAGTTCTGATTGTTTACTTATGGCCTGATTTAGAGTTTGGTGGACGGGTGTATACACTGTCAGACCAATGTAGCAAAGTACTCTGTCACCTTGAAGGAGTCCCTGTCTGCTATATTATAAGATGTCTGCCAGTCTAGCAGACATCTCAAGCATTGGCAGGAGTCACCATCATGGCGGTTCCAGTCAATGCTCATTGCAAGCTTGACAGACAGCTCTGTTAACATGACAGAGCCACACCTGCAAACTTATAACATTTTATTTATTTTCCTAAACAAAAGCTCAATGTGGGATTTGTTTTTGGAAAATAAAACAAATCAATGTCCCCTTGCCATGGGAGTTTTCTCCTATGGCGTGGGGGACATTTAACAGTTTTCACTGCCCGTCACTGCCAAGTTTCAGCCAGCAGTGATGGACAGTGAAACCTGGACATCTGTGGGCCACTCTTTAAATCAGGTGGGCGGACACATGGCCAAAGCTCTGTATAGGTCCCTTTGTCATGTGCACAAATATCATAGTGGCCCTGTGGGGAGCTGACAGAGGATGATAGAATTTGAAGAATTGGAGCTACTGAAAGGGAATATTTTTTGATTTTGATAAGGGTTTGCATCTTTGTCTTGCACGTGGTCAGAGCTGCAAATTTCAGAAGAGGTTGAAGTCTACTGGGATATAGGGTTTGCTATGTGAAGATGACCATAGATCTGCATCTCAGCTGATCAGGTTTCGGACTCTATTACAATTGGGGTGAAGAGTCTGTGGGTAGATCAGAGATGTATATATAGAGAGAAAGTCAGAGAAATTTGAGCTAGGACATGAGTTTGGCCTCTGGTAACATTTTCCTTTCAGGTTTCCATAGAACAGTGGTATGTGGGATGAGTGATAAAGATGTGTTTCCAGCGTTTTGCAAACCACAAGGTAAGTACTAATGGAAGATACTGTTATGGTGTGCTCCTTATGCTGCTATGCCTCCCCGTTAACCACCCCTCCCTTTCTTTAGTGCAACAGCATATTCTTATACCCTTGTTGTCGTTGACTCTCTGGACCCCCCCCCCCACTCCCTGTTGATGAGCATCATTGACTTTTGGCCCTTCTCATAACTATCACCATATCCAGGCAGTTTCCCTGTACCACCAGTCATGTCTGCCATGTGTTTCTTGTCTTGATCTGTTATTCCTTTTGTACTTAGGCATTGATCTGTTCACTAGAAGTCTGGCAAGATTCCCATTTCTCATGAGACTTGGCTGCCATATTGTGTGTGGCTCCTGGGCATGGTCTATAAATAACTTGCCCATCCTGCAAGTCATTGCCTGCCTTCAAGACTGCATGTGGAACCGGAAATAGCGGACCGGCCAAAACTCCTTACCTTATACTGGGCCTTCTTCACCTTCTCTGACAAGGCCCCTTCTTCCTTGATCGGCTCTTCCTGCTGGTGTTTCTTGACGTTGTCAGACAGCTTTTTTTCCTCCCTCAAACAAAAACCTGCATGACAACGAGGAAGTGATTTTGAGTCGTATGACACAAATATTTTCTCTCTAGCCAAAGGTCAGTGCTCTGAATCTGAACTGTGAAAGTTATTTATAATTTGCAGCATAAAGACTTAGTAATTGAACATAAGACTGGAAGGTAAAGGAACTCTACAACTGGCATTGTTAACAAACACAAATAACTATTCCCTCTATGATGCAATAGGCGCAAGTTACATTGTCTCCCAGAGTATCTCAGAAGGATCATTGGTGAGTTTGAGTTTGACTATTGAGTGCAATTGGGCATCTCATAAAAGGGAGGAGGGGGTTGACACCAATGCTATTATCCTATGGTTGTTATGTTGTTTGCTGTCCCTACTTCAGACGCTGATCCGTTGATGATCCAATTATCCCAGAACCCAAATTGGTTGAGAAAAGAGAACTTTGGCATACCCTTCAACAGCAAGAAAATATAGGAAGCCTTTCATCACACCCGTTCCAGTCCTGACCCCTATTTCCCAAGGAATCAGTCTGCAACTCCTGTGGAAACATTGTGTGCTCCGGGCTGAGTCACTAGGAACTGGGTGGAGTTTCTTCGCTCCCACAGACGTCTGGCCTTCAGATGACTGGACCTTGACAGATACTCTGACTGAGTGAGCCAGCAACAATATGTAGTAAAATGTAGTAATTAAGCCATGATTTCCAAAGGGATGGTATTTCCTAGAGACTGCAATCTAACATCTCCATATGTAGTACTGTGCTTCGAGATGAATCTCTTCCATGTGTCAGTCAGTCACAGCAATAGTGGCAGTCTCTTTCCCTGCAAAAGAAGGAAATGGGGATATTGAGATGGATGTGGTGGTGGAATTTCATAACAGACATAGGGCCTACTTTTTGCTTATTCACAAAATCCAAGTGCAAGTTACTACTTAAAAAAACATTATTATTCAAGGTACACCCATGGCCAACCACTCGTATTGCAACAACCTTCTATAGGAAATAATGAAACCCTGTAGGAAAAAGAATGAAATTAATTTAAATTGTTTAAAATAGTTAAAGATATAAATCAATATAATTTAATTTAAAAATATAGAAGAATAGTACATATTTATTATTTAAATTAAAAATAGTTTAATACTCTATTTGAATTTAAAAATTATTGGAACAATAATTGTTATTGAAATATAACTATATTAGTTTTAAAATAATGCTATACACCACTTCTAATATTTATTAATACACACTTTTTTTTTCTTTAGGTGCAAATTAATTTTTTAATATAACCTTTAGAAAAATACTTTTAATTTAATTTAATCTATTTCCATTATTGGAAGTTAATAGTGCTGTAGCACTTCTTTAGATATTTTTAACATTAAAATATATGTATTGACTTTCGGATTTTGTGAATAGCCAAAGGGCTTGATTCACAATGGTTATTCATATGTTTGAGGTATTTTACTAGTATTGACTCTACACAAAATCTGTGTAGTGTAATGAGTGTTATTTACTACTTTAAAAAAGCAGCAGTAAGCCTAGCATCACACATGAGCAACCACTGGTACTGCAACAACCTGCCTTAGAAAGTAATGAAGGTATAGAATTAAAAATAAAACTAATGAGGAAATAGTGTTGAAATAAATAAAATTTTTATAATCTATTTAAAAAAAAAAATAATAATCGAATGTTACAAAATATGTAAAAATAAAACATATTTGTTATTTGATTAAAACATATTTATTAACTTCTTTTGAATTTAAAAATTAATGTAACACTATTTTTATTTATACATAATTAAAGTATTTTAATTAATTCCATACATCACCTTTAATAATGATCAATGAATATTGTTTTCTCTGTGTGTAGGAATGTTTATTTAAATTTAAACTTCAGAAAAATGATTTTCATTTAATTTAATAAATTTCCATTTGTTAAAGTTTTATTTAAAAATTAAGTTAACAGTACTGTAGAAGAGGACAGTTACTGGAGATCCAATAATAGAAATCTCAGCTGCTGAGCTAGCTTCATTGGAAAAAAAGCCCTTACTTTATAATGCCCGTCATGGGAATGAGGCTGGTCATAGCAGAGGTGAGAGATCTCCAGAACATTAGTACAACATGAGCAAACAAAACGGCTACTGATCAATCAGCATGACCGTCTAGAAAATGCATTACTAAAGCATTGAAAATAGCAGAAGACATTCACAAAGGAGACAAATAAAAAAGTGTTCAGAATAGGGGTTCAAGATTGCCACCAAAATCTGTTGTCTAGAAAAGTTTCACCCTTTTACTTGGTGAAAATAAATTCTCACGATTTTTCAAGGAAGACAGCTTTAATTGTTGCCTGAAGAGAACTAGATTTCACCAAAACTTCTATCAATGTTTCACATATGTCAATAATTTTTACTCTAAACGAGCAAACATTGTGCATATTGGATGTGGAAAGGACAACATGGCTTTACTTGGACATAACTAAGAAGTGGAGGACAACAATGCAAATGATTTTTACTTTTGGTGGAGCTGTTAGGGTAATACAGTTGACAAAAGATTTCTAGACAGGTTATGGTTTGTATTCAACAAAATCATTCTAATCTTGCCAATAGAGTCACAGCATACTCCTCTTCACAATAGAAAATGCGGCGAAAGCAGCCTCACCAACCAACATTTAGCTACAGGCTATCTGAAAATAGAGACATGTTTGTCTGTGCACAGGCTCAATATGCCTTACTCTCTGCATTTCAATCTATAGACCTATCCTGACCTGTCCAGAACTAATCTGACTTGTTATCCGAGCTTGTTATCTGGCAGGATACAGATTGTGTGAGGGCAATTTTACATTTATTATCCAAGATTAATTTAAAGATTAGACTCTGTGGATGACACAGTCTGCCTAATTATAGTGAAAACTGGCCCAAGCTTTTGTAAGTATTGTGCTTCATTGCAGCCTTACTTGTGCTTGGCTCTTGGATTGTACTATATGTATCTCTTTCATGAGGATTCACTTCTGGCAGATGCATATACTGGTTCCTTTAGAGAAAAGGGATGATAAATCTACTAAGTGTATATGGAGAATTTTCCACTTGGATAAAAAAATGTTGTTTTATGCAGCAATAATATACCCTTGCCTTCACCCTTTATGGACAAATTAGTTTTGCCGGTACCGACACTCAAAATTATATTCAAGCCATGCCCCTAAAACAGTTTAGTAAATAGTAGTGAAGTAAATTTCTGAATCCACAACACTTCAAGATAGTGTACAAATGTGGGCATGTCAAATGTATGGGCATGTTATAAAACAATTATTTACAATTTGACAAGAACACTTTTGGTAGATGTTCACACATAAGTGCATTTTCAAATGTAATATTGTTTAATATCAATAGACCCTTTCAGTTTCTTAATATAAGGGTCCATCGTGTTTTAGGAACTCTATGTCACAAAGTTTTGTCCAAATATGTGATTTATCCTGCTTTATTCTCATTAGTTGTAATGCGAATAGTAGAAACACTCTTTTTTTTAACTCTGATGTGTTAGTTGATATTATGGGTTGAATTTTCCTGTGTGATAATAAAATTGAATTGACTTGGTTTAGAACCAACCTTCATAAGATGCTCCTTAATTTTTGAAGATCATTTTTTCTCGCAAATCAGTGGCATTTTCGTGAGAGCAACTTTTTCTACAAGCATAGCAAACATATATGTTGCTTATGTTGAAGAGCTATGTTTGTTTAGCAGTAATAATCTTTAAAGAGAGCACTTGACGATGTGGAAGAGAGTCAGCAGTAGTGTTACCTGTATATGGCAGAGCTCAGAAAACAAACAACTATGGGTTTTATTTTTAAATAGATTAACCAACTGGATCTCACTTAGGGGTTTATTCACAAACTGCATTTTGTAGTATATAATGTAGTACTACAGTAGTACTGCTCACATACTACAAAATGGTATTAACAAACCTATGTGCAGAGAACTTTGCCTCTCCTACCTTTTCTGCTCTGAGATCTACGCCACGATGGCACTCTTCTTTGTACACATAGGTAGAAGTCTTAGGGGTCGATTACGATCTCGTCCAGAAAGCATTCAGATCAATTCGGTTCCGGAATGCTTTCCGGACGACTCGGACCGGGGAGTCCAACTGAGAGATTTGGATGAAAACGGATGCATCCGGATACGATTCGGTCAGACTCCCATTGACTTTAATGGCAGCCTGTGTTCCGAACAAAAAAACAGGCTCCCATTGAAGAAAGGGGTGGTTGGGGAAAATCGTGCACCTTGTGGTGGGCACCCCATGGTGCCTGCCACACTGTGCTTGGTTGGGAAGAGGGGACCCATGGATTTGGAGAGCCGCAAGTGAAGGAGGGCCTGCTATGGGCCCCCAAAGACAGATTCTGACAGCTGTTTAGTTTCGGGCAGACCGATTTGAAACGGCTGTACGACTCGCCCATCGTAATCGTTCACTTGGAAACCTTGTCCATAGAGCTGTACGAATCGGCTCCGAAAGGCTCGACCTATATGAACGCCTTTCGGAACAGATTCGGACAGCCCTAATGGTTTCCGGGCATTGTAATCGGTCGTTCGGAACTGTGTAATATTCGGTCGGAAAAAAGGGGTCCAAATCGGACTCAGCAAACCCAAATCCGATTCGGAGCCCTTCCGAACGGGATCATAATAGACCCCTTAGTAGTAGATGTGGGAGGGACAAAGGGAAATGGAAAGTGAGGAATACTTACAACCAAACATAAGGGGTTTACGGAGATGTAAGGAGGGGGATTAGACGGGAACATGCCAGTTCAAACACACACCCAGAAACTACACTTCTAAGGGTACTACAGACATAAAGGTGCCAAAATAGGCTTGAATGTATTCCAGTCCAGTCTTAAAGTAAGTCAAGCACCACACATGGCCACTCACAGGTACTACAGCACACTAATAGATAAAACAATGGAGGAAAGGAAAGGAAATAACTCCAAGGAACTGTGTTAAATTAATTAAATTAGTTTGCTATCTAAATTGTATACCATAACTAAATTAAACTTTAGCACTTTCTAAACTTTTTTTAAAAATAATAAAAGTTTTTGAAGGTAATTTAATATATAACATTTAACTAGATTTACTAGATAATAAATAAAAATAAACATTTTAGTAAAGGTGGCCATTTTTTAATCATTGTTTATAATTGTTTATAAATTAAATTCATATATTTAAATACAATTTATTTTAAACCCATTTAATTTAATTGTTAATGTGCTGCAACATTTATTTTTTTAGTTTACCACTAATAATAAATAGTTTAAATTAATTTGTACATATATTTCATATTAAAATATTGTTAATATATTTTGTTAGAGAATAATACCTTTGAATAATTTCCCCTTTTCCTTAAAGAGATTCCTTACACTGTGGCGGTGAGCTCCATCTTTGTTTGTAAACTTTCTAGAGGTATCATTATCCTCATAATTCCTTTTTATAGGAGGCTCCACCGCCTTTTTAGAGGGGGTGGAGACATGCAAGGCTACACGTTTGAGTTAATCTATACTTGGAAATGGCCAACAGTGACAAATCTTTAACACATTCATTTGATTATAACAATTTGACCCTTCTGAACCTGCACTGCATATTTTAGCACACCAAGGCATGTTTGGTATAGAGTTACACACAACGCCAATTCTTTAGTACATGTCACCTTGTACCATCCTAGAGACCGGAGAGAGAACCTACCTTTTAAAAATGCTTATTACACCTAAAGTGCACTTTGAAAAACAAGCTGAGACCCTGCCCAAAACTTGAAACGTTAAGAATAATCCTGCATTATTGCACCTAGAGTCAAAAAGCGGGCCATGAACAAGCACTTCTGAAATAAATGGAAAAACACTATGTCAATGGCCAGATATAAGCAAATAGAAAGTGCTGATTGTTGACTTCTCCTAGATACCAATTCCACTCTTTGCATTTAAAACAGACTACATTTAGGAGACAAAGTAGTATATACAAACTTAGACCTGGAAAGGTTCAGCACCAGGCTAGCAACCCTGTTAGGACATTTGCCTTGTGGCAATTGTAATGAGTATAAACAAACAAAAGCCAGCATGGAACCATGAACACCATGGTAATAAGGAAAACATACCAATTGCAAAACGAATAATGTCATTTAATAGCCGGTGTACTCTTGTAAAAGACATATGTAGGTATGATTACAGTGACTATAAAAATGAAGATTCAAGACCACAAACATTCAGCCAGGTCAGGGAAACTAACAAAAAAAATGGGTGCACATTTTACCAGATTGCGGAAAAGAGCAAACTATCTTACTTGGAACAATCTTAGAACATATACCACTCAACCAGAGCAAGCAAGCATTTAACCAATGTTTTATAACTGAGGAATCATATATATACACTGCCTCAAGTCCCATGAAATGGGCCTAAATGATGACTCAGAGGGCAATTTAGAGACCAAAAAAGCAGGAATATGAAAAAACCTCTTATGGAGATTTTTATTATCCAGCAGAAAGACATATAACTAGGACAAAATTCTCCGAGGACTTAATTTGAAACATTCTGGAAAGTATGTTCGGAGATCAGGTGGCAGCTAACACTATTAAAATCACTGGGTTACATGTGGAAATGTCAATTGTTTTTGTATCGTCCTATAGAAATATTGAATCTAAAGTATTTACTAACACGTTATCATCATGGTAAGTATATATGAGTTATTATATGAGTATGTAAAGATAACTAAGTAAATATAAGTAAAGATTATACACATACAATCACACGTATATATTTATATGAATATGCACACACGTATACATATATATATATTTATACAGATATTTTTGTTTTCATGATATGTATATGTGGATTCAAGAATAGTAAATCAATACTTCCCCATACACGCTTAGCATGACAATATAAAGGTAGACACTATTTTGGATTCAGTATTTTTGTATGCTGATGTAAAAAAAAACTCAATAAAGTTGTAGAACACCAAAAACCTTTGGGCGTGGAGCAGCAGGGGCTACCTTGGAGGTATTGTCACTTTGGATTAAAAATCCATATGATATATAAAAAATACCCTGTGAGCTTCTGTATGGATGATAACAGGTAGTCACCTAGAGGGAGTAAACCTAGGACTTTCAAAGCAATGAGAATACGGTAGTCGCTACATACAAAGTTAGAAACAAATCTAATAGTGAACAATCAGATAAAGAGTAAGTCCAATATACACCTAATGTACCTCCTAACATGTCTGCCAAAAGCACACAGCATACCTACACTTGAACACAGATTTCGGATACTTGTAACATGCACAGCAGAGTGAGCATTTGCTGCTAAAATATATATGAGGCACTTAGCAAAATTAAAAGTTCTGGCCCTACCAACACCGCACAGTGGGACAGGATCCCCACCAGCAAAAACGACCATCAGTGGAGTTAATCGGGAACAATACAATCACTCTTAAATAGTAGGGAGCAAACAATGAGATAAAGTGAATTATAAGCACAACCTGGCATTTGAATTTTACAGGTAGCACCCTCTCAAGGACTTGATGTTGTAAAGGGCTTTGAAATCTCCTTCATGATTTCCAGTGGAAAGAGCATCTCCTCCCTGTAACCATGGTGTCACCCTTCACCTTACATGCAAGCGAAAGGCACACACTGCCTGCTGGAGAGGGTCTGAAAAGGTGGAAAAGGCACAAAGGCAGAAAAACCTTCTTGGCAATTTTGATAGTGCTTGATTGAAGAAGATTAATGGACTTGGAGATAAGGAGGGTAAGTAAAAGAGTTCTGCAAAGCTCTTCCAGAATAAAAAATCCTGCTGAATTAAAAGTGGTGCAAAAATCAGGGACAAAAATGGTAACAAATGGGCAATGATACGCCAAAAAATAAAGGATCAGATGCTTTGGGACACATCAATACCTCAATACACATGATCTACATGGCCAATTACATTAGAAGAATAAGATTAGTTCCATCTTGATTTGAGGACTTCAGGCAACAATTTGTAAAACAAATATCCTCTTGGAAAGGTCCATATGTAAGGCTATCTATGCTACCTCTTCAGAAGTATGTCAACAGTGCTGCGTCAGAAGAAGAATTCCAAGTTTAACATAATCCCTTCCTTGCGATCTTCCATGCCCTGATCATTGGCGTTCTTTTTCAATGTTCTATGGGGGCTGTCAAACAGACCACTGGGTGACCATGACCAGGGAAATGCTAACATGGTCTGGGAGTAGTTAGGGCCTACTTGGGTGCTGAGAACAGAGTCCAAAAATGTGTGGACTCACCGTGCAGCGAGCGCATATCTCAGGGATGTGCTATCTTCTTCTTTGAGTAAGTACCTCACATAGATGTACAATTGTCCATAAATAGCTCAAGGTGAGAGATAAACTATCAAAATAAAGAATTTGTGTAAATAAGTACATACAATGACATACCCAATCAAGGACACAATCAAGAACTTTTAATAGCCGGCGATTTCATCTCACTTATCCTTTCCTCCAGGTAACCCTAAAAACCTCAAATAATAAAGGGTTCATCATTATCTCAAGCTACATTATGCTATATTTTTATCCTAAGAAGATATTGAGAGTGTATAAAGAACATGTTACTGACCTTTGAAAATGTTCTTCCTGATAGATATGGCAGATTCTGAAGATTCCTTTAAGGAAACCTTAATTCCTAGATGCCAGATGTGATTTATAACTTTTTCAGCATTGTCCTTTCACTAGCACCATGCGGCACTGCACAATGATGTCTGTGCAGCTGGCACACTAGAAGTGATGTTGCACCCTCTAGAAATGGCTCACCTGGAGTTGGAGACATCAGTTCTTTTTTGTTTTTCTCTGTCATTCAGAGGTTAAGGGTACAGGTGATGGAACTAAGAAAACAACAACCACATAATTCTATCTCTAGGAGGGGTTATAGGTGGGCAGCAAGGATCCTACAGTAACTACCTCATGCATTTTAATAAACATTACTAAATATAAGGAAATTGTTCTCCAAATGGATATTTGCTCCTGCAGACTCCTTGCAAACACCACTCCCAAAGCACCATTTAATGAGGAGGGTTAAGGTGCCATTTTAATACTTTATTACAACCGGAAACTTAGAATTATAAGCCTGTCAAATTGAAATTGTACTCAGTCCTGCATTTCGAAACAATATTTCTGAGCAAAACATTGCAAAGAAGCCCTGGTAGCTCCCTGTAAAACGGCCTATAGTGGGATGCTGAAAAGCAACACAGAAGTCTCCACCTCTCTTTGACCAGAGTGGGGATGGAATGTTTTAGCCAGAACCTTTCCCACCAACTCAAAGCAGTACTTAATACAGAGGATGCTCTATTGAGGAATGTTTTGTTTATGCCCTGCTGAACTCATTGAGGGTCTAATAAATAGAACAAACAGATTGCCATCACCACTGAAATCTGAGGGTGGGTAAATACAGTGGCTTAAAGCCCTTCTAGGATCACACTGGTGCAGCCTTTCTTCCTCCTAAGAAAGGTGTAGGCCTCAAAGCCAGCAAAGAAATACTTTAACTCAGATACATTGTTGATAAAAAAGAAGATTTGCGTGGTTACTTTATCCATAGAAAATACTGTCAGGGAGAAGTATACTAAAAAAGTGTTTACTTCCTCCTCCCTCCTGGCTGACCTTATCTCTACCATAAATAGTGTCTTTCAGGCGAAGAAATTCAATTGGCAATTGTATAATGGCTTGATAGGGGTTGCAACAAAGAGGCCCCATAAGGAACCTTAAAGGGAATTGGCTGCAACATTTTTGTAAACCTTTCAAAAATCTTGCTACCAAGGGCAACTTGAAGAGAGGTCCTTAGTCAGGCAAAAAGTAAACCAGCAAAGACAGCTGCTAGATCAATTTTCATAGTCCTTTCATTCAATCTTTCCTCCACCAGAGTACAAACATAAGATTGTCAAAAAACACTGATGAGGTAGATCCAATGACTGATTTTCACACAAATAACCAAAGATTGCCTGTCTAGTAGACTACATGGCTTTTGTTACAGGATGAGAGAAGAAAAACAAAGAGAGAGCGAGCAGAAGAAGGGGTACGTCCTTATCCCCAAATTAAATGATTAGACAACAAAAGGGATAGACCCAGCATGGGAATCCAAACACAAGGTGGCTCAATGCCAAGTGCAGTGGAAAAAAACAATAGGTTTTTTAAAAAGAACCCTCACCCACCAACCTGGTTGGTGGCATGCTTCATCACTGGGTTGCCAGCTGGGCTGCCGAATGGAAACCCAGCTGTGCTGCGACGCCTGAGTTACAGTGGAGCAGGTGATTTTTGTGAGAAGGGTGAGTCTTGGTGCAGTTTAAAAGTACCTCTAGGATCCTCTATCTGGATTCCCGTGCTGGGTCCTTCCCTTTGGTTGTCAAATTTTGTCACAGGATGTCAGGCACAAAGCAGAACATCTAGGATCTCCATCGGCTATTCATAAGCTGCAAAAAGAAATCTCTCATTGTTCATGCCAGAGACCAAATGAGGTTGATAAACCATGTTGCTCAGGCGTGTTACCCGATTGAGAAGGAAGGCATCCTTTGTCACAGTCACTTGAGGCCAAAAAACAAATAGTTACTCTTTGAGCACAATCTTGAGGCTTGCCCACCATCGAATGCCGGAAATTAGAGTTGAATGCAGATGTACATGATCTCTTAAGCTGCTGGAGAACAGATTTTATTGCTGCATCCGTAACTCTTGACTGAATTGGAGGATTTTTTCCATTTAACAATTTCACTGTGGCAAACGTCTTTGAACTGCTTTATTTAATTTTGATGTTTTCTGACAAATCTACTTGGTGCTACTTGTAGAATATCTGTTCTGCATTCTGTACCATTGATAGTATTTCTTTTATTTCCATGCCATCACTGGAATGTGGCCATTCACTGCTCTCCACTTCTTAACTTTTATCTTTTGAATTCTGAATTCCACCATATGCAGTTTTATTTTATTAAAATATTTGTTTTCTCTTCTTTTGATGCTTAAGTGCATACATTAATTGAGTGCTTCCTCTAGGGCAGAGATATAATTTCACTTCTGTGATGACATGCTTCAGCTACCTGGAAGAAGACATTGACATGCTCTTGCTACTTCTTCCAGCATACTTTGACAAGCTTAATCTCTAGCACTGCTGTACTAGCAGGCTTCCTTTCATCAGGTGAAGACTTTGACGGGCTTGCAATGCTTCCAAGTATATCCCAGGAAGCAGCTTTATATATTCTTGTGATTGCTTATCATGCAGATGTATTCACTTACTAAATTGCTCCTGTGGACTTGATTCACAAAGGTAAACTTAGATCTGATGTCTACAGGCCTAATTCACAATGGTAAACTTACGCTTTTGGATGAGTTTACTACTTTTCGGTATTCACAAAGGTAAACTTAGGCTAAAAGTCTAACTTTACTACTTTTCGGTATTCACAAAGGTAAACTTAGACCAAAAGTCTTAACTTACCTTTGTGTATACCGAAAAGTAGTAAAGTTAAACTGTTGGTCTAAGTTTACCTTTGTGAATGCCAAAAAAGTAGTAAAGTTAGACTTTGGTCTTAGTTTACCTTTGTGAATACCGAAAGAAAAGTAGTAAGCTTACACAAAAGAACATTTTAAAGAACATTACTAAATATAAGTACATTTTCATCCAAATTGATATTTGCTCCTGCAGACTCCTCCCACACACCACTCCCAAAGCACCATTGAAGGAGTCGGGTTAAGATACCATTTTATTTCACAAATGTGTAAGTTCACCTTTGTGAATCGGGCCCTAGTTTTAGACATGAAGTCTAAGTTCACACCTATAGTCTAAGTTTGCACCTAAAGTCTAAGGGCCCAATTACAAAGGTAAACTGAGACTAATGTCTAACTTTATGACTTTCGGTATTCACAAGGGCATTTACGAGTAGTAAAGTAAGACTTTTGTCTCAGTTTAACTTAAGTGTCTGCGGGATGAGTGTTTGAAATGTTTCAGCGCTCCATTCATCATCTCCTTGTGTTTGCTTTGTACGTCCTAAGTTGGCAGGGTATTCCTCAGACATTGGTCCCTTTCTCACTTTGCCACTGGATTCAAGCTAGCCTGGCTGATGAAGGGTATTATCCCTAAACCGGTCCCAAGGTTCTGACCCAGTTGGGGGACTAGCGGGCCCAATTTTATCAGCTCAGGATAAATCTGCCAAAAGGCAAAGTCAAATTGGACCAGTAAGCCAAATCCCTGCCACACCCAGACACGGCTAATACCAAAATGAGGGAACCATCGACATGGAGACTGGCGCAAGGCCAACCGTTGGACAATACAGCCCTACTGCTCATCATCCAGGAGTCAAGGTTTGCTCTAGAGACTAAAATTGGGGAGGTTGGGGCAGAGATCTCGCTACTCCATCAGGACTTGCATGTCACAGAAGCTGAAGGGCGTATCTCAACCCTAGAAGACATCGTGAAATCTGACATGTCGCTGCTTATCAATGACGACGCACTTGTTGCAATAATCTTCAATTTGTGGGACTTCCCAGCGCGAGATGAGGGGCCAAACCCAGAGACATTCCGTGAAATCTGGTAATGGAGGCTCCGGCCTACTGACCAGTTATCCCCCAGCTTTCTCACTGAATGTGCACACAGGGTGCCTTTAAGGTGGCCGCTGCCTGGGGACCCGCTAAGGGCCATCATTACTAGATTCCATAACCACTGTGATAGTGATCTGGTCTTACGTTTGGTGCGCTTCAAGGGAGACATCCTATTTGACTCTTCGAAAACGGTTATTTTCCCAGACTACACCAGGTCAGTCCAAACCCAAAGGAAGTCATTTGAGTGATTAAGAAAAAGTTCTGCAATATTGTTCCTCTTTCCGTACAAATTGAAGGTGCTCTTTCAAGGGACGATACAGAGAATGGGAATGGGTCGAAGAGCAGCCTCCACACATGGACCTCACCGTATCTCATCCCAGTGAAAATAGCGTCCCAGGAGAAGGGCCCGATTGGCATTTGAGGGCCAGAGGTTCGCACAGGCGCAGGAACATTAGGGTTGGGACCCAAAGACAATGGTCAAGCTCGGTCTTGGCGTCCCGAGAGGCCCAGGGGTCACGATGCTCACCAGATTCAACCATCAGCACGGGCGTCTCATTGACCAGTCTGGACCAGGACATACCGAAACAACTTACGCAGATGTCTTGGGGCCACATTGATTGATAGACAAGAACACCCCAAAAATTATTGTTTGGTTACTCCGGGGATAGTTAGTAATGTTCGATGGGCAACAGATGCTTCCAAGGGGTAAGTGTAGGGAGGGTGCAGTTGGGAGATAAATGTTAGGTTTTTGTTATACCTCTTTGCTCTGTTTTGTATTGTTCACGGTTTCTCTTTTTGCAAGTTACATATGACAAACCCCTATGAATACTCGTGTCACCCATCCCAATTGCTACTCCAGACTTTCCCGATGGGCCCCAGCTTAAAATATTAACCGGAAACGTTAATGCCTCCTTGACAAAATAAAGAGAAGCATAGATATGAGATATGTTAAACAGCAGCCCACAGCATTTTTAACACTCCAAGAGACCCACCTATTGGAAGACAACTGACCCCTCCTTGCCCGCCATTGTTATACTAGTGTGTTCCACGTCAGCTTTGCCAGGATAATCTGAAAAGTAGCGATACTCTTGTATGACTCATGCCCTTTTGTCATTGTCGCCTCTCATCGGGCATGCAGGGATGATATCTCCTCCTGGAGGGTACACTAGAAGGACATCTGTGGACCTTAGGCAGTATATACGTGCCTCCAGCATTAGTGATAGGCCACACTGCCAGACTTTTTCAGAATACTGCTGCAGACACAACTGGGGTACCCTCATGCTGGGTGGAAACTTCAATGCAATTGTGGACAGAGCACTCAACACGTCCTCTGTAAAACCCTCTTCTAGGACACTAACCCTCTATAGAGGGGCACACTCCCTAGGCTTGGTGGACGTACAGCTTAGAAGGCACCACCGGGACATGGCATTCACGCATTGCTCTGTCTCACATAAGATGTATTTCTGCCATGACTATATTTTTATACCCACAGACTCCTTACCCCTCGTCTAACACACCCATATCCTTCCCCGGGGACTGTTTTACCACACTCCATTTGAGATGCAGTTAAGGACTGAGCACACAGAGGCGAAAGGATTTTGGAGACATAATGTGTGGTGGCTAAGAGAGGACTCCCTAGTAGACCACCAGAGAGCTGCCATTACAGATTCTTTTGTATTAAACCAACACAAGGTCACCTCCCCTGTGTGTCTGTGGGAGGCATTCAAGGAAGTGATTTGGGGTAAAGCACTGGCGGACGGTCACGGATGCAAACGTGAAAGGGAATGGGATATTGCACTCCTAGAGTCCCAGATCCTTGTTCTTAAACATTCTGCTGGGACAACACCATCAGTGGCTCACTTGCAAATGTAGATGACCTCTACGAGATACTGAGATGCAGACTCATGGATTTGGCCAACATGGACACCTCCCTCATAAACATGGCAATGAGGCTGGCAAATTGCTCTTTTGGTTATCCCAGAAATTAGAGGGGCCCCGTATTGTCTTGGCCATTCATTCTCCAGAGGGATGCCTCACATCCGACCCACTAAAATCGCAGACACATTTTCAATTAATTTTTTGCTCACATTATAGCCACAAACCTCCGCCATAGCTAGAACACACTCACCTGATAGCTGCAGACATCCCGATCTGCCCATTGTCATGCTTACAATGTTCTACACTAGATGACTAATGGAGGTGCAAACCACCATTCCTGCTACTTCCTCAGGGAAAACACCAGCCTAAACAGCTTCCCGGGTAAATTCTTTAAGAGATTCACCCTCCTCCTAGACCCCCACCTGCTCCTCCTTCTGATGAGGCAGACCATAAAAGATCTATGCCCCCTGACCTTTGGTCCGCCACTATTATCACTCTCTTTCAGCCAGGTAGGCTACCGACGTTCTGTGCTTCCTACCAGCCTATTTCCTTGCTTAATATTGAATCCAAAATCTTGCCTAAAATGCTGGCCACAGTGCTAACTACCGTAGTCCAAATGCTTATCCACGAGGATCAAATTGCCTTCATGCCCGGCAGGAGCACACAACATTGTCTACGTTGACTTCAGACTACCCTTTCCCACATTGACCATTTATCAGGCCCAGATGGTCTCTTCATTGATTGTGAAAAAACATTTGACATTGTACATTGGCCCTTCTTATTTCAAATACTCTGTTGTATGAACTTCGGGCCTCGCTCCAATTGATGCATTATAAGATCACCCTACAGTGAGGGTCTGGTCAATGGGACACTTTCGTTCGCTATCCAGTGTGGAATGATCAAGTGATGCCCCTTGTCTCTGTTACTCTTCACCATGGTGATTGAATCCCTGGCAAATGGATTAGAGTGGAGGCCTAGATGCAAGGCTCCTCTTGGTTTCCGCATTGTGTGGAGAGAGTGGCACTCTACACCGATGATATGGTTGTCTACCAGTTGTACGCTTACACAACTTTGCCATGACTTATCAGGATGTTGGAAGTCTATGGAGATGCAGCGGGTCTGCACATAAATTGGGATAAGTCACAATACATACACCTTGTGGGTCCACCACAACTGGAAACTAGCTCTAGAGTCACAGAGGCACTTTCAAGTAGCTCGACATCCACATTGCATCAGATCCACAGACGGCATGGGACTTCAACATTGCACCAATCCTGACGTGTACAGGCACAGATCTGGACAGCTGGTCCACTGAATTGCTCAATAACAAATGTTAGTTCTGGCCAGATTCTTATATGTATTGCAAAACTACCCATTCATTCTCCGTTCCTCTTTCTTCTCTGATCTTCAACTCTTGCTTATAAGGATTAACTGGGACTCCAAGAGTCGCCTACAGAAAGTGCTCTGCCTCCCCATGCGAATGGGGCCTAGGTGCCCATGACCTCTGCCTCTACTATTGGGCCGCACAAATGGTACAGATCAATGATTGGCTGTCCGGTGATTGCCATGACTCTTCTTGGTTCCTTGAAATACACATGCTTGAGAACATACTTCTTTATGGGAGTCAACCCCCTGCTTCCCTCCCACAGTTCTGTAAAATCCCCCGTCTTTGCTGGAGGGCGGTGGTCACTCACATCCACTGCCTGGGGGGACCGATGGCTCAGACTCCTCTGTGGCAGGGACGTGGTTGGAACAAATAGCACGCCTGGAAGGTTTCTGGGGATGGGACCGGATAGGGATTACTACGCTGGGGGACCTATGAGACAAGGATCACATTGTGTTCTTCGACCTTCTCAAAGGCGAAAACAATTTCCATAACTCACAATTCTTCAGATACCTACCGGTGCGTCATGCCGGTACTACCTATACAGAGCTCCTTCCGAAGGTCCCAGAAGCTCACCTCCTGGGGATGAAAGTGACTATGAGTCCTTTGAGTCACCAGGGAATTTCCTGACTATACTGATCACTTCTCCTTAATGACACAGACCTTCTCCTAAAGCTTAGAGAAAGCTGGTCATCTGACTTGGAAGAGCTAGCTAACGAGGACTGGCGGGACGCAAAGGTGGCATCAAACACACTAGCCATACCCTCTAAACTCCAGCTCATTCAATTTTCCTATTTTCACAGTATAAATTATAGCTCAGATACGCTCTGGAAGATGGGGCGCGTAAGCTCACCTAGTTGCACACAATGCGGTGACCCCATGGGATTCTTCTACCATGTTAGTTGGTTTTGCCCAGTTATAAAAGCCTACAGGGCCTCAATTACATGCACACTGCAGGTAGTTACGGAGCTGGACCCTAAAGTGGTACTTCTTCGGCAAATGGACGGTTGGCTATATGCTACTCACCATAGGCTTTTTGCCAGAATTTGATATCTGGTAGCTAAAGAAGACATTGCTCAGCACTGGCAGTCACCATATCCGCCCCCGTCGGCTACTTGGAGGAAAGGTATGAACTTTTGTTGTAATGCCGAAAAGAGATATATAAGTGGGGAGGCTGTGACAAGAAACATGCAAACGTTTGGGGGGCATGGACCTCATAGAATGGACATTCTGCTTTCTCTTTGATGTGATTCTGTTCAATGGGACTATGGAGACGACATCTACTGGCTGCGCTGGTGATGGGAGATTTATGACTCAAGACCGCTACAATAGCCTCATCTGCCCCCGCACGCTTGTAACCTTGTACTGTTGGTTTATGACTATGTTTTAAAATCAATAAAAAGAAGTATAAAAAAGAAATACAACACATTGGTCCAGTCATACATAATTGTAAAACCTATCACGCAAAATTCAGTTTAATCACTATAGTCTTAAGGAAAGTATTGCAGTGAAATAGAGAGGACCTGTTTAGTCGACAGGCTGTACAGCAGCTAAAACTGGACTAATACTAGTGAGAGTGCTAGGAGGTAGCTGACCAACATTTGAGCTTCCTTTTATCCTAGGAGATCCTTAAAGCCTTTTGCCCTGCAGTATCACCACTGCTCATCAGAGGCCCTCAGGATATAAGGGCTGGTTCCAAACAGGTCCAATAGCATATCGCCAGAAAAAGTGATAGGAGGTAAAATACCTCAACAGTTGATGATTTGTATACCAGGATATGATTGTGGTGGTCCAAAGGTGTGATAGGGAATTCCTATATTTGACAAGCATTAAAAAAGACAATTGGTCTGGCCTTTTCGAGTTGGTGCAATCTTTATTTTTTTTACTTCTTATTTCAAGTAAATGCCATAAAACTATTTTATGCACTAGAAAAAATAACAATTGCATATCATTTTAAGAGAACAGTACGGTGCTTCTAGCAGGCATGTCTATGTAGAGTAGGTAAGGAAACCCTTTTTAATTTTAATGCATGTGACTGGAAAATTATTCTTTTTTGCACACAGAAATGGCAGTATCAGCGTCGAATTACTGATAATGAATGGACAGGAGAAACATTGGAGAAGAAAAGGATTGACCCACGATCCCTGTCTCTGAAGTGCACTTCTTTGTAGGTGGATGTGCACACTTGATCAGGTAAAAAAGGTTACTCACAAAGAAAGAGAGGCACTGCTTGAAGTAGGTTGGCCTGTGACTCATGGTCTAGGATGCTTGTTTCTGGTCCAAGGAGGACTTGACCTGGCAGCTCGGGCTGGAATGTTCCCATGAGGAGCCGGGTCAAGACTGATTTGCAAATGGCTGGGTCTAAACTGGGGTGGCATGGTGAGCAAAAGAACAATGGATTTAACCCAGATCTATTGACTGGGCGTGAATGTTTGATTTGCTCTGCATTCCATCCATCATCTGTGTGTCTTTTGCTTTCTCGCCCTAAGTGCGCCGGGTATGCCCACATGTGGGTCCCGGGCTCAGTGTCACTGGTTTCAAGCTGCCTGGCTGATGAAGGGTGATGCCCCGAAACCGGTCCCAGGATGCTTGTTTCCGGTCCAGGGAGGACCTAGCTTGGCAGTTCGGGCTAGACTGTTCCCATGAGGCACAGGGTCAATACGGATTTGCATATGGCTGGGTCTAAACTGGGGTGGCATGGTGAGCAAAGGAGCAATGGCTTTAACCTAGATCTCTTGACTGTGGGTGAATGTTTGATTTGTTTCACAATACGTCCACCATTTGTGTGACTGTTGCTTTGTGACCCATGCTGATTGGAAGCAAAATGTGAAAAGTCAGATTGTGTTAGCATTTCCATTTCCTGCTTAGGATCGCCCACTCCCTTCGCACGTTACAGCCCATTAGCATTACTGCCTGCACTCTTAGGTGGGGATGGATTCTAAAGTGGGTTAAGCAGTTCTTCGAATAAAGAAAAGCTCAAGACGCTGAATGTGTAAGATAAAACGAAATAGTAATCTACAGAGATGTATATGAAATGCAGCTCTGGAGAAGCAATATTACTTACTGAGACACCAGTTTTCTAGGACTGGTATCTTTTCTAGATGCACAATCGATCCCCTGACCTCCACTTTGAGGCCTTCTCTCATGTGTACAGTACTATTTAGGTGCTTATGTCCAAGATGCTCCCTACATACTACACAAGGCATCTAAAATGGCATCCGTGGGCGGAGCCTGAACTACCCTGTCTAACTTTTGAGGGCTGTTAAAGGGACATTGTTAGGCTGAAGTTGAAATAACACTTAAGATCTGTAAACTTTCATGGTGATCGGTCTGAAGTTAGAAGAAATGCACAGGCATAGAATGCATATGACGTGAATGCTGCAGAACTGGTTGCACTGGTAGCTAACTTTGACCCCTAACTGCTCTCGTTCCTTGTTCATGGCTTGTTTATTGATGGTTAAAACACTGGGGGGGGGGGTTTGTTTGCGAAGATTTAACGCTGTGTTTGCTTCACAAAAGTGACACAAAACGACGATAAATCTTTTTTTACTAATGCATCTTTGCATTACTTAGCACCAAGGGGGCCTGCCATGGGTGGTGCATGGCTGTTCCCATGCAACCAAAAAGGTTTCCGATGCTAAACCCTATTTGCTTAAAAAAGTAGACAGGGTTAAGCGTTAGAAAATGGCACCCATTTCAAGTAGGTGCTATGAAGGAGAAATGCTTTCATTTCTTTTCATTTGCACTGTACAGCAAACGTACAAAGTGGTAAAATGTTTAAAGTTAGTCTAAGCATAGTATTTTGTACTGGAAGGCTATACTTCCTGGACAAAACCTGTGCTACACTCACACAGACACCCTTTCGCTATGCCACTAAGGTGTGTGCCTGATGCTTGGCAGCTAATTTCAGCGCCGGCGCTAGGGAGAGGGGAGGAGAGTGCAATATCTATGTGAATATGGCGGTCTCCGGCTCTCTTCTTCCAGCACAACGTAGCACAGCTTGTTTGCCTGCAGCGCTGCATGAGATCTCAGTAAATCTGCCCCATGGCTTCCAAGCAGCTGCATTGCATTCTTCTCCCAGGTCAGCCTTGCTGTCTCTTGTAGACAGTAATTGTGTTAGGTTTACATTAATGCCACCACAAAGGCAATTCATTGTAGCTACCAATGCCCAGCATTGCAGCTCTCTTCTCCAGTAGAGGCAAAGCCTGTTACTTGCATCACCTGTCAATCATTAATGAATGCATTTAAAAGCAGTGAGCCCCACACTGCCCCACTCCATGCCTTTCACCATGTATTTTGAGACGTATACAACATTTTTGATTTGATATTTTTATTCGACTCTCGAATGCCTGAAAGGCCTTTCTACAAGGGACAGCTAGGTGTCATGGACGCTCGAGTGGAGAAGGGAATTGGGCAGATATGTTATATATTAGCCCGACCCTAAATAAATAAAGGTGGAGATTCACAGTGCTTAATTTGTAAAACAATAAGTGCCGGGGCTCAAGGTATTTCAAGGGAGGCCACTGCAGCATGCACATCCTACTAGTGCTGCCAATTGCAGTGCCACTGTTACCTAGTAACCATCACAGTCCAAAATATTTGACAATTTAAATTATTCCACGTCACCAAAGCTGTACAAATGGCCTGGACAAAGCATCATTGTTTTAATGTACATTGAACTTTTAAATGATATGCTAATAGCTCTTCTAACAGATCAGCAGCCCACCACGGTATATAGACTTTCAGAAACAAGTGTGAGTGTTGACAAGGGAGGATGCCAAGCTTCAGCCAACACCGTCCCAAATTAAGCACTGTGTGGAATCTAGAGGTACTTTACAAGTGTGTTGGGTACTAAGGATGGAATTATCCTTAAAAGAAGTATGACCCTTTTAAATGAGAAGGAATGCAGCTACTGTCCTTTGGCGGTGGCAGGGCTTCAGAGTCAGGATGTGCAAATTTGCACAGTTTGCTTTTGTGTAACTTACCTGAAGCCCTGCAAAAATTACTTGAAATTAGGTATTGTGTAAAGAAAGCATTTACAGCCATATTCTACCATCAAATGTACCTTTTCATCCACCCACTTCCTACTGGAATATGACGCAAACAACAGCTGCTACCCTTTTGGTCGTTCGTATTGTTCCCTTGCTCCTGTGCTTTAATTTTGCCACAAACTCAGCATGATTACACCATGTGAAGTAATGGCATAATTGTGGTAATATTGCGAAATAAGAATATTTAGAAATTTGCGAAATTACGCAAGATTACTCCAGTGAATTGGAAATTTTGCCAGGGGCTTAATATTAATTAGCACAGTCATCTCTATCCGTGATAAGTGCAAATTAGAAATGTGATAGGCCTCCCTTGTTTCCTTGAATGGTGTAACCAAACATTTGTTATTATTTAGTCAGAACAGATACTTTATCTTCCTTGTAATTTAGGATTGAAGGGTAGAATTTGATAGGCTTGTTGTCCACAGAGCCTAGTAGCTGAAGATGCACTTTCTAGGTGAAATGATATAAATTCTGAGCAAAGGTAATGTTGGACCCGGCCTCGTAGTATGGCCCTACGTGCCCCCGCACCACCAAAACCTGGTACCTGCAGCCCCAAGCACACGGCCCAGCCGACCCTCCCCACCAGGACACACGCACCCGACCCGGACATCCCCGTCCATGGCCTCTCTCCTTTCGGCCACCCCGGGCCCGCGTGCCCACTTCAGGCACCAAGATGGCCGCCCGGCCCCAGCGCGACCCGGGCCTAGAGGCGCCACTCCGGCTGGAGGACATCACGCTTCCAGGGGATGAGAGAGGGAGGAGCAGTTTCTATCGCACCTCTGGACTCCCCTGGGACGATGGGTTTCGATCGGCCCTCCGGCCTCCCTGAGGGCTGGCTCCATGCCTGCTGGGTGTCTGGGACTCCTCCCGACCCGGCCCTGAAAGGATCAAAAGACAATGACAGGAAATCCCGACAAGCGACCCCCAGGTGACAAGACCCCTGCCTGCACAGACTCCGGACATCAAAGAGGGGTCGACCTATAACAAGGGGTGCTCTGGGTCTGTCCGGCAGATTCGACGCTGGAACAACGAGAGCCTGCCGACGTGGTCGCGGCTCCTGGAACTTGGATCCTCCTGAGCCCTGCTGAGTGACTCGCGGCTCCCTGAAGATCGTAAGACCTCCGAACTTGTACCTGAGCCCTGCTGAGTGACTCGCGGCTCCCTGAAGATCGTAAGACCTCCGAACTTGTACCTGAGCCTGCTGAGTGACTCGCGGCTCCTTGAAGATCGTAAGACCTCCGAACTTGTACCTGAGCCTGCTGAGTGACTCGCGGCTCCTTGAAGATCGTAAGACCTCCGAACTTGTACCTGAGCCTGCTGAGTGACTCGCGGCTCCTTGAAGATCGTAAGACCTCCGAACTTGTACCTGAGCCTGCTGAGTGACTCGCGGCTCCGACAGACTCTCACGGTCCCGCCGGACCCCGACTACAACAACGTATCCCCCAGCTCGAGGATTGTGAGCTGTGCGCCGGGTACGTCCCTGCCTTGAACCTTTGCCAGAGACTGTCCCGCTACCCCCTACCCCTTCCGAGACTCATTGAGCCCGTGCTCTCCTTGTACATATTTGCAGTGATAACCTACTTGATAAAGATTGATTTCTAAGAAACCACGGTGTGGTCACTCTGTGTCGTGTGGTACCAGAAGTACGATCCTAGATATGAGATTCCTCCCCCTGGGGAGTCTCCCGCCAGTGCCCGGCTACGATACTTCGAGGGTGGGTCTCAGGGTAGTCAGGACCCCTTTCCGGGCTCCTCTGAGGTCGCCGTCTAACATTGGTGGCAAGCGACGGGATTCGGGCCCATCACCTAGAGATCGTACCGTGAACGACGGACGCACCACCGACAAAGATGGCAGAAGGAAGCGCCATGAGCCCCGCAGAAACCAACGCCAACAGGGTGTTCCAGGTGGAGCATCTAGAAGAATACACACACAAAGAGCTAAAGCAATTTTGCAAAGAACTTAAAATCGCTACCACCGGTCTCAACACTAAAGAAGATTTGCAGAAAGCACTGAAAACTTGGGTGGATACCGGTGCCTCCCGTCCGGAAGGCACGGGGGAGCGCCCCGACGAAACCGAACCCCCCCAAAGTGAAAGCAGCAGCAATCAGGTGCGAGGCATCGTACCAGACGGGGGCCTATCCCCGGAAGAACTCGGGGACAGAGAGAGAAGTCGCAATCATGAACTCGAGTTAGCCAAACTCAAAATCGAAGGCGAATTGAAGTTAGCGGAAAAAAAGCTAGCAGTAGAGCAAATGCGTGTACAAGGCGAACTGGAAGAAAAGAAGCTCCAACGGGAGCACGAAGGAAGGAAGCTCCAACTGGAGCACGAACGCAGCTTGAAGGAACTCGAGCTCAAGGCCAGAAACGAGGAAGGGAGGCCCCCGGGAAACCGAGAGACGGCCTCCCCAGCGGAACAGAAGGTCCACATCCCCAAGGACGTGGTCAAAGAATATTATAAAAACGATGACATTCAACAATGGTTCAGGGCCTACGAGGTCGCCATGACCTCCCATCGGGTCCCGCAGAAGGACTGGGGGGCGGGGTTGTGGGGGCGGTTTCTGAGCGAAGGAAGGGACACCCTGCTCGACCTTCCCCTCTCCCTGCAGACCTCCTACAGCCACATGAAAGAGGCTCTACTCACAAGATACGGCCTCACCCCAGAAATGTACCGTCAGCGATTCCGGGACTGCAGGAAGATCCCGGGCACCACCTGGGTGGAGTATGTAAACTTTTTCAGTCGGGCCTTCGATGGGTGGATCAAGGGCAGCAAATTCACCACCCTTGCCGAACTCACCGACCTCATGTTGTGGGAACACTTGGCTGCGAACTGCTTCATAGAACTACGTCAGCATCTGCTTGACAGCAAGCTCACAGATCCCAGGAAGCTGGCTGTGGAGGCCGACCGCTGGACCAACACCCGGGTCTCCCGGGGCATGGTAGGAGAGTACCCCCGAGCCGGTCAGGGACCACCCCGCCAGAGAGGGGGAGGGAACCAGGGAGGGCCGAGAGAGTCCCAGCCTAGCCCCCCGAAAACACAACCTCCACCTTTCCCGGCGCCCCCCCACCAGTGACAGGGCCCCCTGGGAGACGGTGACACCGGGTGACCGTCACGTGTTTCCGTTGCCAGAAACCCGGGCACTACACCAATGACCCAGAGTGCCCCATGGCCACCCAAGTCTCCCCTACCACCCCTGCGAGACAGATAGCCAACGTAGCCCTGGGGGAGGAGGTTGAGGAAACCGAGGAGTGGGAACCCGCAGCGATGGCCCTAGTATCCCTGGGAGATAGGGAGATGATCCCTGGTAGCCTCCTACCCTCCAACACAAAGAAATACGGGCAGCTCGTCAAGATCAATGGCCACCAAGTAGAGGCCCTGCGGGACACCGGGGCCAGTATCACCGGTGTCCTCAGGCACCTAGTCCCCGAGGAGCAGATCCTCCCCAACGTCTTTTGCCCCGTAATTTCTGCAGACAATAGAGAAAGTATGTGTCAGGTAGCCCTGGTGCCGTTTGAGTGGGGAGGGGTGATAGGTAAACTCAAGGTTGCCGTAAGAACCTCCCAGTTGGTCGACTGCCTCTTAGGGAACGACCTGGAGAGTTCTCCCTGGAAGCACGTCGAGCGCAAGGCCCACCTAGGAATGATGGGACTCCCCGAGTGGGTGTGCGCCACCACCCGATCTATGTCAGCCCGACTCACTCCCCGGAGAGAAGTCGAAAGCACCCCGATCGAAGAGACCAGAACAGTCCCCGCCGAGGGTCCTCCCGTCCCCCCATCAGAAGGGTCCGTCGCCAGCGACGAACCCGCACCATCCGACCCCGCCCCGGTCCCCGAGTTGGGAGATCTACCCGAATTGGCCCAATGGCGCCACGAGGGCGGGCCCACCCGGGAAGAATTTTGCCGGGAGCAAGCCACTTGTCCTTCCCTGGTCGGGCTGCGGCGCCAGGCCGAGGGCCAAGCCGCAGGTGACCAGACCGGGACGCACCGAATCTATTGGGAAAATAACATCTTGTACAGTGAGCAGAAGGCGGTGGAGCTGGGATCCGGACGGGTACTGGTGGTACCCCTCCGCTTCCGAGACTTCCTCCTGGGCTTAGCCCACGACGTCCCCCTCGCCGGCCACCTGGGTCAGGACAAGACCTACAGCCGTCTCGTGACCCATTTTTACTGGCCTAGAATGAGAGCAGCGGTAGAAGCCCACTGCAAGTCCTGCTCCACGTGCCAGGCTAGTGGGAAGAGTGGGGGGAAGCGCAAGGCTCCCCTCCAACCCTTCCCGGTCGTCAGTACCCCTTTCGAACGAGTCGGAATCGACATAGTGGGACCACTGGACCCCCCCACCTCCCAAGGTCACCGTTTCATCTTGGTCCTAGTGGATCACGCCACCCGCTATCCTGAGGCTATTCCCCTACGCACCATCACGGCCCCCGTGGTGGGCCGGGCCCTGATGGGGATCTTTTCCAGGGTGGGTTTTCCCCGCGAGGTCGTGAGCGATCGCGGCACTAATTTTATCTCGAAATATATGACGGCCCTGTGGCAACAATGTGGGGTGTCCTATAAGTTCACCACCCCGTACCATCCCCAAGGGAACGGCCTAGTAGAAAGGTTTAATAGGACTTCGAAAGGGATGATCGCTGGCCTAGAAGAGCCCCTCCGGCGTAAGTGGGACGTCCTGCTCCCCTGCCTCTTGTTCGCTTACCGGGAGGTCCCCCAGAAGTCCTTAGGGTTCAGCCCGTTTGAATTACTCTATGGACACCCCGTCCGAGGTCCCCTCAGTTTGGTTAAGGAAGGATGGGAGGCAGCACCCCAGACCACCCCCCGTGATGTGTTCCAGTACGTCCTGGCCCTCCGGAACCAGACCAGGAAGTTCCGAGAACTGGCCGAGGCCAACCTGGAGACAAGCCAAGAAGAGATGAAGCGCTGGTACGACCAGAATGCCACTCTGGTCGAGTTCCAGCCGGGCCAGCAGGTGTGGGTCATGGCCCCCGTGAAGCCTGGCGCCCTCCAGGACAGGTGGACTGGGCCCTACAAAGTGGTTGAGCGAAAGAGTCAAGTCACATATTTGGTGGACGTCCAGTCGCCTCGGGATCCCCTCCGGGTCCTTCACGTGAACCGCCTCAAGCCTCACTTCGTGCGGACAGAATTGAGCCTCCTGCTGGCCACCGATGACGGGGCCGAAGATGAGTCTGATCCCCTCCCGGACCTCCTGTGTGTCAAGGAGCAGGATGGCTCCGTGGAAGGAGTGAACCTCTCCCCAGCCCTCACTGCCCAGCAACAAGCGGACTGCCGCCAGCTCCTAAGACAATTTTCCGACCTCTTCTCCCTGACCCCCCGGGTCACCGACTGGTGTGTTCATGACGTGGACACCGGGGACAGCCCGCCGGTGAGACACCGAGCCTACCGAGTTCCTGATCGGGTCCGGTCCTGCATTCAAGCTGAAGTCTCGAAGATGTTGACCCTGGGGGTGATCGAGCCATCTGACAGTCCCTGGGCCAGCCCCGTGGTCCTGGTCCCGAAGGCAGCGGCCCCCGGTGTCGCCCCCGAGCTCCGATTCTGCGTGGACTACCGGGGGCTCAATGACGTTACCCGAGCCGATGCCCACCCCATTCCACGAGCCGACGAACTCATTGACCGACTAGGGGCAGCCCGGTTCCTCAGCACATTCGACCTCACCTGCGGATACTGGCAGATTGCGCTCACCGAGGGGGCCAAGGAGCGGTCCGCCTTCTCCACCCCCGATGGGCACTACCGCTTCCGCGTAATGCCCTTCGGAATGAAAAATGCCCCGGCTACGTTCCAGCGACTGCTGAATAGAGTCCTGGCCGGGCTAGAGCAGTTCAGCGCGGCATATCTGGACGACATCGCTGTTTTCAGTTCAGAATGGAGTGAGCACCTCCAACACCTCCGGAGGGTGCTAACCGCCCTGCGCCAGGCAGGCCTCACAGTAAAAGCCAGCAAGTGCCAGATCGGGCAAGGATCCGTAGTCTACCTGGGGCACCAGGTCGGGAGCGGCCAGGTCGCCCCTCTACAGCCAAAGATTGACGCCATCCTGGCCTGGGAACCACCCATCACCCAAACGGAGGTCCGAGCCTTTCTGGGACTCACTGGCTACTACCGAAGATTCATTCGGGGGTATGGCAGCCTTGTCGGCCCCCTCACAGAACTCACGTCTAAAAAACAGCCAAAGAAAGTGCAGTGGACGGCTGCCTGCCAGGAAGCTTTCGATGCCCTAAAGAAAGCCATGTGTACTGCCCCCGTCCTCCAGGCTCCCGACTACTCCAAGGAGTTTATAGTCCTGACCGATGCCTCCGAGCATGGCATTGGGGCCGTCCTGTCCCAAGTGAATGACCAAGGCCTAGACCAGCCCGTCGCCTTCTTCAGTCGGCGGCTGTTGCCCCGAGAACAGAGATGGAGCACCATAGAGCGCGAAGCCTTTGCCGTGGTCTGGGCACTCAAAAAGCTACGACCCTACCTGTTCGGCACCCATTTCAGAGTCCAAACTGACCATCGGCCCTTGCGATGGCTCATGCAGATGCGAGGAGAAAACCCCAAGCTACTGCGGTGGTCAATCTCCCTCCAGGGGATGGATTTCACCGTAGAACATCGCCCTGGTACGGACCACGCCAACGCTGACGGCCTCTCCCGGTTCTTCTGCCTCAGCGAAGAGAACCCCCCAAGATGATGGGCAGTTCTCTCCGGCTTTCAGCTGGGGGGGACGCGTGTTGGACCCGGCCTCGTAGTATGGCCCTAAGTGCCCCCGCACCACCACCGAAACCTGGTACCTGCAGCCCCAAGCACACGGCCCAGCCGACCCTCCCCACCAGGACACACGCACCCGACCCGGACATCCCCGTCCATGGCCTCTCTCCTTTCGGCCACCCCGGGCCCGCGTGCCCACTTCATGCACCAAGATGGCCGCCCGGCCCCAGCGCGACCCGGGCCTAGAGGCGCCACTCCGGCTGGAGGACATCACGCTTCCAGGGGATGAGAGAGGGAGGAGCAGTTTCTATCGCACCTCTGGACTCCCCTGGGACGATGGGTTTCGATCGGCCCTCCGGCCTCCCTGAGGGCTGGCTCCATGCCTGCTGGGTGTCTGGGACTCCTCCCGACCCGGCCCTGAAAGGATCAAAAGACAATGACAGGAAATCCCGACAAGCGACCCCCAGGTGACAAGACCCCTGCCTGCACAGACTCCGGACATCAAAGAGGGGTCGACCTATAACAAGGGGTGTTCTGGGTCTGTCCGGCAGATTCGACGCTGGAACAACGAGAGCCTGCCGACGTGGTCGCGGCTCCTGGAACTTGGACCCTCCTGAGCCCTGCTGAGTGACTCGCGGCTCCCTGAAGATCGTAAGACCTCCAAACTTGTACCTGAGCCCTGCTGAGTGACTCGCGGCTCCCTGAAGATCGTAAGACCTCCGAACTTGTACCTGAGCCTGCTGAGTGACTCGCGGCTCCTTGAAGATCGTAAGACCTTCGAACTTGTACCTGAGCCTGCTGAGTGACTCGCGGCTCCTTGAAGATCGTAAGACCTCTGAACTTGTACCTGAGCCTGCTGAGTGACTCGCGGCTCCTTGAAGATCGTAAGACCTCCGAACTTGTACCTGAGCCTGCTGAGTGACTCGCGGCTCCGACAGACTCTCACGGTCCCGCCGGACCCCGACTACAACAACGTATCCCCCAGCTCGAGGATTGTGAGCTGTGCGCCGGGTACGTCCCTGCCTTGAACCTTTGCCAGAGACTGTCCCGCTACCCCCTACCCCTTCCGAGACTCATTGAGCCCGTGCTCTCCTTGTACATATTTGCAGTGATAACCTACTTGATAAAGATTGATTTCTAAGAAACCACGGTGTGGTCACTCTGTGTCGTGTGGTACCAGAAGTACGATCCTAGATACGAGATTCCTCCCCCTGGGGAGTCTCCCGCCAGTGCCCGGCTACGATACTTCGAGGGTGGGTCTCAGGGTAGTCAGGACCCCTTTCCGGGCTCCTCTGAGGTCGCCGTCTAACAGGTAACATTTGCAGATGTCTGTTTAAGCAGCTGGAAAAGAGAATAGTTGTAGCTTACTTATCATCTATATCTATATCCATATCTATTTAATAGTAAATAGTAGGAAATTACTCAGGGCTCCCATCTTCCCACCTTCCAAAGATGCACCCCCCGCATGTGTGCGGCCCGGGGTATTGTCCAGGAGCCGCAGCCTCCATTATGCATGGAGGCTGCAGCAGGAGAGTTTGTGGGTGAGACCCGCCGGCGGAGCGCGTCACGCGTCTCCCCAGTCGGGCCTCTAAAAATTAGAGGCCGCTACTATGGACGGAGATAAGCCCCGCTTGTGGGGAGTGCGCCGGAGCCTCTCGAAATAGTGCAGGCTCCGGCGAGGAAGAATGTAGGCGAGGCCCGCCGGAGGAGCGGGCCGCATGGTTCCCCGGCCGGGCCCCTGTACAGCAGTGGGCATAAAGGAGAAGGGGAAAAAGGGGCCCAGGGCGCGGGTGTGGTTTTTCAAGGAAGGGAGGGGGGAGAAGAAACGAGGGACCGCCGGCAGGGCTGCCCCTCTTGAGGAGAGCTTGCTGAATGGGAAGGGCTCGGTTGGGAGTGGGCAGGGGGGCCTTTTGGGGCCGCGTTCATGGGGGGCAGAGGAGGGTTTAGAGCTGAGTATGCTGCCTGCTCCTTCTGAGTGGGTGGAGGAAGCACTTGATGTGGGGGTAGGTTGGGGGGATGCAAGGGGTTTCCCTGGAGTGGCTGAGGGGGCAGGGGAGGAGGGGGGCTGGGTTTGGGGTGATGAAGAGGATTGCATCCCGGGGAGCCGGAGTCGGATGGGGGGGTCGGGACTGGGAAGGCCTGGATATTTTTACCTCATGGAAGGAGGAGGTCCAGGGCTTAGACAGGGTGGGGCAGATTGATACCTATGTAGCGCAAGGGGGGTCGCTGGGTCTGGAGACCAGGCGGCGGGTGCAGGCAGGTGAGGGGTCAGGTGTGGGGGGTCTGGTGGGGGTCAGGGCTCTAGCTTGACAGCGGCAGGGCCTGGGAGATTTGGGAGCCTTGGGGGGTTGGAATGGAGCGACGAGGAAGAGGTGGACAGGGTTGGGGGGTCGCTTTAGACCTTAGCAGAGTGGGGCATCATTGGGCAGCTGGTACTTTGGGAGTAGGTAAGAAGAGGAATTGGGAAGTGAGGGATAAGGAGGTCAGGCCCAGCACACCAGACTATCCCTTTTTGTTGCAGGCGGTGGAGCAGCGGCGTTAGCCAGACTTGGCAGAACTGGGAGCGGCTCATAGGCGCCGAGGTGAAGCAAGGGTGGAGCCTTGTGCGGCGTGCCCAGTACCGGCATGGGAGCACCTCACGGCCGGCACAAGTAAGCCAGAGCGGTCTCGCTGGCCCCAACACCCAATGGCCCTCAACGGGACACAGGACATGGTGAGCGCAGGACCATGAGTGGCTTCAATGCAGGAGAGTGCAGTCGGCACCTCCTGTAGACAAGAATTGGGGCAGGTGGAGCACGTAGAGTTAGACTATGAGGACGATAGTCTGGAAGAGGGTGAATTACGGGAAAGCGAGGAGGGGGGTGCAGTGGGGCCGAGTAATATTTGTTCCAGTGTGTTGCAGGTGTCACGACGCCCGGCGGAGCCCACGGATCAGGGGGTTGGTGGAAACAACGGCTCCTGTGGTAAGGCGGACTGCGACAAGACGGGCACCCCCTTGGAGCCAGGTAAAAAGCAGGACGGAGGGGCGAAACCTATGATGGTTTTGGTGGGAATTGGAGGGGGGAGGCGGGGGGAGGTTCAGCAGAGGAAAATATGTGTTGGATGTGGGAGTGGGCACTGAGGACGCAGGCAAGGCGGCAGCAAGCGCAGGGGACGACGCTAAGTCAAAAGAGGTGGGCGACGCAGGGGCATCAGGGACAGTGGAGTCGGAAGTAAAGCTAGAGAGCAAGGAATTGAAAATCAAGAAGCTGCCCTATATGGGGGTAACGAAGCCACTGGGCACACATTTGTTGTTGGACACTAAAGAGCGCATATGGAAAGGGGAGATGCGCGCAAAGGAAGGGTCAAAAGAGGAAGAATATGAATTGGCCAAGCGGCCTAGGGTGCCCCTCACTATTGAAAACTGGACTGCAGCTTTTCTAATCTATGCCAGTGTATATTGCGAAAAATACCCAAAGTGGTGTGTGGCCCTCTTTAAGTATAGGGACGTCATTAGGAAGGCACAGATCACTGGGGAGGGCTATGCATGGGCACAATATGACGAGGAGTTTAGAGCTCGTATGGCATGGGACACGGAAGCAAAATGGGGGAGTTAGATACGGACTTGTGGCAGCACACAATGGGGTCCACTAGCGCAGGGAAGACTATATTCACAGCCAGCGGGCTACTGCTCGTTTATCGGCCCTTTCAGGGGCAGCCCAACTGGGGAGGGGTGGGGGGTACAGGCAGAGGGCAGATGGGATCTGGAGGGGCCTGCTGGGACTTCAATAAGGGAATGTGCACCCGGGAAGTTTGCAGATTCAGGCATGACTGCTCGAAATGCGGAGGCAGACACGCCTTGGTTAATTGCTTTGAGGGGGTTGCGACAGCAGTCAGGGGGCCAGCAGTAGCACCAAGGGGGGTTACAAGCTGGGGGACAGCAGCAGCAGCCTTTCCAGGGGTTCGGGGGGCTAGAGGGGCTGGGCCAAAAGGCTTGTACACCAGTTAGGGTGGACAAACTAGTGGCAGCCTTACAAGGTTATGACATCCAGAAGGCTGCAAAAACGCTACAGGACGGATTTACGGACGGTTTTAGGTTAGGTTACAGGGGTCCCAGGGTTAGGCGGTGGGCAGACAACTTACAGTCAGCTAGGGAGCACCCGGAGGTGGTGCAGGACAAATTGGACAAGGAAGTGCGTGAGGGTCACATGGCGGGCCCATTTGCAGAGTGGCCGTTGGAGAGTTTGATTGTCTCTCCAGTTGATGTGGTTCCCAAGAAGGAACAGGGGCAATTCCGGTTAATCCAGCATTTGTCATGGCCAGAAGGCAATTCGGTAAATGATTTTATTGACGACACAGAGGCTACTGTGTCTTTTTCATCAGTTGACGTGGCCATGTCACTAGTAGTGACCACGGGCGCAACAGCGGAAATGGCAAAATGCGATATAAAGTCAGCTTTCCGATTGCTTCCAGTCCACCCGGAGGATTGGGGCCTCCTGGGCATCCATTTCAATGGTAAATGGTACGTGGACAAAGCACTACCGATGGGCTGCTCTATGTCTTGTGTATTACTTGAATGTTTCAGTACGTTCCTACAGTGGTTGTTTTCCAGGCGCACGGGTAACCAGTGGGTAACGCATATGACTTTTTCTTTGTCGGCACCTCAGACTCCACGGAGTGTCAGGCAGCACAGGACAGCTTCAAAGAGATCATGAGGGAACTTGCAGTGCCTGTGGCGCCAGAAAAGACGATGGGGCCCAGTGCGGCTCTTTCCTTTTTGGGCATTGAGCTGGATTCCCAACTGATGGAGGCGCGTTTGCCATTGGATAAAAAACAGCAGACGCTGGGGCTGCTGGAGGACATGCTGGCCAGAGACAAAGTCACAGTTCGTGAGATTCAGGTGTTGTTGTGACACCTTAACTTTGCTTGCAGGGTAGTAAGAGTAGGGAGGAAGTTTTATAGACGACTGGGAAGGGCATTGACAGGACAGAGACCTCCACATCACCATATGCGACTGGAAGCGGGAGTGAGGGAGGATTTGAGGATGTGGAAGTTTTTCTTACAGGATTTTAATGGCATTTCGATGGAGGAAGACATGGTTTGGGATGTCCAAATTTTTTCGGATGCCGCAAGTAGCAAGGGCTTTGTCCTCTATTGGCAGGGAAAGTGGTGCACTGAACAGTGGCCCGGCGAATGGGGGGGGGGGGGGGGGGTGGGGGGCGGAGTATAGCTTTCCTGGAATTTTTTCCCCTGGTTGTTTCAGTGACCTTATGGGGGACACAACTGGCCCACAAGAAAGTAACTTACAGGATTGACAATATGGCAGTGGTGGAGATTGTCAATCAGCAGTCCGCTAGGGATGAGCAGGTATTGAAGCTGCTGAGGGTGTTTGTCTTGGGCTGCTTGCGCTATGACATCGCTTTTTCGTGCTGTACACGTGCCAGATGTAGACAATGACATAGCGGATGCCTTGTCTCGTTCACAGTAGGGGAGATTCCGTGGGCTAGCCAAGGATGCAGACAGCTTATAGCATAGCGTGACAGGAATTCTTGAAGTTGGGGGCGCCGCGGCGGGCATCGCTGGAGCAACGGCGAGAGGATGTGATACAGTTCATGTTAGACTTGATTGGCAAGGGGCTCTCAAGAGGGATTGCATTTGTGTGGAAGCTTTTGTGGGGTTACGCTCCATCCGCGGGAGAACTTGGGTTGCGGATGTTAGAAGGGTGGGCCAGGGAGCAAGGTGTGGCTGGTTGCGTAAGACACCCATTGTCATGGGATTTGCTAAGCAGGGTACTAGGGGTTTTGTCCTCGGTGTGTGCGGACGGGTTGGAGGCGTGCCTTTTATCCACATTGATGGTGGGGATGCTTTTTTGGGCCTTCCGAGTGTCGAAATTGTTGGCGCAGAAACGCATGGGGGGTCTTGCATGGGGGAACGTGGTTCCGCGACAGGACAGGGTTTGCATATGGCTTCGTAAGTCGAAAACGGATCAGCGCGGCGTGGGAAAATGGGTATCCTTGAAAGCAGGGGACCCCGCTTTAACTTTTCCTTGCAGGTGGGAGGCTCGGTGGAGGGAGTTTTCAGGTAGGCAGGAAGGGTTGGTCTTCGCACACAAGGATGGGCGCGGAGTGTTGGCTTTACAGTTGTTGGCTGTTTTGCGTAAAGCGCTCGCAGCGCTAGGTTTGGACAGCAAGGGCTTTGGGACGCATTCTATCAGGATTGGGGCAGCATCTGAAGCCAGCAACAGGGGTTGGGGAGGGGGGACATTATGAGGTTGGGGAGATGGTCTTCGGACTGTTACCAGAGATATATTCGTGGCACTGCAGGGGGGATATAGCACGGTTATGTGTTTTCTTCTGTTCACACAGATTTTATGTGGGGATCGTAGGGATGGGGGGGAAATGGAGGACCAGTTATTTTATGTATAGTGAAGTTTTAGTTTGTAAGGCATTGGCCTAGGTTGGACATTGTGATATGCACCTGTTTTCAATATAGCAGCCTTTTTCACACACAAAAATGGGTCTCGGTGTTGGCTTGCCCCCCTCCCTCCCAATTCGAAGATTTGAACAAAAAAAATGTTTCCTACTTATATGGATCGGATGTTACTAAAAATGAGGCCACACGTGTTTCTGCACAGTAGAAAACTTGCTGTATTTTGGGTGATAAAACTGGTACTAATGAAGTCAACCTTTGCCCACACAGTGTTAATATATATAAATATGTCAATATAATGAAGTAACTCTATCAAAAAATGTGTCACATCACGCCATATAATTTGCCTTGCATTGCCCCAAACTTTAGTCAACCATGCCGCATAATTTGGTCATCCCATCTCACCTAATTCCAGTGGCCGCACCATATCTTCTTTGCATTATATGGTCTCTTTATTATTCTCAGTAGGTTACTTTAGCAATTACGACTCTGGCCGTTCTGTTTTTTATTTTCCACCTCTTTCATGCCCTGCCCAGATGCGGTTCAATCTGTTTTTCAACAACTGACTCCAGAGCCCTTCCTATAATGGTGTCAAACCTACAGACACTGATGGTGTATCTAGAGCCAAACTGGGGATCGAAACCAGGTAATGAAAACAGTGATGCCACCCTATTAAAATGTATGGCTTTGAAGAACGACTCCACCCAGCCTCAGTTTATAATTTATAGGGCAAGAAAAGTGTGTGGAGATTTATAGAGGTACATAGAACTGGTGCAGGAAAGACCAATAGAAGGGGACTCCAAGCACAGAAGACCACTTCCGGTTCCGTTTAGAGTATTTCTGCTGCATGGCGGTGGCGCAAGAAATGTTTCCATATGTACAAATGCTATAAACAGACATAATTACAGCCGTCCGGGCAATGTGTGGAAGAAGCCGTGAAACGCTCTGGGGCAATGTGCAATGTTTATTTCGGCTTGTGCAGGAACCAGGGAGGCATCCACCCTGTAGCACGCCCTTAACCAGATCACACCGGAACAACTTCCGGGGATAATGGAATCCTCTTGTGGCGCACATCCGCCGAGCCTTCATACTAGCCACACTCCTCCACCCTCATCACAAATAGTCTCCTCCCAATTTAGCTACGCTGTGCAGCATAATTATTTCACTGTGTACATGCTTTCCCTTGGTATGGTTCTGCATTCGTGCTGAGAGAAACCAGAACACCAGAAGAGTGACCAATTTTTGAATACAGAAAAACTGGGACATTCCACAAACATAGAAGTAGGACTACACGTTTGAATCGACCAGGGGGCACAGAACTGCCCAGTTTAGAGTGCTCAGAAACACAGACAATGAAGCACTAAGGGATTTAATTGCCACCTCATCCCTGTTAACTAAATTGCTTTATGCGTGGTACTGCTTGCTAATACTGCAATGGAACACAGGGAAACACATCACTCTCAATGTGAGTTGCCCCGCCTTAAAAACCAGGGGAAATTTACTCAACTTAACATGGACAGATGGTAAAGAGCCGCAACTATTCTGGCAAACCCGAGAAGGTTGATCACCCTGTGTAAGGACGAACTCTTCCATCCCTGCTCGTATGTCGCAGATTGTGGGTCCCCTGGTCCTAAGGGGTCCTTTAACACAAATCCTGTGGTGCTCTGAGTCTCCCTTGGATGTTCATGGCCAGGAAAGTGCACGCAATGGCCAACAAGGTGCCTACTGGAAAGCATCACCCTATTTCCTCTGGTTGGGGATTGCAGAGATAATAGTGGACATCGGTCCACCTGCTTAGAACTGGACACATAACCTGGGAATCCTCTCCAGAAAAAAGCTACACACCATCATTGTGGAGGCCTGATCAACTTACCTGCGTGGAATTCCCAAGCAAACCTAAGAATGCTGATATTCCGACGAAGGACCTAGAAACCGTCTCTACCCCTCAGCAGAAGTTGAAGGAGAGCAGACCCAAGAACTACCATGGATGAGCGCAGATGAGCTGAATGGTGACTCTCCAGGGGAGCTCACTCCTCCCTGCGCTACCTTTTTTAGTTTTTGTTATCCTCTATCCCTTTGTTCTTGTGTAGAAGTGAAATATATGCCTGTTGGATGCACTAGCTGGACTGAGAAGGGCATGAGTGGTCCCATGTCTACCCTTGTGCCTGGTGCTCACACATTGTTCATTCCCAAAGGTCAGATGGTGAACTGCTTTCTTCGTCGTTGGGCAGATAGACCACAGAACCCTGAGTGAGTCAGTTACTGTGCCATTATTGTTCCATTTGCCACTGTGTCACTCTTGGTTTACTCTTTGTTGTGTTGTGATCATTAATATTATGAAGGGTAAAGGTTCGCAAACCGAGTACAAATCAACTCCATTTTGTAAGCGCGATTAGAAAATTGAAATCCATGAAGCTCCATTGAAGACAATAGTGGGTCCCAGGGCGAATAATGGCTAGTATGCGCCTTCTGCTCCAACATTCCAATGCTTGTCTACCTGTTTCTCCCTTTTTAATTTAAAACATTCTACGTTTATTTGGCTCAGGGTCCCTAAAATCTTAAAGGTGTCCCTTCTCCTGACCCCTGAAGACCATGTGACTAGGATGTGATGTAGAGAATTGTGCCCCCTTTTGGTATAGGGAAGACATCTAAAGAGCTCCCTGCTCAGCGACTGCCAGACTCCAGTGCTCCACCTGGAAAGCCATCCCGTTGCCATTATGAAGCTACATCACCCAAAAGACAACTGATACAAATGGCGTGAACACCATTGATAAACATTACCGCAGTGTGACACCTACGCCGATGGTCCAGGCTTTGCTGCTGAGCAGTTCTAAAGACGCAAGTCATGACGTCACAGGTTTTAATGAGGAGTTATGCCAGGGGTTTGCAAATCTTACCCTCAACAAATTGCCTCAGCTGATATCCCCTATTAAGGGATCCAACGGCAGCATGGTCTCCAGTAACGAAGCATGGGCTCAAAGCAATATCGCCGAGATGGACAGTAGAAGGATCTGTAATGACCTCTAACTCGCCCGCGAATGACGACATGGGGACTCCGGCCCGGTCGTCTTCTGACGTGAGAGCTTGGCGCAAGTTTGGACAGTGATTATGTGACGACGTCAACTCTCAAGAGCTAGGAGGTGACTTTGGGCAAGAAGCGTGTTCTGAAGTGAGTAAAGCATTTGTATTTTGCTTCTTTAATCTATATGAACACACATTTAACGTTAGCTAAGAGACTGTCTTCCTTTCTTTTCAGAACTGCAGAAAGCCTCATTCAAAGGATATGGGGTAGAACGTATGCCCCCTGGCACTGACTGTGGTCCTGGAAGAGGTTTCCAAAATTGAAAAGAAGGTCGTTGCAAGTTCTTTGTCTCAAAAAACTTTATTGTTCATTTGGATTCTCCATAAAGCTTGAGGGTTTTGCTTTTTAATCCATTATATACATCTTACGCGTTTAGCGGCTAATATGTTTTGCGTTCCCAATGCATTTCGGCGTTCATGCCTTCATCAGGGGAAATCGGGTGTCAGTCGCATCGCCGTGTAAAGCCGGTGATACGCTGGAGGTGCATCTTACAGTTCACATTTACACTCGTTTTCGGAGAGTGATACCCCGGAGCACGACACAACTACGAAATTTTCCAATAGACTTTTAGGAAGTGCGCGCACTACATTCTTTTTCTAGTAGAACGTATGCCGCCAACAGTTAATCCCATTAATTCAGAGGCGTAGCTAGACCTTTGGTCGCCCATGGCGGTCTCTGCGTTTGCCGCCCAGCGGCAGCTGTATGGAAGAGCGGGGAGGCGGGCGATAGCCTGCGTTTGCCGTCCCACGACGGCTGCAGGTAAGAGTGGGCGGGAGGTCACCACCCTCAATACTCGTGCTGCCTGGGGTGGACCACCCTCCCCCCCCTTGCTACGCCACTGCATTAGTTTTTACTGCTTATGCTGTTCAAAACAGACTAAAAGTTCAACAAGCCAAAGCAAAGAACCGGGTAAGAAATGTGCCTGTATCCATATTATTGCTGATTTTGAAAAGGAAGCCCCAGCCCTTTCCTTCAAGGACATAACACTTCCTGGTTCAAAGAGGTAACCTTGAAAATGTCTAAATATCAACATGTTTCACCAGTTTTGGTGTATGCTTCTTCAGGATTCATGTGAAACATTGCAACAGCTGCTTTCCAGTATAATACACTTTGCTCATGAATTTGAATTCACAAAAATATTTTACTGTGACTTCTTTAACATTTCTGGTCATGTTAAAGGAAATCACCAGCTACAATGACTGCTCCGTAATAAACTGACCAATCATTCTATCATACATTTGCACGAAAACCTACATTTTCTTTTTTTTTTTTTAATATATTGTTATTTATTTTTTCTCATAACGCAACAACAATCCCAGTATCACATTTATGACCATCTTTTCCTGTAGTGCAGGATGAGTGGATTTAAGGTAATTGTCCATGTACACATCCCCAGATACAGCACATTACCCATCGCATCCTTCCGTGGAAACAACACTGACTCTTTGTGGGTGTGTAAGCAGTGGGGGAGGGGCAGAAGAAGAGGCACAGGCAGGAAAAGGCAAAATCATTACTGTATTTTATTATCGTTCAAAGTCCTGCTCCCTCCCCATGCCCCCCAGCCATCTCCCCATCTTATCAAATTTCTTAGGAGAGCCTCGGTCTATGTATACTGCTTTTTCCAGGACCATGCACAAGTCCATGCCCCTCTCCCAATCATGTACCGTGGGTGGTGTCGTGCCATTCCATTCGTGGGCTATGTCCCGTTGAGCCCCCATAAACCCCAGGTTTATGAGTAATTTTCTGTGACTGGTGACCTACATATCTTTCCATATCCTCAATAGTGCCCGCCGGACAGTTATATCAATGGTACAGATTGTGGCTTTCTCCAACCTTTGTGTTACCAACTGCCGGAATCTTTGGAGTTTGGGGCATTCCCCCAATATGTGGAAGAACGTTCCTCGCTACCTGCAGTTCCAAAGACATCCCCCTGTCTCAGCTCTTCTTATTTTGTGCAGCATTGTTCTACTGTAGAAAACTCTATGCAACATTTTCAGCTGCACAAGGCTAAATTTGGCTTTTATGGCTACCTCCCGTGGGAACTGCTCCGCCTCCCCCCAAAGCCATGTTTAATTTCCCTCTTAACTTTGCCAGTTCTATTTGAGTATTGATCATCATTTTCTCATATGTAAGGGAAATGGCTTTAGCAGTAATTTGCCCATCTCATAACCTCCTCTCTAGCAGGAGTTCTAGTGCATCTCTTCATCTGCTGGAATACTGCATCGTAACATGTGTCGTAACTACAAGCATTTGAATATTTGGGATGGGGCCATATCATACATGGGACAATTCTATTTGCATCCCATACCTGTTCCCGTATATGCCTATGAGGTCCCAGTTCTTGAAACATGGTAATGTAGTCATTTCCCTCAATCTTGCTCCCACCCGTAGGGGTGTTTTTGGGGTCAGTCTTTTTTCCCATCCCATTTGCCAGGTTAATTTGTGCCATGTCCTGACCACTCGGTCTGTAGCAGAGAGTAACATACACTGGCTTTCCCCATTAAAGGGCATACAGGAATCGCCTCTCGCCCAGAGTGAACCTGTCTAGTTCAAAAGTGGGCTCGTCCACTGCGGAGTAGGTTTATCAATTAACCGTGCAGGTTTGTGCTGCTTCATAGTATTTTTGGAAATCGGGCAAAGCTATTCCACCCTCATATGTGAAATGTTGTAAGGTGTGCAGAACGATCCGGGGTATGCTACACCCCAGAGTAAAGTCCATGGTCGGTGATCTACTGTAGTGAAAAATTGGTTAGGTATCCCTACGGGGAGTTCTGTACTATGCAAGTGAATCTGGGCAGCGCTATCATTTTGAAGATAGCTGCCCGTCCCATTAGGGAGATCGGCAGGTTTTGCTCGTGTGTTAGGTGCATCTTCAGTTTTGTCAGCATAGGGCCTAAATTGTCCTCATAATGTGCACGGTCATTCCTAGTGATCCACAGGCCAAGGTATTTAAAGTGGCAAGTCTTCACCCTAAGAGGTAGAGGTAGCACAGCCTTGGGCTGCGATCCGCCTGTAGGGAACAACAGTGACTTCTCCAAGTTAATACTGAGTCCTAAGAATCTCTGATATATATATATCAAATATCTGTCGGAGTCTGGTCAATGACTCCTCAGGTTTAGTTATGTAGAGAAGTATGTCAGACGCATATAAGGAGATACGTTCCTCCCACTCCCTCTCCCTGGTCCAACCCCTCAGCTGTGCATCCACCCATATGCATCCTGCCAGTGGTTCGATAGCGAGGGCGAACAACATAGGCAAAAGGGGACAGCCTGATGTGTGCCTCTCCCAGTGGGTAATAGTGCCATTTACTCTCAGTGTCGCCATGGGAGTCATGTAAAGCAGTCACACTGATGCAAGATATCTTGGTGCGTGCCTCATTTTACTCAGGATGGCAAAGAGGAATGGCTACTCTATTAAGTCAAGCGTCTTGTTGGCGTCTAGAGACGCCACTGCTACTGGCTCATGTACTCCAGAAGCCTGGTCCATATTATTTCATAAATGTCTCAGGTTCAGCTTAGTAGATCGCTGTGAAATTAATCCAGATTGATCTGGATGGATCAAATCGACAATCACAGCGTGCAGCCTATTGGCCAAGACCTTTGCAAGAATCTTAACTTCCACGTTAAGTAGGGATATCTGTCTGTAGGACTTGCGCACATCCCTTGGCTTCCTGTCTTTATGGATTTGGGGTATTGTTGCCGTCCATTGATCTGGTGACAGTGTCTGGGAATAACGTGCTTGTCTGTGCATGGCGTGTAGGGATTCGGCCACCTTATTCATGGTATTTTTAGTGGCGGCCCCGATAACAAACAGTGGTGTGGTGGGTGGAGGGGTGCAAGGAGGAAGTATGGGAAAGGGAGCGCGGGGCGGGGGTAGGTTTAATAATAATAATAATAAAAATAAAATAAAAGGAGACTTACCAGGAGCTGCCGGCCGCCTTCCGCGGCGTGCCTTGGTCTTCCTTGCCCCAGCAGACCCTTGGGCACCATCAGACTTTCTGTACAATCTCCAAGCTGCCCTCATGTTATGAGACCAGCGCAGGGATTGGCCTGAGTGGGCTGCTTTGACGCTCCCCTCAGGACAGGGAGTCTGTGCTGTTTCTCCAGCCTGGTTGTACAAAACAACTGGGCTGGAGAAACCTAAGTGTGCATGTGTGTTTGGCCATCCTCAGACGGTCAGTCAAACACACATGGGCACTTATAAGTGCACAACCAGTCCTCCCCCCTCCCATGGCCCTGATCCCACCCCTCCCTACAGTGCTGGCTCAGCCAGCAGCTGAAAAAAAAAACAATAATAAAATATTGTTTTATTTTTCAGCAGCTGGCTCTGAGCAAGTGTGGCGATGCTCCTCCGCCATTGCAGAGGAGCCGCCCCTGCATATTTTTATAAAATTCTACCGGAAGACTGTTAGGTCCTGGCATATTCCCGTTCTGAACTTGTGTGAGTGCCCTTCCTAGCTCCTCCTCAGAGAGCTCCCCTTCTAGAAATTCCCTCTACGTTTCCATCAGGCACTGTATAGGGCTGTCTTTGACGAAGTTGTCAATGTTCGCCAGATGCACTGTGAGTCGCGGCTGGTAAAAGGCTTGGAAGTAGTTACCGAATTCTTCCGCTATGTTTTGAGCCCATGTAACTATCCCTGCCTTAGGAATACATATCCATCTAATAACTCTCTGATCCTGTTTCTGACTATTTAACCACACCAGTAGTTTCCCAGCCTTATCCCAAGTATCATACAGTAATTTTTGTTGGATAAGGTAGGTCTTCTTTACATCATGTACGAGGGTAGTTCTAAATTCTTCTTTTTTAACAACTAGGGTGCATGTAGCTTCCATTGTGGGTGTCAGCCATGCCCTGCTTCTAACTTGGTGAGGTCTCGCTTTATCTCCTTAACGTGTGTTTCCCTCTCTTGCCTCTGTCCCACCTCACCAGAAATGAGTACCCCTCTAATGGTAGCCTTATAGGCATCCCAGAGCGTATCTGCACCCAGTACTGACCCTGTATTTTCTTTGAAGTAGCACTCTGTGACCTCCCCCTGTTGTTCAACCATTGAGGTGTTGCACAAACCCCATGTTGCCATCCTCCGGTCCCCTCTCTCACGTCACTGGTATGTACCGAGTGTCACTCACAGCGGTGAGTGAACTGTGACCCCGGCACAAACTATTTTGCCTCCGTAAATTGATTCAGGATTGAGCAAGTGGTAAAAAGTGGTTGATTCTCAAGTGGAAATCATGTGCACCTGAATAGAAAGAGTACAGCTGCTGCTGCGGATGTAGGGCTCTCCATATGTGTCCTATGCCTTGCACCTCTAGGAACCCTTCTAGCTTTCCTGATGTAGTCCTGGGGAATTGCCTAAGGCCAGTTCTGTGGAGCTGTGTGTGAACCACCATTTTAAAGCCCCCTCACAGCATTGTCAGAGCCTGTGGCATGCTAGTCAGTAATCGTGCCAATGTTTGTAGTGTGTCTGTTTGTAGGCATGGTGGAGTATAAACATTTATCCGTAAGATGGGGTCCCCAATAACTGCTGTGTACCATCTGTTGTCATCTGTCAATGTTTGTGTGGGGTGAAAGGGAACAGTCTTCTTAACTAATATTGTTTTCCCATCGAGCCTGTTGTGAGTGACAGAGTACCTTGTATTTCCTCTTCCCAATGAATTGACAATTCTTTCCAATAAGATGTGTTTTTTTGTAGAAAGACAGCATCTGTTTTGTATTGTGTCAAGACTCTAGATATTAGCCCTCTCTTAATTTTGTTTCCGAATCCGCTGATATTGCATGGAATGAGAGTAAGTGCATTAGTCATCCTAATGTGCGCCTGGGAATGCATTTGTTCATCGGTCATTTGGGATGTTCATGCATGTGCCTATTCAACATCATTTGCCCTAGGTAACAATCAAATAATGACAACTATTCCCCCTCCCATGCGTTAGTTTCCAAACTAACCACCTCCCTAATGAACGGTACATCTGTTGCCCCAACATAATGAACAATTCTAGCTTAAGGTTTGGTGGTAGGGCAGTCAGAGGCAGTGCACCCCTCCCAGTTCTTCTGGTACAATAGAGGTTGCAACAGAGTCATGTTGTAAGCTGAGGTGCTCTTGTTCTGGCATATTCTACACAGCAGTGGTCTACATGAGCTCCAATGTTCTCCATGACACCCTGTCTGGTTCAGGGAAGTCCCTCTCAAGCATTGTCTGGGACACCTACCCCTTCCGATGAGTGCCTTGCCTGGCGAAGGTTATCCAGATGGACCTCCTTAGAGCTATGTTGAAGGTGGCTTTGCCATTGCCACCTTGCTAGTTGTTTCCCAGCAGCCCACCCACAGCGCTCCCGGTCCTAGGGGATCCATGCGAGGCACATAGTGCCGATCCACACAGGGGTGCTCCTCCAGGCAGCTCCATGCACTTTCTGGGATGTCAAAAAATAAGGTTTTGTCACTATAGATAACTTTCAGGCATGCTGGGAAAAGTAACATGTATTTGAGGTCCATAGTACGCAGTTTCTATTTAACTTCCTGCTGTTGCACTTTCAGCATATAGGCCGGGAACATCATCACAGGTAAGGATTCACATGTGAGGCTGCTGATCCTACGGGCAGCTCTCAAGATCGCATCTCTGTCAGCAAAGTTGAAAATCCTTACAATCATCAGTCGTGGCAGTGCTCTCGGGGGTGGGCCGGAGGAAAGTACAGAGAGACATACCCCTCTGGAAGCCACAACTTCAGCCATGTTAGGATGCTTTGCATAGGAGACGGGCCCTCTCTGTGCTCCGGGATGCCCACAACCCTATAATATTATTGCACCTTGAGCAACCCTCAGCATCTTCTACTTACGCCTTTAGTGTCTTACTGTGGGCTGTAGGTCGCAAGCTTGACCTGTGACGACCAAAAGACATCCTCTGTCTCTCATATTCACCTCTCCACCTCTGTCACTCTCTCTGCAGTATTCCTGAAATCCCGTCTTAGGGAGAGTTCTGTACTTAATTCTCCAATCTTCCCTTTCACAGATTGGTCTGAATAGCTTTCAGGATAGAGGCTATGGACTGCGTAGGTTCCGAGTCCAAGAGGTCAGTGTCCAGTACTTATGTCTGCCGAGGCGGGTTCAAGGTTGGCCTAGTAAAACGATCAATTTTATCCTGGGCCAAGTTGGAGGTTGATTTGTCATTTCTCACAGCGTTTGGTCCTGCCTGTTTGCCTATGACCACCTTGCAGGGATTCTCTAAGTGCAGGGACCCAAGGGCTTCTCTGTGCCATATGCGCCTAACTCCCAGTGGGAGGGGAAATTGCCCGCAGCTGTCGATGTCCAATTTGAGGGTAGAGAAGTGAGGGTAAGGAAAGATGGTTGTCTTTCCCCGCAATGGGCGGCAGGCCCAGATTGAATCGTCTCTGTACCTCCCAGGATGTCCACAGCTATGGCCTCCTCAAGAGGGGCTCACAAGTATATGGGCCAGTTGCAACATTGCGGGAGGAGAAAGTGAGGAGTGCCCCGAGATTCTCCTGTGTGGGCCTGACTGTCCAGTGCGTCATTCCCACTCAGGTCAAGTGTGTTGTTGTCCCCCGAGAGGTGCAGCCTGCACGCCGCCACTCAAGTACCAATCCGTGTACGGGCAATGGAAGGGGAGGCACATAACAAGGCCTAGCTGCTCGCCTCCTCCCTGTGGGTCAGGGCAGACCTAGCCTGCAGAAATTCAGGGGTGGGCTAAGAGCAGTGGGTGATCCCCCCCACTTGGGCACCTGATGGCCTCACTTGCTGCCGGTAGTGTGATCCTCATGGCGTGGCCTGCATCTCTCCGTTTGCCATGGGGTGCCCGTTGTAGCTGATCCAACCTCCACCTACAGTTCACTGCTGGGTTCTGCTGTGTCCTCCTCTTAGCAGATCCAAGATCCTAGGTGCCCAGTACCATGTCTCGCATGCCACCCTCCAGCCTGGACCAGGCCGCACCGCCTCAGGCAGCTCAATGGTGTCTCAGTCACTCCGGCTCTCAGTCCATAGCTCAGACTCCAACCAGCTGGCGGCACCAGCAAAGTCCCTGAATACTATCCTCTGTACTTTTTGCCTCTGGGCCGAGTTGCGGAGCTCAGCAAGGCACGTCTGCCATTTTGGCCTGGCTGTCTTCACCCCCCACCCCAAAAGGTTTTCTTGTCAGCAATTTTCAAAGGGCATGGATGCCACAGAACACAACACAAAATAGGCTTGCTGCCCTGGAGGAGGTTATACAGAAGAGTGTGAATAAGCATACTTGCGAGTTCTTGTGAATACTACCTCTTGTTTTCATGAGTAGAGAGAGGGACTTTTATTTCCAACCACCAGTAAAAGATACAAATGTTGGCTCAAATACATTCTGGTGAGGTGGTGCATTTATTGGGATATGACCTGTAACTAGAAAATAGATTATTTTATGCACAGCTAAGCTGTAGGTCACCACCTATAACCTTCTGATTCAGTCCTACATCGCTTCTTAAATTCTCATACATATATGATACATCTCGCTTGTTACACACACACATTTCCCAATTCATAACTCATTCAAATTAGAACGCCTCTCCCCAAAAGAGAGGGTGAGAGAGAAAGAGAGAAAGAAAGAGGTTATACGAAGCTAAACCCTGGGGGTGAAGAGAGTCTCATTCTGCATGAGTCAAGGAATATTCAAACTGCTCATCCTTTCGGGCCCCAGTGAGTAATGTCCCTGATGGTCTTAGGTTGATGGTGTCAGTCAGATGTAAAGCTGTGTTATAGTCCTGTGCTTTAACCCTGAGAGAGAGAACTAGTGACTGCAGAATGTGCAGAATCTAGTGTGGTCCCCATTAGTGCAACCTTATTTCGGCAGCTGTGAGTGTGTGATAGATTGCACTCTCATGCATGTCTGAGATACCTAATGGTAAGGAGGGATGCATATACCTTTGTTTCCTCAAGACAGGGCCACATGTCATCACATTTTGCCCCGTCGGTTGGTTAGGTTGCTGTTCTTCCTCCCAGGAGTGTCATTCCTGCACCCTCCTTACCTTCCAAGAAATGTTGCTTTGTCTTGCACTCTGGTGCTCTTCCCCCTCCTTCAGGCTTACAACCGGCCCTAGTTTCGCAATACTTGGATCTGGAAATGACATCCAGTAAAGGTCCCATAGTTATTAGTGTACTAGCTCAGGTGAAAGCCTGTCATCTAGGCTTCACTCTTGATAGCGTGGCAATCCAGTTTTTGAATGAAGAACACTTCTTGATTGGAGCTGCATCCTTGACCCACTTTCCCCAAAAACCTATTGGATATTGTAGTCGAATCCTTGGCTCAATACAGTAGGGGCTTTCAATGTGAATGTAGAGGGCAGAACTTGTGCTTGTGATTTCTAGAATTGAAACTATCTGTGGCCTGTCGTCCACCAACTGGGAATAAACCTAGATGAGGCCCAACCAAAAAACACTACTGAAGAGCTACCTGAAGATATAGAAGTTCTCCAGCATGAGGTGCCTGTTAGCATTGAAAAAATATATTATAAACCCTAATCTGAAAGACTCATGGCTTTTGTTTGGCTTCGTACCTGAACAATTTAGACTGCTGGACAATTCAAATTTTCACCTGTATGATCTGTGATTGTGTTGTTCTATTTCCAGTGTATTCCTTTTCAAAGAAATACCTCTGGCTGGATGTTGACATTGACTGGGACTATTAAATTGTTTGCGGTATGATACCCAGCCCAAACCGCCAATCACCTTTCAGAGTAGAACTTGACTGCTAGATCACAGCTATCACCGAGTGTCATGAAAATTAAGGGGCTCATTTAGAACTGGGTGAAAAGAGTAAATTCACAAATTTATTGAGAAGCCTCCAAAAAAAGGACTTATCACAAACTCCATAAAATGAAGGATTTACAATTTACCACCCATCTCTAACTCAGTTCATTAGAGATTCTTTTCTGCCCTGTGCATGCAGTAGTATCCAGGATCCTGGAATTTGAGGAGAAACAACAGCACCAAACACTGATACTCCTCAGCATCTTTACCTGCTGAACCACCTTGAGAAAAAACCTGGCAGTGATTGTACAGCCCATATAGGTACTGTGATGTTTCCCTTCCTCCAACTCTTAGGTGCTGGATTTCTCTGTAGGGCTGCATCAGCTTTCTCGCTCTGTGAAATGGATTCTTTTTTAACATGATTTCTCTTTTGAATATAGCGAAAAGAGGTAATGAGCTTTCCAAGGATTCATTTTGTTAATCTCCCTCTTCTGTATTCATAGTCAATTTAGATACAGGTCAACTTTTCAAGTCTTTACCAGGTGTGCTGCTAAACTTGACCTTGACTTTGGCTGTTCGGTTGTCAACTTTCGAATGTCCAAAAGCTTTGGAAGTATTCACCTGTCCCATCAGTACCTCTTCAATCCTTTCTGTTGGGTCTTGGCACACCTTGTCATCACGCATATCATCAAAACACCAGAACATTACAGGAAATAATGCTTCATCATTGATAGCAAGATTGCACCATTTTTGCCCTGAAAAAGTTCTACTAATCGGGATGAAACACATATCGGAGGTCTATATTGCAACACAAAGGAAATGCCTGTGTTGTTTTGAATAATATAAATATATAGTATTTACTATAATATCACTGTGTCTATTTTCTGTAAATATCTGCTTAGTTTGACACGTTCTACCAAAATATTTCAAGCCAAGCATAACAATCTTGTCTTATGCATGGATTATCTGGTAAATTAGCAGACAACCATGACAGATACTGAATTTTGGAGGGCTGTGCCTTTGCTATAGGATGCCCTTGTCTCTCTGTCAATTTTGCTACTTATGTCTGACATAGCTGATTGCTTATTTGTCACTCTTGTTTGGCGAGGTGGGTCTATAGGTTAAACACCTCTAAGTGGGTTTATACAATGCTCTTACACGTCTTTCACTGTTTCCTTCTTAGAGCACTGTACCATGACTGGATGTATGGTGAAATTCAAGAGAAATCTGGTATTATTAGCTAACACATTGGACCTATGCTTAACCATCCCAACAACCCCTCAATACTTCAACAGGAAAGTCACCAAATCTGTTCAAAGTATTTTTGATAGGATAAAAGTTTCAGAAAATTAAGATTAAATGCATCTGATACTATTAATTGAGGGATGAAATTGACAGAACAAAGGTGCCTTATTTGTTAACCGTGGGCTGACTAGCATTACATTAACCTCGTTTGGCATTTGAGGAAATTGGAGGAGCCTGAAGACAGGAACTGCAGAAGAATAAACCATGAATAAGGCTAAAACAGTGGTAAGGAACCACAGATAAATTTAAACCAGGAAATGTCTGGACGTCTCTCATGAACAACGTCATCTAATAACGTCCTTAGTGTCACGAATGCCTTACATTATATTCCATTGGAGCAATGAATGAATAGCTAATATGTTTTTTTATTATCAGAAGGGCTAATAAATTTAATCGCATGGCGGATAGTGCTTTCACCATAGGGGATGCAAGTTAGTACTTTAGTTGGGTCTAGACCTCTTGATTTCTTTGATTATCAGATCCACACATTTCTTTAAATTTAGTGACATAAGTATCATTGCAAACTGGATTGAAACTGGCTTGTGGAAATTTTAAATCCCAGCCCTGCTGCCACCCAGCAAAGTATAGGGAAGATGTACTGAGGATCTGCAGTGATGAGGGACCCACCATCTCATACCTAAGTGGCCCAAGACAAAGATACTGAAATCCCAGAAGCCAACTCTGGGTGTTAGCAGAAGACTAATTTTTAAGTGTGATCAGCATCTGGGTTCATTTCGGAACACATGATGGCATTGAGAGAAATGTGTGTCTCTATTTGCAGGATAGTAAACATGCATACATGAGCCATAAATAATTTCTGCCTCGCCATGTACTGGCCATAATAAGAAGCTTTGCTGCAGCTGCGATATGTAGTACACAGTGGCACGTGAAGACATCCAGAGCAGACTCCACCCTGAGCACACACCCTCCTTCCACTGATGCAATGATATTAGGTGTTCTTCTTGATGAGGCGCCTCTTAAAATATTCAATTTGATTAATTTGATATTTATTGTTTGATTACTTAAAACCATAACAATTTCATTCATACAAAAGGTTTAAAAGACAAATTATAAAAAAAAAAGTGGTAGAGTAAAGTGTCCCAGAATTGATTAATAGCCAATAGTGTCCGGAACCTAGGATGTCAAAAGACCGTAGCATCGCATTTAAAGTCAGGCAAGGAACAAGCCCGGCGTAAATGTTCTAAAAAGTTCTAAGATGGGAGCTTGTGAGTAATTAAAATTGGGGAAAAGGGCAGTATTCAGATAAACGTCACAGGATGATCAAGGGTTCATAAAATATTAATCTTTGAACTTTCACCTATCGCTTCAACACAGACTTGACTGTGAGTCTTCTAGACCTTCTTCTCTCAACACCTACACAAGAGCTTTGCAACACAAGCATTTTTGTAGAGTCTCCTTTGGCATTGTTAGTGCTTGAGTTCTGTGGGTTTCCCTAATAAAAGGAACTATTAGTTTCACTACCTCAGAGCCAAACCCACCTAGTATATTGCCTTGCGTAAAATAGGAGGAACACAACATTTTCCAGGTGCTTGACCCTCATAGCTCCCACCAAGGGAGAAGCAAAAAAAAAACTAAATCAATTAAAATTTAAAAGGACTGGTCTCCTGAAACAGGTCACCTCATTCTTTGGAACGGACATAGAAGAGGGTCAAAGTGGTAAGGCTCAGAATGGCTTACCAGTAGGCCTCATTACACTGAATCCTCCTCTTACTCATCCCAGTCTGACATGCAGCATGTGTAATGATCTTTCTGCTGGAGCTGGATGGTTTTCAAAAAACATTGATAAAGAAATAGAAGGGTTCATATTAAAATCCGACTTTAGGGAGAAAGGTTGGATGCGTTTACAAGAAAACACTCTATTGGAATGGATGACCTTGTATGGCTCCTGTGACCCTAGGGTCCACCAAGCTCAGTTTCCATGATCGAGTCAGGCAGCTGTCTGTGAAAAATGTAAGGCAGTTTAGGTATAGGTTTGAAAGGGTGTACACCACATACAATATTATATCATTTTATCTAACTCTCTAGGTATCTGGAGTCTCAATGAGACAGCAGCACTGCAGGGCTCCAAATTCTAAGAGTGGCAGGGACATAATTCAAACTTTGCATGTGGGATAGGCTGGCCAATCACACATGCACAGTGTGAATTCAAGCAACTTTGTGATTGGCTGTCTAGCAGGCCATGAGTTGTCCATCACACCATTAGTGCATAGCGCAGGGTCTGCTTAAGAAATACTTGTGAGAAGTAGGAGTGAGGCATGAGAGCCAGAGTGGGATTGGAGAGTAAATAAAAATAAAACATGAATACTCCTGTGTGTAAGTTTGAGTCTGTGTACACCTGTTTGTGTGCATGTGTTACTGCAAGCGTATGTCTGTATCTGTGTGTTTGAATATGTGAAGGAGTCTCACTGCCTTCCACAGACTTGACTCCACATCCAGCCATCACAAATGGTCCCCTCTTCACCTATAGGAGCCATCTCTCCATAATGGTGCCCACGTCTGCCACAATGATGGTAACTATTGCCATATTTTTGTCATTCATAGTGTGAGGATGTCACAGCTGGTGCATTTCTGTTCCTGCCATAATGGTAGCAATTTGGGGAATATTGTGGGTACCCTTTGCCTGGTGGCGCCCACCCTGACATAATGATGGCCTTGCTACAATAGTTGCAATTCTTGGCATATTGTGGACATGCATGGAATGAGGATGTCCGTTGTTGTTGTGATGATGCCTTTTCCTGGCATGGTGTAACTCCCGATGATTGTACTACTGAATGTCGAGGATATGAATATTGTGGTACAAGAATATCGTTGGCAAAATATTGAACATCAAAAATATCAACATATAGGTGATTATAGAGGAAGTGTAGATTTACTCTTTCTAACTCCACATCTGCAAACCTTCAACATGTGTATATATATATATATATATATTTAATGCAAAGAGCCTGAGCTTTCAAGAATGCACTCCCAGTCACGGCTACCCTTGCGGGATAATTTCAGTAGAAAGCCGACACCAGTTTCTCGGGTAATTTCTGCTTGAACCCGACGCGTTTCGAGGCACAGCCTCTTCCTCATGGGTTTCTGTTCAGAGTGCGGCATTTGGATTTCCAACTTGCATGTTGCCTTTATTCTCCGCCCACAGTGGGCCACGTTATTCACATTGATTTTGAGCGCAGCATGCTGGACTTCGTAGTTCATGTTGGTACATTGTTTACCTTAGTAGGCTCCTTGCCGCATTCATGTTTCCACAGTAATTATTTAGAGCATTGAGACACCTTTAGTAGGTCCAAGAAGGTGGTTTCGGCAATTTTTTCTCTCCCGGACTGTGCTGATCGCGGCTTTAGAGAGTTCTGATGCCGCGCAGCCCTTTCCTTTCTTTTGTCAACGGAAGGTGGTGCAACTCTTCACGGCAAGGCCGCCGTGGTAATTTATTTAATGCAAAGAGCCTGAGCTTTCAAGAATGCACTCCCAGTCACGGCTACCCTTGCGGGATAATTTCAGTAGAAAGCCGACACCAGTTTCTCGGGTAATTTCTGCTTGAACCTGACGCGTTTCGAGGCACAGCCTCTTCCTCATGGGTTTCTGTTCAGAGTGCGGCATTTGGATTTCCAACTTGCATGTTGCCTTTATTCTCCGCCCACAGTGGGCCACGTCATTCACGTTGATTTTGAGCGCAGCATGCTGGACTTCGTAGTTCATGTTGGTACATTGTTTACCTCAGTAGGCTCCTTGCCGCATTCATGTTTCCACAGTAATTATTTAGAGCATTGAGACACCTTTAGTAGGTCCAAGAAGGTGGTTTCGGCAATTTTTTCTCTCCCGGACTGTGCTGATCGCGGCTTTAGAGAGTTCTGATGCCGCGCAGCCCTTTCCTTTCTTTTGTCAACGGAAGGTGGTGCAACTCTTCACGGCAAGGCCGCCGTGTTAATTTATTTAATGCAAAGAGCCTGAGCTTTCAAGAATGCACTCCCAGTCACGGCTACCCTTGCGGGATAATTTCAGTAGAAGGCCGACACCAGTTTCTCGGGTAATTTCTGCTTGAACCTGACGCGTTTCGAGGCACAGCCTCTTCCTCATGGGTTTCTGTTCAGAGTGCGGCATTTGGATTTCCAACTTGCATGTTGCCTTTATTCTCCGCCCACAGTGGGCCACGTTATTCACGTTGATTTTGAGCGCAGCATGCTGGACTTCGTAGTTCATGTTGGTACATTGTTTACCTTAGTAGGCTCCTTGCCGCATTCATGTTTCCACAGTAATTATTTAGAGCATTGAGACACCTTTAGTAGGTCCAAGAAGGTGGTTTCGGCAATTTTTTCTCTCCCGGACTGTGCTGATCGCGGCTTTAGAGAGTTCTGATGCCGCGCAGCCCTTTCCTTTCTTTTGTCAACAGAAGGTGGTGCAACTCTTCACGGCAAGGCCGCCGTGTTAATTTATTTAATGCAAAGAGCCTGAGCTTTCAAGAATGCACTCCCAGTCACGGCTACCCTTGCGGGATAATTTCAGTAGAAAGCCGACACCAGTTTCTCGGGTAATTTCTGCTTGAACCCGACGCGTTTCGAGGCACAGCCTCTTCCTCATGGGTTTCTGTTCAGAGTGCGGCATTTGGATTTCCAACTTGCATGTTGCCTTTATTCTCCGCCCACAGTGGGCCACGTTATTCACGTTGATTTTGAGCGCAGCATGCTGGACTTCGTAGTTCATGTTGGGACATTGTTTACCTTAGTAGGCTCCTTGCCGCATTCATGTTTCCACAGTAATTATTTAGAGCATTGAGACACCTTTAGTAGGTCCAAGAAGGTGGTTTCGGCAATTTTTTCTCTCCCGGACTGTGCTGATCGCGGCTTTAGAGAGTTCTGATGCCGCGCAGCCCTTTCCTTTCTTTTGTCAACGGAAGGTGGTGCAACTCTTCACGGCAAGGCCGCCGTGTTAATTTATTTAATGCAAAGAGCCTGAGGTTTCAAGAATGCACTCCTAGTCACGGCTACCCTTGCGGGATAATTTCAGTAGAAAGCCGACACCAGTTTCTCGGGTAATTTCTGCTTGAACCTGACGCGTTTCGAGGCACAGCCTCTTCCTCATGGGTTTCTGTTCAGAGTGCGGCATTTGGATTTCCAACTTGCATGTTGCCTTTATTCTCCACCCACAGTGGGCCACGTTATTCACGTTGATTTTGAGCGCAGCATGCTGGACTTCGTAGTTCATGTTGGTACATTGTTTACCTTAGTAGGCTCCTTGCCGCATTCATGTTTCCACAGTAATTATTTAGAGCATTGAGACACCTTTAGTAGGTCCAAGAAGGTGGTTTCGGCAATTTTTTCTCTCCCGGACTGTGCTGATCGCGGCTTTAGAGAGTTCTGATGCCGCGCAGCCCTTTCCTTTCTTTTGTCAACGGAAGGTGGTGCAACTCTTCACGGCAAGGCCGCCGTGTTAATTTATTTAATGCAAAGAGCCTGAGCTTTCAAGAATGCACTCCCAGTCACGGCTACCCTTGCGGGATAATTTCAGTAGAAAGCCAACACCAGTTTCTCGGGTAATTTCTGCTTGAACCCGACGCGTTTCGAGGCACAGCCTCTTCCTCATGGGTTTCTGTTCAGAGTGCGGCATTTGGATTTCCAACTTGCATGTTGCCTTTATTCTCTGCCCACAGTGGGCCACGTTATTCACGTTGATTTTGAGCGCAGCATGCTGGACTTCGTAGTTCATGTTGGTACATTGTTTACCTTAGTAGGCTCCTTGCCGCATTCATGTTTCCACAGTAATTATTTAGAGCATTAAGACACCTTTAGTAGGTCCAAGAAGGTGGTTTCGGCAATTTTTTCTCTCCCGGACTGTGCTGATCGCGGCTTTAGAGAGTTCTGATGCCGCGCAGCCCTTTCCTTTCTTTTGTCAACGGAAGGTGGTGCAACTCTTCACGGCAAGGCCGCCGTGTTAATTTATTTAATGCAAAGAGCCTGAGCTTTCAAGAATGCACTCCCAGTCACGGCTACCCTTGCGGGATAATTTCAGTAGAAAGCCGACACCAGTTTCTCGGGTAATTTCTGCTTGAACCCGACGCGTTTCGAGGCACAGCCTCTTCCTCATGGGTTTCTGTTCAGAGTGCGGCATTTGGATTTCCAACTTGCATGTTGCCTTTATTCTCCGCCCACAGTGGGCCACGTTATTCACGTTGATTTTGAGCGCAGCATGCTGGACTTCGTAGTTCATGTTGGTACATTGTTTACCTTAGTAGGCTCCTTGCCGCATTCATGTTTCCACAGTAATTATTTAGAGCATTGAGACACCTTTAGTAGGTCCAAGAAGGTGGTTTCGGCAATTTTTTCTCTCCCGGACTGTGCTGATCGCGGCTTTAGAGAGTTCTGATGCCGCGCAGCCCTTTCCTTTCTTTTGTCAACGGAAGGTGGTGCAACTCTTCACGGCAAGGCCGCCGTGTTAATTTATTTAATGCAAAGAGCCTGAGCTTTCAAGAATGCACTCCCAGTCACGGCTACCCTTGCGGGATAATTTCAGTAGAAAGCCGACACCAGTTTCTCGGGTAATTTCTGCTTGAACCCGACGCGTTTCGAGGCACAGCCTCTTCCTCATGGGTTTCTGTTCAGAGTGCGGCATTTGGATTTCCAACTTGCATGTTGCCTTTATTCTCCGCCCACAGTGGGCCACGTTATTCACGTTGATTTTGAGCGCAGCATGCTGGACTTCGTAGTTCATGTTGGTACATTGTTTACCTTAGTAGGCTCCTTGCCGCATTCATGTTTCCACAGTAATTATTTAGAGCATTGAGACACCTTTAGTAGGTCCAAGAAGGTGGTTTCGTCAATTTTTTCTCTCCCGGACTGTGCTGATCGCGGCTTTAGAGAGTCCTGATGCCGCGCAGCCCTTTCCTTTCTTTTGTCAACGGAAGGTGGTGCAACTCTTCACGGCAAGGCCGCCGTGGTAATTTATTTAATGCAAAGAGCCTGAGCTTTCAAGAATGCACTCCCAGTCACGGCTACCCTTGCGGGATAATTTCAGTAGAAAGCCGTCACCAGTTTCTTGGGTAATTTCTGCTTGAACCCGACGCGTTTCGAGGCACAGCCTCTTCCTCATGGGTTTCTGTTCAGAGTGCGGCATTTGGATTTCCAACTTACATGTTGCCTTTATTCTCCGCCCACAGTGGGCCACGTTATCACGTTAATTTTGAGCGCAGCATGCTGGACTTCGTAGTTCATGTTGGTACATTGTTTACCTTAGTAGGCTCCTTGCCGCATTCATGTTTCCACAGTAATTATTTAGAGCATTGAGACACCTTTAGTAGGTCCAAGAAGGTGGTTTCGGCAATTTTTTCTCTCCCGGACTGTGCTGATCGCGGCTTTAGAGAGTTCTGATGCCGCGCAGCCCTTTCCTTTCTTTTGTCAACGGAAGGTGGTGCAACTCTTCACGGCAAGGCCGCCGTGTTAATTTATTTAATGCAAAGAGCCTGAGCTTTCAAGAATGCACTCCCAGTCACGGCTACCCTTGCGGGATAATTTCAGTAGAAAGCCGACACCAGTTTCTCGGGTAATTTCTGCTTGAACCCGACGCGTTTCGAGGCACAGCCTCTTCCTCATGGGTTTCTGTTCAGAGTGCGGCATTTGGATTTCCAACTTGCATGTTGCCTTTATTCTCCGCCCACAGTGGGCCACGTTATTCACGTTGATTTTGAGCGCAGCATGCTGGACTTCGTAGTTCATGTTGGTACATTGTTTACCTTAGTAGGCTCCTTGCCGCATTCATGTTTCCACAGTAATTATTTAGAGCATTGAGACACCTTTAGTAGGTCCAAGAAGGTGGTTTCGGCAATTTTTTCTCTCCCGGACTGTGCTGATCGCGGCTTTAGAGAGTTCTGATGCCGCGCAGCCCTTTCCGTTCTTTTGTCAACGGAAGGTGGTGCAACTCTTCACGGCAAGGCCGCCGTGTTAATTTATTTAATGCAAAGAGCCTGAGCTTTCAAGAATGCACTCCCAGTCACGGCTAGCCTTGCGGGATAATTTCAGTAGAAAGCCGACACCAGTTTCTCGGGTAATTTCTGCTTGAACCCGACGCGTTTCGAGGCACAGCCTCTTCCTCATGGGTTTCTGTTCAGAGTGTGGCATTTGGATTTCCAACTTGCATGTTGCCTTTATTCTCCGCCCACAGTGGGCCACGTTATTCACGTTGATTTTGAGCGCAGCATGCTGGACTTCGTAGTTCATGTTGGGACATTGTTTACCTTAGTAGGCTCCTTGCCGCATTCATGTTTCCACAGTAATTATTTAGAGCATTGAGACACCTTTAGTAGGTCCAAGAAGGTGGTTTCGGCAATTTTTTCTCTCCCGGACTGTGCTGATCGCGGCTTTAGAGAGTTCTGATGCCGCGCAGCCCTTTCCTTTCTTTTGTCAACGGAAGGTGGTGCAACTCTTCACGGCAAGGCCGCCGTGTTAATTTATTTAATGCAAAGAGCCTGAGGTTTCAAGAATGCACTCCTAGTCACGGCTACCCTTGCGGGATAATTTCAGTAGAAAGCCGACACCAGTTTCTCGGGTAATTTCTGAGATCATAATGGGGGGTTATTATAATATACATAATCACACTATATGATCCCAAGGGGGAAACAGAGTAAGAACCAGAAGCTGCTAACGTTACATATAAATCTTTAGTCTTCGCGCTGACGGGTCACCAACACCTCTGAGGTCAAGTACAGTGTCAATATTATAATATACAAAGTCACCCTATATGAGCTCAAATGAGCCAGAAAAGGAACAGTGTTTGCTGTATTCTATCTGTTTCTGAAAACAAACTGCTGACGTTACATATAAATGGCAAAAACAACCAATTACACTTTTTTCTAAATACAAATGTTTAAATATTGACAAATAGCTACATATTATAAATATCTACTATGCCATAATTAAACAACTTACAACTCTGAAATATGTTTTGTTGCCGCAAAACAAGAATCCGATGCTAGAAAAGGGAACCTGCATCACAGAATGGACATGCGTAAATAACTTGCAAAAACGAAACTAATTGAACAACGGGTGTGGTTTATATACTTTTTGGTTATTAAGTAGTCTATGGAAGGAAGATGCGGCTCCGCTGATTTAGATGTCACATTTTACAGTTCACACGTGCTCACATTTTAACTGTTTAACTTGTGCACTTGTTGGGAAAAGTTACAAAATGTGAAGCGGTAAAGGTTTCTATTTCGATCCTAACACGTATAAGGTCCTTAATATGTACATACGTTGGAGAGCTTAAAAACTGTTACCCGGCAAACCGTGTCATTTCCATTCTCTTGACTAAAAACATCTATTAATTGCTGTAATTCTAAATAGAAGACATAAAAACAACTATCGTTCAGAATAGAAGAAAAAAAAATACGTGCTAATATTTCTCATCACTATGGTTTTAAATAAAAAAAATGCCAACATTTGTAAAGCGTACAGCTACGCCCGGAAAGGTGTGCCGATGCTCGGGGGCGTCGGGAAGATTAAGCAAGGTGTTGCCCACAGTGACATAGTGGTGGACTAACGTGCCACTGGAGCCGGGAATCAAACTGTGAACGCTGTTGTTCGAAGTCAGGTATCATAGCTGCTGCGTCACACTTTTTGCACACTTATATGTTAATTAGTGCTAATTAAGTTTTAAACATTATTAAATTATAACTTATAACAGACTACTGTTGCAGTTAGTTTTTTACTACAAAAAGTATGCACGTCTTTTTAAAATTTACTTAAAAACAATATAAGTTTCAGGGACATTGTAGTTAGAAATTAGCATTTAAAAAACCTTTGAAATTCACGGTACAAACCATAGATTTTACAGACGTTATAGTTAGAAATTAGCATTTAAAAAACCTTTGAAATTCACTGAAAAAAACATAGGTTTCAGGGACGTTATAGTTAGCTGGACATTTGACTCATGCAAAACCATAGAAATTCCACCGTTATAGTTAGTCCAGCTAATTATAACTCGCGTCCCCGCAATGCACTGCTCATGACGTCACATATTACATTACATCATTCATGGCATGGTCAGTGACATCACTGATGACATCACTTATGACATCTCAAATGACATATATCATCAAATAAGAGGAGTCGCCATGGGAGATTGCTTCTCCCCCAGCTATGCGTGCTTGCACGTTGGCTGGTGGGAGGAGCAGGTTCTCAAGGCTAAATACAGAGACATATGGGATGAACGCATCATAGGATGGGTGCGTTTCATCGATGATATATTGTTTATATGGAAGGGAACTGAGGAAATGGCCCAAGCCTTTGTTAATACCTTAAACAACAATAATTCCAACCTTCAATTTACTGCAGTAGTTGACAAAAAATCCATAGATTTTTTGGATGTGCATGTTTTCACAGAAGACAACAAAATGGAGACAACTCTGCACAGGAAGAGTACGGCTGGCAACTCGACACTACATGCGTCGAGTTTTCACCCTACCCATTTGATAAGAAGTATCCCATATGGGGAATTCTTAAGGCTACGTAGAATCTGCAGTACAGACACAGCATTTGAAAACTGTATAAAAGAGAGTAGGCTCAGATTCCTAGCCAGGGGCTACACTAGTAAGATCATTGACTCAGCCCTTTCCAAGGTAAGAATGAAATCCCGGGAAGATCTGTTGACTAATGCCAATATCCCTTGCAATAAGAGGAAAATCAGTGATTCTAAGAAAGAGGAAGAAACACCAAAATGAGATTCATAACAACATACAGCAGCCAGCACAAGAAAATTAGGACCATCTTAAATAAGCATTGGCCCATAGTGCTAACTGACATGACATTGAACCAACTATTCCCAAACCCCCCAGTCTTGACGTTCAGAAAGTCCAAATCTATGCATAATGCCCTAGTCAGGCCCAGTCCAGAGTTGATTACCAGTGTAAACCAGCCAAGTTCCATGTGGCTAACACCACGTAATGGGTTTATCAAGTGCACTACGTGCAGAGCGTGCAAGTTTGGAGCCAAGACATCACAATACACCACAGTGTATTGCGCCACTACAAACAAACTTCAAGCTAGATACACATGTCGCACAGAATATGCAGTCCACGTATTGAGCTGTACTTGCGGCCTTCAATACGTATGCAGCACAAAACTGCAGGTGCATGTTCGCATTTTACATTACCTCAGAGCCATTGTCAACTCTGACATGACTTATCCAGTGGCCAGACATTTTTGGGCAGTGCATCATAACAAATTGGAAGACCTAAAATACTTTGTTATAGCTGCAGTTCCACCAATGAGAAGGGGAGGGAATAGGGAGAGAGTCCTAAGACAACTGGAGACGAAATTCATACTTGAATTAGATACACGCGCTCCCAATGGACTCAATAACGGGGAAGAATTGTATAACTTTTTATGAGAGATTTTACTGACTTTTATGAAATATTTATGTTTATTTATGGTTATTTATCCAATGAGTATAGTGAGATTTATACATCAATTTAGATATACCATATTTTTACATATTTTCATATTATCATCAACTTTTATCTTACTCCCTATTTATTCATATATATCCCCATACAATCAATATAGGTCTCCCTAGATACGATCATGCCATTGGGGGTGCTGTAACTTAATAACATCGGAACATACTGTTACGATAGGATGACTCCAACAGCTTTAGGTTCAATTCAACCTGTCCCAACAATGAAGTGATGGTGTGTTAATGTTTTACCACACCAAATGGAAACAATATATGGCAGTGATGCTGCGGTAATTTATGTCAATGCCCCCACCTGCATCTTACATTTTCATCTCAAGTTTAATTCTAAAACTTAATTTTTACATTCTAAAACATCTGCTTATGATGGTTTTTGTTTTTGCTTTTAGCACAGTACACTTTAAATGCACGTTGTAGCACTTTATATATTCTCTTGTGATACAATCATAATATTGTGTACTTGTTCATGGTTTAAATGAATAGAAGAGGGGATCTTTAAGGGTCAAATAGCTGAGTTTTCAGAATGGTACAGATATGATTGATGTGGTATATATCCTATTTACATATATTTTGTTCAATAAGACTTCTGACTAACTTTCCTTCATTCGTTATAGAATCTAAGATATATTAAAGATGAGGACATAGTGTCACTTTGACACGAGACATTGAACAACCACACCTCTGGTTAGGCTCAGTAAGCACAGTATCCCCTGTTTGAGAATGATTGTCATTTTTAATAAGCATTTGAACAAACGCTCAACAATTTTTCTAAGTGTTGCAACCATGCACTTAGCACTTTATATCATACATTGGATTGATCCTAGGAAAAGTGTATATGTTTACTACCTATATTGCTATTTGCACAGAACCATGATTAATTTCTAGTTTTTAATAGCGATTTAATAATGTGTATTCATACAAGTAAATGCAGCAATTGCCTCTCTAAAAAATTTGAATAAGTATTTTGCACTTTATATATCGCTTTGGATTGATCCCAGAAATATTGCACAATCAAATGAGCCCATGCTGCTAATTTTTATTGACTTCAATGTGTTTGGATGCACGTAATACAATGAGGTTATTTATAAGTATTTCTTTTAGTTTCACTAATCACGTGACGCAATGTGTGGCAAGGCTGTTGAAAAGCAATGAGGGACTAGGGTCTCGTCATGTGATCAAGCCCACTGGATGGGCGAAACGCGTGATCAACCATACTGAGCGTCAGCTAAATAAAAAGGAAAACATTTTGCACTTACCTGGTGTCCGTGTCCCTTATTTCGACTGGAATGGTCGAGGGAATCCTAGTGCAACACATATATATATATATATATATTACCTACTGGCGGTCGCCAGTAGGTAGTTATAGTTAGGACCCCTTTTCCATAGGAAATCCGCAACATTCTATTTTGAATAACTTTGGCGCCGGTCGACGAATCCTCGCGAATTTCTCAAAATAGGTGGGGCGCTACGCTCCGCTCCTACCCTGAAAGTCTCGGGGGGATTCGTCAAGCGGGGGCTGAGATAAAAGGGGGGTCCCAAAACGCGTTTTTCCCATGCATTTTTCCATAGGACCTTTAGACAGGGCTACAGCCCGAACGGCTGAACAGAATTACTAGAAATTTGGCAGAGAGGTAGTCCTCAGGTCAAGGAAGTGCCTTTTGTAGGTTTGGTGTAAATCTGTTCAGTAGATTCTGAGAAAATAGCCTTTAAATCAATATATATATCTGAGCCAGCTTACGGTACGCTTACCGTAAGCTTACCGTACGCGTACGGTGGCGTGCGCGAGCGCGATTCTGATTGGCTGTTACATCTAAGTAAACATTCGAATCGGTCGAAACCAGGAAGCGGCGGCCGCCATTTTCTCTCTCGCACTCTGAGGGGGGGGCTGTAAATAAAGGCAAAAAACATATAAAGGGGCTGTTTAGACAGCGCCCATGCACATAGCCATGTTAGTTGAGTCCTCAAAGGCCAAAAACGGTAAATTTTAATTTTTTGAAAATTTCGCCGATTACGCTTACCGTACGCGTACGGTGCGCTTACGCTAAAAATTTTAATAAAAAAAAAAAAAACTCTCTGTGCATGGCATATTATTGTCATCACTTACAAATTAAATTTAACAGATTACCTATCACAAGGAAGCGCATAATATGTCCTCCATGTGCGCACGGTGCGTAACGTGGGCACGCTATGCGCGTAGCGCACTGCGTGCCCACCTTGCGCGTACGGCACTAACTGCGTAAAGTGGGCGCGCGGTGCGCGAAGCGCACCGTGCGCGCACGGAACGAACTGCGTTAAGTGGGCGTGCACGCCACGAATGGCGTAAAGTAACTTAGCATTTAAAAAACCGTACAAATTCACTGAAAAAACCATAGGTTTCACACACGTTATAGTTAGGAATTAGCATTTAAAAAACCTTGCAAATTCACTGAAAAAACCATAGGTTTCAGACATGTTATAGTTAGCAGAAATTTTACTGATAAAAAACCAATGAAATTCCCCCGTTATAGTTAGTGCAGGCAACTATAACTCACGCGACCGCAATCTTCTGCTGATGACATATGTGTCTTTATGAAAAAAAAATATTTCTAATATATGTATAGCTAAAAATTTATGGAAGAAGACATGGGCAAATAAGTGTCTAAATACAGTATTAGCATCAGCAGAGGATTGCGGTCGCGTGAGTTATAGTTGCCTGCACTAACTATAACGGGGGAATTTCATTGGTTTTTTATCAGTAAAATTTCTGCTAACTATAACATGTCTGAAACCTATGGTTTTTTCAGTGAATATGTTTGCGAGGGGAGAGAGGAGGCAGCGAGTGGTTGCCTGATAAGGATACGGACGAGGATGCGAGCTGAATTAATATATCCAGGTGGAATATGCAGTATACAGTCCAGCGCCATGAACTGTGGGGCATTATTAGGTGTTTGGATGCCCATCACTGTATGAGGTACCACGTTGGACTGCAAGTACCATCATGCAGTTCTCCTGGAGTCCAGCGGTATTATGTCAATCACCTGACTTCAGTAGGAGGAGCTAGGAGACTGCTTATCAGGAGTGGTCTCTGAGCCAACAGATGAATCTACCAGCCTGTGAGACCGGCACTGATGACGGCCATGATGGCCAGAAACGCGTCTGCCACAATTCCACGGACTGTTTAGCGATAGCTGGGAATTTGCTCATTAAATCCTTTACTTTATCCGGAGCTGTGTCCTGCTTGCTTTTTCAATTAAGGTGAGCGTTGGAGTGGATATATATATATATATATATATATATATTTATATATATATATACATATATTTGGACTTAGGTATAGAAAATCTGTACTTACCTTTCAATATTTAGTCCTCAATATTCTTATCCCTCCATATTCTAGCTTCGATATTCAAGGGGAACAACACTCCCTATTGAGGATGGGTGGCCCTGACATCAGAAGGGGTACAGTGGCATAGAGGACAGGGTTTTTCCATGCGAGCAACTCTCTGTGAGTGAAAGTACTTGACAAAAATGCCAACCTGATGTTTGTGCACCAAAAATATGGTTTTTAAAAACTGAAACCTATTGGCCTACTTATCAAAAGTCATGCAATGCAGCAAGCCACCTTTCTGCAGTGCATTACAGGGAAGGGCAGGAGTGTGCCATTTTAATATTATACAGTGCATTCCTGTCTTTTCTCAGCACTAGCGCACAATGTGCTCCCTAGCGTCTGCGTTGGAAGCAGGATTACATCTGTGCAGGAAGGGGCACCTTCCTGCACAAAAAAAATCCCCTGAGGCATTTTCCTCGTTCTATGTGTGCTACACAATGCAGCACACATAGAAAGAGGGGAAAAAAAGAGGAGAAATAGGCATTTTTCTCCTCATTACTCCTCATCTGGGGAGGCGTAGCAGTCTTGGTGCATTCCCAGGTCTACCACATATGGTATATCCAAAAATGCGTCAAAATCCATGGGTGTTGCTTGGGGACACCCACGCACCACCTATGGAATGTCTTCCTGGGACAGGGTGAAGAAACGCAGTGATTTGTCCTTCATTGCGTTACTCTGAATTTATCAAGCCACTCAGGGCCACGCAAGGTAGTCTTGCTTGGCTTGAATTGAATTAGTAGTTGCATCGTGCATGCACCCCATTGCGTGGTGCAAAAGCAATGCAATTACATGCAAAATATATCCCACATCATCATAGTAGAGCAGTTTACAGCATGCAGAACCTTTATACAACACTCTTAATCATGCCACCATTCAGAAACTTGTAAGGCTGTCACCTGTGGCATCAACAGTTGAGTTCTTATAATCTGTGCAGCCTGTAATTACCGCACATACTTGCCCATGTTTTTCTCTGGGCGGCCATTGGAGGTTGAGCAGAGAAACTTAGACATAGAATTGAAAACAGAAATTTGCATTTGATCTCATAGTCATGTTAGGACTCTTGCAACCGATGATGCATTTATAAAACCAGAAATGTGAAAGACACACCAATTCACAAGTTTAATTGGGTTCAGGATAGTTTGCAAACTCAATGCATGTGTCAAAAATCTCAGATTTGGGGAGGCGTGGCCAACTACTGACAGGAATGGCCGCACGGTAGCCGAGCTCCGTTGCGCCACTCCCGAAACATCCGCTAAAACCGATTTCCCCCCCGGCTGAATCACTGCCCCGAGGGACTCCCTGACTACTGTGGCTGCCGCCCGAGGTGCGGGCTAAATCTAGAGCAGGTCGAGACAAGTGGTCCGGGGAGGGCTCCGCGCGCCGGCTTCTCCAGAGGCGGCCACCCCGGGCAGAAGTGTCGCCGGGTGGCGTAGGCGCACCACGCAACACCGCTGCTGCGGCCTGGCTCGCGTGTAGACTGGAAGGACAAACTGGGTAAACCCAGCATCCTGACTACACTCCACCGCCCCGGAGCCTATCGAAGGGGTGAAAGAAGGAAAAATAAAAAAACAAGAGCAGGCTGGCAAAGACGGAGGAGGACAACGTATTGACGCGGCTCTGGGAGGCCCCCCGGTGCTGTCGTGTAACTACGCCATCATAAGTACACATACCCGGGTGGGAACATTCCCGTAGCTCCGGCGCACAAAGTAATTATCACTCCATACGCTGCACAACTCGTCAGGGGTCTATCCGGGGGTTCGTGGAGGTTTTGGGCAACAGAGGCCCTTGACATCCATAGGGCCGCCTCTGCCCTGCGATCTACCCCACGTATGAAGCTGGGCACCCGGCGTGGCCCTTACTGCATTATCTTGCTGCCAATTGAGTGCTTGGACCCAGTGGTGTTTCTCAGCATGGGCATTGGGGAGCCTGTGGCCCGACTGGAAACTGAGGGAAAGGCGAGGGCGGCGAGTGTATAGCACACTGGGGGAAGGAGTGCTCTACTACTACTGTGGTTAGATCTGGGACTGTTACATTGGTGGGACCTCACTAGTCTGTTGAGCACGGGGTCACCAGACCGGAGGATTACGATTGGTACCTAAGTGAGGGTGCTTTGAACCCAGAGCCGCGGGGAGTGACCGGACCCCCCAGGTGTGTCCGAGGGGTGCGCCCCTGTATTGTGTCGACACGGGGATGGAGGCCCACGTGCCAAAGCCAAAAGGCAGAGTGGGTGATCTCACAGCAGGCGGCGGTGAGTAACGGTTGCTCCCTGGCCCTGCAACATCACTCTTCCCGCTGAACTGAGATGGAGACGGGCCGCAGTGGAAGAACAGCGGCACAAGCCAAGCTGGAAAAGTTTGCATGGCAGAAATCCCAGGAGGAAAGGCAAGGCACTGCCGGAGTACAAGATGAGAACTCGGAGCCCTCAAACAAAGATCTCCTAGCGGCAATCACCACCGTTCGGACCTCTCTGGAAACCCGAATAGATACCGTAGCCACGTAAATGGCCTTAATGAGGGAGGACATGAGGAAAATGGCGGATCGGGTGAGCACAGTTGAGAGCACGACTTCTGAACTGGTGACGGACACAACCCTTCTCAAGAAACAGGTTGCTGACCTGCGCAACTCCCAGGAGGCAATGGCACTCCAGCTTGACGACTATGAAGGCAGAATGTGGCACAATAATGTCCGCATTCTTGGTGTATCGAAGCGGGCTGAGGGGCCAACTGCTCATCTGTTCATTGAGGAGCTGATCTTACAGCGTCTCCGACCCAGAGGCATGTCCAAATGCTTCTCCATTGAACGAGCCCATTGGGTGCCAGGGGGTAAGCCGAAACCAGGGGCCCCTCCCCGTCTGCTTCTGGCCCGAGTATTTAATTTCCGTGACCGCGACGTGATCCTGCAAACTGCGAGAGCTGCCCCTCCACTGACTATCAACAACAGTAAAGTCACATTCTTCCTGGATTTCACCTTGAGGGTCCAGAAACAGCGCCAGAGTTTTCTAGAAGTGAAGAGAGCCCTCAGGGACCGAGAGATCGAATATGCCATGTTGTTCCCGGCAAAGCTCCGAATTGAATCCGATGGAAAGTTGTGGTTCTTCACCAGGCCGGAGGACGCTTGGGACTGACTTGATGGTTGGCGCGCACAGTTGGTAAGAAGCCACACAGTTCCGCGGCGGGAGGTGCCGGCGAGTGGCACCAGCAGAGACGATCCCCGCCACCCTCTGATTCGGAGTCTCGAAGTCCTCCGAGATGATAGCGGAAGAGGGACCACGCATGGGACTGGTTTGATCTCTTTCTGACTCTCTTGGGTTACAGGGACTAAATGTTGATTTCCTGCCACAGTTCCTTTTTGTGTTGTCTGAGGGACAGATTCATGTGCCTTTGGTCCTCTGTTGTCCGCGAAGGCCGGACGGTCAGGATTTGCAATTGTGTGGCTGCCTTTATTTTACAATTTAACGCAGAGTGATTTTCCTCCCCCGGGGTGTTTTGGGCCGGGGCTAGATATTTGTTTTCACATCTGTTGCTCTAGGGAGTGGGGTTGTACACGTTCCCGAAGTTGATCAGGGTGAGCGACAGGCACTCTGCAAGTTAGGGGTGGTGGGTGGTTTTTGACCCGTTATGCAGGGAGGCGGGGGGGTGGGTTCAGTCTTGTAGGGGGGGGTTTGTTCATGTTGTTTTTTATGTTTAGTATCAGTACCTCACAACGATTGGCTCCTCAATGTCACTAATGGGTTCACTGCAATTAGATTACATAAAGTTCAGGTAAGCTGCCTTTGGCCAACAACAATATTCTGCTGTGTAATGGGGGAGGGGCCGGGGACCTCTAGCGGATGAGTACGCCTGGATGCATACATCTCTCATTAACGAGATAGATGACTCAGGGCTTAACGCTTAGTTTGTCCACATGGAATGTCAACGGCCTTGGGGACAAGATTAAGAGGGGTATAGTGTTACAGTATATTAAACGACAGGAGCTTGACATAGTGATGCTGCAGGAGACACACTTGGTCGGGAACTCCTGTGGGGCCCTGAATAGAAAAGGTTACAGAATGGTAGTCCACTCCGGGTTCACCTCTGGCTTCAGGGGGGCGGGGATCCTCATTAGAAAGGGATGTCCATATATTGTTCATAACACTTGGACTGACGCGCAGGGTAGATACGCAGCAATCACGGGCTCCTGGGAAGGGCAGGTCCTTAATGTTGTCTCTGTCTATGCTCCCCCAGAACTAAAAAGACTGACACTACGCGACGTGGGCGCCTTGTTGCTGGCGCTGCCCTTGGGGGTGTTGGTGCTTGGGGGGGACTTCAACCTCACAATGGACGGTTCTCGAGACCGTCTACCGCCCCGGGGGGATCCACTGAGAGGCTCACAATTATCTGAGTTTGCTAACGTAATGGGGGTGGTGGACATATGGAGATGGATTAACCCGCTACACACACATTTTACATTCCAATCTGGGACGCATGGCAGCCAATCTCGGATAGACTACAAATTCACTCATGCCCAAGATATTCACACCTTTAAGAGCTCGAGCCGACTAGCCTGTGGGATTTCCGATCACTCCCCAGTCACCACGACTTTTGGCATACAACAGGCCAGACACCCCGGTACTATCAAAATACAACCGTGGATTCTAAAGATACCTCAGATTAAAGAGGCTCTCCGAAAGGATGCCAAATTATATTTTGCCGAGAATGTGAGCTCCGTCGACTCGGCTGTGACGATATGGGGTGCATTCGGAGCAGTCATAAGGAGCAGGGCGTTGTCGTTATTAGTGGGTTACAGGACCGAGCGGAATAAGAGGGTGGTTGAGATGGAAGCAGAGGTGTGGAGATTGGAAGATGTGGTGGCGCGTACCCCCAACCAGGTGGACCAACACTGCCTCACAATTAAACAACAGGAGTATAGGCAACTTCTTTTAGAGGAAGCCACGATGCGGTCTCTGTCTTCTCGACATAGGATCTATGAACAAGGTGGACGTACAGGCAAACTCTTGGCATGGCTGGAACACAAGGAGCAGGCCGTGAGATGGGTCAGAGTGATAGCCAGCCCAGATAACACACTTCTCACAGACCCTCAAATGATCGCCGACACTTTTGCGTCTTATTTTGAGGAAGTCTATAGGGCCCGCTGACGTCTCAGGCCCCAATGTCGGCAGACTTACTAGCTACTATTAATGCGGTCGGCATCTCCCCGCAGGGTAGGGAGGATTTGGAGGCAGACATCACGGAGACGGAGATCCAAAAGGCCATACAGGAGGTTCGATCCGGCAAGGCGATGGGCTCAAACGGGCTTCCAATCGAGCTTTTTAAACCCTTGACATCAATTTTAGCTCCCCATCTGTTGGGTCTATATAATGAATGTTTTGAGTCAGGTCTCCTCCCGGCGGATATCCACACGGCCACTATAATAGTCATACACAAACCAACCAAGCCGATAGAAAACTGTAGATCGTATCGCCCCATCTCCCTTTTAACGGTCGAGGCCAAGATCCTGGCCAAACTCCTGGCCAATCGAATCCTTCCTTATATAACCGACTTGGTCCACCCAGATCAGTCCGGATTCATTCCGGGGAGAAATACGGCATGAAATTTGCGAAGGGTACATGGGGCTTTGGGAAGGATCCATACTATTGAGGAAGACGCGATATTATTATCGTTGGATGCCGCCATGGCATTTGATACTATAGAATGGGACTTTCTCTTCGCCGTGTTGACTCAAATGGAATTCGGACTCAAATTAATACGTTGGATTAGGCTCCTGTATACGCAACCCACTGCACACGTCGTCGTCAATAACCACAGTTCTGCTGCTTTCAACCTCCACCGGGGCACAGGACAAGGCAGTCCCCTGTCACCATTATTATTCGCCCTGGTATTGGAGCCGCTGGCGGTCTGTGTTAGGGGAAATCCAGGGATACGGGGGATCAAATGGACAGCGGATCATGAGGACCGCATCTCGCTGTACGCTGATGATATCTTCTTGTATCTGCGCGATCTCTGCGACGGGTGCTACACATTTTTCATGATTTTGATGCTCACTCGGGTTACAGGATAAACTGGTCCAAGTCCCAATTTTATGCACTAAGGGGCGCTCTCCCATCTAGTCCTAGGGGCTACGAGATCCCGGTGGCCTTTGGAGGATTCCGATATCTGGGTATTTTTGTAACTCCGGATCGTTCTTCTACGATCAAAACCTGCTCGGACCCCTCCAACGTCTCAAATCAGATGCCGCACACTGGAGATCTCTCCCTCTCACTCTCTTGGGACGAGCGTCCTTGTTCAAGATGCTTGCGCTTCCGCGTTTTCTTTACGTGTTACAAAACACTCCCAATCCTGTTCCAGACTCCTATTTCTCCCAAATTGAGGGCATACTGCGGGGCCTGTTATGGGAAAACCGTGCACCACGATTCGCAATGAGTAAGCTCACAATGGGCTGGTATGACAGGGGTATAGGGCTCCCAGACTTACGACTATACTATCAGGCCTCCCAATTGGCCCCAATTAATAGATGGGTGTTTGACCCGCATGACGAGCCTAATTTCCACACAGACCGCTGGCTTATGGGTCGGGCGGCTACAATAGGGTGCTCTACACCAACCCGCGTAAACTTCATTTAGCCGGCCCTATGGCCCGTGCGGTCGAGACTTGGCAGACGGTCACTAGAAACCTGGGCTGGAAATGACGCCTGACTAAGGCGACGCCATTGTGGGAACCTAACATCTGGGGTTGCCTCGGTCGGTCCCGGGATTCAACAAGTGGGACCTAATTGGGATATCCAAGGTGGGGGACATGTGGGTTAAGGGAAAGCTGGCCTCATTAGCCGACCTTCAGACAAAGTACCAATTGGCACAATCCGAGACCTTTAGGTACCTACAGATTAGTCATGCAATTTTGTCCGCCCTACCAAAAGACGCCCCTCTCCCTGACTCTTCCCCCCTTGAAGACCGGTTACTATTGGACCCCATGGATCACAAGGCCATATCGCTCACTTATAGGAAGCTGGTAAATAATTGTGCAGATCCGTTGCTGAAAGTGAGGGTCGGCTGGGAGACAGACTTGGGAAGCATAGAGGGCGACGACTGGCGAGACGCATTGGCATCCCCCAGGGAGGTGGCCATTCCTATGCGCCTACGGCTCATTCAGTTGAAAATTCTCCATCTGGTCTACTTTGACGCCCAGTTTCTATTTAGACTGGGTAGACGCCCTGACCCGCCATGTCTCCGACACTGTAACCAAGCGGGACCTTTATACATATACTGTGGGACTGTCCACGAATCCAGTCTTATTGGGAAAAGATTACCCGCCAGATCGAGCTGACCTGTGACAAGACCCTGGGGATGTCTCCTCAGCTTTGTCTCCTCAATATCTGGGATACGACCGACCTCACACAAGCAGAGCAGAATTGGGCCTCGATGGGCTTCATTTTCGTGAAACACAACATAGCCCAGAAATGGGGGGTGGACATGATCCCACGTGTGAGTGACTTGGCAAAAGATATGGATGCAGCTATGATTGATGAGAAGATGGTGCTCAAGGGACGTGGTTGCCCCAGGAAGTGGGATCATAAATGGGGGAAGTTGAATAAATACAGAGGAGACATCTGCATTTCCCCTACGGTAGAACTGCGGAGAGAAAGGCAAACCTTGATGGGCCAGTTGACAGCAGAAGTGGGGTCTCCCTCTCCTTCCACCTAGCAGATGAATTAATGCCGAGATTATGTCATTTGATCTGTTGTGTTATGTAACCTTCTCTCTGACAATTTATCTTGTAAATAGCTTGGCTTTGAACAAAGGCGGTGAACTACAATACTCCTTGCTCATAGCAGATGTATATGTTATTCTATCAGTACCCCAGGTGAGAAATGCTATTATGTCTCATATGTATGTGATGTACCGATGCTCTGTTGTTGGAAAACTAATAAAAAGTTAAAATAAAAAAAATCAGATTTGATCTGTCGAGAAAAACCTGTTCAGAGTTCACTTCATGTTCCTCGTTTGAGCAGGCCTACCAAGAAAAGAACCTAATGTGCTAGTAAAAACTTTCAACTTTTTGTTTGAGAGGGCAGATTGCAAAACCTGCTTTGATATTGGCTGCTGTACAGCACCCCTGAGTGATGATGTAGTGGTGAACAAAATTAAAGTTTGCATTTCGCTGTCTCATCTGTAGTTCGATTAACCAGCAACACTGCTGGTGTTGATTTATAAAGCGGCGTTGACATCTGATTCCCTAATTTCTCAGCACTGGCATCATGATATGTCTATTGGCTAGTCCAGAGTGAATCATATGCAAAAAAAAGCCCTTATTGCACAATACACATCATGTTAATATTTCTTGGGCCCCACTTCTTCTATTTTAGCAGGGAAGGCTCTAATATCTACTAATGAACCTGCCAGCTGTGTATGTATAAGCAAATACACGTCCTATGCTCAAAGGTGCTTCTCACATGTGTAGGGAAATAAGTAAAAAAGTGTGTTAAGGAAGTGCCTCATGTACGCAACCACCAAGGAGCGATTGGCAGGTTCTCGCCAACTTGCTCACTCTCTCATCATCGGCACTTTCCTAAAAAGGAACGAAAACCAACGCCCATAACATGAGTGAAAAAGAAATATTTGTCTGTACCCTAAAAAATGTTAGGCTCATATCTAAACCTATATGTTCCCTATAGATGCCCGTCTAAAGATAAGAAGATTCTTTCTCATAATAAGCACTTAAAAATGTGTTATGGAGAAGCACATTACACTTGTCTTTAATTTGTTGTGCCAGTCCTCATAATTTAAAACCATACCACGTTTAGACCATTTTACGCTGAACTCTTAAGCTTGCCCCTTGAATTACTAGCATCCAAAAATGTTAAACTCTTTTATATGAAAAGAACCGCATAAACACAAAACGTAAATTAAATATTTGATATGTTACACAAAAGTTAAAAAAAATTGTTTGCAGTGTGTTTAACAGAAAGTAATTACAAGCCAGGAAGCTCTTATCAACACAAAACAGTAAATTCGCTCATTTGTAACAAACATTCTGTTTCCAAAAGGTCTTCATTGTCTGCACTGAATGTTGAAGGCTAAACTGGGAGGAAATGATGCAAGAGCAGTGACGGACAGGGCAGCAACTGCGGACAATGGCTGGCTCTGGTAGAAACCATGTGCATGTCCTTGAATAACAAAATACAGTTCACAGCTTTACTACTAACAGTTTCCCACGGATACCCTTCTTAGGAGACTTAGTAAAATCTGAGACATATGAATGTCTAGGAAGTAGATATCAATGGTCGTCCCACACTACAAATTATGTGAATTCATGCAAAGAATCTGAAAACATGAACAGCTTGCATGGGAAAGCCTTTTTGGAAGATATTGCTGCAGTAGTGAGGTTCCTCTCTAACTAAAAGAAGAGGATTTCTTAAGACCTATGTAAAGGATTTGTCGGAATAGGCCAGAAAGCTTAGGTTGGCCATAGTAGAGTCTACATACCTCTTCCAAGGACGTCTACCTACATATTCTTTGCAGCGTACCATTCCCATCAGGTACTAACCAGACCCGACCCTGCTTAACTTCTGAGTTCAGACGAGATCAGGTGCTTTCAGGGTGGTATGGCCGTAGGCAGCAGCGTACCATTCCCAGTGGCGATCATCGGTGATCATGGTTCAAAATCATTCAATTATTTCAAGGATTTAGATTGGTAAGGGACATCACCACAATCATACAAAGGCAGAAAAAAAGGCAATGTTAAAAATTAAACAACTCCATAGGGCATTAAAAGTTCAATTGTTATCCTTATTGCTAGAGATGTAGCACGACCTGTCTCACCTTCGCTCTTGTTCTTCTCCTCATCAACCATTCCCAGTACAAATCTCCTGCCGTCACTGAAAGCTTTGTTTTATCTAACACATTCGTTCTCTGCTTAACATACTGACCTGTTTGCCTATCAACTGATGTTAAGGCTTTTCTAACCATAGGCTGTGCATGTCTGTTTTAAAATCATAACGTTACATGCTCTGGTGTCCTGTTGGGATCATGCCCACTCTATAAAAAAAGAAACGCACCCAAAACATTAATCGATGTCCAATGTCAATGGATAGGGGCGAATTTTGGACAAGTATTTTGACCAAACATATTTCCCTATAGTGAATTTCCCTAGGAGATCAAGATTCAGCCACTTACGATCCCTGGACAGAAGGGCGGTAAGTGTCACCTTAGATTAAGTCTGCCTTTCTACACACTTTTGCAAGTTTGAACAAAGCTTAGGAAGGTGTTGCCAGCCCCCATCTGGAAAAATCTTCGAAACTGACGTTCAAGGGGCCAAAGAAGAATCAGGTAATGATGGCAAACTATGATCACAACACAAACCTGTATCCAGATGAGCAATGCTGCCCACAGGCACATCTGTTTGAATGACAGAATATTGTGAACAACAATATTGTGACACCAGAATATCATTTTAGAACTATTCTTTATAAAAGTATCGAGTTTACATACTTTTGTATGTAAAATACAAAATGAGTGTGGCAAAAATATTGTGGCACAGAATAGCTGGTAAAATGTAAGTATATTGAGATTTTAATATATAGAGCATTGAAAGTAATTTATTTAAACTATTATTCTAGAAAATAAAAACATAATTAAAATTAAATACTTTTAACAAGTGATGTAAATAATGTATATGTATATATATATCCTCAAGCACACACTGTCGTCGGGGGCCTCCAACCCTGCAGGGCGAGCCTGGCTAAATTGGAAGACAGCACTTTCCAACATTTAAATCCAAAAGAAAAGGCGCCAAGCCCGGTTCTGGACAAACACAGCTTTATTTCATTTGGCGCAGGCACAAACAGGATGAGATGAACCTGACGCGTTTCAGCGAGTTGCTTTTTTCAAAGGTTTAATCATCACGTGTGCAGTGTCCCAGGTGAAGTCCATGATTGTAAGTGCCTCACTCCTGCCATACTCGCTCTCCCATAATTCACCATTGAGCCACAGTAAAATTCCTGGTGTAATCACAGTGATGTTATTCATACCGCAAGCTCAGAAGTGGTGTTGCAGGTAAGTATGGCCAGTGAGACAAAGCTGGTGCACAGAAAGTCATCTTGTAAGTAGCCCCACAATTTCAATAATACGCCTGTGTCCAGAACCTGCCTCACGGAGGTGTCAGCCTCTTTCAGCTCCCTTTCTCACCTTCAAACTGCAATAATCGCTGGTAATTCCAAAAGCTTGCAGAAAGGCGAGCGGGTCATGCCCCCCATTAATATCCTCAAGCACACACTGTCGTCGGGGGCCTCCAACCCTGCAGGGCGAGCCTGGCTAAATTGGAAGACAGCACTTTCCAACATTTAAATCCAAAAGAAAAGGCGCCAAGCCCAGTTCTGGACAAACACAGCTTTATTTCATTTGGCGCAGGCACAAACAGGATGAGATGAACCTGACGCGTTTCAGCGAGTTGCTTTTTTCAAAGGTTTAATCATCACGTGTGCAGTGTCCCAGGTGAAGTCCATGATTGTAAGTGCCTCACTCCTGCCATACTCGCTCTCCCATAATTCACCATTGAGCCACAGTAAAATTCCTGGCTCAATGGTGAATTATGGGAGAGCGAGTGTGGCAGGAGTGAGGCACTTACAATCATGGACTTCACCTGGGACACTGCACACGTGATGATTAAACCTTTGAAAAAAGCAACTCGCTGAAACGCGTCAGGTTCATCTCATCCTGTTTGTGCCTGCGCCAAATGAAATAAAGCTGTGTTTGTCCAGAACCGGGCTTGGCGCCTTTTCTTTTGGATGTATATATATATATATATATATATATATATATATATATATATATATATAGTCTTTAAAAATATTAAAATGTTTAAAGCAGTTTTAAAAATACATCAAATTAAATATATTAACAGCTAATAGTTGAATTTATACTGTCAACTAAACAAAATAAATAAATATATGTATATATTTTTTTAAAGTAACCAATGCAACATTCATTATTATTATTAACAATAAGTTAGAAATTGAAATTAACAAATATATTATTATTATTAACCTATAAAATTATTATTAAAAAAAAAAATTGCAATAGAAAATTAAACATAAAAAAATATATAAACATTTAAGGAAAAATTCAAAATATGTAAAAAAAAAATAACAACAATCTAAAATAAACAATACTAACGAAAGTGTTGGACTTTGGAGGGGTTAGACTTACTATTCCTACACCAAAATAAGCAAAAACAGAAAAAGTATTGGACTTTGGAGGGGCTACATTTACTATTCCCACTTCAATCCAAACAACAGTAGGGAATGTGTTGGACATTGGAGAGGTTAGATTTACTATTCCCACTCCAATCTAAGCATCAGTAGGAAAGGTATTGGACTTTATAGGGGTTATATTAATATTCCTACTGCAATCTAAATAACATTAGGAAAAATGCTGGATTTTGGAAGGGTTCCATTTACTATTACCACTCCAATGTAAGCAAAAAGATGGAAAGTCTTGAACACAGAGTGGGTTACATATACCATTTCAAATGCTAATAATTTTTAAAAAGACTTTTAGATTTATAGCAGACCAAAAAAAAAATTCATATCGAAATATGGTCCTAACTATAACTACCTACTGGAGACCCCACTGGGTAATATTTATACACACATAGCTATGTATACAAACATATTTTCACTGAGAAAAACAAAGGCTACAGTAAAGTTATATTCAGCTGAAAATGTCAGTTAAAATATGCAGTTGGAAATTTAAAAAAACAATGAAATTAACCAGTTATAGTTATCTCAAGTAACTTTAACTTGTGCCCTAAAGTAACTATAACTCGCGCCCTCACTATACGCAGTGTTGTCATCGATGAGGTAATTGCAGATGTTGCAGTGATGTTATAAAACATGTCATGAGTGATGTAATATTGTAGGTAATTCGCAGTGCATGGGGAGGTGCGAGTTAAAGTTACTTTGAGGTACAATTTACTTGAATTAACAATAACTGATGAATTTCGTTTTTTTTTTTAAATGGTATATTTTAATTGACATTTTCACCTAACTATAATGCACATTTCCCCGATGTGCACGGCAAAAGGCCTTGTGTCCAACGCAATGATGTGCATGGCCACGGACATCATACTTTACGTTAAAAAAACTTTGAAATTCATTTGAAAAAACAAAGGTTAAGTGGCTGTAGGAAAACGGCTCTTTATGCAGTATATCAAAACGTGGTATACTGTGCAGAGAGTCCTGGAGTTTGCTTACAAGTGGACAGGGCCTGCTTTAGGAGTCCTAAGGTGCTCTTTTAGGGGTAGTGTGGTCGAGCAGCCTTAGGCATATCAGAGAGGGGTGTGAGACATCCGACTCAATAAGGAGATCCACACCAATTTATAAAACTAGCACGTGTCTTTATAATTGTTTAGGCACCAGAATCAATATGATCAGGTAAGCACGTTTTCAGGAGACCTACTTTTGAATTTAAACAGTCGTCATTTAGTTTGTTTGCTGGCGGCTGCAATGTTTTCCTATGGAAGGAAAAACAATTACCGTATTCAAGTTTTTTTCAGCATCTTATAGGACCAACCCCTGCAACATGGGAGGTGTATGGGGCAAGGTCCAAGGCAACACCAGCAGATCACCTCAGGGGGCACCAGGGCGGCCAGGTGCAGTGATGCCAAACAGCTTCGATGCCCAATGCAAGTCAATGGGAGCCTGTCTTCGCCAACAGATGCTGCAGTATCAGACCGGAAGGCCAGTCAGGCTGAACTAATGAGAAGGTTCCATTTTTGCGATGCTAGGAGCTGTGAGGGCTGGAGGTAGAAAGTCTTTGAGATGTTGAGTTTTTCTCATCCGGGAGCACACGCTGAGGCTACAGGCAGCTTCAGAGAGTTCACGAGGGGTGAAACCACAGTGGCCTCTGTCTCTGGAGGCTGGGGACCACTGTGATATCGTTGACCCACTTCAGATTTGGCTAGATGGCTCAGGTGCAGTGGTGCTTCCTGGTATTGGATTTTCGCGGTCCTATAGCCTCACAGCTCAGTCTTTCGTACCTGCAGGCTGCAGGGAAACAACTTCGCTTTTCAACTGTGATTTCTGTGTCTTTGGAGAAGTGATGACAGCCCTTCCATGCTTTGGAGGATCAGCAGCTTGTAGGGCAAGACAACTTTGGCACAATTGACGAGGGTAGGTGAATAGGCAGGCAGGGCTGGTGCCAAGTTAGTTGCTTCTTCGTCAGTTCTTGCTTTCATGGCTCTTCAACCCTTCTTCTTCTTTTGGTTGGCAGGATCTGCTTCTCTTGTGCCAGGGGCTCCCCTAAATACAACGTTTTGGGGTATTAGGGGAGTGTAGAATAGTAGCCAATGAGCTATCTACCCTAGGGGTCACTATGCCCCCTATATGACCACTTCCTAGAGGAGGTGGTCATTACCCTGTCCCAGAATTCCTGATGTTGCCATCACCAAGATGGCTAACTTTGAATAGGTGCATCCACTTCAAGTAGCCCACCTTAGGGGAGGCACTAGCCTGAGGGTAAATACGCCTGTTTGACTAGTTCATTTTCCCACCTGTCCAGATGTCAAATGGCTCTGAACAAAGGGGGTCAGCTTCTCTGGGGAGAGAAACCAGATTTTCATACCAAGGGCACTAGGAACTTTGAAGCTCCCCTGTCTTGGAATACTAATCCGCAGGTCATCCTGTGGGAGGAGGTGTGCCATACCCCCTGCCGAAGCCGGCTTGGTTTACAGCCCCTGGATAGCAAAGAGCCTCACCCTTTGGAGTCAGAAACTCATCTCTTGTGGGAGGTGACCATGTCGAAAAGGGCACTTTCCTACTGTGACGTTATAGTTAGGAATTGTAATAATATCTTGCTTTACAGTAAAAAAAAAAACTTAGAAATGAACTGAAGAAAACAAAGATTAAAATGAGTTTATAGTTAGGTGTTATGGTTAGGTGAAAATGTCAGTTAAAACTTACCCTTTTAAAAGCACAAAACCACAGAAAATTTCAAGTAGCTATAACTTGTGCCCTAAAATATCTATAATGCGCGCCCTCGCCATGCACTGCTCAATACCTCACGTAGTACTCCACTGATAATATGTTCTATGGCACCATTGATAACAACACTGTTCATGGTGGAGCACAAGTCATATGGTGTTTGCAGTGAGTATCTAAATCACTAGAATCAGTTCACACTGTACAGTGTGAAGGGGAAAAAAACATTTGGGGATAGAGCCTACTAGGAACAAGGCAGTTGTAAGAAATTGGGTTATTGGTTGAGGGAAGAGGAAGCACTGGTCCAAGAGTGTATTTAGGAGTTGTTCTGGATGTCCAATATTTATTCCTGGTTCCAGCCTTTGTCTATGGATGAACACCCTGCTCTACCCCCACATCTGGTTCTGGAAAGGCCTTCATTCCCAGAGGCTCCAATAAATCTGGTGTGACAAAAGGCTAGTGTAAGGTTCCTATGTGTGAGCTAAAGGCAAGCCTGTTGAAGTGCAAATGGGCTAGGTGCAGTTCCTCCCGGCCATCCTGCCAACATGGCCCATTCTGTCCACAACTAAGCTCACTTTATGTCACTGTCTGGAAGGAATACGCCAACCACACCAGCAGAGCCATTCACAGTCAGATGACCCACTGGTAGAAGGCACAAAAGTTATGACAAGAAAATGCCAACTGGGCGTGGCTTGGTGCCGACTGTAATGGAGCTAGGGCTCGAAAACCCGTAAAATCCGATCAGAATACGGCCATTCGGGTGCTGATTACATGAATCGGCGTCGGAAACCACCAGGACACCGGGTAACCCTCGAAATCGTGGTTGGCTCCAGTGCAGCAGCTTGCGGGAGTCGGTGGAGTTCCGGGGCCGGTGGCCTGAAAGTGAGCACGGCTCGACCACGGCCGAGTGAGCGCTGAGATCGCGCATTACCCAGCTCACAGCTACTGGCGATAGGGGAGAGGAGCACTGGGATCCGTCGGCACTGATGCGAGCTCGGCCATACGCGGCACCGGAAGAACGACCCGTGCTGGGGCCGGACCGGGCGCCCATGCGGCTCTTAGCAACGGAAAGCGTGCGGGACCCTGGCGGGGCCTGGAGGTGGAGCGAGCCACGAGATTGAGCTGCCTGGGCATTGCGGTGGGGTCGAGGACGCCTACGGAGCCCCCCGCAGCACAGTGAAGACGGGAGCGGAATCATGAGGCACCAACGGTGAGGACTTACGGCCACCGAGGGTCCCGCGGAACGGAGAACGCGCGCGGCGGCTGCCGTGGCGCCTCTGCGGTGGCTGTAGTGGGCGGAAAGGAACAGTCCGGATCTGCGCGGCGGGCGTTTGCGGCTCCGGTGACCCAGCGGTAGAAGAGGCTCAGTGGTGTGGAGGGTTCGTGTTCCCCCCCCCCCAATTCAGCAAAATTAGTGCCTGGGGAGCACACGAAGAGAGGCTGGAGGGCTCGAGTGTGGCCACATCGACGCAGGTAGACACTGCACCGGTCGGGGGGAGCTGGGCCCCGGGCGCGATCGCGCTTGCTGAGCCTGAAAGAAGAGGCCCAGAGGAATCCCATACAACGTCCTCAGCGGAGCAGATCGGCAGACAGTGCGGCGGTGTGGAGCACTGCGCGGGAGCGTAGGGGCCCCCAGGAGCCATCCAATTGCTCCGTTGATCTTCGGCGTGACGGTGAGCAGTGGGCACTGAGGAGAGGTGGGCAGCCCGAATTGGGGTAGCGAGGGCGCGGGTGGTTGATCACTCGGCTAACGCTGCCATATCTGCGCTCCCCCCCCCCCAGACCGATACATAAATCAGGCGGCAGGACTGGGTGAGACCACGTGGCAAGGAAATACGCCTGGAGCCCCTTGGGAGGAGATGCGGTGTGACAGGGAGAGCAGGGCGACCGCCTGACCGGTGCTAGCAGCGGAGACAGACAGGGGGGAGCCGTGACCCCAACACCTGCACCGTGCCTGGCTCATCGGGGCCGGGGCACAGTACAGCGATCGGCCGACAGTGAAGCCGTCCCCCCTAAGGGGCCTACGAGTGGGACCTGGTGCAGCAGGGGCGCCGGGGGAGGAAGGCTAGCAGACGTCACATAATCATGACGCCTAAACACGGCGCCACCGTTCAATCCAATAAATTGTTATGTTATGTTATGTTAATTACATTTTAATGCGCACAGCTGCTCCAGCGAAGGAGCGTCCTGGCGCAGGGAAAGGAAAACACCACATAACACAGGATCCGTCGACACGGAATAAAAAATAAAAACAGGAAATAATTAAAACAGAAGGGTTTTCAAAGCTCTGCGGAAGGACAAAAGGTCGTTCGAGAGCCGAATTTCCAAGGGAAGAGCGTTCCAGAGGGTTGCGGCTTTCACACGGAAGGAGCGACCCCCCATCCGACTAAGTCTGAAACGGGGGACGACCACCAAGGACTGTCCAAGGGATCGTAGAGAACGAGTGGGAACGTAAGACGAAATCAATGAGTTAAGTATTCCAGGTGCCAACTCTCTCAGAATTTTAAAAACCAGGCAGAGAGCCTTAAATTGGATTCGCTTACATATCGGGAGCCAGTGCAGGGAACGCAGGGTGTTAGAAGTGGGGCAGGATCGAGGCAGACCAACCACCGCCCTAGCTGCCGCATTCTGGACTCGTTGTAGACGAAGAATCTCGGCTTGGTTTACTCCTAATAGGAGAGAGCTGGCATAATCCAGCCGCGAGATGATCATAGCTTGAATGACCAGCTGTCTTGTGGGGGCATCGAAGAAACGCAGCAGGGGTCTTAGCCCGCGTAGTACTCCAAAACAGCAGGCCGCCACTCTCTTTGTGTGAGTCACAAAGCTAAGCGTATGGTCAAGCCAGACTCCGAGATTCCTGAGTTCCAGGACAGGGACCGGCGCTGATCCCAGCTCTGGAGGCCACCATTCATCCCCCCAGTGGTCCGCATCCCTTCCAACGATCATCACCTCAGTTTTTGACGCGTTCAGTTGGAGACAGTTGTTATTCATCCAACTGGCCACCTCTCTCAGCCCACTTCGGAACCTAATGGCATCCCGCTTGGCATCCCCGCTGATCGTCACCGCCAGCTGAGTGTCGTCAGCGTAGGAGACCATGGTAAGGTCCCATTGCCTGACGACCTCAGCCAGCGGCTGCACGTACAGATTGAAAAGCGTGGGACTCAGCGAGGAGCCCTGCGGAACCCCCATGTCCAAAGGATGATACTTGGACTGAAAAGGAGGGGTGGCAACGCAGAAGGAGCGATCACTGAGGAAGGAGCGGCAAATACGCGGTTCCCAAGTCGTCTCAGCCGCTTGAGGACGGGGAAGGGAACGGACAAGGGGAGACGGAGCCGTCATTGCAATCCATCATGGCAGCAAATCACGGGACTAGGTACCACCCTCGAAACCAAAATGGACAAGATGTCGATTGAAATGAATCTTATGAGGGCTGACATGCAGAAAACTACAGCAAGGGTCAAAGAGACGGAATCGAACGTCACGGACCTCCAGAAGACTACTAAGCGACTGGAGGAGCGAATAAATGTTTTGACTCACCAACACCGCCAAATGGCGGCTAAGCTCGAGGACCAAGAAGGGAGGGCCCGACGCAGTAACATTAGAGTGGTGGGGGTCCCGGAGGGCCTTGAGGGACCGAGCGTGGACCTCTTCCTGGAGGACCTCATACTAAATCACCTCAAGCCTAAAAAACTCTCCTCTCTCTTCACGGTGGAGCGGGCGCACAGGGCACTGCTCCCGAAACCAAAACCAGGGGCGGCGCCTAGAACGATCATAGCCAAAATCCTGAACTACAGTGACCGTGGCGCCATCCTACAGGCCGCGAGGATTAAGGGAGATGTGCAATACGAAAACGCAACTATCCGTTTTTTCCAGACTTCACTCTTAAGGTCCAACAGGAGCGGCGGTCCTCCGAAGGGGTAAAAGCCGCCCTGCGGCAACGCGGGATCAGATACATGATGTTCTTCCCAGCCAAGCTCAAGATTCTTGTAGATGATACCTCGTTTTTTTTCACCAGCCCTCAGGAGGTGCAGGACTGGCTGGATGAAAAGGCCGACCACAGGAAGTGCCCCAGGCACAACGCCAGAACGACGGAACCCGAAACCAGAAGGGACTTACCCGGGGGAGACAGAGAGCCCCGTGAATCACGCGCTGAACGCGATTGGCGATCGCGGTCTACTAGCCCAGTCCAGGCACCTTCAACCCAAGACTCAGTAATATAGCACAGCTGCTTCCCCCTCGGGAGAGGACTGCAAAACCGTAATGTACAATGGGGCTGATAATAACCCAGCTGGTCAACAGGGGGTGGGACGGGGGGGCGCGGCGACCCACAGTACACCCGCTGCTTGGTTTTTAAATCATTTGGAGCTCTGGGTGCAGGGCTCGAGCCAGCAACAAATAGCACTGAAGAGGTTGTCCCGCTTGATGGGGTGACGGGCGCTATAATGATGCTTGGCAGTACCCCTTTATCCCGTATATGGCAACTATTCATTTCAACACGGGGGAGGGGCCCAGGCGGCTGGGGTCAGCTACTGTCCACTTCCCCAAAGCACAGTTGTTAAATTTTGGGGCGATAGGCACTCTGCTGGTTGGGAATGTGGGTAGTTTGGAACCTACGTGGCAGGGTAGCAGGGAGGGGGGCGGGGACGCAGAAGTTTGTATGTTTGGGGTTCCTATTTTTTGGATTGTTGTTGATGGTGGGGGTGGGAGGTATTGGGGGTTATTGTTGGTCAAGCAAATGCACAGCATCAGTCACACGTCTGGGCTACTTTCCACGTGAATGGCCCCGTACTATCTGTTTCCAAACTGAATATGCATTGGGATAAAAGTCTTAAAGTACTAAGGTTGAATGTCAACGGGTTGGGGGATAAAATACAAAGAAGTATCGTGCTGCAATATCTCAAACGCCACTCCCCCGACGTCGCATTGCTGCAAGAAACACACTTAATGGGAAACACATGTAGAGCGCTCAACAGATGGGGCTATACCATGGTGACGCATGCGGGGTTCACGACAGGGTCCAGAGGGGCTGGGATCCTGGTGCGCCGCACTTTCCCCTTTGCGGTTCAGCGCACATGGGCTGATCCGTTGGGGCGATTTGCCGCGGTCGCGGGACAATGGGAAGGCCGAACACTCATTCTGGTGGTAGCGTATATTCCGCCCGGGGTGCAAGCGCAATCCTTTAAGGACCTGGGTGCCTTTTTGTTAATCCTGCCTACAGGACACCTCGTGATCAGAGGTGACTTTAACTCCGTAGTGTCGGGGGAATGGGACAGACACCCTCCACGGGGTATAGGTATGGGGCAGTGGTGGCTCCCACAATTTCTTGACGCCTTTGGCCTAGTCGACCTTTGGCGGAAACATCATCCCACTAGTAGAGGATATACGTTCTTGTCGGGGGCACATGGTACACTGTCTAGGCTCGACTACATCCTCTCCCAGGTACAGACAGACTTGAACACGACTGAAATCCGACATCTACCTAGGGGTATCTCAGACCACTCGCCACTATGGGTCCATCTGACGATAGGGGACCGGACTGTCGGAGGCTTGCCGCCAATAAATCCCTGGCACCTTAAGAGCCCAGAGACTAGAGCCATATTGGTGAAAGTAATCGATCAATACTTTGTGGACAACTAGGGCACAGTGGACTCACCATCCACGCTGTGGGAGGCATTCAAATCAGTTCTAAGGGGACAGGCTATCTCAGTCGCAGCGGGTAGACGTAGGGAGAAAGAAAAGCAGTTGACGGATATTGAGCACGAGAGCACACTACTAGAGGATACATTTGGGCAAAGCCCTGACGATGATATCTCCCACCAATTGCAACTCAGAGCAGCAGAATATAAGGCCATTGCCACAGATGCTGCGAAAACCCTTGCACGGGACAGAGATGGGCGTATCTTCGACCAAGGGGACAAGGCGGGCAAACTTATAGCGTAGCTGGATAAGAAAGAAAGGGAGCAAAGAGTGGTACCGGAAATTAAGAGTACGGCTGGTATACTCCTCACAGAGCCAAATGACATAGTGCGAGAACTTGCATCGTATTTTGAAAAGATGTATCAAAGTCAGTCTGTTGTCACAGAGGACGACTCTACCGCATTCTTGGCGGACATTAGGCTGCCCTCCCTTACTGACCTAGAGCACGACCAGATGGAGGAAGATCTCACGTCAGAGGAACTGACTAAAGCAATAGGGGATCTTAGGGTGGGTAAGGCGCTAGGTCCCAATGGCCTCCCTATCGAACTATACAAGCTTAAGTCGGATAGGATAGCCCCATATTTAAAAGCCATGTACTACGATAGTAATAAGAGAGGTACATTGCCGAGGGATCAACGTATAGCCACACTTGTGGCAATTCCCTAACCAGGGAAACCTAGGACTGAGTGTACGTCATATAGACCAATCTCACTCCTTAATGCGGAACCCAAAATTCTGGCAAAAGTGTTAGCCAACAGACTCCGGCCTGTCCTCACCAAACTAATTCATCATGACCAATCGGGCTGTATGCCACATCGCAATACAGCCCTCAATTTGTGACGCCTTCACGGAGTTCTGGGACGTTGCCCCGGAATACAGGAAGACGCCATGGTGGTCTCATTGGACGCAACCATGGCGTTCGACACCCTTGAATGGGTATACCTCTTTGCAGTACTCAAGAAGCTGGGTTTCGGGCCCAAGTTTATAGGATGGGTGCGCCTACTATATGCAGAGCCGCTAGCAAAAGTGTTGGTAAACAACAAGATGTCCGAGGTATTAACACTTGGCAGGGGTACCAGACAAGGCTGCCCTTTATCGCCGTTGCTCTTCGCTCTCTCCATTGAACCACTTGCGTCTTGGATACGCAGGGATCTCGCCATCCGGGGGCTCCGTTGGACGGAGGGATGGGAGGACAGGATCTCATTATACGCGGACGACATCCTACTATATCTCTCCTCCCCTGCACGTTCCTTACGATTGGTACTAGATATTTTTGCCAGCTTCGGAAAAAACTCAGGCTTTCGTATTAATTGGAGCAAGTCCATGATCTACATGCTCCATGGACCGCCCCCCCCCCCTACCACGGGAATGCGCGATTCAGGTAGTGGAGGACGGCTTTCGGTATCTAGGTATATTCGTAACAAAGGATGTCAAAATGCGCTATGAGCAAAACCTGGTACCTCCCTTGCAGCGGCTCCGACGAGATGTAGACTTCTGGAAGACCTTGCCCCTGTCCCTGCTGGGGAGAGCTGCGTTATTCAAAATGATGGCATTGCCTAGATTCTTATATGCCCTCCAAAACTACCCAGACGTGGTGCCGCAGGCCTTCTTTAAGGAGGTCGAGTCCCTGCAGCGAGAATTATTATGGGCTGGTAGACCTCGAATAGCGCTAGGCAAGCTCACGTTGGGGTGGTACGATGGGGGTATAGCCCTGCCAGACATTTGTAAGTACTATTGGGCAGCGCAATTGGCTGCGATTAACCAATGCCAGTATGGCTGCGGTGATGACACGGCCTATGGAATGGATAGGTGGTTGTTGCCGGGTGGTGACTTCACGAGAGCACTTTATTCCAGACCTACCAGATACAAGCTCACGGGCCCCACTAAACACGCAGTCCAGATTTAACATGTGGCAACCAAAGCTCTGGGATGGGCCAACAAACTCACATTGGCCACCCCCCTTTGGGATACGGAACAATTGGGGACTCTGGGGCGAACTAAGGGGTTTGATAAATGGGACCTCATTGGTATTTCGCACATTAGAGACCTGTGGGGGCGGGATGGAGTGGTGACGTTCGCTGCTCTGCAGCAGACATACGAACTGGCCATGTCAGAACACTTCCGTTACACACAGATTCGCCATGCTCTACAGGCCAACATCCAACCAGGCACAAAGCTACCTGAGGCGTCCCCGCTGGAGGACAGGTTGCTTGATGGCCATCTCCCAGATAGATGTATCTCCCTCACGTACAAAAAACTCATTCACCACACCCCTGATCCCCTCATGCCACTCAGGGAAAAATGGATACGTGATGGTCTAGAAATAGACGATGAGGAATGGCAAGAGGCACTTTCCTCACCCAAAGAAGTGGCTATATCAGTGAAATTAAAACTAGTACAGCTAAAATTTTTACATAGAGTATACCTCACAGGGACCCAACTGATTCACATGGGGAACGATGTGGACGGGCTATGCAAATGAAAATGTGGAATGCAGGGTGAATTCCTGCACATACTCTGGGAGTGCCCACTGGTTCAAGTCTATTGACGTAATATCCTGAGAATCATGAGTACGGTGTGGGGAGTGTCCTTGCTGCCGGAGGCCAAGAGATCACACTTGGGCAGATGGTGGCCAAGCGCAACATAGCACAGCTCTGGGGGGCGGCGGCTTTGCCTACGCTAAAGAAATGGAAGGAAGATATGGACTGGTGTATTATTCGTGAGAAAACTGTATATGTTGCACGGGGGTGTCCCAAAAAATGGTTGGCCATTTGGTCTAAATGGAATGTGTACCGGGGGGGATTGTGTGAGCCACCGACTGTCTCAGCCCCAGAAGAACACTGTACGTTCTAAAATGACAAGGCATATATTATGACTTAATCTCTAAGATGAGCAATAGGAACAGGTACGTGTTAACTGGATGCAAATGGAATATATGTAGTGCAGAAATGTATGCTGTGACCACAGTTTCTTTACGTTCAATAAACAGAGTTATAAAAAAAAAGAAAATGCCAACTTTCTAAAGATGTAAACAGTAAACAAAAACAGCTAAGTATGCACTCGACTAAACCAAAAATGAATCTAATTTGAAACTGTAATACAGGTATTTAAACTTTGGTGTGCACCTGAAGAGGAGATACAGCCCACCTCCTACTCAAAAGTGTGTGTACGCTAGGCCAAAGGTCATAGCCTCCAAGTGCGCTACCCTAAACACTCAAAAAGAGTGTGTCGCATTTATACTAAAAGTGCTCAATTGTAACAAGAGGCCATACTAACAGTGAAACATCAGGAACCAAAGTGCATCAGAGTAATCAAAAACCAAATGCGATAATATTGATGCTCAGAAAAATACTTCTTTTTATTGAGCAATCTTGAATGTATCTGCCATAGAAAACTTCAATCAATGATGCGAAAGTTGCAGTTGTGAGCTTATTCATGATTAGTCTTTCTTCTGTTTCTTTTTCTCTGATCTAATGTCTTTTGAAGGATATTTGGTTTTAATTCCACACTCTTATGGTTTTGTTAATGTTCCGTCGGCATTCTTTTGTGATGGTTTCCTACGAGCTTGTATTTCAATGTGTTTCTCTTCTTTTCCCCTCATGTGGCAAGACATGACACCAATCTATTTTACTTGAGATTAATTCAGCTGTTTTCCCCATGGTAATTGACCTGTGTTCCCTATATGTTTGTACTGCATTTATATTACTCAAGAGGTGTCATAAATTTACTTAGACTATGATGTTTATTTAATTTGTAGATTTCCCCTGAAGAAGGGCGGATTAGAACGCCCGAAATGCATTGGGACTCTTTCATCTCCATATGAAGCTTCCAACTGCAACTTTCGCATCATTGATTGAAGTTTTCTATGGCAGATACATTCAAGATTGCTCAATAAAAAGAAGTATTTTTCTGAGCATCAATATTATCACATTTGGTTTTTGATTACTCTGATGCACTTTGGTTTCCGATGTTTCACTGTTAGTATGGTCTCTTGTTACAATTGAGCACTTTCAGTATAAATGCGACACACTCTTTTTGAGTGTTTAGTGTAGTGAACTTGGAGGCTATGACCTTTGGCCTAGCGTACACAAACTTTCTAAAGGTGTCATTTTCAGAATTGTAACTTAAAATCCGACTTTACCTTTAAAGAAGTTTTTTAATTGAATTAAAAAAAGGGAGATTTAGGCCTGGCAAATGGGTTATTTTGCCAGGAATAAATGACAGTTTAAAACTGCACTACAGGCAGCAGTCACAGGCCTGCAACATGTTTTAAAACTGTATTTTAGTGGGTGGCACAATAATGCTGCAGGCCCACTAGTAGCCTTTGATTTATAGGCACTGCGTACAGGTACTACCATTTACTAGGGATTTACAAGTAAATTAAATGTGCCAATTAGATGTAATCCAAGTTTATCTTATTTGAAGGAGAGAGCACACGCGCTTTAGCACTGGTTAGCAGTAATAAAGTACAGAGAGTCCGAAAGCAAACAAAAACAAATTCAGCAAAACAGGAGGAGTGAAGGCAAAATCTTTGGAGGAATACCATGCCAAGGATGAGAGGTCTAACAGCAGCAAAATCAAGTGACTATGCCTGAAAATCTGATTAAATGGTAACCTTACCGTAGCCTGCATGCATGTTTCTTTACAGACCGTTCCCCAAGGAAACAGGCACAAGATGAGAAGATGGTGGATCCAGGCATCTGGTGAGAATATTTATAAAGCAGATTCTTCCCTTGATTGCCCTTGATACCCCACCCCTCTCAACTCCCCCGGGAAGGCCTTGTCATGTATTGATGGTCCAAAATGAGAAGAACTATATGGAATGTCTTTTTTTCAGGTAGGCCGTGGGAGCTATTTGCTGAGCAGTTGAATTCATCTCCAGCAGTCATGAGTGTCTGCAGCGCAGGCCTTACCAGAGGGGTCAAAGACCCCGCAAACTGTTCAGGAGGCGGCAGGTTCATTCAGCCCTTACAAAGTTGGCACTCTTGCCAACAACCAGGGCCTCAGCCACACCCTCTTTCTCTGAGACCACCTTCTGATCAGAATTATCCAGACTCAGAAAATTGATAAAGTAGAAGAAAAGGTATTTGATAAAACTCCTCCTGCTGAAGAACTAGAGTGGGAGGACAATATTGAGGATCCATTCGAAGATGTAGGACCTCCACCAGCAGATTCTCTGCCAGAAGACATCGCCAAGTTTCAAGCTTTCATTGCAAAAGCGTCTGAATTCCCTGGAGTAAGACATCCAAGGGAGCATGTGGCTTAGAGAGGAAGAAACTGATGCACAAAACCCATCCTCCATCCCAAATGTAGTGCCTGGGCTTAAAAAAGTACCTAAGAACCATCTGGTTTGTTTGACTCACCATCCGAAAGATGATTTGCTCAGGCTGTCTGGACACAATCTGGCAATCCATCAATACCTTCTATCTGTCTACTGATAGAAAAAGCTAATGAATGGGTTGACTTAGGAAACAGGGTTTCCGCCTTCACAGCTGCTTCAATATGTTCTGCCAGTTTCTTTGACATCATGGGGGGACATAGCCCTGGAGATCTGTGTTTTCTTGGACTATGTTGCCAGAAAATATAAGACAATGTAATGTTTTATCATACGCTAAGTTAAATATTTTATGAAGAGGCATTATTTGGCTTTAATGTTGTCCTTAAAACAGTCAGCAAGACTCCGGTTCTGTACATCAGTTGTTTTTGGCAACCAGTGGCTAGTGCTCAACACCCTTTTGTGGTCTAGGAGTGTTTATGTTGGGGCCCTTTGGATCCTACAAGTGCCATCAGCCCTATAGATAAAGTGCATGCAGGTCTGTTGTACTGTTCATCATCATCATCGTCATTGATCAACCAAGGAACTTGTCAACTCCCCCCCTTTGAACTACCTCTATGTGCTCTGTTAATAAAATTGCATGACTGGAGCACATCCTTGCACCACTACAACACCAATGCACTTCACTGTGGGGTAACATTCAGGGGAATATGAGTGACCTCTGGAAGTGAGTAAGGTAACACAGAGGCCATTGAACGAGGGCCTCGCACCTGAAAATAAAGCACTAACTCTGAGAAATATTGGATTAAATTAATTCACTTTGCATCCTGCAGGTGCATAACACAGATGCTTGGTTCTATGCTGAGCCAGAAAAGTCCATCATAGTAGTGCGTGGGCTTCCTCGGGCAGGACCATACCAGGTGCACAATGGCATTATGGCACACTTAACGCCAACTGGTATTGAGCTCCTGCAAACCATTGAGCAAGTCTTTCAGTGGTTGAATCTAAGAGAAATTGGAGTGTGCTCTGCAATGTCCACCTGGCTCTAAAGGAGAAGGGTATGATGGTTCCAGCAGCCTCATCAATTAGAAGCAGCTTTGCATTACATTACTCATAAGCAACTCTGTCTTCTGGTCATCACCAAAGTGACTCCAAGGTGCTTCAACCATGGTAAGCAGTGGGATAAACTTAACAAAGAATTACAAGTGAGCCCCAGGAAGGGAACCTGAGTTATTGTGGCCCTTGTGAGTCAAGAAGGACATTGTATTTCATGCAAGGCACTCTGAAATACTTGAGGAAGATGAAATATAGAGACAAATGTTAATTACTGGCCTATGAGAGGCAAGGATGCAGCTGTCTATAAATTGAAATATATACAAATTAAAGATAAGTGCAAACAACAAGGATCACTAGGGGAAAACAGAAGGTAGCATTTTATCTACAGAGGGAGAGCAGAGGTTAAAATTGACCCCTGATGGCTAATATGGAAAACTAAGGCGTCGCATACTGTTGGAGTCCCACTAGAGACCCCACCTACCAGGGCAAGCAACTGGTGGAGGATGGTCAATGATGTTGAAGGTTGCAAGCCATCCTCAAAGCATACAAAAAGCTACGCAGCCTTTATCTACGAACACCAGTGTGAGAAATTGGGTTGCTAGTTGACTGGGGTGTGAGTCCTAGTCAAGCAACAGCCACAATTCATTGCAGGATGAACCACAAAAAGTCATTAAATTAACCTGAGCTTAACCCTGGGTAGCTTGACACAGAAAGCAGTCAGACTTAACTTAGAGTGAATGTGTAACGTAATTATACAGCACACAAATAGTAATAAAGTGAAAACACAACACAAGAAAAATCCCACACCAATGTAGAAAAAAAGAGTACATTTGTATAATTGGACACCAAAACTCTGATCAGTAGAACTGGAGTTATGAATGTTTGAAGATTTTAGTAAAAAACGAGTGCCTAAAAGATCAGAAAAAATATGGCTGACCACGATGGAGTGCAGTTTGGATATATGAAGTGGATTGGGCCCGGTGAGAGCTTACATTCGGACTTAGAAAAAGAAAAAAGTTTGAGAAAAATGGTCTGAGAAAGTAACGTTTTTTTTTTTTTTTAACTTTATTTGTGGTTTTAAGCAATTATTTAACAAAGTAATGTTACAATGCCAGCAGGTTCAAAGGATCAGTGACTATGAGAGGTACACAATCCAGAATACAAATATACAAATAGCTTCACTTGTGCAATTGCGGAGTCCGATCAATAGCTCGGCAGGAGTGAAAAAAAACAAAAACCATCAAGACACAGACCCCATACATGCAGTGCAGACCAACCCTGTCCATGTACTAATCCCCACCCACTCCTGAACCTCTACGGAACCCATGCGGTCTCCGCCGGGCAAGAGAGCGCAGCTATACAACGAGAGAAGGTAGCAGCGCCAATCACTCCTCGCCCGCATTTCCAGCCATACTCAGCGTAGTAGCGCCCCCTGCGGGATCATGCATCAGGATGTATCCCACCAACGGCCCCTATATATCCCTGGGCTGTGAGGCCCGCGGCAAAAGTTCAGCATAGGTGGTGCTCTGTTCTTGGCAAAATATCATGTCAGCCAGCCATTCCTTGAACTTCGGGGCCCGACCCCTACCCCATCTACAGGCCACTTTCCGTTTCGCTATCAGCATTGCGATGGCAACATATTTTTTATGTGTCGGAGGTATGTGAGCCGTGTGCCCCAGGAGCGCAAGCAGCGGGTCTCCTTCCAGCTGAGCCCCAATCATGTTCCCCAGTGCCGTGAACACCTGCTCCCAATAATCACGCACCACGACGCAGCTCCAAGCAAGATGCAAAAACCCAGCTCCTGGCTGCCCGCATATCCCACAGCGATCATTGTCAGCTAGCCTGAAGCGCAGCTTCTTAACCGGCGTGTAGTATATCTGATGCAAGAACTTAAAGTGTATGACCCGGAACCTACTACTAGCCGATATCTGTGCCGTCTGGCGACAACAATATCGCCATTGCTCATCAGTGATTTCGCTCCCTAACTCCCCCTCCCAACGGCTCCGGGACGAGCTGTCACCCCCAACATCTCCCTCCCGTATTGAGGCATATAGTCTGGACACCAAGTGCCCACCATCCGTCGAGCCCAATATCCGATGCAACGGTTCGAAACATTCAGGTTCACAGGGGAAAGAAGGAAGTAGCGATCTCATACCCTGCCGCAACCGCACGTATAGAAAAACATCGAGCGGCGTGCCTGCCGTTTCCTGCAAGAATTGTTCAGTGGTGCAAAAGGTTCCTCCTCGGAAGAGGTCTCCCCAGGTTATGACCTTCGCTCGGGCGCATATATCCTGAAATCCCTTCTCCTGTAGCAATGTCAAGCTCGGATGATATGTGAGTGGTAGTCTGGGGGAATATAGGAACGGGGCTCCCAAAAGTGCTGCCAAGCGACGCCACGCCTCCACCGTGCTGGTGATTGTGGTGGGCGCCACAACCGGCATGTCCTTGTAGCCATGTATGAGGCCATTGAGGGGTATGGGGTCAGCCAGCCAGGCCTCTACCGCTATTTGCGGCATGTACCATGGTGGGCGCATCCAATAATAGGCATAATGTGTCTGAGCGCATAAATAGTACAGTTCAAGGTCCGGAACATCGAACCCTCCCTGAGCATATGGCCTGGTGAGGATAGACCATCTCAAACGCGACTGTTTGCCCCCCCCACACCAGTCGTATGAGCTCCGAGCGCAGCATGGCAAAGAACACCCGCCCCCGGTAATAGGGTATGTTTAGAAATAGGTACAAAAACTGCGGAAGTATCTTCATTTTAATGAGTGACACGCGGCCCACCATCGATAGGGGCAGCGCAATCCACCGCGTTACATTGGTTCTGAGTCGTTCCACAGCAGTGCCATAGTTTGCCCTGATAGTCTCCTCCCTACTGCGGGCCACCTGAATCCCAAGATATCTGAAGTCCTCCTGACACCACTCTAGCGGGAAGTCAAGTGGAAAGGGAGTCACCGCCGAAGTAAGCGGGAACACCATAGACTTTCCCCAGTTAATACCTACTCTGGAGAGCCTCCCAAACCGTATAAACTCCCGCAATATGGGGTTAATATTGTTTTGCGGGTCCCTTATATATAGTGTTATGTCATCCGCGTATAACGATATCAATATCTGCCGCAGGCAGCAGCGGAATGCCTTGTCAATGTGTACCTGTCGGAGTCTGGCAGCCAGCGGCTCCACAGCAAGCGCAAAAAACAGGGGCGACAGTGGGCACCCCTGTCGGGTGCCTCTCGAAACAGTTATCTGGGAGGACACATGCCCATTTATAAGTATTCGGGCTGTCGGCTGGGTATACAGTAATTGAAGCCAGGAGATATACAGCTGGGGGAAACCCATCCGCTGAAGGACGCCAAATAAATAGTCCCATTCCACCGAGTCGAATGCCTTTGTAGCATCCAGAAATACAGCAGCAAGTGGGAACTCCTGATCTACCATTTGCACCAGGGAAAATAGTGTCCGAAGGTTATGGGAGGTCGACCTCCCGGGTACAAACCCCGCCTGGTCCGGCAGGACGAGCTTGTCCATCAACAATGTAAGACGGTTCGCGAGCACCTTAGCCAGTATCTTGGCATCGCAATTAATTAGTGAGAGCGGCCTATAAGAGTCGCAGGAGTCAGGGGCCTTTCCGGGCTTCAGCAACGATGTAACCATCGCTTCCCTCATCGATGGTGGCAATATACACACTTCCAGGGATTCCTCATACACCTCCCTGAGGACTGGCGCCATAATATCAATGTAGCTTTTATAAAATTCAGCCGGCAGTCCATCAGAGCCCGGCGCCTTCCCGTTTTTTAACTGCATAATCGCCTCGCGCACCTCGTCAAGCTCAAACGGGTGACATAAAAATTCCCGCTGCGTGTCCCCAAGCCATCCCAATGCTATATCTCCCAGAAAGTCATCCATCTCGAGTGTCCCCGACCTGTGGGATGTGTAGAGCGTGCGATAGTGCTCGACAAAAGTATCGAGTATGGCGAGCGAGTCTCGGTGAACCGCATGATCAGGGCTACGTACCTCTAATATGTGGGTGCCAAAACGTGGAGGGCGCGTCGCTTCCGCAAGAGCCCTCCCAGGGCGCTCTCCCTCACCATATCTGCGGGCCACCCAGTATTTCCCCCGGAACTTCAGCTCGCGTTGTGCTTCAGCCTCATATTTGGTCAGTGTTGCCCGAAATGCACTATGCGCTGTCCCTATCTGTCCTTGGCCCATCCGACATTCCAACTCCTTCAATTTCTTTTCCAGGCGGTGTAGAGTGCACTGTATATCTGTAAGCACTCCACAGCTTTCAGAGAGGCAATATCCTCTTATTGTCCCCTTAAAGGCCTCCCATATCGCCTCTACGCTTCTGACCGATCCCTTATTTCTCACGAAAAAATCACGGATTTCCTCCTCGAGTTCCTTCAGAAACACGGCATCTAGCAGAGCCATGGGCTGTAATCTCCAGCGCGGCCTATGAGCAGTATACCCCGGCAGAGCAATCGACAGCCTCACCGGACAGTGGTCTGAGTACGTTCTGGCCAAGTGTGTCACTGCTTGTATACCTGAAGCCAACCCCCGGGACACTAGACAATAGTCAATTCTCGCCCAGCTGCCCATATGAGACGTGAAATGTGAGCCTTCCCTCCCCAGTGGATGCGAATACCGCCAGCTATCAAGCAGCCCCCCCCTCCTCAAGTATACCAGACAATGCCTCCCTAGATTTAGTGTAGTGATGCGACATGGGGTGAGATCTGTCCTGATCTGGCCTTAGGGCCACATTGAAGTCCCCCCCCCCCATATTATGTGTGCGGATCCAATTGTCATTATTTTACCCCAGACGTCATTGAAAAATTCCGGGCTATCAGTATTTGGGCCATAGCAGTTAGCTACCGTTATGGAATCCCCCCCCAGCCGACCCCATGTAATCACATAGCGACCCTGCGGGTCTGAAATCGTACCTGCTAGTTCATAATGCAGTTGCTTCTTAAAGAGGATTGCCGTACCACGGGCATAGGAGGAGTAGGAGGAGAACAGTCGATGTCCCGCCCACCTACATGCGAAGGTGCTATCCGCCCTAGGGTCTAGATGGGTCTCCTGCAATAGTGCCACATGGATCTGCTGCCTGTCTAAGTACGCCAAGATCTTCCTGCGTTTCCTCGGGTCTCCCAGGCCCCTCACATTCCATGTCAGTATGTTAATCACGTTGTTACCCTCCTGTGCCATTGACACCACGAAAACGAGCTAGTCCTGCACATTGATTCTCTGCACACCTCTGCCAGCACTCTCCCAATGTTACCTGTATACTGAATACCCTAGAAATGACCTCCCCCCTCCCACTGAAGCAGCCCCAACTTGCCAGAATCCCAATTCCCTCCCCCTCCCCGCCAAAAAACAACAATTTCAGAAACATAGGTTTGACCATGCTTAAAGAAACCGAAGGGTGTTACCCGTTGGGGGGAATCTCTAGGCGGCGAACCGGGTCCACCCCTCCCCCAGAGCCCGCAAGTGATGAGATAGACTAGCCCTGTGCGGGTTTAGGGGAGGTGCCCAGCGCAACCCTGAATGTCTTGCCCACTAGTGTGTTCCATACAATGCCCAGCGCAGCAGTAGTATAACCAAAACAGACATTGCAAAGTCCACCAGCAACCCGCCACACCCTCCCAGCAACTCAGCTTACTGTCTCTCAGGTAGGCCGCAGCCGGTGGTGGTGTATATTAGTCCGGTGGGGCGGGTCGGCTCGAGGTGGATGGTGACCCGGAGCCACCACCAGAGCGCTTGAGGTGTTTTAGGAAGTCCTCCACTTGCTGTGGGTTGGTAAAGAAACTCTGCTTGCCCTGGTGGGTGACCCGGAGGCGTGCCGGGTACAGCAATGCGTAGTCCACCTGTGCCTGTCGCAGCTTATTTTTGACCGCCATGAATTTACGCCTGTCCTCCTGAACCGCGGCTGTAAAGTCCGGATAGATTGAGAAGGTGACTCCTTCATAGTTGAGCTGTTGGTTGCTTCTGGCCACACGAAGTATGGTGTCGCGATCCCTATAATTGAGGAGCCTGGCGATTATGGGGCGAGGCGCGCCTCCTGGTGGCGGGCGGGGGCCCAGGGACCGATGGGCCCGCTCCACAATGAACTGGGAGGAAAGTCGTTCCTTTCCGATAGTTGAGGCCAGCATTCTCTCCATATAGTCCTCCATTCGGCCAGTGTTTGTGGTCTCCGGTACCCCAAGAACGCGGATGTTGTTGCGTCGACTCCTCGCTTCCAGGTCTTCATTCTTGGCCGCAATCAGTTTCAGGAGCTTGTCCATTTGAGCAACCTGTGTGGAAACTCGAGTGGTAGTGTCCTCAGTATCCGATATGCAGCGTTCCGCCTCCCGGAGTTGATCCTCATGATTGTCTAGTTTATGCACAATGGCATCCATGCGCGTAGACATGCTATCCATTTTCCCCCCATTGTGGCAAATCCTTGCCGGACCTCCTGGAGAAGCGATGCCAGCTCCCCCGCACTCTCAGTGGGACCAGCAGCTGGGTCTGGTTCGCCCGACACCGCTCGCTCGTCTGGTGGGGTACGGCCTGTCTTCTGTGCCTCGAACGTGAGGCGGGACTGCTTGGCATCGGTCTTCCCCATCGTCAGCCGCAATTGAGGGGGGCCACGCAGAGCACTATGAGATCAATCTACCAGGAGATGGCGACAGTGGATGCGGTCGTCTCCCCCCACCGCGCCGGGCTGTCCGAGCCGCAAATCAGCCTCACTATACAACCCTTGTTCCTGGGCTTTCCTAGCTGGCAGGCCTCTACTGGCGCCCGTCCCTACCTCTTCCGTGGCCAAGTGGGACACAAGAGGATCGCTCCCAGGACCCCCTCGCTCTTCGTGCGAGCGAGTTCGATATGCCGCGCAAACTGTGGCGGTTAGTGAGATATCTAGCAGCACTCCACGCCTCCGCTGCCCAATGGTTGCGAATGTAGCCGCTCCAAACCTGCTGTGTTCAGCTCCCTGCCGTCTGCGACTGGTTTCGCAGAGAGTGTCGCTCAAGGATCGACTCCCGTGCACGGTGTGGCTAAGCATGCACCCTGGCCCTCCAAGTTAGTAGCATGTGAAGCAAGTGCGTGGGAAGAAGATGGCACTTCAGCGTGAGCAGCGGTGCGCAGCACTTCTCCCTGCGCGCCAAAGGGACTCCGTGCGGTCCCCGCGCCAGGCCTGCAGTCATAGACAGAGAATAGCAGGATGGCCTCACCAGCTCAGCCACGGGGTTAGCAGTGTCCTCCGCGGGACCTCCCGTCAAGGCGGCAGCTGTCTCTCGAGTGTCCTGCAACTGCTATCTACGGGTCCCCCTCAGCCCGGCGGCTGGGCCTGCACTCACCCGGCCTCGCAGTCTGTCTCTGGTCTTAGTGGACAGCGTGGGCACCGCAGCTTCCTCACCTTCCGGCAGCACTCGTTGGCGCCCGGGGCCCCCCCCGAGGGCATCCGCCGGCCTTCTCCGACCCGGAGCCGCTCACGCCGTGCCTCCCGGCGCAGATGCCTATGCGCCTCGTGGTCAGCCGCGGGCTCCTGTAGGTCGCCTGCCGGGTCTCCTGCCTGCCGCGGTCCCGCTGACACAGCCACTCCGCGGTCGCAGCTTCTCCACGGCGGCCCGAGCCTTCCGAGCCGCCGAAAGTGGGCACGAGGGAAGTTGGCAGGTTCAGGGCAGACGGACCATCTCAGGCAGGACTCCGCAATCACCGTGGGCAGGATAAATAGCAAATCTGTGCGCCGGGCGGCAGGAGCCTCACATACGTGTGGCCATCTTGCACGGCACCACCTAGCGCCCCGAGAAAGTAACGTTTAGCGGGGCAAGACTGCAGGAGCCGTCCAAGGAGGGAGCATCATCATTGGATAGCCTTGAGTTTAGGCCGTGGTGAAGATTTCTACGTACAGACTTAGGGCCGGATTATGAGTGGGGCGTTCCCAAGACCGTCGTACCGGTGGTGGCATTCCGACCGCGGGTTCCTCAGTGGTCCCACCAACTGATTACAAGGTTGGAGGTTGGACCGCCACAAGCCCGATGCAACACCACCGTCACCACCAGGATCCTGGCTCCCGACGGGGCAGTTGTGGGGAAAGCGATGCTCAATGGCGGCAGTTCTGATGCCAGCACTGCCTTGCTGATGATGACTCGTCTTCACGTCGACCTTTTCATGGGGGGGGCGACCCTGCCATGAAAATGTCAGCAGAATGGCAAGTAAAGGGCCTCAAACATGGCCCCCAGGGTGAATGTGCCCATTGGAGGTTGTGCATGGGGACACATGTTGTGCCCCCCTCTGCTTGCACAATCATGCGTGCACTGTGTGCCATGCAGGACATGGCGCACAAACGTGCAAGCAGCCCTGCCACGGTGGTGTCATATGCTTCAGGCTCTTTCAATGAGCCGAACATGCTGCCACTTTGGTCAGGCCCTTAGTTTCTGAAATGGAAGTCGAAAATCCCCAGTGGGACGAGGCAGAGAGCTGTCGCCAAAGGCAGTTTCACAAGGCTGGTTACCCCTTTGGCACTGAAAAAGATCTGCTACTGCGGAGAAGTAAGTAGCGGGAGAAGCTGCAAAGTTGATCCAACTGGCAGTGCACCTTGGGCAAATAGGAGAGCAGTCTGGTCCCGGTCTCCTCCTGGTTCTCAGAGCAGTTTTAGCTTAGTCTCTACTTTTGGGTTATGGCTATCCGGTCACCTTCAGCACCACTTCCAAGGGTCGAGGACTGGTGGGACACCACGTGAAGGGTCAGGACTCACTCAGGCCGGGTTCAAGTGTTGGTCCAAGGTGAAGGGAGCCTTTTGTGTCCCTGAGGCTCTGATCAGGAGGCCAGCAAATTAGCACGTCGGAGCCACTCTCGTGGTTCTGGGTAGAGGTTGCAAGTCCAATCCTTCTTCCCCAGGAAAGAGGGCAGCAGGGCAGAAAGGCAGCAATTCAGCAAGGCAGCAGCAGTCCAGCAGAGTGGCAGTCCTTTCAGAAGCACAGCAGCCATTCTTCCTTGCAGAGCACCCACAGGCCCAGACGTGTACTGAAGAGTTGGTGTCAACCCTGCTTGCTGCACTTTGGGGACTCTAAGCCACACAAGTCTGTTTTCCTGCCAGAAGTAGGGGCTTCACATGCTCAAAAGCACCAACGATCTCCTGCAACGCGGGACGCCACAACCCTGTTTGCTGCACTTTGGGGACTCTAAGCCCCACAAGTCTGTTTCCCTGCCAGGAGGAGGGGCTTCACGCATTCAAAAGGGCCAACGATCTCTGGCGACGCGGGACGCCTCAACCCTGCTTGCTGCACTTTGGGGACTCTAAGCCCCACAAGTCTGTTTCCCTGCCAGGAGGAGGGGCTTCACGCGCTCAAAAGCACCAAAGATCTCCCGTGACGCATGACGCCACAACCCTGCTTGCTGCACTCTGTGGACTCTAAGCCCCACAAGTCTGTTTCCCTGCCAGGAGGAGGGGCTTCACGCGCTCAAAAGCGCCAACGATCTCTCGCGACGCGGGACGCCACCACCCTGCTTGCTGCACTTTAGGGACTCTAAGCCCCACAAGTCTGTTTCCCTGCCACGAGGAGGGCCTTCACGCGCTCAAAAGCGCCAACAATCTCCCGCACCGTGGGACGCCACAACCCTGCTTGCTGCACTTTATGGACTCTAAGCCCCACAAGTCTTCTGTTTTCTTTTTGCCCAATCTCAGGCTAAACTGTGTGTATTAATTGAGTGACAGGTGGAGAAAAAATGTGAAAAAGGGTAGGACTAAGTAGAAATAAAACCACTAGCTCCTCCTCACTTCCCCCAACATCAATAGATAAAATGCTACTGTGGTCTATTGGGGTGGTGGACACTGAAATTGATCTCACAGAACGGCGGCTGTCACTCACCCCTGACATATTCATCCAAGCGCCGGATCCGTCCACACCGACAAATACGACTCAATCACAGCTAGTTGAGCCCATCACGTCACCCCTACGGGATGCCCCACAAAAGAAAGCATTGCGCAAGGTTAGAACATGCACAAACATCCCTAAGAATGGTAAACGCAAACTAACAACTGAGGTCGGACCTAAGAAAAAAGAAATCTGTGAGAGCACCACAGCTGACCCCGAGGGGGGCATTGAGCAAGAAAACAATCGGGATAACCCTCAATCTGTCAGTGTAGACATGACTCATCCACCGTGGGTACGGAATCTGATATCAGCACTTCATGACAAATTGAGAGCCACTATTAAAGAAGAACTAGCCCCCCAATAAGCCGATTAGATAAATTGGAGAAAGCACTGCCATCAGGGGATGTAGGGCGATCAGCACGTCAAGATCATTCTACCAACAAAATGAGAGGAGGGATTGAAATAGGTTGCTATCACAACACACTCATCTGGGGGTTGGGGGTGCGTACCACTGAGGATCCTTCTACTATTCAAGAGACAGGGGAAGCGAGCACCAGCAAGGAGAAGAGAAATAGGAGTGTTAGTCATGAACCTAGTGTTGAAATTGCACCTCCTGCTGACATAAGTAGTGATAAACCTCACCCGCAGTCCTGGATGCTACTAGAAAAAAGAGCAGGCAACCAGTGCCAGGTCATAATGTAGAGAGGAATGTTATTGTGGATACCCACCTGCCCAATATAAATCTTCCCCTGGCGTGTGCCCCATATGTAGTTATATTGACAGGAACCCCGTCAATCGCACCTAACGCAAAGGGAACCCAACTCAAACTCAGAAACAAATGCCTGTTTTGGCTTGCAAGATATAAACACTTTGAGCATGCTAGGGCAGGGGAGATCATAATGGTCCGAAGAGTAGGGTGGTTGGGTAACTGCCGGAAAACAGAGCCAGGGGAGTGTGTTTAAAAATCCAAACACTGTTAGAAACCTACTGAATACTACCATTAATTGCCATAACGCACCAACAGGAATTAAACTCCGTCCCCTAGACTACTTTTATCCTCAACAGCAAATCACCACAAGAGATAGTGTAATACCTGCAATTCAAATGATGGGTCCAGAGACTCTAATGGAGGGAAGCTTGGACGCATTTCATAGGCAACCCCAATTCAACATCCCGGTGAATAACAGATTTGAAAGCCTGGAGGAGGTAGACCTACTGGGGGAGGGGTCCCCTGATTGGGATAATCCTAAAATACTGTGGCTGGTCCAAAGAGCAGAAGTAGAGCGAAGTGGGAGCCGACCAGTCGAGTATAGTAGCTCGGACAATGCCCAGCGGATCAGCCCGCTAAGAGTCAGGACACAACTGAGTAGGGCCTCTGATGCTTCACCCTCACTTCCTCTGAAGGGTAAAAATAGAGAAGGTGAACCTGGCGGGGTACCCGACAGTCATCCCGGGGCCCAACTAGGTGATCTTCCACCCCCCGTGCCACTGCCTCGGAGGTACTGAGTGGGATAAGAGCACAGGGTGGCGGCTTGAGGATCTTGTCCTGGAACTTGGCAGGACTCAAAAACAAACTGCCCTGCCCAGAATGGGGGTGTTTTGTGGATAATCAGGATATTTGTATATTTCAAGAGACCTGGGCGAGGGAAGAATTCCAGACGGTGGGTTTTGCGTCTTTTAACATCATGCCACTATGAGGGGGAGAGGGAGACCATCCGGTGGATTAACTATATGGGTAGGTAAACACCTTGGCTGTAGAGCCAAGCAGATGACATCTCCCACTAACGACATTCAATGTGTCTTGCTGACATTTCCCACTAAGACAAAAATAGCCTTAATTAATGTGTACTCTAGACCTGTGAACAACAGACCGTAATCTGTCGTCATAGACCACTTGGGGCGTTTTATATTAACCCTGGATCCAGCGATCTTGTTGATCGTAGGAGGTGACATTAATTGTCAATTTGAGCCAGGAACTGATCCAAATCTCTCTGCGCCCACAGAAGAAGATCTGCATTGGTCAATACCTGACCCGCAGATTACTCCGATCAAAGTATGGGCAGCATTAGCTCTGCAACTCCACTCACTTACTTTGGCCCTCTCATTGAGGGCATGTAATGGGAGGACTAAATCCGATCATCCGGGCCAGTTCACATTTAACAGAGAAGGGCAGGCCTCTTTGCTTGACTACATCCTGGTGGAAACCAGATCCTGGGACAAGGTCTCCGACTTCTATGTCCAGCAGAGACAGGACAGTGACCACAATGCCCTGATAGTGATCCTGAAAATATGGAACCTGGGTACGTCCAACCCATCACCCCTTACTACAACTGAGATCAGCTCATTAACGTTAGCTAATAACAGAAGGAGAGTTAGATTGAGCCATATCCAGCACTCTCCCTCAAAGCTGGCTAAAGTTTACCAGCTAGCATTACCTATGTTAACTGAAATGTGGAAGCTAGGACAGGCGGAGGTTCATACATGGGTTCGAGACAAGGCATGCAAAATACACGAGGAGTTAACTGCAAAATTGATTGATGTATTCTACCCGGTGTTGCAACCGAGGGAAAACAAACGTCCCAAATGCTCCTGGTTTAACGTTAATTGTCGTAAAGCCAAACAGGATCTACTGGATGCGGTGAAGGCAAAGGACAGGCCACAAATTAAACTTGCCAGGGATAGCTATAAGGGGACCATCCAGCAGGAAGAGAAAAACTGGGAATTAGATAGGTGGGAAGCCCTTAGGACAGCCCTGAATGACAAAGATTTGAAATCGTTCTGGGCAATAGTAAGTTAAGGGGACAGGGAAGGACGACCTGCCATAGAGCCTAACATAGCGCCTGAAGTCTGGGAGACACATTTTGGGTCATTGTATGATGGGGAGGATGGCGTAGGTGTTACAATTGGCTCTCAGAGCTTACCCTTGGAGTTCCAACAGGAAGGGATGTGGGAGATCACCATGACTGAAGTGGGAAGTGCTATCAACAATCTGCATTGTAATAAAGCGCCAGGTTTAGATAAACTTCCTGGGGACCTTTTCCGGAAGGAACCCAAAATTTGGGTCCCTTATCTGTGTGCCCTATTTAATGCTATCATGAAGGGCATGGATCTCCCCGACACCTGGCGCGGGGCAGAGATAGTTCCCATATTTTAAAAAGGCTGCCCTCTCCTACCCTCAAATTATAGACCCATGAGTTTAATTGACATCACCCAAAAACTGATGGGGCGGGTCCTTTTGGACCGCTTACAGGGTTGGATAGAGGAGGAGGAGATCCTAAGTCCCTATCAGGCAGGCTTCAGAACAAATATGTCAACCGTAGACCAGATTTCAGACTACAACTACTCTTCTGGAAAACGGTGACCATAGCGAGTGGCAGCCTCAATCTTATATTTGTTGATCTGAAGTCGGCCTTCGACCTTGTACCCAGGGAGAAACTCTGGAAAGTACTAAGGGACATATTAACAAGGAACAGGGAAAATTAACGCTAAGGGCGCTTAGCGTTAATTTTTTTAACGCCTGCTATCGCTGGATAATATCGCCTGGTTATCGCGTTATTAACAACGCTAACCGCCTAGGCGATAAAAAATCCAGCAATAGCGGCATTTTGGGAGGTTATCGCTGGTAATGCAGCGATAAAACTACAAGGATAGGGATATCCTTGTTGATAGCTCATGGTGGACTTAGCCATGTAATCCACCTCCCATTGGATTACATGGCTAAATCTGAAAATTAGCAGACGTAAAAAAGCAGCGTAAACCGGGGTTAGCGCTGCTTTTTTTGTCTCTAACAGGGTTAGCGTGAAGCTTGATAATAGGAGAAATGTCGCTTAGCGACATTTCTCCTATTATTTTGGTCTGGAACGCCCACTTTGCATCTCATTAGAGATGCAAAGGGAAGCGTAGTCAAAAAGGGTGCCAACATGCGATTTTGCATGTTAGCACCCTGTTGTTGATGGGGCGATATTTTTATCTCCGCTTCTTTGGCTTTTAAAACCAAAAAAGCGGAGATAAAGCCCTTGCTAATATACCCCTAAGTGACCTCAGGATTCCACAGTACCTCCTCAATGTGCTAGTGAGGCTCCATTCAGGGAACTATGCACAAGTAAGATGTGGAAAACATGGGGAACCCTCTGCAAGATTCCTCATCAAAAAGGGCGTACGCCAGGAATGCATTCTCGCCCCTACTCTATTTTGTCTCTATATTAATGTTTGTGGATGATACCCTGCTACTGTCCAAATCGCCAACGGGTATACAACGCACTCTTAATGGCTTTGCGGAGTTTTGTAATATGAGGGGCTTAGAGATCAACCTAACTAAGGCCAAATATATGATCTTCAATTCCCCCCAAAACCACTCGTCCAAATCCTTCCTTAAATGGCACACTCTTGGAAAGGGTGAGGATATTCGAGTATTTGGGTATTACTCTATCAGAGCACTTTGAGTGGGGGTCCCAGATGGCTAAGGCAAGACTTAGGTTAACTCAGACCGTGGGTGGGATTATGAAATGGCACAGAACCTCTACATTTAAGCCAGCTACCCCTGTTGTGGAAATATATAAAGCCAAAGCAAGGGGGGCCACTCTATCTGGGGCGGAACTGTGGGGGTATTGCTCTTCCTCTAATCTCATGAAAGTGGAGAAGAACTTTATGAGACAGCTATTGGGCCTTCTTCGTAGTACCCCCCTAGTTCCTCTCCACATGGACTTGGGCATGAGGCCCATCGACAAAGAGATTGCCCTTAGGCCTATTACATTCTGGCGTCGGGTACGGGGGACTCTGGAGTTATCCTTCTATAAAGCCGAGCTCAAGGAGATCCTGTCTATTCCAACTACTAAGATGGCTTTGCCACATAAGGGATCTCTTTGCTAGGCTAGGCAGGAAGGACCTCTGGAAAACCCCTGAGACATCATGCCCACTGATATCCAGGCTGGATCTAGTGCAACACTATAAGCAATCCAACTTAATGTCCCTACAGGAAAGTATTACCGGCAGTTGGATGACAGCAGAGTTCCTACAAGTAAAGGATGTATATAGAAACGAATATTTCCTGAATGTGATCTATCCCCCACTGGCCAGGAAATTGTATATGCAATTTATACTAGGGAACCTTCCACTAATGTGCCATACTAGTAAATGGGCCATAGAGAACATGGGAGATTGTCCTGCGTGCAATTACAGTGTAGAGTCTGAAATCCATGTATTGTTTTTCTGCCCTGCATACCGCCTGCCTCGCAAACGCTGGTTAATTCAAATATGTAGGAACCTAGGGTTTGGGTGTTGCTTAGAGGCCTACAGAGTCTTAAAATACGATACCCACCCTCCAATCGTATTCGCTGTTTCAAATTTTTTAACCACTATGTGGCACATGCGGCGGGGTTTCCTAAAGTAACATTTTGGGATGTACTATGTAATGAAATTGCAAAAGGTCCCAACAGGGTTCAGCAAACAGGGAACCTTGCCTCAACTTTCTGTTTGACTCATCGTTTTTAATTGTGAAAAATGTAGTCTGTCATTAACCTAATTGGTTGCTTTTTTTTAATTTTTTTTTTTTTTAAACTTTATTGTGCAGAAAACCAGCAGTACAAACATGGGCCTACAACCACAAGGGCCGGCCGCTAGTATATGCATACCAATTACGTGACATCACAAAGCAGCGACCGATCCCCAGAGGCGCAGCAGGATTACAAAAGTTATTCTCGGCCACTCAGAAGTTAGGCAGGATACAGAAATTTTAAATTTTAAAAGAAAGGAACGAACAAAGAAACACAAAAAAAAAAAAACTCAAGGCGACGAACAGTCTAAACGGTGTCAAGCGCCCATGGGGGGACCCCACCATACCAGGTAAAGAATCAGGAGGTCAATAGAAAGGACCCGGGGGGGGGGGGGGAGGCAGCGGGGAAGTCAGAATAATCAGCATAAAGAGTACAGTATTCTGGGAACCTCAGGATCAGGGGGACAGAGAAGTGTCAGAAGTATCTTCAAAAGGGGGCGTACAAATGTTACCTCGGTAGGCGTTCCACTGACCCCAAATTCTTCCCCACGCCCCGGGCTTGCCCCGGACCAGGTATACCGTCTTCTCTCTGAACATGCACCAAGCCATGTTCTCCTTCCACACTGACACGGTGGGAGGCCGTCGGGAACCCCAAAGCTGCGCGATATCCCTCTTTGCAATCATGTTCCCAAGTGCCGCCCACTGGGCCTGGGCAACGTTGTAATCATTCGGCTCCCATACATTCAGCAAACATCGACGAGCCTCAGGCAACAGAGCAACCCCAGTGACACACTCCATTACCGCATGCACACGGCGCCAATAAGCCGCAACCTCGCGACACTCCCAAAGAATATGAAGGAAGGTGGCGCTCATTCCACAGCCGCGCTTACACAGCCCATCCGAAGAAAAACCCATCACAACCAAACGAGGACCCGTCACATAAACACGGTGAAGAATTTTAAGCTGGACAAGACGGAGACGGGCAGGAATGGCGACCTCTTTCGGGGAGGACAGTGCAGACTGCCAGTCCTCGTCGTCCAACTCCAACCCGTCTCCGGTCCAGGCCTCCCGAAGATGCACGAGGAGGTCCGCCCGATTGTTGATTAACTTCTTATAAATCAAAGAAATCGTACTATCGGGCAGATGACCATCAAGTATACGGTCCTCGAGTGGTGAAGCTGCGGGGACCGCAGTACCGGCCTTGAAGACCGACAGCAAAGCGTCGCGAACCTGTGCATACCTGAAGAACTCCCTCCCTCTCACTCAACTCATACTCACTCTGAAGCACCGCAAAGGATTTGACCGCACCTTTCACCCAGAGATCACCCACTCTGCTAATGCCAATCATATCCCATTTCTCAAAACCTTTCGTCGTCCAGAGGCACCCCAATCCGTCCGACGCAAACAAGGGGGTCGCTCGTGTCAGGCGATCATTCCAACGCATGGCCACATTGGCATCCTTGCACACACGTACTGCAATCTTAGTGGGTCCTGTTAGGTTCCTCCCGGCCGTCCGAGAATAGAGCGCTCTGTTGAAGTTGCCACCAGGCAACTGATATTTATCCATCTCGAAAGCCGGATTTGGACCGGGTGCATACGTAGCATGGTTGATAGCGGACAGCTGGGAGGCCCAATAGTACCTCCTGATGTCCAGGAGCGCGATGCCCCCGTCATACCAGGGGAGAGTCAGTTTTGCAAGAGCGATACGAGCGCGACCGTCCCAAATAAGTCTCCTCTGTAAACCCTCCACCTCCCGGAAGTAGGCCGCCGGAATAATATCAAAGGAGTTCTGGAGTGCGTAGAGAAATCGAGGCAGGGACATCATTTTAAAAAGTGCCGCTCGACCGAGTGGCGACAACGGCAACCTACGCCACCGAGCCACATCCAACTTCAATCGCCGGAGAGGAGGAAGGAGATTATGCTCATGGCGGACCGCCGGGTCCAACGATACGTAGACCCCCCAAGTACTTGAAACCGGATTGCGAAATTTGAATGGGAAACCTATTCGGCAAGGGGGGAAGGCCACCGGATATAACATACACACAAGATTTAGACCAATTAATGATCAGCCCGGAGTTTGTACCGAAAGAAGTGAGGACGTCAAAGAGGACATTAAGGGATTCACGCGGGGAGGTGAGGTACAAAAGAATATCGTCGGCGTACAACGAGACTCGGTCCTCAAAGCCAGGGGCCCACTGAATGCCCTTTATCGACGGTTCCCATCGGAGCCAGGCTGCGTGCGGTTCGAGAGCAAGAGCAAAGAGCAGGGAGGACAACGGACACCCCTGCCTAGTACCCCTCCCGAGAGCGAAGGGCTGGGACACCCTACCATTGACTACAACCTGAGCTAGCGGATCCATATATAAAAGTCTCACCCAACTAATAAATCCCACCCCAAAACCGAACTTCGCCAGTGTGGCCCAGAGGTATGGCCATTCTATCGTATCAAAGGCCATCGTGGCGTCCAAGGAAGCCAAGATGGCCGGCTCGGACAGAAACTCCTCCCTGGCAAGAACGCCATGCAAACGCCGCAGGTTGAGGGCAGTGTTGCGGTGCGGGATGAAACCAGATTGATCCGGATGAATCAGGTCACAGATAACAGCGAGTAAGCGATTAGCGAGGACCTTGGCGAGAATCTTCGGTTCGGCATTCAATAGGGAAATGGGCCTGTATGAGGCACAACGATCACGAGGCTTGCCCTCCGCAGGAATCACAACTATAGTGGCCAGGCGCTGGTCACTAGGGAGGGAACCAAGCTCACGCGACTCCAAAAACATATCACGGAGAAACGGTGCGACTTTATCCGGGCGCAATTTGTACAATTCAATGGGCAATCCATTGGGGCCCATAGCCTTACCAGTACGAAGGGAACGAATCGCGGTAGCAATCTCGTCGGCTGACAACGATGCCTCCATGCACTCTCGGTCCTCTTCAGACAGGCAAGGCAGCGCAATGTCCCTCAACAAGAAACAAGAGTCATCCTCATCTCTATCGGACACCGGGGAATTGACCACATGAAAATAGTCAGCAAAACACTCCACAATCTCACCAGGATCAGTCACACGCACACCGTCGGAATTCTGAAGCACAGGGACCACACGGTTCACTCTCTCCTTCTTGTCAAGCCACGCAATCAGTTTACCCGCCTTATCCCCAACATCATACAGTCTACCTTGCTGTTCCCTGTACAGTGTCTTGGCGGCATCAGTAACAAGGGATTTGTATTCAAACTGTTTCAAGCTAAGGGCGTGGAGCCTATCCTGGGTGACACCTGAGTCTAGTTCAGCCTCCAACTCCAGTACCTCGGCCTCCAGCCTCACGACCTCCCCACTCCTAGCTTTCTTGATCTCAGCTATTAAAGAGAGGGCCTGTCCACGAATAACAGTTTTGAAGGCTTCCCACAGGGACACTGAGGACAAGACAGACCCCTCGTTCTCCAGGAAGTAGTGGTCGAGCGACTTAATGAGGCTGTCGCGAATATTGGGGTTGCGCAGATGCCAAGGGTTAATAGGGGCGATCCGCCCCGCGGCTTGCGTCCCCGTGTCGAAAAGCAGCCACACAGGGGAGTGATCTGAAATGCCCCGGGCCAAGTGTCGAACCTCCCCAACGTGGGTGGACTGGGCCGCGGGCATGAGGAAGTAATCAAGCCTGGAGAGACTCCCATGAGCCCCGGAGTGGAAGGTGTATTGACATTGCGTCGGGTGCATTAACCTCCAGCAATCCACCAAACCAAAGGTGTCCAAAAACCCACCAAGCCATGATTGGGAAACGGGAAGGGCCCTGGGAGGGTGATGATACAGATCGCCGGATAGCACAGAGTTAAGGTCCCCGCCCACGAGGAGAAGACCATCGGGGAGTTCCAGCAACATCCGACCAACATCAGAGAAAGTGGAGGTCTGGAGGCCTGGGGGGACATATATATATATGCCGCCCACCTACCAGTTAGGGCGGCATAACGCCCTCTTTCGTCAAGGATAACATTATCAATCTCTAGTGGGAGGGAAGACCGGACAAGAATACCAACCCCTCTGGAACCAGTGGTGAACCCGGAGTGTGCAACCAGTCGGTATCCCCACCTATTCATAGCATGACACATTGCCGACCAAATGCGTCTCCTGCAGGAGTACAACATCAGGAGTCAAACAACGCAAATATTGCAGTACAACACCCCGCTTGATACGATCCCCCAATCCATTGACGTTCCAAGATATCAACCGCAACCCACTACCCCCCATCCCCACAAAAGTAGCAGGAGTCTCCCCACAGAGAGCAGGACACCTGAAACAAAGAAAGAACCAATATGCCGCCTTGAGAAAAGAAAACACGAACACAAACACCCCAACCAAAACCCGTTACAACTCCCCCCTCCCTGCACCCCTGCAGACTATAAAACCACCCCAAAATGCAGTGTGCCTGTTGCCCTAACAATCCCATTCTACAAAAAGACCCCGGAGGAGGAGAGAGGCCCGTCTCCACCCGCCACCCAGACGTGAACTACTATAAGACAAAATATACAAAAGAGGTAGAACCCAACTGAGCAATGTCCGATTATCAGGGTTAGGGACCGGAAGGTCACTTCTGTGGAGGCTCACCACCCTCGGCACCGCCAGGGTGCCCCGTTCGATCACCCCGACCAGGCAGGGAATCCAACCAGTCGCTCACATTGTCCGGTCGTTCGAAAAAGAAGGTCCGTTCCTCATGTTCCAGTCGAAGCCTTGTAGGGAAAAGCATAGCATACTTCAAGCGCAGGTCCCGGAGACGTCGCTTGACCCCCTGAAAGCCCATCCTCTGTCTCTGAACAAGTTGAGTGAAGTCCGGGAAAAAATTGACAGAGGAGTTTTCAAATTTCACCGGGCCGTGCACCCTCGAAGCCTGCAAAATCGCATGAAATGAAAAAGTTTAGCGATGATAGGCCTCGGGGGAGCGCCTGGCTTGGGCTTACCGCCCGGGACACGATGTGCATGCTCCACAGCGAAAAACTTGCTGAGTCCAGAAGGGGCAAGATGGGTAAGGATTAGATCTTCGACCAGGAGGTCAACAGAACGAGTCCCGGGATTCTCCGGAACACCTATGACGCGGATGTTGTTGCGTCTTGCCCTGTTCTCAAAATCTTCCAGCCGATGGGACATCAAGTCGTTGGCCGATTTCAGAGCGCCAAGGTCTGTTCGAAGTTCCGACACATCGGCCGTGAGGCTGGAGGTCTTCAAATCCAATGACTTCACCTTCTCGTTAGTTTTAGACAGGTCGGCCCTGATTAGAGTGACATCGATGGCGACCGTGTCAATTTTACGGGCCAGGGCCTCATACTGCTGGCCGATGGTCTCCTTCATGCCGGTGATGGTGCCCATAATGTCCTGCAGGGACAAGTCACCAGGGGCAGATGGGTCTTCTCTGGCGTCCTCCGGGGTATTGCTGGAGAGCCCGGGGGATCCTTTGGCTTGAGTATAGCGGTCCATAACATTTGTCTGGAACTGTCCCCCACGAAGAGACGTCTTGGTCTTCCGCTTCTCGGGTTCACCCCTGCCCGTCATGGCGGAAGATGCACCCCGGAGGGGCCCGCAAGACCTAGTGAAAATGGCCGCCGGCAGGTCGGGCACCGACCGGCCAAGAAGCTGGCTCGTGGGGTCCGGAGAGAGTCACCACTTGACCCAGTACGCTGTAATGAGGAGGCAGCGATGACACCAGAAGGAGGCTGGATTGGTCCCCGGCCGAGCGAAACAGACCCTCAATCAGACCATGCCAGAAACCGAAAGCGAAACCGAAAGTGGGAATACGGCCACTGATGAGGTCCCAATGCCGTTGTTGTTCAACTACGTCCCGGCTCCACAGATCACCAAGTCCCCAGCACGGCCTCAAGGTGGGCCTCAAAAGTTCAAAGTGCTGTAATTTTAGTCGCCCAAGTCCGATTTAAATTCTGGAAAGAGTTATGGACTCAATCAAGGTTCACCTTCGAAAGCCCGTCCAAGAAATCAGGATATCATCTGGATAAATTGCGAGGAGTGGCGAGGGTCCGGGGAGACCTTTGCTCACGCGACCATCTTGGATGCGTGCTAAGCTCCTCCTCCAATTGGTTGCTTTTTAATGGATTTTAAGAAAACTGGAGGATGCCATTTTATAATCTGCGTGACTGTATATATACGATTGTGTGTACATACTTTTTATTCCTCTTAATGTTTGTTGTGTTTTTGTAACGATGTACTTTTATGGTCCCAGTGGCCGAAATAAAGTTATTGACTGACTGGCTGACCTATTTTTATACCCTGGTGCTCTCCTTCTGGAAAGTGGGAGATGTTTCTAGACAGTGGCATTGAAGTGCTTGGAATTTCCTGACTCCCCTGCCCTGGCTCCAAGCTGACTGCAGTGACAATGTGGAGGTGATAGGTCCTTTGTGGAAGACAGAGCACTCCTTATTCAGTTGCAAGTAGGGCTGTGCTCTGCTCCGTCCCACCCCATCCTGCCAGCATATGGCCCATTGAGACACACCTAACCCCTCTATTGTGTGACTGGGAGGAATTTGCAAAGTCTGTCATTTACATGCAATCATGTGACCCAAGATAGGCTACATTTTTAAAGAGCAAGAGCAACCCATATGACTGGGGCAAAGAAGTAGGGCAGCAGTAGAGGCTATCAAGCAAGTCTAACAACATAATTGGCACCAACTGTGTTACTGATTTAAAGGAATGGCATCGTAGCTGTGTTGCAGGCCAGGATGTGCAGTTGAGAGCCCAAGGCAGCTGCCCAGCCCAATATATTCAGTCATTCAGCAGAGGTGATCTTTTGTCCTGTGACTGAACATAACCAAGAACCTGCTCTCGTTGCCCCAATCAGCAGGGCAAGAGTGGGAACCACCGAAGCTGCTCTAAAAAAAGTATTCAAAATAGTTGTTTTCTCTTTGTAGACAATCATTCTCTCTCTCTCTGTCTCTTTGTCTTTGCTGCCATAAACCCCGGGAAGCTGAAGACAGAGGAAGTGACCTTCAACTCTCAAATGCCTCCAGGCCTAGGGAAAATGTCAGATGGTATAAATAGCCTGTCTAGCCCTGCTAATCAAGTATAGTGGGGAGGGTTCTAAAGGATCAAAGTACCTAGCATCATGGTACACAGAGGCTGAGGAGAGACTGACATCAGGACGAACAAAGAGCGGTCCGAGAAGTAATGCATCTTTGTGGAACAGAAGCCTTACATATGTTGGAGATGTCCTTGTGTTTCTATTCTTGTGCATCACTAACAAGGTGTAAAGTGTAATTTCACCATTGATTACACATGTATACACTGATTTAGTACTATTGGGCGTGAAACTATTTGTCTATGTTGTGTAGAAGTGTGCTTGACACTTGTTAACTGGGCCTCAATTTGTACCTGAACGCCATTTTGTCCAAAATGGAAGTCACCCTTGTCACTCATGTCTTCCCTCCCATTACATTTCACAGTCGGTGATTTCTGTACCACAAACTCAATAGGTTACTCTTTGTTTGTTTGCATTTATATTGGTCATGCTTCCTATTTGAGCTTCTCTTGGCTCAGTCGTGCAACTATTTCTTTAAGGTATCTCCGCTAACATTGCAATGACTGTTTATTCATATAGAACACTGTTGTTTATATATCTAGCTTGTGCTAGCATCTCCGGATAACATAGGCTTAGAGGGGGTAAAATGAATATTCATGTAATGGGATAGTGCTTAGTGGTTAAGGTGATATGACGTTTTATAAATACTGTGCTCTGATTTGCTGACAAAATGATACAATTGATTACACCACATTAGTCAGCAGTTTTGCTAATTTCATAAGTAAAAATAATGTATTAAAACCCTTGACTATGTGAGTGAGCCAGAGATTGCCGATGTGACTTTTCCATTCAGCAAGGGATGCTGTTCGTTTGGGTTTCGATTTTGCTGCCCACTTGGTACTAGGAATATTTTCCGATTTTGCATTTCTCTGTATTGCTCTATCGACTGGGAGCATTTATGGCACTGATGCTGGACTGTTTCATTTCTTAATTTTTTTATAAAACCCTTTAATGACTCAACTGATCTAGAACTCAGTCACTGAGTGGGCTATTTGATTAATTGACTGTATTTCTGATGTTTTGTTCCATTGGGAGGTGTCTTAATGCAGGACACACATCCTTATGAAACTGAGGTTTAACACCATCTCTAATCCAGAGAATTGTGGGTTTCTGATTGAGGTGAATTTTTGGGTGTTTAAATTTTTGGGGTCCCCACACATAAGATATACATTTTCAACATAGTTCTCAAAGATTTTGTATGCTTTCCTGGCATAATTTACCCTTTTCCTCTACAAAAATTAAAAAATATTTCCACAAATGTGTGCATACTTTTAGAGATTTGGACTGTCTATCATTATTAGCATACTACCTTGTCATGTCGTCCTATGAGGAATACTAGGCTACAATAGTCCTTTCTCTGATAACAAATGGTATGTCATGCCGTAGTGATAGTCTGCTGTCCTGGGCTGAAATACCAAGATCCAGCTGTTTCTTTCCTTTGGTGAGGGATGGAGTAATGCAGTGACATGCTGTGGTTTCTGTGTAATGGAGCAGCATTCTGTGGTAGTACGTTCTACGGTGTGGAGTGGCACGCTGTGGATGTGCTTTATGAAGTATATATTAACTTGGTATGTCCTATCCCTAAAGGGAAAGGGCATACCGCTGTGCTACTTGCTGTGGTAGGTAGCAGAATACAGTGGTATTACATTCTCAATTATGGAATGGCCTGCTGTGGTGGAGCTTTCATTTGTATAAGTGTGACACCGGTGTGGTGATTTTTCCTGCATGGAATAGCATGTTGCAATAATATTTTGGTGGCATACAACTGTAGCACGTTCTCCGGTGTGTAGTAGCGTGCTGCTGGAGTTCTTTCTCTTGTAGTTGGCATTGTTTTTTCTATTTTGGTATGGGATGCTGTGTTAGTGCTATCTGTGGTGTAGGGTCGAATTCTGCAGCAGTTCCCTCTCTAGTATGGGTTGACCTGCTTCTGTAGAGCTTTCTCTGGTTTAAGTGGCGTGCTGTGGTTTTATTATTTTTTATTATAGAGTTCTATATAGAGCAAACTAGACCCGAAGATATCAGGTATCAGAGCTCTTTACATGAGCACCAGTTTCGTTACAGATGGACACATTAATTTTTTTGTTAGGCACGAGGAGATTAAGTGATTTGCCCAGAATCAGAGGATGTGGAGCGTTGATGCTGAGACTCGAACCCGGTTCCCCAGCTTCGAGGTCGTCCGCTCTAGCCGTAAGGCTACATCCTATTGTGTGGTATGTAGCAGTAGTATGTTCTGTGGGATGTAGCGTTATGCTCTGTCAGTGTTTCTCTGCTATGGAGAGGAACGTTGTGGTAGTGCTTACCTCTTGAGTGGAATGCTGCAATAGTACATTCTCTGGTATGGTTTGGCATGCCACTGTGGAGCTTGTGCTGGTATGGAGTAGCATGCGGTGGTGATCCTTTCTTGGTCTGGAATGACATGCTGCAGTATTGCTTTATCAGGTATGGAGTGGTTTGCTGTGGCAGTGCTTTCTCAGGCACTGAGTGGCATCATGTGATTGTACATTCCTTGATATGGTTTTGCATGTCACTGTGGTGCTAGTGCTGGTATGGAGTAGCATGCTGTGGTGGTGATTTATTGGTCTGGAATGACATGCTGCAGTATGGCTGTATCAGGTATGGTGTGGTTTGCTGTGGCAGTGCATTTTTCTCGGATACTAAGTGGCATCATGTAGTTGTACATTCCTTGGCATGGCTTTGCATGCCACTGTGGGGCCTGTGCTGGTATGGAGTAGCATGCTGTGGTGGTGCTTTCTTGGTCTGGAATGACACGCTGCAGTATGGCTGTATCAGGTATGGAGTGGTTTGCTGTGGCAGTGCTTTCTCAGGCACTGAGTGGCATCATGTGATTGTACATTCCTTGATATGGTTTTGCATGTCACTGTGGTGCTAGTGCTGGTATGGAGTAGCATGCTGTGGTGGTGCTTCCTTGGTCTGGAATGACATGCTGCAGTATTGCTTTATCAGGTGTGGAGTGGGTTGCTGTGGCAGTGCATTTTTCTCGGATACTAAGTGGCATCATGTGGTTGTACATTCCTGGGCATGGCTTTGCATGCCACTGTGGTGCCTGTGCTGGTATGGAGTAGCATGCTGTGGTGGTGCTTCCTTGGTCTGGAATGACATACTGCAGTATTGCTTTATCAGGTATGGAGTGGTTTGCTGTGGCAATGCTTTCTCAGGCACTGAGTGGCATCATGTGATTGTACATTCCTTGATATGGTTTTGCATGTCACTGTGGTGCTAGTGCTGGTATGGAGTAGCATGCTGTGGTGGTGATTTCTTGGTTTGGAATGACATGCTGCAGTATGGCTGTATCAGCTATGGAGTGGTTTGCTGTGGCAGTGCATTTTTCTCGGATACTAAGTGGCATCATGTAGTTGTACATTCCTTGGCATGGCTTTGCATGCCACTGTGGTGCTTGTGCTGGTATGGAGTAGCATGGTGTGGTGGTGCTTTCTTGGTCTGGAATGACATGCTGCAGTATTGCTTTATCAGGTATGGAGTAGTTTGCTGTGGCAGTGCTTTCTCGGGTACTGAGTGGCATCATGTGGTTGTATATTCTCTGAAATGATTGCATACTGTTGTAGTGTTTTCTCTGGTATGGAGTGGTATGTTTTTCCAGTGTTTAATGGAATTCAGCTTCCTACTTTCAGTGTTAGGGAATGCCATTCTGAGATGATACTTTGTCAGAGGGAAGATGTTGAAGTGGTGGTAGCGCTATGCTCTAGTAGAGCTTTGTCTACTCTGGAGTGCCATGATGCAGTGGTGGGTTCTCTGGTGGGTGTAGGGTGGCTGCTATGATAATGATTCCTGTGATTTTCAGTAGTATGTTCTTCTTCTCCAATGGGTTGACAATGCAGCTACTGTAAGGATTGATCTGGGGTTCAGTGGCATTCTATGGCCGTGCTTTCTCTGGTAAGTAATGGCCGCCTTTGATAATGAATTCCAAAATTGATTGATGAGCTGGAGAAAGGTGACAGGTCAAAGATCCCTTGATTGATGACTGGAAGACAGGCCACGGGTCACACATCCCTTGAATGAGGGCTGGGAGACAGATAACTGATCACACATCCCTTCATTTATGACCTGCAGACAGATGGCTGATCAAACATCCCTTGATTGATGACTGGAAGACAGGTGGCTGATCAAACATCCCTTGATTGATAACTGGGAGACAGATAAATGATCACACATCCCTTGATTGATGGCTGGGAGACAGATGACTGATCACACATCACTTGAATGATGACTGGAAGACCAGTGGCTGATCATATTTCCCTTGATTGAGGACTGGAAAAAAGGTGGCTGATCATCACACATCCCTTCATTGATGACCTGGAGACAGGTGGTTGATCACACATCCCTTGATTGATGACTGAAAGTCAATGACTGATCAGGTAGGTGAGATGTTAAATCATCTCCAGATGTTAGCAAGATTGAGTGTTGTTGGCATGTGTCAGTAAGAACCCATGGTGATGGATGGTGGATGCCAGAGACGGCAAATATGCGAACGCCCTGACCCTTGAGAGACACTGTAATTGAGCACATGTTACAGAGATGCAGATGGGTAGGGTTATGCTTTGATATTACAAGGACAGAATAAGTCAGCATCAGTTTCATTTGGGGTCTTTGTACCAAAACCTGATTGTCAGGAGACAATGATGAATGAAATGGCTTAGGATATTAAATGCTTCTGAAAGACACCAAGAGGATTCTGGGCACAATGCTTTCCCAATCCATTTTGTTCCTACTGTCATGAGGAGCAGATATATCCACTGATTCCATTCAACAGAGGACAATGAGCCAGCCCTGCTTCCAATGGACTCTGCAAGGACTTAGTTTGTTCCATCCATGCTCTAATCAGCAATGGCATGGCTTTTTTCTGGTACAGAATACCATTCTTTGCCGGTGCCGCATTCAGGTGGACCATGGCGTGCCGCAGTAAACCTGCCATGCTTCTCTATGTGTTTTTTTTTAGGAGCACCATGCTGTGGCAATACTTTCTCTAAGAGGGTCACAAACCTGTAGCGAGGCTTACTCTGGTAGGAAATGCCATATTGTAACACCGTTCGCTCTGAAGTGGTGGCCATTCTGTAGCACTGCCTCCTCTGGTAAGGAATGGGATGCTGTGGAAGTGTTTTGTAGCACTTTTCCTAATCGCCTAGTACTATACTGTGCTACTGTGTTTTCTAAATGGGCTGCCATGCTGCACAAGTACTTTCTCTAGCAGGGAATCTTCCTGCCTAGACTTCCTTTGTTCACCTACACACCTGAACAATTTGGTCATTTTGTCAGCTTTGTTCTTTTATGACCACCGAAACTAAAAATCCAGTGATAACAAAACACAAACAAGCCACAATAATAAAACACACAGACAGATGTGGGACATGTGATTTGCAAAATGGTTTTATGGCTCACAGTTCATGCCAAGCATTATTCAAGTAACAAATGAGAGATCCAGAGGGTTGCACCGGCCCCTCTTAGCAAAATTCAAGTTCTGAGGAAGCCACATTTCTTCACAAGTGGCACACCCAAGTATCTACATAGAGGCCTTCCTCCCTCACAAACACTGACATGTCTACACATACTTTGGATATATATGTGCATATACAAACATACGCACATACATTATACATGCTACTCTACATACATACAGAGATTTGTATGCAATATTTTCAAAGTGGCCAACTAGCACATACCAGCCGTGATGCAGTGTCCTGAGGCCTTACAACACAGAGAAGATGGTTATTGGATGATATATACCTCCATGGACTATAGGCTATGTACAATCCAAGAACAGCTTTTTATTAGAAATAAAAAAATATACTCCTTTTTTTGGAAATAAAGACATTAAAAATATAGATATCCTTTTTCAGCAGGGAACAGTCCCCATGTCCACAAGACTCTGTGTTCCCAATGCTTCTGCACTGCACTTAATAACGATACAATAAAAATGAACATTCAACACACTTTATGGTCAATGTGAACTCCTGGCTTATCTCCATAGCTTCAAAAAATATTCTGCATAAAATGGATTTGGAAACGGAAGTATAACATAGTGGAACTCTGTCAGATCCACTTTGTTAGTGCGTATGGTGACAGATGGGAGTGAATTTTAGTTTTAGCGGAGGTGGACACCAGCAGGGCATGCGAGGTCACTGGATCCTTTGAGCTTTCAGAGTGGTGATACTCAGAATGGCATTACATGGCCTACTGGTCCGAAGGAAGTGGGAGCATTTGATTGGCGCGTCACAGTATTGTGGCCTTAGGTCGATGGTGAAACCTCAGTACCCACAAAGGTGATGCTGGCAGGTTCTCTGCGAGTCCGTGAAGAACCTTCAGCTTTCAGAAGCTCATGAAATACCAAGTGCATAGTGGTACTGTGCTTATAGGGTGTGCGTTTATGGTATGTGGCAGGATAGTGCTTCTCAAGCCTGTGGTGCATCAAAGGAGCTCCTGTAAGATTCCTGCTGAAAACACCTTTGCATTGCATATGTGTTGTCTAATATCAGCACGAAAGGAAGGAAGTATCTCAATACTTCCAATTGAAGATTATTTTTGTGGGTCCACTTATCCAGCTCATCCCTATTCGCTGAGATTGTCTTTCCTCAGGGACTGGACAGATGCTAGAATACTTGTCTCAACACCATTTGGCTTGGAGTTTTGAATAATATTTTGCCATCACAAATGTGAACTCAGCTTGGTAATGTGTAACTCCTTGAATTCCACCGTCTTGAGAAGACTCATGGGTCTTCCACCTCTTCTTGAGACTTATCATTAGTCCCATTTGCAGCGTATAGCATGTCTTGATGCTCCAAGCCTTTAGGGATTCTTGGCTGCAAGAATTCACTTTATTGTCCAGTGAACTCTAGTATTGTTTCTGCTTCCTTAAGTTGAATGTCTCCAGGAAGACCCTTGCCCCCATCCTACCTCGGTGCACCTTACAAATCATGTGCATGCTCCTCCTAACTAGTGCCATAGCTATTGCTCAAGGGCCTATGGCCTATGGATTACAGAGTGGCACATGTGGAGGACCTAGGGTTGGTATTGACCAACAAAAGTGCACCTTGCCGAGACTTGCAGCAGCTGTATTGGAGATAATCCTGAAAGTCTGGGGTGTGGGCCGGAGCCATGGTGACTTGTTCAGAGGCTTCAACCGATGACTCTCTTGATGGAGGAAGATGCCTTGTATTTAGGCCAAGATCATGGATAGCCTTCAATCGGAAGGTGCCTTCAGTGGTATCCTACGCAGGAGCATCCCTTCCTCTCATCTGTAAGGTAGGATGCTCTGTAGAAAGGCTAGGATTGGACAATGGCTTACACTGAGGTTACATTTGAGACATCCTGTGGGATTAACAAAGAAGTGTTTACCTGTAGGATGGGAACTTCCTTGAGATTCTTTGAGTGGAAGTTTGTATGAGACTTTGGCTTGCATTGTTCTGCTAAAGGTCCTAGAAGGAAAATACAATCTTTAGCACACTTGCATTCTATACAATCTCATAGTCAGCTTCCAGCTGAGACAGGACCAAGAGGCCCAAGCCAGCAGCTTCAAACCATATCCACAGGACAGGCATCTGCTAGAGGGACAAAATACCCACAATGCCTTGTGAACCTGTCTAAGTTGACAGGCTTCTTCAGAAATGTGTCTCTGTCACAAGTTCTGGATGAGTGCACATGTGTGGTTCTTCAGAGGTATTCTGTGTCATCCTCAGAGTCCTCGAGCTCGGCTCCATTTTCTATGAATGTCTGTAGCCTTAGAGTGTTGTAGTTTGGTGGCGGTGTCCGAGGCACCTGGCAGTTGGATGGCACGGGCAGGGAGAGCGCCGTGTTGAAGGTTGGTGGGTCCTCATCCTGAATGCAAACAGGATTGTCATGTCCGCTGTCGGCAGCAACAGGGTCTTGAGAGGCCGCGGCCAACTGCGCCTGCCTCCGCTCCTCCTTCTTCTGCTGCCAGCGCCTGCGCAACTTCTGCCAGCGCTGTCGTGCAAAGACCCAGAAGGAATCAACACAGAAGATCTCCACAATCTCGATGACGCACACCATGGAGCAGCTCATCCATAGGCCCAGTTGGCCTCCAAAGTTGGAAAGCAATGTTGCAATCTGGAGGAGAAAACAGAGAGATCGTGAGCCACTCTGCCAGGGTTACACTTTTAACCCATCCCCAACAGTGCTTATGAAAAGAAACTCTATGAGCTAATGGTAGCAACGATATAGTACTTAGAGCATGTGAGACACTCTGCTTGGAGAAATCCTCAGGTTGACAGGAGTTTTGAAAACTCTGTGATGAAATTGTGCTTGAGAGACATCAGACAAAGCAATTATTTGGAATGCTCTACTGTAAATCTGGATTGGAAATACTCTTGACTTAACCTGCCCTTAAAGTCCTCGGTGATTATACTGTGAAAGGCTTTTTTGTCAAACTGTGTTTGGGTGCTACACGGTAAAGCTGTGTTTGGGAATCAGGCGTCAAGGTTTGCTGAACTTGTGCTAAAGCTGTCTGAGGGATTATGCGGAGATGCTGTGTTTAAGAAACTATGTGGCATAATGGTGTTTGAGAAACCGAGGCACGTTTTGTGTTTGATGGGTCAGTGGTAAAGCACGGTGTGGAAGAAAGGGAAGTCTGGTAAACCTGTATTGGGCAATCAGGGTAAAATTGCGCTTGGAAGTCTGTGGTAAAGCTGTGTTTGGGGAACCTTGGAAAAACTGTGTTTGGGTTAAAACTGTGTAGAAATCTTTGACGCAATCTTTGGAAGGGGGGGTATGTGGTAAATACAGTTGCATTTAGATGACATGTCTGACAAAGCTGCCATTGAAAATCGTATGGAAACTGTGCTTCAGGTGCTCTCGAGTAAACCAGTGTTTGGGGAACTCGGTAGTAAAGATGTCTTTGGGGGGACGGAATGTATAATAAAGCTTTGTTTGGGTAAAGCTGTGGTAAAGCTGTGCTAGAGTTACTCTGCTGTAAGGTAACGCGGGGTGACATTCTGGGGTACAGCTGAATGCAGAAACACTGGAAGGTTTTTATGGCATTCTGCAGGGAAAGCATGTTGTAGGAGATATGCAGTAGTCTAAGTCAAATTCATATGGCACCTGACCTACCGTCACAGCTGAACAAGAGCTCAAAAATACATCGGTAAAGCAATCAGTCTCGCCTATAAAATGCAAGTTGTGAGCTCTTGCTTCAACTATGCTTGTTTGCACGAGCACAGAAAATCTCAGCTCATCAGTGCATGCTCATGCGTTGTGACATCATGCACACACACTACGGAGGCCATCTTGGAATGTGTTTTCTTTCAGTCTTTGAGTAAACAGTGTTCCAAGATGGCCGTTATGCCCTGCACGTGTGTCACAATGCATGCCCATAAACCAGTGGCGTCTTGTAATGCATATTTTGAATAAATATAATTTGAAGATAATGCAGTGACATGCGTTTGTGTCATGATGTCACAGACACATTTGCATGCCACAGTTACCATCTTGGAATGGTGTTTTCTCAAAGAAAACAAATTGCAGGATGGCCACCAGTGCATGTGTATGCATCGCAATGCACAGGCGACTAATCTGGAATTTATTTTACTATTCGAAGATGTTAGATGCACATTTTCAAACTGTAATTTAAACAAATGCATGAGCAAGATCAATAAACCTGTAGGTGAGACCTATAAGCAGAATCAGCACCTAAGAAAATAGTAAACTTACACTGTTTGCCGGGCTCTCAGAGATTGATCTCAGATTCAGATCTTTGTAAAATATTCCCACATTTGCTAGATCATATCTGCAAAACAAACAAGATATAAGTATTTGAGGTAACCAGAAAACTACTTTCTTTGAAACGTGTAAAGAGTATTTCAAACTCAAGTACCATTAATTCAGAAACTGACCTTGCAAAAATGTTATAGCCGTGCATATCTGCCAATCAAAAAGTGTGATAATGAGCGTGTGAAGTTTCCATGTGAAAATACAGGTTGAAAAAAACATAGGTTCTCATTTAGAATTTGGTGTATGGGATACTCAGTCAAAAAGTGACAGATTTCCCACCCGCTGTACTACAAGTGCCCTAGTCTATCATGAACTTGTAATACAATGGACAGAAGCCCACCAGATCTGTGACAGCGTGTTCCATCTGCCAAACTCCAAATAAGGCCCACAGATCTCAAACTCAGACACTTATCAACATGCGTGCCCCAAAAAATCATCTTCCAAATATGTATTTTTCCTAAAGTCAACCAAACTTAGTTCTCACCTATCGTAGGACTGGGTTAACCAACAATTCTGATACCATTTGTTATATATTTTAGTGTAAGTACTTTATGCCAGATATAGACGTTTCTCACCATTTCTGTATGAATATATTTATGTATGTTAGATATTTTGTCATTCTTTGTTTTGAGCCTATGTTTTTGTAGTCAGATATTCTGGTCCAAACATTTGACATGCAATTCATGTGAAAGTTAGGGAGAGAAAGATGAAGCAAGGTAGTGCAGAAAATAAAGAGAGCAAGCTGAATGAACTGCAAAAAGATACACCAAAAGGGGAAGAATGAAAAAAAGAACTGAGGTAAAAAAGGATGAGTGTGTAAAGAAGAAGAAAATAAATAGTGATGAGTGAAAAATGACGAGTGAGAGCGATATGTCAAAAAGGGGAAACTGAGAAAAGGAAGTGGGAAGTTACATTTATAAGTAATTAATTTAATGAAGTATAAATTAGTGGTTTGTGAGTAAGAATGAAAGATGTAGAAATATAAACTACAAGAGTATCAGGATGGTTGAATAAAAAGCATGTGTACATACTGCCCTATGCAGCTTCTAAGAGTCGCTTCAGGATGCTGCGCCTGTGTTTGGAACTGGCTACCTATGTACTCCCTGTGGTTTAACTGTGGGCATTGGGTAGCCTCAGCATCTATCTTCCCACCTTTTTTTAATGTAATATCACAAGTGTGTTTATCCAGTGAAGTGATTTGCTGTGTTCTTAGTCACTGAATTTCCTTTGACTGTCTTTCATGCCTACTTTATTTTCTGCTCACGTGGGCAAGGGATGATTTAGCCACCATTTTGTTTTTAGAGGCAAAAGGTTTAAAGAGCAGACTATGAGTCGGTGCTCTGCATGCCAGGACGCGAAGAACAAGAGTGCCAGACAAAAAGCAGTGACTTGCCTAATACTACTGACCCACAGCCAACCACAAGGAATGCAAGGGGCTTTGCCCGCCATCCCTCCGCACCCTGACTGTGAAGGCCCTTGTCGCAGAATCAGCTGAACCATCTGGGGTAACTGATGCCCCAAAAGTATTATTTAACAAAGGTCCAATCTGAGGAAACAGCACCCCCTATGAGGGGTTATTTATCAGACACATTTGTCATGAGAAACAGAATCAGCTAGCAAATTGCAAATCCATTGTCTGGCTAATGCTGACCACCATCCACACTAAAATCTAAATTGCAGGTTCAAGGATTTAGTTTCAACCAAGCTTTTAGCCATGTCATCGAATATGAACAATGGTGTCCTTAGACCCAAGAGGCTGCTCCAGTCACCCAGAAAGTTCTCATTTCCGGTTGCATTGAGCTGCGAAGAAGAGCTTTGCAGGCCATCCATAGAAATAGTTTCAGGGCTGGATCAATTCAACTTAAAATAAAGGAACTGGGAGAGTAGAATAGAGGTTTGATCGCAGAGACACTGAGAAAGAAAGAAAGAAAGAAAGAAAGAAAGAAAGAAAGAAAGAAAGAAAGAAAGAAAGAAAGAAAGAAAGAAAGAAAGAAAGAGTAGGGGATGTAGAAAGATGGAAGAGATGAAAGAAAGTACAATGATGGGGAACAGAGTGAGCCCTGAATGCACAGCAGTCAAACACTCATAATGATGGATTCCGGAACACAGAGACTGCATCGCTTCCAGGAAGGGACATTTATCAGACATGCAGAGATGAAGGCAGGAGGAACAAACAGTGCTTTAGTCTTTACATAACATCCATATAAGAACGTGAGCTTCTTTCATTCATCTGTATGGTAAATATACATTGCGTGCAATGTTTACGAAGCACTTGCATATTGTCACTCATGCCGTGAACCACAATGGAATAGAATTAACAAGGACAACACTATGACTACAAATCTCAGATGTATATTTTACACTTTTTGAAGCCCAGTGCTCAGATTTCTGGAATTGTGGCAAGGCCCGGAGACACTGAGGCGCGGTTCCACTCCAAGAAAGGAACTAGATACTGTCTAAGTGGAAATAAGTCATCACATCAGTGTCTGGAAGGTGAAACCCTTTGGATTAACCTGTCAGGAAGTCAAACACTTCTTTGTGTCCCTTGGATTGGTGCCAGGTGAGTGCTAAAGTTCCACCAACTCCTTCTGAAACTGTCTTCAAGGTGGCCACTGGTGGTGTGATGTTCAGACCCAGACACCGTGATGACTGGGGGTGTGATCATCAGGCTCAGACAGCGTGACGACTGGTGGTGAGATGTTCAGGCTAAGACAAAGTGGCAACTGGTGGTGAGATGTTCCGGCTCACACAACGTGACCACTGGTGGTGAGATGTTCCGGCTCAGACAACGTGGTGACTGGGGGTGTGATGCTCAGACTGAGACAGATCCGGAAGGGTATTAAATGAAGGACGCATTGGGGCCAAATGAAGAACTTGTGCACACATCAGAGGGAGATAGGAGAATGCAGCTTCAAGAATGGTGCATCGTGAACACCAATGGAAAGAAGACTCTCCAGAAGAAGGGCACATGGGAGAAGGCGAAATTTGAGGATAGGGAACTTTTCAACATGATGGAAAAGCAGTCATTTTGTAGGTGATAAGAATAAGTGGGAGTGTTTCTATGAATATACCAAAATGTTCTGGTGGCGAGTGTTAATATCTTGTCTAAAGTGGGTGAATTAATATTGTGGAAGGTCCACTATAGATCACTTCATCATGATCACTGGTGGAAACGTGCACAGACGGTGTATCCATAGGTGAACCCAACCTGGAAAATTACGCGTTTTGACCAATAGTTATGAACATCTTTTGTGATTCCAAATATGGGGTTCAGGGAAGACATCATGCACACATTTTCTCAAGATACGATGAGATGAGGACACAGCACAGGTAGAAAATGGAGGAGTGCTCAGCTTGGCGTAACACTGTATTGCAGAAACATACACCATGTCTTTGGGCATTCACATGCATGTCAAAAATACAAGAATGTACATGAAATGATGGTGTGGCTGTACCTTCTAGATTGCAGCGCAATTGGGCGGAGCGCGGAGCAAGCGCGCACACCAATAGAGTATTGAAACTATTAAGCAGACTAATTATGGAGTGCCGTCAGCACTCTGATTTGCATTTGAAAAATACAAGAATAACACAGTGGGAAGGCAGTTTGAAGAAACTTTTTATGTCGCGCACATATAACTTCAGCTGTCAGTTGGCACTCAGGGTTTTTTGGTCCACCCTCTGCTCATAATTAGATCATTTTCTTGTCTATCTCACTTCCTCCTCTTGATTAGATGGCTTTCTTACAATTTCTTGTGTTTGTCACACACTAGCAACATTTCACTTTCATTGTGTTTTAACCGGATGAATCCATTCTTTCACCTCGTTCCTTTCCCAACACCCACATTGTTTCTTAAAAAATGAGGAGTCCTCGGCATCTGCTTAACCACCAGTTTCTGGCTCTCCAAATGCCTCAGTCTGCTGTAGTAGCAGGTTCCCATATTCAAGTTGTTTTTATTATTCCAAGATAGACAAGCAATATGCGGGAAACAACCTTTACAACGCAGTCATTACATCGCACTACCTTTACATAGCAGTTATTACATCGCAACATCCTTTACATCACATGTCATTACAATGCAGCCATTACATCACATGTCACTACAATGCATGTCATTACATCGCATGTCACTAAAACGCAGGCATTACATCGCAAGTCATTACAATGCATACCATTACAAAGCATAGTACCCTTACACTATCCAATACTTACCCTACTGTTACACTCACTGGAGTCAGAATAGTAATTTTTACCCCTACACTATCCAACACTTACCCTACTGTTGCACTCACTGGAGTTAGAATAGTAATTATAACCCCTATACTATCCAACACTTACCTTAAATGCGATGTAATGGTATGCATTGTAATGGTATGCGTTGTAAAGGTATAATGCGGTGTAATGGAATGCCTTGTAAAGGTAGTTTCTGAAAATGCGATGTAATGGCATGTGATGTAAAAGAATGCATTGTAAAGGATGTTGCGATGTAAAAACTGCGTTGTAAATGCAAGCATAGTAAATGTATGCATTGTAACGTCATACATTCGCAATATGCACACGCACAATGGTCATCTTGGAATAATATTTCTTCAACTTTAAGAAAAACAGTTTTAAGATGGCCACCATACATGTTTGTGTATGCAAGGCGGTCATCTTGAAATCTCTTATGTTTTTAAGTTTTAAAAAAAATCATTAGAAGATAACTGCGGTGCATGCATGTGCAGCAGCCATCTTGTCATCTCATCAGCCATTTGTCTGCTTTGGGATGCAGAACATTCATTATGTATGGTTGTTTTACATTAAATAAAGGGACAACTGTGCAGTTAATGCACTGTGTGACTTAGTGGTCCTCAAACTGCACACTTACTCTTAGCTTACGATTCCTCAAACTGCACACTTACTCTTATCTTACAAGGGAGTTCTGCCTTCACTGATCCCCACCCCATCTCAGATGACCATAGCAAGAAGGAAAGTCCAGTGGAGACAGGTCACATGTGCCTCAGGCACAGACCAACTGCCCAGACAACAACCAGGTTGATCTCCAATGACAGTCTGTCCTACTGTGAATGAATAAAGGGTTGACTCTGGGCGAGGCCTCAAGGGATTATTCAAGTCCTCTCCTAAAATCATTCAGCTCTTTCTGGCATCTTTGCGGCATGTCACTTACAGAAATACACAGACCAGACTTACTTTGTTAAGTTTTTGTCGATCTTGTCTCCCATTTCCCAGGTTAAAACTCGAAGCATCCAATCCTGGGAGGAAACAGAATAAACATGAAGGCAATGAGAAAAAGAAGATATATTTCTAAAAATGCAGATAAAGGGGTATTAGCCATTAGGGACCTAAGATGAATAACTCAGACTTTTGGTATAGGAGAGATTGGGTGACTTGGGCCAACTGTCTCAAGAAGCTGGAATTAGTCACGTGTATTTGCGGGCAAGAGGGCCTTGAATGTGGTGGCGTGGTCACTGCTGCACAACTTTATGCCATTAATGACAATTAACCCATCATGTAAGCTGGGCAGTAAACTCTCCTTACGCAACAGAGTTCTGATCCGATCCATGTGAGACAACACATACAGCACAGTAACCTCTGTCAGTGCTTAAATTGTAAAGCATTAAGTGCAGGGGCCCATAGTATTTCATAGGAGAGCTCAACTGGAGCTGCCAAATGCTGGGGTTGATGAATACCAAGGCTACCTGATCTTGATTCCACATCATGCCTCTTTCTGCCATCACCCTACAATTCCTGTCTCTTTATCACACTCTGGAAGGCTTTTTTATCCCAGCCTTCATCATTTGTGCTGTTTCTATCTCTCTTTTCAGCCTTTATCTTGCTCTGGGTGAACATCTGACCATGAAGAAGTCGCGGTCCCCTAAAATGTGTGTCGGTTGTACCACCAGCAACCACTAACATTAATTAAGCACTCACCTATGTGGTTGCTTTTGTTTTCAGTCCTTTAAAGTTCTCTATTGACCTCCAGCCAAAGAACTGCTTTGTTTTGCCCACATAACTCACAAAGATCTCAGAGAGATAAACAATGACTAAAGTGACCTTAATGCATGAGAAATGTTCAAAGAGCCTCTAGAGTGATTTAATAGTAAGTGGACATATTTAACATTATGCAGACATATTTCACAGCAAAGTGTTTTAATTGTAGTTCTGCTTTTTATCGGATATTTCAGTGATTTTTACAGAATTCATAGTAATACAAGAGCAGAGAGAGTAATGCAAAGTCAGCGAAAGTGAGTTAACTGCAAATGTGACAGAGATGGCAAGCATAAGGATCAGTGGTGGGCGGAATGTTTCATTCTGCCTGCAGAATTGGTGGAATTTGGCAACTCTGCGCTACTCATGCATAGCGGAGTTCAGGCCAAATTCTGCCATTTGGTGCATGGTGGAATTTGTTTCCCATGAGGCCAGAGAAATGTGAGCTGGTGAGTGGGATTTAGCGTACCCTAGTCGGATTTTCTAACGCAGGCGGTCACGGGAGGTCACGAGTGGTCAGAGGGCTGCTTTTTGAGCAGATTTGCTGCCACTCGAGTAGATTTTCTACTCGAGCAGCAGTAAAGCCAACTCGATTAGCCGGCGCTCTTGAGCAATGCATGGTGCCATTTGCGCTGGTTTTTCAGCACTGCTTGCGCTATTGCCACTAATATGCAGCGCAAGCAACACAACGTGCATATTTTCGAACCATTGGCAGAACTCCGTGGCATCTTGCTGAGCTTTTATGTAACTCTGCGGAATTCTGCAGAGTTAAACTCCAAGAGTTCATCTCACCCCTAATAAGAAATAATGTGCTTTGCCCCTAGCAGACACAAGCAGTAACTGCATTCATTGTGAAACTGTAGACCGGAAATGCTCTTTTGCAAGTCCTAACAACAGACTGAAAAATCGTTTAAACTATATTTTTGCTATGAACGTTTTGACCATCATTAAGTTCTTAATATCAGCCACATAAATGTCCCTCATACTTTAGAACTGGGGTCAGTGATTATTATAATTGATTACATGCATGTTGGCATTCTTGCAGGGAAATTGTTCTGTTAAATCCATTATTTGTAAAGCACGAACCGTTACCCGAAGGCATCCCGGTGCTGGGGGCCGTTGGTAAGATTAAGCAAGCTATTGCCCAGTCACATGGTGCTGGGCTGACCTGCTGCCGGTGATCGAACCGTGAGCCCCAGATTCCAGCGTCAGTCGCCCTGGCCGCGGCGCCACACCTCTTCCCTGTTAGGTCGAGGTTTGGTAGCCTGTGTTTTGGAATCTATGTTTTTTCAAAAGATGTTTTAGAACTTTGTGTTTTTACTCACTATCAGCGGTGGCTCTTCCACTATGGTGGAGGAGCATCGCACCCCCCCTTCACAGAAAATGTGAGGAAAGGAAAAATAAAACAACACTCATTTTATTTTTCCTTTCCCGTCGAGGCTTGGGGGAGGGGCCTGATGGTGACAGACACTGAGGGGAGTGGTACTGCACTCCCATCACTGTGCATGATGGTTTGGCCAGCCATCTCAGGTCGCAGATGAGCACGACGGGGACGGCTGCGGGTAAGTTTTAAAATGTTTACATTTTTGTATCCCCCTGCGGCCCCTAGTGCCCCTTACCCCGCCTCTCCTGTCCACCCGCCCCCACCACCCCGCTCATCCAGCATCTTAGCTGCTCCTGCTCGCTACCAGTAATTTTCCATTGATGGGTGCAAGCTGTCGCCATGGCGCTAGACAGTGGATTTGAAATCTTTTAACAGACATGTCATGTACAAGTGAGTGCTCATATGTGAAGCAACAAACTTTCCAATAATTTAGCCACATGTGGCAATATCTATATAGGTCAACACTTGCTTAATAAGTAGGGTCTACAGAAGGGGTAATTTTAATGAAAGAATAAACACAGGAATGTTTCAGAGAATCTGGACTATTGCATTGGCTCTTCAAACTAATGTTACACAGTAATACTGAGAATGACCGTGCTTTCCTTTATCCAAGTGATGTCAACCAGTGGAAGGAGATGAGGTGCACAGGGCTTTTAGAGGAGAAGAGAGGTAGGCCAGTGCTGGATATTTTGATAGTAAAATTGTTTATGAGACAGCCTGTCTTATTATTTAGGTAGAAGTGAGGGTGGATCCATGAAGGTTAAACATGATATGAGTGGCTTTTACAACAACCTTTTCATGGGAGTGGAGGATTAGTTGAAAGGACCAAGAGGCTTCGGCCACAGTCCAACTTGCTAGAGACTAGCCCTACACACTGTGGCACAGTGGAAGGGAAGGGTGCATATTTTACTGATATTAATCTGGTGGTAGTCGGTGGGAGGATGTGTCTAGGTGTTATGGGAGAGGTTGCTTTTTGCTGTCAAACTACACATTAAGGTTAAAAGAAAAGTGATGGGAGGGGGATTGAATTTGAGAGTCTGACATTATTTCAATCTTGGCAGGTAATGCATTTCCAGGCACAAGGCCATACAGGCTGAAACGGAGTGAGTGAGGTTTGTGTGGAGTGATGATGCAAATGAGTGGAAAGAGAAGAAAATTGGAGTTTCATTGCCAAGGAGACCTTGCAGGAAAAATAGATCATTTCACTGAGACAAGTAGTTGAAAGGAAGGAGAGATTAGTTTGGAGGGCAGAGCCATTCTGTATTCGCATGTGCATTACCACAGGCATAGAAGTGTGGAGAATAAGCGCACAGAACAGGACCAGTAGCTAATTGAAGAGGAGAGCCAGGACAGTATGATCCCTGCGGCACCTAACTCAGACATGGTTGCCAAGGGGTCAACACGTAAATGCTTGAGAAGCATGAGAATGGAGGAATGTTGTTTGAGTTGGTCAGTGATTGTGAATTTAAAGACTTGTGAGATAAGTTTTAGAGGAGTGAACTATGATTTTGCAAGAATGATTTATGGAAGAGATACTCTAAAGTCATGGCAATCTAAAATTGGGCAAGTAGGCAACCCAAAATGGACAGGCAGTGATCTAAGCATTAGAATCATCTAAAAGCAGGTAGGTAGAGTGAGTTGAAAGGGGACAGGTAGGCTCATCTAAAATGGATACCTCGTGTATTTTAGATGGTTGCCGTTAGAGTGACCTAAAAGCGAGTATCAAAACTGATCTAAAAGTGGGCATCTAGGTGATCTAAACCTGGGCAGCCAAAGACATCGAAAAGTGTTCAGCAAAAGTAAGTAAATGTGGGCAGCTTATAGGATCTAAAGATAGGCTGCTTAAGTGATTGAAAGATAAGCTCCTAAAGTGAGCTAAAGGTGGACTGTTAGTTGTAGCACAGATCTGGCACTTGTGTAATTGATGAAGAACAGTCACGGTGATATAATAGTGAGTTGAAAGAAATATCAGAAGAAGCGGTCATTCGTCGAATATCTAGAAAAATGATCCGCCAAAGTGATGTACAATAACAATTAAGCACCCAGCGATATAAGAGAGAGGCCAGAGTGCTGTAGAAGGGAGCAGTCTGTTAGCGGTCAGGGCACCCAGCAAATTCTAAGAACAAATAGCGAGAGGGGTATTAAAGTAGCCAGAATCATCTAACAGTGTGTGGCCAATGGCTTAAGATCGAGCAGTCAGAGTGATGAGGAGCAGCCAGAGTGATTTAAAAGCAACCTGCACTGAACGATGAGTGATCACCCAGACTGAGTCAGGAGACAACAGCAAATTCGACAAATCCATGATTTAACAGCTTCTAGGAGTGAGCTGCCTGAGCAATGTGAGAACCAAAAGGTATTCAAAACCAAGCCGTTACACTTTAGAAAATCTGATATTTACTGAAAGCCAAGAAGCCAGTGATATTAAAGCAGACAGAGTTATGTAAATGGGGAATTCAACACCTGCCAGTGCTGTAGAACCAAGACACAAGAGTGATATGAGACAAAAGTTATCTAAAGTCAAGAGAATACAGCGGTATGAGAGCAGCGGGTTATCTAGATGTGAAGAGGATAGAGTGATGTGAGAGCAGTGAGTTATCAGAAGCAAAGAAGAAATTATGGTATGAGACAGCAAGTTATCTAAAGTCAAAAACCTGGGTGGGAGCACTGTGTTATCTAAAGCCAATAAATTAATGTGGTATGAGAGAAGCAAGCTATCTAAAGCAAAGAATATAGGCAAGTCCAGAGTGGCAATACCAGAAGGGTGGGGCAAGTGATTTTGTTATGGGGGCTGCATTTACAGCAGGCCACCCACCCATCCATCACTTATTTCCAGACTCCCTCAGGTATTTTGCCACAGCGTCATTGCTGGCCAGAGAAGCTCCACTGAAACCAAACTGAGTATCATTGACCCTCTTTCATTTCCATGTCATCGTCGTCGAGGAGATATAAGACAGGCAACGGCGCTCTTTGCTGAGTCACCCGGTCACACATGGCACAACCGGTAGCAGAGCACCAGTCTGACTTGTTCAGGAGTAGCCCAAAGTCCACCAGGACAGGTAGGAGTGTTCTTCTAAGATGCGAGGTCCCACCAGCTTCTGATAAATTGATGGTTGCTCCCCATCGACTGGGCATCTGCCTCATGGAGGAGGGAGGGGAAGTACACCCTAAACATGACTTAGTTTTACTTTTCATCCAAGTACAATTTCCTATAACTACTTCTATTTCCCCTCTGTTTCAGTGGTGGCCCAGATAGGGTGGTGTTAGAGCAGTAAGTTATATAAAGCCAAGAAGATAAGATGACATAACAGCAAGTTTTCTAAAGCGAGGAATATATAGTGATTTAAGACTGGCTAGTTATCTGAAGCCAAGAAGATGGAGTGCTGTGAGCGCAGCAAGTTGTCTAAAGCCAAGTAGTCATAGAATGATATAAGAGGAAGCATTGATTGAAAACCCAAAAGGCATCCTATTAGAGCAGTTACCTAAAGCTGAGCAATGACACAATGTTTGACTGCTCTAAGATTGAGTGGTTTAAGTCCAAGCTCCTTACCTCTGAAGTGATTGAGGGCCACTGTGCCGTGCTTCTTGTGAATGTCCACTCCCGATTGCTGCAGAGAAAAGAAAGAGCACTGCATTTTAGAGGAAAGCAATTGAGTCATGGTGGCATGTGATGTGAGAGATCCATGGTGGCATTTGATGTGAGAGATCCATGGTGTCATGTGATGTGAGAGACACATGGTGTCATGTGATATGAGTGATCCATGGTGACACGTGATGTGAGAGATCCATGGTGGCATGTGATGTGAGTGATCTATGGTGGCATGTGATGTGAGTGATCTATGGTGGCATGTGAAGTGAGAGATCCATGGTGGCATCTGTTGTGAGAGACCCATGGTTGCATGTGATGCGTGAGATCCATGGTGGCATATGATGCGAGAGACCTATGGTGGCATCTGGTGCGAGAGATCCATGGTGGCATGTGATGTGAGAGATCCATGGTGGCATCTGATGCGAGAGATCCATGCTGGCATGTGATGTGAGGGATACATGGTGGCATGTGATGTGAGAGATCTATGGTGGCATCTGATGGGAGGGCTCCATGGTGGCATGTGATGTGACAGATCTATGGTGGCATGTGATGCAAGAGATCCATGGTGGCATCTGATGGGAGGGATCCATGGTGGCATGTGATGTGAGTGGTCCATGATGGCATGTGATGCGAGAGACCCATGTTGGCGTATGATGCGAGAGATCCATGGTGGCATCTGATGGGAGGGATCCATGGTGGCATGTGATGTGAGAGATCCATGGTGGCATGTGAGGTGAGAGACCCATGGTGGCATGTGATGCAAGAGATCCATGGTGGCATGTGAGGTGAGAGACCCATGGTGGCATGTGAGGTGAGAGACCCATGGTGGCATGTGAGATGAGAGACCCATGGTGGCATGTGATGTGAGAGACCCATGGTGGCATGTGATGTGAGAGAACCATGGTGGCATGTGATGTGAGAGATCCATGGTGGCATGTGATGTGAGAGATCCATGGTGGCACGTGATGTGGCAGATCCATGGTGGCATGTAATGTGAGAGACCCATGGTGGCATGTGATGTGAGAGATCCATGGTGGCATGTGATGTGAGAGATCACCCTTTGCCCTCTCTTACCTGCAGCTCTCTCTACACTTCTTATGACATCCCATGTCCTCAGCCACGAAGTCGGTATAGAGCTTCAAGTAGCAGTACACTGCATGAGGGAGAGAGGACATGTCTTAGGAATGAGGCAAGCTCAAAGGTGCATTGTAGCCCTCGCACATAGGGAGTAAGCAGACAATAGTGGAAGTGTGGGCATGGTGAACAGTGCAGTGTGTAGCAACTATACTTGATTGTTTATATACTGGCAGAATGTACACAACATAAGTCACAATACAGCATCCTACCCATGAACTAGAGCATTCTGCAAATTAAATACATCATCTGCCAGGCGAGAGATGAGGCCACACAAAGAGGAATGCAAGGAATAACTTACTCCAGTTTGGATAAATATTGTAGTTACAGAACTCTGCCCCTGGGGGTAGAGGCTGGCTGTAGTGGGCACATCCACACACATCCACCATGGCCTCCTGGAAGCAGGAATGAATGCAAATCTGCAAGTAAATGAGTAAAAAAAACAGTGATAATCAGTGCACTGGAACAATTTTCAGAGTGGGGGTGGCTACTTCACTGAAGTCATAGAGATTGCGAAAAATCGAAGCATCATAAATAGAATAAATGTAGCAAATGAGCCACGCCCATTTAGGAGGAGAGTAGCAAAGGGTGCAGTATATAGCCGGTGGTGCATTTCGGGACATGCTGTAGCAAACATATTATGAAGACATATTATGGTAGGACACTCTCATTTCCAGACGTATTGTCCATTAAAATGGCCTTTAAAGTTGCAAAGACATGCAGTGTTACTGATAAGATAAAACTATGTTGTGTACCAATGATAATGTATAGAAATTGGGTTTGAGTGAATAAGCATCATGTGCTCATCTCCAAGTACGGTGTCTTGGTTTGTTATGATCCTATTAAAATCATTGTTTACTTCACACTTCAGAATTACAAAAAAGTGTGCTCCGTATGTTGTTTCCTAACTGCTGATCTATTTTGAAATATTTGTACAATTCATTTACAGATATTTAAATTTTGTTGTGTTAAAAAATTGACACCCTGCAGCCTTTACTCCCTGTACCCCAGCAAGATTGTCACATAGTCCTCCCACTGTGCAGTCAGAGAAATAGAAGTAAAGACCAATGTTTAAAATGTTAGCAAGAATGTATGCAAAGACACATCCTGACATGTGCCTCGGTCTCTGAACGCACAGACAATATGACAAAATAAAAGTAAAACTTTAAGACATCTGTATTGCTTATTCACGGTCTGAATTTCAGCATGGTTATTTTAGGGGTGCTCCAGCACCCCAAAACACTTAATTCCAGAGTCTATGTTGATAATTGGATGAAAGTTAATTAAAAATAGAATTGACAGATATGAACTACACACATGAGGCACACCAAAAGGACCCATGATAGGTAAGAGACAGGAACTACAAGTAACCCAGACTTCCTGAGAGTGTTAACCTTTACAAAAGAAGACAAGGGGTGGCTACAAAAACAGGTGAAAGAGGCTCAGAGAAACCTTAAAAGGGTCAATACATTATGATTTTGAACTGTGAATGTTGGGGGAATTCCAGACATTGCATGGTCACATGTAAATATTGTATAGGTTCTCTCATTAATTTAGGGTACAAGGATTGAGTTGACGCAAAAGGTGTTAGCGGAACTGGATTTGCTTCTAGTGGAGCTGCTCATACAAGGAAAAATATCAGAATTAAACTGATGACCCTGAAAAAACAGTGGGCATGGTGGACTGGAGATTTCTATTATGTGGCGTCCCAGTTAAAGCATGCTGTGCATTGGCTGACAGACGATGACCACTGGGGAAAAGGGCTGCTGCATGGAATGCATGGAGAGCATGCATTAGATAGTTTATTGATGTCTGGCAGAGCGGTCCCCACTTCTCCTCTTCGTCAGAAGGCTGGTTTGTGATGTTTGGGACAAATCGATTAAAAGATTCATGAGACACATTCTCCGTTTGCACCAGCAATGCGGATATGGAGCATTTATCCCTTTGAGAAAATTGATCGCAGAATGTCGATGGAACGCTGGAGGCAAGGGTGGCTGTCAGACATGTGCAGACTTGTACCCCAATTTTTTAGTTTTAGTGACGCAAAAGAGATTTTCAACATATGGACCAGTCATTTCCTTCAATATTCGGAAAGAGTGCGTACGGCTGGAGTGATATGGCCCACTTTTCCGAATGCCCAAACGTCAACTTGAACCATGATCTAATTACGTGCCTTGTCGAATTGTAGAAAGTTGATTATGATCCTATGAAAAGCTCTTCATGCTGACACACCGCTGCCGAGAGTGAGAGCACAGTTCAAATGGCAGGAAATCAAGTCCGAGCCCATTACAGGGGCGGACTGGGACGAACTGTGTATTGGAGTGAGGCGAGTATCTGGTAAGGCTCACTTTAAACTTATTCAACATATCTACATCTACATGACTTACCTGACCCTTGCCATGCTTAGTAGGATCTACCTGGTGTATTCCTCCAGATGTCAGAACTTTTAGGAGGAGGGGGCAAACTTCATACACCTTAATTAGAAATGTAGAGAGGTGAGGGGTTTGTTCAGATATACTGGCTATGCTCATACAGAGCCCAGGCTGAGTGGTATAGCCTACGATTCGACACTGCCTTCTGCCCAAGGAGAAAAGGAGGAAGAAAATATCAATCACTCGGGGTGGTCCTCATGACGAGGAGAATAGCTATCTGCTGGCTTAGTGTTCGGCTGGCAAAAATTGGGGAATGGACACAGGATGTGGTATAATGGATTGCAGCTGAGGACTTGTTGAACAAACATACTTGACAGGAAGGACAATTAGTACAGGACCATATGTCATAGGCTGAGACGATCAGACTGCGCAATCACCCTCCAAATAGCAGATCACCGTGACCCCTAGCCATTCACTTTTATGAGGCTAGTGATTAGTGATGGTGGTGGATTGATATGGTATGAACTCTGAGAGGAGTGTGTTGCGACAAACAGTTGCAGGGGATGGGGTCAAAAGTATGGACAATATGTTGATTCTGATTGGAGGAGATGGCTGAAGATGGCGCTGAATTGTATCTGGTTTCTGTTACAGCTGATGGTTTAGCAACAAATATAAGCAATAAATATAAGCAACAGAGTGCAGTGGCAATCCCCATAGTGGACACTGTTTGCACACATATCCTGGGAGGTATTATGGTGATTAACATGGATATAAAGCAGTACTGGGGGTGAGTAAGGTGTGCTAGCATTTAAACTGTTGATGTTCTTTAGAGAATTGCTGTACAGTGATTGCGCCCGTATTGGGCATGTTGTGCTGGTCTATTATCATTGAGCAAATGTGGAAAAATGGACGGACATGTGTTCTGAAAACAAATTTATTAAGGTTATCTTGCTAAGAAGAAACTGAGCAGTAAGTGTGTGTCAAACTATGTGACTGCACCGCCCGGATTATGAGAGCATGGAGCTGGAGATTTTTGTCTAAAGAGAAAATATCTGAGGGCGGTAAGACTATTGTCATCTTGTGACTGGAGACTTTCCACTTAAGATAATCATGTCTGGTGGAGCTGAGGCTGTCAAACAATTATTCCAAAGTTCTAAAGAAGACCGCTTCTGCAGGTGATGAGACCACGAGCACATTGTCATTTGGGAGATACTTCTCAAATTGACTGATTCTGGGAAAAGAAATTCCCCGGGCACAATGTGCCTTAGTTATTCTGTGTGAGGTGATCGGTATGAGGCACCTAGTGGGAAATACTCTTCCTAATTACTGCCACTGGGGGTGATGAGGCCACGGAGAGCAAGCGAGTCAAAGGCTTCTGCTTGCACGGGTTTGTTACCCTTGGACAGAGACCTTGACCACAGTCTGACTTAGAAATTCCTCCTTGAGATGACCATGCTGGGGCATGGTAAGGTCAAGCACAGAGACTTTACAATTACTGTTCCTTGAGCAGACCAGAATTGGAAGTCCAGCCCCAGAATAGCTAGCCAGATGGCTCGATGAAATAAGCATTTGCTGCTGACATCTTTGTATGACATGCAGGTCATGAGTTCCAACCGCAGCAAGTCGACTCATCCTTTAGCCTTCTGAGGCTGGTACCATTTGCTGACAGTAACACCTTTCATTATTACAGAGCTTAGAAACATCTATGTTATGTGTTTTATTAAAAAATATATAATATTAACATGTCTGGATGATCAAAAAAATGGCTCAAACTTCCCTCACACAACTTCATAGATAAACCAAATCAAACAGATAAGTCTTCACAGTGGTCCCATTGCTCAATGATAAGTTCATTGAAGGAAACCATTGGTCAGAGGCTACAGGTTTTGTACATGGTGAAGGGCATAGAAGTAGACACCGACTGACCATTGCTTGCATCTCCATCTTACCTTAAATCAACAGAATCATTTACCTGGTAGGAGTAGTTCTTGTTGTAGATGTTGTTCACCGGGATGTCAGACCCGTCAAGCGTGCAGTCGCTATAGGGGCTACTCAGCTTGGAGGATTCCGTCTAAGACAAAGAAAGAGAAGCAAACAGTGGCTCTTAAAATGTCTTCTTAGACGCAATGAATCTCAATTCTGCTTACCATTGGCATTTCTGCACGCTACGTGTCAGAGAGGACTAAGGCGACCATAAGGTGACATGTTAATGCCAAGCCAAATTAAAGAAGCAAGGACTGGGAGATTCTTTGATGACTCCTTTTCTGTTGGCAAGCAATGCTCTCTCAGGAACTACAGCTTGCCGAATTATGTTGTTTTGGAACAGGATTTTATGATGACTGCAGATTAAGGACCCTATTTGGAGTTGTGCGGAGTGAAATTCCCTTGTGGACTCGCTCCACACATTTATGAGATGGTTGCTTTCCCTAAACTTGAATCTCCCACACATGGGTGCACTGGACCCTTTTTACCAGGTGGAATATTGGACTGATATATTCACTTTAGGGAATGGGCTGAAGAGCAGTCTGGCCGCTGGCCAACCCTGTAGCAAAACATGGTGGGAGTGCGTATTGCTCCCATCTGCCGCAAGACATCTTCACTTTCCCTCTCTGGCCCCCCTCAAACCTTATGGAAAACATGCCTGCCCCACACAGGACTCTTTTAGGTCTTAAATACCTACTCATAGCAGTAGGCAAACTCAAATGGATAAGGAGTTATTCTTGGTAATTCTGGGTACCACACAGTTATTTCACATGCTATGGAGTTTAACTCATGCAGAGATCCAAGTGTTATTGGAAATTCTGGCCTCATAGAACCCGCACATACAATTACTGGGGCCTATATATGTATTGTGCCTTTTAGTCAGTTTCAGTTTGGGAAAACTGATTTTAGGGAAAAGGGAGGACATATCAATCAATCTAAATATTGCACCATAAAGGGAAACATCTATTACCACGTGGGCATTGCATCTCAATGCCTTTCCATCGCGGGTAATACAACGCAAGTCGTTACAACGACTTGTGCTGGATGGCGCTCTAACCTTAGGAATAGTATGATTTACTATTCCAACACCTTCCCTACTGTACGTAGACTGGTGTCGTAATAGTAAATCATACTATTCCGAAGTACAGCACCCTCCAGTGCAAGTTGTTGTACCGCTTTGCATTGTAAAAACTACGATGTAATGTTCCGCGATCATTTTAATCGCGTTGTAATGTCACATATTACACTATAAATATATATATATATATATGACCACATTTTAATCCATTTGCACATTCTGTGTGCTAACTTTATCCAGCAAAAGAAATATTTGGGAAAGTTGAATTAATCACATATAAATTGGCTGTCAATGCCAAAAGAAGCCATATGGCAAGCCAGCCTGGAACTCAACCCATATCGCCAAAAATTAGACACATTTAAAGAAATAAACCTAGATGTGTTTTCAGAGTTTTTGTTGAGCTAGCGGCCAGCCTTTAGTTTACTGTAACTAGTCATATCACATTTGTGATAACATATTGGTGCAACTTAGAAACATTTGAAGTATCCTATTGCAAAAAGTGGAAGATGTAAATTCTGGCTGGCCAGTCAGGGAAGCCCACATAATCCCAATGTTGGTAAACAGCCTTCAGGGAGACCATGATCCCAGAATACATCTGTGTATGAGGTAAAGCACAACAGGAAGAAATGAACTGTATTTTACTCCCACCATTTGGTGCAGCAAGGGATAATCGATAGAAATCACTAGCATCGTTCCCGCTTGAGACATGTGCCGATCCTGTCAATCAAGGACTAAATTTCAGGGTTAGAGAGATTTGGTTGTGTGTTGGGCTAATATTTGTGAAAGCTGGTGCAGTCCTTAAAAAATAATCCCCACCTCCCCACCCGGCATAACACTTGAAAGTGCCCCCGGGCCTGGCAATTGCTTGCCCATGTAGCTACCAATGAAGATATTCAAGACTCTACAAATGCAGTTTTCTAGCTGTGTATTGATTTTACAGCCCTCTTTGGAGAGGAGTCACTCACCAACTGGAGCCCAATGGAAGTTTCCATGGCAGTTTCAATGTCGGTCCCAACATCTTCCACAAATGGGTGTTCACTTTGGTCGTGAACCAGGATTTTGGCTCCAGCGGATACTGATAGAAAGGGGTTGTAGTCTGCCTCGTCAATGTAGAGGATGACCTGTAAGCCTAAAACAGTGCAAGAGAAAACAGAACAGAGTTAAAATCTATTGGTGGGGACATAACTTTGTTAACAATAGGTCCGGCTTTTCACTCAATTTAAGTCCGGCTAGAGGTAGAAAAAAGCACTAAGGGTCTGTTTTAGATGTTGGCGGATGGGATACTCCATCACGCACGTGACAGATGTTCCATACGCTGTAATACAAGTGCCGTAGGATATCATGCACTTTTAATACGGCAGACGGGATATCCGTCACATTTGTGATGGAGTAACCCATCCGCCAAGATCTAAATCAGACCCTAAGGCTCTCTGGAACAGATATGAGCACCTGCGTTGGCTTCCAGCCACCTTTGGATTCCAACCCAGCGGATCTCGATGGAAACAGAATGGTGGTGATGTTTCTTACTTTGGGTTTAGGAGATATTTTACAGCAATTATGCTTTCTTATTGCAAAATGCCTTCTTTAAGTTGGTGAGAAGTGATGTTTCCAGGATTTCTTCCAGCTATCTGTGAATAGTTGGCCTTCTCCTGCCGGATGACTCAAAAACATGCCATGCACTCATGTTTTAGTTCACTAATGTATCAATACCCTTCTCCAGAGGGGTACGGGATGCGATGCTCACATTTATGCAAAATGACAGGACCCTTTACACCGTGATACTCTTAGGAAGTTATCAAACAGTTATAAGGAGCTCCAGACTATACCATTTTGCACCGGGAGCAGCCTGGGTGTCATGTGCTTGCTGTGAGCAAAGAAAATGGGCCCCAGTCAGTATTACAATAAAGATATAATTGGTGTGCAATGGGCCAATCACACCCCAGGACCTTGGTTTCACTGCATCTACTGCACTAATGATGCTGCACCCTGTTTGTGAGTCTCCAGGTTCACCATTCTACCTGCCATTGACAGGAAATATCAGTCCCTCTCCCTCATCTCTTTCCTCCCTTTCATGTCTTCCTTTCTATGCCCTTCCTCTTGTTTTCCTCCTTCTCTCCTGTCTCTCACTCGCTCTCTTCTTTCCTGATATCCTTGTTCTGTCCCCATTTGTCTCCTCTTCCCTTGTCCCTTTTGATTGTTCTTGCCTCCTTTCTCATACTGTCTGATCCCTAACTCCTCTCATTCTGTACTTTCCTCTCCTACTCTCCTACGGTCAATTTATCCTACTTACCAGAGACCAAGCTCGAGGTGATCATTGCTGCATGTGGGAGATTTTTTTAGAGAGTGCCTTGTACACTATAGTTTTTAAAGAAAGAGTTAGTTTGAAGTTTATTTATTTGCATAAGTTAATTAAAACCATTACATTAAAATAAAATAACATTTAAAAAGAAACCATTGTTTGTGAAGCTTAAAAGTTCTGATAAGGTGCAAGACATTATACATTATAGAAATCTTGGCATTGATTTAGACACCAGGTGTTTGGAGAGGTTGTTTAGCAGCATGTTCCCCTTACTACTCCACTACTGAGTGGAGATGGGCTCGCTCACTCGGGCGCAGGTGCTGGTAGTCTTGCGCTCGATAGCCAGGTGAGTACAACACAGTGGGAAGAGAGCATCTACCCACACTGTGATGTGGTGAGGGCTCTACTTGTATGATTGGTTTTGTAGGGATACGATAGACTCTGGTAAGGAGAAGGAGTTTGAGGTAGAGGGGAAGCGAGCACTTGTTGCAGCATAGATAGTAAAAGTATAGGTTCTTCTCTATGTTTTGTTAGTGTGTGATGACACAGGAGCTCTACATGGAGGATGAAAAGAAGGACGTGGATCAGGGGTTTGGAAGGACAGAGCAAGACGGTGTACAAAGATCTTGTTCATGGTCGAAACCATAGTGACGTTTCAGTATTTTTCCAGGTCTGCAGGGTGGAAACACAGGCTCTGGGGAGGACAGAAACAGGCAGCAGGCTTCTGGGGAAGCATAGTGGTCGATGTGAAGGTAAGGTTCGATTCACAATAGAGACAAAAAAGTGAAAGCAGGATAAAAAAAAGGACATTTTAGCATATGATACAGAGTTAAAGATCCCCAACATGGTGTCATCTTGAGCGAAATTTAATGGTTATAGGAAGGAGCCCTCACCGTAGCTGCTGCCGCCGGTAGACGTACTCATTATGTTCCCATCTTCACCGCTGTTGAAGGTGTAACAATTTCCATATTGTGGGTGATGGAAAAGCTTAAAGTTTCTGTAAGAAAATAAAAGGAGGCAGTTCATTGAATGCCCGTGTCATGGTCAAGGCGTATCGTTGCCCGCTGTCCCCCGACACCATGATTGCAGCCCCCCGCCCCTGAGGATGCGCGCCCCACCACCATCCAATGGGCTTCCTTCTGCCATCTCTGGAGAGGCAAGAGCTTCTCTCTTGCTGTTCTCTGGGACTGATAGCTCCCCCCGCTCATCCCATGAGATTGTGAGTGTTCTCCATACCACCCAAAGGCCTGGTGGGCTGTCTCCCTGCCCAAGTGGCTTGTAGTAAGAGTCCATGTGTGTCTTCTGCACTGGGAAGTAATCAGAGTAGGGTTCTATCTATGAGCTGATGGAACAAGGATCAAGAAGTAGCGTTCCCGGCGTCTCACCTGGAATTGCTGCAGGACATCCCATTGAAGAAGCAGGTAACAATTAATTCGTCCGCGGTGTAGCCCATCTCAATCTTTTTCTCCATTGGAACCTGTGCCATCAAGTTTGTGTAGTGGAGATAGTACCACTGCTGGATGGCATTCACACCCGAGCTGAAGGTGTAGGTGGTACAGTCTGAAGCATTGAACTGATTACACTAATTTAGGGAACAAAAAAAAATCAACCTCAGTAATACATCCCATCTTTGCTCTTTCCGAAAGACTAAATTGTGTGAGATTCTGTTATCCTAAAGGGAAAATGTTCTATATACCAGATCAATGCCTGGATGCCGAGCCATCAAGTACTTGAGCTGAAAGGCTGTGTATCCCTGGAGGAATCACTTGAAGTAAATAATAGAACATGTGACTGCTCTGTGTCCATGTACTGAACCATCAAAGCCCACCCAGGTCAAATCACAAAGAGCTGTATATACCTGGACACGTCCTAAAAGAAGTCATAATGGAAAAAGTGCATTTATCAGTCTTCCAGACACATTACTCAATGAGCCCTGGGAGAAAATCTCTGTATCTGTGTGCCAATGGCCATTACACAATGGCTAATTGACAAACAGTGCCTGATTCCGGTGTTGGTGAATAATTAGTGGTAAATGGTCCTGCTGAGGAACAGCTATACATGGCTAGAATGGCATTTAGACAGAATATCGGAAACAGAAATATTGCGAACCAAAATATTGTGTCAAGAATATTGAGCGCACCAATATCGTGAAGGGAAGTTTCCATAGGCAAGCAAAGTTTACTATATTTAACTCCATCTTCAAGGTACATAGATATAGAGCTAATAATAGTAAATCTATACTCACTAATTTGCACTTATCTTCTCAATATTTTGGTCCTCGATATTGCTGACACAATATTATGTCCACGCAATATTTCTGTTTCCGATATTCTGTCAGTGATCCGGCTAAAACTTTGAGAGTTCCAGAAAAGCACTTACCTGTTGATTCAACCTGAAGACCCAGAGTGCCCCTCTGGGAGGAACCTGAAAACTGCATTCGGCAAGAGTATCGCACTAAGCTTCACACAATGATTTGTGGATCCATCCGCTAAAGTCTGGGGATCTCACCGAGGGGATAAGGCACATCGTAAGGATAGTCCATTGCAGTCTTGAGCTATAGCAACTTTGAGAACATGCAAGTTCCTAATTTATTTGTCTGTGGAAGCTTTTCTTGCCTTGTGGCATTTGTGCAGGCAGTGTTGGTGGCAGTATTGTGATTAAAATCTTGTTGAAATAGGTGTTTGAATTGGATGGTAGTGATTGAGTTTTGAAGGGGCAATATTGTGAGTGATGTTGCAATAGATCTGAAACACCCCAGCAGTTCTCATCAAACAAGGCGACATTCCAGAACGTCTGTTGTTGGTGATTGCCAGGGATGCAGGAGTGGTTAAAGAGAACTGCTTTTTAATTATGGCCAAGCGCCAGGTGGCCCTTCATTGGAGGGCGATCCCACCGCCGACAGCTAAGATTTGGATCACCAGTGTAACACACTGTAAGACACAACTGGAGACATACTGGGAATTGATGCCGGTGAGGTCCCGCCCCCGTGACATCTGGGAGCCGTTTGTAAACTGGCTAAACACAGTCATCATAGACGACCTTTAACGTGACTCAAGGGGAATGATAGCTCATAGCCGCCTAGAGCCGTGAACTAACCGCCCTCCACCACTGTCCACACCTCATATTAGAAGACCTATGAATGCCATTGCACAACCTGGTAATATACTGCTGAGGTGTATAACTGCTATGTGTCTGCATACGGATCTTGCTGCTGTCCTACCACTGTCCTGGTGGAACTGAGTAATGTATTGGTGATTGTTTTGTCTGTTTGTGACTTACGTTTTTACAAATGCCCAAAAAAAGGCAACCACTTTTTCCTTCACACTGGATTGCCTTTTGAAGGGAAGGCCCACATGTGTCGCACAGGAAGTGCTGTGGGATTTTAAAGGTAGCCTTTGGAGAGGTGGGTGGTGCTAGTATATCTCAGCGCACTATACCACAAGATTCCTCTGGTTGTGTTTGAAGGAGTGGGTGCCAATGATTGTGTTGAGATTGCTAGTTTTCAGGATGATAGCTGTGTTTGGCGAACCCTTGTAGTGAGAGAGTTGTAGAATGGGATGGTTGTGTTTGAAAGGGAGGATGGCATTGTAGTATTGGGCTGTAGAATATTGTGGTGTGTGTGTTTGAATGGGCTGGCTATAGTTCTGTTACAAGTATTGCTTTGGGCAATGGATAGGGTTATGTCACCCAAGGGCATTCTTGCTGAGTAGATGACTGTCTTGTTAATTCCTATGCACTCACCAGTTGGAACCCAACAGTTTTCTTGGGTACTGGCTCGGGCTCGGGCACAGCTGCGCGCTCCCCATCAACCATACGGGACTTCATTCTACGCTTCCTTCCACTTGGAATGTCTGACACAAGAATCTCGTCCCCCTTTATTTCTTCAATTCTCACTAATTGAATTTTCTGGAGCAATCCTTCAGGGTCATAATCATTCCCACTGTCATGCAAGGCATCAGTGTCACGTCGCTGGCGGATGATATGATCTGTATATCCATATAAATCCTTCAAGTTCGCGATGGTTTTCTCTTCCAGATTGGTCAAGTATGGTTTCACTTCACTGTACCTACAGAATCAAATCACAGGTCATCACTTATGGGTGCAGAGGCAACATGCAGCACAAAGAGGCAAAACATATGCTCTCAAAGGTTAAAAATCAGAGGTGTGCAATAATTATAGCTGTCTGACTCCAGGGGCATGCAATAACTACAGCACTGGGAAGACTGAACCATCTGATAACTACAGCAACACTCACAATACAGACGAATTCTTGTTCTAAAACATTCAGAATACAGACGACTGTGTATCTCTGGTACTCAAACTATAGAGGTATGCAATAAATGTAGCACTCCATGCCTGTGGTGATAGTATTTTAATTAGTTTTCTGTGGATAAAATTGTGGTTGGCAGTTGGCTGAGAAACTCGGTTTGTGGGTGAAAAAGCAAGTTTTGCAAGTGCATGAAAGCATTGTTTAGTGGTTTAAAGTGGGCCTTACCAGCATTTTTTAAAAGGAACCGGAAAGTGTGTATTGGGCCAGTCGTAAAAAAGGAGATTTTGAGCTGAAGCGGTACCCCAGTACCCCTCAACACATATCTGTTTCAGCCCTAGCGATTGTGCCTGGTTTTAGGGTCACACAAGCAGGCCTCCACCCTCACACTGCACAGCCCTTTAAGTTTGGGGAAGAGACCCCAAGGTAGCAACCTCCATTTGGAGTCCACCCAGCTACTCTAAGTCTTGCGCAGCCCAGACAGAAAGTCCAGAGTGAAAGATGGTAAGAGCAGATAGCTTCTGCTGAACAATTTCGCTTTAAATGAGTTGTTTTTGTGAGCATGCAACTGTTTAACTTGCTTTTCTTTTTCCACATACTTTATTAAAGTTACTAAAGGGCAAATTCGACCTTCCAAACATGAAATTAAGTAAATAGGACACATGAACTGAATACAATCCCTAGCTTAAGTGTGTGGAGAATGCCGTAATCTGCTTTCTGTGGACAAAATTGGGCTTGGCTGTGGGATTAGCAACTCGTTTTAGGGTTGAAAAAGCTTGTTTTTCGAAGTGCATGAATAATTGGGCCTGGCTGCAGAGCACACCTCCCTCCCACCTCACACAGCCCTTTAAGTTTCAGGTAATGTGATTTATAATCCAAGGGTTTTTATAGACTTCTGCATCTGGTTTCCAATTCACCCCTTGAGCTAGGCTTATCACTGGTCTTAAGGTTTGGCTGCTGATTGGTTTCTAGGGTTCTTAGTGGACCTAGGGCGTGGCTACTGATAGCTTGTTAGAGATAGGGTTCTGATTGGTTGCTAGGGTTCTTGGTGGACCTAGGAATTAGTGCTTGGTCACTGATTGCTTGCTTGGGATAGGGTTTTTGATTGGTTGATTGGGCTAAAGTTCTTATTGGCTATAGGATACAGGGTTACAGTTATGATTTTTTAGGGTTAGCGTTCCCATTGGCCCAAGGTCACCTGGTTACTAGATCTATTTAACCCTAGGGCTCAGGGTGCCCAGGTAAAGGACTGCAGGTTAAGGGCGTTGCCTGCTTGGGCCTGGAAAAGGCCCAGGGCCAGAAACTCTCCATCTCCACCATAAGAGTTGTAAGTAGGCAACCACTCACATCTTTATCAACTAATACTTCCTAAACTCTGCCTATACCAAATACACAGCCCTCATACACAATCTCCGAGTGACTTTAACTACTAAATAAATCTCCTCATCATTCATCTGACTTTCTCAAAAAACAAAAGCAGCTACAGCAGCAATACCACACAACCTATCGCAAACAATACAATTGAAAAACCAAAACTCGAATAAATAGCAAGCACAATGTCAGGAGGAGGCCTGGCTGTCATCCATAAAAACACTGCAAATGACAACAATTGAAAACCTCAACATGGACGGCTGTGAATCATTGGTGATAAGATGTCCCCCCACTCCAACCATAACCTACTCCTTCTTTGTAATATATACACCATCATGCAGCATATTTAACAATGTCTTACTTGTGACAGCACCAACACCCATATGGGCCACCCAAACCTTCCTAGGAGACCTCAACATATGTCTAGCCACAACCACAGCTATCACTACCAAACCCTAAGCCTTTCACCTCCAACAAAACCTTTCTGGCCCAACTGACTACGTGGGACACCTTTGGATGTTATATTTGCACCTTTAAGATAAAGCACAGTTACAGAAATCTCCCTCGTAAGCTGGGGTGACCATAACATCATTATGTTCAAGATCAATACACCTTTTAATGACAAAAATTCAAAGACACCAAAAACCAACAACAAATGCTCATATAGACAATGGAAAAAACTAGACATCCACGAAATCAAGACCCACCTTAAAAGCACCCTAATAAACATGCAGCCGAAAGACATACAAACCTTCTACAACTGGATCTCTACTGCACTGGAAAAACAGATACCAACTAAAATCACATCCAAGGTTGACCCTAAAAAGACACCACGTGGCATAAAGACAACATCAAAAGAATAAAAACACAACTCTACATTCTACAATGTAAATGGAGAAAATCATGATATGAAACAAATGCACACCACACCACTATAACAGAGCCTACAAAAGAACTATCAGAACCACAAAAGGCAACCACTAGTCCATGTGCAGAATTGAAGCAGACTGTCATTCTAAAGAACTGCATAAAATTCCAATAAAAAATACTAAAACACAAAACACCACAAATACAAGACGCCTGCGTCAAAGTCTCTAATGAATTGACCTCATACATTAAAAAGATTACCTAAGGAGAATGTGGACACAAGCACAACACATGACTTAACCACCGAGGAAACAATAACCATCCATCAGTGCACACTTTCAATACCCTGTCACAAAAAGATGTCCCTAATAGCATCATTGCAGCCAGACCGCCAGGATCACCTTCAGACCTGGCACCACCAAAAATCTTTAAAGCTATCCTTTTCTGAACCTATGCAGGGGGGGTAGCCACATGAGTACTGAACAAGTCCCTGGAAAGACTAAAAGCTCCTACATTAGACCTCTCATCAAAAAGAAAAACCTTGACCATCTGACCCACGAAACTACAGGCCCACATCAAATTAAAACAAAAATTCTTAGGAATTCTTTTTTAGAGAGCAATGTGTACTCAGCTCTCTAACTTTACATAACATTATGGCTTAATGTCAGGTCAACAATCCGGCTTCAGACCAGGCACAGAGTCAGCCCTCATGTCCATTTGGAATTAAATAAAACTCACAGTGGACAAGAGCCAAGTAGCTGCCTTGTTGCTTCTTAATTTATGAGCGGCATTTGGCACTGTCCAACACCGCTTGTACTACAAAGACTCCACGATCTCAGGACCTCATTGACGATGAATTGGCATAGGGCGGCACCTCAAGTCTTCTTGCTGTATTGCCCTACGTCAATGTGAAAAGGCAGGAATTCACCTTATTTACGAAATACAGTGCATTCCTGTCCTTCCCCCCTGTGCTGGCACACAATTGGCTGCCTAGTGCTAATGCAGACACCCTTGCACCATGCTGCAAGGATGCCTGTGTTGCATGCAGGACTGTTTTTGTGCAGCAAGGATCACCTCAATCCCTCTAATAATAGCTAAAATAAGAAGGAGAACAAGAACCACACAGGAGCAGTGTCACAGCACACTTTCGAGAGAGATGCTTCTTACTTGTAGGGGTTGAGGTTGCAAATGGTCACCGCAGGAAAGTCCAGCTTCTGGAAGTTGACGGTGATGGAGACCGTGACGCTGTAGAAAGACATGATCAGCAGTGCACACTGCCAGAAGATCAGGCCCACGGACACCACGGTCAGCAGGATCCAGATGAGGCGCCGCAGACGCCCCTTGGACACCACAATGCGGCGGCACCCGTGGGTGTTGGTGGTCAGGCAGTACCACTGCATCAGCTCGTACAGCGTGGGTGCCTGCGGGCCCGTCACGGGCAGGGTCTTCCTCAGCTTCTCTTTGAGCTTCTTCTTGTGCTCCGGCATGGTGGAGGCCGCTGTGGAGAAGAGGAGCAGAAAAGAAACTCAGCTCGTGGGCTCAACGTGGACAGATACAGGTAACACATGTGAGAATCAGCTGCCCTCAGAGACACATTCAATCAGTTTATGGGAACAGAAGAGAAACTGAGGCCGTGGCCTACACGCGGAAAGACACAGCCAATACAAGCAGCTGCCTTCAGCACACAATCGTTTCATAGAAATAGAAGAGAAACTGAGATCTGGCCTTAATGTGGAGGGATACTGCTAACATATGCACAAGAGACAGCTGCCATCATTGACGCATCCAATCAACTCATGGGAACAGCATAGAAGCTGAGTTTGTGGTCTATATGTAGTGCGTCACTTCCAACACATACATGAGAAGTACCGGCCTTCAGATACACATATGTAGTTAAACACTTCTAACATATATATGAGAAGTAGCTGACTTCAGAGACCCAAATGTAGTGAGACACTTCAAACACATACATAAGAAATAGCTGCCTTCAGAAACACATCCAAGAATTTCATAGAAACAGAAGAGGAACTGGGCTTATGACCTACATGTAGCACTAAAGTGCCAGCACACACATGATAAGCAGCTGCCTTCAGTGACACATCCAGTCAGTTCATAGAATGTTTGAAGAGGGACAAGTGCAAGAAAAGGCAGATAGTCTGTCAATGGCATTACTACTTCACAATCACAGCTGTGGTAAAGGTGACATCACGTAACCTTTGACCTCTGACTGATGAACAGGAAATTACATCAATCAACATTTGATTCTCCTCCCCTTTGGCAGTCACTGCATGTTTTAACAATTTTAAGTGCACACTTGAAATTACAGCATATTCTTAAGCAGACTTTGGTGAAAAATTTGACAGGAAAAGTGAAAATGTAATTAATTAGTAGACAAAATGTATTAGAAATAAAATAACATTGTCAAAGTTTTATACTAGTGCTAACATTCATTACAAGACTTCACTCAGTTAAGCATTAGTGAGCAATGTTAAGTATAAACAAACATTGGCAAAGCTAATGGGTCTGCCTTATAACTAAAATGCAAGGCTGGTCTATCAGCTTTGGTAGAGCTTGTATGTTGTTGACATGAGCTCTGGCAGGAGGAAGGTGGCAGCTGACTGTAGCAGGAAGGGCAGTACTGGGAAGATGAACCAGAGACAACAGGGAGGGAGGCTGGTGCTCCTGATGGATTCAGGAGGCTGCAGGAGGGAGGGAGGTGGAGAAGGAGGGAAGGAGTGTGCAGTGGTCTGTAGAAGGGATGGCTTTGGTGGGGATGTAGGGTGTCAGGGAAGGAGGGACTGCAGAGGTGAGTGATGCAGAAGCAACACGAACTGCGCAAGGGATGTAACTGTATGAAGGAGTGTGGCTGCAGGGGAGACCGTGGGGGAGCTGAGATGTGATGGAAGCTGGAGGAAAGAAGGCTTCAGGAGACATGGAATGTGCTTGTTTTAAAAGGGAGCAGTGTGTATCTAGATAAAGGAGACATGCTGATGGGTTCAAGAGACTGCAATTGAGAGGAAGGGAAGGGGGTAAGTGGATATGCAGGTCTGAAGAGGAAGCAGGGTTGGAGAAGGAAGGAGACTGCTGCAGAAGCTTCTGGAGGCAGGGTGATGATACACGTAGGATGCAGAAGAGGAGCAGCAGCAAAGATGGCTGTTTCGGCAGGGACAGGATTACAGAAGAGAGGCAAACAGACACAAGTTACCCGTGAACCAGACACATACAGCCCTGTCCAGTTTTTTTCTTTGAATTCTGGGACTTGTATTCTTATTGATCCCATTACAAAAACAGGACAATCTCCAAACAAAAAAGCCTGGACTGGACCAGCACATCACACATGGACCTGGGAAACCTGTCAGCAATGCAAATAATGCAGTGTAGTGAACATGCAAGGTACAGGATGTAAGAGGTCCATGCAGGTCCTCGGTGTGCGACTGCACAAATGACAATAGTGGGGTGCTCTGGAACCCACGTATGGTACCCCTGAAAATGCCCATCAATGGCTCTGTGGTAGGCAGAGTGGTATTAAGGTGTATGCAGAGTGGCCTCAGTGATGCAGTGCCAGCAGGATGTAGGCCACATCCTAGGTACTCTGTAGTAACATACAGACCATTGCAATGCATCACGGCCGTCATCATAACTGAGCCGGTAATCTCACCCCTGCTAAAACAGAGGTTTGCACCTGGTTGAGATTACAATTTGTGCACAAATTCACACAGATCCAGGAGTAATTCGCTGCCCAAATATTAGCAGGTAAAATCTGGCACCATTTTTGTCATGAAATCCTGTAATATTCTGCTGCTCAGAATGGGGGGAAACTGGGGGCATTAATATCAGTGTTTGGTGCACCCAGAGGAACTTCATTATTAAAGAGAGTGAGCCAGGAGTGACCTGTGTTGCAAAGAGTCCCTCGGTCTATCTATACAATGAACGAGATCCATGTCTCAACAAGCAGTCTACCAGGGCTTCAGATATTGGAACTACTGTTGCCAGAGGAGAAAACGAAAGTCACATCCCCACTTAAGTGGGAAGCCAAAGTCGGCCTGAAAGCTGCAACTGCCACAGAAACATCATTGCGAATATACTCAGCCGAGATGCTGCAACCGCTATGCCTGATCACCTGTCTGCAGCTGGCCATGAGGACTGACACAGCCATGGATTGGTGCGACTGCCAAGGGAGTTTACTCCGTAAACCCTGGACCGAACAAGGCTGGCACCGCAGCTCTCATGAAGAAAGGACCAGCGCAGTAAGTGTTTGAGCAGATCCTGCAGAAAATGTGCATATTAAGCTGCAACACAACCAACAGCAGGTAATGGTGGGGCTTAGCCTGCATACTAGCATAGAGAATGACACAAGTGGCAAGACTGCTGTACCACTTAAGACTTTTTTGTACCACTTAAGACTTTTGAACCAAGGGTTGAAAAAAGACAGTGAACGAGTGGCTACACTAAAGAGTGATATTGCTTAAAATCATCTGCACATAGACATAATCCTTGCATATTCCATATAGCACTGGGAACTAATGAGACAGGCACTCGACCGCAGAGGGGAGGAGAGTGGTGTTACCGAGAAGGCAGGATGCAGAACTTCACTGGTAGATGCCACTGATCACAGTCCTGTATTATGCTCTTATCGTGTCCAGGGAGTACCTGGCCTGGCAGTTCGGTCTGGACTGTTCCCATGGGGCACAGGGTCAAGACTGATTTGCATATGGCTGGGTCCAAACTGGGGTGGCGTAGTGGACAAAAGAACAATGGATTTAATCCAGATATTTTGACTGGGGGAGAATGTTTGCATTGTCAGCATTCCGTCCATCATTTGTTTGCTGTAACACTTATCGTGTCGTGTTGTGCAGCATTTAGTTTTGCTATGTGATTAAAGTACTTTCTTTATCCATAATTAATAAGCCCAGGGCTTCTCTCCCTTATTATGTCTGCTGGTTGACTTTTGGGCTCTGGCTTCCTGGAGCCTGTAGCTGTACAACACAGCTGGGTTGGAGAAAACAAAGTGCGCATGTCTGTTTGGCCGGCCTACGACGGCCGGGCCAAACTGACATGAGCACTTTTAAGTGCACACCACGCCTCCTTATTGTGATGCTCCGTCACGGTGGCCCACCCCCGCCCTAACCTCGGCTTGCAATGGTAGGATTAGGAAAGGAAAAAAAGGTGATAATAAAATTGGTTTTATAATCATTTTATTTTTCAGTGGGGCGACGCTCCTCCACCATAACAGAGGAGCCGCCCCAGTACATCCTTAAACAGACAGGCATGTCAACGCTTGGATTAACATTCCCACCTCCATGTTAGGAATGGCAATCTACATCTGAGCCCATTGAACAGTGGTGGGCATGGTTTGTAATGTTATAAACGTACATTCTACATAGTTCTTGCAGTGTCCAGATGCTCGTATTACCCCACTTACTGGCACACATTTCATCCACTTTGAAAGAATAAAAGGATGAGCTGGCCTGCCGAGGACAGCAACACGCCAGCTGCAGTTTCAGTGCTACAGGTGCATGAAACCACCGAGCAAGCTTCCATTGTTGATAGTGGGGTGTTTGTGTCATTGCTGTCAGTGATCTGCAGGGGCACATCCTTCTGCCCCCTTTGCCCCTCCAACTGGGTTTCGTAACACAGAAAGTGAATTTGCCTTTTCTGTCTGCACTTCTTCACATTCTTCTGTTTCTTTCTTGCCTGTGTCCATAGAAGGGGAGGGGCCTGGTCTGACAACTTGAAGAAAATAAAAATATATCACTCCATGCCAACCTCCCACCCGAAAGAAGAACAGAACCACCATCTGGTTGTCTCCAGTTACTCCCAGCCCCAAAAAGTTAAGTGCCAGCAAATAAGAGAGTCGAGCGCATGACGTCAGACAGAGGTGGGAGGGATCCCCGAATTGGAGTAAGATGACTGCTCTTTACCCTATTTCAGGCACTGTTCCCAATTGGGCGTGCCAGAGCAGGGAGAGGAGGCGACATGGCTTGCCCTCAAAAGCCTGCTTGGACAGAAATTCGAGAGCAGCTCCATTCCTTACCGGGGAGGTGGCTGTGACATGCTTGGAACTGACTGAACGACAGACTACGTAGCAGGGTCGGACTGTGACAGAAAATAGGTCCGGGCACCAAAATGGTCAATCAGATGGCTTAAAAAAGCGGCCCACATTTGCAAATCAACAGAGTTTTGAATTTGTAAAGACAGATGTATCTGTATTTTGCAAGGAATAGGATAATTGCATGTATTTGTTCATGGTAATCTGAACGAAACCAACAGTAAAAAAAAGTCCAGAAGACCATAACAAGCTTTGGCAAAGCCAATAGGTCTCGCCAGTGCAAGAGCTACTGGCTTTGCCAATGTGCTTTAGCCATTTTGCACAGCAGTACGGCTGTTGTTCAGCATGGCTTAAGGTTAGTGGTGTAGAGGAGAGTGGCGTGGAGTGTCACAGAGTGGAATGGCGAGAGTAGACTAGAGTGGAGGGAAATAGAGTGTCATGTATTGGAGTGTCGAAGAGTGGAATGGCGAAGAGTGGAATCGAGTGTTGTAGAGTGGAGGGGCAGAGAGTGTTGTGTATTGGAGTGGCATAGAGAGTAGTCGTGTACAGTGGTATACTGTGGAGTGGCGTAGAGTAGAGTGGACTGGTGTAGAGTGCATTGGCATAGAGTGTTGCAGATTATAGTGGCATAGAATGCAATGGAGTAGAGTGCAGTGGCGTAGAATTAAGCTGCGTACAATGCAGCATCGTAGAATGCAGTGGCACAGATTAGAGTGTTGCATAGTAAAGTGCAGTGGTGCAGAGTAGAGTGGCATAGAGTGCAATGGTGCGGAGTAGAGGAGAGTGTCATAGAGTGCAGTGCAGTAGAGTGGTACAGAGTATAGTGCTGTATAGTGTAGTGGCGTAGAGTGGAGTGCTACATAGTGCAGTGGCATAGAGTGGAGTGATGCAGAAGAAGAGTTGCATAGAGTGCAGTGGTCTGGAGTGCATTGGCGTAGAATGCAGTAGTAGAAAGCAGAGTGACATAGAGTTCAGTGGCATAGAGTGCAGTGTTGCAGAGTAGAGTGTTGTAGAGTGCAGTGGTGTAGAGTGCTTTGACATAAAGCGCAGTACATACAGTAGAGTGGTGTTGCAGAGTGGTGTAGAGTGAAGTGGTGTAGATTGGAGTTGTGCAGAGTAAAGTGGAGTGGCTTAGACTGGAGTGGTGCACAGTGCAGTGGCGAAGAGTGCAGTGGTGCAGAGTAGAGTGCAGTGGCATAGAGAGCAGTGGTGCAGAGTAGAGTGGAGTGGCTTAGACTGGAGTGGTGCACAGTGCAATGGCGAAGAGTGCAGTGGTGTAGAGCAGAGAGGCGTAGAGTGAAGTGGCGTAAATAATTATTTATTTACATTGGCTGGTTCCTCCGTGCGATGATTCGTCCTATAACCGGCTTGTGCAGGCTCGCCTCGGGATTGCACGCCAGCCACCCACAGGTGTGTACTCTAATCTATGCGGACAGCATGCCATGTAATGTTGGGAGGTAGCTTTCGTAGAGGTAATTGTTTCTTGGCATAATTGTTAAAAAGCTACTTTTGTGGTAATTGATTCCAAGCCTCTGTGGTATGCGAGCACCTGGAGAGGTGCAGCTCATCATTAGGAAGCTCAACCACCACCTACCGCTTCCCTCGCCTCGGACAAATAAAACAGCGGTGCTTTGTTTACACGTCGCCAATGAGAGTGGGACGCGGCCCTAGTTTGAGGAAGTCCTAACTTTTTGGAGAACAGTAAGTTTACGATGAAGAGGTGCACGCCTACGACTTCCATGAAATTTATCCTTTTTTTTAAATTCACAAACCTCATAAACCTGGGTAAGAAATTCCAGGACTTTCATAGATTTATGTGGTGGTGCCATACCTTCACTGGAGAATTGCCCACCAGTGGAACATCTGTGGTTACGGTGCAACTTAACTATTTTCTTTTTTTCTCTCTTCAATTGACAATTGTTTTCCATGTGGGGAAAAAATCCTTCCCCCAGCGAACGAACCCCTGAAACTATGTGAGCGTTATGATTTTTCAGTCTGTGAAGGTGCTCCAACTGGATCTGAAAAACATGGGGAATGTTGGCGAACAGCCACAAAGATATGGCTTTGTGGCTTTCCACCAGGTTTCACGTGTCCACTCTACTCCCGTCTTGGGGGAACACTTGTGAGTCCACCCAACCCTACACTTAAACCAGCAGAAATCCCACAGATGTACACTCAGTGGCTGTAAGTCCCATGGGCAGCGACCCAGATCTGCAGGTCCTGGTTCCCTGGTTCAGGATGTGTTAGTTGTGGTCGGGGTGATCCTTGTCATGCTCCTGAGCAAAAGTGCCAACTGTTTAGTTAAGGTGGACTTGAGTGCTTCGGGTATGGTGCTGTAGTTGCATTTATACACACTTCATACCCCTGATGAGGTGTGGGAGTAATTGGTTGGACGGGTAGCACGCTACTCCTCGGTAGGCTTTGGGGTAAGAAGTGTGTGCTTGCAATGTGGACTTTGTCAGTGGTGTTTTGACGTTGTGTGTGAGGACAAGTGTTCGGCTGCTTTCTGCGTTTTTTTGGTGCAGTGCTTTGGCATTTAGTGAAGCAAATGGGAGTGAGAAAGGGGGCCTTTGAGATTGTAAATGGTTCCTGTATAAGAAGATAAAATGTGTGGATGGAGTGTGGCAGGACGGTCCATCTCCTACCTCACCCCCAAATCATGAAATGAGCTCCCCCTCCACCTGCACAGCCCTCCCCCTCACTGGAAGACGTCAGGGAGAAGCTCAAGACATGGCTTTTTGACCAAGGCTCACAGAACCCCAGCGCCTTGAAACCCCCGGGGTGATAAGACCCACTGATTGATGGATTGGCCAATGTGTGAGTGTCGTGCCTCAGTGGCGAGCTGCTAATCTGTGTCACTGCAGATGTGGTGCTGCGGTCATGTCTGGGGAGGAGTGAATGAGAGTCGGCGATAGTTAAGCACCTGCTTGTGTCTACCATCGGTTGGGTTTTGGGTCCGCACCCTCCTGATGGTCGTATTGTCCATCCCCACCTACCGAGGAGGTGATGCTGTCTTCTTGCTGTGGTGCCAGCTTGAGGAGACCAGGCCTTCCCTTACTTCTTGGAATCCAGCCAGTCTTAAGTGTTTCTTTTCTTTGTTGCAAGAGTGTTCCCTAGTTCTACTTCCAACACAGCTAGGTAGATGCTGGTAATGCGTGACTTCTTGTAAGGAGTGATAGTCAGCTGGTGCGCCTGGGTTGAGCAGAGGACTCTCTTCTCTGACCATCTCTGATGTTTCTTGGATGAAAGCTGGGCCTTTGGCATGGAGGGCACAGTGGATAACACAGTGTGTCTTGAAAGATCAGCAGACGGCAATGGCAGGCCAGTGGGGCCCTTGAAGGGCCGGTGAGGCGTGGTGAAGCACATAGGTCTGCAGAGACTGCACTGCATCCAGCTGTGGGCGACACCATGTAGACCCATCCAGGGGACAAAGAGGGCGGATGCAGCTGTGAGAAACACTATGCTGATCGAGCTGTGGGGCACAGTGATCTGATCCTGTGGTGGGACCCACCATGCTGATTCAGTTGTGGGAGCCACTGCGCTGATCCAGCTGTGACAGACACAATGTTGTCCCAACCAGGGGACACACTATGCTGATACAGCCTAGGACACACTATGCTGCTCGAGCTGTGGGTCATACTGGGCTGGTGCTGTGGTGAGACCCACAGAGCGTATTCAGTTGTCGGAGCCACTGCGCCGATCCAGCTGTGAGAGACTCTGTCCTGATGAATGCACTGGATACACTGTGCTCATCAATGTATAGGACACAAGCACTGAAGCAGCTATGGGATGCTCTATGCCGATCCATGCAGAGCACGCTCTCTGCTGATGCAGTGAAGGGACTCACTGTGCTGGTCCGGCTGTGGATCACACTATCCTGATGCAGTGGCAAGACACATTGTGCTTATCCAGACACAGCACATGGAGTGTTGTCTCAGCTGTTTGGCTCACTGTGGTGAAGCATGCATAGGCCAGTTTACTGATCCAGCTTTGCGGCTCACTGTGTAGATCCAGATGTGGGATACACTGTACTAATCCAGCTGTGCCGGTCAATGTGTAGATCCAGCCGTGGGACACACTGTACTGATCCAGCTATGCGGCTCACTGTGCAGATCCAGCTGTGGGACACACTGTACTGATCCAGCTGTGTGACTCACTGTGTATATCCAGCTGTGGGACACACTCTAATGATCCAGCTGTGCAGCTCACTGTGTAGGTCCAGCTGGTGGACACACTGTACTGGTCCAGCTGTGCCGCTCACTGTGTGGATCCAGTTATTGGGCACATTCTACTGAACCAGCTGTGCAGCTCACTGTGTAGATCCGATTATTGGACCCACTCTACTGACCCAGCTGCGTGAATCGCTGTGTAGATCCATTTATTGAGCATGTTCTACTGATCCAGCTTTGTGGCTCACTGTGTAGATCCAGCTGTGGGATACACTGTACTAATCCAGCTGTGAGGCTCACTGTGTAGATCCAGCTGTTGGACACACTGTCCTGATCCAGCTGTCTGGCTCACTGTGCAGATCCAGTTGTGGGACACACTGTCCTGATCCAGCTGTGCGGCTCACTGCGTAGATCCAGCTGTGGGACACACTGTACTTATCCAGCTGTGCGGCTCACTGTGCAGATCCAGCTGTGCGGCTCACTGTGCAGATCCAGCTGTGCGGCTCACTGTGCAGATCCAGCTGTGGGACACACTGTCCTGATCCAGCTGTGCGGCACACAGTGTAGGTTCTGTTGTGGGAATCACGGCACTGCTCCCGCTGTGAGTCAGAGACTCGCTGAGTGAAGTCAGTCGTTGGACTCCGTGTTTTTATCCTTCCATAAAGCAGGCTGTGCCACTCAGCTGTGGGGCGCACCCATACTGTACTGATCTAGTTGTGAGACAACAACATGTTCGAATCCAGCTCTAGGACACACTGTGCAACACTGTGGTCCCATGCAAATGGCTCACTGTACCCGATCACTTGTGGGACGTTCTATATTCATTCTTCAGTAACGCATGCTGTGCTGACTGGCTGTGGGGCATTGAGCTGTGGGGATCACTGTGCAGATCTTGCTCTGATCCAATTGTGGCACACACTGCTGACACAGATGTAGGGCTCACTGCTCTGATCCAGTTGTAGGAAACACTGCTGACTCAGCAGGGGGACAGACTGCAGAACGAGCTGTGGGGATCACTGTGCAGATCTTGCTACGGGGCTCACTGCTCTGATCCAATTGTGGAACACACTGCTGACACAGATGTAGGCCTCACTGCTCTGACCCAGATGTAGGACTCACTGGTCTGATCCAGTTGTGGGGCACACTGTGCTGACCCAGATGTAGGACTCACTGCTCTGACCCAGATGTAGGCCTCACTGCTCTGACCCAGATGTAGGACTCACTGGTCTGATCCAGTTGTTGGGCACACTGTGCTGACCCAGATGTAGGACTCACTGCTCTGACCCAGATGTAGGCCTCACTGCTCTGACCCAGATGTAGGACTCACTGGTCTGATCCAGTTGTTGGGCACACTGTGCTGACCCAGATGCAGGACTCACTGCTCTGACCCAGATGTAGGCCTCACTGCTCTGACCCAGATGTAGGACTCACTGGTCTGACCCAGATGTAGGCCTCACTGCTCTGACCCAGATGTAGGCCTCACTGCTCTGACCCAGATGTAGGACTCACTGGTCTGATCCAGTTCTGGGGCACACTGTGCTGACCCAGATGTAGGATTCACTGCTCTGACCCAGATGTAGGCCTCACTGCTCTGACCCAGATGTAGGACTCACTGGTCTGATCCAGTTGTGGGGCACACTGTGCTGACCCAGATGTATGACTCACTGCTCTGACCCAGATGTAGGCCTCACTGCTCTGACCCAGATGTAGGACTCACTGGTCTGATCCAGTTGTAGGGCACACTGTGCTGACACAGATGTAGGACTCACTGGTCTGATCCAGATATAGGCCTCACTTCTCTGACCCAGATGTAGGCCTCACTGCTCTGACCCAGATGTAGGACTCACTGGTCTGATCCAGTTGTGGGGCACACTGTGCTGACCCAGATGTAGGATTCACTGCTCTGACCCAGATGTAGGCCACACTGCTCTGACCCAGATGTAGGACTCACTGGTCTGATCCAGTTGTGGGGCACACTGTGCTGACCCAGATGTAGGACTCACTGGTCTGATCCAGTTGTGGGGCACACTGTGCTGACCCAGATGTAGGACTCACTGCTCTGACCCAGATGTAGGCCTCACTGCTCTGACCCAGATGTAAGACTCACTGGTCTGATCCAGTTGTGGGGCACACTGTGCTGACCCAGATGTAGGACTCACTGGTCTGATCCAGTTGTGGGGCACACTGTGCTGACCCAGATGTAGGACTCACTGGTCTGATCCAGATGTAGGCCTCACTTCTCTGACCCAGATGTAGGCCTCACTGCTCTGACCCAGATGTAGGACTCACTGGTCTGATCCAGTTGTGGGGCACACTGTGCTGACCCAGATGTAGGACTCACGGGTCAGGATTCTCGAATCTGATGTTGGGCCTGACCCTTCCAGGGAGGCTCTTCCGGGAAGGATGCCCGACGGGAGGCTGGTGAGCTGCAGGCCATGTGCACCCGCCTCGGGGTGCCACGCCCCTGCCCTCTCCTCCCAGGATGTGCCTCGTTATTCAGCGTTGGGAGCTCCTCCTGACCTGACCCGACTCAGTGAGCTGGTGACACCCAGCGTGAACCACACTCTGGGTGCGACAAGCTCGGGGTCGAAGAGGGGAGGTGCTTTTACACCGGAAGAATGTTCTAGAATAGATGGTGACACAACAGAACCAGGGATGAAATTAGGAGTCCTCTTGTCGCCTTTCATTTTGCCCCAACAAAGTAAACTGTAGATCGGTGCTGAAATGTAAGTTGTTGTGGCCGTTTAAGTATATAATATAGTGTAATCATCCGCGGAAGGATGGAAAGCCGAGGCAGCCCTGCTGGAGTCACAACCTGTTGAAACCAACTAAACCGCTGACGTCTGCCGCTGCTGTTCCCGTTCCGCCCGCTGGGCCCACGGTTTGATGCCCTGAACTGACCTCACGCTGACCAAGAGCTTAAGGTTGCATAGGTATTTTAAGCAACTAACTCTACTGCCCACGTGTCCTCCTTCCTATTTTAGGGCCTAAAAGTGGCCATTTGGTATGTGTTCATTCCTCTTCAAATCCACGATGAACAGTAATAGTTAGGGATTGTTATAGCGCCTAAACGGTCAAAGCGGTCTCAAAGCGCTCAAAGTTTTAGTGGGGTGACCTGTCCGTATCCGGGAGCCAAAACGGCCCCCTCGGAGCTTGGTAGCATTGGTAGGCACTGACCCAGTAGGTTCAGTGTTCCATAATGTATACCAACTTATTGTCAAATCCATATTCCCACCATCCCAGGAAGATGCGGGGGTCGTTTTGGCCATTCGAGGGATAGATGCCTTCGTTCTGATGGGGTTTGGCAGGGAGCTTAGATGTATGTATATCCATGTCGGGGAGAATTACTGTAAGCAAGCATGTATGATATGACAATCACAGGGTTTTATATAGTGTACCGATGCCGACAGCACATGCACTGTGCCAATGTTGCTGGCCCAAATGGAGCAGGCTGACATTAAGCTCTCCAGCCTCAAAGAGTAACTGTGTGTTACTGATTAACTTGGACTGGCACCTATCAAACTGAGGGTGAGAGAGATCTGACCATGCCAGGGCAATTATTTTGTTTTACGTGTGCAAATTAATGCACTACAATATATGTGTAAGTTACTTCTTGTGGGGACTGAAAAGCGAAGTGAATGATTTTGCAAAGCATTGTGGTTATGCAAATGTACCATTGCTGGGTCCTGCCTACCTCGTCTTTCCTGCCTATGGGGTGCTGCGTTTCTCTCTCTCCCTATGTTCATGGGCGTGTCTCCTTACTCTGGGGCAGATTTACAAGCCCCTTGTGTGACTTTTGCGCTGCAGTTGCGTCACTGTTTTGACGCAACAGCAGCGCAAAAAATGCGGCCTATTTACAACGTGACGCATCTAGGGAGATGCGTCACGTTGTAAAGCCCTGCGTCTCATTATACCTGCATCAGGTATAGTGGGCGTTCCCACGCAGGAAGACCTCGTAAAAGTGACTCAGTGAAATCTACAAGATTTCACTGCGCCACTTTTAGGACGTCACTGCGTCAAAACCTTACGCCTGCTTCAAGCAGGCGTAAGTAGTGACGCAGTGTAGTGGGAATAGGCATCAACACGCATTGCTGGAGTTGAGTCGTGCTTGCGACACGACTCCAGCAATGCGTGACTTTTCCACCAACAGATGCGTCAGAATTTCTGACGCATCTGTCAATCCTTGTGTCATAGTGCGCCGTATTGTAAATACGGCGCATCTATGGTGTCGCAAGGGTTTCTAAGAGTGGCGTAGGGATAGTGACGCATCTGTACAGAAGCGTCACTTTCTTGTAAATCTGCCCCTCTGTATTTAGTCTTCTTTTTCCAGCACGTTGCTAGGTTCCACTTCACCCCAGTGTATGCAAGGTGGTCCAGGAGGTTAGATCCGTGCCACATTCTCTAGACATACAGATACGTGAATTTATTTTGAATATAACATCCATACATATGCTTAGTCAGCGCTTTTGCGAGAATCTGTGACACGCATTCATACCAGGCTACTACAGCGAGTAGCTCGTGAACGACTGGTAGCTCTCCAGCTACCTGTGAGTAGCTCTCGGTGTGCAGCTCGGCCTAGTAAAGTACAAGCATTTGATTGGTCAAATTAATATATGTTTATCAAAATTGGAAATTCTGTATTCGAGACGAAAACCTGTATTTTCAGAAGTCTGATGTTTGAATAAAAATAGCCCAATTTCCAAAATATGTTTAAGGGGGATATTTGAGGACTAAATCACACCGCATCACTGATGTGGAGGGATGCCACAATGACACAACATGTTTGACACTAATACTGGCGCCGTGCACGAGGCACTGAGGTGATATCACCGCTGCTTGTAAGATTGCTTTGATGGCCACTAATGCAGTCTTGTCTGATGTGGCAACACTGCAGCTCTAACAATATTAGCAGATCAAGATGGTTTTAATTTAACACCAGCAGCTCTTTACACAAAAAAGGTTGGAGACCTCAGATCTATACCCTGCCAGAACCCACACTGGTACCCCTAGAATGGAATGCCTGGACCCATGCCAGCTTTTCAGGATCTCGACATAAAGTGTATTTACATGCAATGAACCCAAAATGTAAATCCATGGCATAGTCAGTGGTTATTCTGATAATCTGGCATTGATCCAACCCTCCTGCACCAATTTTGGACACTCCAACACCAAAGGTTTATTTTAAAGGCAATTGATGGAACACCTGATTTTTTTGTCAATACTGTGTTTTCTGTATTATTAGGTACCTGTTTGTCAATAAGGGGCGGTCTTGGTAATAACTAAGGTGTGTCTTTTAATACCCGCGCCAGTGTCTTTGCCATCCCTTGACTTGGGGGGACTCATGAACAGACAGCCAAAAAGGAATTAAGGGTGGCATAGGGGCCATCCTTATAATGTCATCATTGGTCGATGGGTGTTTAGTTTCACTTTCACTACATCTGGCATTTCTTCAAATTGAGGTCCACGTGCGTACAGTGCTCCGATGCCCGAGGGCTCAGTGCTATAATTACCCTTACTAAATTAAGCATAGAAAGCCCAGTCGAGGCGTGGTTGCTACAGTAGTATGCAGACGCGCTGCCTGGCAGTGCCAAGGCCCTACTGATTAAAGGCGAGCCTTGAAAAGCGAAAAAAGACTTTCATTAGAGTTAATCCGCTGTAATCCACCTTGGTATTAAGAGATTAAAACCAGGCTGGCGAAATGGAGCGCGGCCTCGTGCCAGGCTCCTGGGCAGCGTGTGCCAGCCTCTTCCAGTCGGGTACCAGGGGCATGGGTGTCAATTAGTAGTAGCTGTTACCCTTGGGTACCCCTGGCTGGCACTGCCCTTGTGCTCTTTGTTCTCAGCAGTCATGGAGACAGCAGCAGGCACAGAAAGGGCAGACGGCTGCCGATTGAAGAGGCAGACATCCCGCCCACCCCCTCTCTGCACTTTGGTGAACAGACTCCATATATTAGGAAGATAGTTCACCCCAGGGTCAAGCCAGACAGAAACTATAAAGTGCTTTTCCGGAAAGGCGACATTTTTTTGCATGTATTTGAAATTAATATGACCGCCATTTAAAGCAAAACACGTTTAATCCATGTTACAATGCCTCGGCCGGGTGTGCTCACCGCAAAGCAGTACCGTAATTGTGGGGGTATTTACAAGCCCTTATTTGTGGCATCTGATCAGTGTTTAGTTGATATGGGGAGGCATGTGTGAAAGTAAAATGAATTAAATCTTGTGAGATCTGTGCAGTGTCATGTGTATGGATGGGTGACACACAGGTCTCTGTTTTTTGTGAATTATTAACTGTTTATTTTTTATAGTTTTTACCGAGTGCATCCGTCTTTGGGGTTCCAAGTGCTGCGGGGTATCACTTTAAGATCTTGCTACAATACATTTCTTAGAGTTTGGAGTGGTACTGGAAGTGCATTTTTGGATTCTATGTAGGACAGAAGTTTGCCACCCAATAAAAGTGTTTATTGAGGGAAAGCGTTTATTCCTACTACAAAGACATGTGTTTAATCCCGCAATAAGGCTTGTATATACTACCAGAATAAGGACATACATTTATTCCTACAATAAAGACATGTATTTATTCCTGCGATAAGGCTAGTGTATTTTCCCAGAATAAGGATAAACATTTACTCCCACAATAAATCGTGTATTTTCGTGCACAATAAAGATGTGTATTTTTTCCCACAATAAAAGTGTGACTTTATTGCCACAATGAAGACTGGTATATACTCACACAATAAGGACAAATATTTACTCCCACAATAACAAGTGTATTTACTCCCACAATGATGTATATGTTCCCCAATAATATTGCCCTATCACCTGGGCAGTTCTTGAATCAACCAGTGAACCAAAACAAAACTCCCTCCATGCATTTAATTAACCTTTAAAAGGACTGTTTATCTTTGTGGATTGCTTCATTTGTGAGGCATGTTATGTTTTTCTTTTGTCTAGAAAACACTTCATAGCTTGCAGCCCAATACCCGGCCTCCGTGGCCTCTCGGCTGGGCCACCGGAATTATGCAACCAGGAATAAGCCAAATATGTGGTTTGATTATCTAAATTATATGGAAAGTTGTTGGTCTTTTAGCATTTTAATCAGAGGCAATTGGTGAGTCATGTTCTTCTGTGGCATTGTTTCCCAACTAGAACCACAGTTTTACATACTTAGTGACGTAAAAGAAATTCCAATGTTTTAAAAAGATCATTGGTTTATTTTAGGTTTTAAACTGTTTCATTTTTCTTGAAAAGAGGCACACATCTTGTGGAGAAGTGTGGCTCAATGATTAGAGTGGCAGACCCTGATGCAGAGGTCTAGCCCAGGACCAGGGTTCAATTCCCTGCCTCGGCGGGTCTTGGGCTCAAAAATTCCACGGACCTGATAATTCTCGCCTCGATGCCTATTCCAATCATGGAGTCCCACTCTGGGCAATAGCTTGCTTAATCTCCACAACGGCCCCCACAACGCTAAGGATGCCTGGCCTCCACCTTGGGGGTGCCCAGGAGTGGACGCCTCACAGGGAAAGCCAGGATGGGTTCCACAGCGGTATTCGTACAAGCGCCTTGAGACCCTTGTGGGTGAGTAGTGTGCTATACAAGTATCCATTTACATTTCAATTTACATCAACACCCGCATAGTAAAAAAAAAAAAATCTCGGCGTATATGATATTCAACTGATAAAAAAATAGAATGTGATAGGGCACCAATAAATAGTCTATATTGCATTGAGAGGTAGAAATGCCCATTTTGATGTTGACATTTAGAAGTTTTTTCTGTCTCTCTGGGAAATCCAGGACTTGCGCCACGGAATCCCTCCTGGAATGTCTGACAAAAAACTACTCTAATGTTAAACAAAATATTCATCGTGATCTGTTTGTGGGGTGATCATTGAATCGTTATAAATATTGCTAGGAGTCCCCCAAAACACACCCGAATAATTATGTACGGTCTTGACCTTCGAACAATGTGAACACGTTTTCTAAAATTGGCGCGTGTCCCGTGTGACCTTGAAATGAAATTACTGAGCGGGTCGTGTGTGGTAACCGTCGGTATGTCCCAACTCGTCCTCCCAGATTCTCCTGTCTGGTACCACCCCCTCGTCCACCAGACCCTCTTGCACCAGGTCCTGTTCTCCAGTGCCTCGAAGTCACGGGATTGTGTACATCCTTCTCCTGGCGCTAGTTTTACTTCCGTGGTGTACTGAGCTGCTGCTTTTCCTGGAAATTCCCAGTCAGCTTGATTTAAATCGCTTCTCCATAGCCATTTTTGTCTCTGCGTTATGTACCGTTTTGTTTGTAAAGCGCTTCGGTCAAAGCGGTGCATGAAAATGTTGTGATAAATCAATAAAACTGGGAATCGTTCGTGACAGCGGTCCCGGCCTTTAGAATCATGTTCTTTGCGCAATGGGAAGCCGTTAGGACGAGTTGCCGGGTAACAACAAGCTAATGTGTAGTAGTGTTGTACCCCCCCCCCCGCCCCCCATTGTTGTGAGGTTTGTATAGCTCCTCTTGCCATCCTGCAGCCGCTTGGCTGTCACTCTCGATGCGGGCACTACGTATACCCTGAACCACGGGTGACACCCATGGCCCGACACTGCCTTTCATCACCTCACCTTTTTAAATGACCACATTGGTATGCATATTTCGGGGGGAGAGTTCATGTAGCACGTACTGACCCAAAGGTATCAGGGCGCTTTACACGAGCACCAGTTTCGTTACAGAAGGGCACATTCATTTTTGTTAGGCACGGGGAGGTTCAGTGAGTCACAGGATATTGAGCGTCCCCGGAGTTTCGGATTGGGATCACAATTAGGCCCCGGACACTCTTAGAAAAGGGCCCACACTCTCTATTCATCGCTTTCACGGTTCACCATCTGTTTAGTCTGACTTGAATCTGGCCGGTTATTTTTTGTTATAGTTTTGTATAGTGGGAACTCGGCCCAAAGTCACTGGAGGAATGTACACGAGCACCAGTTACATTACAAAAGAAAAGATCAAGTTCGCTTTAGGGATAAAAGTGATTTGCCCAGAATCACAGGATGTTGAGCTGACGCTGGGACTCGAACCTAGTTTTCAGGTCTGCAACTCTGACCATAGCCCAATTTTATGCAACCGTCTCCTCTCCCACAACAAGTCCTAATAGACACCAGGGGTGAGGGCACAACATCTGGCCACTATGGAGGCCACTCTCTAACCCCCATCCCCCCCCCCCCCGCCCCCCTCCAGTCCATCATAGCCTCAGGGCAGGTGTCAAAAACGACATTGCTGCTGCTCAGAGGTGAAAATGGCCTGATAAAACATGAACCCGGCTCCCCAGCTTCGAGGTCGCTCGCTCTAGGCATTAGGACATCCCAAATACATGCAAATGTAAATCAAAAAATTAGCAAAACGCCCCGTCAAAGGACTTTAAGTGCCCAGTTTATATTGATGTAACAAACCCGCCCCTTCCGTTCACAGGTCCCGCTAGCGATATAGCTGAGTGGGTTAAAGATGGGATGGCGATCACGTGATCTAATCCAAGCGAGCATTAACCGACTCATTCTTCCTGATAACACCTGTGTAAGCATCCTCGTGCGCAGCCTATAGGCATCTAAACATGTCCTCGTGCACAAGTCCCTAGCGCAGAGAAACCCCGCAGCCAGGAACTGACATCTCAGGTGAAGTGGACATCCCGCTAAACGGTGCCAGGCAGCAGACTGCCCCCACCCCACCCCCACCATGGGTCTGAGGGGGCGTGTTTGTATGTGTGTGGCGGGGGACGGGGGCATTCTCGCCACGCCAACAAAAGCAACTATTATGAAGGTAAGAAGGATTAACTCGGAAAGTATTTTGACCCCGCACTCTGCTTTCATATTTGACTCCATTTCATTCCCACTGCCCCAAAAAATCGAATGAAATGCAGATCATACAACAAGGCAAAAAAATGAGTGAGCGTTCGCAACCGCCTATATTGTGTGGTGACGGGGTGGTAGGTGGTCGTTTACTAACGTTAGTCAAATAAAGTGTCTCCCCAGACATATCTAATATGTACCACAAGAAATGCAACAATAAGCAACCACTGTAAGATGATTTCGGACCGAAAGCAGCATGTATGATTGGAAAGTACTTTTATTACTTCAAATTAAATCGGACACAAAAAACTATTTTAATTTAAAAATATACAGCGCTCGTCTCCGAGGAAGATTTGTTAAAGTGGTAACAATGTCATCGATAGACCGGGACATCGGAGTCCTAATCCCGATTTCCGCACGCCATGTGTGATCCTGGGCACATACTTTTTTTTCTGTTTGCCGTGGTCCCCATACTTGTCACAGTTTGATGCGCTAAGAAGTAGTTACCTCTCCTCTCACGCCTCCAGCCACACATTTTGCGCTCACATCTTGGGGTCTCACCTGTATATGTTTAAGGTCCTGGTATAAAGGTGGCTTGTGCGCCGTCAGCAGGTGGGTGGGTGCCGGGGGCCGCAGGTGGTCTGCCGGCAGGGCTGGGGAGAGGAGTGAGGCACTGGCCCAAGCGCTGATGAGATCCGGACGTGGGGTGTGCTTTAAGGCTGTCTCCTGGAGAGGTCTCCGGCCGCTGCTGCCTCCTTTCGTCTCTCTGATGCTCTGAGAGGATAAGAGCCTGTCAAGAAGGACTCCTTCACTTGTGCGCCTTACCTCACTCGCCTCAGGCAAAATAACTAACACGCGGAGCGGAGCTCAGCCTCTATATGCAAAGAAAGCGACTCGACAGCACCACCTACCGACCAAAGCGCGGATAACAGCACCACCATCGCGCCCACTCCAGTACCACAGCGCCACCTAACGACACAGCACGCTGCCTGCCGACCCACTCCAGTACGTAAGTACCAAGTAATGACACAGCTAGGCCTAGCATCACAGCCTACCCACCAAGTCCTGCACACCAGAACCACCAGACGACCAACTAATTCCACAGTCCCACCTAGGAATACAGATCTACCTGCCGACAGTCGGACTGGCCTAAAGGGCACTCAGACAGTGCCCGGTACCTGGTCTGGTGTGTGTGCCGGTTTCTTTAGAAGTTGTGGGCCGGTTTTATGGCCGAGGGGGGCGGTTTTTTACTGTTGATTTCCCTTGTAGTACCACTTGCTTAGTTATCTGCTTCGCTTATGAGGGGCACTTTAATTTTGAAACCCGGGTCTATTTTTTTCTCCCAGTCAGACCCTGCTTGCCGACCAGCTACATTTTAACAGCAATCCATAACACCAGCAGAACATGTGGACCCACTGCAAAACTACTGCACCACGTAACAAGCCAGCTCTGGACAACACCAGCTGACCACCCTCAGTTCAAGAGCAACAGATGATGGCAAAAGCACCACCTAACAACTCACTCCAATTCCACACACCAATTACTGATCGAGCCCTACACAATACCAGCTCCAGCTGACCCACTCCAGTTTAACAGCACCACCTTCTAACCCAGCCCTGTACAATACCACCTCCTGCTGACCCACTCCGATTCCACAGCATCACCTACTGACCCAGTCCTGCACAATCCCACCACCCCTGACCCACTCCAATTCCACAGCACCACCTACTGACCCAACCCCGCACAATACTCCGCACCTCCTGACCCACTCCAATTCCACACACAACCTACTGACTCAGCCCTGCACAATACCACCTCCCGCTGACCCACTCCAATTCAACAGCACCACCTACTGACCCAGCCCCGCACAATACCACCACCTCCTGACCCACTCCAATTCCACACACAACCTACTGACCAACCCCGCACAATACCACCTCCCGCTGACCCACTCCAATTCCACACACAACCTACTGACCCAGCCCTGCACAATACCACCACCTCCTGACCCACTCCAAATCCACACACAACCTACTCACCCAACTCTGCACAATACCACCTCCAGCTGACCCATTCCAATTCCACAGCATCACCTACTGACCCAGTCCTGCACAATACCACCACCCTGACCCACTCCAATTCCACAGCACCAACTACTGACCCAGCCCCGCACAATATTCCGCACCTCCTGACCCACTCCAATTCCACACACAACCTACTGACTCAGCCCTGCACAATACCACCTCCCGCTGACCCACTCCAATTCAACAGCACCACCTACTGACCCAGCCCCGCACAATACCACCACCTCCTGACCCACTCCAATTCCACACACAACCTACTGACCAACCCCGCACAATACCACCTCCCGCTGACCCACTCCAATTCCACACACAACCTACTGACCCAGCCCTGCACAATACCACCACCTCCCGACCCACTCCAATTCCACACACAACTTACTCACCCAACTCTGCACAATACCACCTCCAGCTGACCCATTTCAATTTCACACACAACCTACTGACCCAGCCCCGCAAAATACCACCTCCAGCTGACCCACTCGAATTCCACACACAACCTACTGACCAAGCCCTACAACACACCACCACCTCCTGACCCACTCCAATTCCACAGCACCACCTACTGACCCAGCCCCCCACAATACCACCTTCTGACCCACTCCAGTTCCACACACAACCTACTGACTGAGCCCTACACAATACCACCACCTCTTGACCCACTCCAATTTCACACACAACCTACTGACCGCCCTGCAAAATATCACTTCCAGCTGACCCACTCCAATTCCACACACAACGTACTGACCCAGCCCCGTACAATACCACCTCCAGCTGACCCACTCCAATTCCACACACAACCTACTGACCCAGCCCTGCACAATACCACCACCTCCTGACCCACTCCAATTCCACACACAACTCACCCAACCCTGCACAATACCACCTTCCGCTGACGCACTCCAATTCCACAGCACCACCTACTGACCCAGCCCTGCACAATACTACCTCCCGCTGACCCATTCGAAATCCACACAAAACCTACAGCCCCACCTCAATTCCACAGTACAACCTACTCACCCAACCCTGCACAACACCACCACCTCCTGACCCACTCCAATTCCCCAGTACCACATAATCACCCACCCCTGCACAAAAGCATCTCCCGCTGACACACTCCAATTCCACACACAACCTACTGTCCCAGTCCTGTGCGATACAAACTCCCACTGACCCACTGCAATTCTACAGTACCACCTACGGACCCAGCCCTGCACAATACCACCTCCAGCTAACTCACTACAATTCACAGTACCACCTACTCAACCAACCCTGCAATATACCACCACCTCCTGACCCACTCCAATTCCACACACAACCTACTGACCCAGCTCTGCACAATACCACCTCCCTCTGACCCACTCCAATTCCACAGACAACCTACTGACCCAGTCCTGCACAATACCACCTCCCACTGACCCACTCCAATTCCACAGACCACCTACTGACCCAGCTCTGCACAATACCACCTCCCGCTGACCCACTCCAATTCCACACACAACCTACTGACCCAGTCCTGCACAATACCACCTACCACTGACCCACTTCAATTCCACACACCACCTACTGACCCAGCTCTACACAATACCACCACCTCCTGCTGTCACACTCCAATTCACAGTACCACCTACTCACCCAACCCTGCACAATACCACCACCTCCTGACCCTCTCCAATTCCACACACAACCTACTGTCCCAGTCCTGCACAATACCACCTCCCACTGACCCACGCCAATTCCACACACAACCTACAGACTCAGCCCTGCACAATACTACCTCCCACAGACCCACTCCAGTTCTACAACACCACCTACTGTCCCAGCCCCACACAATACCACCTCCCACTGACCCACTCCAATTCTACAACACCAACTACTGTCCCAGCCCCACACAATACCACCTCCCACTGACCCACTCCAATTCTACAACACCAACTACTGTCCCAGCCCCACACAATACCACCTCCCACTGACCCACTCCAATTCTACAGACAACCTACTGACCCAGCTCTGCACAATACCACCCCCCACTGACCCACTCCAATTCCACAGACAACCTACTGACCCAGTCCTGCCCAATACCACCGCCCACTGACCCACTCCAATTCCACACACCACCTACTGACCCAGCTCTGCACAATACCACCTCCCGCTGACCCACTCCAATCCCACACACAACCTACTGACCCAGTCCTGCACAATACCACTTCCCGCTGACCCACTCCAATTCCACACACAACCTACTGACCCAGTCCTGCACAATACCACCTACCACTGACCCACTTCAATTCCACACACCACCTACTGACCCAGCTCTACACAATACCACCACCTCCTGCTGTCACACTCCAATTCACAGTACCACCTACTCACCCAACCCTGCACAATATCACCACCTCCTGACCCTCTCCAATTCCACACACAACCTACTGTCCCAGTCCTGCACAATACCACCTCCCACTGACCCACTCCAATTCCACACACAACCTACAGACTCAGCCCTGCAAAATACTACCTCCCACAGACCCACTCCAGTTCTACAACACCACCTACTGTCCCAGCCCCACACAATACTACCTCCACCTGACCCACTCCAATTCTACAACACCACCTACTGTCCCAGCCCTACACAATACCACCTCCCACTGACCCACGCCAATTCTACAACACCACCTACTGTCCCAGCCCTACACAATACCACCTCCCACTGACCCACGCCAATTCTACAACACCACCTACTGTCCCAGCCCTACACAATACCACCTCCCACTGACCCACGCCAATTCTACAACAACCACCTACTGTCCCAGCCCTACACAATACCACCTCCCACTGACCCACGCCAATTCTACAACACCACCTACTGTCCAAGCCCCAAACAATACCACCTCCCACTGACCCACTCCAATTCCACAGACAACCTACTGACCCAGCTCTGCACTATACCACCTCCCACTGACCCACTCCAATTCCACACACAACCTACGGACCGAGCCCTGCACAATACCACCACCTCCTGACCCACTCCAATTCCACAGACAACCTACTCACCCATCCTTGCACAATACCACCTCCCACTGACCCACTCCACCCAATTCTAAATTAAAACGTTTCATTATAAAAGTTTGCAAGAAAAGTACTTACGCACTGGTCAGTGAACACGTGACTAAAAGATGTTAGAAAAACAGATGTGCAATGAGAATCCTCTTCAAAAGCCACTGGGGAGCGTGGGTGTGTGAGGGCCCTTCCGGTCCAAGGCATTCCTACGCATCAGGCGGGCACCTAGAGACACATTTCGGGGAGGGGGGGCTAATTCTTCCAGGCATAGGCAGAGTGGCTCTAAGGGGTGAAAACACATCAAAAGCCTCATTAACAAGTAAATTGTCTTTTGAAGGCCTGTGAAGAACTCGGTTGGGGCTGCAATTAGAGGGTCGCTATCCCGCGAAGCTGTCTCAGCCCAGGCTGACACACAGGAAGTGCTGAAGCCCTGTGAGCCCAATGGGTGTTGCTCGCCTGCTACGCATGCTGGTACTTGTATTCGCGTGTATCCTAGTCTGACATCGAGACTACAAGTACCAGAATGCAGAGGGAAATGTTGCCTTGTACTATGACTAATTCCGATACCTGCTGAACCTGCTATCTCAGCTTTCCTGAAACTTCTGTACTTTGACACTGCTTCCTCAATAGCAGTCATTTACTTGTTGAGAAATGAAAATATCAGTACTCACCTACTACAATGACAAATGAAACTAAACTACACGAGTGACGAATTGCTACAGAAAACTGTCCCTTTTTAACTCCTGGATTTTCAAATGATTAGCTGAGACAAGCGGCCACTTGCCTACAGCGACATAACGCCTCACGACGACGAGCTGCAAATACCCCCCGTTTCAGGCTCACACCCCGATGCCCAAAGAATGCAAAAACAGCCCATGTTAAGAAGCTATATTCTATGATCGCGGCAGGAATAATACAAGTCTTCCTCAATGCTGCTGGAATCTGCAAAACAACAGCTAGCTCCAAAAAGAAAAAGTGCCTTAACCACCTGAGCTACCTGGCGAGCTTTCACGAATCACCTAGAGACCAGACTCCAGCGGCACCTGTTGGCCGTAGCCATGCTCCGTGACCCTTGATATCTGCAAAGCGCCACAACCTTACACACTGATAAAATCGGTGTACATTGGAAGCGATTTTAGTTCTATTGCGCCATCTGCTGTCCTTCTTTAAGTACTGCATCAAAGATGCGCCCAACTAGCCAACCCGCATAGCATTGATACCCCTTGCGGATATGAGGACCCATGAAAACTTATAATAATAATACAATGCATGCAACACATTAAATGACAGTGACATTATTTGAGGATAAAATATAGGATGCAAGTTTATTCATTGCATGTGTTGGGTTACCATACAGCGATTCAGGTGTGGGTGGTGAGTTCATCGAACAGCTGCCACCCATCCTGAAAAAGATAGGACTGTCGTGGTGTAGAGGTGGGCAAACCAATAATTTACCAGGGACAGCCGCAGTTGCAGAGGTGGGCAAAGCAATAAATTACGAGGCAGAGGTGTACCAGAGACAAGCTGAGGGCCGGGCTGGGTTCTAAGAGCATGTGCACAAGCTGAGCTGTGAAAATGATTGGTACGTAAACTGTGCAGCAAACACCATATAAAAATATGATAATGGCTCTTCACAATTTAAAACGTGTACTTCTTTAGCATTAACCGTTTTAACTTAGTACATCAGATTTTACCACTGCATTGATATATATGTTTGTGTAAGCTTGCTACCTTTCGGTATTCACAAACTGCACTTTTTTCGTAATCTACACTTCTGTAGTAGTTTACACTTTTGTGGTAAATCCAGCACTGCACATGGCCAACCACTGATACTACAACTCCCTCCCACAGAAAATTATGACGGTATGGACTTACTTCAAAAGTGTAAGTTACTAAGAAAGTGCCAGTTATTGCAAACGTGCAGTTTGTGAATAGCACTTTGTGATAAGTTTTGTATTACTCCTCTAGTACTACAAAACATGCTACAAAATGCAGTTTGTGATTCAGGTCCATAGTTTTTAAACATGAATCTAAAAATATTCATATCCCCGCAGCATTCGCCATGCCGTTAGTCATGTGCACCTTATATGGCGTATAGTTTCTTCCACGGAGCAGCATTGTAGTCTATTTAAATCAGAGATGCTTGAAAGAACCCACCCTGAATTCATGTGTTTTAAAGTGCTCCCAAACGCATTAAGGAAAAAGAAAGCATGGTGAATAACATTTTCATTTCATATAGTCTTTATTATCGAGTAAATTCATCATAAAAGACAATACAATATATAAAAAAATCCATACAGTATAAAACAAATCTAGAAATAAGACCAGGATAAGAGTAAGTAAAACACATCACTGGGTGCCGTTAGGTCTTGTTTCTAATGATCCAAACCCAACCCAAGTATTTAGCCACAGCTATTACAACAGATTCACTAGTGTCAAATCTTAAAATACGTAGAGCCTCGAACCCCAGCCTAGTGCCCATGTTGCGACAAATGGGTTTAAGCCATTTCGCCCGAGGGGCAGCATAGGCCGAGCAAGCAAAAAATATATGACCGACGGATTCAACACAGTCTGTACACCAGCGACAGGCGTCGGACACCTCACCCTTCCAGCTTTTAGTAAACAATCTAGTAGGTAGGGATCCGACCCTAAATTGGTGGTAAAGTTTCCTGTCGCTGGACCTACTAATGATATCCCAGTAGTCTTCTAAAAGGGGAGCATTTTTCCACTCAAGGAACCTGCCGGTTAAAGACTCTGCCGAGATATAAGATAGCTGTTTCTGATATACCAGGGACCAATAAAGACCTTTAAATAATTTTTTGGGAGGAAAGGGATTGTTAACAGGGTCGGACCATAAATTTCCCAGGCCCATGGATTCCAGAAGCGATCTAACTTCCTTAAGCCAAGCTATATTACCAGAGCCTAGAATGGAACGTACATCCAGAGATAACTTGGCATAGAGGGCTAGTTCTGGGGTGGTCCACAATCTGCGCCAAAGGGCCAAAGGTTTGAACCGAGCAATATCTTCGATGGAACGACAACCAAGATCCAGTAATAATGGTTTCACTGGACTAGAGCTAGGAAGGCCCGTGAGATTCTTAAGAAATTTATTTTGCACCTTAACCAGGGGGGATAGGTCAGCAAAACCCCAGAGTTCTGCGCCATATAGAATCGCAGAGCTAATCCTGGAGTTAAAAATCTTAATTGCTGGGCCTATCCTTTTGGTCTGTGACAGTCTCTGTTCTTTTACCAGACCGCCTGAGAGCTGAGCAAATTTGAGGGATAGAATTTCAATTTGTGGCTTCCAGCTCAATTTATTTTCCAGGACAATCCCCAGATAGGTCATAATGTTGGTACGTTCAAGAATTTCATTATTCAGCATAACATGGCCTCCTACGCTTCGTCCTTTATTGAAAACCATATACTTGGTTTTAGAAACATTCACTTGGAGATCGTGATCCAAACAAAAGGATGCAAATCTATTTAAGGCCGCCTGTAACCCCCTCTGCGTCTGAGACAATAATAGGGTGTCATCAGCAAACATGAGCAGAGGGATTTTAGTACCACCCACGGAGGGGGCGTCTGTGGGGAAAGATGAAATATACTGCACAACTCTAGCTATAAATAGCAAAAAAAGAGTTGGCGCTAGGACGCACCCTTGCCTGACACACCGATTTACTTTACATTTATCAGTAACCTGCCCTTGGTTCCCCCAACGAACTTGGGCAAAGTTATCATAATGGAGCCTAATAACAATGTTCAAAAGGTCAGCAGGCATCCCCAACCCAGCTAGAACCCCCCACAATTTTGTCCTGGGTACTAGGTCAAAAGCTGACCTAAGGTCGACAAAGGCGGCGTATAACGAACCGCCGCCAAGATAAACTGTTTTCCATACAATCAATTGGAACCTAAAAACCTGGTCAATAGTGTTAATGCAGGATCTAAACCCCGCCTGCAATGATGATACAATGTCCTCTTGCTCAATCCATAACTGGATTCTTGCCAAGATCATCCTAGCAATGATTTTTTGGATTGAGTCAATTAAACTGATCGGCCGATAGTTCCCAGGGCACGAGCGATCACCCTTCTTAAAGATGGGCAATATCTCGGCCCCTTTCCACGATTCCGGCATAGCTGCCCCCTTTACGAGGGCAGTCGCCAAAAAGGCAATATATGGTACCCAAATACAGTGATTGTGTTTAAAAAGATCCGCTGGAACACAATCAATTCCCGGGGCCTTTCCACTAGACATCCTGCTTAAAGCCATTTCAACTTCCTTACTATCGAAAGAAAAATTTTGGAGGGAGGGGATATCTCTCGAAATTTGATGGAAAGTATCATCGGCCAGACTTGTGTTAGAGAACTGGAATTCAAAGTGCTCCACCCAATTCTCAGGAGGAACATGGTTGGAGGGGACCTGCGAACACGAAGAATTCCCCCACTTCACTATGTGCCAAAATTTGGTCAAATTTTTAAGTTTGCTGGCAACCAAGAGGTCATACCAATGATCATCGTCCCATTCTCATTTGGCCAAAACTTTGGCCCTACGATAGTTACCCCTGGCAATTCTAATTTTGACCATGTTTTTTGTTTTAATGGCAATTTTTAATTTGCCATAAAGATCTCGGCACAATTTGTTATACCATTGATTGCGCTTGGGAGGGCTAGGTTTCTTTACTTTACTTGGTTTGGAAAAAAGAGCCTTGAAACCTGAAAACAAGGATTCGTGTATGAGCGCAGTCTCCCTAATAACAGCATCATGATTTTGTAGAGAATGGAAAGCTTCCAGCGCACCTGTGACTTTAGTATTGATTTCAGCTAAAACCACACTGTTAGTGACAACCCTATCCCATCGCACTCTCCGTAGGTTATTAGTGAGAAAAACGTCTGCGGTCGATATCTCAGTTGGTTTGGTACTGCATCGTGATATACAGAACAAAATACTCAATACTAGGGGGTTGTGGTCGCTCTCAGGGCGATCTATAATCGCCATATCATTTAAAGTGGACCAAAACTCCACTTTGATAAGAGCATAATCGATTCTGCTGCGGTGAAGGCCGTCAGCACAGGTATCACGGCCAATCTTGTCGGAGCTGGAGTGACCATTTGCCGCCCTAAAGCCACGTCCCATACATAAACTCATCCACTGGATGGCCGATTCAGACCATTTCTTAATGGGTGGAAGATCGAGTGGGGGAATATTCCAAGTGGCATCCACTTCCGTAGTGAGTGAATCCCAGGCGGAATTCAAAGGCTCAAAACAGCAGTTTAAATCCCCCACAATAAACACGTTAATACTAGGGTTAACAGTTTCCAAGAACCCATCAAGTTGTAAAAAGGTATTAGAGCCACGACAACCCGGTTGGCCTCTATTATAGACGTTGATAATCATAATATCTGGTTCATTTTCAAGGTGCAACGAGATTATCAAGAGGTCTGGACTGTCAACAGCCAAAACAGTGGGTCTACATTTAAGCGTTTGCCTGACCCAAATACAAAGACCACCGGAGGGACGGCCCCTAGTCCCACTAATAGCCCCTTTGTGAAAGTTAATAAAGCCCAGTGAATATACCGGGTCCACTGCCCACGTTTCTTGAAAGACCAAAATGTCAAATTTATTTACCCAGGTAGACCATTCTTCTATTGTGGTTTTACTCCTTAGGCCGGCAATATTCCACGAAACCAAGGTGAAAAGCGGTAGGTGGACATTGTCAGCTAACAATTGAACCTGTTGCGAAACCTGGGGGACAATGTAATTTACTATCTTACCAGGAGCTAAACACTGGTTGTCGCCAGGGCAGGGTTCTAAGGGCATAACATTAGGGCAGACATAACAAGTCATACTAGCGTGTGGTACATTTGCTACTTTAACTAATGGGGGGCGGGTGCGATTAATACCCAGAGTATCTTCGGAATATTCCCCAGCTAATAAGGGAGGATCTAAACTACCACGGGACACATGGGAAGGAGCACATACAATATTGGGACACTTACCACCAAGGTCCAAAGGTCCCTCCACAAAACAACTACAAGATAAATTTCCCAGACAAGCAATGCTACCCAAGCTTTTGTCGAATACACTGACAAAGCCTAAGTTGGTATTATAACTAAATGCCAGTCAGTCGACACCATCCATACTGCCCAAAGGGCCAAAGTGGTTAAACAAGGGGAGATTAAAATCCGAACTAGGTGGTCCACGGTGGCCTCTATAGACCCTTTCCCATCCAGCTGGCTGGGCATAATGAACAATACTGGGGACAATGGAGTAAAAATGCCTTAGATCTAGTGTAGTTATTCCTCTAGGACTCGTTATGTTGGGATGGTGGTGTATAAGTCTCACTACTCTGGGGTCCCTCAAATTGATGATAATGCAATCACCTTCCAGGTCCTTTTGTTTAGTACCTAGCCAACTCACCCTTCGTACGAACAAAATTTCTGCACGAAGGTTAGGAGGTAAAGGCCTGTTAATATTGAGCCAATGAATAACCTTGTTCTTAAGCTCAATGTGAGACTCTGTCTTGTCATGAGAAATCCTCGGAACACCTGCCAAAATTACTGTGTATGGAAGTGACTCAGGGGGAAGATTAATACAGGGATGTTTACGAAACGGTCCATCGCTCTGGGAGACAGTTGGCACTACTGGGTTGCTAAAATACTCTTCATTGGGAACATTTGATGCCAGATTCTTCGTCCAACCAACTCCAGTTGGTTGGGAGACATCACCCTGAGCATGGTCCATTATAGGGGAAGTAACAGGTCCTTTTTGTCCGGTACAGTTCGGGAGTTTGCTAGCCAATACGGGGGGACTACGACCGTTTAAAATGGTCTTAGGTTTGGCTACAGTACTAAAAGGTTGGAGAGAACTGGGACCTGGCTGGGACGCTAAGGTTTTTTCCAAAAGAGACGAGTTAGCAACCACGATACTTTCCAGATTCCCGATATCGGTAATAAGTTGCTTAACTCTCTCGTGAATCGGTAGCAAAAGTGATTTTAGCAATTGCTCAAAGGTATCCAATAAGCCATCTGAAGATAAAATAGCACAAGGCTGACTAGAGGTAGACTTATTGAGCATAAGACTAACATGAACTGGAGAGATACTAGGGGTAGTGGAGGGTTGAGATATGTTAGGCAGAATAGTGGATTTGGACGCTTTAGACACTTTGGCACGTCTACCCTTATTAGCCCCTCCCACCCGTTTCCTTTTCCAATGGTGGGGTGACTCGTACATCCCTTGTCCAAAGTAGCGTCACATGATTTTTCTACAGGGGGCAAAGGGAGAACAGTACTACGTTTCACAATAGAGGGTCTGGAATCTAATATAGATACACTATCAGAAGTAGTGTCCAAGATACTACTAGTGGTGTCCAGCCCTGCAATCTCAATTCTTGGCACCGGGGCAGAGTCAAAATCAGAATTGTGCAACCGACTCTCAAGGGAAACAGCTGACATGATTTTGCCCAGTGAAGATCTCTTGGCCGATAGATCCAGGGACAATCTTTTCTCGGTTAAGATAATTTCGTGCTCAAGAACACGAACGGCTCTAGAGATAAAGTTATCAAGGGTCCCTGATACAGTGTCCCCTGAGCTATGTTGGGCAATCTTTCTCCCAGACCTTAAGGAGGTCATTATGTGACAAAAACGAGTACGGTATAACAGCAACAACAAAGGTGGCGACAACCCTTGAACACACAATCTATTGCTAAGTCAAACATACACTTGATAAAATCACAGAGTCGTGACAGGGCGCCACAGAGCTGAACTGTACAATCGCGGAGATGGCAAACAATAAAATATATACAACAACCCGACTCAGTAGTGAAATACCAGGGTCTCTGAAGCAATGGGTCTAGGCCAACCCGGCCTCGTCCAGCCACGAACGGTCACAAACGGTCCCGCCCTTGTCCCGGGCTTCTCCCGGCGCGCGACCGCGCGCGACCGCATAGCGGGAAGCCTTGTTAGTGATATGCGGAGATCTGCGTTGGCGGGAAGAGGGCACAGCTGAGCCTGGTCACGGGGCTGCTGGTCCTCGCAGTTCCGTCCGGAATTAACCTCCACAGGCAGTCCTCAGGGCCAAAGTTCCACTCTCACCACTGTAGTGTGAGCCTCGGTCGATGACTCCCAATCTGCACAAGAGCACAACAAACAGAGCGACCTCCAACAACTAAAGGCTCCCGCGAAGCGGGGGCCGTGAGGCCTTAAGAGCGCTCGGAGATCTGCGTTGGCGGGAAGAGGGCACAGCTGAGCCTGGTCACGGGGCTGCTGGTCCTCGCAGTCCCGTCCGGTATTAACCTCCACAGGCAGTCCTCAGGGCCAAAGTTCCACTCTCACCACTGTAGTGTGAGCCTCGGTCGATGACTCCCAATCTGCACAAGAGCACAACAAACAGAGCGACCTCCAACAACGAACGGCACATGAATAACATATTTGTCTATGATCACACAGCTTGGTCAAGCCGTGAAAATTCCTAGGTTTTCTGATTTCACATTGTGCCATTCAGCCACAGGCAGGCATCTGTTTCCCTTTCCCTGTTTTACATCAAAGGTATATTTAAAAAAAAAATTCTTAGCATATTAGTCTACAGCGTGGGTGGCAGGTAGAAGCCATATTAAACTTCAACTAACTTTAGACTGGTGGTTCCAAAGGACCTCGAGCTGAGCCAGAGGGGAGCATCTGGTTTGAAATTCCCATGGCTCTCTCACCTCTATCCTGTTGGTATTTTCAGCATCGACATGCTTAGATTCTTTACAACCGTGTGGCAGCTGGTCATAGGAGGTGGGCAGTATCCAAGCTTGTGACTTAGTGGTGACTTTACTGGGTGGTGCGGTGAGTTGTACCTTGCTGCAGTTTCCTGCTCTTATTCTTTAGAACTCATTGACTTAGAGTGGGTTGCCACCATACTCTTTACTTTTGTGTCATGTTCCTCATAAGCCAGAGTGAGAACCCGGTCAGCCTCCACAGTAGCTCAGGATTTCAATTGACCCTTGAAGGATTTAAGGAGCACCCTCATGTCATCCTAGCCTCGCTGTAATGACTTTTATTGACATGAAGAATTTGGTCTTGGCTTCAAGATGCACAAGTTGGGGGCCAATGCAGTTGTTTAAAGCTTTAGAATTGCCCTGTAACTCCACTGTGTGATGATGACTGAAAACTATGGAAGAATTCTTCTCTTTTTCATCTCACGGAAGTAGCTGAGTGGGTGGGTGGTTACCAACGGTCACCAAAGTCGCCTGCCCCGCCCCGAAAACCCCTTATAAGGCCCCATTTGGCCCTACTCAACCCCTGACGCACAGGGCAATAAAACAGAGGGGAGAGCAGTCATCTTCACCTGAGACGACCTATGTGCTCAGCTACCATCCTATCTAGTAAGTAAGCAACACTAGGATGCTGTTCCCCACTATGCTGCCTTGCGTTCAATGTGGTCAACTTAATAGCATTGTTATCCCTAGCCCTTCGAGGATGTGAGGACTATTAGACCCGTCAGCCTCAGAACAGTCTTCCCCCAAACATTTTGCCTTCCTCCTCCATTTTTTTGTGGCCTTAGAACTCTGTGTACTTTACCACTGCACTAGAGCTAAAGTGCTTGTCCTCTCTCCTCTAAAAATGGTAGAATTGGCTTATACCCAATTTACACTTTTAATTTAATTGTAAGCACCTGATAAAGTGGTACTGTGGGTACCCAGGGCCTGTAAATTAAATGCCACTAGTGGGCCTGCAGCATGTATTGTTCCACCCACTTAATTAGCCCTTTAAACATGTCCGAAGCCTGCCATTACAGCTTGTGTGTGTGTGTTTTAAACTGCCATTCGACCTGGCAAAATAAACCCTTTGCCAGGCCCAAACCTTCCTTTTTCAAAACATATGTCATGCCCTAAGGCAGGCCCTGAACAATCTAAAGGGCAGGGTGTAGTGTACTTACAAAGTTGACTACGTACTTTTAAGTTTTACATGTCCTGGTAGTGAAAATCTCTTAAATTGTTTTTCACTACTGCAAGGCCTACCTCTCCCATATGATAACATTGGTTTTCCTCATTACATTTAATAAGTGCTGCCTTTCAATTGGGAACAGGTAGAAATGTCAAGTTTGGTGTCTATGGAATTGTAATTAAAAACCCTCTTTAATAGTAAAGTTGGATTTTAAGTTACAGTTCTGAAAATGCCACTTTTAGAAAGTTGGCGTTTTTCTTGTCCCAACCATCTGGTGCCTGCAGCCAGTTCCTGGGTCACATGACTGGGTGTAGCTGGCAGTTATTCGTTGTGTATTGCTCCCAGACAGTGAGATAAAATGATGCTAGGTGCTGGCAGGATGGGCCATTCCAAGTTAAAGAGAGTGAGGAACTGTCACCTACCACACTTGCACATCACAAAAACTCTGCCTTAACACTCTCACAAAGGGGTTTGACACTAGTCTATTGTGACTCCAAGCAATCTGGGGTCATTTCAGGGAGACAGGAAATTTCAAGCACCTCCAGTGGGTGGAAATCTCAAGAGGCTTCTCCTACTTCAATATGGGCACCAAGTATAAATATTGGACCTCAGACCCCAACTCTATAGTACACATCTAGACCCGTGGAAGACTCATAAGAAGGAGTGCTGTGCTGTCTTGCTGCAGGGACTGCACCTCTGCCGCCCTGCCGCCCTCCTGCCTGAGTGAGAAGGACTGGACTTTCAACAGGAACCCAGGATCACCAGAGTGACTCCAAGGCTGGTTGGCTGGCCTCCTGATCAGAAGCCTCAGGGACAGAACAGGCTATCTCCATTTTGAACCCATCACCAGGACTCTGCCAGCTGTGAGTCTTGCCCTCCCAAGTAGTGCCACACAATATCTGAACCCTTGAAAGTGGGACTGAAGATGCTTCTACCAGCCCAACTGTGGTCCTAGCAGAACCAATGCAAAGCAACGCATCACTTACCAGAAACTCTGCATCGGAGCCGCTGCACTGCACATCATCTCACCAGACTCCACATTGGAACCTCTGCATGGCCCGCCCCGATGCAGGACTTTGCAGCGCCGCTCCCAGCTTTCCAGGACTTTGCATCACAAGCCCCTCAATGCCATCCTCAATGATGAGGCAGGACCTTGCATCTCAGCTCGTAGCTCCAAGGAAATCGGTGCTGCACAACGTATCCTCGATACTGAACTGCGCATCGCTCTGAAACCAGGATTTAAGTTACTTTTGTTCAGCGGGCCTAACTGGGTCCCTGTAGCTGGCCAGCGCTCCATCGCAGTCAGCCTGAACTTGTGACTTTGTCTAAGACCCACATGACCAGATATCCACAGTTGGCGCTTTGTGCTTTTTGGTGTTATTTTCACTTAAATCTTCAAAATTACACATCTCCAGGTCTACTGATTGGATTTGTGTCATTTTGGTCTTACATTTTACTCTGTTTTTCTAAATTGGTTAGGAATTTTTCTTGTATTGTGTTTTCACTTAATCACTGTGTGAAATGTTGCATAAACACCTTACAAATTGACTCCAAGTTAAGCCTGACTGCTTTTGTGCTAAGCTACTAAAGGTTTAAGCACAGGTTAATTAGGGGTTCGCTTGTGTTTCACCCTGACTGAGATTGTGGTTCCTGCTTGAGTAGGGTTTCACCCCCTTCAACCAATAACCCAATTTCCAACAAGGACCCTTGAAAACTTAGAGCTTGAAAAATAATATAATGCATGTGACACAATAAGTGACAGTGACACTCTTTGTGGATAATATATGACACAAGTTCATTGATTACACAGGTTGGGTTCACTTACAGGTGATTCAGGTTTCGGCGTTGAGTTCATCGAACAGCCGACACCCATTCTGATAAAAGCTAGAGGTGTCGTATTGGTGCTTCGATCACCACAGCGCTTAGATTCTTTGCAGCTCATTCACTTAAAGTGGGTTGCCACCATACTCCTTACTTTTGCATCATGCTCCTTACAAGTCAGAGCAAGACCCAGCTAGTTTCAAGAGTGGCACAGAATTTCAATTGTCCTTAAAGTATTAGGGATCGCCGTCACGTCATGACTCCCCGTGACCCGAGGCCTTCTCTTTTGGATCTACTATCTGGAAGCCCTTGTAGTTTTTAAAGCTTTAGGATCACCCTGTAACTCTGCCAAGCCATGGTGATCACCAAAGAGGCCTGGCCCCGCCAGATGACCCTTTTATAAGTGCCCCTTTGGGCTTAATCCACTCCTCCTGATGCCCAGGGCAATAAAACTAAGGGGTGAGTAGCCCTCTTCACCTATGGCAGCCCATGTGCTCAGATACTGTCATATATAGCAGGGGAGCAACACCAGGAAGCTAACCCCTGTATGTCGCCCTGTGTGCGATATGGCAAGCTGTGTTTACCCCAGCCCATGGGCTGGTTCTGCCCTCAGCTGAGCCCTCTCAGCGGGACGTACTGCCATCAACTCAGCACCTTCAAATTTTATCTTCAGCTAAGGCATAGTGGCTGCCCTAGGTTAGCACCGCATGCTCTCACTCAGCTCTGCAGTGCTGGTCCCTGCAACTCACCAGGATGAGTTGGTGCCCTCAGGTTAGCAGCATCAGCCTCAGCACTCAGCCTTGCTTTACTCACCAAAGCAGCAGATACTGCTCTTAAATCAGAATCAATCTGCAACAGTCATTTACCAGCACACACATCTATTAGGACAGGAGATCCTGCGCTCAACTCAGGAACAGCTTCTGCCCTCAGTTTATGGGCCCATGCAGCCCTCAGCTCAGAGACTGCTCTCATTTGCTCACTCAAAGGCGTCTACTCAGCAGCGTGTATTCCCACACCAAAGAGGGCATTATCTCAGAAAACAATATTTATTCACCACATCCCTTCTCCAAGTCATGAGCATCTGCTCCCTCACATCAGCACCACCACAACCCAACCACACTAAGTGTGCCCTCAACTTAGCATCTAATGCTTCAACTAAGCAGCACCTCCAGCCCTCAGCAGCTAAAGTCTGTTGCTATAGGCTAAGCAGTGGTCGGAGTGGGGGAAAAAAAGTAGGGGAAATGTGGGCGGAGGATCAGAGGGCGAGAATAACCCAAGGATTGGATCAGTGGGTGGAGCCAGAGGTGTGGCCAGAATGTGCAAACATCTCAATTTTTAGTATCTGTTTGACATTTCACTGCCCAGTTTAATCAACCAATGGATACACATGATTATTTAAGGTTATAATGCGTTATTGACATTAAAATACATTCACAAAGTGGGATATGCTTCTAACCACAGAATGTCTCAAATACGATAAAATGTGGAAGCACAAGCCATTTGTCTTCGAGCCATGGAGTTTCTGTCATCAGCACTTCTCCCTTTTTTCACAACAGCAGTTCAAACATGAATGGCAAAATATCCTAGTTTGCAAATGTTTTCTATATAATTATGGCTCTGCCATATTTGCCTCATAATGCAAGATCTGCTGCATGATCTGACCATTTAAACTAATAAATTGTTTGTAGCTCAAACGTATCAAAAGTTAATTAAAAATGTGACGTGTTGCTGTGGAGTGGATTGCTTATTGCAAAGGTTGACTGATCACCTTTCTCACTGCTGCATTTGTATGTTACACTGGTACTAATAGGGCAAAATCTTTCAAGTGACTGTTAGCATGTGTACACATGTCAAAATAATAAAATATCAGAAAATATACTGCATTACGCTGGTGTCCTTTTTTTAATGCATAATTTAGTCAACACTGCGGCATAATTCTGTCCTCCATTGCTGCATAATTAATTCCAGTGGCCCCACAGCAGGCACCACATGTAAAAAGTGCTTGTGAATGAAGCAGAGAGACTGTGAAGTTTGCGAACTTAGTTTGGTGTGCGTGCAAATCCTGCATTGCCAATCCCTGGTGAGTTGCAGCTACTACTGCTGAAACAAGGCCAATGGAGGTACCTATGGGTAAGGCAGACTGGCCTCAAGGGCAGGGCCGGCCTTAGCACTGGTGGTGCCCTGTGCATTAATGTTTGTTAGTGCCCTCCAATGACCACCTCTTCCTCTACCACTCTTTAACAGTGCCCCTCAAGTCTCCATAACCACACTCTCTCTCAGATGCTTTTAATTTGATTTACAGCGCCACTCATACCATTGTAGGGTGTCAGAGCACTTTACATTACACACATTATGCAGAGACAATCAATATGTATGTAAATCACTGTATAGAAATGTTACATAAGACCAAGGACTACAAGGTGTAGGAGTCACATGACAACCATACTAGTAGGCCGTATAGTTTAATAGTGATTGGTCTGGAGAAACGCAAACTCAGAATTTAAAACGTAATACCATGGTTGGGGGTTCTCTTTAATAATCAGAATTGATATCTGTCCAAAAGAACACTTTTTGCAACATTAGGATAATCAAAGACTGGGGGAAAAAACGTAATGCACTAATTTATACCTTGCAGTTTGTATGCAGCTCTTAGATGACAGTTAATAGCTCACTGTTCTATGTTAGGATTTTAACTTATAAACTGCAAGTAACAAAAGGACCTCTCCGGCAAAAGCAGTAGCCCACTGACCAATTTACATTATGTGCACTTTGTGATCTGCATGGTACATGTTCTTTGCAGTAGGCACATCAAACCTCTGAGCTACCTTTCCATGAGTCAAAACTTCCACTAGACAAAATTCCGATCTCTCTCTAGGAAGAACGTTGATCACCAGAGTCATCATGACATTTTTATTGTTGCCGAAAATTGCTGGAGGCCAGAAAGGAGGCTGCAAGCGCTTTTAAAACCATAATATACTTGCAAACATAATGCCTCCACACAAAGTCAGCACCCGGTGCGGTCACACTGGTTGCACCGCCCTAGAGCTGGCCCCTCTCAAGGGTCCTGTGACCTCAGTGACACTGTTGTTCTAGGGTGGGCTGCTTCATAGGCCTGCCCGCAAGACTGGAGGTGAACTTCAGTATGGATTGTGGTGGCCAAGCCTTGAAGGTTAACCTACACTTGTCATGCTAGAGTCCACCTTCTGGTGCTAAGACACCAGGGCTTCTAAGGTCTTGCGAAGCCTTCTAAAGTCTAGCATGGGATTGTGCTCTCTCAGGAGAGTGGTCTGGTGGACTGTTCATGAAGGCTGAACCTGGTTCCCCAGTTCCAAATTAAGCAGCTCTGGCCATAGTGCCACATCCTCTCCCCCACTGAACACAATACTGCCCCACTGAGAAAAACTCACACTGCCTTTAACTACAACCCAATTGTTGCTGGCTATAAACACCTGGACGCGACTCAATTTAAAGACAAGAGCACTATGCTGCCTACAAAAACAAGGTAACAACATCCTGGAAAAAGCAAACACTCATAGGGAATGCAAAATTTAGCAAACCATGTGAAATGTAAGCAGGAACAACAAGGTTACCTTAACGCTTTTACACTCACTATTCAGAAATCAGTGAGTGCTTTTGCCTGAAAAGTTAAGGACATGACTACAGGGCCGTAGCTGGACCCATTTCAATGTCAATTGCTTATATCCTTACAAATATGTAAGCAGTATGGTAAAAAGACCACATCCCTGGACGCAGAGCCGCAGTACACATTTTGCTTTCCAATCCACACATTGCAGTACCTCCAGGATTGGTGCACTAGTTGCAAGCCCAGGAAAAAAAAAGACAAGAAAACAAAAATAGCGCGTCAATGGCAAACTCTGTAAAAGTGGCGCTAATGTGTTTGGGTGTGAATAAAATCAATCTGGCCAGTTTGCTACCACTCTGTCTTACTTTATTTAGTTATTTTTCATATTTTTAAACTTTTATTGTCGATGGTGCACTTTGGAATTAAAATGTCAGAAAAATACATTTCCTGCAAAAGTGTTTTTCTTTTTTGTTGGATCCATTTCACAGGGGAGCAAATAAAAGAAAGGAGAGAAAAGAGAGTGAGAACCCCGTCTTGAAGTCACGGTTTTCAGTAAGAGAAGAACTGCTAGACAGAAAGAGAGAGAAGAAGGAAAGAGTGTGGGGGGCAGCTGAAGGGGCAGAGCAGAAGTGGACACTGTCTTTGTCTTCTCTGGGCAAGAATAAAAGACAGAGTCCTGTTACTTCTTTGCCGCCCCGCCATCACGAACGCTAGGAATGCCGAGCTTTATTTATAGGAGATGGCAGTTTCTTGCGTCCTGGGACGCATTTTCAAAATAAAAAAGTAGGGGAGCGAAATCCCGCCCACTTCGACCACTGTGGCTAAGCACCTGCTACCTCAGCCCAGAAGCACCATAAGGCCTCAGGACGGGAAAGAGTGTTTACAACACTGTCAGTACAACGTAGTGCCATTACAGCGCGGTCAGTACAACGACCGCGTTGTTTCCACGCATACCATTACAACGCAAGTCATTAAAAATACTTGCTGTAGGGGGCTTTAGGTGTTGGATTTTAAATCCAACACCTTCCCTACTGTTGCACAGACTGGAGTTGGAATAGTAAATTATACTATTCCAAACTCCAGCGCCCCCCCACAGCAAGTCATTGTTATGAATTGCGTTGTAATGGTACGCGCTGTAACAACGCGGTCATTGTACTAACCGCGTTATAAAGGCATGCGTTGTAAACGCATGCATTGTTACGTCATATATTCCTCAGGACAGCAGCAACCACTATTCCGTCAGCTGCACCTGTCACTCTGAGTTGAGCAGCTGCTGCCTACGAGTCGGCAGCACCCCGGTTCACAGCCCCTGAGAGGTGTGTCAGGAGGAAGCTAAGGAGGTGGGTGGGGAACGTTTTTTGCTTTGGCGAAACTTAGGGAGGTTGGAGGCACATATGCTCACTGCGTGAGAACTGTGGCGTGGAAGACCTGGACTTGGAGTAATGAAAATTAATGGCAAGTAACCAAGCCATTAGCATCTGAGAGGCAGTGCTCAGCAGCAACTATTGTCTTTCCCTAAGCTCAGCACCTCCAGTCCACTGAATGTTGAGCGCTCCATTGAAGACAATAGAGTGCTCTGGGCTTCTAATGGCTGGTAAAATCCAGGAGCTCCAACATTCCAATATTGTCCTTCACAGCTGTTGCTATGAACAAAGGCCTCACAGAGCCATTGGGGATTTCAATCCCCTTGAGCTCTTTAAGGTCTTTGTTTTATTTGTTAGATCATTCTGCCCTCTAGTGACGGAATGTTCTAATAGCCTTAGAGCCCTCCATAGCTGGGCTATACAGCATCAAAGTCCCGCTCCCTTGTTATAGGCCCTCGCCTTGGGCCTTTAACGCTGAAGCAGGCCTTTAATGGCCGGTATAGCCCGGGCTATATAATATCAGTCTTCAGTGCCAGAACAAATGCAGAAAGGGTATGAACCTATGAGCATAAAACAAAATGCATGGCATTTACCAATATTTTTTAAAGATGTGGGCCAAACAGAACTATAAAATGCTCAATTTGAATTCATTTTAAAAATAATTAGTTGCATATGTATATAGCTGTAATATATGCAAAAAGAACAATTGATGGACAGAATGCAGAACAATGTCATACATTCACCCCAGTACAGAGATCTGGACCTAAATCCATCGTTGTTATGCTCACCATGCCTTTCCAGTTTGGACCCAGCCATATGTAAATCAGTCTTGACCCTGCGCCCAATGGGAACAGTCCAGCCCGAACTGCCAGGCAAGGTCCTCACTGGACTGGAAACAAGCATCCTAGGACCGGTTTCGAGCTTTCAGCCCTCATCAGCCAGGATAGCTTGACTCCAGTGGCATGGATAGCTGTAATATATTACACGCATTGTCGCTCGATGTGAGACTGTCATTGTAATATTCTGTCAATTGTAAAGATGTAAATGCAGATCTTCTGTTTAATACTTAATAAAAAACTGTTTATATAAAAAAAAAATTTTTTTTGTGGCGGTCACCTTCAAATCTTTGCAGTGAAAGTGTTGGTCAAGTATATTAAGCTGGTGGGCATGAGGGATCATCGGAGGTCAAATATCCTGTAATTTTGGACATTTAATCGGTTATTAATCAAGTGTACACAAAGCAACTGCAAGAAGGAGAACATTTGACAATATACACATTTTAAATTCATAATACATTTATTTGGTTTAAATAGAAACAATAAAGTTGTACATTTACTACAGGTTACCTCGTCATAAGCATTACACGTGTGTTATATCCTATGACGCTTGTAATAAGGTGGACTGGACACCCGTCACATGAGTGATGGACTACCATTGTGCCAAAATCCAATCCAGGCCCTAGATTTTATAACATTTATCTGTTGACAAAATCTAAGGAAATCAGAAATGTAAAAACTTTTTGAAACATTGTGTTTGTCTTGATTTTACAATTAGTAAGTCTAAACAAACAAGAATGAATGAACACCACTACCCTCAGTAACACCAAGTAATCAGTCACATGCAAAAAAAGACAGGTCACAAATATAAACAGAGCATTCGTTGTGCCCTTCAAGCATTTGACGCAAAGATTACTTACTTGAATGAGATCATAGACTTTAGTGGCGTTGCAAGGATTCATTTAGGTTTTCTCAAATCAATGGCCTTATGAGCATTTTCTAATTTCATCATGAAGATAAAATGAATCAACATTTTGTCTGCTGGACCTATGTTTAGTCGTAGTGCTGTCACCGAGCTGTCGACCTGTCGCGAAACTGGGGAATAACCTGTTGCTTATGTCGTTACCGATGTGGCTAACGAATGTTCATTCTTTTCCAAGCCATATTTTATGACTAAATCTATCTTTTTGAAAAGCCTATATACATTTTAGATTCTTGTTTAAAGCATAGGCTTGTGGGTCTGGGGAAGGCACATGAATTTTGGCAGGCGTGAAATCTTTGAAGACAAACAAGGCATATTTGATACCTTAGTGATGTAAAAGTATGCATGAGGGATTATAATTTTTTTTATTGAGAACGTTCGAAAATAGTACTGCAATGTTCATTGACTGCAGCTCATTAAATGCCATGGCAGAGTATGGGCCATGTTTGGGTTGCACATCTTAAATTATTAATGCATTGAGGAAAATGCACGTCATCACGTCACTTGCATGACTAGTGTGATTTTTATTTATGACATGATATTGGGCTGATTGCATAGGTGAAATATGAATTTTATTTAATCGACCGTGAGTGACATTTATTTTATTATTCCTGCTATTTTCTTTTTAATCAACATTGTTTACCGAATGAAAAGGAAAGACTAGGTTTACTGGTTGTGAATTAAAAATCATGGTTGATGAAATAAAACTGAACGAATAACAGCTTTTTAGGTCATAAATTCTGCGAATACTTATTTTTGTAAAGAAAAATATAATCTGGGGTTAAAAATACCAAGAATCAAGCTAATGCTCTGGGTGAAAAGGAAAAAGTAGAAATCTAACAGATTGGTATGACATTATAAGAATAAAAGAGTTCAAAAGTGGCAGAACACAATGGAAGAACATGGATTACCTCACATGTAAAGAATGTCATGCATGTGTTTGTTTAGAATTTCTTATTTCGTATTTGTATAGAGACAATCTGTGACCAAGAAGCATAGGATAATTTGAAAGAAATCAACAAGATAGATAATGCGAAGTGGGTCGCACACCGCTCGTCATACTAGCAAATAGCCCCATAGGATTCTGGAGAATGTAGTGACAGCGGCGGGTACACCTATGCCACGAGTAAAAAGTTTAAAATGCCATCCCTGGACACGTGTTTCGAGGTAATTGCCTCTCGTCAGCAGGGAGCAGGTACGTATACGGGGTGCTGTAGACTGCCAAAAATTATCAGGTATAGTACCTCTCACGGCGCGCGGGTGCGGGATCCGGGCTCGTCAACCCATAGCTCAGGGAGCTTTAAATACAAAATGCGAAGTGGGTCGCACACCGCTCGTCATACTAGCAAATAGCCCCATAGGATTCTGGAGAATGTAGTGACAGCGGCGGGTACACCTATGCCACGAGTAAAAAGTTTAAAATGCCATCCCTGGACACGTGTTTCGAGGTAATTGCCTCTCGTCAGCAGGGAGCAGGTACGTATACGGGGTGCTGTAGACTGCCAAAAATTATCAGGTATAGTACCTCTCACGGCGCGCGGGTGCGGGATCCGGGCTCGTCAACCCATAGCTCAGGGAGCTTTAAATACAAAATGCGAAGTGGGTCGCACACCGCTCGTCATACTAGCAAATAGCCCCATAGGATTCTGGAGAATGTAGTGACAGCGGCGGGTACACCTATGCCACGAGTAAAAAGTTTAAAATGCCATCCCTGGACACGTGTTTCGAGGTAATTGCCTCTCGTCAGCAGGGAGCAGGTACGTATACGGGGTGCTGTAGACTGCCAAAAATTATCAGGTATAGTACCTCTCACGGCGCGCGGGTGCGGGATCCGGGCTCGTCAACCCATAGCTCACGAGAGGCAATTACCTCGAAACACGTGTCCAGGGATGGCATTATTTTTTACACTCGTGGCATAGGCGTACTCTCCGCTGCCACTACAGTATCCAGAGTTCTATGGGGCTATTTGCTAGTATGACGAGCAGTGTGCGACCTACTCTGTTTTTGTATTTAAGCTCCCTTGAGCGCGTTGGGCTGACGAGCCTTGGTACCGCACCTGCGCGCCGTGAGAGGTATTTTACCTTTAATATTTTGGCAGTCTACTTGGCACCCCTTACACCTACCTGCTCCCTGCTGACGAGAGGCAATTACCTCGAAACACGTGTCCAGGGATGGCATTATTTTTTACACTCGTGGCATAGGCGTACTCTCCGCTGCCACTACAGTATCCAGAGTTCTATGGGGCTATTTGCTAGTATGACGAGCAGTGTGCGACCTACTCTGTTTTTGTATTTAAGCTCCCTTGAGCGCGTTGGGCTGACGAGCCTTGGTACCGCACCTGCGCGCCGTGAGAGGTATTTTACCTTTAATATTTTGGCAGTCTACTTGGCACCCCTTACACCTACCTGCTCCCTGCTGACGAGAGGCAATTACCTCGAAACACGTGTCCAGGGATGGCATTATTTTTTACACTCGTGGCATAGGCGTACTCTCCGCTGCCACTACAGTATCCAGAGTTCTATGGGGCTATTTGCTAGTATGACGAGCAGTGTGCGACCTACTCTGTTTTTGTAACAAGATAGATAACACTGTTATTCCCTTATTTTAGGTCTGGCATTAGCCAACACCTTTTTTACTAAAATTATATGTATAATAGACTTACATGTAGTGGCTTTCGGCCAGCCCTCTTCATAAATTGGTCTGTTCTTGTGTCATTCACATTCACTACAACATACATCATTGGTCAAAAGGCCAGTCCAGTCCAGCCATTGGCTAATTTCATTGTGAGTAATGACATTCGACTCTTTCAAAAGGAGCACATCACACACAAAGTAGCTCCCCTGGGTGCAAGGGACTACTGAGGAAAGTGTGTTTTTTGAGACCAAGAAGATATTTTTGCTTTTCTCTAATTTGTTTTTAGATACGCGGGTGCCTGGCAACTTCCCCAGCAATAAGGTTTTACAAAAAAATGACAAGACAAAACAAGCATTGACAAAGCCAAAAGGCAGGCAGCAAATCCAGACCTATTAATTTGCCTTTACTTGTTTTTTTATATGCAGCTGTGTTGCAATTTCAGTGTTCACAGCAGCTGTTCTCCTCAAAGAGCACAGAGAGGGCAATCTAAACCATGATATATTTCTCACTTGAAATTCAACAGCAAATTGTGTCTATGTTTTACAACAGGATTTTCGAATCTGAAGTGTTGAAAAAATGCATTTCAATGCCATAGAAAATAATGGAAATTACATCAGTTTCATATTTGTCAATTCATGTTGAAAATAACTAAGTTAAGTAATGCTTACAAAAAATCTGAACATTGCTAAAAATGAATGTAGTCACAACAACATTTAAAAAATATTTTCAGATTATAGCAAAATCTACATTGGGTGTAAAAATAAGACTTATTCTTTAAGGATACTTCAAAAGTTGAAACCATTTACAACGAAACCTAAGTCTTGTCCTGAGTCCTTGAATGCAGCTTCACACTGGGCTATGATGATTAGTTTCGACAACAGCTTGAGGATTTAGTACAAGTGTGTTTAAAATAAAAGGCTTCACTAATGCATAATGATTTATGAAATAGACTTGCGGACTGGTCAGAAATTTCTTACAGGAGATGAGAGGACTTTAAAGGATTCTTGATGTTGTAATTTAGGTTTTTATCTTGAAAATATTGACACAGAAAAGTTCTCTTATTGAAAGAAAAACTACATAATTCTACATCTGGTCAAATGTTTTATGTCTCATTTCCAGGCTAAGAAAATGTTGAAATTTGGTGACGTGATTGATAGCAAGGAATTTGAATACATGAGTGTATTAAAAGCAGGTCTACATTAGGGGTGCGTGCATTGCAGAGCACTTCCGGTCTCTTGCATGAGGCAGGTAATATTTGAGGTCATCACAACAATGATAACAGGGTCTGCCTTATATCCTGTGGCAAAACTTTTCAAAAACTGCTGTATTGGGGATTCCAAGATAGGATCCAACCGTGGACGACTGGTACAGGCGCTGGGTACTTGAGGTCAAATGTGTTATTACCAGAAGGAGTAAACCCAACAGGACTATCATTTATTTACAGTACAATGAACGAGGCGCATAGCGCCTGATTTAACGATGGTGTGAATCACAAAATATGTGCAAATTCTGGGATCCTCCTGTGGGAGTTTTTCATTGAAATGATAGTATGGAGGAGCACAGTCCACTCTGGGGTATCCTCCAGATTTAGCACCTTACCATGTATTTATTCCCGTGAAATCCATATGTAGGACTAAGAATGAGGAACGCCCGATTTACGCAGTGGAGTGCAACATTGCAACCTCCAGGTTGAACACAGGGAGCACCAGCTGACAAGAAAACATGCTACCTAATCTGACTGTGTTCAAATTGCTATCTTGTGAATGTCAATGTATCTTCAATGTAAAAGACCCATAACCCATCTCAGACAGATCTCTGAACTTTTGAATGACAAGCACTGTTAAACACAGATGTTAGGCCTATATATCCTAAACAAAGAGACCCTCTCTCAGCCGTAACATATTTTTAACATAGTAGATTAAGAAGACAATATTATAATACAGGCCTGAGCCACAACAAAAACAAATTTAACATCAACCTAAGTTCCCTTGAAATCAATCCATTTTAACTGAGGTCTTGTACATAGCTTTTGCCCAAAGAATGTAGAATCTGACCATGAAGGGAGAAAGGATGCTAATGTGTTTGATCTCTCTTCTAGTAGAGACAACAGTTCCCTTGGTCACAAAACAGAAATTCTTCTTGGTGTGAAAATCCTCTTAAATATATTAATTAAAAGGGAGTCTAGAGCTAAAGTGTGGATTTAAAAGGAATTGTTGATAACCATCAGGTCAGGGTCTTTGCAATTAGGATGATGAATGAAACCATCAACAGATTCCTGCTCTGAAAAATGGTTTGGTATGAGTTTCATTAAAATAGATCATCTATGAGGATCGTGCATCAATTACTATCTTACTCGTGACACTTGGAGGGTCTCCCAAATCCCCCTTCATTCATTGGCTACTATCACAGGATAAGTCCACATACTCAGATGATGAATTTCACACCACTAGTGAAAAGCCACTACCAATTTGAATGGTTGTGTAAAATCAATAAAAACAGATTTAAAAAAAAAAAGAAAAGCCACTACCAATTTTCAAATTGAAATTACACCATAACTAAAAAGTATGACCTTCATTGACCTTCAATGTGCAGACGTGAACCTCAGAATTAGCTCCAAGCAATACATGTCAACCTTTACGCCTTAGATCCTGAATTTTATTAAAGTAGCTCTTAAGAATGTGTGTTAAATTAAGTGGAGCAGTTATGCTATAACTAATCCCTGTCATTTACAATCTGTTACAAACCAAGAGCTGGTCAATTGTACCAAATAGTTTTTTCTATTGTTAGGGAGGCTACAATAAAGACATTTTCTCACTCTTTAAAGGTATTTCAGTACACTTAGATGGAAAAACGAATGCAGTGATTCAGCTTTATGTGTCACCAGCAGACCTAGAGAGGGTAAAGGGTGGTCCTTCATGCAGAACTGGTAAATATAGGTTTGATTTGTTCTGATAAAAGGACAAAAAAGTCCTTTCATTAGCCGTAGCTGCATAAGCAACCTCCACCTCTTATAACTTCCTTGTATTATGAAGCATCCACAATGGTTTCTCTCTGATCTCTTTGAGTACTAAGCTAACACTGATCTGTCACTGCCTTCTTTCAGGGGCTACAGGAGGGGCATTTCAAAGACGGAGCAGAGGGCTTTCCCACAGAAAGGACATATTCATGAGTTCCCCAAAGAATATGTCGCAGAAATTTCTAGCAGATCTCTGAAATTCCAAGTATAACCCACATACACTCTATCTGCGACTGGGTTTCCGGGCATAAGGAATGTGTGTAAAGTGTTTTATGAACTTCGACAAACCACATACAGGCATACACATACCCACATAGCAGGCACACAGACCGGCACACCAAGGGACATCCATTTTCCAACAAACATAATGACATCACAGACCAACAATCATGCATGACCATGTGCTGCCGGGGTAACATGTTTAGGTGAATTAGTGGGCACACAGGATGACGTGTAGAAAGAGGCCCAGAATGAAGTGCAGCATGGGGTGTGGACATGTGATGTTCATACAAGGAATCAGTGGTAATGCACCTCAAGAGAGCATTAGATGACACAACATAGGGAAGCACTGGGTGGTGTGACTCCTGAGAGCACTGAACGTTCTGCATCAGCAGAGCACAGGGTGTTGCACAGGAGCTGAGGACAAGGTGTGGTGCTTGAGGCCAGCACTGGAGGCTGTGGATCAAGGGAGCAATGGAAGGCACAATCAATCAATCAATCAATCAATCAATCATGGCATTTGTAAAGTGCACTGCATACCTGCGAGGGTCTCAAGGCGCTAGGGGGGGGGGGGAGGGGGAGCTGCTACTGTTCGAAGAGCCAGGTCTTGAGGAGTCTTCTGAAGGTCAGAAGGTCTTCGGTCTGCCGCAGGCGAATGGGGAGGATGTTCCAGGTCTTGGCGGCGAGGTGGGAGAATGATCTGCTGCCGGCGGTCACTCTTCGGATGCGGGGGACGGTGGCGAGGGCGCGGTTTGCGGAGCGAAGCTGGCGGGTGGGGGTGTAGGATGGTGTGCATTATGTGCAGCAGGGCATAGGCTGATATGAGGTAGCATATGATGATTTACAATAGAGCGTACATTAAAGGCTACATAGTGATCTACACTTGGGCCACATGACAATATTCCCTATGTCATGTATGGCACTTTCAGTAAGTTGGGGCTGTCATGAGTTTCGGCCAGCAGTATTTTGTATGCTGTGAGTTTAGGCCTGCTCTAATAACAACAAACAAATCTACAAGTGTCTTAAAGCATAATATATTGGATAAACACCCACTGGAGGAATAAAGCAGACTAAGAGGCACTTGGTAGATCTCCAGATGGACAAATGAATGACAAATAATCACACAACATATAGGTCCAATGTGTGACCATCTGGCAAAGACTCTTTGCTGCTTCAATGGCCTGTTTGTTCTTGTTTCAACTTCTGAACAGAAAATGCCCCATAATGAACATTTTCATTAAAAAGTGCCCCACTGAAAAGATTTTAGTTCCATACACAAAAGGTTATAAGCAATAAATCATTACAATGGAACAAATGAGTGGACCTTTTTACCGTCGTGCACTTCACTACACGACTCAGTGATTATCTGGAATAGAGCGGTAGCCTGATTTAGGTCTTGGCGCACAAGTTACTCCATCACAACGATTACTGATATCCCGTCTACCAAGATCTAAACCAGGCTCTTAATTTCTTTTCCAGCAGCGATAAATCAATTACAACATTAAATACTATTTAATGAGTGCAGGGAAAAAAAGCAAAATTCCATTCCTAAAGCATGACGCTGGAACGCAAGAAGCGCAAGCAAACACAAAGCCAGCAATCAACGAGACTCAAAGCCAGCAATTCCAGTTTTCACGGCTCTGCCCATATTATATAATACCTCTTTTAAGCATAGGCACAGGCATTATATATATATATATATAAACATGTCTGACTAAAGCTCTAAATAAAAGCAATATGAAAACAAGGGATAATCTGCTTAAGCAAAAAGACAAAGAGAGCAAAGCAGATGCATCAGACAGCAAATTTAGATTTATCTTGGAATACAATCAACATGAGTCAGCAGTGCGCAAAATTATCAATAAGAATTGGTATCTAATCAAACAGGATCCAGTTATAGGAGAAACAATCCCCAAAAAACCATCCATAACATACAAAAGAAATACCTCAATGAAAGATACTCTGGTGGACAATGATGACTGTGGCGTTACAGCCAAGGGATCATGGCTAGCTCAAAGGACTGGATTTTACAAATGCAAAACATGCAGGGCTTGTCAGTTTGGGGTAACTACCACCGAATATGCAACCCCCTTCGGTGGACCAAACAAACAAATTACAAAGGCCCTAAAATGTAAAACCGAATTTGTTATTTATGTTTTGGAATGTCCTTGTAAATTAAAATATATTGGCAGTACCATCTTACAAGGACACAAGCGCATACTCCAACACATAAGGGCCATCAAAAATCATGATCAGGCATATCCTGTGGCCCGTCATTTTCATGAGCAACATGATGGAGATCCAAAGGATCTTAAATATTTCCTATTGGACTCAGTCTCCAAAAACAAACGAGGAGGTAACAGGGAAAGAACCCTTAGTATCCTGGAAATGAACTATATTCTAAATCTAGATACTAAACAACCAAATGGACTCAATAGCTCTGATGAACTTCATGCTAGTCTGTAAAAATTAATATGGTCCACCAGCATTGATACCAAACGAGTAACTAAAAATGCTCCTCAGATATACACAGTGGAACATTTTAAGAGAAACGATAAACTAACATCACAAAAGGAGAAATAACAATTTTCGCAAAAAGAGACCCCAGTAACAAATATATTGGATATTTGAACCACTATAAAAGTTACGGTCATTATTCCAACCATTTTACCTACTGAAATCTCCCTTCCCAAGTGAACTGTTTTTAACCACTTTTTTTTAGATCAATTTTAGGCACTTAGCACTTTTTGTACCAGCACTAAATTTTCAGACATTTATGGGTGTTTTTTTATTCAATAAACACAATAACATCATTAAAGTTGAATTGATTAGCAAGTAAAGACACTAGACATTGCTTAGAATACAGCCTCAGACTAAGGTGTATGAATTATCAACGCCCAGGCTTAACAATATCCTTTTAAAAATACCGGCAAGGGTAAACCATTATATGGAATTGATTGAAAGCAAATCATCTATCTAGATCAGCCGACACTCAGCATAAACACTAATATAGTAAATAAAATGAGCACCTTAGGCAGATCGAACAAACAAGGATTTATCCTGTGATGTTAACTTTTATGCATGTATTTATTTATTTATAATAATAATTTTATCATGCAATATAAAGCTTTTAATCACCACAAAATATGGCTTTTACGGATTTTTTAAGGATGTTTTTTAAACATACAATCGTGCTTCATTTGCATTTTATTAAGTATTTAATTATTTATTTATTTATTTATTTATATAATTGCAAATTTGCACACAATGCCTTGCACCTTATGTTTATCATCAAAACGAAATCTGAAACCTCAATTTAAATGATTTTAAATTGTGATGATAACAAATAAGCAATGTATTTTGATGTCTTTAACTTGCTTTGAATTACTGTTATCGATGGTTTTAAGATACAAGCACATTTGTAACACATAAAGTTAATGTGGAAAAAAAAAAAACGTAGCAAAAGAAAAAAATCAAACTGGGGAAAAAAAGTGTGTATCCTATAAAAAGCATTCCTATTGGCAAAGGCGCGTCATGTGATCAAGTCCCCAGGGAGGGACGAAACGCGTAATGGCTGCCGCTCCTGTTGTGTAAAACCTTGCAAATAAACTGAGCAGTATTACAAAAGGATTCTGTGGTCCGTGCTCTTTGTCTCCAGTATCCAGTATCCAGATGGAAGGAAATGCGGTAAAAGAGTATTAAGGTGATATATATAAATATATATATGTGTTACAAAGAGGCGGTTGTTATAGTATGAACCATGTTTCCATAGGCAAAGCATTTTTTGGCTTGCCCTTTAACTTTGGCGTTCTTTGATGAATCTTAACAAAACTTTCCCCAGAAAATGTTCTTCCCCCTAAACTCCTTTCAAGAAACTTTCAGGGTGATCTGCCAAGCAGGGCCAGAGAAAAACCGGGGGGAGATGGTCTTAAGAAGCATTTTCTTTATTTTTTCCATAGGAAAATTAGACACAGTTACAGCCAAAACGGCTCAACGGAATTACACCAAAATTGGCACAAAGCTGGATCGTTGGCCAGAAAGTATGCTTTTTTGTGATCTGGTGTAATGCCGTCAGTAGTTTTTGAAAAATTTGGGTTAAAAAATGTTGCATATTTTGATGGAGCAGATAAAACAAAATTTTGCATACCTTCTCTATTTTGCATGAAAATACTAATGACGTAATCAGTTTATATATTAACCTGTATTAACTGTGTACTGTGATTTATTAACCAACAAAGTGCACCTTTGATAAACACGAATTACACGCGGGACCAATTGCTATTTGCATGGCAGAATAACTTTAATGACTAACTGTGGTACGCCTATTAACAATAGAAGGTGTGGTGATAGAAAATTGCATGATTTATGTTGCTTTGGTGACGTTTGCGTTCCTGTTAGGACCAAATGGTCAGTATTATTGCTTTAAATGTCGCTATAAGCTAGGAAATACTAATAAATAATGGGATTGGTGTGGGTTTAAACATTAGAGTCTTCATTTCCGTATATTAATTATTGTTTTATGTTTGTTTTGCTTAAGTTGGCATTCGGGCCTACCAAGTCATGACATTCAAAATGGAGTTCGGAAGTGGGCACCGTCTTGTGAGCACGATGTCTACTGCGCAGACTCGGATGGCTCAGAAGATCTCCAGGCATCCTCAATTCAGAGCACAGTGTTCCTTGTCAAGAAAAGGAACGTGGAGGACTGCCAGATTCAGTCAGTGTAAAAAACCCGACAAAACAATAGACACCTATAACGAAAAGCCAAAATGTTGATACATCAGACCTTTTCGCATGAGAACTATTTGAGCTAAGAGGATGACATGACAAATCTTATGAGAACCCCGGTATATGAAAAATGAAGAACTAAATTGCAACTTTAAGGGGTTCAACCAATCCCGAAGCGTTCCCAATTCAGAAAATGTTAAACGTTCCTCCGAATTTGTTATAAAAGGAAAGTAGAATAGGGAGGAGTTAGAGTGCGCATCCCGGAGGAGTTAGTGCGTTCCAGCGGGGTGTCCTGAATTTGCTTGCATGATTGCTTGGTCCGTTGGATATCTTTGGGACTGTGCCGTGCTGAGCGAAGGAACTTTTTAGACTTATTGAACTTTGGCCTGCATTCGATTGGGATGATTTTTTCGAAAGGATTTGGGTTATGCAGAGCAAATTGAATTAGAAAAGACCCCGATAGCGAGAATAGGTAAATATAAATGTCATGCTAAATTGTGTTGAATAAGTAAATTTGAACTTTGTCGACCTAAATGCTAATTATGCAACTGAAAGCAAGCATTTAGATAAACTAAACATTTATTAACAAAGAATGAGTTTGTGGTTCATTTGAGTAAGACACTAAATGAGGATTCCGAAGCTTTAATGTGTTCTAGCTGGTTCTAGATCACCATCAACCAGTCCAACTAATTGGTCCGTCGACCAAGTGGTGGAGTGCCTTGATGTTAAAGTTAGGATCCTATAGGTATTGATGTAAAAATGTATACATTGTAACAAGTTTTCCTTCCCTATAGGTAATAAGGTACCCCCCCACATGTCCAGCGACTTCCTCATTCCTCCTGTGTGCAGACTTGTGAGAGAAACGTATGAGTGTTGGTGTTATGGGCCCCACCAATGAATGCATGTGTGTATGAGTCAGCGTGACGACGGGTCTGTGGTGCAGGGAGGATATGTAAATTTGCCCTTTTCCAATGGAGCAATTTCATGATGTGGAAGATCCACGGAGCCGATAGATCTCGAGATACCATCTGATTGGTTGCCACCACATCAACAAAGATGTAATGGAAGGTCATTTTAGTACTCAAGATTTGGTCCTCTGCCCTGATAAAAATATAAAAAAATATGTAAGGGGGCAGGGTGGGGATACTCTGCCACCCGAGGCCTGGTGGTGAAAAACTATTTTTAAAAAATGTTTAAAAGCTTACCACAAACTTGCAAAGATCAGTGGATCCACCGTCAAATTTAGTTTTTGAAAAAGCGCAGGCTCCCACACTGTAAACAAATAATCCTGGGTGGGCCAGGGGCTCGGCAATGTATTTTATAGGGGAGGGGGTGAACCCCATTCCTGGGTCCAATAGATTAAATAAAGGTGAGGGGGCGATAAACGGGACGGGGCATGTGTGTGTGTCCACACCATTTTGATAAACCACAGAAAATCAAAGGCATATTCAGCAGTAAAACTGAATATGCAGTTTATGTTCTGGAGTGTGATTTTAAACTGAAATATGTAGGAAGTACCAAACTGCAAAGAATCCTTCAACATCCTAGGGCGATCATGAACTTGGACGAGAATTACCATGTTGCACCCATTTCGCTGAGAAACATAGTAGTAATTTGAAATATAGCAAATATTTTGTTATTGATGCAATCCCAAAATTGGCAAGGGGTGGTAAATCATGAATGGAAACTGAGGCAGCTGGAGACCAAATATATCTTAAATCTTGATTCTAGATCTCCCAATGGATTAAACCAAGAATATGACTTCCACACATTTTTATGAGACGAAACGTGTCGGCTATGATTCTTCATGTCTATGAGGCTATGATTCTTCATGCTTATGAAAACAAGAAATAAAGAAAATAATTTTTCAAAGAAAATTACATCGACGTTTTGGACATTCATTCATATATTCATTGCCTTTTTTTGAATAGTGCTGAACCCTGTTGTGTTGAATTTTGTGATAGGACTTGTTCCTGGCTGAGGAGCTTAGAGGGGAGTGCTCCTTGGTTTGTAGCACTATACGAATGTTAAATAAAAACACTATTCATCTGTCAGGTGCGGTAGCAATAGCCTTCACCCTCATTTTGTTTGTTTTACATTTTTATGTTTGTTCTGATATGAGATAATGATAACATAATGTACCCTGGATGAATTAGTCTCTCCCTAATATGTTCAACGCCCCTGTGCATTTATTGTTTTATTAAGCACTTTATTCACATGATGTGGGTCTATTTGGTGTTTTGCACTTAAGCACTTTACATGAGAGTTGTGATTGAAATCAATACAATTCTAGATAGGATCAGATTACAGAATCTTAGAATTGACTATGTTTTGAATGTAATTTTTTTATTAGTTTGGGCTTTGGAAGCCAATTTATTGAATTTAGACGTGGATTGAATTGATTTAAAATGGCATATTACGTTTATAGATAAGTGGTGGAGGCTACACTAATTTCTTGACTGTGACTCACTAATTATTGAAAATCTATGGATTTATCCAATAAGATTGTAAATTACCGCGAGAATGGTTTCAGTAATTATAAGTGGGGTATCATCTGGAGAAAACTCAATAGCTTTAAATCAATTCTAATATACCTTGAAAGTATGTTTTCAAAGTTCAATGGAAAATTAGATTATAAAGTTTTTTAAATCTTACTAATGTATTTAAACGTGTATTTCAAAACAGTTATTCAATAGGAAGTTGCATTTTTCAGCAAGATGTATGTGTATTGATTTAAAAACCTTCTAAATATGTTAATAGGGATCTAATATTGTTACTTACATTTTTATACATATTGCATGTTTTGCACAAAAATGAAGAAAAAGAAAAGATGTTGCACTTTTTGCGGTGATTTGCACAGTATTGTGTCTATGTTTACACATCATGTAGTGTATTTAGGTCTCTCTTCTAAATACATAGCGTGTATGTGATCAAGGCCAGGACTCACCGAAATGCATCACAAACAGCATTTTTAGAATAAATGTATGTGAGCAGTAAAATTGGTAGCCTCACCTAATCTTTGGATTCGGAGGATTAGAGGGGATTGTGTTAACGCTTAACGGTAACTTAAAACAATTGCCAATAAACACTGAAGCATCTTGGTGGTCTGTGTCTATTTCTGCGCCTGGATGCGCACTAAAGGAATTGACATGGTGAAGATATATATATATATATATATATTCACTGAAAAAACCATAGGTTTCACACACGTTATAGTTAGGAATTAGCATTTAAAAAACCTTGCAAATTCACTGAAAAAACCATAGGTTTCACACATGTTATAGTTAGCTGGACATTTTACTGATAAAAAACCAATGAAATTCCCCCGTTATAGTTAGTGCAGGCAACTATAACTCACGCGACCGCAATCCTCTGCTGATGCTAATACTGTATTTAGACACTTATTTGCCCATGTCTTCTTCCATTAAATTTTAGCTATACATATATTACAAATATTTTTTTTTCATAAAGACACATATGCCATCAGCAGAGGATTGCGGTCGCGTGAGTTATAGTTGCCTGCACTAACTATAACGGGGGAATTTCATTGGTTTTTTATCAGTAAAATGTCCAGCTAACTATAACATGTGTGAAACCTATGGTTTTTTCAGTGAATTTGCAAGGTTTTTTAAATGCTAATTCCTAACTATAACGTGTGTGAAACCTATGGTTTTTTCAGTGAATTTGTACGGTTTTTTAAATGCTAAGTTACTTTACGCCATTCGTGGCGTGCGCGCCCACTTAACGCAGTTCGTTCCGTGCGCACACAGTGAGCACGCGGTGCGCTTCGCGCACCGCGCGCCCACTTTACGCAGTTAGTGCCGTGCACGCACGGTGGGCACGCGGTGCGCTATGCGCACCGCGTGCCCACGTTACGCTGGATGGGCCATGTACGCACGATGCGCTTCGCGCACCGTGCGCACATGGAGGACATATTATGCGCTTCGTTGTGAAAGGAAATCTTTTAAATTTTCAAATATTTATATATGCCATGCATAAATGGTGCACCTCGGGCACCATTTGCACACGGGGTGGGGAGAGTGTGAGTAATTTTTTTTTTTTAAATAATTTTTACCGTACGTGTACGGTAAGCGTAATCGGCGATTTAAAAAAAAAAAATTAAATTGATTTTTTGGCCTTGGGGGTTCTTTGGGGACACCTTCATCAAGGCTAGGTGGTTAGGAGCTGTCTAAACAGCCCCTTTACATGTTTTTTGCCACCCCTCAGAGTGCGAGAGAGAAAATGGCGGACGCAGCTTCCTGGTTTCGACCGATTCGAATGTTTACTAAGATCTAACAGCCAATCAGAATCGCGCTCGCGCACGGCCCCGTACGCGTACGGTAAGCTTACGGTAAGCGCACGGAGCGCGCTTACAGATATATATATTGATTTAAATGCAATTTTCTCAGGATCTACTGAACAGATTTACACCAAACCTACAAAAGGCACTTCCTTGACCTGTAGACTACCTGTCTGCCAAATTTCAAGTAACTCTGTTCAGCCGTTCGGGCTGTAGCTGTGTCTAAAGGTCCTATGGAAAAATGCATGGGAAAAACGCGTTTTGGGACCCCCCTTTTTTCTCAGCCCCCGCTTGACGAATCCCCCCGAGACTTTCAGGGTAGGAGCGGAGCGTAGCGCCCCATTAGTTTTGAAAATTTCGCGAGGATTCGTCGACCGGCGCCAAAGTTATTCCAAATAGAATGTTGCGGTTTTCCTATGGAAAGAGGGTCCTAACTATAACTACCTACTGGCGACCGCCAGTAGGTAATATATATATATATATATATATATATATATATATATATATATCCACTTAAAAAACCATAGGTTTCACACATGTTATAGTTAGCTGGACATTTCACTCGTAAAAAACCAATGAAATTCCCCCGTTATAGTTACTGCAGGCAACTATAACTCACGCGACCGCAATCCTCTGCTGATGATGTCAGATATTACATCACTGTATTTAGACACTTATTTACCCATGTCTTCTTCCATTAATCTTTAGCTATACATATATTACAAATATTTATTTTTCATAAAGACACATATGTCATCAGTGATGTAATATCTGACATCATCAGCAGAGGATTGCGGGCGCGTGAGTTATAGTTGCCTGCAGTAACTATAACGGGGGAATTTCATTGGTTTTTTACGAGTGAAATGTCCAGCTAACTGTAACATGTGTGAAACCTATGGTTTTTAAGTGAATTTGCAAGGTTTTTTTAAATGCTAATTCGTAACTATAACGTGTGTGAAACCTATGGTTTGTTCAGTGAATTTGTACGGTTTTTTAAATGCTAAGTTATGTATTTTTTTTATTTTTATTTTTTCAGGTTTTTCATCGTGCGCGCACCATGAATTTTTTTTTTTTTTAAATCAAGGTGCGCTTTGAGCACCATGCGCACCCTGTAGGCGCTCGGTGCGCTTCGCGCACCGAGCACCCACTGTTCGCAGTGCGTGCCATGCGCGCGTGGTGCGCGCACCTCGCGATTTAAAAAAAAAAGATTTTTTTTTTTTCTCCCTTGGGGGTCCTTCTGTGACCCCAAGGCTAGGGGGTCAGGAACTGTCCACTCTGCCCCCTTTTCACGTTCTCCACCTTTCTTTTTCACCCCCTCAGACTGCAAGAGACAAAATGGCGGCCGACACTTCCTGGTTTCGACCGATTCGAATGTTTACCGACATCTAACAACCAATCAGAATTGCGCTCGCACACGGCAGGGTGCGCGCACAGTGCGCGCACGGTGCGCGCGTATAGATATTGATATGCTTTTAAATGCTATTTTCTCAGGAAATACTGAACAGATTTACACCAGACCTGCAAAAGGCACTTCCTTGACCTTATGGCTACCTCTCTGCCAAATTTCACGTAATTCTGTTCAGCCGTTCGGGCTATAGCTGCGACTAAAGGTCCTATGGAAAAATGCATGGGGAAAACGCGTTTTGGGACCCCCCCTTTTTCTCGGCCCCCGCTTGATGAATCACCCCGAGACTTAACAATTGCAGCTTTATGGGGTCGGAGATGACCGTTTAAATGTGAATTAATATTGTAGGTAAGCAGTTGAGTAATTAACAAAGGAGGAATTTGCTGACTACTATTACCAGAATGCTTTGCTGCTCCAAGAAGGAAGTGATGTCACGTTTTACTTTAGATGTGGATTTAAAACAAAAAAAAGTCTCAGTGATTGTTAGTCTCGTGAACAAGGTCCCTGCTGGGACTGAAACGCGTAGAATTTTTCAACTGGCATGCTGTAAATAAAGAAATTTGACGAAAGAACTGGTGACGCCGTATTCCTTCCGTGAGTGCGCGAGAAAAAACCCTGTGGGGAAACGAAGGATAATTGACAACGGCTTGACCCTGCCGTTTCTTGAACGCACCGCCTCAGAGCGCCCAAGATTTCTCGAGTGGGTCGTGTTGGAAGAAATTACTTTGAAATCGGGTGAACGCCGGCCAGGAAACAAAGAAACATTGGACTGCTCACGAAGCCATACCGGGAAAAGCTGTGACGGGAGACGCGAGTCTGGAGGGAAACGTGGAACCCGGTGAAGCTTGAATCGGTAAGCGAGCAACTTTGGATTGTTTTCTTTTATACATTGTATCCTAGTTGGAACAAACGCCGGTTGGTCTCCAGCGTGCATACTTCCCAGTAAAACATACGAGTTAATCCAAAACTCGGGAACTTTTTCTGCTCAAAATAAGTGGGTTAATGTATGCATAGAGGCGGAAGGAATAATATGGAACCAAGTAAGACCATGTGGGTCTAAGAAATTTTCAGCACAAACATTTTCAAAAAGCCAGTTCAACATGGATAAAAGAGCGGTCAATAGAAATGCACTCATTGACACATTCTTTGATGAAGAAGTTATTGCAAATGTTGGGGAGGGACCAACGAGCAGCTCACATAAGCCTGATGTCAAAAAGAAATTGCGATCATGGGAAAAATTGTCAAAAAAAGAAATAAATAAGTGGTGGGAAGTGGCATCTTTAAAAAAATACCTGGAAGTCAAACGAGTACCGCGGGGACTCCGCATTGGTTTGATGCCCAATCATGTTGATACTAGTAATGAACTACTCAATGAATGGGGTGAACACATCCTAAAATCCTCATTGGGACTCATGGAAATTCTAGTAAAACACATCGCAATTACTTTGGAAAAAAACACCACTCAGTTAAAGGAAATTGAAAAAGAACTGGCAACTGTGGAAATGAACTCAGACTCAATAAAATTTAAAGAGGAACTGGAAACTACATTGAGAAGCACGAGGAAACCGTGCGAAGCAGGAAACAATCCAAGTTCCAACGGGACAAAGAGGATTACTTGGAAGGACGTATTTTCACATATGCGAGAAAATACGACCGCTTTAAACAACAAGAAAAATTGGACACGGCAACCAATACTAGCAGTCTTTCCTCACTGACATCAACGGATGCGAGCGATCTAGAAGGAGATCCAATTGAAATAAGATCAAAATGTTCTTTTTTAGGGGAAATGAGGTTGGCACTACAACAAAAAAATTGGGAAAAGGCCATGGGAGGACCATCCACCAACAACCGAGGAAGAGGCAGGGGGCGCGGCAATGCCCGCAGAAATCAAAAAGAAGAGGCAAGCGACAGTACAAAACAAAATTTCAGCACAAATCGAGTGGGAACGATGACGAGGAGTATGCGACAAAAATGGAATTAAAAAATCTGGAAAATAGTGTCGCAAATGATTCTCAAGAGCTACAAGTAATCAACCTCTCAAAGAAGATTCTCACTGAAACAGAAACAAAACTTCTTCAGCGTGGGCTAAATTTTTGTCCAACCATGGGCCTTGATCTAGCAGAAACAAGGATAGATCTATACAAATTTATTCGTAAAATCAAACTAGCAAAACTATTTGCTGAAAATCCCAAACTGGCCAAATTTAGTAAAACTATTGTAACACCGGACATGGACCTAATGGCGCAAGATGCAGAACACTTCATTACTCTAATGGAATTGGATAAAAATCCGGAAGATGAGATAATCGAATTACGAGCTTACTGTGAACAATTGGGAGCAGGATGTAGTCAAAAGAAATCGCAATCAAAATTCTATCCGCAATTGCCACATGGAAACAAAATCGATCTTTTTCATGAATGTGTGATAAAAGATCTCTACCAACTTAATCACTCAAAGAAACAGGACAATTTATCGCATGAAGAGAGGAAGGCTTTGTCTGACTTGAAAAATGATGACACTATTAAGATAAAAATGGCGGATAAGGGAGGAAACGTCATCATTTTGGAGAAAGAGGTAGACATGAAAGAAGCATATTCACAACTAAGAAATAAAGAATATTATGAAAAACTTAACATCAACCCCACGAAAAAATGGAAGAAGGAACTAGACATCAAATTGGATGTGTGGAGCAAACAAAAATTGCTGGACGAGGATGAAGTGAAATATCTCAAAATGGAACATCCCAAAATGGCCACGATATATTTTCTACCGAAAATACATAAAAACCCAAAACATCCGCCTGGGAGGCCGATAATCTCGGCAAAAGGAGCCTTATTAGAACCTATGGCCAATTTCTTGGATGTATTCTTACTACCATATGTAAAAGGTTTAACTTCGTATCTACAGGACACAGGGGATTTGCTGAGACATCTACAAGATACCCCATGGCACACAACATACAAGTTAATAACAATGGATGTCATATCACTGTATTCCAACATTCAGAATGACATTGGTCTAAAAGCTTGCAAACATTTCTTGGCGGAGAGAAACATCCAATTCTCTAACCACAACAGCATATTATTGGAAATGATCCAAATATGTCTAGAACAAAATACCTTCATGTTCGGGGAGGAAATTTTTCGCCAAGTCAAAGGTACGGCCATGGGGTTTTCTTTTAGTCCATCGTATGCCTGCCTGACCATGGGCCTATGGGAGAAAACTTGGGCTTGGAGCAATGAAAACGATACTTATGTCAAGAAGACCATAGCCTGGTTCAGATACATTGACGATCTGTTGATAATTTGGGAAGGGACCGAGCAAGAATTTGCTGAGTATTTTGAGATATTGAACAATTCCCAATTCAATTTAAAATTCACATACAACATCAGTGATCAGAGAGTGGTATTTTCAGACACTGAAATTTACATCATGGAAAACACAGTGCACACAACCTTACACCATAAGAATACCGCAACAAATGCAGTCCTACATGCTGGGAGTTTCCACCAAAAAAGCCTGATAAAAAACATTCCTTATGGTGAATTTCTGAGGATTAAAAGAATTTGCTCGAAAGATGAAGAGTGGGTGAAACACCGAAATCAAGCAATAACAAGATTCAGAAAAAGAAACTATAGCCTCAAGACTATTCAAGCCTCTTTACAACGAACCACGGCCATCAACAGAATGGATTTGCTAAAAGAAAAACAAAAGGAAACAAATGAGGAAAACAAAATAAGGTTCATAACAACTATCTCCACGGAGAACGCACGATTGATGAAAATACTGCGCAGAAATTGGCACATTCTGCGTATGGATTCAACTACATCAACAATAGTGGGGGATCACCCCAACATAACGTACAGACGGGCGAAAAATCTAAGGGACCAATTGGACCACAGTCATTTTAAGAATCAGAAGAAACAAGACACTTGGCTCAAACCCAAAGTATTCTTTAAATGCACGTGTTGCAAAGTTTGCGCAATCGCCCAAAATACCAAGGAAGTACTTATGGCTAACAAACGCATGTGGAAGATCCAACAGCTGATCAATTGTAAAAGCCAATTTGTGATCTATATAATTGAATGCCCATGCTCAATGAAATATGTGGGAAGCACAAAATGCGAACTAAAGAAGCGCATCTTGGAACATGTACGGGCCACAATCAACACCGACAGGAGTAATGCTGTGGCCAAACACATGGAAAAGGAACATAAGGGAAATTGGAAAGATCTCAAATTCTATGCCATTGAAGCAGTGGGAATACATCCGAGAGGAGGAGATCGAGAAAAAGTTTTGAGGCAAAAGGAATCGAAACATATCTTGAATTTCAGAACACTGACCCCTGATGGTTTAAATCAAGACGAAGAACTCCATTATCATTTATGAACTGTGCTCAATAACAAATACTCTAACCTATATCAAGTGAAATGAGTGACATTAATTTTGACTGTCAGCACTTTGATTTTGGTGTTTTAATGTTATATTTAATTTGGTAAATTTGGGTGCACCTTGGGAGCAGCGGAACTTATAAGAAATAAAGGCCCACTGGAGGGCCGTTGATAATTATGATATATATTTAGCAATGTCTAGATATGATGGAATAATCATAACACATGATGGAATCCATGAGAAATGAGGGCCCACTGGAGGGCCGTAGACAGTTACGACTCACTGTTGCAATCCACACAGACACATTATGGAAAAGCCATAGCATCTACCGAGAGTTGGGTGTTAATATACAATTGCAACTAATACGTGAACTATATGCGACCTATATTGTATATATGATTGTAATCATTAGAGCATTAACAATTGCAGCTTTATGGGGTCGGAGATGACTGTTTAAATGTGAATTAATATTGTAGGTAAGCAGTTGAGTAATTAACAAAGGAGGAGTTTGCTGACTACTATTACCAGAATGCTTTGCTGCTCCAAGAAGGAAGTGATGTCACGTTTTACTTTAGATGTGGATTTAAAACAAAAAAAAGTCTCAGTGATTGTTAGTCTCATGAACAAGGTCCCTGCTGGGACTGAAACGCGTAGAGTTTTTCAACTGGCATGCTGTAAATAAAGAAATTTGACGAAAGAACTGGTGACGCGGCATTCCTTCCGTGAGTGCGCGAGAAAAAACCCTGTGGGGAAACGAAGGATATATATATATATATATTCACTGAAAAAACCATAGGTTTCACACATGTTATAGTTAGCTGGACATTTTACTGATAAAAAACCAATGAAATTCCCCCGTTATAGTTACTGTAGGCAACTATAACTCACGTGACCGCAATCCTCTGCTGATGCTAATACTGTATTTAGACACTTATTTGCCCATGTCTTCTTCCATTAAATTTTAGCTATACATATATTACAAAAAGACACATATGTCATCAGCAGAGGATTACGGTCGCGTGAGTTATAGTTGCCTACAGTAACTATAAAGGGGGAATTTCATTGGTTTTTTATCAGTAAAATGTCCAGCTAACTATAACATGTGTGAAACCTATGGTTTTTTCAGTGAATTTGCAAGGTTTTTTAAATGCTAATTCCTAACTATAACGTGTGTGAAACCTATGGTTTTTTCAGTGAATTTGTACGTTTTTTTAAATGCTAAGTTACTTTACGCCATTTGTGGCGTGCGCGCCCACTTAACGCAGTTCGTTCCGTGCGCGCACGGTGAGCACGCGGTGCGCTTCGCGCACCGCGTGCCCACGTTACGCTAGATGGGCCATGAACGCACGATGCGCTTCGCGCACCGTGCGCACATGGAGGACATATGATGAGCATCGTTGTGACAGGTAAAATATATGTTTTGTTTAGCTCTAATAAGCCATGCACAAAAGGTGACCTTCGGGCACCTTTTGCACACGGGGTGGGGAGAAAGTGGATATTTTTTTTTTTAATTATTATTTCTTACCGTACGCGTACGGTAAGCGTAATCGGCGAAATTTTCGAAAAAATTAAAATTGCCTTTTTTCACTTGGGGGATCGTTGGGGACTCCCTCGACATGGCTAGGTGCTTGGGAGCTGTGTAAACAGCCCCTTTACATGTTTTTGCACTTGGTTTTTCAACCCCCTGTCAGAGTGCGAGAGAGAAAATGGCGGCCGCCGCTTCCTGGTTTCGACCGATTCGAATGTTTACTAAGATCTAAGGGCCAATCAGAATCGCGCTCGCGCACGCCACCGTACGCGTACGGTAAGCGCACCGTAAGCGCACCGTACGCTGGCTCAGATATATATATTGATTTAAAGGCTATTTTCTCAGAATCTACTGAACAGATTTACACCAAACCTACAAAAGGCACTTCCTTGACCTGAGGACTACCTCTCTGCCAAATTTCAAGTAATTCTGTTCAGCCGTTCGGGCTGTAGCTGGGTCTAAAGGTCCTATGGAAAAATGCATGGGAAAAACGCGTTTTGGGACCCCCCTTTTATCTCAGCCCCCGCTTGACGAATCCCCCCGAGACTTTCAGGGTAGGAGCGGAGCGTAGCGCCCCACCTATTTTGAAAAATGCGCGAGGATTCGTCAACCGGCGCCAAAGTTATTCAAAATAGAATGTTGCGGATTTCCTATGGAAACGTGGTCCTAACTATAACTACCTACTGGCGACCGCCAGTAGGTAATATATGTATATATATATATATATATATATATATATATATATATATATATATATATATATATATATATATCCTCGAAATCCAACTAATTCGGAAGAATCGTGCTGCTGGACCTTCCGAAAGCAGGAAACGGACACCAACTTGTGCTTAATTACTTTTATTACCCGCAGTAGATGCCGCCATGAAATATATATATATATATCCACGAAAAGAAACACAGCTCCTTCTGGAAAACTGGGCCCCATTGGAAGGTGGCGTACACTCCGGCGGAGCATGCCGGTGATAATAATCCAACCAATAAATCAAAGTATGTGTCGTACGCTCTCAGGAAAGACCAAGCAGCAGTCAAGAAAGGTGATCCAAGTTTAATTCTACACAACGCGTTTCGGCGACAGCCTTGTTCACGTGTAGAGTTACAATGAAAAAACAATACTGATAAAGTTACACTTGATCCACATCATAGACATAGAAGATGGGGGGCTGTATGCAAACGAAAGGTTACTGAACATGGCATCCATCTTGGAAAGGTGTGTTAAAGCATCAAAACATGCTGGTGTGTTCATAAAACAAAGTTTTCTTGGATTAAAAACAAAGTCCTCATCACCATAAGGGATGTAATTCTCCTCTCATAGTATCTGACAAGATAATGCGACATTTGTCAACAAAATACGTTGTGTTTTCAAATCCCCATAACTGATACAAGGGTGAAGACAGAAAATGCAATAATACATGATATAGTATACAATGCGGAAAAATCAGTAAATGTGTCTCCACCTGTTGCTAGAATCAAATGTCTGCAATACTAGTATTCGCAATTGCTAGTAATTCATTACTCATGTCGCCCTTCTTAGTTCATTATACCAAGTGATATATACATTCGATTGCTAAGTGCATGAAGGAAACAAAGGGTTGAAACACGATGTACAAATTACAAAAGACCGTCCTCCACAAGGAGCATTATCAAAGTGCTGTGCTCACGGGCTAGATGAGGACCGGGAACATCCGTCCCCGATATGAATCGCAGAGCCAAGTGGCTAGACGTGAACTAAACATGTATAGGAATAGTGCCTCAATGATATTAAAAATCCAACCAGTCTCATGCGTTGACTCCCCAGTTTCATATGCTCAAGGAACAGTAAACGTGGATCGTGTACATACCAGTTTGGTGATGGTGAAAGGACACTGTACTTATGAAGAAAAGGGTAGGTTGCCCGTGCAGGTGAATACGTGTCAAAGGGGTACCTTCCTTTTCTCCTGTGGAGTACAAAAAGACAAAGAAAAACCAATATTAACAATTAAAATGTACATACTGTATACATGTGATGCACAATGTTCAGCTGGAAGTTCAACAAGAAAAGACAAAAATTATAACGTTAAGTACATAACCAGATTCTGTACTGCCTATGGTGGATAGAGGAGGAAGCCTCTCAACTAAAGTTATTCATGATCCCTCTCTCAGGTGGACTGATAACTCTTCATCCATATTCAAGCCTCCTGGACTCTTAGTTTGGAGGTCTATTATGTATCGTGATTCTCGCTGTCTGAGATGGAGAACTCGATCACCCCCTCTGGGGTTTTTGGGAACCTGTTCTAAGATAAGAAAACTGAGATCTGACACGTTGGAGAAATGTTGTTCATTAAAATGTCGCGCCACTGGATATTTAGGATCGTGGTTCGTGATAGCTCGAAGGTGTTCCAAGATCCTCTTCTTGGCTGAACATGTGGTACTACCAATATACCAAAGCTTGCAGGTGCACTCTATGGCATATACAACATGGGTAGTACCACATGTCAGAAATTGAGTTATCTTTCTGTTGGTACCATTGTACTCAATAGTTGCCCTGTGTTTGCTGTGTCTGCAGGCTTTACAATGGCCACAGGGGTAAAAACCAATGAGGCCATGGCTGGTGGACGCGGTATGATTGGTAATGTCATTTCTTACTACCATGTCACGTATGTTTTTGTTGCGTCTATATGTGATACTGGGTCTCTCTGTGATACTAGTGCCTAGAATGTTATCCGATCTCAAAATCTCCCAATTTTTTGCCAGTATTTGTTTGACCTTCTGTGACTCGGAATTGTAGGTAAGGATCATACGGGTGTTGTCATTTTCGTCTTGCTCTACAGTAGCCTTCTCTTTGAGTGTGTCAGTTCTTTCCACCTTATCTGCTCTCGCTGTGGCTTTTTTGAGTACCCAATTCGGGTAGCCCCTTGTGCGAAATCTGTTGATGATGATGTTTTGTTCCTCTAGGTATGCCTGTGTGTTATTGCAGTTTCTTTTTGCCCTCAGCAGTTCTCCATATGGGATACTCCATTTGAGTGCTTCTGGATGACTGCTGAGGGCATGCAGAATGCTGTTTCCTGCTGTGGCCTTGCGATATAAGGAAGTGCAGATCTTGCCCTGCTTAATCTCCAAACTTACATCTAAGTAGTCGATTTTGTCTGCATTGATTTCTCCTGTCAGTAAGATGTTGTATCTGTTGATGTTCAGTTTGTTGATAAATCTTTCTGCTTCACATTTGGAACCCCTCCATACGATAAATAAATCGTCGATATAGCGTAGCCAAGTGACGATATTACTCAGGTCTTCCTTGAAAATGGTACTGCCAAAGGTCTCCCGCTCCCAGTACCCCATGAAGAGATTGGCGAAACTGGGAGCAAAGCAAGAACCCATGGCAGTACCGTTGATCTGCCTGTAGAGGGCGCCATCAAAAGAGAAAATGTTGTTTGTTAAGCAGAAATGGATCATTTCAATGATCATCTTGCTGTGTTCTCTGTATCTAAGGGGTCGTTCTTTCAGAAAGTGTGCACACGCCTCTAATCCCTGTTGGTGATCTATTATGGTGTACAACGAGTGAACGTCAAGTACGATGAACAGAAATTCGGGATTCCAGATCAAGTTGTTAATTTTACCTAGGAAATCTTTGGTGTCTCTGAGATAGCTAGGTAGGGATACAACGAAATCCCTCAAAAAATGATCCACGTATTTTGAAATGTGTTCACACACACTGCCTATAGAGGAAACTATGGGCCTGCCTGGTGGTTTGTGTTCGTTCTTGTGCAATTTGGTAATTAGATACAAGATGGGTAGTTTGGGATAGTCATTTTTTAAATAGCAAAATTCCTCCCATTCGAGGAGTCCCTTATTCCTCCAATCTACGAGTTTGTCCCAAATCTCCGTGATGCTTTTGTCATAAACGTCTTGAGTGATGGATATGTAGAATTTTTTGTCCTTGAGTTGTCTGAGGGCTTCATTGATGTACTCGTTTCTATCGAGGACAACAATGTTGCCCCCTTTGTCTGCTGGACGAATCACTATGGTAGTATCATCATGAAGCGATCTTAAAGCTTCCCTTTGTTTAAACGATAAGTTGTTGTTGTTCTTTCTAGATTTTTTGTTATTCTTTTGCCTCAGATCAACAAGTGCCTTTATGGTGCAGTCGTGAAACGTGTCGATGTTATCGTGTGGCATAAGAGGAACAAAAGTGGATTTTACTTTAAAATCTGTTTTGGCTGATGCTCCTGTGTCTAATTCCATACTTGTTAAAACTTGTGTGGTACTGGTAGGATTGTCGCCTGAGTTGGAATCATCGATCAATTCAGATATGGTGATGAGTGTATCTACATCCCCTATTGTTAGATTGTCCTGTACTCTAGTATTGTGATTTGTACTCAGATTGGACCCTAATCTTTTCAGCTTGTGCCACTTCTTGAGTTTGAGCTTCCTTACAAATTTGTATATGTCTATCCTCGTGTCTGTATAATTAAACGTGGCTGATGGACAGAACGAGAGACCTAAGCATAACGTTCTTTTTTCAATGTCACTTAAGAGTCTCTTGGATAGATTTACCACCGTTTTATTTACCATATTCATGTCCATGAATATGCTTTGTTGGAGCGTGTTTGCCGATTTCCCATTGCGCCCCTTCTGTTGCCGGTATTTCCATCTTTGTTTGAGTCTTTTTTGTCTGTTTCGGCGTTTCTTTGATTTCTGCCTCTTCCCCGGCCCCGTCCTCTCATTCTGATTGGTGGATTGTCTTTCAAAGTCTGTCGATCTTTCTTCATTACCCTGAACTCGTCTAAAAAATTGATTTGTCTGGGATTGCGTTCTTCGCTTGATGCATTACCCTCAGACACATCAGATTCCGTATCACTTATGCAGGGAATGTTCGATGAAGTATTATTTACAATGATGGTGGTATCTTCGGTCAATTGGTCTTTGTACAAGTGGTCATATTTTCTACTGAATGTTAGTATTCTGCCGCATTCATAGTCTTTGTAGTCCCGATTCATTTTACGTTGTTTTCTTGCTTTTATTTCATCTTCATGTTTGCTTAGACGTTCTTTCATGAGTTCCAGGGTTTTGTTCAATGTCTCATTGTTCATAAGTTGAGATAATTCTGTCATGATATCCTTTATCTGTTTGAGTATTTCCTCTCTGTCCTTCCAAGCGTACTTTTTTTTTTTTTTTTTTTTTTTTTTTTTTGAAACCGTTTATTGCAGTTTGTAAAAGTTACAGGTATGGGCCTACAACCACCCGGCCGGCCGCTAGAGTGACAAAAGCATATTGCATACATACAGTAAGAGTCTCTTGGCAGTGCAGAGTAGCGAAACAGGAGAAATCAATGTTGCAGGCCGCATAGCTCCATGCCCACAGTACGGTTCCCTTTTCTCAAAACAAAACAACACGAAAAACCACACCCGCAAGGCAACCCGCGATCCAAAGTGACAGCACGTGCTCCATAAGTGGGGGATCCAAACCAGCAGCAGAACTCTGAAGAGGGGAATGGGAGTAGATCAGGGACTGGGGGACCGCGTGCCCACGGCCGAGGGAGGGGGGCCATCTAGGGAGACGGAGCAGGCGAGGCAGCCGGTAGCAGTGGCGGCTCACAAATACCCCCGCGGTAAGCGTTCCAGGGGCCCCAGATTTTCACCCACGCCCCAGGCTTACCCCTCGCCACATACACCACCTTTTCACGAAACATACACCAATCCATATGTTCTTTCCAGGCCAACACCGCAGGGGGCCTCTGGGATCCCCACAATTGAGCAATATCACGCTTAGCTATCATGTATCCCAGAGTCACCCACCGCGTCTGCGGGACCGAATAGTCATTTGGTTCCCACACATTCAGCAGACATCTCCTCGCTTCAGGCAACAGCGCGACACGCGTAACCACACGCAGGACCTCATGCACACCACGCCAGAATCGCTCCACCTTTGGGCACTCCCACAGTATATGCATGAAAGTTGCCAACGCACCACAGCCACGCTTACACATTCCGTCACCAGCAAAGCCCATACGTAGAAGCCTTGGCCCCGTCACGTAAACCCGGTGAAGGATCTTAAGCTGGACGAAACGAAGGCGAGCCGGGATGGCCACCTCTTTTGGAGAGGCCACCGCGGAAATCCAATCCTCGTCGTCCAGCTCTAGCCCGTCGGCGACCCAGGCCTCGCGGAGACTAGTCAGCAGGCACGATCTGTCGTTGATCAGTTTTTTATATATGAGGGAGATCGTGCTGTCTGGGACATGGCCATCCAGCACTCTGTCCTCCAGGGGGGAAGACTCCGGAATGGACGCGACATCCGGGAAGACGGAGCCCAGCGCATGGCGGACTTGTAGGTACCGAAAGTACTCACTGCCCTGCAGCTGAAACTCCGTCTGCAGCGCCGCAAAAGTCTTGAATCCCCCCCTCGTCCAGAGATCTCCCACCGTGCTGATTCCGATCGTGTCCCACTTCTCGAAGCCCTTCGACGTCCACAGGGAGCCCAACCTCTCAGACGCGTACAGCGGTGACGCTCGGGTCAAACGGTCCTTCCACCCCATGGCTGCATTAGCCGCGTGCCAGACACGCACCATGACACGCGTCGGTCCCGTCAGACGGGAGTCGGGCGCGGCAGAGTAGAGCGCTCGATGGTAGTCGCCACCGGGCAGGAGCATCTTGTCCATCTCAAACGCCGGGTTCAAGGCGGGCCCGTAAAGGCCATGATTAATTGCAGCCAGTTGGGAGGCCCAGTAATACCGTTTAATGTCCGGGAGGGCGACCCCCCCATCGTACCACGGGAGCGTCAGTTTAGCTAGAGCAATGCGCGGCCTCCCGTCCCAGAACAGGCGCCGCTGGAGGCCCTCCACCTCACGGAAATAGCGTGCCGGAACCAAGTCCATAGTATTCTGGAGGGCGTAGAGGAAGCGCGGCAAGGACATCATTTTAAACAAGGCCGCTCGGCCGAGCGGCGAAAGCGGCAAACGCCGCCAGCGCACCACGTCCTCCTTCAAGCGCTGGAGGGGGGGCAGCAAATTCCGCTCATAGCGGGCCTCCGGGTCAAGAGTGATATATATACCCAGGTACCGAAACCCCTGGGAGGCAATCTGGATCGGACAGTCCCGTGGCAGGACCGGAGCCTCCCCGGAAAGCACGTATACACAGGATTTCGCCCAGTTGATGACAAGTCCTGAGTTGCGACCGAATGAGCGCAAAACATCAACCAGGACGATCAGTGATTTACCCGGGGAGGCGAGATACAGGAGGATATCATCAGCATAGAGGGACACACGGTCCTCATGCTCGGGGGTCCAGCGGAGACCACGGATGGAAGGGTGCCACCGCAGCCACTCCGCCAGGGGCTCCAGGGCCAGTGCAAACAGGAGAGGTGACAAGGGGCAACCCTGTCGCGTGCCCCGCCCCAGCGCGAATGGGACCGAGACTCGCCCATTCACCACCACCTGCGCCAATGGGCCCGAGTACAACAATTTGACCCAGCTGATAAAGCCCGGTCCAAATCCAAATTTCGCCAGCATCGCCCAGATGTATGGCCACTCCAGCGTGTCAAACGCCATGGTGGCGTCCAAGGACGCCAAGATGGCCGGCTCCCGCACAAATGGGACACGCGCGAGCACCCCGTGCAAGCGCCGCAGATTGAGCGCCGTGTTGCGGTGTGGTATAAAGCCAGATTGGTCTTGGTGGACCAAATCGCCCACCACGCCAACCAACCGGTTGGCCAACACCTTGGCGAGGATTTTGGGCTCCGCGTTCAAGAGCGAGATCGGCCTATAGGATGTGACCCGTTCACGGGGCTTCCCCTCCTTGTGGATCACCACAATTGTGGCCAGACGCTGGTCCGGCGGGAGGGAACCCTGCGAGTGGGCCGCCAGGAACATCGCGCGCAGGTGGGGCGCCAACACATCCGGGCGTAGCTTGTATAGCTCAATGGGAATACCATTGGGGCCCATGGCCTTGCCGGATGCAACCGAGCGAATAGCCAAGGCAATTTCGTCCGAGGTGGGAGGAGCGTCCAGCGAATCCCTGTCCTCCACCGTAAGGGAGGGCAGTGCGATGTCCCGAAGCAGGGCATGGGAATCTTCCTCCGAGCAGGGGGAAACCGGGGAGTAGACTTCGCGGAAATAATCCGCAAAGCAGGAGACAATGGCTTCCGGCTCGGTGACACACGCACCATCCACACTCTCAATCAAAGGAACCACGCGGCTCGCTCTCTCCCTCTTATCCAACCACGCAATCAATTTGCCAGCCTTATCACCCACATCATACAATCGCCCCTGCTGCTCTCTACTGAGGCCCCTGGCCGCCTCCGTGACGAGGGCCCGATAGGCCGCCTGCTTTAGGTGTAGAACATGCAGCTTGGCGTCTGTTACCCCGCTCCCCAGGTCACCCTCCAGTTCTGCAATCTCGGCCTCTACCCGGGTCACCTCCTCCCGCTCGCGCCGCCGGGCATGGGAGATAAAGGAGAGGGCCTCCCCTCTGAGAACTACCTTGAAAGCCTCCCACAGGGAGATGGCCGAAGGGACCGACCCCACATTCTCGTCGAAATATCGCTGTAAGGATTTGATCAAATCGGCACGAATGGTGGGGTCGCGCAAATACCATGCATTGATTGGAGCCACCCTGCCATCCCCCCTCGGGAAGACATCGAAATGTAACAGCAATGGGGAGTGGTCTGAGATACCCCGCGCCAGATGGCGCACCTCCCCCACCCTCCCTGCATGGGCCGCCGGGACAAGGATGTAATCAAGCCGCGAGAGGCTACCATGGGCACCCGAGTGGAAGGTGTACTGCCGCTGTGCGGGATGCTTTAATCGCCAGCAATCCACCAGGCCCAGCGTGTCTAAAAGGCCGGGCAGCCACGCCTGTGCCCGGGGGAGGTCCCTAGGGGGATGGCGATCCATAGACCCAGAAGCTACCGCATTAAAGTCCCCTCCAACCACCAGCAGGCCACTCGGAAGGTCCAGAAGGAGGTGCCCCAGATCCGCAAATGTGGTGGCTTGTAACCCAGGCGGGACGTACACTGATATAAAAATAAACACTCTACCCTCCATTCTTCCCACCAGAACAGTGTAGCGTCCCCTCTCATCATGGCGCACCTCATCAATCTCCAACGGGAGCGAGTTCTTGATCATAATGCCCACCCCCCGCGAGCCCGAAGTGAAGCCAGAATGGGCCGCCAAACGATATCCCCGCCGATTCATTGCATGAAAGGAGTTACCTATAAGGTGCGTCTCCTGCAGGAAGACAACATCTGGTGAAATACGTTTTAAGTACTGCAGGACCACACCACGCTTAATCCTATCCCCCAGGCCGTTAACATTCCATGACAACACAGTCAAATCCCTACCCCCCATCATACGTCGAAACAATCGGTCGTCCCCCACCGAGCATCTTAAAAACAACAACACAGTAGCGGGTTTGCCTTGCGGTGCAAACAAACAACACACCCCCCCCACCCCCCCATCCCAACAGAACTCCCCCCTCCCTGCACCCCTGCATGAGCCCAGACAGCCCCCCCAAAGTGCAGTGTGCCTGTCGCCCCATAGCTAAAACTAACTAGTCCCCCAGAGGAGGAGGGAAGCCCCCAACAGACCCCGCACGACCTCCATAGGAGGGGAACATATGCAATCAATAAATGGTGAAGGAACATCGTCCAGAGCAAGGCCTATTCAGTCACCCCTCAATTCTGATCCGGCGGGCCCTCCTCGCCAGCCGCGCCCCCCCCGCCCCCCCGGCCCCGATCTCCAGGCAGAGTGTCCAACCATTCCCCAGCCGCCTCGGGCCGGTCGAAGAAGTGCGTGCGACCATCCACCTCCACCCTCAGCTTAGCTGGAAAAAGCATTGAGTACTTGAGGTTCAGGTCCCGTAGGCGACGTTTAACACCAAGAAAACTCTGTCTCTGCTTCTGAACCGCCGGAGTAAAGTCTGGGTAGAAATGCACATCCATGTTGTCAAGCTTGACCGGTCCCTGTTGCCTGGAGGTCTGGAGGATAGCATCTCTGTCCCGAAAATTAAAAATCCGGGCAATGAGAGGCCGCGGCGGGGCACCGGTCTTAGGTCTGCCCCCAGGGACCCGGTGAGCACGCTCCACCGCAAAAAGCTTACTCAGCCCCCGGGGCTGGAGATGGGTCAGGATCAATTCTTCCACAAAAAGATCCGCCGCCTCCGCCTCTCGTCCCTCCGGCACCCCCACAATACGGACATTATTCCTCCGGGCCCGACCCTCGGAATCCTCCAGTCGCCGGTCCATCAGGGCGCTCGCCTGGCCAAGCCGGCGCACCTCCTTCTGGAGGGCCACCACGTCCGTCGTGAGGCTCGTTGTGGTGTGGGCCAGGGAATCGACCCGGTCGTTCGTTTTGGACAAGTCTGCCCTCACAAGGCTCACATCCACCAGGACCGAGTCTATTTTTTGCGCTAGGGTGTCGAAACGCTGGTCCACCGAGGCCTTCATCTCTGCAATGGCGCCCATGACGTCCCGGAGGGTCAGATCCACCGGATGAGCAGATGCCTCCGTCTGGCCCACCGGGGATGCGCGCGATGTATCCGGAGAACCCTTCTGGAGCGTGTAGCGGTCCATACTGTTAGCTTGGTGCGCCGTGCCACGGCGGGTTGTCTTCACCTTCGCCCGGTCGCCATCTTGTTTGGTGGACATGCTTGCTCTCCCACCGTCGTGCCAATCTCCTCGAACGGGCCGCTATACCAATTCACGGGCTCCGGGGGGGGGCGGGGGCGACCACCGAACCGCAGGTCAACCCACCGCCGGCGGGTCAGCCGGGCTCCTGGACAAGACCACACCACCGCACCCGGCTCCGCAACCCAACCTCGCTTGAGTGCAAGGAGGGCGCAAAAGCGAAAGTGAAAGTGCGGGGTACCCGTGAGCACAGCACTTTGATAATGCTCCTTGTGGAGGACGGTCTTTTGTAATTTGTACATCGTGTTTCAACCCTTTGTTTCCTTCATGCACTTAGCAATCAAATGTATATATCACTTGGTATAATGAACTAAGAAGGGCGACATGAGTAATGAATTACTAGCAATTGCGAATACTAGTATTGCAGACATTTGATTCTAGCAACAGGTGGAGACACATTTACTGATTTTTCCGCATTGTATACTATATCATGTATTATTGCATTTTCTGTCTTCACCCTTGTATCAGTTATGGGGATTTGAAAACACAACGTATTTTGTTGACAAATGTCGCATTATCTTGTCAGATACTATGAGAGGAGAATTACATCCCTTATGGTGATGAGGACTTTGTTTTTAATCCAAGAAAACTTTGTTTTATGAACACACCAGCATGTTTTGACGCTTTAACACACCTTTCCAAGATGGATGCCATGTTCAGTAACCTTTCGTTTGCATACAGCCCCCCATCTTCTATGTCTATGATGTGGATCAAGTGTAACTTTATCAGTATTGTTTTTTCATTGTAACTCTACACGTGAACAAGGCTGTCGCCGAAACGCGTTGTGTAGAATTAAACTTGGATCACCTTTCTTGACTGCTGCTTGGTCTTTCCTGAGAGCGTACGACACATACTTTGATTTATTGGTTGGATTATTATCACCGGCATGCTCCGCCGGAGTGTACGCCACCTTCCAATGGGGCCCAGTATTCCAGAAGGAGCTATGTTTCTTTTCGTGGATTGATTGAGGAATACATTGGACCGGCCATACGGATTTTTACAACTAGCAAGGCAAGGAAACCCATCGCGAGCTCGCTTTCATATACGCACGAAGGTAAGCCTGCTTTACTCCCATTTGTTCCTGTTTTGTAGTGTGTTTTCGCACAGCGGCGGTTGGCGATACTCGCTAACACAGGGGCAGACAGTGCGAGCAGCAGAAACTACCGAGTGTCGGCATTGATCGCATAGGGGGGGTTTGCCGATTATTGTCAAGCCACCGTGCTTCTCAATGAGTTATACTCTTGACGGCATACAACAATTTTTACCCCAGTTGATGTGGTTTCCGTTGTCCTCATCTTTTTTCCGTTAACCTGCGCTAGTACGAACTGTGATTTAATAGATATCATCTGACGTGACAACAGTGGCATATCTTGTTTTCTTACATAGTACTCATCGCTAAGGTGGCAGAAGGAACTTTTGATTTACAAAAGGGGCAAGCGGGCAGCACACGCAGAAAGTGGTGGTCCATTTATTGATTACAGCATGGAAGAAGAACCAGAAAGAAGAGCAGCTGCTCTAACTCTGTTCAGTAGAAAACCGGGCATCTCAGGCGCGCAGAAAAAAACGGGAGAAACAGATCCCAAAAACGCATCTTTGGAAGAAAAAATCTACAAATTAGAGAAATTAAAACGCGCTGAAATTTCCAAATGGTGGGAAGCAGTATCACTGCAAAATTATGTTGATCAAGCCATGGCCCCGAGGGGCCTAAGAATTTTCATCACTCCCACATATGAAACACCTAACCCGTTAATGCTAAAAGAATGGTCGGAACATTCAGCTTCAAGTTCCAGAATTATGATGGAAATACTAATTAAGTACGCTTGGAAGGACAGAGAGGAAATACTCAAACAGATAAAGGATATCATGACAGAATTATCTCAACTTATGAACAATGAGACATTGAACAAAACCCTGGAACTCATGAAAGAACGTCTAAGCAAACATGAAGATGAAATAAAAGCAAGAAAACAACGTAAAATGAATCGGGACTACAAAGACTATGAATGCGGCAGAATACTAACATTCAGTAGAAAATATGACCACTTGTACAAAGACCAATTGACCGAAGATACCACCATCATTGTAAATAATACTTCATCGAACATTCCCTGCATAAGTGATACGGAATCTGATGTGTCTGAGGGTAATGCATCAAGCGAAGAACGCAATCCCAGACAAATCAATTTTTTAGACGAGTTCAGGGTAATGAAGAAAGATCGACAGACTTTGAAAGACAATCCACCAATCAGAATGAGAGGACGGGGCCGGGGAAGAGGCAGAAATCAAAGAAACGCCGAAACAGACAAAAAAGACTCAAACAAAGATGGAAATACCGGCAACAGAAGGGGCGCAATGGGAAATCGGCAAACACGCTCCAACAAAGCATATTAATGGACATGAATATGGTAAATAAAACGGTGGTAAATCTATCCAAGAGACTCTTAAGTGACATTGAAAAAAGAACGTTATGCTTAGGTCTCTCGTTCTGTCCATCAGCCACGTTTAATTATACAGACACAAGGATAGACATATACAAATTTGTAAGGAAGCTCAAACTCAAGAAGTGGCACAAGCTGAAAAGATTAGGGTCCAATCTGAGTACAAATCACAATACTAGAGTACAGGACAATCTAACAATAGGGGATGTAGATACACTCATCACCATATCTGAATTGATCGATGATTCCAACTCAGGCGACAATCCTACCAGTACCACACAAGTTTTAACAAGTATGGAATTAGACACAGGAGCATCAGCCAAAACAGATTTTAAAGTAAAATCCACTTTTGTTCCTCTTATGCCACACGATAACATCGACACGTTTCACGACTGCACCATAAAGGCACTCGTTGATCTGAGGCAAAAGAATAACAAAAAATCTAGAAAGAACAACAACAACTTATCGTTTAAACAAAGGGAAGCTTTAAGATCGCTTCATGCTGATACTACCATAGTGATTCGTCCAGCAGACAAAGGGGGCAACATTGTTGTCCTCGATAGAAACGAGTACATCAATGAAGCCCTCAGACAACTCAAGGACAAAAAATTCTACATATCCATCACTCAAGACGTTTATGACAAAAGCATCACGGAGATTTGGGACAAACTCGTAGATTGGAGGGATAAGGGACTCTTCGAATGGGAGGAATTTTGCTATTTAAAAAATGACTATCCCAAACTACCCATCTTGTATCTAATTACCAAATTGCACAAGAACGAACACAAACCACCAGGCAGGCCCATAGTTTCCTCTATAGGCAGTGTGTGTGAACACATTTCAAAATACGTGGATCATTTTTTGAGGGATTTCGTTGTATCCCTACCTAGCTATCTCAGAGACACCAAAGATTTCCTAGGTAAAATTAACAACTTGATCTGGAATCCCGAATTTCTGTTCATCGTACTTGACGTTCACTCGTTGTACACCATAATAGATCACCAACAGGGATTAGAGGCGTGTGCACACTTTCTGAAAGAACGACCCCTTAGATACAGAGAACACAGCAAGATGATCATTGAAATGATTAGGGGTGGGCGGAATTTGCGGAATTAACCTTCGCAAATTATCGCGAGAATGTTTAAAATTATCGCAAACAAGCAGAAATATCGCGAAGATGCGGAAGTTTTTTTCCGGCATGTTCGCGAGATTTTCTGCATGGTTGCGGGTCGCCAACTTACCCATGTGGTTGCTTGCGGGCGCGGCCATCTTGTTTTGAGTTGTTCTCGCGGTGCATGATCGCGAGAAGAAAGACGTGATCGCGCGACGCATGACGTCACTGCGGGCGCGAACTGTCGCGAGACAGCGCAAATGGCTAAAAACAATACAACATCTCATGGAGAACGCGACCGGATCAAGAAAACTTGTCGGCGAACGCAGGGATTCAGGTAAGGCGATCGCGCGCGCGCGAGAATGTATTATTTTACAGCGCGAGCAAGAAACAAATTATCGCCAAGCTGCGGAAACCGGAATTTTTGACATTTTCGCGCTCTCCGCGGAACGCAAAAATGCCAAATTATCGCAATTTCCGCGAACGGAACGAAATTTTTGCCCAGGCCTAGAAATGATCCATTTCTGCTTAACAAACAACATTTTCTCTTTTGATGGCGCCCTCTACAGGCAGATCAACGGTACTGCCATGGGTTCTTGCTTTGCTCCCAGTTTCGCCAATCTCTTCATGGGGTACTGGGAGCGGGAGACCTTTGGCAGTACCGTTTTCAAGGAAGACCTGAGTAATATCGTCACTTGGCTACGCTATATCGACAATTTATTTATCGTATGGAGGGGTTCCAAATGTGAAGCAGAAAGATTTATCAACAAACTGAACATCAACAGATACAACATCTTACTGACAGGAGAAATCAATGCAGACAAAATCGACTACTTAGATGTAAGTTTGGAGATTAAGCAGGGCAAGATCTGCACTTCCTTATATCGCAAGGCCACAGCAGGTAACAGCATTCTGCATGCCCTCAGCAGTCATCCAGAAGCACTCAAATGGAGTATCCCATATGGAGAACTGCTGAGGGCAAAAAGAAACTGCAATAACACACAGGCATACCTAGAGGAACAAAACATCATCATCAACAGATTTCGCACAAGGGGCTACCCGAATTGGGTACTCAAAAAAGCCACGGCGAGAGCAGATAAGGTGGAAAGAACTGACACACTCAAAGAGAAGGCTACTGTAGAGCAAGACGAAAATGACAACACCCGTATGATCCTTACCTACAATTCCGAGTCACAGAAGGTCAAACAAATACTGGCAAAAAATTGGGAGATTTTGAGATCGGATAACATTCTAGGCACTAATATCACAGAGAGACCCAGTATCACATATAGACGCAACAAAAACATACGTGACATGGTAGTAAGAAATGACATTACCAATCATACCGCGTCCACCAGCCATGGCCTCATTGGTTTTTACCCCTGTGGCCATTGTAAAGCCTGCAGACACAGCAAACACAGGGCAACTATTGAGTACAATGGTACCAACAGAAAGATAACTCAATTTATGACATGTGGTACTACCCATGTCGTATATGCCATAGAGTGCACCTGCAAGCTTTGGTATATTGGTAGTACCACATGTTCAGCCAAGAAGAGGATCTTGGAACACCTTCGAGCTATCACGAACCACGATCCTAAATATCCAGTGGCGCGACATTTTAATGAACAACATTTCTCCAACGTGTCAGATCTCAGTTTTCTTATTTTAGAACAGGTTCCCAAAAACCCCAGAGGGGGTGATCGAGTTCTCCATCTCAGACAGCGAGAATCACGATACATAATAGACCTCCAAACTAAGAGTCCAGGAGGCTTGAATATGGATGAAGAGTTATCAGTCCACCTGAGAGAGGGATCATGAATAACTTTAGTTGAGAGGCTTCCTCCTCTATCCACCATAGGCAGTACAGAATCTGGTTATGTACTTAGCGTTATAATTTTTGTCTTTTCTTGTTGAACTTCCAGCTGAACATTGTGCATCACATGTATACAGTATGTACATTTTAATTGTTAATATTGGTTTTTCTTTGTCTTTTTGTACTCCACAGGAGAAAAGGAAGGTACCCCTTTGACACGTATTCACCTGCACGGGCAACCTACCCTTTTCTTCATAAGCACAGTGTCCTTTCACCATCACCAAACTGGTATGTACACGATCCACGTTTACTGTTCCTTGAGCATATGAAACTGGGGAGTCAACGCATGAGGCTGGTTGGATTTTTAATATCATTGAGGCACTATTCCTATACATGTTTAGTTCACGTCTAGCCACTTGGCTCTGCGATTCATATCGGGGACGGATGTTCCCGGTCCTCATCTAGCCTGTGAGCACAGCACTTTGATAATGCTCCTTGTGGAGGACGGTCTTTTGTAATTTGTACATCGTGTTTCAACCCTTTGTTTCCTTCATGCACTTAGCAATCGAATGTATATATCACTTGGTATAATGAACTAAGAAGGGCGACATGAGTAATGAATTACTAGCAATTGCGAATACTAGTATTGCAGACATTTGATTCTAGCAACAGGTGGAGACACATTTACTGATTTTTCCGCATTGTATACTATATCATGTATTATTGCATTTTCTGTCTTCACCCTTGTATCAGTTATGGGGATTTGAAAACACAACGTATTTTGTTGACAAATGTCGCATTATCTTGTCAGATACTATGAGAGGAGAATTACATCCCTTATGGTGATGAGGACTTTGTTTTTAATCCAAGAAAACATTGTTTTATGAACACACCAGCATGTTTTGACGCTTTAACACACCTTTCCAAGATGGATGCCATGTTCAGTAACATTTCGTTTGCATACAGCCCCCCATCTTCTATGTCTATGATGTGGATCAAGTGTAACTTTATCAGTATTGTTTTTTCATTGTAACTCTACACGTGAACAAGGCTGTCGCCGAAACGCGTTGTGTAGAATTAAACTTGGATCACCTTTCTTGACTGCTGCTTGGTCTTTCCTGAGAGCGTACGACACATACTTTGATTTATTGGTTGGATATATATATATATATATATATATATATATATATATATATATATATATATATATATATATATGTATGTATATATATATATATAATTCACTGAAAAAACCATAGGTTTCACACACGTTATAGTTAGGAATTAGCATTTAAAAAACCTTGCAAATTCACTTAAAAAACCATAGGTTTCACACATGTTATAGTTAGCTGTACATTTCACTCGTAAAAAACCAATGAAATTCCAGGTTATAGTTAGATCAGGTAACTATAACTTGCGCGCCCACAATAAACTGCTGATGACGTCACATATTACATCACTCATGACATGGTCAGTGACATCACTCATCACATCAATGATGACATCTGAAATGACACATTGTGGATTGCGGTCGCGCAAGTTATAGTTACCTGATCTAACTATAACGTGTAATTTCATTGGTTTTTTACGAGTGAAATGTACAGCTAACTATAACATGTGTGAAACCTATGGTTTTTTAAGTGAATTTGCAAGGTTTTTTAAATGCTAATTCCTAACTATAACGTGTGTGAAACCTATGGTTTTTTCAGTGAATTTGTACGGTTTTTTAAATGCCAAGTTATGTATTTTTTTTTTTTTTTCTGGTTTTTCACTGTGCGCACACCCTGCGCGCACGGTGCGCTTCGCGCACCGTGCGCGCGCTGTTCATACCGTGCGCACCTCGCCTTTTTTTACACAGTAAAAATTTTTTTTTCTCCCTTGCGGGTCCTTCAATTTATTTAATAAATGTGATTGTTATTTCGGTTTTTTTTTTATTTTTTGCCGTGCGCGTACGGTAAGCTTACCGTACGCGCACTCCGCGATTTTTAAAAAAAATTATTAAATGTATTTTTCGTACTTTTTGGTCCTTCGTGGACCCCCTGACAAACGCTAGGGGGTCTGCAACTCTCTTCGTTGCCCCCTTTTCACGTTATCCACCTTTGTTTTTCAGTGCGAGAGACAGAAAATGGCGGCCGACACTTTCTGATTTCGACCGATTCGAATGTTTACAGTCATGTAACCACCAATCAGAATTGAGCTCGCGCACGGCACCGTACGCGTATGGTAAGCTTACAGCAAGCGCACGGAGCGCGCTTACAGATATATATATTGATTTAAATGCTATTTTCTCAGGACCTACTGAACAGATTTACACCAGACCTGCAAAAGGCACATCTCTGACCTGAGGACTACCTCTCTGCCAAATTCAAGTAATTCTGTTCAGCCGTTCGGGCTGTAGCTCGGACTAAAGGTCCTATGGGAAAATGCATGGGGGAAACGTGTTTTGGGACCCACCTTTTTTCTCAGCCCCCGCTTGACGAATCCCCCCGAGACTTTCAGGGTAGGAGCGGAGCGGAGCGCCCCACCTATTTTGAAAATTTCGTGAGGATTCGTCAACCGGCGCCAAAGTTATTCCAAATAGAATGTTGCGGATTTCCTATGGAAACACGGTCCTAACTATAACTATCTACTGGCGACCGCCAGTAGATAATATATATATATATAATGGCAGCATGAACATCCATGTAGCGTATACTGCAAATAGTAGCAGAAAAATACACGGTTAACGGGTGACACTGCACGATGTAAACTTGCCTCGTAAATAACTGAATTCATTAATAGAGAATCATGGGGCGGGCAGTGTGCTCCGGAAGAATTGTTAAATTGATAATCAACTTAGAAAATGGTTATTGTAATAACAAATTTATCTTACATTTAATTCAGTTGCTTACAGGTTTCATTCAATTTTGTTGACAATTTATATGCATATTGAAAAATGAATTTGAAACTGAAATGCGTAGTATGCAAAAACTACCAGTCTGTTGTTCAATGCACTTTTTGGGTAGTCATGTCATGTGACACGCTATGTAACACTTTGTTTAAAATGGCCGATTTGAAACGGTAAAGTTGTTGGTGAACAAGCCTGATGGACAGGTGAAACGCGTCCTACCAGCTGACTGAACAAACTAATTCTGGCCAGTACACGGCGTCGTCAGCCCTTGTTTTACGAGGAAAATTGCAGTTATTAACGGACCTTACCTGGGTGGTCCATTCGCGACGACGCACCCGCAGTTTTGGTGCTGCGGCGGCTGTACCTAAGCTTAGAGGAAAGAGGTTTTAAGCCCGCCGCCCGCCCGTAGTGTGTATTGAGGAGGAGCAGGAAAAAGCACTCCCCAGATTAAGGAAGCATACCTGGAACTGGAGGCGAACACCGGAGAGTCGGAGGACCCACGGCGGACGCCAGGGGTTTTCAGGTAGGAGATGCCTTAACAATCAGTGCGGGAAGCGGGGAAGCCAGCGTTAAGAGCTTTACCTCTACTGGCACTGTGCAAAAGTAGAGACTGTCGGTTTCTGGCCGAGGCTGCAAAGCCGTGATTTTGTTTTAAAAATGTCAGCTGCTGAATTGAAAGAAAGAGAGGAAGCTGCGCTCTCTATTTTTCATGACACCAGCGTTCCTATAAAGAAAACTGGGTCAGCCATAAACAATGATAAGATCTCAATGTAACAGCGCGACTGAGGCGCCAAAGAGAAACTGAAACGTAGCGAGTTATCTAAATGGTGGGAATCAAAATCCCTCCAACGTTATTTGGAGGTGAAGCGTATTCCATGAGAGCTCCGTATCCTAGTAGCACCAACATACGAAGACCCCAACCCCAATATGCTCTGTGAGTGGGCAGAGAATAACCAGGAGTCATCTCGTAGGATGCTTGCAATTCTGGTGAAATATGCGGACATACATCAACAAAAAATCTTGGAAGAAATCTCCCAAATAGTAGAAATGCTTGAGAAAGAAAGTGATCAAGAACCTATCAATAAGTTCATAAAAGAAATGACGGAACGCCTTAAAAAATTGGAATCAACAATTAAAGAAAGAAAGGCACAAAAGTTTTTAGGAGACAAAAAAAATTATGACAGTGGGCAAATCTATACCTTTGCCAAAAAGTTTGAACATTTAAGAAGACAGAGGATGAACCCCAAAGGTCAGATGAGGTCTGAGGCGCAATCGGATCTTAGTAGCATCCAAAGCTCTGAAATTGACACGGACTTAGAGGAAGGTTCAAACCGACAAAATATTGCAGCAGCACCCTCAATTATAGAGGAATTCGTTTTTTGGAGAAAGAGAGGAGGTTCAACCTCCGTCCAAAACCCCAAGTGAACTAAGAAGACAAACAAAGAGGAAGAAGCAGAGGCAGCAGAGGCACAAAGGGGCCAAACAATGCCAGCACCACAAATATGAAAAGGAACAAATAATTGACCCTACAGCGATCGAAAATGAAGCAACAATAATAAACTTGATCGACATTGTACTATCAGATAAGGAGAAGAGTATCCTTAAACTTGGTTTATCTTACTGTCCACCAGCAGAATTTAATTATGTAACAACACGAGTGGATGTCTTCAAATTTGTGAGAACATTAAAGTTAAAAAAACATTTTGCGCAAAACCTGCAAAGGAAAATATTTGAAATGAGTAATGCATCCATGACTACTGGACAAACAGGTTCTCTTTCAGTGGCTGACATGGATCTACTGCTGGATTTAATACGTATGGACAGACCGTTTGAAGGAGGTCCACAAAGTATGAGTATGGACAATGCAATGGAAATGAATCCATCCAGTCAAGATGAGGAAACAATAATATCGGACAGCCAAGTAGTTGAAGTGGCAAGAGAACAAGAGATAGACATTAGTGGCAATGCACCCACCAACTTTAGACCAACTTCAAGATTTGTACCGATGAATACTAGAGACTCAGTGGATGTATTCAATGAGCTAGTCATTAATGATCTTAAGAATCTTGAAAAATGTACAAGTGTCAAGCATAAAATCTTCACACAGCATAAAAGAGAGTACTCTGCTTTAATAACCAAACTGACATCAAAGGGTAATTGTATTGTGAGGAATGCTGACAAGGGTGGGAATGTTGTTCTTTGGGATAGAATCTGTTATCTCAATGAAACCTATAAGCAACTAAACAATTGAAACAATTATGCGAAAATCACTGAGGCAATGATGCACAATAGTTTCAGGTTGTACAATGGGCAGTTACAGGAGTGGTATAACCAATGCCTAATTACACACGAGGAACTTAAATCTTTGAAGGTTAACAACCCTGTAACACCAGTATTCTACCTAATCCCAAAGGTGCATAAAAACTCTGGGAACCCGCCAGGCCACCCGATTATTTCCGCAATTGGCGGAGCTTTAGAGAACACCTCCAAATATATTGATTCTTTTTTATGTCCTCTTGTCAAATTACTCCCTTCTTATATTCAAGATTCTGGAGATTTCTTAAAGAAGATCTATGACTTGCCTTGGGAAAATTACCTGCTGCTGGTAACTATAGATGTTACCACCTTATAAACCAGCATCAGGCATGAGGATGGTCTCAAGGCCATTAAGCATTATCTGAGTGACCGACCCATTAAATTGTGGTCGCACACACAGATGCTGCGTTCTATGATTTCTGTCTGCCTGAAGAGTAACTATTTTCTTTTCAATGATGAGCTATTCCACCAGATCTGTGGAACAGTGATGGGCACCTGCTTCACCCCCAGCTATGCGAATTTGCATATGGGCTGGTGGGAGGAGCAGGTGGTCTGGGTTTTTACATCAGACAGAATGGGAAGAAAACGTGTTACATTGGAGTCGATTTATGGACAACCTTTTTGTCGTATGGAAAGGGACTGAGGAGTCAGTAAAATACTTTATAAAAAAATTGCAAGTGAACAACTTAAATCTAAAATTCACAAGCATGATTAGCGACAGCTCCGTCAACGTCCTTGACCTAACTATCTATGTTAAAGACACTCAAAACTCTACAGGAAACCTACAGCGGGAAACACGTTGTTGCATGCAACGAGTTTCCACCCCCAAAACTTGATTAGAAGTATACCCTACGGGGAATGTCTAAGGACAATCCGTAACTGTAGTGAACAGGGTGTACTAGACAAAGAACTAAAAGATCTAAGATCTCAGTTCCGAGCAAGAGGTTATTCAGAGGAGAATGTGCAAGCAGCCACCAGAAAATCAAAAAAGAGAACTAGAGAAGATATCCTGTTCAATAAAAGCCAAAGCAAGATTAAAAGAGAAAACACACAAGAAAATCAAGCTAGAATGATTACCTCCTTTAATCACCAGCATGGGAAAATCAGGAACATATTAAACAAACACTGGCACCTAATACGTAACAATCCACTATTAAGGAAGGTAGTTCAGAAAATAACAGCAATAACATTTAGAAGAGCACGCTCTTTTAAACAAATGCTAGTTAGTAACATGATTCCAAAGAAACAACAAGGTACCCATGTACCCACTTGGCTAAAGCGTAAAGAAGGCTTTCTAAAATGTACGAAGTGTAAATCCTGTAGTAACGGGAAAAAACACACAGACATATACATTGGGTCGCTCTAAAAGAGAAAAAAAGATCAAAGGTTTTTTTTTGTGCAAAACGGAAAATACAGTCTACGTCCTTCAATGCCCTTGTGGCTTGAGGTACATGGGCAGTACGATTCATCCTGCCCATAAGAGGGTGCTGCAACATCTTAGGGCCATCCAGAATGGAGATAGGACCTATCCAGTAGCACGTCACTTTGAATCCCATCATGGTTAAAATAAACAAGGTTTAACATACTTTGTAATCGTTTGTATCCCACTAAGTACCCGGGAAAAGAAACTCAGGAGGCTTGAGTCTTGTTATATTTTGGAACTAAACACACGAATCCCGATGGGATTAAATATGGAAGAAGACTTGATTACACATTTATAAATTCCTTCCTGGTGCGGCGGTGATAAGAGAGTTTTTTATAGAGCAAATGATGTGCAAACCTCTAAGAAATAATTTTAAACCGTTTTTGTTTTGTTATTAATTTTGTCACAGGGTTTCTTAACACTTTTTATTTTAAAAACAGGCAGGGACTGCATACAAATGATTAATTGCCCACTGGGGCGTTAATGTAGTAAAATGTAAAATTTCGTTATTGGGATGAAAGCATTTGAATAGAACCTGTGAAAAACCCACTTGGGTTATATTTAATGGCAGCGTGAACATCCATGTAGCGTTTATTGCAAATAATGGCAGAAAACTACATGGCTAACGGGTGACACTGCACGATGTAAACTTGCCTCGGAAATAACGAAACTCATTAATAGAGGATCATGGGGCGGGCAGTGTGCACCGGAAGAATTGTTAAATTGATAATCAACTTAGAAAATGGTTATTGTAATAATGAATTAATCTTACATTTAGTTCAGTTGCTAACAGGTTTAATTCAATTTTGTTGACAATTTATATGCATATTGAAAAATGAATTTGAAACTGAAATGCGTTTTCTTAAAAGAGTAGTATGCAAAAACTGCCAATCTGTTGTTCAATGCACTTTTTGGGTAGTCATGTCATGTGACACGCTATGTAACACTTTGTTTAAAATGGCCGATTTGAAACGGTAAAGTTGTTGGTGAACAAGCCTGCTGGACAGGCGAAACGCGTCCTACCAGCTGACTGAATAAACTAATTCTGGCCAGTACACGGCGTCGTCAGCCCTTGTTTTTCAAGGAAAATTGCAGTTCTTAATGGACCTTGCCTGGGTTGTCCATTCACGATGACGCACCCGCTGTTTTGGTGCTGTGGCGGCTGTACCTAAGCTTGGAGGAAAGAAAGATATATATATATATATATATAAATCCGCAATCCCAGCTGATGCTGGCGTTAGCCTCCCCCCTCACTCACTTTTGATGGCGGTCCGTAGCGAGGTGGCAATCCTCAATGTATAAACCAGACGCTGTTATTCCTGGATACTCGAACAACAAAGCAGCCACGGACAACTCTTGAGCTTTTCAAAACCAGTTCTTTATTTGGACAAAAGCCAAACGACCGACTCTACGCGTTTCGGGATAGCAATCCCTTGCTCACGAGTAAAGTGTACAAAAAACCAGGAAGTATAAATGAATCACATGGTTTTCAAACAATCATAGAAAGTGAAAACATACTTTGCGATGATTCCTTCTCACAGTCTGTTTTCTTTTTTTCTTTTTTTCTTTTTTCAATGAAAACTTTAAATCGTCTTACTGACAATGTTATCCTGATATATATTATTATTATGTTCGAAGGGTTTAATAATTTGCTCATGATAATTAATCAAACCATTCAATTTTATGTCATAACTGTTTTAACGCCCAAGTGGGCGAAAATAAAATAAAGTATAAAGTAATGGCCATAATGACAATCTTAAACAGCATATCTGAATGAGCTAATACTCATATAGACAATTGGCGCAATTCACCGTAGATATAAAATAACCTTCAAAAAAGGCAAAAGATTTCTTATTAACACTGATAACATCTTGCCCCAGTGGGCATAAGTCAAAATCAAGGCCAAAACCTACTAAACAACCTATTTACGTAATGAGCTAAATTAAATACTTTTAGTTTCTTTGCTTCTCTTCATGAATAATCATAATTTCTTCACATCTACAATTGAGAAAAAAACAGAAATTTTAGTGCCAAATTCACTAAGACTTAACCACTAAATATGAAAAAACCTGACTAAGTACACTTTGAATGATTATTAAAAACTTTTTTGCTACAAATTTTGTAAAACATATACAAAACAGCTGGTCCTCTGTTGGACTCAATGAACTACATAAAACATTCAAATTCTTATCTACATCTGATGATCATCCTAAATGGACAGCTAATTCTTCATCACAATTGTGTCCAATAGGTGCGAGAGTTCTGTACTGAATAATGAGTTTCGATTCAAGGCGTCTTAGTTCCCGGACTCTGTTACCCCCTCTTTCGTTAGTTTTTACAGAATCAAGAACACAAAAACTTAGCAAGTCACTATTTTGATTGTGATGACTTGTGAAGTGACGTGCTATGGGGTACTGTTTATCGCCGTTTTTAATGGCGCGTAAATGTTCAAGGATTCTAATTTTGGCCTTGTGAATCGTACTCCCTATGTATACCTTTTGGCATGGACAAAATAAAGCATACACTACATAATCAGTATTACATGTGGTATACTTTAAAATTTTGTAAGGTTTGTCAAATGGTGAGAGTGTACATTCTTTACAGTTTTTACTGAATTTACATGCTTTGCATTTCCTGCATGTATAAAATCCCTGTATTCCTAGGGTATTTGCACGTGTGGGCTCAATCGCTTTGCACAGTGTATCTTTTAATGATGTTGCTTTCCTGTAGGTGATCTGAGGGAAAGTTTGTACACTATCTGAAATGTCTTTATTAGTGTGCAATACAGGCCAGAATTTATTCAGGCTTTTGCGTACGTCATGGTTTTGATTGTTGAAGGTGGTGATAAATCTGATTTTATCAACTTCATCATTACTGTTCGTTTTGTCTGAGAGTAATAACTCTCTAGATCTTTTGGCCACTTCTACTTGAGCTTTATTAATCACTGAATTAGAATATCCTCTTTCTTTGAATCTATGGATCATTATTGATTCCTCTTTTTTGAAGCTTTCCAACGAGCTACAATTTCGTTTTGCTCTTAATAATTCACCTAGAGGAATACTGTCTAGTAGTGATTTTGGATGACAACTGCGGGCATGTAAAAGGCTGTTGCCCGCCGTCTTTTTTCTGAATAAACTACTTTTTAGGCCGTCACTCTCGATGGTAAGGGACAGGTCTAAAAACTCAATGTTGGTTCGTGACCACTGACTCGTAAACTGAAGATTAAAATCATTAACGTTGAGCTCTTCAACAAACGTGTCAGCCTCACTTTCAGTGCCATTCCATACGCAGAAAATGTCATCAATGTATCTTATCCATTTGACGACTTTGTTCTTAAATGTCTCATGTTCTCTGACTACTCTCTCCTCCCAGTACCCCAAATAGAGACCCGCAAAGCAAGGAGCAAAGCAGGTCCCCATTGAAGTACCGAGAGATTGTTTATAGATTTTCCCATCAAAAATGAAGAAATTCTGTTTTAAACATGATGTCATCATTTCGACCAATATTTCCGTATGGTAGAAATACGAGATGGATCTTTCTTTAAGGTAATGTTTACATGCTACCACTCCTAAATCTTGTGGTATGCATGTGTAAAGACTTGTCACATCTAATGAGAGAAGAGAGAATTCATTCTTCCATTCGAGTTTTTCCAATTCTCTCAAAAAATGACTGGTATCTTTGATATAAGATGGAAGTTTGGTCACAAATGTCTGCAGGAAGTAATCCACGTATTTAGATGTATTTTCCATGCAGCTCCCTCTTGAAGACACAATCGGTCTTCCCGGGGGAGCTACTGGATTTTTGTGAATTTTCGGGAGCAGGTATAAAGCTGGTAATTTAGGATGTTTGCAAAATAAGAAATCATATTCATTTTGTTCCAACAAGCCCTCTGTTTTCCACTTGAATAGGTTTGTTTGGAATGACCTTACTGCATGTTCATATTCCATCCTATTGCTCCGTGTGTATTTATCTGGGTCAGAGAGTTGTTGCATGCCTTCATTGGTGTAATTCTGTCTTGATTGCACTACAACATTTCCTCCCTTGTCAGATTTTTTTATGACGATGGTATTGTCATTTTTCAAAATATTGATTGCTTCTCTTTGTGCAGTGGTGATGTTATTCCACCCATACCACCTTTTCATTGAGAGCTTAATGAGCTCTTGTGTGACCCCTCTCTCAAATACCTCAATAGCATCGTTTTTAATTTGTGGTAAAAAGATCGACTTTGGTTTGAAAGGATTTACGGTATTCAAATTCAGGGTAACATCATCATTACATAAATTGAGAAATGGATTGTCATCATCATTTGCCACACCAGCCAGAACATTCGCGGTGTGCAATAATTCAACATCATTCATACTTACAGTGCTTGGAATCTTTCTATCAATTTCTACTTTGGATCCCACTTTAGTTGCATACCATTTCTTTATACGCAATTTTCTGGTAAAGTAGAAAAGATCAATGCGACTTTGTGTGTAGTTAAAATTATTTGATGGGCAAAACGTGAGTCCAAGAGAAAGTAGTTCCAACTCATTGTCATTTAGTACTCGATCTGAAAGGTTGACGACTGTTTTTCTATCCATTATTTCGTCTTGCTTTGGCCCCTTGTACGGCTTCCCACTGGGCTCGCTGATTCTCTCTGCCTTGGTTTGTTTCCTCTTTTTGCGCCTCTGATTCCTCTTCCACGACCTCGTGTGTTCCCTTGTTTGTTGCTTGTGTGTCTCCCTTGGGCCATGAGACTGAATTCTGTTAAAATACTGGTTTTTACACCACTGAATTCGGAAATATTTGAAATTTCACTACTGGTTGCAGCACTTTCATCGGTGCCACTTTCGATTTCCACTTGATTTTCATCATGACTGCTCCCTACTTTCTTAGCATTTTCAATCGGGGCAGCTGTAATTTGGGAACTTGTTCTAAGTTGGTCGTACTTTTTCGCAAAAGTAAGGATTTGTCATTTTTGGTAATCGACAAGGTCCCTTTGAAATTTTCTTTGTTTTTTCAATTTGATATCATCTTCAATCCTTTCTAAACTCCTTTCCATCTTATCCATCTCTCTTTTGAATTCATCCTGTTCACACAGTGCTTTAAGTTCCTCCATCAATTTGTCAATGGTGTTGCTTAGTCTTTCACAATCTTTGTTGGCATGTTTCACTAGTAACACCAACATGTTGGTTGAGCAGTTGTGATTATTACTAGCCCAATCGGTGACTAATTCGGGATCAGGGTCTTTAAAGGTAGGCGTGATGAAAATGCGCAACCCTCTGGGTATTCTCCCTACATCGATGTATTTTTGTAGGGTAGTGGCTTCCCACCACTTATTTTGTTCCGTTTTGAGAGCTTTCAATAATTGATCCCATAATTGTCGTTTCCCTGATACCGGTACAACATTGCTTGTTGATGGTACACTTTCAATAGTTTCAATGTTGTCCATATTATCGAACATTTTCCCAGCTGCTTCTGCGCGTCTAACATTTCTGGTCGTGGCCATACTTTGCCTCTTAGTTAGTAATTTACGCTGTTAGGCGTGACTGTAGAATGCTCCAAAGTTCAAACGGATAATTGCCTTGAACTTTTCATCCATCTGCGCATGAATGCAACACACTACTCCGGTTTCGATAAAGACCATTATTCAGTACAGAACTCTCGCACCTATTGGACACAATTGTGATGAAGAATTAGCTGTCCATTTAGGATGATCATCAGATGTAGATAAGAATTTGAATGTTTTATGTAGTTCATTGAGTCCAACAGAGGACCAGCTGTTTCGTATATGTTTTACAAAATTTGTAGCAAAAAAGTTTTTAATAATCATTCAAAGTGTACTTAGTCAGGTTTTTTCATATTTAGTGGTTAAGTCTCAGTGAATTTGGCACTAAAATTTCAGTTTTTTTCTCAATTGTAGATGTGAAGAAATTATGATTATTCATGAAGAGAAGCAAAGAAACTAAAAGTATTTAATTTAGCTCATTACGTAAATAGGTTGTTTAGTAGGTTTTGGCCTTGATTTTGACTTATGCCCACTGGGGCAAGATGTTATCAGTGTTAATAAGAAATCTTTTGCCTTTTTTGAAGGTTATTTTATATCTACGGTGAATTGCGCCAATTGTCTATATGAGTATTAGCTCATTCAGATATGCTGTTTAATATTGTCATTATGGGGGGAGGAGCCTAGCGCGCAACCAAGATGGCCGCGTAGGTGCGAGGCTCCCGAGGACCTCCGTGACCTCCTACATAAATCCTGAAAATATCCTGTCCTAGATGAGGGGACTGTGTTGGTGAACCAGAGCTGAGGTGTCACCCGTTTTCCGCTTCCAAATTGGACCTCGGACACCGGCGGGAGCACCGATCGAGGTTTGCGGCCTTCTCCACGCCGGGCCCCCGGATTGGAATTGTGGGGCGATCCGGAGCCAAAGTGAACAACAGCGGCGGGCAGGGCCGGGCGACTCGCGTACCCCGCACTTTCACTTTCGCTTTTGCACCCTCCTTGCTGCCTCGGCGAGGTTGGGTTGCGGGGCACTGTGAGGTGGTGTGGCCTCGTTGGGGTGCCCTGCCGGCCCGCCGGCTGTGATCCACCCCGCGGACCTGTGGTTGCCCCCCCCGGAGCCCGTGAACCGGCTTGTCTGCCCTTTCCGACGTGATTGGCACGATTGGGGGACTGGAACCATGTCCACAAAGCAAGATGGCGACCGGGCAAAGGTGAAATCGACCCGACGTGGCGCAGTCCATCAGTCTAACAGCATGGACCGCTACACCCTCCAGAAGGGATCTCCCGAGGTGCCGCGTAGGTCCCCTGAGGGCCCGACTGATGCTCCTGTTCTGCCCGCGGATCTGACCCTTCGGGATGTCATGGGCGCTATCGCCGAGATGAAGGCCTCGGTGGACCAGCGTTTTGACACACTGGCGCAGAAGATTGACTCGGTCCTCGTGGATGTCGGCCTGGTGAGGGCCGATCTATCCAAGACCAACGACCAGGTCGATTCTTTGGCCCACACCACATCGGGCCTCACGACGGATGTGGCGGCCCTCCAAAAGGAGGTGCACCGGCTTGGCCAGGCGAGTGCGCTGATGGATCGTCGCCTGGAGGATTCCGAGGGTCGGGCCCGAAGGAACAATGTCCGCATCATCGGGGTGCCGGAGGGACGTGAGGAGGCGGCGGCGGACCTATTTGTGGAGGACTTGATTCTCACCCATCTCCAGCCCCGGGGGCTGAGTAAATTCTTCGCGGTGGAACGGGCACACAGGGTTCCCGGGGGAAGGCCTAAGGCCGGAGCCCCTCCGGGGCCTCTCATTGCCCGGATTTTCAACTTTCGGGACAGAGACGCTATCCTGCAAACTTCTCGACTACAAGGACCGGTCAGACTCGACAATATGGACGTAAACTTCTATCCTGATTTCACCCCAGCGGTCCAAAAGCAGAGACTGAGCTTTCTCGGAGTCAAACGTCGCCTACGGGACCTAAACCTCAAGTATGCAATGCTTTTCCCAGCTAAATTGCGGGTGGAGGTGGATGGCCGCACGCACTTTTTTGATCGTCCCGAAGCGGCCGGGGACTGGCTGGATACTTTGTCCGGGGATCGGGGTCGGGGGGGTGGGGGGGGCGCGGTTGGAGGAGAGGGCTCGCCGGATCAGGACTGAGGGACTAATATTAGGCCTCGCTCTGGACAAAATTGATGTCACTTTTGACTGTTCGTCTGTTCGCGTAAGTTCCCCTCCTGTGGAGGTCGTATGGGGTCTCTCGGGGGTTCTCCCTCCTCCTCTGGGGGACTAGTTAGTTTAACCATCTATGGGGCGACAGGCACACTGCACTTTGGGGGGGCTGTTTGGGCTCATGCAGGGGTGCAGGGAGGGGGGAGTTCTGTTGGGATGGGTGGGTTGGGGTGGGGTGTTGTTCGTTTTTACCACAAGGCAAACCCTTTATTGTATTGGTATTAAGGTGCTCTCGGGGGGACGAATGATGGCTTCTGTTTGTGATGGGGGGTAGGGACCTGACTTTGTTGTCTTGGAACGTTAATGGACTGGGGGATAGGATCAAACGAGGTGTGGTCCTGCAGTATCTGAAACGAATCTCACCCGATGTAGTCTTTCTGCAGGAGGCACACCTTATTGGTAATTCTTTTTGTGCCATGAATCGGCGTGGCTACCGTTTGGTGGCCCACTCGGGCTTCACGTCGGGCTCACGGGGTGTGGGCATCATGGTGAAGAACTCGCTCCCATTGGAAATAGACGAGGTGCGCCATGATGATAGGGGACGCTACACTGTCTTGGTGGGGAGAATGGAGGGCAAAGTGGTTGTCTTTGTATCAGTATACGACCCACCGGGGCTACAGTCAACCACTTTTGCAGACCTGGGGCGCCTCCTCCTTGGCCTTCCGGGGGGGCTTCTGGTGGTTGGGGGGGGACTTCAATGCGGTGGTTTCTGGGACTGTGGATCGTCACCCCCCTAGGGACCTCCCCCGGGCACAGGCGTGGCTATCCGGCCTCTTGGATACACTGGGACTGGTGGACTGCTGGCGCTTAAAACATTCCACGCAGCTGCAGTACACTTTCCACTCGGGTGCCCATGGTAGCCTCTCACGGCTTGATTATGTCCTTGTCCCTGCGGCCTATGTTGGGAGGGTAGGAGAGGTGCGCCATTTGGCGCGGGGTATTTCAGATCACTCCCCGCTCCTGTTACACTTTGATGTCTTCCCGAGGGGTGAGGGCAGGGTAGCTCCAATCAATGCCTGGTACCTGCGCGACCCCACTATTCGCGCTGACTTGATTAAATCCTTGCAGCGATACTTTGATGAGAATGTGGGGTCCGTCCCTTCGGCTATCTCCCTGTGGGAAGCCTTCAAGACAGTTCTCAGAGGGGAAGCCCTGTCCCTTATCTCCCATTCCCGGAGGCGCGAGCGGGAGGAGGTGACCCGGGTGGAGGCCGAAATTGCCGAATTGGAGGGCGATCTAGAGGGTGGGGTGACGGATGCTGCATTACATGTCCTACAGCTTAAGCAGGCGGCCTACAGGGCCCTCGTTACGGAGGCGGCCAGGGGCCTCAGTAGAGAGCAACAGGGGCGATTGTATGATGTGGGTGATAAGGCTGGTAAACTGCTTGCGTGGTTGGATAAAAAGGAGAGAGCGAGTCGTGTGGTCCCGCTGATTGAGAGGATGGATGGTGTGAGTGTAACTGAGCCAGAAGACATTGTCTCTTGTTTCGCGGAGTATTTCCGCGAGGTGTATTCCCCGGTTTCTCCCTGCTCGGAGGAGGATTCCCACGCCCTGCTTAGGGATATCGCGCTGCCTTCCCTCTCGGAGGTGGACAGGGTGTCGTTGGATGCCGCTCCCACCTCCGACGAAATTGCTCTCGCCATACGCTCGGTCGCCTCCGGCAAGGCCATGGGCCCGAACGGCATCCCTATCGAGTTGTATAAGTTGCGACCGGATGTATTGGCACCCCACCTCCGCGCGATGTTCCTGGCGGCCCACTCGCTGGGCTCCCTCCCGCTGGACCAGCGTCTAGCTACAATCGTGGTGATCCACAAGGAGGGGAGACCTCGAGACCGGGTTACATCCTATCGGCCTATCTCGCTCTTGAATGCGGAGCCCAAAATTCTCGCCAAGGTGCTGGCCAACCGGCTGGTCGGCGTGGTGGGTGATCTGGTCCACCAAGACCAGTCCGGCTTCATTCCCCATCGCAACACGGCCCTTAATCTGCGGCGCTTGCACGGGGTGCTCGCACGTGTCCCATTCGTGAGGGAGCCGGCCATATTGGCGTCCTTGGACGCCACTATGGCGTTTGACACGCTTGAGTGGCCATACATTTGGGCGATGCTGGCGAAGTTTGGATTTGGCCCGGGGTTCATCAGCTGGGTCAAATTGTTGTATTCGGGCCCATTGGCGCAGGTGGTGGTGAATGGAAGAGTATCGGCCCCATTCGAGCTGGGACGGGGCACGCGACAGGGCTGCCCCTTGTCGCCGCTCCTGTTTGCGCTGGCCTTGGAGCCCCTGGCGGAGTGGCTGCGGTGGCATCCTTCCATCCGTGGTCTCCGATGGACCCCTGAGTACGAGGACCGCGTGTCCCTATACGCTGACGACATCCTTCCATACCTAGCCTCCCCACGTAAATCACTGATTGTCCTGGTTGATGTTTTGCGCTCATTCGGCCGCAACTCAGGCCTTGTCATCAACTGGGCTAAATCATGTGTGTATGTGCTCTCCGGGGAGGCTCCCGTCCTCCCGCGGGGCTGTCCGATCCAGATTGCCTCTCAGGGGTTTAGGTACCTGGGTGTCTACATCACTCTGGACCCGGAGGCCCGCTACGAGCGGAACTTGCTTCCCCCCCTCCTGCGCTTGAAGGAGGACGTCGCGCGCTGGCGGCGCCTGCCGCTTTCGCCGCTCGGCCGGGCGGCGTTGTTTAAGATGATGTCATTGCCACGCTTCCTGTACGCTCTCCAGAACACTATGGACTTAGTCCCGGCACGCTACTTCCGTGAGGTGGAGAGTCTACAGCGCCGCCTGTTCTGGGACGGGAGGCCGCGTATTGCCCTGGCGAAATTGACGCTCTCATGGTACGACGGGGGGATTGCCCTCCCGGATATTAAACGGTATTACTGGGCCTCCCAGCTAGCTGCAATTAACCATGGCCTCTACGGGCCTGCCTTAAACCCGGCATTTGAAATGGACAAGATGCTACTGCCCGGTGGCGACTACAATCGAGCGCTCTACTCTGGCGCGCCCGACGCTCGCCTGACGGGACCTACGCGTGTCATGGTGCGAGTATGGCACGCGGCTAATGCAGCTATGGGGTGGAAGGACCGTTTGACCCGGGCGTCACCGTTGTACGCGTCTGAGAGGTTGGGCTCCCTGTGGACCTCGAAGGGCTTCGAGAAGTGGGACACGATAGGCATCAGTAAAGTGGGGGATTTCTGGACGAGGGGGGGATTTAAAACATTCGAGACGCTGCGGACGGAGTTTCAGCTGCAGGGCAGTGAATACTTTCGGTACTTGCAGGTCCGTCATGCACTGGGCTCCATCTTCCCCGACGTCGCCTCCATCCCGGAGTCTTCCCCCCTGGAGGATAGAGTGCTAGATGGCCACGTCCCAGACAGCACGATCTCACTTATTTACAAAAAACTGATCAACGACCGCTCGGGCTTGCTGACTGGCCTCCGAGAGGCTTGGGTCGCCGATGGGCTGGAGCTGGACGACGAGGACTGGATCTCCGCGGTGGCCTCTCCGAAGGAGGTGGCCATACCGGCTCGCCTTCGCTTCGTCCAGCTTAAGATACTCCACCGGGTCTACATGACGGGGCCAAGGCTTCTGCGTATGGGCTATGCTGAGGATGGGTTGTGTAAGCGTGGGTGTGGTGCTTTGGCGACCTTCCTGCATATTTTGTGGGAATGCCCGAAGGTGGAGCGATTCTGGCGTGGTGTGCACGAGGTCCTGCGAGTGGTTACGCGTGTCGCTCTGCTGCCTGAAGCGAGGAGATGCCTGTTGAATGTGTGGGAGCCAACGGACTACTCGGCTCTGCAGACGTGGTGGGTGACTCTGGGATATATGATAGCTAAGCGTGATATTGCTCAATTGTGGGGATCCCAGACGCCCCCGGCGGTGTCGGCCTGGAAAGAACACATGGATTGGTGCATGTTTCGAGAAAAGGTGGTGTATGTGGCGAGGGGTAAGCCTGGGACATGGATGAAGGTATGGGGCCCCTGGAACGCCTACCGCGGGGGTATCTGCGCGCCACCATTGCTGCCTGCTGCTTCACCAGCCCCGTCCCCGTAGCTGACTCCTTCCCCCAGACCCGGGCACAGGGTTCCCCCAGTCCTTGCTCTGTTCCCCTTCCCCTCTTTCGACTCCTGTGGATAGTTGGGGTCCCCCATTCGGGGAGCACGCGCTGCTATTTTCGATTGCTGGTTGCCTTGTGGGTGTGGTTTTCTCGTTGTTTGTATAAAATGAAACCGTATTGTGGGGTCTGATTGATGTGGCCCACGACGTTGATACCTCCTGATTATGCTTCTCTGCAATGCCAAGTGTTTATGAACGTATGTCATATGCTCCTGTCATTCCTAGCGGCCGGCCGGAAGGTTGTAGGCCCATACTTGTATATTCTTGAGATTTGTAATAAACGGTTTAAAAAAAAAAAAAAAAAAAAAAAGATTGTCATTATGGCCATTACTTTATACTTTATTTGATTTTCGCCCACTTGGGCGTTAAAACAGTTATGACATAAAATTGAATGGTTTGATTAATTATCATGAGCAAATTATTAAACCCTTCGAACATAATAATAATATATATCAGGATAACATTGTCAGTAAGACGATTTAAAGTTTTCATTGAAAAAAGAAAAAAAGAAAAAAAGAAAACAGACTGTGAGAAGGAATCATCGCAAAGTATGTTTTCCCTTTCTATGATTGTTTGAAAACCATGTGATTCATTTATACTTCCTGGTTTTTTGTACACTTTACTCGTGAGCAAGGGATTGCTATCCCGAGTCGGTCGTTTGGCTTTTGTCCAAATAAAGAACTGGTTTTGAAAAGCTCAAGAGTTGTCCGTGGCTGCTTTGTTGTTCGAGTATCCAGGAATAACAGCGTCTGGTATATATATATATATATATATATATATATATATATTCACAGAAAAAACCATAGGTTTCAGGCACGTTATAGTTAGGAATTAGCATTTAAAAAAACTCAGAAATTCACTGAAAAAACCATAGGTTTCAGGGGTGTTATAGTTAGCTGGACTTTTCACTTGTACAAAACCATTGAAATTCCCCCGTTATAGTTAGTTCAGCTAACTATAACTCGCGCGCCCGCAATGCACTGCTGATGACGTCACATATTACATCACTCATGACATGGTCAGTGACATCACTCATGACATCACTGATGACATCTCAAATGACATCACTGATGACATCACTGATGACATCATCCAGTGAATGTGTGTTTTTCTGAAAATTAAATGTTTTATATATGTATATCTCAAGGTTGATGGAAGAATAAATGGGTATATAAGTGTCTAAATGGATGATTTGTTTTTGAAAAATTGATTGTGTAACTGACTGATTAAGTGTATCATAGTGAATACATGGCTTAGTGAGTAATGTTTAAATATGTAAATATCTGTATCAGTCTCTCACTTTGTGTATAAGTGGCTGCATGGGTTGGTGAGTAGCTTTATTATAGGGAAACTCTTTCTGGACCTATATTATTTTATATGAGACTTAAAAAAGTTCTCGCCTGCCAACATAACATAGAAAATTAAACAAAGAAATGTGTTTATTTACTAACAATTTTTATTTATATTTTTTTACTTTTATCAGTTTCAGTAAACACTCATTGAAAAGTTCTCTCCATTATTTTGTTAACATTTCACATGTGTATTAATTTGATAATATCCAAAACCTAAAGCATAACCCCGTGGCTAATCATGTAAAAGACAATTCATACTCTCACACATACATCAGTCATACTCATATCTAAAAAATAGCAACAAACATTTAGTGGTTTGACATAGTCTCCAAGACAAGTTTGAACGAAGAAAGTAACAGTAAATACAGTTATTTCAAATAATACTGGGTCTCTGGAGACCTCTCCTCTAGATGGAAAGGGGGAGTAGCTACATGGGTGTCTATATAGGTTATTAGTTGGTTTTTTGAGTATCAGTCTGAGTGTCTGCATGGTTCGGTGGGGGGTATTACGTAGTGCATAGGTGCATGAATGAGTGACTCACTGTTTGTATGGGTTGAACACAGCATGTGTGCAGGACTGTATGGGTGGATGAGTGTGTGTATGGGTGTGTTAGTGAGTGAATGACTGTCTCAATAGTGTCTTTATGAGTAACTACATATGTTTTAAACTAGTATATGTGACTATTGGTGTATATATGTGAGTATATGTGAGAGTGAGAGATTGAAAGAGTTCCTGTATGAATAAGTATGTGTTTCTATAAGTGATTGTTTAAAAGACTAAGTATGTGTAAGTTTCCGTAGAAGTAAGTATGGTGGTGTGTGTATAACTGTATATGCAAGTAAATTTATGTTTGATTCTTTATTAGCATGAGTGACTATGTGTGTGAGTAACTCTATGGATAAGTGGCATTGTGTAACAGGATGTATAGGTGTATGAGTACATATGATGAGTGAGTACATGTATGAGTGACTGTATAGGACTGTTGGTGAATGAGTGGATGTGTATGTGGATCTTAGAATTACTGAAGAGGTTGTTGTAACTGGTATTGGTATGTCCATTGTTTTGAAAATTTTAGTCTCTATTTTTGAATGTGTGTATCAAAGGTTATATTAGGGTGAGAGGAGGTCTGCCACTCTATCACAAGGATGATGTCATCAGTGATGTCATCAGTGATGTCATTTGAGATGTCATCAGTGATGTCATGAGTGATGTCACTGACCATGTCATGAGTGATGTAATATGTGACGTCATCAGCAGTGCATTGCGGGCGCGCGAGTTATAGTTAGCTGAACTAACTATAACGGGGGAATTTCAATGGTTTTGTACAAGTGAAAAGTCCAGCTAACTATAACACCCCTGAAACCTATGGTTTTTTCAGTGAATTTCTGAGTTTTTTTAAATGCTAATTCCTAACTATAACGTGCCTGAAACCTATGGTTTTTTCTGTGAATTTCAAAGGTTTTTTAAATGCTAATTTCTAACTATGCCTACAGAGATAGGACATGTGAAGAAAGAAGAAAAAATGCACAGAAAGAAACAAAAGAAGTGCAGAAAGAAGCAACAGAAGTCCTCAAATACGAAGATAAGTGCAGGAAGAAGGATAACGTGCAGAAAGAACAAAAAGAAGAGCAGAAAGAAGCCTTGTTGCAAAATCATCCTGTACCCTCAACTTTTTCAGACGGATACTGGTGGTAACTGAGTCTGACTAACCAGTCCTAGAGCCAGTGCTATGTTAAAAGACACTTAGAATACAGTGAAAACACCTACATACACTAGGGAACATTATGCGTTGGGGTCCCCCTGTGATTAGCATGACCTCCTCTGTAAGCCCCTAGTATATAATAGGGCATGGGGATTAAAACTACCTCTTAAAACAGGCCACAGGGCGTTTTTGCACACGTTAACTCAGGCCCCGTCCCCTCCATTCACCACTGTGTAAACACGCCCTGTGTCCATTTTTAGTTGGGAGATTAAGTTCATTTGAATCCTGAGGGTCCCTAGGGTCCAACTAGCCCACTAGGTACCTCCAGTAAGTGCCACAGAGCTGCGTTGCAGAGAGGTGTAAAAAGTGGCACGGCCTGGACCACCTCTCTGCAATGCAGCTCAGTGGCGCTTACTGGAAGCACTTGGTGGGCTAGTTAGCCCCCAGGGGCCCTCAGTATTGAAGGGAAATTATATCCCCAATTTAAAACGTGCCATAGTGCGTGTTTGCACACGTCACCTCAGGCCCCGTCCCCTCCCTTCACCACTGTGTAAACGCGCCCTGTGGCTGTTCTAAGTTGAGAGATTAAGTCCCCTTGAATCCTAAGGGTCCCTAGGGTCAAACTAGACCACTAGGTACCTCCAGTAAGCGCCACAGAGCTGCGTTGCAGAGAGGTGTAAAAAGGGGCTTGGCCTCAGAACACCTGGCTGCAGCGCAGCTCCCTGGCGCATACTGGAGATGCCTGTTGGGGGCGCGTTTGCAGAGTGCTGCACGGAGGGGGCATGGCCTCTGGCACGATGCCAGTCTTTTATTTATTTTAGTTTTATAAGAAGGGGGGCTGTTTGGTTCCCCTTCTTATTCTAATTTATTGGCCCTGATGACCCCATCCCCCAGGGCCAGTCTCCTAATTATATTTTTTTGACCCCAATCCCCAGGGCCGGCCACTGTTTTTTATTATTTTTAAAAAATATATATTTATAGACACACCTAGGACATGCTGGACAAACCGTACGTACCTATCACCATGACGATTTGCGTGATATTCATTAAAAGGCGACTATGCATGCAATGAATCCACGTGGAATGTATTTACACCACTAGTGAAGCTCTGACATGTCTGATGCCCTACCGTGCCTAATCCTGGTAGACACCCTTGTCGTTTATTTATACAAACATGGGTAGCTATTGACGGGCACATTTAATACACATGCACACCAAGCCATTCAAAGGGGATTCGACAAAAATTCGACCAAAACTATGCAAGAAACCCCCCTCACGGTTAATAAAACACACATCCACTGCCGGATGTGTAATACTTTTTATTTTACTCTCTGGAAAGGGGACGAACATCACTTGAGAGTCACAGCGTGCTCCTGACAGAGCCCAATGCTGTGTTACACCCACCATTGCCTGCCGAGTGCCACACACCTCTGTGTTGTATTCCACTAGCTAGTGCATATGCTATGACACTCTCTAGCCCATGTGCACTGTAACACCACCCCGTGAATATGTCATGCCACACTTGTCTTCGCACGGGTTATATTGCCCCATCTAACGTGCCTTTCTCGATGCCTATGTTATAACGCACAGTGCTATGCCATACATATTACAATCTGGGATCCATATCTTTGTCACAGTGCATATGCAACGTTACACTCCCCAGCACATATTTTATATTACAACTTTAGAGACTAGTTAGGTTACACAACACTGCCCTGTGCATATTACACTCCAAGGCGCATATCGCATAGCACGCGCTAGTGCCTGTGCTATCTCGCGCTCTCCAATGAATCTGTCATTGCGCACAATGTATTGCATATTATATTTCACGCCCGGTTCATCTTATATCACACTTTTTGGTGCATAGTTTATACCATACACTATATCTAGTTTTCATTTTCAATCGTGCTCTCAGGACTATGTTCTATATAACACTGTGTTCACCTACCCTTTTCACGGGCATTACATTTTGCGATAGGGGGTGGAGGGTCAGGGGGTGTTTCTGCCAAGTGAGCCCGGAGTCACAGTCACAAACGTCCTCTTCTTACTGAATAAAAGTGAGATTATGCTGCATACTTGTTCATATTTTAAGTAGTTCGCACAGACACAATGTTATAAAAACAATAAAGGTTCTAATACCCGCCTTCTCTGAACAGTTAGCTTGCTGCCCCATCCCCTTCCTCCCTATCCTCTGTTGTGTGAATCCATGGACTAGCCTCCTCCCTCCTGCCATGCATGGTCTGATGTGCTGCCACTGCCCTCAATTTAGTATGATGTACCAGTCCACTCCTCCTGCCCTCCATTGCCCAATTCTATGCCCCTATTCTCCTTCTCCCTGCCCTCCGATGTCTTTGTGCATGCCCCTGCTCCATCCTTTTTGCCCACCATGTCCCATGGACCTGCCACTCCTATCTACTCTGAGTGTTCTGTTGAGCTGCCACTCCCCTCCCACCTGCCTAGCATTGTCAGATGACTGTAACCTGTCCCTGCCACCTCCACCCTGCCTGTCCACATGCCATGCCCCTATCCTCTTCCCCCTGTCCTACATGGTCCATTGTACTGCCACACCCTTCTGCCCTCCCTGGTCTGTTGTGCTGCAACTGCTCCTCCTGCCTGCCCCGTGTGGTCTGTTGTGAGGTCCCTTCCCCTGAACTTTCTTGTCTGTGCACAGGTCCTGACCCTCCCTTCTATCCTCCATCGTCCTTCGTGCATGCCCCTCCACCCTCCTTCTTGCCCATCATAGCCATTGTGCTGCCACTAACCCTCCCACTTGCCATGCATGGTCTTCTGTGCTGCCATGGCCCCTCCCACCTTCCCTGTGTGGTCAGTTAGCTGCCCCTGACCCCCTCCCACCTTCCCTCCATGGTCTGTGTGTATGCCATCAAAGTCTCACTGTTGCTCTTCATGGTGTGTCTTGCTTCTAGTGCCCATCCTGCCTGACCTCCATGGCTATCTTGCTGCTCCTGCCCTGCCCCCTTGCCCCCAGCCCTACTCCCTCCCTCCTGGCTTGTCTGTTCCATTGTAATGCCCCTGATCCGTCCCTCCTGCCCTTTATGGTCTGTTATGCTGCAGCTTTCTCTCCTGTCTGTCCATTATGGTCAGCTAGCTACCATTGCCTCTTGCCCCTCTGTTCTCTGTTGTCCATGTGCATGGTCCTGTCCCCTCCCTCTTGCTTTCTATGGATTGTTGTGCTGCACTCCCGTCCTGCATGCCCTGTGTGGTGTATTGTGCTGCTGCAAACCCTGATGCCTGCCCTGCAGGGTCAGTTTGGTGCACCTCTCCATGTCCCTCCTGTCCTCTGTTATCCAAGTCCATGTCCCTATCCCATTTCCTTCCATGATCCAATGTACCATACTTGCGAACATTTTGAACTTGGTAAGAGGGAGATTTTGAAAAAAAACTGGGGTATTGATTTTCCCCTTTGAGTTACATTGAAAAAGAGGATATTGTAGACAGGAGACAGATCAAATAAAGCCCATTTGAGCTTAAAAACATTGGACGTTTCCTGGCTGAATCGGGTCTGTTGGCATGTATGGTTGTACTACCATTGCCTCTTCCTTCTGCTCACAATGGTCTATTACATTGCCACAGCCTTGAAGGAGGGTAGATTTTGTATCACAGGGGGCCCCTGGCCCGTTCTGTCCACACCTGAAGTATGAGACCCTTGTCCTTGCCCTGCCAGCTGCATTTGTAGGCCGTATTAAATTGACCAGCGGGTCCTGTGTTGCTATATAATTATCCTGAGACATCCTTACCACTCAGCCAGCATAAAACCCCTGTGTAGGCCCTTCTGTTCAATATGTAGGCCTCTTTGTTAAATTGACCATAGCTCTGCAATTTTAGTGTATAGCAGTCTGAAGGCAGGTCTGCGAGGCCTTCTGATCCAAACTAGTAGCCCCCACCCTACCCGAGTGCTCCGTGCTCGGTATCAAAGTTCAACATCCCCCTGAAGCTGTCGACATACAGTAGGCTGCATCCTGGACTGGTACTTGCTTCCTGGGCAGGTTTCCCGCTTTTAAGGAAGTGGCAACCGCAGAGCGTCAAGTTAGGAGAACTGAGGAGATTTTATACATGAATATATTGAATTCCCGTACAATACCCATTATTTTCTGCTTGCTCTATGGAACTTACGATAAGCGATTGGCCTGAGAGACTGACCTTTTCACCCAGTCCATTGTCAGCATTAAGTGGGTAAATGACGAAATGTCTGGTAAAATCTGCAGACGAAGCTTTTGGGTAGCATACGTAGGTAGATGTAGCGTGCAAAGGAGCCCACAAAATGATATAAAAAGGGAGCACCCACAGATATCAACGGACTACCTCGCCGTCTGTATGTAGGTTAACAGGCAGTGCAGGTTTTCCCCAAGAGCTGGGAGCTCTTGTCTTCCTTTGCTTAAAATGTCTTGCTCTGCTTTGCTTGAAGTATCTTATTCTATTTTACCTATATGAAATGTCATGTTATGTTTAACCATTGTTCTCTTTACTTTTGCATTTAAAAGATTTTGTATTGTAATTGCAGGAATGCTTGCTCTAAGAGTAAACGTGAGTGTTCCTAGGTAACATTTTCCTTGGTGTAACTTGTTTCTCATGATGCATTTATAGATGTGTTTTCTCTCTCTCTCTGTCAGTACATTAATTGAGATACAGAGAATATTATGACAGCTGTATGATTATCTGGATTCTGTATTTTGTACTTTATGTCTCTATTCTGCGGTTTCTTTGAAGTTGCATCTTCTCATTAAACTGCCATTGTATTCTGCCTCCAATTCCATGTCTCATATGTCTGTTTTCTTCATTTTTGGAGCAAGCGTTCCTAGGCACCCCGGCTCAAATTAAGGTGCCCCTTTTGTCCCTGACTCACTCTCCTGCTCAGTTCTGTGGTGGCTCCCGGGGATCTGGGGACCGCCCCTAGCTTCCTTGACCCGTAATAGATCTTCCCTCCAACAGCCTCTCTTGCAAGTCCTGTATTGTTGGTGTGTTGCTCCTGCCCCCCTTTCCACTGCCCTCCATAGTCTGTTGTGCTTCCACGGCCCTTCCTGCCTGCTCAGTGTGGTTAAATTGTTGCCTTTGCACCCTCCTACCTGCCTTCAATTTTCAGAGTCCGTGCCCCTGGCCTCTGCCTCTCAACAGTATCCTAATGAACAACTAGATTGCTAACATTCTATATTTATTACAAAAGTGTGGAACGCCTGACATCATCTTGATGTAATCAAAACTGTAATACCTAGAGCATTTCCTTTAGAAATTACATATATGAGAGGGTCTTATTGGCATCAAAATTATGGTTAGTGCTCTAAAAGACTAAAATAAGGACATATTTTCTGAGTTTTCAAATAGCGACAAAGCACTTTTAAATTATTTGTTATCTTTATGTTTTTTTATCCAGTTGACCACTTGATTAAATGTTGCACTTAGGGGAGAGGATGTGGTGTTACTTCCAGAACTGCAGACTTTGCAACTGGGGAACCAGGTTGAAGTTTCTGCTTCAGCTCGACATTCTGTGATTCTGGTCAAATCACTTAGTCTCCCCATGTCTACAACCAAAATGAATTTGTTCTTGTGTGATGTAACCAATGCTCATGTAAAGCACTTCAATACCTGACAAGTCTGCACTATATAACACTGCAAAAACACAAAATAATAAGTGTTTTGCACACTTCTGTCATTGGGCTATATTTGGGCTACATCTGGGTGATTTTGGGCTACATTTGGGCTCTTTTGTCTCCGGTGGCCATCTTGGGAGATTTATTTGTTATGAAGTTTCCTAATTTCCTCATGTACTGCAGTCTCCTCAGTAGGAAATGCTTTCAGTTTTTTACTTTGATTCCATCATGAAGGTATTCAGATATGTCACACATTTGCCATAAATTCTGAATGTTAGCACTCTAGTTGCTCATTAGATCACTGTAGTAAAACTACTGCACCATGGAAGTCTGCTCCTGGTATTAAAAGTGCATGTTTCAGTCTGCATGTCAGAATGTTTTAATGAAATAGAAGAGGATTTGAGAAGTCACTCAAAATGTGCCCTCATTTTCTTTCTTCAGCATTAATCATAATTTCTATGGCAAAATGAACCTCCTCATTGTGTTCCTTTTTAAATTAAATGTTTTAAGTGTTACCAGTTTATTCCAATCAAGATGGCTTCAGGTGTGCCATACTTTTGTCATAATGAAGACAGTAAGCGCTCTAGTTGTTTTTAAGAACATTCTGGGACATTCTGTCATTGGGCTATACTTGGGCTACATCTGGGTGATATTTGGGCTACATTTGGGCTCTTTTGTCTCTGGTGGCCATCTTGGGAGACTTATTTGTTATGAAGTTTCCTAATTTCCTTATTTACTGCAGTCTCCTCAGTAGGAAATACTTTCAGTTTTTTACTTTGATTCCATCAAGAAGGCATTCAGATGTGTCACACATTTGCCATAAATTCAGAATGTTAGCACTCTTTTTGCTCATTAGATCACTGTAGTAAAGCTACTGCTCACCAGGGAAAACTGCTGCTGGTATTGAAAGTGCATGTTTCAGTCTGCATGTCAGAATTTTTTAATGAAATAGAAGAGGATTTGAGAAGTCACTCAAAATGTGCCCTAATTTTTCTTTCTGCAGCACTAATCATACTTTTTATGGAAAAATGAACCCCCTCATTTTGTTCCTTTTTAAATTAAATGTTTTAAGAGTTACCACTTTAATCCAAGCAAGATGGCTTCAGGTGTGCCATACGTTTATCATAAGTAGGACTGTTAGCGCTCTAGTAGTTCTTTGGAACACTCTGGGAAGCTGCAGTAGAACACAAAGGAATCAACTGACAGTCTCTGCCCTTGTTGGATGTACATGTTTTACTGAGAATGTCAGACTTCATTCTCACATGACTGAGAAAGATAATGTGAATTTACAGAAAATAAGCTCTCAGTTTAGCCTATAGATCACCTTCCAAACCTCTGTGGTAAAAGCATGAGAAAATATTTTTCTCTCAATCATGATATCCCAGCAGAAGGCTTTTTCACATGGTGAAATCACCTTAGAACATACCACAATTCCTAAAATGAGTATGGTACCATCAACAAATGATTTATAATGTAACTAAAGTCTTAAAACCTTCTATTAACTGCAATGCTTTTTAATGAGGTGCTATCATGTATATTGGTCCCAAGATGGCTGCCAACACTTCTTGGATGAAGTGCTGACAGCCAATCAGATCTCAGGATGAGATGTGTGGTTAGGCTCCGCCCACATATATATGCTTTTAAATGCTATTTTCACAGGAAATACTGAACAGATTTACACCAGACCTGCAAAAGGCACTTCCTTGACCTTATGGCTACCTCTCTGCCAAATTTCAAGTAATTCTGTTCAGCCGTTCGGGCTGTAGCTGTGTCTAAAGGTCCTATGGAAAAATGCATGGGGAAAACGCGTTTTGGGACCCCCCTTTTTTCTCGGCCCCTGCTTGACGAATCCCCCCGAGACTTTCAGGGTAGGAGCGGAGCGTAGCGCCCCACCTATTTTGACAATTTCGCAAAGATTCGTCGACCGGCGCCAAAGTTATTCCAAATAGAATGTTGCGGATTTCCTATGGAAACAGGGTCCTAACTATAACTACCTACTGGCGACCGCCAGTAGGTAATATATATATATATATATATATATATATATATATATATATATATATATATATATATATATATATATATATATATATATGTGTGTGTGTGTGTGTATGTATGTATGCAGTAGGTAATATATATATTACCTACTGGCAGTCGCCAGTAGGTAATTATAGTTAGGACCTATTTTCCATAGGAAATCCGCAACATTCTATTTGGAATAACGTTTGCGTTGATTGATGAATCTTGGTAAAAGTTTCCAAACATTTGGCCAGCTCCGGTCCGCTCCTATCCTGAAAATTTCACAGTGATTCGTCTAGCGGGGGCCGAGAAAAATGGGGGGTCCCATAACGCGTTTTCCCCATGCATTTTCCCATAGGACCTGTTGACGCAGCTACAGCCCGAAGTGCTGAACGGAATTACACCAAATTTGGCAAAGAGGTAGTCCTCAGTTCAGACTCGTGCCTTTTGCTTAAATGGTGTAAATCCGTTCAGTATTTCCTGAGAAAATCAAAAGTAAAATCACATATATATCTGGGCGGAGCCTAACCACACATCTCATCGTGAGATCTGATTGGCTGTCAGCACTTCATCCAAGAAGTGTTGGCAGCCATCTTGGGACCAATATACATGATAGCACCTCATTAAAAAGCATTGCAGTTAATAGAAGGTTTTAAGACTTTAGTTACATTATAAATCATTTGTTGATGGTACCATACTCATTTTAGGAATTGTGGTGTGTTCTAAGGTGATTTTACCTGTAAAAAAGCCTTCTGCTGTGATATCATGAATCATGTTTGAGAGAAAACTATTTTCTCATGCTTTTCCCACAGAGGTTTGGAAGGTGATCTATAAGCTAAACACATTATCTTTCTCAGTCATGTGAGAATGAAGTCTGACATTCTCAGTAAAACATGTACATCCAACAAGGGCAGAGACTGTCAGTTGATTCCTTTGTGTTCTACTGCAGCTTCCCAGAGTGTTCTAAAGAACAACTAGAGTGCTAACAGTCCTACTTATGACAAACGTATGGCACACCTGAAGCCATCTTGATTGGAATAAACTGGTAACACTTAAAACATTTAATTTAAAAAGAAACACAATGAGGGGGTTCATTTTGCCATAGAAAATATGATTAGTGCTGAAGAAAGAAAAATTAGGTCACATTTTGAGTGACTTCTCAAATCCTCTTCTATTTCATAAAAAAATTCTGATATGCAGACTGAAACATGCACTTTTAATACCAGCAGCAGACTTCCGTGGTGAGCAGTAGCCTTACTACAGTGAGCTAATGAGCAACTAGAGTGCTAACATTCAGAATTTATGACAAATGTGTGACATATCTGAATACCTTCTTGATGGAATCAAAGTAAAAAACTGAAAGCATTTCCTACTGAGGAGACTGCAGTAAATGAGGAAATTAGGAAACTTCATAACAAATAAATCACCCAAGATGGCCACCAGAGACAAAAGAGCCCACATGCAGCACAAATATCACCCAGATGTAGCCCACATGTAGCCCAATGACAGAAGTGTGCGAAACACTTATTTTTTGTGTATTTGCAGTTTTATATAGTGCAGACTTGTCAGGTATTGGAGTGCTTTACATGAGCATTGGTTACATCACACAAGATCAAATTCATTTTGGTTGTAGACATGGGGAGATTAAGTGATTTGGCCAGAATCACAGAATGTTGAGCTGAAGCAGAAACTCCAACCTGGTTCCCCAGTTGCAAAGTCTGCAGCTCTGGAAGTAACACCACATCCTCTCCCCTAGGTGCAACCTTTAATCAAGTGGTCAACTGGATAAAAAAACATAAAGATTACAAATAATTTAAAAGTCGCTATATGAAAACTCAGAAAATATGTCCTCATTTTAGTTTTTTAGAGCACTAACCATAATTTTGATGCAAATAAGACCCTCTCATATATGTAATTTCTAAAGGTAATACTCTAGGTATTACAGTTTTGATTACATCAAGATGACGTCAGGCGTTCCACACTTTTGTAATAAATATAGAATGTTAGCAATCTAGTTGTTCATTGGGATACTGCTGAGAGGCAGAGGCCAGGGGCACGGACTCTGAAAATTGAAGACAGGTAGGAGAGTGCAGAGGCAACAATTTGACCACACTGGACAGGCAGGAAGGGCAGTGGCAGCACAACAGACTATGGAGGGCAGTGGAAAGGGGGGCAGGGGCAACAAACCAACAATACAGGACTGGCAAGAGAGGCTGTGGCAATATAATAGACCATTGTGGGCAGAAGGAAGAGGCAGTGGTAGTACAACCATACATGCCAACAGACCCGTTTCAGCCAGGAAACGTCCAATGTTTTTAAGCTCAAATGGGCTTTATTTGATCTGTCTCCTGTCTACAATCTCCTCTTTTTCAATGTAACTCAAAGGGGAAAATCAATACCCCAGTTTTTTTTCAAAATCTCCCTCTTACCAAGTTCAAAATGTTCGCAAGTATGGTACATTGGGTCATGGTAGGCAGGAGGAATTGGGGTAGGGACATGAACTCGGATAACAGAGGACAGGAGGGACATGGAGAGGTGCACTAAACTGACCCTACAGGGCAGGCATCAGGGTTTGCAGCAGGACAATACACCACACAGCGCATGCGGGACGGGAGTGCAGCACAACAATCCATATAAAGCAATAGGGAGGGGACAGGACCATGCACATGGACAACAGAGAACAGAGGGGAAAGAGGCAATGGTAGCTAGCTGACCATAATGGACAGACAGGAGAGAAAGCTGCAGCATAACGGACCATAAAGGGCAGGAGGGACGGATCAGGGGCATTACAATGGAACAGACAAGCCAGGAGGGAGGGAATAGGGGTCTGCACATGGAAACAGAGGGCTGGGGGCAAGGGGGCAGGGCAGGAGCAGCAAGATGACGATGGAGGTCAGGCAGGATGGGCACTAGAAACAAGACACACCATGGAGAGCAACAATGAGACTATGATGGCATACACACAGACAATGGAGGGAAGGTGGGAGGGGGTCAGGGGCAGCTAGCTGACCACACAGGGAAGGTGGGAGGGGCCATGGCAGCACAGAAGACCATGCATGGCAAGCGGGAGGGTTAGTGGGAGCACAATGGCTATGATGGGCAAGAAGGAGGGTGCAGGGGCATGCACAAAGGACCATGGAGGATAGAAAGGAGGGTCAGGACCTGGGCACAGACAAGAGAGTTCAGGGGAAGGGGCCTCAGAACAGACCGCGCAGGGCAGGCAGGAGGAGCAGTTGCAGCACAACAGACCAGGGAGGGCAGAAGGGTGTGGCAGTAAAATGGACCATGGAGGACAGGCGGAAGGTGATAGGGGATAGGGGCATGGCATGTGGACAGGCAGGGTGGAGGTGGCAGGGACAGGTTACAGTCATCTGACAATGCTAGGCAGGTGGGAGGGGAGTGGCAGCTCAACAGAACACTCAGACTAGATAGGACTGGCAGGTCCATGGAACATGGTGGGCAAAAAGGATGGAGCAGGGGCATGCACAAAGACATCAGAGGGCAGGGGTAAGTAGAACAGGGGCAGCAAGCTAAGTACAGAGGCTAAGCAGGAGGTCAATTAAAAATAAATTACTTCACACCCTTCCCATCATTTACACCTATAGATACCACAACACACACCTAAAATGAATTACACAATTACCATCATTAATTACTAATTAATTAATTCAAAATATTTAACAACTAATTATTTATTAATCAATTAAAAATAAATTACTTCCCACCATTTTCACCTATAAACACAACACACACCTAAAACTAATTACACAATTAACATAATTAATTGCCAATTAATTAATCAAAATTAATTAACAACTAATTATTAAATAATTAATAAAACATAATTTACACATTTGACACCATAACATCTCAATTCAACAAATATTAATAAATAAAAATGAATCAATACATTTACTATAATTAAATTACTTCCCACCCTATTCCCCTATAAACCCACATCCCGCTACTGTACTAAAAACGCAAATTCAAATTAAAAAAAATTATTACTAAAAATATTCAATACATTTTATATAATTAAATTACTTCCCACCCTATTCCCCTATAAACCCACAACCAGCTACCGCAATAAAAATGCAAAATTCAAATAAAAAATAAATAATAACTACTAAAAATAATCAATACATTTTATATCATTAAAAATTACTTCTCATCCTATTCTCCTATAAAACCATAAACAGCTACGGTATTAAAAATGCAAAATTTAAACAAAATAAATTAAATAACTACAAAAATGTTAACACATATTAAAAATACAAACAATTCTTATACAAAAAATACATGCATCACACACATATAAAATATATAATAAAATACATAACATTAATAAAAAAACAATATTTGTAACATCTATATTTTTGCAAACGATATTAAACCCTTCGATATTTTTTACATCGATATTACTTACCCAAAATCGATATTCTTTACCATGATATTTTTTCTATCGATATTCTTGACCAACGATATTTTTACCACGATATTTGTGCACATCAATATTTTTACATCGATATTCTGTCTCTGCACCCCCGTTGCATCCTTTACTGTGAGTTATCAGCTGGAGGATCTGCTATTTTCAGGCCCATTTCCCCCCACATCACCATGTCTTCCGCTGCACATTCGTCAGCTTAATGTGTTGTATGGCGACTGCGTGCCTGCATTCCAGAGCCGTGTATGAGGAATGCTGGCATGGGGTGGATGGAAAATGTTCTGGGGATTGGCAGTTGCTGCCTGATCCTGGTGTTGTCAGATGGTTAAAGCTTACCTTCCTTAAGAGTTATCTCCTTTTCAGTGGCGAAAAGTGACAACATCGAGAAACCTGTGTGTGGTCAATCCTGACATTCATCTGGTGACGGAGGCCAAGGCTGTTAACCGCCAAAACTGCTGGGAGAAGCGGTTTGGCATTTCTGCATCAGAGCCTTCTGCCGTGACCGCAGGGAAGCCTCAGTACCTGCTACTGAGCTGGTCAGTGTACTTAGGGGCCTCACCAGTCAGCAATTAGGGTCTGATTAGATACCCTTGAGCATTGGTAGCCAGGCGTGTGGAGCATGTTAGCTTTGCTACGGTATTTTCATGCGCCAGTCAAACGCACATGCGAGTCATCACGTCAGCAATGAGGCGGCCATTACCGTTGGCAACCAAATCCTATGCATTGGTGTGACCAGTCGTGTGTTGGTGTACACAATATTTTGTTTGTTTCAATCCCATTTTCAGCTTGTCTCATTGTGTCTGATTATAAGGTGACAGGCACTCCGCAGGAGCTTTGTGTGCATCAGCCCGTTACTTGGTCACAGGCACATTTGAAGTGTTGTTCACTGCTGGAACTTAATTGTGGACAATCTGGGTCATCAGTCATCTTATCTTGTACCAACCTTATTTCTAATGTATTCTGACCACAAGTTAGCAAGTTAGCAGAGCAATTTCTATCTTGGAAAAAACATCTCCTCCACCATCATTTTTCTCTTCCTGGCCCTCCACCAATGTTATGGGAACAAAGACATGAAGCATTTGAGGCTTACCTGCAAGCCATTGACATGGATACTTTTACTTCTAAAAAAAAGGAGGGCATTGTTGGTATACAACCTGGGCGCTGAAGGGAAAAGTGTACTCAAAACTCTCCCGATGGAAACAGTCCAGGGAGCATGTTGAGTTGTCGTGTTTCAAGTGTGGGAGCAAAACATGTGAGCAATGCGAGGTTTTGTCGTGCTACCAATGTTATGTGCTTCAAATGTGGGAAAAAGGGCCATTTCGCCAGAGTGTGCAAGTCATATAAAGGTCGGAAGGTGCAAAGTGATACGGGGGTAGTAAACTTTATTGAGGAAGATAAATCTTACAAGGGCCAAAGTGTATTGATGTTATCTCCACCTCATGATGGTGAGATCGAACAAAGTGTCATCTATGCATAGTGTGAGGAAAAGGAAAACCTCCTGTTTGTGACATCACCATTAACGATGAGAAAGTGAGAGTGATGGCTGACTCTAGTTCACCATTCATGTTGATTGGTGAAACTGATTTCACCAGGTTGATTCGAGTGAGTCACATGTTAAACATTTTGCATATTGAGGTAAAAAGGTGAAGGTATTGTGGCAGTTTAAAGCTACCTTGAGTCTTGATGGCAAGACGGCTGTGGGCAGTGGGTTTGTGGCGAAGGGTGGTTCTAACCTGTTGGGGTGGAATGAGCAAGCGGATCTAGATATAATTCTCAATCACCACCATCCCAAAGTCATTTTGTCCAGACAAAGTCTGTTAGAATTGTGTAACAGTGAGGTGTGCAATGTAGATGAATGTAGATGGCTGTGTAAATATCCTGATGCTTTTACTGACATGCTTGGTAAGTCTAAAGGATTTAAACATTGTATTGTGTTGAAGGAAAAGGCTGTACCAAGGGTGCATAAAGCAAGGTGCGTACCTATCAATTTAAGGGGAGAGCTGAAGTCAGAGTTGGGCAAGTTATGCAAGTTGGAAATTATCAAACCAATTGAGGGGTCGGAGTGGTTGGCCCCAGTTGATTTAGAGCGCAAATTGGATATGTCCTTGCATTTGTGCGTCGATTTGCGTGACTTGAACTCCAATATCTGGGTTGACCACCAACCACTCCCCAATATTAATAACTACTGTCCACACTGAAGGGTGCTGCTGTATTTACCGTGCTAGACATGTTGACGGCTTATTACCAGGTGGAGCTGTATGAGGAGTCAAGACACCTGACGTCCTTTGTAACACCTGAAGTAGCTTTTTATTATAGCCATATGCCATTTTGGGTGGCTTTGGCATTGTCCATATTTAAGAGGCTGATGAACAGTTTGTTCAAGGATGTGTCTGGAGTACTATGTTTTCAGGACGATATTTTATTTTATAGACAGGATGGGGGTGACCATGAAGAGAGACTTGAGAAGGTGTTGAAGACTCTAGAAGTGTCTGGTTTCACGTTGAAAGGAGGTAAGTGCACATTTTGTTGTGATGGGGAGGATTACTTGGGACATCATGTGTCAAGTAAGGGGACTGAGCCAAAGATGAAGATTCTGAAAGCTATTGAGTAGGTGCCCGGGCCTTGTAATAAAGATCAGCTTTGATCTTTCCCAGGTCTGGCTGAGTACTACGCCAATTTTGTGTAGAATATTGCTGGTAAAACTGCATGTTTCTGTGAGTTATTGAAGAAAACTGTAAAGTATGTGTGGACTGGAGAATGTCAGATGGTTTTCGATGTGATAAAAAGGGAACTATTCCTGCCCAGAATCTCAAACCATTTGACAGCCATGGCTTGTGCATTATCTCCACAGATGCCAGTAACCAGGGTTTAGGTGCCTTGTTGATGCAAAAACGAGATGACGGTAAACAGGAGATTGTGGGTTTTGTGTCTAGGACACTGCGTGGAGATGAAACAAATTACTCTACCATAGAGACAGAAGCCATGGGTTTGTGGTGGGGGTACATTATTTTAGGAATTTTGTGTGGCGCAACCAATTCGTCCTCCGCACTGATCACAAACTACTGGCTGACTTTATTCAATACAGGCAATTGTGGTAGAGCAACCCCGCGTATTGCTAAGTGTCAATACTGAATGCAGAAGTATCCGTAGAAGTTACAATTTGTTCCTGGTATTCGCTGTTGTGCAGCTGTTTGTCACAATTACAGATGGAGGTTGAGGTGGATGAGGCTATAGATGGTGATGATGGTTTGGAATTTGTGTGTGCCATTAATGTAATAATGGATGGGGTATTGTCAGAAGAGAAGTGGCGCACAGGTGTCGAGGAGGATAAGAAAGTGGGAAGAGTATCTGATGTGCGCAATCATGTTCACGAGAAGTATGATCCTAAGTGTGATGTTGGTTCCAGGAGGGAGATTGATGTCCATGTTGGTGATTTTGTGAGAGTTTTAATTCCTCGCCACGTTCGGAAACCCCATTTGAGATATTCATCTGAGATGTTAGTGCAAAAGATAAAGGATCATGTAGTGGTCCTGGAGAATGGGAACGTATGGAACAAAAGTGTGGTGGGTGTGGTGCCAGGCCCTAAACCAAGTTATTTGTGTGAAAAAATGGGAACGGATGTGTCCAGGAGTTCGATGCAACCTATGAGCACAAGTGATAGTCGTCCTACTTCAGTGAGGAAAAAATCTTTACCAAAAAAGTTTGGTGATTTTGTGATGTACAAATAGATACCTGTGCCAATGGTTTTTTATAGATTAGTAAGTGCCTGTGCTTGTCTTGTTTATAGGTTGTGAACAAATTTAACTTTTCCTTGCAATGTGTTTATCCTGTTACCTTATCATTATTTTTGTATTTGTTTGTAAACTGGATTGTACATTGTTGTCTTTGTATTTCATTGCAAGGGAAGGGGATATGTGGGGGAATTGGGTGCCTGCATCCCAGAGCTGTGTGTGTGGAATACTGGCATGGGTAGATGGAAAACGTTCTGGGGATTGGCAGTTGCTGCCTGCTCCCAGTATTGTCTGACGATTAAAGCTTACCTTCCTTACCATATAATACAGGGGACAGAGGACAACTCTGCCTTGTGCCCATTCTCAACTTACAGGGGTCTGGGATCAGTCTCCCTGTATGAACCTGGGACACCGGACACAAGTATAAGAGTCTCACACATTTCATGTATTTGGGGCCGAATCCATAACCACCCACAGGTAGTACCGCCCCACCATGTTGAGCGCCCTTTCTATATCCAGTGATGCCATCGCAAAGCTGTCTATGGAGGAGGCAAGGATGTGTGTGATGTGATTCAAGCGCCAGAGATTATATATGGTACTCCTACCCGGATGAACCCTGTTTGGTCCCAGTGTATTAGCGTTTGAACCCCTCGCAACACAGTGTAACAATATTGAATAGTGTGAGGTACTCTCTCGCAACCTTAAGTTAATGAGCTGCAACGTTCATGGTATTGATTGAATAATCAAAGAAGGTAGCATGAGCTCAATCAATAACCGGTTGTACATTCTAATGCTCCATGAAACCTAATTGTGGGAGAGGCCCGTAGTAGAAAGCTGTTTTTCACTATGTGTAAATGACTACCAAATAGGTGATGGATACAAGAACAAGACACCAAAAGCTTGAAAAAGTATGAAAGAAGTAAGATCCATCATTGACCAGAGTAAGTTTGATCAACCCTAATTCGATTATAGTAATGGCGGGGAAATTTAATAGGAAGATGGTAGCAACAGAAACTGATGAAATATGAAATGACACACTTGTGTTTTATAATGTTCCCTGAGCAAATCTTCCTTCCTGCATGTGTACAGCTGTGGAAAACAATGTAGGTAGATGTCTAGCAGAAAAGGGGATGGCCTCTTTTAATGGGATTAAACCCATGGATTCACCAGCAAACAAACCTTTCATCTTGGAAATCAACCCTGTCCAATTGATTATATGTAAGTTTTAAACTAAGTAAATATTTTAGTATTCCGAGGAAGAGGTACCCTGGTAAGGGGAAAAGAAAACAGGAATCATCGTATGATAAAAACTGCAGGATTGCATACAAATCTTTAGCTGATGCAGTGCGATCCACTGATAGGGAGGCTATACGGGCGGCAAGGAACCATTACAAATGGACACAAAATGCCGCGAAAAAAGCGTGGGACACTAAATACTGGGAGGAGTTATTGGCAGCCAGTAAGTCCAGAGACTCGACGGACTTCTGGCATCTTGTGAGGTGGGGCATGGGGAACCAAAAACCAATCCCGGTTAATCATGTCCCGCCAGAACACTGGGTCAAGCACTTTAAGTCCCAGTTCGCTAACACAAATAATGTCCCACCACCTCCCCTAGCCTCTCTCAGCCGTCCTTTATCAGCAAATACGCTAGTGTTCACCAAGAAAGATGTAGAATGTGCCCTCAATTTAATTCCCAAAGGCAGGGCCCCGGGCTTAGATAAAATTCCCGCAGATTTGTTTCTGCATAGCAGATCAGTCTGGGTCCCTTACATTGAATTACTGGCGAACACTATTGCCAAAGGCACTACGGTGCCGGATATATGGCGGGGAGCAGAAATCATACCAATTTTTAAGAAGGGTGACCGAGCTGACCCGGGAAACTACAGGCCAATTAGCCTAATAGCCTGTATCCAGAAGGTTGTGGCCAGAATGGTACTTCTCAGGGTCCAGAATTGGATCGAGGATTCGGGAGTCATGTCCACTTTACAGGCTGGCTTCCGACCCCTGACTAGCACGGTAGATCAAGTTTTTAGATTTTCCACAATATATTGGAAATGGGTGGTTCTGGGGGGTGGCACACTATATGCAGCAATTGTTGATTTAAAGGCTGCATTCGACCTAGTCCCAAGAGATAGGCTGTGGAGAGCGCTCCACGAGCAGGGTATCCCACCTGAACTACTTGCGGTTTTGATTAAACTACATGAAAATAATTACGCGCAGGTCAGATGGGGTAACCAGAGCCAGGTGACCGCCAGTTTTCCAACGGAAAGGGGTGTGCGGCAAGGGTGTGTGCTGGCACCCACATTATTCACACTATATATAAATAGAGTTATAGATTATTATAGGGACTCTACTGAGGAAATATGAATTTTGTGATCAGTTATGTCCCCTATCGTAGACCCCAACGGCTCCATGTGCCTGCTATACGTACATGTATGTTCCCTCCAGTTCCAGTTTTGAAGACGCAAATATATGTGCGTCCACCGTCAACATGTCCTCTTTCAGATCCGCCATGAATGGGTCAGATATTTCATTCCTAAGTATGAAAGGCCACCGACTTTATATGGTTCACTTTCCACATTTTACAGATTCAGGCGAGTAGGCCCAGAATTCTGTCATCAAGCCTTTTCCTGTCTTCTGCCTCTGAAAGCTCCAGTCTGAGCCTGCATCTGTATCCATGAACTTTGTCCTACTCCCTGCGCGGCTAACGGTGCCTGATCCAGCATATTGCCTGCCAAAAACTGTATTTCACCTTCAAGATTATCTACTCCGCTCCTCATCCGATGCATTCCTGTCTAGTAGTTTAGGTAAACATTCCTCCAGCTACCGTGCAAAGGGCCAGGCCTCGCTGTCCACATGCGAGTAATTCATAGCCCCGTTACCATGGAATATTCCTACCCCCTCGCATCTCATGTAGACACTTAGACGCTTGTACACGCACTAACAGTCAGTATAGAATAGATTCTATCCTAGAGACCTTTCCTTTTGGATAACACAGTTCTTTAAACATAGGATATTAGATATGATTTGGGATTAGGTTGACATGACCCCCAGACTTCTGTCTCCACATGTAGAGCTAAATGTCAAGTCCCCTTCACCCTCTAGTTGCACGTCAATCACATGTCATGCGGCTGCGCGCGCATCTCTGCCAAATATTTCTGCTGACATCGCAGGATTCTTTTATGGATCCACCCACTTGTGACATCATGTATAATGACGTTTATTAAATTACGCCCATATGACCGCCTCTATTAGTTACGTATGCACAGTTTATCTGTATTATCAGCTGTTACGCCTCTTGCATCTGTTTCACTGTAATGCATTTTCCTATAAAACTGCTTATCTGTCAATAATGTATGCCCTTCCTTCCTGAACTTTCGTGGTGATGGAATAGAAAGCCTACAATTCGAATTGTATTCCTTTGTATAGGAATAAAGCCTTTTAAAACCTCTAATACCACGGATTCTGCCTCTTATATTTACTGAGTTATTCTTACTAGATTTTACCGCATAAAAAATAGTACCGGTAATGAAATATTTACCACATAAATTGGCGCCCGAATAGGGACACTTTCTCATCTCACGCGCCGGAGGTGCGTTGCAGGCCCGGTCTCCTGCCACAGCTGAACGGACAAAAACGCGTACCTGCAGGATTTCCTGTATCTCCCTCCGGCCAAGCGGGGATGACTGAGGCTGCGATCAACACCCAGACGAGGCGGTGAGAAGTGCGAAGTATCCCGACCAGAGCCTAGCTGAGAGAGCAAGATCCGAGGTATACAGAGGCCCACCAGGTTCCGAAGTTCCGAGTCCAGTCGAGTCGAGTCCAGTCCGGTCCAGTTTCAGTTCCGTTCCGAGGCCTTCCGTTCCGAGCTACCCGGTGAGTACCATTACCGGGGAGGCCTTTTACGTGCACATAGTCTGTGCCGGTCAAGACGGGTTTGGGTACACAAATCCGGTCTGCACTGTTTCAGCAGTGTATCTGTACTGTTTAGCAGTATATATAGTATGTCTTGCATATAAATAAGTATTATCTAGTGTCAGTATTATGTCAGTAACTAGTTTTCTATTAGTTATCATTGTTCGTTAAAACTGTTAAATGTTAAATGTTTTAATACGTTCTATACATTGTGGTGTGAATGACTGTTCATTATTGTGTTCATTGTATAAAGTGTGTTCTAGTAATAAGGTCTAAAAATGCCGCTCTTTTCGAAACTAAGACAGATCAAAACTAGAAAAGGTGTACTCGAAGAAGCTGTTCCCATCCCACCTAGGGACACTCCAGGGTACTTTATGTATCATAAGCATGGCCTAGATGCCGTATTATTTCTTGATTTATGGGTGGACTACACCAAGGATTTGCCAGAAAATCAGAGATGGCCCGCAGCAGGGACCTGGGATGCAGATTGCATCATGAGAGTAGAAGAAGAATTATGGAAAAAGAAAGCCAGACAGTCACAGAAAGATGCCATTGAATTATGGCGTAAACTTCTGGCCGAAGGGTTACCTAAGGCTACCCCGGAAATACCAAAAGACTTAACTCCTCCATTACTCCCGATAAAAGCACATCCCAAAACACATCCCAAAACAGCAAAGGACGTTTTCCTTTCCTCCTATTTAGATGACGTAGCTCCCGAGTATGCTAATGCCATACCACCCACACCGCTTGCCGATGGTGTTCTACACCAAGAGCATCCGTCTGTATCCCCGCAACTACAAACTCCTACACAAGTTCCCACAGGTCCGTCCGTTTCTACAGTTTTTCCCGCATCCACAATCTCTATCCTACGTCCAACGAATCCTTTCGTGCCTAGCGCCTCAGATGGTGCTACAGGAGGTACGACAGATATGTTTGCCACCCCGCCGCGAAATAAACAGACCCTTAGAGATTTAGCACTCCAACGTACACCCCAATTAGCGACATCCGACATGTTTAAAGAACAGCTTGTGGATTGTAGATACGATCCAGTACCAGGTAGACAGGACAAATTGCTCATATCATCACTACGTATACGACGAGCTACATTATATTTAATGACGATACCAGGAATGGGTGAACACCTAGACGAAATATATCGCTTTGTCCAAACAGGGCGAGGTCCAGAAAGTATTAACGAAGCTATGGAATACCAGAAAGTGGATGTACAAAGACAACTACTACGTTTTTTCATAAATTGTGTAATTAGGAATCAAGACAGGCCCGGGGCAGATCACGATACCATGCAAAGACTTGTCAAATGGGGCCAGAACATATCAGAAGAGAAACATGATAGACAGGCGTGTATAATCGCCATGTGTCGAAAGATCCGCAAGGAAGTAGAACGAATACATAAAGAAAGACGAGAAACAGACAGAGTAGAATCAGAAGAAGAGGAGGAGAAAGAATCAGAACAATTAGAAACAATAGCTTATGTAGGTAGAGGAAGACCCCATAATAATACTAGAGGCTTTAATGACCCGATACGTCCAATACGTCCAGAATATAATAGACATTTTCCAAATCCTATGTTAAATACAAAATCCCCCGAACACCTATTCCAAGCCGCTGATAAATTACTCCGAGATCGAAGGGGATACCATATGCTCGATTCCATGGACGAACAAGAATTAGCTAGGTCAGCAGTACAATGGGCTGATAGTCCCAGCGAATACAATGATGATGCACTAGCGCACACGTTTCTGAATCTTGACCCCTACGAACAGCGTTTAGCTAGTATATACATGATTCAACACCTCCTTATATTATATAAAAGCCAACACTCCGATCCAGGACCCTTACCTGACATATTGACAGAACTACTCACGAACATATGGAGAGGGTCAGGTACTGATTTGATTAAAGAAATTCTAGAATTCCGAAACCAATATTTAACTTTCGTATGCCCAGAACACGTTCCAGTTCCCATCATAGGAAGAAAATTGTATCACATAGATAGACAGAACCCGTTACGCGAAGTACACCCAATCAGAGGTGACGGTAATAACTTTACACGCGTGTTTGTGTACACGCCTATAACTAAACTGGAATTATTAGAAATGAAGAAAGTAGTACCCTGCCATGACAAGGATCCAGCAGGTTTCCACCGTGAAATAAAAGACATGTTACTCATGGGAGAGTACACTTACCCGACATTATGAAAATATTAAAGGTCCTATTACCCGCCGGTGTTTATGAGAAACTTAAAGAAAAGGAATGGGAGGTGGGAGACCAAAAGATAGATTGGACAGCATTAGAAAACGAAGAAAGGGCCCGAGCTGCAGGAGCAGGACTTGGGGAAAAGACTACAGCACTAGCAGGACTACTAGTGCAGGTACTGCCACGTTTATTAACTACGAAAAAGGAAGACTGGGGTGCGATATCAGCCTGTAAACAAAAGCCAGATGAAGACACTAGTGATTTCTATTCCCGATTTGAAAAATGTTTTGGTATAAATAGTGGCATAAAAGCCAGTAGTGAGTCATATCCACATCTGTTTGTGACCAAATTAGTTGAAAATTCTCTGCTGCAAGTCAAGAATAGAGTATTGAAATTCGAAAGTACCTGGCAAGGTAATACCCCATCACAGATGTTACAGATGTTACAATATCACCACAATAGAATTAGAGAAGAACAAGAACACAAACAAAGACGTATGAAAGATACAAAAATGAAAATGCTTGTTGCTCAGTCAGTCCCAGCTGATGGTCATCAAAAGGGTGATTCCGCAGGTCCTACGAGAGGGACATGCAACTATTGTAAACAACCAGGTCATTATATACACGATTGTCCAGTCCTGAAACATAATATTGCTACAGGTAGAACCCAGGAGAGACCACGTCCACCTAGACAGGATCAGAATCAACAACAAATCCCTCGGCATGCACAACCTAGGTTAGCTCCGCAAGAACTGGCTCCGCAACAGGGAGCTCCACAACAGACCGTAGCACCACCACAAGCGCAGCCTATTGCTGCAACACAAGCAACAACACAACAGATGTATCAGTATGCACAAGCAGATTATCCCGATTATCAGCGATATACATGACATAGCCTAGAGAGGGAAGTTGGCTTACCCCTTATTGAGGTTCCTGTAGACCAAGAGGGACCTTATGTACATAGTGAATTATTAGGGGAAGACAGAAAGTTTTTACTTGATACAGGGGCAAGCAGAACAACTATAAGACGCAGTGAAGTTCCAGGGGCACCCCTCTCAGGCTCACAGAATATTTCCCTTGGATTCTCAGGAAAACCTATCATTAATGAAGTAACACAACCTCTTCCACTTACGATTGGTCCATTGACACGTACTACAGATTTATTGCTTACTAAATCATGTCCAGAAAACTTGTTAGGTATAAAAACATTGAAAGCTCTAGGAGCTATAATATGTTGTTCTCCGGAAGGAGTACGACTATTTCTACGTGACTTCAAAGGTCACTACGTGTCCAGAGACATGGATCACCGACTGCAGAATTTACCTACACATTTATGGGCACAAGGCCCCACTGATGTTGGTTGCATGAATATTACACCATATCGTGTCACACTAAAAACAGGAGTAATACTACCATGAATGCGACAATACAAGTTACCACCCGATGCTGTTGTGGCTTTGCTGCAAATCATTGACGAGCTCATTGCACAAGGAGTGGTTGTCGAAACTGACTCCAATGTATGTAATTCCCCGATAATTCCGATTCTTAAAAGAACGGATCCAAAAGCATCACCAGTATATCGATTAGTTATTGATCTGCGCGAATTAAATAAATGTATTGTACCACAATACCCTGTGGTCCCAGATATCTCTTCATTATTAACCGCTATTGACTCAGAAGCAACGTTCTTCACTGTAATTGATCTCAAAAATGCTTTCTTTAGCGTCCCAATAGATCCGGAAAGTCAATATCTGTTCGGATTCAGTTTAAATGGACGAAGCTTTAAATTCACACGCGCACCTCAAGGATTTACAGAAAGCCCCAGCATCTATAGCCAAGCACTGAAACGAGAACTTGACAGTATCCACATGCCAGTTAACACTGCCTTGCTTCAATATGTCGATGATCTGCTGATCACCGCCCGAAGCGAACCTGAATGTGAAACAGCGTCACTGACGGTTTTAAAATTTTTGGCTGACAAGGGACACAAGGTGTCCCCTTCTAAGCTGCAATTCTGTGTCCAGCGAGTTATTTACCTTGGGCACTCGCTGTCCAAGGAGGGAAGGCAGCTTACACCCGACCGTATCCAGTTAATCGCTAACATGCCACCACCCAAGACACAAAAGGAGGTGCGGGCTTTTATAGGCCTCACTTCATACTGTAGGCAGTGGATCCCTCAATATGCATTTCTAGCAAAACCACTCATCCAGTTGACAACACAGGAGGCAGCCACATCGACTGTCCTCCCTTGGACTCAAGAACATACACACGCCTTTGAAAGCTTAAAGAAAGCTTTATGCCAAGCACCTGTTTTAGCAACACCATGTTACAGTAAACAGTTTACACTCTTTGTTACAGAACGCGAAGGTACTGCCTTGTCAGTACTCACTCAGGAACAAGCAGGATCACACAAACCATGTGCTTATTTCTCTAGTACATTAGATCCAGTAGCTCAGGCTCTTCCTGCGTGCCTGAAATCGGGGGCAGCAACAGCTTTAGCTATCAGACAAAGCGATGCCATAGTGTTAGGACACCAATTGACAGTACAAGTACCACATGCAGTAGAGGTTCTCTTGAACCGCACACAAACACAACACTTGACTATAGCGAGACTCACCGGTTACGAATTGACATTATTTCAGCCACACATAGAAATCAGACGTTGTAATACGTTAAATCCTGCCACACTGTTACCAGTGGGCGGAACAGATCCATTGGCACATGATTGTGTCGAAGTCATTACTATCACGACGAAACCCAGACAAGACTTGACAGATATCCCTTTGTCAGATCCAGACTTGACATTGTATGTAGATGGGTCATGTATGAGAACAAGTACAGGAGAGTTAGTGGCCGCTTACGCAGTCACAACAGACACTGAAGTCATTGAAACAAATCGTATTAACACTTTGTCAGCTCAAGCAGCAGAGCTCATCGCTCTGACACAAGCCTGTATTCAAGCCAAAAATAAGAAAGTCAACATATACACAGATTCACGTTATGCATTCGGAGTCGTCCATGACTTCGGCGTACTGTGGCGAGAGAGAGGTTATTTAACTTCTCACGGTGCCCACATCCAGCACGGACCCCTCATCCAAACCCTATTAGACGCGATTCATCTACCCACTGCAATATCGATTATGAAATGCAAAGCCCATACAAAAGTTACCGATATCATTTCTCAGGGTAATGACCTAGCTGACAGAACAGCTAAACAGACTGCTCAGAATCAGACTCTCACAACTGACATGACAAAGACAATAGTTCAGACACCAAAACATTGCATGACAGTTAAGGATCCCGCCCTTGATGTAATTGACATACAGACACATGCTACACCAGAAGAAATAAAGAAATGGACTGAATTAGGAGGGATCCAAACGGATCAAGGATGGATGACGAAGGAAAAATCTATTTGGTTTCTTCCCGACTCGATGGTTCAAGTCATCATTAACACAATACATAGTCCAGCGCACCTAGGAGAAAAAGCTATGCTAGACAGCATTCAACACATTTGGTTCAACAAACACTTGCGAGCAGCAGCTAAACAAAAAGTTCGTACCTGTATGATATGTTGTCAGTTTAATCCAGGTAAAAGCATCCCCGTAGAGCAGGGTGGATTTCAACCTCCCGATCATGCTTTTGAAGTCCTCCAGATGGATTATATCCAGATGGAACGATGTCGAGGATTCAAATATGTTCTCGTAGTTGTCTGTGCTCTTTCCCGTTGGACAGAAGCCTACCCGGTTTCAGATTACACTGCCCCGACTACTGCCAAACAGTTAGTTCGAGAATTCTTCCCACGGTACGGTTTACCACGTGTTGTCTACTCAGATAACGGCCAGCCGTTCTCATCCAAACTAATGAAACACGTTTCCCTTTTGTTAGGCTACCAATGGAAATTCCACTGTGTCCGACATCCCGAGGCAGCAGGTCTCGTGGAACGCCATAATCAAACCCTGAAAATTAGATTGTCCAAAATATGTAGGGAAAAAGGTGTCGATTGGATAGTAGCCTTACCAGTTGCGCTCTTTTACATGAGAATGGTAGCACATTCTCGAACAGGGCTATCCCCGTACGAGGTGATCTTCGGTAGACCACCAAATATGTGGGGGACGCCTATACCTCGCAAAATCACTGATGTTGACTGTAATATGCTGACAGATTACCTGGCTTCCTTGATGTCTGCACTACAATCTTGTCGTTCACAGGTAACCGCAGCTTTTCCCGATAATACTGAGGGGAAGCCCCATGACGTGGTTCCTGGTGACCTGGTTCTGGTCCGGAATTTCGACCGGAAGACCCAACTGGAGCCTAGGTGGAAGTCGCCGAAGCTAGTTCTACTAACCACAAGGACAGCCGTGAAGATCGAGGGACGCAAAGGGTGGTTGCACTCGAGTCATATCAAGAAATTTTATGGACTACCATCCAGTGTGAATACTCAACCTTGTATTCCCTCACAGACAGACTCAAAGCTCCCCTTGGTTGAGCAGTCAAAACCAGAACTTTACAAACTAAAATTGAGGTCTAGCAAGTCAGACAATTTGATTGTTTAAGTCCTCTCCAAGGTGAATCGGTTGAATTTGTCTCTGACATGTATCCTCTAGACCGGAATAGAGAAAGAAATCAGCGGATGCAGCTTAAAAAACATGCGTATTGTAAATCACTTCGTAGTCACTGCACAGTAACACTATTAATTTTGTTTTTTCTAAGTCTTCTGATCATTATTTTCAGCATACTATTGCATATGTATTACCCTATTCTTAAGCGTGCTTACAATGTAACTGCAGAACATTCTTTTAGCGAATTACCTCCGCATGAGTTGTCCTATAGATTTGCGCTGCGCAACAACACATTCATTAGTATGTTACATCATTCCCATCAGACCAGCAATGCCACAAATTGTTGGATATGTGGCTGACTCCCTCCCTATCAGAACTATAAGGGAGTTTTGCCCCTCTTTCCCTATCCGTTCACACACAATGGCTCCTGTGGAGCATGGTTTAGTTTGATTAATTCCCTAGATTCAAATTCCGCAGTTTATCAAGACAACTGGGTATGGGGAAACCTGAACCTAGTTTTGCTTAAAGTCTGCTACCCTAACAAGGAGGGACTTCCCAAAAGAACAGGAACTGATCTAGAAAATGAAGTATATGGATTAGGTAATTTTACACTTAACCTCATGATCCTGAACGTTGAATCTGAAGCTACACCAATCTTGCCCGCCATGTCAGTATTCCCAGTAAAAGGGGAATTATGTGTACGAAAGAATGGTTCCATACACATGGGCCATAGTAAATGCACCACTGTAATAAAATTCAGTGATCAAGGCAAGTATACATTTAGAGCTTCCCATCATTCCTACTTCATATGTGGCCAGACCGCATATATATGTCTACCTCTAGATTGGGATGGTACCTGTTACATAGCATTCCTTCTGCCACCTGTTTTCCTAGCCCCGCCTGATTACCATAGAAATACCCATTCAGTACACAATAGACAACAGAGAGATCTCCCAATTGTTGATTACACTGAAACAGCATGGGAAAAATACACAGATTTCAATAAAGGGTTCTTTCCCTATATAGGTACAGTCACTAATAGTAAGCTGATACGTAGATTAACCAGAACCCTTGAAGCAGTAGTGAACGAGACTATTTCCGCCTTAGGCAATTTAACAGAAGAGTAGTCTGCTATGCGGATTGTTGTGCTTCAAAATCGTCTTGTCCTTGACGTCATCCTGGCCGATAGGGGCGGAGCTTGTAGGGTCATCGGATCAAGTTGCTGCATTTTCATACCAGAAAATTCGCCGTCAGTATATAAAGCCATAACCCGCCTTCATAAGATTATAAGCCAGATACACCAGAGTCCAGGCACCTGGACTTGGTCCGGTTGGTTCTGGGGCGTGCTGTCAGCCTGGGGATGGAGAATCCTATCCTTCCTAGGTATTGGCTTTCTCATACTATTCAGTTGCTGCTTATGTCTACAATGTGGGCCAGCGATTTGTGGTCTGTGTGCCACATCGTGTATCCCACATCCAAGTTTTCGTTCACGATCCCGGAAGAAGAAAGAAGAACAAATGATGCTATATGAACAGATCGATGGATTGATGAAGATCGATATCTCCTGAGGGTCCGTAGGGGACAAGGAGGGAATGAGGAAATATGAATTTTGTGATCAGTTATGTCCCCTATCGTAGACCCCAACGGCTCCATGTGCCTGCTATACGTACATGTATGTTCCCTCCAGTTCCAGTTTTGAAGACGCAAATATATGTGCGTCCACCGTCAACATGTCCTCTTTCAGATCCGCCATGAATGGGTCAGATATTTCATTCCTAAGTATGAAAGGCCACCGACTTTATATGGTTCACTTTCCACATTTTACAGATTCAGGCGAGTAGGCCCAGAATTCTGTCATCAAGCCTTTTCCTGTCTTCTGCCTCTGAAAGCTCCAGTCTGAGCCTGCATCTGTATCCATGAACTTTGTCCTACTCCCTGCGCGGCTAACGGTGCCTGATCCAGCATATTGCCTGCCAAAAACTGTATTTCACCTTCAAGATTATCTACTCCGCTCCTCATCCGATGCATTCCTGTCTAGTAGTTTAGGTAAACATTCCTCCAGCTACCGTGCAAAGGGCCAGGCCTCGCTGTCCACATGCGAGTAATTCATAGCCCCGTTACCATGGAATATTCCTACCCCCTCGCATCTCATCTAGACACTTAGACGCTTGTACACGCACTAACAGTCAGTATAGAATAGATTCTATCCTAGAGACCTTTCCTTTTGGATAACACAGTTCTTTAAACATAGGATATTAGATATGATTTGGGATTAGGTTGACATGACCCCCAGACTTCTGTCTCCACATGTAGAGCTAAATGTCAAGTCCCCTTCACCCTCTAGTTTCACGTCAATCACACGTCATGCGGCTGCGCGCGCATCTCTGCCAAATATTTCTGCTGACATCGCAGGATTCTTTTATGGATCCACCCACTTGTGACATCATGTATAATGACGTTTATTAAATTACGCCCATATGACCGCCTCTATTAGTTACGTATGCACAGTTTATCTGTATTATCAGCTGTTACGCCTCTTGCATCTGTTTCACTGTAATGCATTTTCCTATAAAACTGCTTATCTGTCAATAATGTATGCCCTTCCTTCCTGAACTTTCGTGGTGATGGAATAGAAAGCCTACAATTCGAATTGTATTCCTTTGTATAGGAATAAAGCCTTTTAAAACCTCTAATACCACGGATTCTGCCTCTTATATTTACTGAGTTATTCTTACTAGATTTTACCGCATAAAAAATAGTACCGGTAATGAAATATTTACCACACTACTACTGACGCACCCAAACAGAACGGCATCCCCGTCCCCCTGTTAATGTTTGCCGATGACACCCTCCTATTATCAAAGACTCAGGAAGGGTTACAGAAGGCAATAGACTGCTTTGAAAAATTTTGCAATGACTACGGCCTCTCTGTTAATGTCTCTAAAACTAAATTTATGACGATGCATAGGCATAGGAACATTAGGGGCAGAGTCTTTATGAATGGGGAATCATTAGAGCAGACTGATAGCTTCAGTTACCTGGGTATTACATTGGGCTCTAGGTTACAGTGGAAGCCGCATGTGGCCCATTGAATCTCTAAGCACGCAAACTATCTGGTGCCCTTCTAAGAGAATTCAAGTTGTCAGCCACTAAACCTATAGCCCCAGTATTAAAAATCTATGACTCAAGTGTAAGATCTTCCATGTTATATGGAGCGGAACTGTGGGGGTCGTCTGATATAGTAGGTTTACAAAAAGCACACAACAAATTTCTCCGCTGTATAACAGGGCTCCCACATTCTACACCACTCGTACCTCTGCGCATGGATTTGGGATGTCAGAGTCTAGAAAATATTTGTAGATTTAGACCAGTTGCCTACTGGAGAAGACTGTGGGTAACCCCAGAACTGAATCACTATGCGTTAGCACTCCTGGAGACGCGTGATATGGATTCTGGGGGTAAAATTCTATGGTTTAGAAAGGTTAAAATTCTCCTTAAGTCCCTAGGATTGGGGGATCTTTGGGATAATCCTCAGGGGACACTATTTCCTACCAAACAACAGTTAAAAGAGGCCTACTGGTCATTCATATCCCAGGAGGAGTTTCAGTTACACATTGCTCCATCGTATACTAAGGCTTTTTTGGAGCTGAAACATACTACTGGGTATGAGATGTATTGGGATTTGATTACAATGCCTCACGATAGGAAATTATTCCATCAGTTTAGGGTAGGTACTCTCCCACTGAATACGGTCACCTGTAAATGGGCATCTAGTAAAAATGACCAAATGTGCCCTTTTTGCATAACATACCCGGAAACCATAGCACATGTCTTGTTTATTTGCCCAGAATATAAGGCCCCCCGTCATAGATGGATAAGAGCAGTTTGTATTCAAAAGGGTATTAGGACGGGGATTACTGCACTGAGAATATTTCAAACCGACTGTTATGAAACAATAGTGATAGCTTTAGCAAAATTTCTGAAATGGATGTGGATAATAAGAGTTGGGAAACTGAAAGCCCTCCAGCCGCCCTAAAGTAAACCTAGTACAAATGTGGTATCTTTTTATAGTTTTAGTGTGTTTTTATGGAAGACAGTTATTTATTTTCTTATTTGGTCGAGTAGGAATACCACATATGTAGTGAACTTAAATCCTGCTGTTTTTAGTTTTAGTGTCATGATTTCTGTGTATAACTCAAATGTGTAGCTTAAACAGGATATACCTGATGATGAATTGTTCTTTTTATTTTCTTTCTTTGTATTTGATGATGAAATGTGTTTTTAATTTGTCTTTTATGACAACAAGTCGAAATAAAGACTGTTTGATTTGGTATATGTAAGTTCAGATCTGCCTTTTTCAGCTCTATAGTGATTTTAAGTTGCTTAAAACTGAGGGATGCGACCACTGGGCAATGAAGGTTTCTGTCATTTTAAGCTAAGGAGAATCTGTTCCTGATAGAGTTCCAAGGACCCTGAGCAAACGTTTGGATCCCTGTCACAGTCACGTATTGCATGATTATCAAATCGTCTGCTGCATGTATGATAATTGTTTGATAATTTAAGTCAAATTAATTAGAAGCTAAATAAACAGGTAATTCAGTGCAAAAATAAATATGTAATGTATGCCAATATTAAATTATGGAAACAGCTATTATTATATCACTGAATTGTGATATTAAGTACCTAGCAAAAAAAACAGCAATTGGTATAACACTGGGATCTTGGGTAAGCGAGGAGGTGTTTCCATATATACATAAATGTAAGATCCTTATTTACATGTAGGGGTCTTAAATATAGACTAGGCTGTAACCCAATTTTTTCAATTCCAGGAGTTTTATCAAATGAATACAAATAAATGATGGAAAATGCTCTTTTTTAATTAATACAAAATCAACTTTAATATACATTTAATGGATAGTTTTTATTTGCTGTTATTCATAAAAAACATTTGAAGCCAGTTAAGTATTGCACTTTATCAAGGAAGTTGATCTTTTAGCTACTACACATTTGGTAGACGTGACAATAGCAATAGCATGTTTGGAACTCTCACTAGACATTTCAATTCATGTGTACTGTTGTGCTGGTCTGTGCTGTATTTTAACATTAATTGTTATATATTTCTGGTTGAGTAATTTCTTTTATGGACATATTTGTTTTAATTCGCATTCGTTCTACTTCTTTATCTTTTTATCTGTTTGCTTTGACAACCTAGCATGAGGAAGGCTACCAGATTTATAAAAGTCACTCAAGGGGGCACAACTTGTCCAGTCAAGTTAAACTCTTTAATAAATCATTGCTATTCGAATGCATTAATTTGGTAAATGAATGATTAGGACTTCACACAAGGCGCCCAAATGACATGTAGCATCTGCTAACTTTAGTCTTCCATACTTAAGTATTAACTACTACTCACCCAATTCTATTGTTGTAACCCACCCAGAGATTATCACTGTAACTATGTTTGTTGTTGCATAGAGCCATTTTCCCTCAGCATTGGCAGACAGTGCTGAAACTTGTAGGAGACCTATGTCCTTCTAAGTTTCAAAGAGAGATTGTGTTTGGCCTGTGCAGGAATGTGCACACCCAACCTCCCATGCCTGCAGGTACATGATCTAATATGTTATGACGGCTCAGTTGTCAGTGTGGGTGGTTTGTATGCTGCCAGAACAGCCGCGTGACCCAAAGTCATGTGAAATGACTAAAGCCAGTCCTCGCTTTTTAACTAACAGTATCTTGCATTAATTGCCTTTTAGACTTATACACAGTAGTTTTAGTAGATTGAAAACATGCAAAGGATTGTCGGGGTGGTCTAGGAAGACAGGCAGCTGAAGAAGAACAATTAAGGGACTGGTACTAGGCATGTGGCCTCGATACTAACGGTGTGGCCTAATACATGAGGATGATAACCCCATGCTTGATAAATTCTTAAAAGAAACCTACTTTTACAGAGAGAATAACCCAAATTGGTAAGCAATGTTAACAGGTATTGGCAAAGATGATGGGTGTGGCTTCAATTCTTTAAACTCTAATGAAAGGGACATAAACCAAGGCGCCTCCTCAGTAATGGAGAGTGCATCAGACAAAAACACCGCTACCACCCTTAGCAAAATTTATGAAAATAAACATTTCAAAACACATGCTCAGTGTTCATTGATTTAGGGATTCCTTGAGGGTCGCAAATAGACCTACCTCATGCTTCTTAATGAGGTAGGACGCAATTTGCGACCCATTAGGAATCACAGCCATCACAGGTATTGTGGCCGGCTAAGGTCAGCAGACCCCTTGTCTGTGACTGCTTTTCAATAAATCAATCTTTTTTTTAAAATCCTTAAAGGAAAATGGGATGTATTTACTGCCTGCTCTTAAAAAAATATTTGTTTTACATTTTCTAAGGGGAAGGTTGCCCCTGGGGACCCCTTCCCATTTACGCATGGGTTACCACCTCCTTCAAGGAGTCGGTAAAATAAGAATGTTTTGCAATCATAAATCGGTTGCAAATCATTCATACATCCCATTCATGTTGTACTTTGAAGGGATGCCCTAAACACGCCACTTCCAAATACCGAATCGCAGACACAAAGTGCGATTCAGTAACGTCTTACCAAATCGCAATTTGTGTTTTGCACATTTGTAAAAGCATTTTTGCGGTCTGAAGCGGCCCAATCGGCTGTTTCCAACCGCAAAAATGCTTTGTACATGTTGGCCAATGCTGCCTAATCAGGAGAAACCCATGTAGCAACAGACCAAGCCTCAACCTGTGTCCTAGATCACTCTCAGGGTCTGCAACTGGGAGAACAGGCAGGAGGTGGGGTAAAGGGTCAACATCATTCCTTGTCTTAATCCTATATAGATAGAGGTCCTTTCTTCTCTTTATCATTGCTCGATGACCTTCTTTAGATGGGATAAACACTTCATGGGAATGTAGAATCCCTAGGTGTGGTTAACAGAAATTAGCACAATCAGTCAGCTCTTCTGAAAGATAAATTATCAGATATTCAAGAAGTTAATAGTTGTTTGCCTTCTCTAATATGGCCAGTTGACTCCACATGTCCATCTGTGTAAAAGGATGGTGAAAAAGAGCAAATACCCTAGAAGGCTGCTGAGGAGAGAAGCAAGTTATAAGACTAAATCAAAACCGCAATCAGATGTAAATAATGTATATGATGCAAATAATTTTTGTCACCCCGAGTGGGACGGGTATGCTCAGACGTGAGTCCCGTGCTCTCCATGCCACTGGAATCAAGCTATCCTGGCTGAAGAGGGGTGAAACCCCAAAACCGGTCCTAGGATGCTTGTTTCCAGTCCAGGGAGGACCTGGCTTGGCAGTTCGGGCTGGACTGTTCCCATGAGGCACAGGGTCAAGACTGATTTGCATATGGCTGGGTTCAAACTGGAATGGCATGGTGAGCAAAAAAACGATGGATTTAGGCCCAGATCTCTGTACTGGGATGAATGTATGACATTGTTCTGCATTCTGTCCATCAATTGTTGTTTTTGCATTTGTCACCCCGAGTGGGACGGGTATGCTCAGACGTGAGTCCCGTGCTCTCCATGCCACTGGAATCAAGCTATCCTGGCTGAAGAGGGGTGAAACCCCGAAACCGGTCCTAGGATGCTTGTTTCCAGTCCAGGGAGGACCTGGCTTGGCAGTTCGGGCTGGACTGTTCCCATGAGGCACAGGGTCAAGACTGATTTGCATATGGCTGGGTTCAAACTGGAATGGCATGGTGAGCAAAAATACGATGGATTTAGGCCCAGATCTCTGTACTGGGGTGAATGTATGACATTGTTCTGCATTCTGTCCATCAATTGTTGTTTTTGCATTTGTCACCCCGAGTGGGACGGGTATGCTCAGACGTGAGTCCCGTGCTCTCCATGCCACTGGAATCAAGCTATCCTGGCTGAAGAGGGGTGAAACCCCGAAACCGGTCCTAGGATGCTTGTTTCCAGTCCAGGGAGGACCTGGCTTGGCAGTTCGGGCTGGACTGTTCCCATGAGGCACAGGGTCAAGACTGATTTGCATATAGCTGGGTTCAAACTGGAATGGCATGGTGAGCAAAAAAACGATGGATTTAGGCCCAGATCTCTGTACTGGGGTGAATGTATGACATTGTTCTGCATTCTGTCCATCAATTGTTGTTTTTGCAAATAATTTAGTGACATATGTGTATATTTTAAGGAAACTAATGCTGGTAAGGAGCAGACTATTTATTTATGGATCCATAAAATTATCATCCAATCTAATACTCTCTCTATATATAGCTCAAAAAAGGAAAATATTAGAGATTTCATTAAAAAAGAGCAATCAAGACTTATTGCTTATAAATAAAAGCAAGGATTCATATCCTAAACCAGCCCCTGTGACTAGGTAAAATAATGATGATGTTCCCAAGAGCCGATCTGGTAAACAAAGAGTTGGCCTGAAAAGGTATATGAAGAGCAAGAACTATAGTAACCTGTCCGAGAAAAATTATGGCAAATAGCATAAAATTAAGGTGCTTAGAGGAGATAACTAGCACATACATCCCAAAATAAAATAAGTCAAGTAAATACTGTGAACACACCTAAGAAAGATAAAATTGAAGATAACTGTAATTGAGACCCGGATCTCTATTTCAGTATTTCTATAAGTGAAAAAAACACAAGGAAAATCTGCCAACTGAACAGATCTAAAATCATCTTATTATTTGAGCAAATTCCCAATATTGACTAAATAAACTCGAAAGATATCAAATCAGCAGGGTTTGTTCTACTACAAATGGAGGAAAGTTAATAAAAATCTCTCTTACCTCTTAATTTATAAAGAGTATGATCAGAAAAGCATCAGACTCTATCAATCTAACTAGTTTAGAAATAAACCAAAACCAGAATCTTTAAAAAACAATAAATATATCAAGCAAAGTCAAAACCATTTATTAAAAAATCGTGCAGAGATACTACTAAGACAAGCGTTTTTTAGGGAACCAATTCTACTCTTAGGCAAAAGAAAGTACAGATCCCTTCAAATCAGAAGTATTTTCATATTGTAATAAGTAATGACATTGGAAGTGAGTGGATGAGAACACCATATAAGAACACAAGTCTAAATCACTATGACATCTTACCTCAAAGAGATAGCTGTTTGCTGCTATCACAGTATAAATATATTTTTTTAAATTTATTAATTCAAGATTTCCAGGGTTTACTAACAATACATAACTGTGTCATTAGTGTCTTTAAGTTACATACAGTACAATTTCTCTCCATCCATTGAACACCACTCCCCCCACAAGTCCAGCCTTAATTCAACTTCCAGTTCACCTAATACCCTAACAAGTTGCCCCTTTGCATACTTCTGTGAGTTATCACTTGGGGGATCTGCTATTTTCCTAACATTTTCCCGCCACGCAGCCATGTCTTCAGCCGCACACTCGACCACATGGGTACGCTTAATGTGTTGCTCCTCTGCAAATGCCCACTCCAATAAGTCCTGCCTCCAAGCCAAAATCTCTGGCGGCTGGGATGCCAGCCAACAGACAGGGATCCAGCGTCTTCCAGTGCCAACCCAGAAGCTGTTATTCGGGCCAGCATCTTTGGCATCTTATTGCCCTGTGAGATCACTCCCAGCAGACACAATTTTATCGCTTATGGCATTAAAAACCCCTGCTATGTGTGGCAAAGTACCACTGCTCCAGTCCAAATGCCTGTCAGACTCCCACAGTCCCAGGTCATATGAAGAAACAACGCTGAGGACTGGCCGCATCTACCACAACTGGACGAAGAGCCGGGGTATATTTTTGAATCTGAGAGGGATCAACGAGGTTTAATGCAAGTATTTACACTGCATGAGTTTAAAACAGGCACGGGCTCAATGCCACTCCGAGTCAGTTAGTTCCTCCAACAGTCTGCATTGCATCTCTCTCACGCGATGTGTCCCCGCCATCTAAAAGCAGGGCCACATAAAGGTGCGTGATGAGGTGGCTGCAGCCAACCAAGTCTCCCAATCTTCCTAATAACTCATTCTCCTGTGCTTTGTTCAGAAACATGGTCCTGACACCCCGGACTGTGTACGCCAATCGGGCATACTGCAAGAGTTGACCCGGACCAATTCCAAATCACTTTTGGGCTTGATCAAACGGGATGAGCTGTTTATTGGCATAGAGGCCTCCCGCCACCTCACACCCTCCCTCCCACCATTGCTCAAATTACATATCTTGTAGAAGGGCAGATATTGGCCTGAGTATCCAAAGGGGTCCTCAGCATGGGGCACTCTAAGTAACAATCACTGTCGCTACTCTGCACCAAACCCTGCCCTTCTGACGCAGCAAGTACGGGAGAGAATCAGGGACCATGTTCTCCATCATAAGAACCTCCTGAAGCATATATGCATTATGGAGTCCCACCAGGAGGGTATTTTCCAAGTTTTGTTCTTCAGCCAACGACTGCTCCACATTCTGGCGCTGTGATGCTGCATAGTATAGATAGGGGTCCCACAGACCACACCCTCTACTCAGCCCAGGGAGCTTAAGCATGTCTAGGTTGACCTGACATTTACCACCCCTTCCCAAACCAGTCTGTGCATCTGTGCAAATGCCGCGGTAGGGATCGGACACATTACAATCTGCAGCACATACAGGCTGCGTGGCAGGAAAACCATTTCCATCACTGAGATCCACCCCATTATGGAGAATCGAAGTGTCTTTTAGAACTCCCATTCCCAGTGCACAACTAGCCGCTGTGGGAGTTCCGGGTTGCCCTGAGCCAGTCTTGCCAAGGGAAACAATCTAGACTTTGTCCTGTTTGTGTAACACCCAGAGACTGCAGCAAATTTGCTCAACTCCCCCAACAGCAACAGGACCTACCACTCTGGGACCCGCAGGTAAATCAGAGCATCTGTGATATACAGGGTCATCACGTGTGAACTGCCACCAAGACGGACCCCTCAAGGACAAAGCCTGACGTCAGAGCATGCTAACCACGGGCTCCAGTGCTAATGCAAATAATATAGGGGACAGAGGACAACCCTGCCTTGTGTCCCTTCCTAGCCCCCTGAGGTCTGAGATCAGTCTCCCTGTACGAACCTGGGACACCAGACACAAGTATACGAGTTTCACACATTTCATATATTTGGGGCTGAATCCTATGTGTTGCATAACCACCCACAGGTAGTGCCACTCCACCATGTTGAGCGCCCTTTCTATATCCAGGGATGCCACTGCATAGCTGTCGATGGAGGAGGCAAGGATGTGTGCGCTGTGATTCAGGCACCGGAGATTATACATGATACTCCTACCCAGGATGAACCCTGTTTGGTCCCGATGCATCAACGTTCAGACCTCTTGCACCACAGTGTAACAACGTTGAATAGTGTGGGGTACTCTCTCGCAACCTTAAGTTACTGAGCTGCAACGTTTATGGCATTGATTGAATAACCTAAGAAGGTAGCATGAGCTCTATGAATAACCGGTTCTACATTCTAATGCTCCATGAAACCTGATTGTGGGGGAGGCCCATAGCAGAAGGCTGTTTTGCACTTTGTGTAAATGATTACCAAATAGGTGATGGATACAAGAACAAGACATCAAAAGCTTTGAAAATTATGAAAAAAGTAGGATCCATCATTGACCAGACTAAGTTTGATTAACCGTGCATCGATTATAGTAATAACGGGTGATTTTAATACAAAGCTGGTAGCAACAGAAACGGATGAAATATTAAGTAATTTTTTGGGGTTTTATAATGTTCCCTGAACACATTTTCATTCTTGCATGTGTACAACCGTGGAATACAATGTAGGTAGATGTCTAGCAGAAAAGTGGATGGTCTCTTTAAATGGATTCCCCCACCTGACAAGACCTTTCATAATGGAAATCAACAATGTCCAATTGATTATATTTATGTTCAGATCCAGATGTTGCAGCTCTGTAGTGATTTTAGGGGAGCGACCCCTTAGCAATGGAGGTTTCACTTAGTTGTTTTTTTTAACTCTTTTTATTAGGCAACATAACAAAGAGCACAACAATGGGTTTCTTTCATTCTAAGATAAGGAGAATCTGTTCCTGATAAAGTTCCAAGGACCCTGACCACACATTTGGATCCCTCTCACATTCAAGTATTGCATAATTATCAAATCGTCTGCTGCATTTATGATAATTTAAGCAAAATTCTTAAGAAGCTCAATAAACAGATGAATCAGTGCAAAAATAAACATGTAATGTATGACAATATTAATTTATGGGAAGCTTTTAAAAACAGCTATTATTAAATCAATGAATTTTGATATTTAGTCCTTAGCAAAAAAAACAGCAATTGGTGTAGCATTGGGATTTTGGGTAATTTTAAGATCCTAATTTACACGTAAGGGTCTTAAATATGGACTAGGCTGTAACCCAATTTTTTCAATTCCAGGAGTTTTATCAAATAAATACAAATAAATGATACAAAATGCCCTTGATTAATGAATACCAGTAAACTTTAATCCACATTTTAATGGATTGCTTTACTCGCTGTTATTCATAAAAAAAATCTTATGCCACTTTAGTATTGCACTTTTTAGGTCTCGCTTGAAGCCCCGCCCATCACTTTCATTGGGTCGCGTCAGCGTTTATGCTAAACGTTGGCTTCCCACTGAAAAGGATGCTTTTTGGTTTCTGTCCTTTTTCCATCCAGAATGGGTGGTCTGCTTCACGGCTGTCGTCATGCAATTTCTGATCTATAGGGGGCGTGTATTGAGTATCATGTTTACGAAGTCTGGTTTTCTGAGCTTGTTTTATTCGCCTTTGTCAAAGGCAGCCGCGTGTTTATTTTTGCACTGCGCTTTCACTTAAAGTGAAAGCGCGATGCAAATATAAACACACGGCTGCCTTTGCTGGAGCGCAGTCCGCGAACTTTAGTGGCCACGCTTGGTTGATGCATGTGGGCTGCCACGAGGCAATCAGGGAAGTTGGGCTTGCGCTCCCAGTGTGTTATGGCTGCCGAGGTCTTGTTTTTCTCTTCTCCACAAACCTCCGTCAAAGCGGGTGACAGGAGCGTGTGAAAAATGCGTGTGTGCAGCGGAGGGGAAGGCAGTGTGCGCCGGGCTCTGCTGGTGAAGCTGCACAAGAGGCGGGAGCGCGAGGGCGCCGGGGGCTTGCTGCTGCTGGAACCAGGCTATTTGTCTTCGCTAACGAGTTAAGCATAACTTATCCATTTAAAAATGCACGGGTTAATGAAATGAAGTTGCAGCGCTCTTTATCTGTTCGGAATCAGTACCGTTTTCTCCTTGGCCTAGTGTTTACTTTCCTGCAGAAGCTGACATCAAAATGTTGTCGGGAACACCTGGGACTGGATAAGTATGGAGCCGGGGCACGGGGGCTGCGCTCATGGCTGCGACAGGGACCACGAGCTGCCGCCCGGGGCTCTGCCTGCTGCTACTCTGCGCCCGGCACTTAGGGACAGGAGCTGGTCTGCTGCTACCGTCCACAGCTACCGGGAAGTGCAGGACAACCTGACCTCCGCGGGGCACCGGCAGCCCTAGTCTGCTGCCCCCACCTTTGCGTGCATAGAGTGCGCACCCCCGTACCGCTGACCCCCGGCAGCCCGTGTGGTGCCCCCAGTGTTGACACAGGCAGACATTCACTGTACATCAGCCTCAGAGTACCCGTGCATCATACATTCACCGGATCAGGCTCCGATTACCTCTGCATGGCTTATCTGAACTCGGCGGTGCTAGCGGCCCCTGTGTCTGCATGGGGTGGCACAAAGGAGAGTGCCCATGTTGGTATTTGGAGGCACCAGGCGCCCCTCTCTCCTGCTGCTCCTTTTATGGGGTCACCCAGGGTCTCAGCCCAGAGAGTGGGTCCATGTTTGAATGATTTATAGGGACTGGGTGAGGGTGGGAAGGGGTTCTGCCTATCCCCCTCCGATCTGCACACTTCATCCTGGCTCTCTTCTCTGCATCTTAGTGTGTACGTGATTACATGTGTGCGCGCGTTCATGGGTCTGTCTGATTGGGTGTCTGGATCTGTATTCGTGTGTGTGCGCGCTTGTGTGGGTCTCTGTGTGTTTGTCTGATGGCGTGTGTCTGGATCTGTGAGTGTGTCTGGGTCTGTCTGATGGTGTGTGTCTGGATATGTGAGTCTGTGTGTGTATGTGCATGTGTGATTGTATTTGCATGCCGTGTGGATCAGTGTGTTGGATGGTGAGTCTGGATCTATGAGTTTGTGTGTATGTGAGTTTGTGTGCCTGTGAGTCTGTGTGTATTTGTGCCTGCGTACGTGTCTATGCTTGTGTTTGTCCGTGGTTAAGTGTTCAAGTCTTTGAGTATGAGTCTGTATGTGTACGTTTGTGTTTGTATGTTTTGACATGTGCATAAGTGCTTGTGTATCTGTGTATTTCTTGGTGTATAAATGTGTACAAATAAGGACATACGGAGTTGACTCCAACTAAGGTACTGTCATATCCATCTTTGGGCAGCACTAGTGACCAAAGTGGGAAGTGCATTAATGGCGGCTGTGGGCGGGGACTCCTATGAAAAAAGTTAAGCACCCGCTATTCTTTTTACAAAGTAAGCACTGTAGTTAACGTTTGTTTCTTAAGCATTGCGATTTTTACACAGTACATTTACATTTTGAATCAAGAATCTTCCACGTCTATTAATAAGCATTGCATGCTCTAAGAAACGGACCAAAGTCAATACTCTTTGCCCTTTTGCACAAACAACTCAGCATCACAACACTGATGTACTTTCACATGGACACAGCTCTTCTTTGTCTAAATCCCTACATAAATAATATTGATTAATATTCAATTTATGAACTCCGAAGAACAAGTCCGCCTTGATAAGATCAGAATTTATGACCTCCAGAAAATGGCATTTTGCCAGCAGCAAAAATTCGAATTACTGAGCCGTCTCGTCTGCTGCGCGTCTCGCCCTGCTAGGTTTGGTATTAACATGTCGCTCACTAGAGGTTGCATTCTGCCAAATTCTTTCACTTTGAACACACCCGTGAAGGGATTCTGAGAGGGGCTTCTCCAGGTCATCAGGATTACAGTGCAGCCCAGGATTTCCGTCTGCCAAGAGCTACAAACCAGAGAACAAGCCCAGTGTGTTCACTGGAGGTGAGCAAGAACAGCTCCACCAAAAACATATTGGGCTGTGCAAAAAAAGCCTTGGAGAGGAACTTAGCGTATCTGGTAACATGAAGTTGGCTAAAAACATTAGTATGATCCCAGAAACCGTGCAGTCCTTCATACTGAAGTGAGTGTTGGTTCAATCTTGCCGCCATTCCGGGCCCAGCGGACACGCCCACTCGTGCTGGCCACGCCCCCTCTCCCGGATACATAAACGTGCGCTGAACGATAGCGTCGCATTGCAGAACCCCTCCTGAGGCGAAAAGCCGGGAGCCACATTACCGATTTTAAAATCTTTAAATACTTTGTTGCCATAATAATTCTGTGTTTTTATATGCACTCACCCCTCTGGGCATTCTTCACTTCAGCTAACCCACACCCCGCACAGCCGATTGAACGCTGCCGCGGGTGAGTGTTGGTTCAATCTTGCCGCCATTCCGGGCCCAGCGGACACGCCCACTCGTGCTGGCCACGCCCCCTCTCCTCCATAAAACATGCTTACCCATCGGACGCGCAGCGGACGAGCGCAGCAGGTGCGACGATTGCGCGCCGAAGGCGCGCTTAAGGCAAGCTCGTCTGCGCTCGTCCGCGCCGAGGCCGGGCCTAGGGCTACTCTCCCTGACTCTGCTGCGCTTCAGACTTCACTTAAACCGAGCGCATTCAAATATACTTCCGATCAACTCCTAAAACTTAAGACCTCAGTGGACTTGCCACATTCCCTACCACATCTACTATATACCAATCCTATCATAGGTCCTCACAAATGTCCAACTTGCACTATTCCTACCCCCACCATTATCTCCCCTCACCAGGTCTTAGCAGCACTTATCAATGTGCGTTCTGTCCCCAAACACAAAATCGAAATCTCAGAATTCATTGAGTCACATAACCTAGATTTACTATTCATTACAGAAACCTGGGGGGATGACTCCTCCGGTTCAGATTTCAAAGCAGCTACCCCGGCAAATTACTGCGTTTGCAGACTAGACAGAATTAAAAGAAAGGGTGGAGGGATAGCCATCATTTATAAGAACCATATCAAAGTTAAAATTACGGACTCTAAATACAGTGAGTGTGAGGCTTTCTCCTTTACCATCAGCCTCTCTGGTAATCAATCATTTATAGGCATGTTACTCTATCGCCCCCCCGGGTCCAGATTGAAAATTCTCAACAATTTTAACAATCTGATCGAGGTCTCAGCAGGAACGCCACATTTCACCATACTGGGAGACTTCAATTTCCATCTTGAAGCGATACACGACCCTGATACCTCGGCGCTAATTAACGACCTAGCAGCAGCCGGTCTCCAGCAAATTGTTAAACAGCCTACCCATAAAGCGGGATATACACTAGATGGGTTATTTACCAGCAATCCACACATTTTGGTTTCTAATGTAATCCCTCTTACTTGGACTGATCATTCAGCCGTCTGTTTCTCCATAAAACGTAACCCCCTTCCATTCCCCTCCACATCATCTTCTCCCATTTCCTTCAGAGACTGGAAAAATATCAATCCCCCTCATCTTGCGGCTATGCTGTTCGACAGCATTACCACTAATGAACAGGATCCCACACTAGCTTCCACTAACTATCTTAACAGCCTAAACATAGCTTGCCACAACCTAGCTCCCCTTAAAACCTCCCATCACAGCAGAAAGCTCCCCTCGGCTCCGTGGTTCACGGAATCCTTACGACTGCAGAGACAACATTGCAGGAATTTAGAAAGACACTGGCGCCGCTACTACAATCCCACGGATAAAATTGCTTACAAAAGCGCCCTTTCTAAATATAAAAAAACTTATTACCTCGGAAAAGACACTCTACTACACCTCCCAAATCAATCAGGCAAAAAATTCCGCAAGAGAACTGTTTCAGGTGGTTACTCATCTTTCTAACCCTCCCGCCCCCCGCCTTGACGGATCACAGGCCCTCTGTAATTCTCTCGCCAAGTTCTTCGATGACAAAGTTACTGCTATTTTCTCAGTCTTCACCCACTCTCCCCCTTCTACCACCACCATTTTATCACCTCCCAGTAATGCACCTGGCTTCTCGGTCTTCGAAGCTGCCACGGAGGAACAAGTCCGACGACTTGTTTCTGGCACTAAATCAGGATCACCTCTAGACCCTTGTCCTCCCGCCATCCTCAACCTCATCCCTGAAGCTATTTCCCCCGCTCTGACCACCATCTGCAATGCTATGTTTACAACTGGCATATACCCTTCAGTTTGGAAGGAGGCTATCATCAAACCACTTTTAAAAAAACCTACTCTTGATCCCCTCCTTCCCGCCAGTTACCGACCCATTGCATGTCTTCCATTTCCAGCTAAAATCTTCGAGAAAACAATGAACATACAACTATCGAAATTCATAGACAAAAACAACCTACTGGATGATACCCAATTTGGGTTCAGACAGGGTCATGGAACCGAGACCGCGCTATTAAAAGCAGCAGATGAAATAAGGATCACATTGGACAAGGGAGGAGCGGCAGTACTAATACTTTTAGATCTTTCTGCAGCCTTCGACACGGTCGATCATGTCATCTTGATCGACCGTGTCTCAGCAATAGGAATTCAGAATAAAGCCAAAGAACTTCTCGCCTCATTCCTGGCTGACCGTCCACAAACAGTAAAAATGGGACATTTCACCTCCCACACCTTTACCCTCCCCTGCGGAGTACCACAGGGCTCCTCGCTAAGTCCGACATTGTTTAACATTTATGTTTCGGACTTAGCGAGGGTTATAAAATCTTATGGAATCGCCCTCACAACCTATGCAGACAACACACAACTGGTTGCTATCTGTACACAACGATGGTACATCAGTTGCGGCAAATTTTCAAGAGGGAATGCGGGCAATCAGTTCCTGGATGTCATCAAACTGTCTCAAACTAAACTCTGACAAAACAGAGGTGGTGACATTCGGGAAACTGGAACCAATCTGGTCCCCCCAGTGTTGGCCACCGGAGATGGGAGCTCCACCTCAACCTGTCACTGAGGTTCGTAACCTTGGAGTCGTATTCGACAATAAAATGACTTTCCATCAACATGTCAACTCCGTGGTCTCCTCATCCTTTTACATCCTGAAAAAGATCAAAAAACTGATACCATACCTCCCCTCGTCAGCTGGCAAAACCCTAATCAGTGGATGTGGAAGGAAGGGTTCCCCTAGTTTCTTTTAGGTTCAAGAGGAGGGGAAAGAGTACATGTGAAAAAGAACAAACTCTTGTCTAACCTATCCTAATTGTCAATGATAGTTATTCATACATTTGGTAATCCCCAGAGCCACAATACATTTCAAGAACAACTTACTCTTGAGTCTATTTATTAGTTTTTATTTTTATGACAAATCATTTATATAATTTCATTTAACACATAGTTTATGTACAAAATAGATATTTCCATACAAATATTTTTCGCATTAAATTGGGTGACAACAATTTATAAGAATAGAAAAAGCACATAAAGACAAAAATATTTTTTGGTTCAAATAATTGGATTTGGAGAGACAATTAGAAAAACATTAAGAGAGAAACCCCATGAAAACATACCATCACACTGTCATTCTCACCTGTCACTCTACCCTTGCATACTATCAATCATACCACAAAAAGGTTTCTTTTTGTAAACTAAAAAACCACATCTGGTGTGAGATCCTGTTTGAGTTATAATCCAGGAATTGGTAAGATTCTTGAGAGAAACACAAAGGATTTTGGTCAAAACATTAACACATAGTTCTACTATGGGTCTCCCAGATATGTGGTCGCTGGTCGGTCTACGCACGTTTCGGAGACTATATGCGAATTTCACGTCTCCTTCTTCAGGACCAATATATTTTTATGAATTTCTTTATAGTCTGTGCGGCGATAAGGAGGGGTTCTCTCTAAAAAAACATAATCAGAAATGTATATATGAATGCAGACCAGGGGAAAATTAATAAAGTCATTTAAGATTTTACTTTTTATTAGTTCTCAAACTAAATTAGAGCTCCTGCAGCCCAAAAACAGAGATAAATTGCATCATTTAGTTATTTCCGTAAGAATATTTCAAAGAACAAAAAGGGATAGTACCCAAGAGTTTAGATAGTCCAAATGTGCTCTCACAAGGAGAGATGCCATGTGAAAAGCCAATCTTTAAGTATAGTACTTAGTGAGAAAAACACCCATAACTTCTAGAGATGTAGGTTGTGCAGAGTCAGAGAGAAAGGGAGGATATTCAGGTAAAAATTGCCTACATGTATAGTGCAGCGTAGAGTACTCTCTGGTTCAAAAGGGACTGATCCGTTTTTCAACTTGCAGCATGATAGCAAGTGCTCATTGGTTTAGGCTCTGTTGCTAGAGATAGAAAAGAGGTTTAATATTCTGTCTATGATCCTAGTATTTTTAGGACTGATATCAAAGAGGGCGACAAGTGGCATCTTACCCTATCATAGGTTTGTTTGTACAGATATTAGTATCTTTTAATCTGTTAGATGTTTGGTTCTTCTTCTTTTGTTATTTTTCTTTATATGCTATGCAGCAGATAAAAGCCACGCTTTCTAGGAGGCTATCTTGGTGCCATCTGAAATAAACCATTTTAATAATGTATTTATCAAAGGCTATATAGTGCAATAATTATTCGGTGTGGTAAGTTTTATTTTAGGCTTCGATTGGGATCTTACCTAGATGGTTAAAGTACACAGTTCCACAGAGAATATGAGAGATATACTTCTTCTTATCTTCCGTAAGCTTTCTCAGTTAAGGCACTTTCGATGCTCAAAAATACATTCTATAAAGAGGAGATCAGATTCCTTAGCAGTTAGGAATGGTGGTGTTCAGTTGACAGCCATATGAAAATATGCAGTCAGTATAGCATGTGGATATCAATGAGTTGGATATCCACAGATGCTCAGTATTAAAGTGCACGTAGTGTTCATACAAACAGTATAAAGATTGTTATGTTTTATAGCAGAAAATACAGAGCTACTGTCAAGATAGTCCGGGCATTAGGTGACGTTTTCTATATGCATATACAGACGAGTGAAGAGTTATTTCTCCATGTAGGCTATAGATGCAGTGAGCATGTTAATACATTTCTTTAACATAATTTACTTCCAATGGTGTGTCATATTAATACTGAAAAACTTCTCAGTCTCGATAATGATGGAGCATTATATTTTGTATGGTTTAGTATGGCGCGAAGGCCTACAGAATCAGGCACAGCGGTACATATATACTATTGATGCAGGTTTTAGGGATGATATTTCACATTGAATAGGTGCTAGGCTAGAGGCTCTAGTTTACTGTATAGGGGTCACTTCTCGTTCTTCTTATATGAATCTTAATTCGCTTAGATAAACCATTATATGAGGAGTTCTGCTGCTTATTTCGAAAAGGGTGTTCTATTCTATGTAAGGGACAGGAGTGGAGATATACCTCAATTATTACACACAGGTCGCTCGCGCTGCCGGTTCTCTTACGTCGTAGTTTTCAAAATGCTGGTGCCATTGTCGTTCTTCACAAACCGGAAAGGGCTAGGGGTCATAGTTTCCACGTCATTTATTCTGTGGAATGGGATCACGTGCCTATATGTCGGGATTACGGAACGGCAGAGGATACACTAAACAACCGCCGTACAGAAATGAAGGTTGTGACAATGGTCGCCATTTGTAAATGGTATGGAAAAGCGATCTGTGTGTCTATGTAGTGCTAACAGGAGTGCCTTATATATGTATTACAGATAGTTATTGTCTGTTATATACCAAGAGAATGCGGTATAATTCGATAGGCTTTGATAAGTAAATTTTTAACGTTCACGTGTTTTAAATTTGAGGACATGCGCCAGTGTGTTTTATTTCAATGGCACAAAATGAGAAAAAGGGAAAGAAAAGTTTGATTTAAAAATCTATAAGTGTGTAATTGATCGAATGAGTTTCTCTATACTTGTAGATACACTTATCACTTCCAAAGGCAGGTAGTGTAATTGTAATTGTAATTGTAACTGGATTTTATATCGCGCCAACTCACCAACAGGTCTCAAAGCGCTACTGACCAAGTACAGAACAAAGATGGAAAGAGGAAGTATGGGTCTCAGGTCTAACAATCGCCTATAGAAGCGGGAATGCGTCTTTGAAGAGTAAGGTCTTCAAAGACTTCCGAAAGCGGAGAAGGTTGGGCTCTCTCCGAAGCACCTCCGGTAGCTTATTCCAACTAATGGGGGCCTGCACTGAGAAGGATCTGCCTCCTTTGGTTGTTAGCTTGAAGCGTGGTTGAGACAGTAAGAAAGATCCAGACGATCGCAAGATACGTTTAGGTTCGTAGAGTTCAAGCCTTTCTTTTATATAAGCTGGCGCCTGTCCGTGGATTGCTTTGTGGCAGATACACATGCTTTTGAACTCCACTCTCTGCACCACGGGCAGCCAATGTAATCGGTGGAGCAGGGGGGAAGCATGGGTCCTCCTCGGCACTCCAAAGATCAGGCGTGCTGCATCGTTTAGAATGACCTGAAGACGGTTGATGGAATTCTTTGGAAGGCCGAGATACAGCGCGTTTCCATAGTCTATTCGAGACACTATTGTGGCTGAGACAATGGTTTGCAGCATATTTCTCGAGAGCAGGGGGGGGAGTTTACGTAATTGCCTGATCAGGTTAGTACCGCAGCTAACTACAGCGGAGACTTGATTGACCATTGAGAGTTCCTGATCGATTTTCATCCCAAGACTCTTGACATTGGGGCATGGTTTTGGAGTAGGGCCTAGTTCTTGTGGCCAGAACAAATCGCTCCAGGGGGAAACAGAAGTCGAGATGACAAGGACTTCCGTTTTATCCGGATTGATCTTCAACAAGTTAGATGACATCCAGTTCACTGTAAAACGTAGGATGTCTTGAGCCACTGATTGTGCCGATGGTGTATTATCGATACTCAGCAATAGCTGAGTGTCGTCGGCATAGTTAAATACTTTACACTTCATGTTTGCCAGTGACTCTATCAGTGGTTGCAAGTAGAGGTTGAATAAAAGTGGCGAGAGTGCTGACCCCTGCGGGACCCCACAGACTAACATGCCCACCTCTGAGACCTGGTCTGCCAACTGGATCTTCTGTGTCCTTCTTGTTAAGAAGGCTGTGAGCCATTTAAGAGCCTGCCCTCCTATCCCGAACCCAGCCAGTCTGTCCAAGAGCAGTGCATGGCTGACAGTATCAAACGCTGCTGAAAGATCTAATAATATCAGCGCGCTTGGCCTTTTACTGTCAGCCATGCATCTTAGCTCATTCAGTACCGACAGCATTACTAGTTCCGTGCTATGGTGGGCACGGAAACCAGCTTGCCGCTCCTGGAGAAGATGGTGAGATTCCAGGAGGGCTGACAGGGACTTGAGTACGTGCTGTTCCAGTACCTTTGACAGGAATGGCAGCTGGGAAATTGGCCTATAGTTCTTCAGGCTAGTTGGGTCGGCTCCAGGCTTTTTTATCAAAGGTCTGACACATGCCTCTTTGAAGGTATATGGTAAAGATCCAGTGACTAATGAGATGTTTAAAAGGTCTAGGATCTGGTCTTCTAGAAGCGGTATTGCCATCCGAAAGATGTCAGGCGGGCAGGGGTCAGCGGGGGAGCCAGATTTGGTAGACACTACGAGTTTCCTCAGAGTGCTAGAGTCAATGTAGGGAAAACTGGTAAAAGTTGGAGTAGGAGAGTCTGGGAGGGGCGATTGTTCGATATAAGGGACTGGGTTGTTCGTCTTGATGTCGGACAAGATAGTCGCTACCTTTCCCAGGAAATATCCTTGAAAGGTATCGCAATCGATCGTGATATCTGTCTTTTCCTCTTTCTTACTTAACTCTTTCAATATTTGAAAGGTCTCTCTCTGTATGTTTGTGGCGTTATTGATACGCGTCTCGTAATACTCCTTCTTGGCTGATGTAATAAGCTTTTTATATGCTTGGAACGACGTTCGATATGATTCCCTATCGGTAGCCCTTTTAGATTTCCTCCAGCATCTTTCGAGGTAGCGGAGCTTTCTCTTTTGTTCGCGTAGACCTTCAGTAAACCAGGGGGCTCCTTTCTCTACACCTTTTATTTTTTGTGCCTTTTCGGGAGCTAACTCATCAATAGATTGCCTAAGGATGGTTGTTATCAAATTGTACTTGGAGTCTAGATCAGTACTATCAGCAGGGAATATAGAGTTCTGTATGTACTTGGGCATGGTTTTGGTTAGGGTCTCAACATTCACCTTTTTCCATTGGCGCACTTTTTTGGTTTTTAACGGTAGTTTAGCCTGGCAGATGTCTTGCAGTAGGTCATATGAGATAAGGTAGTGGTCTGACCAGAGACAAGGTAAGATGCTGGTAATGACCGCTGTTGGGGTTGAAGACCAAATAAGATCTAGGATATGGCCTTTTATGTGGGTTGGAACTTCCACAAGTTGTGTCAGTCCAAGGGTGGTCATGATGGTCTGTAATTTCTGGGCTGACAGGTCTTGATTACTTTTATCCCAGTGGATGTTAAAATCGCCAGTTACCAAGATGTTTTTATAGCGTGTGCAAAGATCTGATATAATTGGATGGAAGAGATCATTGAACCCAGGAGTACTTTGGGGTGGACAATATACTGTTAAGATAATGAGACAGGAGTTGTTCATGGTAATTTTGATACCCAGTAGATCGACAGTATTTGTGGTCTCGGCTAAGATCTTTGTTACCATAAATTGTTTTTTGAAGATCGTTGCTACCCCGCCACCCCGAGTCCCCTCTGGTCGATTGTGCCAGACCATATCATACCCGCTGGGAAGGGCGGCGATGATATCCGGGGAAGAGGCGTCGCTCAGCCACGTTTCGGTAAGTGTCAGGATATCAATGGTCTCATCCTGTAGCAGGGTAAAGATCTCTAAATGATGTTTCTGCAGTGACCTGGTATTAAGGGTAGCCAGTTTCACAGGAGCTAAGAGGCTTTGGTGCTTACAACTAGAGCTGTGTAGGATGTTGAGTTCCTTGAGTATAACACCTACACTAGGGGGTAAGTTATACCTTTCGGAATTCAGTCCTAGGAGGTCCGCTGAGGTATAACAGGAGCGTGTGCCAGAGTCCCTGAGCCCTGTGCCCGAACGTGCGCGGACGAGCGCAGACGGGCAGGACTCTGGCACGACTCCGGCGCAGATCCGGCGCGCCCGCTGATCGCGTCCGCTGCGCGGAGTCATCCCTGCCCGTTTTTATAGTGCTCTCAATGGCGTCCCCAACCCAGCCCAACCCAAGATGGCCGCCAAAAACCGGCTCCCGGTGCTCTCAGCCGAGAGCAGGACCGGCACAGCAGGACAGGTAAGAGTAGACTTCTGGGTGCTGCTGGGCACTGGGGGGTCTCAGCACACCTCTAGGATCAGGTGTGGGGCAAAAACGAGTACAAATACAAACGCAATAAAAGCGAGTTACAAGCGATTTAAAAACACAGGGACAGACAGGAGACCTCCCGGCTTCCGCCTCAGGAGGGAAAAAGGTGCGTGCAGTGTCAGAATAGGCGATTACCTGCACCAGGCACCTTTTATAGTGCTCTCAATGGCGTCCCCAACCCAGCCCAACCCAAGATGGCCGCCAAAAACCGGCTCCCGGTGCTCTCAGCCGAGAGCAGGACCGGCACAGCAGGACAGGTAAGAGTAGACTTCTGGGTGCTGCTGGGCACTGGGGGGTCTCAGCACACCTCTAGGATCAGGTGTGGGGCAAAAACGAGTACAAATACAAACGCAATAAAAGCGAGTTACAAGCGATTTAAAAACACAGGGACAGACAGGAGACCTCCCGGCTTCCGCCTCAGGAGGGAAAAAGGTGCGTGCAGTGTCAGAATAGGCGATTACCTGCACCAGGCACCTTTTATAGTGCTCTCAATGGCGTCCCCAACCCAGCCCAACCCAAGATGGCCGCCAAAAACCGGCTCCCGGTGCTCTCAGCCGAGAGCAGGACCGGCACAGCAGGACAGGTAAGAGTAGACTTCTGGGTGCTGCTGGGCACTGGGGGGTCTCAGCACACCTCTAGGATCAGGTGTGGGGCAAAAACGAGTACAAATACAAACGCAATAAAAGCGAGTTACAAGCGATTTAAAAACACAGGGACAGACAGGAGACCTCCCGGCTTCCGCCTCAGGAGGGAAAAAGGTGCGTGCAGTGTCAGTATCACGATACGCTGCCGTGGTCGCCATCTTGGAATGGGAACACATCCCGATCATCCTCAAAATATATCAGGTATCACAACTAAGGCTTACAGCTGTGCACGTGTGATGTGATCGTTTTATTCAGCATTGTGGATATGGTAAGGTTTCATGCTGATATAATTAAGAAGGTGAGCAATGGTTTTTAGATTTGTAGTGTTGGTAGGTATGTATAAAAGTAAAACATAACACTATCAGGGAGCAGGATGGCGCCATAGATATTTTATATTGATGTAAGGCTCCTATTTAGCTAGAGGTATATATCTTCTAAGAGCATTACCAGATTTTATATAATGATAGAATCATTGGCTATCTGCTATTAGGTCGAAGAAGAGAGGGGAGGATATAGCTTTATAAGTTAGACTTTGGTTAGTGAAATCGCATATGGTGCCTAAAGCATCCTATATGGGTCATCCTGTAACTAACCAGATGATTTCCTCATTAAGGCCTTGATGTACAGTGTCCAGATGGAAGGTCCAAAATGTTTCCCGTTGTTTCCTGGTTTTTGTAGGATCTTTTCCTGGTATTACTTTGACCTTTTCTAGAATAAGCCATTTTATTTCTGTTTCCTTGTGTTGATGGTCTTGGAAGTGCTTGACCAACGGTGCTTGTTGTTTACCAGTTCTTATGGCCGATTTGTGCTCTGAGAATCTTGTTCGAAATTCTCTCGAAGTTTCCCCTATGTAGCCAAGGCCACAAGGGCATAGAATCAAATAAATTACATTGGTGCTCCTGTAGTTTGTCATTTGTTGTAGTTTTCCTGATTTTTCCCCATATGTCCATGTTTGTGAGACTATGGCATAATCACATGCATGGCAATTCCCACATCTGTGATTGCCTAAGGGCAATGATTTCCCGTCCAAAGTTGCTTGTCTGTTCTTGTTTTGTGGTTGGAACCTACTATGTACTAGTTTATCTTTTAGGTTGGGGTTCCTTCTGAACGCAACTATTGGTTTTTGTATGGGGTTAGCGTCTTCATTTGTATTCAGAATTTTCCAATTTTTGTCCAGTATTTGTTTGATTTTGTAGTTTATACTGGAATGGTCTACCACACATACAAGTTTGTCTGTGGTTTCCTTCGGTCCATTATTGATTAGGGCATCTCTGTTAAAATATTTGGCCCGTTTAAGTGACTGACGTATCAGTCTCCTTGGATAGCCTCTAAGTAAGAGGCGTTCCTGGAGTTCCTTGGCATGTATCATAAAGTCTGCGATGTTGGTGCAGTTTCTCCTGATTCTTAAAAATTCTCCAAAGGGAATGGAGTCTTTTTGACATAGTGGATGGTAACTACTATGTTCTAGAATGGTATTTTTGGCTGTAGGCTTTCTAAACAGGCTGACTTCCAAATGTCCTTGTATCCCTACGATCCATATATCCAAGAACTCCACTTTGTCCGCAGAGTACTTGCCAGTAAACTTAAGATTGTTATCATTTAGATTGAGCCAGGAGATAAAATCCAAAAGATCAGATTCAGAGCCTGTCCAAATGAAGAATATATCGTCTATGAAACGATGCCATTGGGTTACGTTTTCATAGAAAGGGGCCAGCTCGTTGAATATATGCTTCCGCTCAAATTCCCCCATGAAGATGTTGGCTACACTTGGAGCACATGAAGCCCCCATACTTGTACCCTTGATCTGATGGAACACATCCTGTTTGAATTCGAAGTAGTTATGTTGCAGAACAATCTTAAAACAGTCTAGGATAAACCTGTCAGGTCTCTCCCCAGGGGTCCTGGCCAAGAGGGCTGCCACCGCCTCAATAGCCAGGTCCTGGGGAATGTTGGTGTATAGAGACTCTATGTCAAGAGTGACAAGTAATTGGGTTTGGCAATTGAAAGGTTTGTGCTCCAGTGTAGCGATCATGTGGCCCGTGTCTTTAATATATATGAAGCATATTGGGTGGTGAGGGGACACAGAAAGACGTCAACATATTTTGACAAGGGTTCTGTGCATGAATTAATGGATGATACTATAGGTCTGAGTGGCGGATCCAAAGTGTCTTTATGGATTTTTGGAACTCCATATAACGCTGGTGTTACTGTGTTGGTTCTGTTTAGAAAATCCAGTTCTTTCTGGCATATGCAGCCATCGACAAAGGCTTTAGTCGTTGTAGTGTCAATGAGAATTTTTAACTGGTCTAGGGCTCTCTTGTTAGATTGTTGGTAGTGTTCTGGTGTTTGTAACATGGAGTTAATTTTGTCAACATATTTATCCGTGTCCATCACCACAATGCCTCCTGCTTTATTACATGGTTTGATTGTGATATGTGAGTTGTGCTGCAAGGTTTTTAAAGCTTCCCTTTCAGTAATAGTCAGATTAGGATGTGGTTTGGGGATGAACCTAGTTATTTTGTGGAGTTCTTTAATAACAGTCTTTTCAAAAATGTTGACTTCAGAGCCCACCATGTCCAAGGTTGGCGTGAAAGTAGATGGAAGTCTACAGTCTGAGTAGTTAATCTTTTGTTCATTTATAGCTGTTGAAGAAAAATATTTTGCCAGTCTAATTTTTCGAAAGAAGGAGAAAATGTCATGATTGAGTCGAAACCGATTGAGCTGGGCACTTGGAACAAACGAGAGTCCTCTGCTAAGGAGTTTAATCTCATCCGAAGAAAGATTGTGCTCGGATAAGTTGAAGATAGGTATCTGGTCATCATTATTAGATGGTATACTTAGGCCTTCCAATACTGCTGGTTCCTCGTACGCATGTACGGCTGTGGATGTTGAGGCTCTGTCGGTTGGTAAAAGTTTCTGTCTGGCCTCGAATATCTTGTTCTGGCTCTCCCTCTGCCCCTGGATAAAAAAGGGGAGTTGGACTGGGCTCTTTCAGCACTTTGGTCTTTTCGAGAACAGATTACTGCAATGCCCTTCTTCTGAATACCCAGGAAAAAGTCCTTAACAGATTGCAGCTAGTCCAAAATGCCTCGGCCAGAATCTTACTAAGCATCCCCAAGTTCACATCCATTTCCCCTTACATTCGACAGCTGCACTGGCTCCCAGTCAGGAGCCGGATAAAATTTAAGGCACTATGCATTGCATATAAAGCCATCAACAACTCAGGCCCACAGTTTCTTAAATATGCCCTCTGCCCGCTTGAACATTCAAGAACACTACGTTCATCTTCAGCTCATCTGCTTAAAGTCCCACGTACAAAAAGGGCCAATTGGGGTGACAGATGTTTCTCGATCTCCACAGCTAAACTTTGGAACACACTACCCCTCGACATCAAAACCGCCCCCACGCTCATCAGCTTCAGGAAAAATCTAAAAACCTGTTTTTTTTCATTATAATTTCTGCCACAGCGATGGTCCTGTATTCCGAGCGCCGAGACACCCCCGGGTAGTTGCGCACTATAAAAATCGCATAAACATAAACATAAACATACTCTGCGTGCACAGGTACTACGGATTTCCCAGAAAGCTTCCATCTTCTCTAGAGTACCACAGTGGATGTCCTTTATCACTTAGGTTAACACATTCTCCCATATCCTGTCTGACTCCCGTGGGCACCAGGGCTGCTACTGGGAAGGGACCCTGTATGCGCCAGTAACCCTCTAGGGACCAATGTGGGAGTAAGCAACCCACTCAGAGTAGCAGCTGCCTATTGTTCAAATGTATTAACAGTAATAGTTAAGTAGACCCTGATATAGGAAACGTTATTAGGGGTACCCCTATTATAGTACACAGTAATAGTTAACAAACATTGCCCGAGGGAAATTGTAAGTAATTCTCCTGCTCAGATGTTGACAACAGGTTCCAAAATACAGATACAATGTGAGACGCCAACACAAATGTACAAGGAATGTGGTTTAATGCGTTGTTGGTAACCAAGTTGTTCAGCAAACCATCAAGGACCCCAGCCAAGCAGTAAATGCATGAAGAGGAAGTTTCATTCCAACTCTAAGGAATATAAACTGTGAAGAATCACACAGACAAGGTAAGTGTTGGAACAGCTGAAGTTCAATTGATGAACAGGAGCTGACCAGCAGGGCAGCAAGCCCATTGGCAGAGCCAACCAAATGTTCACAATCAAAGTATAACAATCTAGACTAGAACACTGCAAGGCCATAACTCCAGAAAGCCAGAGGATTCTATAACACACAAGCAAATGGACATAGAATACAATACATTTCCTCCTTTAACAGATGAAACCCAAATAAATAAAAAGGAACACCATAATCCCAAGATTTACGCAGAAACACAGCCCACCACTGTGCATTTTTAAGTATTAAGAGCGTATTTTTAAGACTTTTTCAAATCGTGTACATTTTTGGCACTAATCTAAAAACAAAGGCAACTTTATCGTTAATCACATACCAGCCCCCAGCTAAATCAGTTCTATTTTAAGGCGGCTTCTGTTGAGATAACTTGGCCACATCTGCCTTTTGTCTAGAATTGTTTGTCTGCACGTTATGTTTTCCCAGCTACAAAGCGCACTTCTGAATTTGGTCATAGGAGTGCGTGATAGAGGTGGTGAGCAGAAAGGAATGTAGATGCGCCTTACAACAGTAAATGCGGTATAAAGTGAGCACGACTACTCCATTTCCGTGCAGTTATTAAATTCACGTGTGTGCTTATGACGTCAGACGTATTTTTAGCAAGAAATAGATATCGTATGGAGATTAGTTCGCCGGTATTAACATTTTTTATGCATTAAATTAATGTGATACATAAAAAAACAGTAATAAAAGCCAGTGTCATTTACAGTACAAAGCTCACACTAGTACTGATAGAGATCAGGGTGTGTATAATATTCCCACTACCACAGATAGAGTAATCTCACAGTTACACGCACATACATTCATCATACGCTAGGGCCCATTTCACTAACATACGCTCAAATACTCTACCAGCAATAAACCTGTGGAAAGAAAACTCCTGGTCACCCTGCATCTATATCGAGGTCGATAAGACCTGGTTATTATGACTGTCCATAAACATAATCTATACAACCTATACGGCAATAATCAAAATATAATACACAATAATTGACAAGAAATAATATCCAACACCATGTTCAAATTATATTGCTTTATCTAAAATTAGTCAAAATGGAAATCAATCAGAATAAATCATTTTTCTCATAGTTACCTATTCTAGCTAAATGTCAGAACGGGTCAGGACAAGTCTCTCGGTAAAGTCTCTCAAGACGAAGTCCCTTCAGCATCAATCCACAGCAACGCAGATTTGGTACGCGGCAAAGGCAAATGGCAAGTGGCAAGTGGCCTCTCTAGGCTAACAATTCTTATAATGAATCGAACAAAGGAAAGATACATAGAAAAGTTGTAATGTCCGCTGGACCGCTGAGCAGAGCGAGAAGGAAAGGATGCAACATTGCTACATTTGAAAATCTCCGCTCAGGAAAAATCACAAAATAAAGACTACGGAACAGGAACCAAGAAACATAAATGTATCTTGTTAGTTCTACTTCTCCTCGGCAATGAGACCATAGTTCATAATCTTTCTCTAAGGCTCCTTTGTTTCCCAAGGCTGCCAAGGACGTTCCATTTCACTTGGAGATTACCCAGGCTGCTGCTGTCCTCACGGAAATTTTAGCAAGGCAAGCAAGGACTGTGGTCAGCTGACTTCAGGACCATATTCAGCAGGGCTCTCTCCCATCACGGTTTTCTACTTTCAAATCGAGGCCAGGCTTACAAAATCGGCCATCTTTGTCTAGGTCACCATAGGCCACAATAGACCATCTTAATTAAAAGAAACAAAAACAACGTTACCACAGCATAGTGATTAAACAGTGCTAATCCCACCAATACCCTTATGTGTATGTATCTATCTAGCACTTGCAACATAGAAAAGCATTAATTCGGAAAGCGTTTTGTGCTCAAAAATAAACAGCACATAGCAACGTTTAAACATGAAAACACGCACGTTATTGTTAAACAGCACATTTATGCGTACCCACGTGTAACTCTCTCTTATTAGGACAAACGGATTGATTAATATAAACACACTTGCACAAGACAAATAATTAATTATTAGTAATTAATAAATTAATATGACAAATAGACATGCCAGAGCTTCAAAAACCAACGAATTTTCAAACAGAAAACTCTGCTCCAGCAATCCCCCCTTTGGTGATTTTATCACCAAATAAACCCAAAAAAAAAAAAAAATTGTGAAAATTTAGTCCCATTTTAGGAGAAATCGGAAATGTCTTTTTCCCCTTACACAACATTACACACCAGTCACTCTTTCATCATCCCTCTTTGTCTCTAAGTAAATATCACCCACTATTTCAGACCAAGTTTCTCTCTTAAAACGCATTAGTAAATTAATATGTTCCACATCTCTTATCTTATCTATATGAAAAATCTTTGGAAAAACCAGGCCCACATAACACGTGCCATACCAATGGTCAGGCAACTTGTAATAAGCCTTGTTCCCACAAACATAGTATACTCCTGGAAAAATTGTATCTTCTCCACCTCTAAAACCCCAACCTGTTGCAATGAAGTATGTATCATGGCACTCACTAGTCCCAACAAAATATGTATCATATTGGGATTTCCTTCTTGTAATGCAAAGTTTACCCTTCTGTGGTGCATCTAAAGCTAAAGTTGGACTAGCCCCATTCTTCAACTCTTTTCCCATCTCAATGTCCCAAATTGTCTCACTCACTTTATATTTTCCTGCTTTCTCCTGCATGTTTAATCTCCTTTCCTCTACCATATCCAGGAAAGCTTTCTCCTCTCCTTTCAGACTGCAAGTTAAATTATTCTTAAAAATGTAATCTAATGTTAATCCTTTTTCTTCAATAAAAATTTCACCAAAAGTGTTAGCTTCTTTAGCTGGATTCAGCTCTTCGTTCATTGGCAAATGCCCAAAAATACTATCTCTGTTAGACATCTTATAATCTACTTTCCCTAACAAATAAAAAACACTACTTAAAATACTACAAGAAATACCATATGTAGCTGGTAAATGATGATAAGTAACACCCTCTGAAACGGATGCAGGTAATTGCATACAAACGTAGCAATCCCTCACTTCCATTGTTTTCACATATTCATATAACAATTTTGAAAAAACATTACTAGAAAAGTTATTAATTGACCTATCTTTGTGTATGTAAGTATTACTAATTCTAATCGGAACTACTTTTTGCGAATTCTTCTCTACATTTGTCACATTCTCTGTATGCATCTCAAACTCAACTTTAAAAGTAACTAATAAAACTAAAACACCCCATAGAAGCATTAATAATCCAGTACAGCAGCAGCACATTCTACACCACCTTTTAAAGAAGGCACATCTATTTCGATTATCCTCTATGTTAGCCATTTTACTACTTTAATTTAGCCTCTACTACTCCACTACTGAAATTGGAAATCTTAAATTCTTCAACAATCCTTTCCAAAATTGTTCTTCTCAGTTTTTCCAAATGATCCTTTCGTTCACTTAATCCAAGTGAATCCTTCCTTTATTCAGTTTGGATACTTGTCATTCTTCACTTCAATTTCTTCAACATCAAATTGTATTAGATCTCCAACATCAAAATCCTCAGTACTTGACTCTTCTCCAATGTCAGTCAAGAGTACTTTCAGAATTTCACCAGTATCTTCCTCAACCACTTCTCTCAAGATCTCTTCCGGATTATCTCGAGTCACTGTTTCTTCTTTTCCTTCTTCAGACAGTGCCACATAAGACCATTCCGGTGATCTGTACTTTTGGTTGGGTCTTCTTACTCTTTTTATTTCTACTGGTTCTTTTGATTCCTTTGATTCTTCTCCTTCAGCTTTTGAACTTTGACTCGATACTTCATTCACTTGTTCAGCTTTTGATGTATTTGCTCTTATTATTCTGTATCTCAGCCTCTTAACTCTGTTGTTAGGCCAACGATCTCCTTTTATCACCTTTTTCGGCTTTATTTCTTTATTACTTCTTTCTCCAATCCAAGTTCTCTTTCTCAGAACTCGACCCTCTGTTTGTTCATTCTCATCATCCAATTCTGCTTCAAGTGCCTTCTGTTTTCGTTTTCTAGCAGTTTTCTTCTTTTCCACAGATTCTTTCACCACTGTTTGAGATTTCCCTACTTCTGTCCCTCCTCGAGTCTCCGACACGCAATCTTCTTGCTGTCTACTTGTCCCTTCACCTAGCTCATCAAGAATGTTCCCTACACCTCCTCGGGGGTCTTCCGCAATCTGTCCCTCTCTATCTTCTTCTGACCCTACTTCTTCAAGTATAATCTCAAGTGGTTCCTCAATCTCCTCCTCTTCTGGTTCAGGAGTAGTCTCTGTGAAATTTCTCTTTTCTTTCCTTTTTCCTTCACTGCTTTTTGAAACTTCAGGCTTTCTTACAGAATCTGATCTTTTCTCTGATACTCGCAGTGGTTCATTCGAAGCTTTTCCTACTTCTTTCCCCACTGATTCTGTATCTTCATCATCACTGGAATCTGACTCTTCAAAATACTCTTTACCAGTCCCTTCTTTTGGGTTTGGAACTCTCAGAGTATGACTTGCATGTACCCAGTGTTTCACTCCAGCACACTTTACTGCAGTTGTCGTAGTCAGAATAACTTGTCTCGGCCTTCCCCACCTTGGAACCAAGCAATTTCTTCTTCTGTGTACCTTAATCCTCACCCAGTCTCCTGGACTCAGATCATGGGCTTGCTTCTTCTCAAGTGTGGTAGCTTCTTCTCCAACCTGGTGAAACACAGAATGAACTGCGTCAGCCAGGCCTTTACAGTAATCCAAATTCATGTCATCAGTTATTGTCACCAACTTATTGACAGGCACAAATGCATGGCGCATTGCACGTCCCATGATTATTTCGTGCGGACTCAAGCCAGTAGTTCTATCTGGAGTAGATCTAATAGTCATCAGCACTAGAGGTAAAACATCTGGCCATTTCATGCCAGTGGCTAAGCACATTTTTCCAATCCTGTTCTTGATTGTGCCATTAATCTGCTCAACCACACCAGAAGCCTCTGGTCGGTATGCACAATGTAGCTTCTGCTGTATTTTCAATGCTTCACAAATCAAACCCATGAGTTCATTTTGAAAGTGTCCACCTCTATCAGACTCAACTGTTACTGGAAACCCGTACCTAGGAATCAACTCCCTTAACAGTGACTTTGCCACTGTTATTCCATCATTTCTTCTAGTCGGGTAAGCTTCCACCCACCTTGAAAACAAACAGACTACCACTAGAACATACCTCAGTCTGTTTACTTGGGGCATTTCAATGAAATCAATCTGCATTCTTGTAAAAGGACCTCCTTCTCTGCCTATTGTTCCCAGACTCACCACTGTCTTTTTCCCAGTGTTAAATTGCTGACAAACCAAACACCTTTGACAGATGCTTTCTGCAATTGTCCTGAACTTTGCATTGTACCAGGTTTGTTTAAATGACCTAACCATCGCATCCCTCCCCAAATGTCCCTGGCCATGATACATTCTTGCCATTGACGACAAAATGGAGTTAGGCATTACTGGTCTGCCATCTCTGTAGACCCAAACATGGTCTGTTTCTCTTGGAGCACATCCTGCCTTAATCCAATCTTTTTTCTCTTCCTCTCCTGCCTCATCTTGCAACTGTTTCACTTCATCCCATGTTTCTAAGACATTAGTAAACATCACAGAGAGAAAAGACATTTCCCCCTCTCGGTCCCGATTAATGGACTGATTTGTTTTGGCGCAGTATTGCGCAACATCATTTGCGTAACGGTTTCCGACCGTTATAAAATCTTCTCCTTGTCCATGGGCAGCACATTTTACAACTGCTAACTCCTTAGGCAGCTGTATCGCCCCAAGCAATTTACCAATCATTTCAGCATTCTTTATCGGAGTTCCACTCGATGTCAAGAAACCTCTTTGTAGCCAAAGCTGGCCAAAATCATGCACAACTCCAAATCCATACTGACTATCAGTCATCACAGTTGTCCTCAAATCTTTCCCAATTTCGCAAACTTTTGTCAATGCCATCAATTCAGCAACTTGCGCAGATTTCACTCCTTTCAATGGTGATGCTTCCATGACCTCTGAAACTTTGCACACTGCATATGCTGCACATAACACACCATCATCATTTCTCAGACATGATCCATCCACAAACAACACATGATCACTCTCATGCAAGGGAAGATCCCTTATGTCTGGTCTCGGTTTTGTACAGTACTCAAGCACATCCAAACAATCATGATCATCTTCCATCTTTACACCCACGTTTTCAATATCCGGCAAGAGTGTCGCTGGATTCACATTCACACATCTTTCAAGAGTCACATTTGATGCTCCCAGAATCACTTTTTCATATTTAGTCAACCGACTATGTGACATGTACTGGGTTCTGCTTCTTGTCAAAAGAATTGCCACATTGTGAGGTACGAATACCCTTACAGGATATCCCATTATGATTCCCTCACTTTGTTCCAGACTTCTGCATGTTGCAGCCACAGATTTCAGACAACCTGGTAAACCCACAGCTACAGGGTCAAGTGTCGATGAGAAGTACGCAATAGGCCTTCTCAGTAATCCATGCTTCTGAATTAACACTGAAAGTGCACATCCATTTCTCTCACTGCAGTACAACTCAAACTCCTTTTCGTAGTCAGGCATACCCAAAGCTGGAGCCTCACACATTTTACTTTTGAGCTCTTCAAATGCTGCCATTTGTTCTGCATCTAGATCCAATGGGTCTGTCATCTCACTTTTTGTCAGTTTAATCAGTGGCTTTGCTATCAAAGAAAAATTAATTATCCACTGACGACAATAACCCACCATACCCAGGAACATTCTCACTTCTCTCTGAGTTTTTGGGGCTTTCATTTCTCTGATTATTCTGATCCTGTCATCCGTCACTTTTCTCAGACCCTTTTCAATATTGTGTCCAAGATAATGCACCTCTTTCTTGCAAAATTGCAATTTAGCTGGAGATACCTTTAACCCTCCATCGGCCAGATGATTCAGTAAAGCTATGGTATCTACTTCACAAGCTTCACGTGTCTTTGATGCCACAAGTAGGTCATCAATATACTGCACTAGTACTGAGCTCTCAGGCATGATCAAACTCTCCAACGATTTCTTCAATAACTGATTGAATATCGAAGGACTCTCCGTATACCCCTGTGGGATACGACACCATGCTAAAATACGCTGGCCAAACCTAAATGCAAAAATCGGCTGGCTATCATGATGTAATGGAATTGAAAAGAACGCATGACACAAATCAATTACTGTATACCACTCGGCATCATGTGGAATTTGATACAGGATCACTGATGGATTTGGCACGATAGGACAACATGCCACCACAATTTGATTAATTTTTCTCAAATCCTGTACGATCCTAAATTTCCCATTAGGCTTTTTTAGTCCCATTATCGGTGAATTACACGGACTACTCAGTAGTTCTCTCAGGACTCCCTGCTGAATCATTTTCTCAATTATAGGAGTTATTCCTTCAATTATTTCTGGTGTCATTTTGTATTGAGGAATGTTAGGATATATAATTCCCTCTTTTACTGCAATTTTCACTGGATCTACATTATTCATCAATCCCACATCCTCTCCAGTAAAATCCCAAACTGTCCTTTTCACTGTGTCTCTCAGCTCTCGAGGCAAATCCTCCGGATTAAACACAGCAAATGCACCAATTAACTCACTTTCTCTATTCTCTAGAGTCACTCGGTACAAAACATCCTCATCTGGTGTCTCAAAGGCTATTCCATCCGGTGTACAAAAAATTGTGCAGTTCATCTTGCACAACAAGTCCCTACCTAACAGGTTCACTGGACTCGTGTCACAGACAATGAATCTGTGCATGTCTGAAAATTTCCCTATCTGTACTCTTACTGGTTCAGTAAGACGTGTTCTGATTTGCGTATTGGCTACACCAACTACTTGGATTGCTTCATCCGAGAGAGGAAGATTTCTAACATCTGTTGACCTGACAGTTGATCTTGTCGCACCTGTGTCTACCAAAAAAGTAACACTCTCCTCATTTATTTTCCCATCCACAAATGGTCCTGCCTGGTCTATTTCTAGAGTTGCACCAAGTATGCACTCTTCTTCCTCTCCTCGGCACCGTCAATAATCACCCTCAGATTCACTCCCTTCACTCTTTAACAAGTACTGTTGTACCTTGTTTGAACGTCTTGGTTTGTTTACCTGTTCATCATTGTAGAATCCTGAATCCTGATTATACTTTTGTAACCCTTTATTCTGCGGCAAGGGCGGTTTTGGCTCTTGACTCTGCTGTCTCACAACTTTCTGTTGTTGCTGCTGTTGATTATTTCCTTCATTCTGCACCTGTTGATTTAAGGATTTATTCTCATTACTCACTAATGGTGGATTAGGACACTCCGATCTCCAATGCCCCAATTGGCCACAGTTGTGACAAGGAAACTTTTTTTTCGCTTCCTCAAGACTTCCTTTTCCTTTCCCTGCATATCTAGATCTATTCCCTGCATTGTTTCCTGGATTATTCGCCTGTTCCACTAACTGTGCTTCCTGTCTTTCCACAACTTTCACTTGTGCCCACATTGCTTTCTCTTTCAGCTTTCTTTGTTTCGCTTCAATTTCATCACTGAAGTATTTCGCATGTCTCAGAATCTCATCTACTTTCTTACTCTGCCAATCCACTGTATGCTCACGAATTCTCTCACCAATTTCAGGTCTAAGGCCATATACAAATCTGTATACAAAATGACTCAAATCTTTGTCACCCAGGTGTTCATCTCCACTGAATTGTTTAAATGCTAGTATCAGCCTCTCGTAAAAAGCATGAACTGATTCTTTCGCTTCCTGTTGTGTTCGATCTATCTTTACCCAGTCTGTCTCTTTTGCAGGAACTTTACTCTTCAGGTATACCATCACCTGATCATACTTTCTCATTACCTCTGGATCTGGTGCCCCTGTTCTTGGGTCTCTTGGATATTCCTCAGTAGGCCAACTCACAACTATTTTACACTCAGTCCACAAGTCTGCTGGAACAGTTATATCAAACAGACTATTCAGGTCAACCCACAGCACTTTTGACAATTTCACAAACCTATCTACCTGCCTATACCACTCGACGGGCTTTTCTCTCAATCGAGGGAAATCATTCGTGAATGATAAAATATCCTGTCTGGTCCATGGAACATGTACATATCCTCCTCCAGGTATTTCTCTCATAGGATAATTATCCACCGGTTTCTCTTTTTCTCTCACTGGAAATGCTGAATAAGTTGTTCTATCTTCAGCTTCCTCTCTTTTCTTATACCACCTATCCTTCCACTTTTCTACATCACCCCATCTTCGCAATAATGCTACCATTTCCTTAATCTGTCCTGTTCTACCAGTAGCATTCAAATTTTCAATATCCTTCTCTGTAAAATCCATCCTGTAGGTTTTTTGTAAAGCTTTCACTTTATCAATGTCAACTCCCTGCTCATTCGCTATTGCTCTTAGCCTGTCATGTGTATTTCTTGCTCTCCAGGTAATGTTCTTGCACATAAACATTAATTCACCATCATGATGACTCTTCAGAATTTCTGTTGGAACTGTTCCTGTAACAAGCTCTTCTAGTTCTACACGCAACCTAGCCACGTCAATTACTTGTGAATCTTTATCCTTTTTCTGTAGAACTTTCATCCAATCATTCAAATCTTCAACTGTTATTTCAGCAGTTTTTCTCACTGGAACCACTCTCTTCTGCGGTTCTAAAATTGGCATCCCTGAACAACTAGCTTCACTAGTATCCAATATTTCACTACATATGTCATGTCTTGATTGTCTCAGGTCACTTCTTTCTGCTCTTTTGCCTGAATCTCCTGAAGGACCAACTGAATTTGTCAAATTATTCCCAACATATGGAATCACCAGTCCATTTTCACCTGTCCTCTGTTTGTCAAACACAGGCATAACCAGACCTATAGTTACAGGCACCGTAACAGCTTCCAGATTCTTCGTTAACTCCCTAATCTTCTCAGTCAACTCTGTTGTAGTTCTGGCCAATTGTCTGGCATTCTCATCAAGGTAGTGATCACTTCTTAACTCAGGTGTCTCATTTTCTGTCTCATTGACACAAACTGTATCTCTTATCGGAGAAACAACTGGTGTACTCTTATCCGGTTCTGGTCTATATGGAGGTGGTCTCTTGTAAATCATGTCATTCAAGACCTCATCCTCATACTCATTAACTCCATATTTTCTCATTTCTGACTCAGGAACCCTTTCTGCTCCTCCTTCAACTGTTCTCATCGGATATAATCCCTCTGACATACTAACATCTCGCCACCTTTTCATTCGATCATGATGAGTTTCACGATCATGTCTCCTCCCAAACATATACCTGTAGTACCCTCCAGATCTCTGTTTTTCTCGCTCATGTACTTCCTCTTCCCATTCCACTAAAGCCTCGAAGTGTGTAGGTCTTGGTTTCGGGTCTAGACATAACATCTTTTCCCGTAAATTTCTTAACACGGCCAGATTAAATGAACCATGTTCTGGAAATGCTAGAACACCATCTTCTTTAGTATACCTAACCCAATTCTCCAACCATATACAGGTATGAAACCCATATTTCGCAGCCATGAAGGATGCAGGTGTTTTCGTTGGAGGTAACAACTCACCCTCTCTCGTTTTAACATCTTTATCCTTGTTAAACCACTTTTTAATTTTACCAAAAAATGTTTTCTTCTTTTTCTCTTCTTGGTAATACATTTGCTACCAGGAAATTGATAGAGATCAGGGTGTGTATAATATTCCCACTACCACAGATAGAGTAATCTCACAGTTACACGCACATACATTCATCATACGCTAGGGCCCATTTCACTAACATACGCTCAAATACTCTACCAGCAATAAACCTGTGGAAAGAAAACTCCTAGTCACCCTGCATCTATATCGAGGTCGATAAGACCTGGTTATTATGACTGTCCATAAACATAATCTATACAACCTATACGGCAATAATCAAAATATAATACACAATAATTGACAAGAAATAATATCCAACACCATGTTCAAATTATATTGCTTTATCTAAAATTAGTCAAAATGGAAATCAATCAGAATAAATCATTTTTCTCATAGTTACCTATTCTAGCTAAATGTCAGAACGGGTCAGGACAAGTCTCTCGGTAAAGTCTCTCAAGACGAAGTCCCTCCAGCATCAATCCTCAGCAACGCAGATTCGGTACGCGGCAAAGGCAAATGGCAAGTGACAAGTGGCCTCTCTAGGCTAACAATTCTTATAATGAATCGAACAAAAGAAAGATACATAGAAAAGTTGTAATGTCCGCTGGACCGCTGAGCAGAGCGAGAAGGAAAGGATGCAACATTGCTACATTTGGAAATCTCCGCTCAGGAAAAATCACAAAATAAAGACTACGGAACAGGAACCAAGAAACATAAATGTATCTTGTTAGTTCTACTTCTCCTTTACAAAATCTTCTCAGTAGACTTCGTGTCAAAATTTCTACAAAATCTATTAGTTACAACATAAAAACATCTCCATTGTCTGCTTCGCTAACCACAGAATAGTAAAAGAGAGTCTATTCCTCAAGAGTCAGCAAACTTTCATACATCTCTTAACTGTTTCCTCTAGGACTTGTCCAAAGAGTCTTACAATCAATTAAATATGTATATACATTTACGCACATTCATACAAGAAAATATAGTACATACACACAGAATCCTGCTTCCCGAGAACAGCGAACAATCTGCTCCACTACAGAATTATAACACACATTAACCAAGCAGCTTACTTCTACCCAGTTTCTCAAACAAGCTCAGAGAATACCTATTACTTCTCCCGCGATAAGCTTTAACGGTAATCCTTACGGATCCCTGGGACTTAAGACCAGAGTTTCACAGATAACCTTCACTATCATACACACTCCTTATATACCAGAAATGTCTAATAGTAACATACGACAATGTCACTAATTCCGAACCCAGACAATGTGACGCGCAACTTCAATTGTCACACGTTATTCCTTACAATTCCGTCTTTCCCGAGAGCAGCATATACTTCCCTCTGCCCTACTACGGAACTGCTACCAGCTCCCAAGTTCCAGAAGCACTACATATAACTCAACATTACGACTCCAACATATAGTATTAGTACATATACCAACATCAACCAATAATCAATAATCAATAAGCTAATGTACAAGCAATCTTATCAGATCAAGACAATCATCAATAACCATCCTCTGCTACCAGGAAATTGATAGAGATCAGGGTGTGTATAATATTCCCACTACCACAGATAGAGTAATCTCACAGTTACACGCACATACATTCATCATACGCTAGGGCCCATTTCACTAACATACGCTCAAATACTCTACCAGCAATAAACCTGTGGAAAGAAAACTCCTAGTCACCCTGCATCTATATCGAGGTCGATAAGACCTGGTTATTATGACTGTCCATAAACATAATCTATACAACCTATACGGCAATAATCAAAATATAATACACAATAATTGACAAGAAATAATATCCAACACCATGTTCAAATTATATTGCTTTATCTAAAATTAGTCAAAATGGAAATCAATCAGAATAAATCATTTTTCTCATAGTTACCTATTCTAGCTAAATGTCAGAACGGGTCAGGACAAGTCTCTCGGTAAAGTCTCTCAAGACGAAGTCCCTTCAGCATCAATCCTCAGCAACGCAGATTCGGTACGCGGCAAAGGCAAATGGCAAGTGGCAAGTGGCCTCTCTAGGCTAACAATTCTTATAATGAATCGAACAAAGGAAAGATACATAGAAAAGTTGTAATGTCCGCTGGACCGCTGAGCAGAGCGAGAAGGAAAGGATGCAACATTGCTACATTTGAAAATCTCCGCTCAGGAAAAATCACAAAATAAAGACTACGGAACAGGAACCAAGAAACATAAATGTATCTTGTTAGTTCTACTTCTCCTCGGCAATGAGACCATAGTTCATAATCTTTCTCTAAGGCTCCTTTGTTTCCCAAGGCTGCCAAGGACGTTCCATTTCACTTGGAGATTACCCAGGCTGCTGCTGTCCTCACGGAAATTTTAGCAAGGCAAGCAAGGACTGTGGTCAGCTGACTTCAGGACCATATTCAGCAGGGCTCTCTCCCATCACGGTTTTCTACTTTCAAATCGAGGCCAGGCTTACAAAATCGGCCATCTTTGTCTAGGCCACCATAGGCCACAATAGACCATCTTAATTAAAAGAAACAAAAACAACGTTACCACAGCATAGTGATTAAACAGTGCTAATCCCACTAATACCCTTATGTGTATGTATCTATCTAGCACTTGCAACATAGAAAAGCATTAATTCGGAAAGTGTTTTGTGCTCAAAAATAAACAGCACATAGCAACGTTTAAACATGAAAACACGCACGTTATTGTTAAACAGCACATTTATGCGTACCCACGTGTAACTCTCTCTTATTAGGACAAACGGATTGATTAATATAAACACACTTGCACAAGACAAATAATTAATTATTAGTAATTAATAAATTAATATGACAAATAGACATGCCAGAGCTTCAAAAACCAACGAATTTTCAAACAGAAAACTCTGCTCCAGCAGTACAAATGCAAAGCAATAGATTTCGCAATTACAACAAAGTGAGCTATTGCCATTTTGCATTCCACCATTTGATTAATGCTCCACGAAGGAAAAAAAAAACAATAGCATTTACAATATCAATGGCTCAAAACAATATAATTGCGAGACCTGTTGCATTGTAAATGCTTGTTTAAGGTAGTCAGCTGTAGATCTTTTAGCTAATACACATTTTGTAGATGCGACAATAGCCTTAGCACGTTTTTGAATACTCTCAATAAACATTTTAATTCATGTGTGTACTATTGTGCTAGTCTGTACTTTATTTTAAAATGTATTTTTATGTATTTCTATTTGAGTAATTTGTTTTATGGACTTATTTGTCTTTATCTTCTTATATGTTTGCTTTGGCAACCTAGCATGAGGAAGGCTACCAGATGTATAAAAGTCACTCAAAGGGGCACAACTTGTCCAGTCAAGTTAAACTCTTTAATACATCATTGCTGTGGGTTTCTAAGTTGAATCCATTGACTACGCTATTCGAATGCATTGATTTGGTAAATTAATGATTAGGACTCCAAATGACATGTAGCATCTGCTAACTTTAGTCTTCCATACCTAAGTATTAACTACTACTCACCCAATTCTATTGTTGTAACCCACCCAGTTATTATCACTGTAACTATGTTTGTTGTTGCATAGAGCCATTTGCCCTCAGCATTGGCAGACAAGGCTGAAACTTGTAGGAGTGTTATGTCCTTCTAGGTTTCAAAGGGAGATTGTGTTTGGCCTGTGCAGGAATGTGCACACCCAACCTCCCATGCCTGCAGGTACATGACCTAATATGTTATGACGGCTCAGTTGTCAGTGTGGGTGGTTCGTAGGTTGCCAGAACAGCCAAGTGACCAAATGTCATGTGTAATGACTGAAGCCAGTCCTTGCCTTTTAACTAACAGTATCTTGCATTAATTGTCTTTTAGACTTATACACAGTAGCTTTTGCAAAGGATTGTTGGGGTGGTCTGTAAAGGCAGACAGCTGAAGAAGAGCAATGAAGGGACCTGCACTGGGCGAGTAGCCTGTGTTACTAATGGTGTGGCCTAATACATGTTATGTTATGTTATGTTATGTTATGTTATGTTATGTTATGTTATGTTATGTTATGTTATGTTATGTTATGGGATTTGTAGAGCGCATGGCTGTCCCGGCAAAGGGATGTCCCAGCGCTGAAGAACAGAGGAGGGGCATAAGTAAGGTTACTGCTACCGAAACAGCCAGGTCTTTACAGCCTTTCTGAAGGCCAGGTGATTGTAGGCGTTCCTAATGTAAAGGGGCATCGAATTCCAAAGAGTAGGTGCTCGTAACCTAAAAGAGCGGCCACCGATTCTTGCTCTACGGAAACGCAGCACCAGCATTAAATGGTGGTCTGCAGAACGCCAAGCACGGGTAGGAATGTAGGGAAGACACAGATCACTGAGAATTGTTGGGCGGGCGCCGGACAGTATTTTATGCGTGACATAGAGCACCTTGAACTGGATTCTGTGCTCAATAGGTAGCCAATGGAGTCGGCGCAACATACCAGAAGCAGAGCAGTTCTTCAGAATAGCGAGTAGAGTCTGGGCGGCTGCATTCATGGTGAGCTGGAGCCTATTGGTCACAGATTTATTAGCTCCCAACAAAAGACTGTTGCAATAGTCCATCCTGGCCAAAATCGTGGTTTGAACTACCAGCTGGCGCGTGTGGGGGTCAACCAAGCCCAAAATGAGTTTGAGGCCACGCAGAATGCCGAAACATGTTCCTGCCACTGACTTGGCATGCTCCTCAAAGGATAGAGCGCTGTCCATCCGAATGCCAAGGTTCTTTACAACAGTTTTAGGCACTGGGGGGGGGAGGGTACCCAACTCCTGCGGCCACCAACAGTCTCCACATGAATGGGAGTCTCTGCCTAATAGGAGGGTCTCAGTTTTGGACTGGTTGAGCTGGAGACAATTCGCCTCCAGCCACGTGTACGATAATCCCATGCTTGATACATTCTTAAATGTAGCCTTCCTTTATAGAGAGAATAAAGAAAATTGGCAAGCAATGTTAACAGTTATTGGCAAAGACAATGGGTGTGGCTTCAATGTCATAATGCATTCAAGCACAGGCATGCATAGACTCTTGGTGCAGCCTGCCTATTTCTTTACCTCCAATGGCTGTGCCCCGCTTTTCAAACAGGAGCGAGACGTAGCAGGTACAGAACCAAGAGGTTACACCGCAACTCAGCACAAATAGTCTGCACACATGTATGTACAGTGTTTCTTTTCTTTCTAAAATAAAAACTCTTCCTCCCTAATCTATAAACTAACCATAAAACTACTACATGTATAACTAAACTTTACGAATAGATACTTTATGCTAATTGCCAGCAGTTCTAACAAATTGGTTCTCTTGACTCTAAGGAAGAAACATTTATGAATTGATTCTAGTTCTTTAAAGATATTGACCCAAGATGTTTAAACCTTGAAAAAGTTGTCAGGCTTAGCCTCCCCGATTGACACAAGAGTTGGTTCACCTGATTTTTAAAATATATTTTGGCAGAGGTAAAAATGCCTGCTAAAGAGAATGAGATGACTCGCGTACAGCCAAGTAATGAAGAAATAATCACCACAAGAGGTCTGAAGATGAGTTCTGTGAAGATCATCTTTTCGCAGCCTCCAAAAACATACATAAGAAAACTCTTCTAGTATAAATTTGGGAGAAGGGTTTGGTTGCAGGGAGGGATGACCTCAATAGTTTCTCAATATAGTTATTTGTAGGTCTGGGTCTGATGCGCAGTGACGGAGTGGGCTTTGGGTTCCTCCTTTTCAACTATTGGCTGGCTTTAACCAGGTCCTTTCAGTCATTGGCCTGATTCAGTCATACCTTGGGTCAGGCCACTGGAGTTTTCTTCTCTCATATAATTCTATTGGATGTTTTAGTGTATCCTTCCACCTCAGCTCGAGAGTTTGCTTTGAACTACATGTGGGACTACTTTACAACTATAGCCCTCTCTATCTCCACTCTTGCTGGCTCCCTCACCTAGTGTCTTTCTCTAATATGCTAATGCTGCATGTGTTACCACATAAAATCAAGACTTACTGGCATTGCTAATGCCTGATACTTAGGAAGAAGGCAACTTTCAGGGAGGCAGTTAACACTCAGTAGTGTTACCTATAGTAGAATAACATTCAAGATGTGATTCCTGTACCCGCTGCAGACCGCACTACAGGACATTAGATGACAACCCTGAGCCCTTTCCACTTCTTGCGTAACACGAAGCAAGGGCACAGGACAGGGAACGGGGGATCTGATCGGCAGGAATGGAAGATTGCAATGAGGTTGACTTAGATTTGGAGCAATGAAGATTACATGGAAGTAATTGGGTCGATAGCACCTTGTACTCCTTCCCCACATTCCTTACCCTAAGAGGATGTAACAAGCCTACTGATCTCCCACCGCGTCAGGTGACTTAGTGACCAGACATCAATGAGCAGTGTCACCTGGGAGATGCAATACTGCATCATCTGTATCAAGCACAGGGAACAGGATGAAGGCTCCAAACCAATGGATGATGGGCAGTCCAGTCCACAAGGGTGCTTTACAGACGAGAGGCCAACTTTGGAACTGGGGAACCAAGTTTGAGTCCCGGCCTCGGCTCAAAATCCAATGATTTTTGGTAAACTGCTGAATTTCCCATGCTTGACAAATGTGCAATGTTTTCTGCTGCTCATGTGAAGCACTCTAAAGCCCTTGGGTCAAGTTTATGCTGTACAACACTACAACCAAAAAAAGGAATTGCTAGTCTTGGAGTATTTCAGACGTGTACTCTTTAAGGAGTGGTCAGAGAAGTTGTGAGTAGCAGTTGATGGCCAAGTGTTAAGTAGTGTCACCTATATGGATGTTTGGTGCGGATGGTGGACATAGGTCAAAAAAAGGGTCCAATTCTTCAAAGATTTTGTTTTTCATGCCTTGGAACATAATATTAGCTTTGAAAGCTGTGGTGATTCATGCGCAGTGTTAATCAAAACATGACTTAGGTAGCTGATGTTAGACTGAGAGTAGGGATGAATGACTTCTGAGTGGATTGCCTACCCTTCCACCCTCTGGTGGAGGTGTGTGACATGTGGAAGTGTGGTTAGGTCAGTGAGGCGAGCTGGTAGTAGTGCTGAGTCACCGAGACTGATCCAAATCTCTGTTATGGGTGTAAAATGTAGGGGGGTGGGGGGTTGTTAGAATCAAAATGTTCAATGATAAAAAAAAGTTTTAATGCAGTCTGGTTTAGCATTCCACACAGTAAAACAGGAAGTTTGTTAAGTGCCTTGCTACATAGTGCTTGTCTTTGCTAATGATTTAGTCTACGTGGGTAGGCACCTATTCCTGGTTCGCGACCTTTCTTGAGTGGCCTTAATACTGCAGCAATGTGAGTGGACAAAGGGTGTGCCAAAACATGAGTAAGCTAAGGTGATAAATGGCTATGCGTATTGTGGCAGGGGGTGTATACAAGAGGTTCTTGACAGTGCAAAGTGTACAATGAGGACGTAAAGGAGAACTCAGCAAAATAGTCGTAACAGAACGGGTTAGTCAAAGATAAACTTTGAAATGCAGTACTCAAGCAGTCAGAGTAGGAGCCAGTTCTCTGGTTAAAAAAAAATCAAAGGCAGGAGTACAATCATGTAGGAACAATATCCTTATTAGGAGTAAGCAAAGCAAAACAGCATCTCTCTAACCCCATGCAGATACCACCACCAGGTAAGACCTATGGAGGGTTCTGAGGGGGACAAGAAGCTGAACTGGAGGACACAGAAATGGCCATGGTTTGGTCCACCTCAGCAGTGAGACATTACAAAGGTATTTTCTAGATGGGAGTAGGCATTCTGCAGGACACAACTAGCCAGAAGGACAACGAGCCATATCTGGAGAGGAATGGCGGCCACCAGAAAGTATGGAAAAAGAGTGTGAATCAAAGTTCCACCATGTCCAGATATAAGTAGGGTGCCTACCAGAGAGGACTCATGCATCTCTCCCACTGGCATTCTGGCAGTCGAATGCCTGAATTCGAGCATCATTTCGAAGCTTCAGATTAGCACACGCAAGTCACACAAAAGGCAAAGATTGGACCTGATGCGTAAAGGTAACTGTCACCTTTGAGTAAATTACACATTTCAGTAACTTTTCTACTTTCTACCTATTCACAAATTCTACTAGAGAAAAAAAAATAGTAATTCCACCACCACACATGGCCACCACTGGTATTGCAACACCCTCAAATAGAAAATATTGCTGGCAGGGAATTAAAATAAAACCACAAAGGAAATTAATTATATTACTTAAAATAGTTCAAAATATAAATAAATATAATTTGATGTTAAAATATATACTAAAAAGAGTACACATTTATTATTCAATTTTAAATATTTAAAATCTTATTGTGAATTTAAAAATGTATGTGACAATAAACTCAAAAGTGCAAATTACTCAAAAGCGTAAGTTACGTTTGTGGAACAGGCCCTCAATGATTTAGCGCATGTGGTCCTGATTTGGGGGTGCAGAAGTGTTAGCAAAGATTTTTTTCAGGAGTTCTTTCGGTAGAAGAAGCTTGACGCATCAATCCTATTAGGAGTTTCAGCTCAGAAGGTAAATCCTTAATTAATAGTGGTTTGGAGGGCTGTGCTAATGTGCTGTAATGTCTCCACATTTAACGGATTAACTTTAAAGCAGGTCTGCTTTTCTCTCCCTGATGACAAGGAAATTATCCTCTTAGGGGTGGGGAACTGAAAACAATTAAAATGATTTCATTCTTCACAGTCCATTTTTGGAGCGTAGGCCACTGCCCCTGGGATGCAACTTTTCGTTTGACTCTGAAACCAGGGCAGAGGAGTCAGAAAAAGAGGGGGCTTCTGGGAATTCAACCGCCAACCAAGGAATATGGACAGTGCACTGGGAACTCCATGCCCTGTCTGGCTGCTGGTAGAAGACACTACCCATGGGGTCTGTTGGACCTGGCCCCTCCTGCAGGGTCGCCACAAACATTTTGCCTTCAGCCGTCCTGTTTTGCTGAATTCTTTTTTGTTGGCTTTAGGACTCATTGCCCTTTACCACTGCTAACAAGTGCTAAAGTGCCTGTGCTCTCTCCCTAAAACATGGTAAAAGAGGCTACACCGGATTGGCACATTTAGTTTACTTGCAAGGCCCTATTATATGTACTACATGTACCCGTGGCCTATAAATTAAATGCTACAAGTGAGCCTGCAGCACCCATTGTGCCACCCACTAACGTAGTACTTTAAAACATATCTCAGACCTGCCACTGCATCCTGTAGTGCAGTTTTACACTGCCACTTTGATCTGGCAAAATAAACCTTGTGCCAGGCTTAACCTTTACCTTTTAATAACTGTACGTCACCTCTAAGGTAGGTCCTAAAGCTCATAGCGCAGGGTGCATGCTATTTAAAAAGTAGGATTTGTGGGTTTAAGTTTTACATGTCCTGGTATTGATTAACTTCTAAAGTTATTTTTCACTACTGTGAGGCCTATCTCTCCCATAGGCAAACACTGGGTTACTTTATTTCAATTAATACGTGCTAACTTTGGATTGGTACAAAAGGGGGTGGTGATGGACGGAGCATCAGAACCAATCAAACACTCACACCCAGTCAACAGATCTGGGTTTGATCCATCACCGTTCTTTAGCCCACTCTGCCACCCCAGTTCAGACATGGCCATATGCAAATCAGTCTGACCCTGTGCCTCATGGGAACAGTCCAGCCTGAACTGCCAAGCCATGCCTTCCCTGGACCGGAAATATACTGTTTACATTCAAATGAATTGCAATTTACAGTCCTTTTTAATGGTAAAGTCAGATTGTAGATTAGATTTAAAAAATGGCACCTTTTAGAAAATTGGCATTTTCCTGCCCAAAATAATTTTCTGAGGCTTTCAAGAGGTTTCCAGCTGCTGAGGTCTTTTAATGGCTCTCCGATTAAGAATGTGTATTGGGGCTAGGCAGTCAACAATAGAACCTGGGTGTAGATGGGAGAGGGCCTTCCTGACAGAATGACAGGGGCAATGCTGTACTCTACCCTACTTACACTTCAAAGGGCTTTGCCTACAGCACAAACAAAGAAACCTGACACCCAGCCTGCCTTGCATTTTGTCAACCAAGACAGTTCTGAGCCCTGAGCAGTCTAAGGATTTTCTAGAGCCACCCCCCCCCCCCCCCCCCACACAAAGGGTGTTACCAAGTGTTGGGCCTGCCAGACTTAGGGTGGTCTCCCCTTACATTTTTACCCTTTTGCCTCTCACTTTAACTGTATATTTTTGGAGGACTTGGGACTCTGGGCACCTTACAACTGCTGCACAGTGCTAAGGTGCAGGTGCTCTCCCCTAAAAACATGGTGACACTGGAATACCTGCCACAGGCCGCTGCTACCGCAGTGAGGCCTACCCCTCCATAGGCCAACATTGGGAACCCCCCATGGGATAACTTCTGACTGGGACCTAATAGGTATGTCATGTTTGGTATAGTTGGAATCGTAGCGGGGAACCCTTTTTAATGACATATGGGGTTTGGGCACTACTACTTTAGAAATCCCACTTTTAGAAAGTGGACATTTTCCTGCCTGCACTTAGGTTGTGCACTGCAGACTTCCCACTCTCATCTGCATACTGATAGCCTTCCTGGGCTGTGAGGAGGGAGTGGTGATTTACACCTTTACACATGAATAGGCTGGACCCGGCTGCCCCACAATAGGCTTAACGACCCTGCCTTTGTCACTGTAAACAGCCAGGAGCCAGGTCAGGGAAGGCAGGGAACAGCCCAGAACCCCCTAGACCCTTTCAGAAGATTCTGCCCCCTTCTAGTGACTAGATACCAGGGTATAAAAGGGAGGGTCCTGGCCACACATCCTGGTTACACTGCTGGATCAAGAGGAAACTCTGCTGGAGTACAGACTGCCTCGCCAGAGGGATTACCACTTTGCTGAGGTTGACTGCTCCCAGGAACTGCTGCCCCAACTTGCTGAGCTGCCCTACTGCCTGCTGATCTTGCCCTGCTAGAGTGGAACTAGAATAACACCTCCAGAGTGTCTCCACAAGAAGACTAACTGATTCCCTGGACACTGGGATCACAAGACCAATAAAGAAACTACAAGGACTGTCCCTGCAGTGCTGTGAAACTGCCTTGCTTTCAGAAAAACCACAACGCTCCTAGGGACTGCCTCTGCGATGCTGGGAGTGTGAGAGAAACTATTTTTAAGCTCTCCTGCAGTCACCGCCGATGGCCCGAGCTGAGGGCATTTAAAAATCACCCCCATAACGCTGGGTGCATGTGCCTGCACTCAGCCCCGCTGTCTGGTCCGTCACCGCTGCTGTTGTGGGTGAGGCGCTGTTGAAGTTTGCCCCTTTTAATCACCGCCACGAGCCCCGAGTCTGCCAGTGATGTGCTGCTAAAGTTTGCTCCACGAAATCACCGCCGTGGGCCCGAGCCTACAACGAGCCTGCTATTGGTAGTGAGGATGCCGTGCGGAGATCCGGCGTTGCCTGGCAACAGGAATCCCCGTGGGACGTCAGCGCCGAACCCGAGAAGTGCTGCCGTGCTCAAACCCGGAAGGGCTGCCCCACTCCACCCCTGTGCCGCCTCGTCGAGAGCCCAGCGTCCCCAAAGACCTACAAAGCCTCAATCCGGCTCCTGCCCCAGGTAACGGTCAGCGTTTGAAGCTAAGCTGCCGTGTCAGTTAAATAGACTCGGGCAGGTTACGGGACTGCAGGGACTGCCTTCCTCTGATAACGGGCCGGCTGGGGGCTGTTTGGGGGCACCCCCGGGTGTAGGTGACTTAAGCGGGTTACGGGACCATTAAGGCTGTCTTCCCCCACCAGCGGGCCTGCATGAGACTGTCTGGGGGCACTCCTGGTAGCGGGGTTCTCCCCCATCCTGGGAACTGATTTGTCCCGAATCCGCCGTCCGGCAACACTTAGTAGTCGAATTCCTCCGCGGCTGGCCATGAAGGCAGCACCGCCACAGCAACGGGTGCAGGATAGTCAGAAGTGCCCTCCCAGCTCGAGGGCGTCGGACCCTCAGAACCCTGCAAACTGTGTTCGTAACGCTTTCTGGGGCTGCAAGGCTATTTGTTTCCTCCTTGAAGCACTTTCCCCCGTTTCAACAACACTGCCTTTCTCAGAACACCTTAACCCCCACATACGGCCCGTACGGACCCTGCAGACCAGCTGCGGTACTGGGGCCTGTTCAGTCGGAACTAGCATCGTTAGGGAGTCGAAGGGGCACATGTGCTTCACCTACTGCTGCTCACAGAGCCCTGATCAGCCGTGGGGATCCCATGCTAAATAACTCCTGACTGGGGGCTAATCAGGATAGTCCCTACGCACGTTTTTTTGTTGTTGATACCAATACCAGAGACTGAATTGGGGATTACAGGAACACTGGTCTAGGGAACTTCCAGGACCTGCATGTTTACTCCCTTTTTCCTTTACCAAGAATATTCAGAAGGTCTTACACGGGAAAGCTCTTGACATATGTGAACCTCCTATGTGTCTTGCCTAACAGTTAGATAAAGATGTCTTTATTTTTATAAAAACAGGTGTGGTGTCCTTTTTGGGTGCAATTTCACTGTGTTGGTGGGAGTGCGTGTTACACAAATACTTTACACATTGCCTCCTGAGTTTAGCCTACCTCTTCTGCGCCAAGCTACCAAAGGGTGGTCCTGGGTGCTGTTGGACCTACCTTATTGGAACCGGTGGTCCATACTTGGACTAGGGTGACATACCCTTGCCAACTCGAGACCCCGTTTCTAACACCAAGTATAAAAATAGTACCTTCAGGGCCCTTCTTCAGTACACTCCTGGGCTGGGGTCCATTCAGAAGAACAGCCTTGCTGCTTGTAGGACTGCATTGCTGCTTAAAGCACTGCCTTGTTGTCTAAAGAAGGACTGGGCCTAGTTTCCTTCACTGCAGGCTTCCCAGGGTGATTCCAAGGGTCAGTTGGCTGATCTCCTGTGTGCGCTACAGAGACGCAACAAGCTTCTAGAGGCCTACTTGCAACTGCCCAGTTGACCAGCTGCAAGTGGACTGCCTGGACCTGTCTGAGCCCTGCTGCTGGCCTCTGCTGGAGTGAGTCCTGATCTCCAACAGCACCCCATCTCTAGAAGTCTTGGGCCCTTGGTTGGCATTAGTGGAAGCTCCTCCAAGAAGAAAAAGGTGAAAATCCTGAAGTTGTGCTCCTCACGGGGTCCCTCAAGGTGAACTGACCTCTTCACGCCAGACTTGAGCAAGTAACTCTTCAGTGGGACTAACCTGGTCCTTGCATTAAGCCCACACTCCAACACAGTCAGCCTAAACTTGTGACTTTTCCCCCGCCTAGCACGCCCGGATGACAGCGAGTTGCTTATTGTGCTTTAAGGCGCTATTTTCACTAAAAACATTTAAAATTGAATATCTCCGGTTCTACTGAATGGATTTTTTTTTTTTCTGGTATCATTGTATTTATTTAAAGTTACTTTTCTTTCGCCATTGGTTTGGGATTTGTCTTGTGTTGTTTTTTCACTTTATTCCTGTTTGTGTTAAGCCTGACGCCTTTGGTGCCAAGCTGCCAGAAGGTTAAACACAGGTTAATTTAGTGATTTTTGTGGTTCCCCCTGAGAAGGATTATGGTTGTTGCCTGTGTATGGAAGACATCAACGCCAGCTGCTTAGAAGCCGCCAGAAGTATAACAACAGATATCACACATCAAAAGCCTATCAACAAATTTGAGGGAGAATTTTTTTTAAAAAAATGAATGTTTTCAAGAAACCAAATGTATAGGACTATGTACATAAGAGTTTAATGAATAAGGCCTCATATATCAAAGATGCCTGTCCATGTGGATACTTATAAATGATGTGGATGTATGAATAGATGAATGTGGTGTGTATGAGGTTTGGTTTATATTTTTATTGTGAAAAACATTATATCAATAAATAATATTTTTGTATTTTCTTATCAATTTTGCCTCTCTGTATTTTTATTTGATGGTTTAAGATAAAATAGCATGTGACGTTGCCCTAGGAATTTACAATAAGTATCAACAGATGTGGTGCCAGAATATTATTGACAAAACATCACCTGACAAGAATATCATTTTCTAAAATGGAGCTAATAATATACATTTTACACCCAACACCCAATGAGACCAAATTTGCATAAATTATATTTAGATCACAATATTTACGTCAGACAATATTTCTGTGTTGTATATTCCGATTTAAACTTGCCAACATGCTTCTTGTCACACAGCTGAGATACCATACGCACAGCCAGAGTCTAGCTTAATTCAAAAGTCTGTCTAAAGAAACACCTAAAGGCATCTCCTTTCAATGAGTCAACCTAGATGACTGCAGCAAATCATCCCACCAGGTATACCTTCAATGAACCTGAAGCACAGCCAGACAAGCCAACAAAAACCTGCCACACTAGAAACAGCAGGAAAAAATAGCAAAAAATCACTGATGTAGAACCTGAATTCTTAGTGAAGGATGTCAGGATACAGCCAGATTGTTTTGAAAGGAAGCTAGCTATACTGTTGCCAGGGGTCACAAATGTTTGGCATTTTACAGTACAGGCGGAAGAGGTGTGGTGCCGCGGCAAGGGCGACTGCCTCTAGAATCTGGGGATCACGGTTCGATCCCCGGCACCGGCCGCAGATTAGCTCAGCACCATGTGACTCTGGGCAATAGCTTGCTTAATCTTCCCGACGGCCCCCAGCGCCTAGAGACCCTTACGGGTGATTGTACGCGCTTTACAAATGTGGATTATTATTAGTACCCAGAACCTGAACTGACGGAAGGTTGCAAAGGGCACCATTGAGGAAATACAAACATCAATGTTGTGATGTTAAAAAGACATGCACAAATAAGATTGCAGAAAAAAAACAGTCTCCAGGAAGAAAAGTAGTTACATCTACCCAGTCTGCAGCCCTGATGCCACACACAACTCTTGTGAACACTACCCTCGTATCCTAAACTACAGTGCGCACCCCTGGTATCTCTTCATCTGTGACAAAATACATAATGAAGTGAGAAATGTTTCTTTCTCTTAAAACCCCAAAATACATGCTGCATTCAAATATTAACACAGACTATTTGTGAAGACAAATGTATGAAATTGGATTAATAATTGAGGTAGATGACTGCCCACCTAAAATAATAATTACAAGTCTTGTCAGGGTGAACAGTTAAGTCACTAAAATAACCTGAGATCCACCCTCCTGGAGGCAATGGCTCAGAGCAGACAGGCTTATCTTAAGGCAAAGTGTAAAGGATTTATGCAGTAAGAAAACAGTAATAGAGTGGAAATGCAAAACAATAAAAATCCCAAACTGAATCAGAAATATAGAGTAAAAATCAATAAACAAAATAAGTGGGCAAGAGTAAGCCCAGACAAGGGTCACCTGCTTGATGTGCCAAGGATCCAAGCTGTACCTCCATGATTGCTGGAACAGATCTGGCATTGCTTGTGTTTTCTGGAGAGGCCTCGCCTGGTGGTTTGGGAGAAACTTTTCCTATTAGTATAGGGGAGAGTATTGATCTGCATAAGTAGGGTCTCTCTGCAAAACAACAAATAAATGGGTTGGAATCTGACCCAGAGTGATTTCCAGTGCTTTTGGCTATTTGAAAGCACTCCTTTCACCGCCTTTTGTGTGTTTTATGTGATGCCCTAAGTGGTCAAATGTATGCCCAGAGCTGGGCCCGTTGCTCGCTGTGCCATAGGGCCCAAGCTGTACCTCACTGACGAAGCCCAACAAGGCTGAAACAGGCGTGGAGTTGCTTGTGTTCCTTTATGCAGCAGGCCTCACCTGGCAGGTTAGATACATTTTTCCCATGACAAGCATGGTCAGAATGAATTTGCAAAGGTAGGGCTCTGTCCAGAGTGGCACAGTGGGTAAACAATGATGGAATGCCACCCAGAGGGACTGCTAGTGGTTTAACCTATTTGTAATCATTCGACCCATCGCCTTTTGTATGTTCGATGCTTCGTGTCAAACCTTTTGCTAATCTTCCAATGGCCTAGAGTTTAGTTCGGCTCACTTCTATGAAGTGCTCACAGCCCAGTTAATTTCTTCCTTGCAGTATTTGACTATATATCCATCATCAGCACACATATGGCATAAAACACAGGGGGTTTGATTACTTGTAATTGTCAATCATAAGCGACTCTATGGAAACTTGTGTGCTGACATACTTCAGTTTCTCTCTCTAGGTGTGATCCTCTGACACAATCAGAATGAGTAAGTGTTAGTGTCACTTTTCGGTCATATTATATATTTTGTATTCATGTCCGTCACGTCATCCAATTCATTGATTGTTTCCATTTGGGTTCTGCGTTCTTTTTGAACTCCGAAGGGAGTGCTTGTTTGTGTGTTTGTTTTGCTTCGGTTTTACAATTTCTCCTCCTCCATGCACATTTCCCTGATTACTTCAGCACAGGAGAGCACAGGATTTCATTTTCTGTTTCTGGGCTTCAGATGTATTAGTCTTAATGAAGCTGACCACACCACCCCGAGTATCTGTGGTAATCAAAGTTCACCGATTTCGGTGGCTTGGGCTTTACTCTTTATTTATCGGTGTATTTATGTATTTAGTTGCAAGAGTGGTATGGCCTTTCTAATAGTAATTTGCTTATTTTATATAGTGCTTCAACCCACACTTTGCCATTTCTGAGCAACGTACACGACAGAACCTATATAATCGAATTTATTTATGCGATTTATACGACTTGATTTACTGACCTAAGAAGGATGGAAGGCAGAGTTTGCCTTGCTGCCATTGAAACTCATGAAAGCCATCACCACATTTGTCACCAACAAACATTCAACTCACTGAGCCATCCTGCTGGTTGGGGAGGAATGTCTTACAAAAGGACAATGGTAGGATGAAAAGGAATAGGCCGACCAGACGCATCATAAAACAACAAGACTGGTGTCTGATTTTGAAGATAGATGGTGTTCTGTGAAGAACAGACAGGGTTACACCAGAGAAAAAAACATTTAGGCCTATAACATTGCATGATTTCAACATTGAACGGGTAATATGTTGGCATCCTGTGTTGATTCAGTGTTATGCGGATCTCAGGAGGTCTCGAGTTCTAATGACAGCGGCGCACGACGGAGAGGCTTCACACTTTGGAAGCTGGGTAAAGTGGTGTAGTTGTGACCAGCAAGTTCGGGTTGGTGGATTGTAAATTCCAAGGTGGCGTGTATCTGTTCTAGGGCGAAGCCATGGGATAGTCCAAGGAGATGTCATGGGACACTTTTTACCCAATAATAGTGAAATTATTTAGGTTCCTGTTCCCAGCTCAGTGCCACCCAGCATTGTGGTGAGAGCAAGGGCAGGGTGTGGGCCTGGTCATGTCCTGGCAACAAACTTAAGAATCATGTCCAGTCCATGTAACAAGGAGTTCTAAGGGGGCTCAGGAGGAGGATGTTGCAAAAATCTAATTTTGTAGTATGCAGTAGATTAATTTATTAGTCCCTTGGCAACATGGAAAGGACAGGGACGCAATACAAAAAAAATCACAGCACTCCGTAAGTAATCCACTAATTCAATTTAGTCCAAAAAGTCAGGATCACGGTGAGTTCAATTCAAGTCCTATTTATTGTTTGTGACTTGAAATCTTCAGTAACAAAGTGACATCAAAAGGTACAGCCAACACGTGTTTCGTCACCCGAGTGACTTCTTCAAGGCTCCAAATGTAGTAGGAACTACCAAAATTCTGTGAGGCTATCAACAAGTCTATTTGAGGCAATTCCCCCATCCTGTCTCCTCCAAAGTATTGTCTGGCTCTTTTTTAATGTTTCTTGTAAGAGCAACTGGTCCAACAACCTGACTTCCTAATGTCTTGGCTGGTCTGCCTCTGGGTTGGCCCTTGAGGGTAATGGTTAGCAGTACCCATTTATATGTTTGGCTGTAAGTAATCGCGTAGAGTCCTAGTTGAGGAGTAACAAAAGAGTAAATAACCATAAACTGTCTGGTGTGTTAAAAAATATTATAGAGAACGGAGGGGGAATCGAAAATACCCAAGTATTCCATTGTCCTTTTCTGCATCCAAGCAACAAACTCTTGTTGGCTTTGGTGGGCCACAGATCACTTGAGAAGGCCCATTTTCAAGGACCTAAATTAAAGCATGTTGCAGAGCTTGGAGCGGTGCCAGCAAACCATCCTCTCCCCTTTCTTCCATCTTGCCTCTCCTTTCTTTGCGGCACCCCCGTTCAGATAAGGTCTCTGTGCTTCCACGATTCTTCGCCAATGGGCAGAGTCGAACTGGGACAGAAAATAGGCATGGACACCAACATACAGGTGGCCCCCATCAGCAAATCAGATAGTTAAAAGAAAGTCTCCCACGTTTGCAAATAGGGCATTTTTGAACTTGTAGTGACACGTTGTATAGATATTCTGCAGGGTAGGAAAGACTGCATGCATTTGTGTCTGCTACAGCCAATGTTTGTGGCAATATCAGTGAAATCAACAGTAAAAGTGGCTCAGCAGACCCTAAAACAGGATAAGAAACAGCCAAAAAACTGGAACACACACTGACCTGTCAGACCACCCCTTCGGGCTGTGCGGCATTGCCCTGTGGGCCGGTCCGACCCTGGGAATGGGAGATACGGGCCATGTTTTTATTGTGTAGCACTTGGTACTATGCTGCAGTGGAAGCTGTAGTAATAGGCAGTTCCATTCCAGCTTAGGAGTGCAGAGGAGAAAGTAAAGACATCAGGGGCGGCTGGTAACATTTGAAAGTGGTAAGGCGAGCGAAGTGACCCACCACTTCCCAAAAGGCAAAATTGAAACAATCATGCAATATAAACACACACTAAATCACTGGCATGCATTACACTAACATTTTAAATAAAATAAATATTACTTACCTGGGCTGCGTCCTCTGTGTTCTTCTGCAGTCTGTGGCTCCGAGCACAAGTAGAAAAGCTAACGTTCCTAAGCAATCCAGACACTGATCTCATGCTGTTAACCAGTATGAGAGAAGCGCTAGGATTGGATGGAGCGGGCTGGCTGGACGCTCCTTCTGGCTCTGGAAGCCTGTGCTTGTTCTCCCGCAACCTTATGAAGAAACCACCATTGCAAGACATGGGGGTAAAGTGGAAAGAACAGTGGGAAGGAGCGCTAAGGTAGAGGGAAAGCAAAGGATGTCAGTTTTGGAGGAATTTTACATAAGAGTCTTGAGGGAGTTCCAATGCTATGTAGCAGCGAGGTATGCATGATTAATATTTAGATGGCAAATCATAAAAGGGGGGAATGAGAGGAGTGGGCAGTCCATGATTGCTCCTCTCGAACCATATACTCCATAAACAACAGGATATCAGGAAGTGAGGGCTTTTCCCGAATGAGATGCTGGCATTTGGAAGTGCTCCGACAGTGGCGGCCGCCACAAACAAAAAGTGTGTATACATATATATATATAGCAAAAACAAGGAGTTCATGGTACTCCCAAGGTCCGGTGCACTCACGGGGTATGTGTCGGCTATAAAACATCCGCAGACGCGTTTCTGGCTCTTGCCGTCATCAGTGCGGAAAAGCTGTCAATAAAAACATCCCCTCGCCTGCCGCTGTTAGAACGAAAACTCTGTGAGTGTCCCACATATGGTGAAGCACTCTAGCTTTGTATAAGCCACAACCTGAATAGGTCAACAGAGTCCGTAAGCGGCGGTTCAGCAGCCCAAATTGAATCCAAAACACAGTATTCCACCTGGGGCCAGCCGAACTCGCAGCGGGTGCAACCGGGAAGTGGTGGTGGAAACCACTTATTACACAGCAAAAATTATCCTGACATAATCCTGGATTTGTGGACGGATTCTGGAAGATGAACCTTGGCTGAACCCATAACTCTTCTCGGAACGAAAATCGGACCGGGGAGACCTGAAATACAGCGTCCCGCATTTTGGAGGCCCACCTGGGAGCTGTGCCCGGTGCTTTGGTGAACAGTGGGGCCGGGGAGTTGTTGAACAACAACGGCATCGGCGCCTTGCCAATGACCGCGCCCCCACTTTCAGTTTCGCTTTTGCACTTCTGCATGTCCTGATCGAGGAGCGACTTTGCACGGCTGGGGCGTCCTCCGGCCTTGGTACCGGACTGATTTCTGCCTTTTCCTCAACTCTCCCGAGCGGGCTCTCGGACAGTCTGTGTCTGATCTGCTGGTGCCCCTTTGCTACCAGTCCGGGCGGACCCCACCGGTGAGCATCGCCCAACATGGGGGGCAAGGGGGATCCCGAGAAACGGAAGACCAAGACAACCTTGCGTGGAGGACCGGTCCAGAGTAACATCATGGATCGCTATACCCAGGGTAAAGGGACCCCCGGGCCGGCGGGTGCCGTCATGGAGGACTCCAGTGGGGGTCCGTCCGTCCCCACGGAATTGTCGCTGCAGGACGTTATGGGCGCCATCAACGGCATAAGGGAGACCATCGCCCAGCAGTACGAGGCTCTGGCCCGTAAAATTGACACGGTTGCCATTGATGTTACGTTAATCCGGGCGGATCTCTCCAAGACTAACGAGAGGGTTCAATCGCTGGACTTGAGGACATCCACTCTTGTCACGGATGTATCAGACCTCCAGGCAACTCTTGGCGATCTAAGGTCTGCTAACGATGCGATGTCCCGGCGGCTGGAGGATTCCGAAGGTCGGGCACGACGCAATAATATCCGTGTCATAGGTGTACCGGAGACTACCAACAATCGTCCGGTGGACCTTATGGTCGAGGATCTCATCCTCAATCATCTTGCTCCTTCAGGCCTGGGCAAGTTCTTCGCCGTGGAGCGTGCCCATCGTGTCCCGGGCGGTAGGCCTCGACCAGGCGCTCCCCCGAGGTCTATCATTGCAAGACTTTTTCATTACAGAGACCGGGATGCGATCTTGCAGGCCTCGAGGGTGCACGGCCCAGTTAAATATGAGAATTCCTCCGTCAACCTCTTTCCGGACTTCACCCAACTCGTTCAAAAACAGAGAATGAACTTTCAGGGGGTGAAGCGCCGTCTTCGAGAACTGGACATTAAATACTCTATGCTGTTCCCTGCCCGGCTTCGTGTGGAATATGAAGATCGGACTCTCTTCTTTGAACGCCCCGACACAGTGAGTGACTGGTTGGATTCCCTGCCGGAACCGGGAGACCGAACTGGGCGTACTGGCGGTGCCGAGGGCGGTGGGCCTCTGCAGGAATGATTCTTGGTCCTCCACTTTGACATTTCCTTCTGTGCTCAGCCAGGTTCTACTTGACTTGTATATTTGGTCTATTAATGTTTCGTCTGGGTGCGGGCGGGGACGTGTCCCTTTCCTCCTCTAGGGTCTTTTTGTAGCATGGGATTGTTAGGGCGACAGGCACACTGCAAGTTGGGGGGGCTGTATAGTCCGCAGGGGTGCAGGGTGGGGGGGGTGGCAACAGTGTGGGGGTGGGAGGGTGGCAGTGGTGGTTGGGTTGTGTGTTTTTTCTTTTCAAGGCGGTGTTATGGTTTTCTTTCAGTTTCAGGTGTCTGGCTGCGTGCCCGGGACTCCAGCTTCTTGTGTTGGGATGGGGGGGACGGGTTGAAACTGATGTCTTGGAACGTCAACGGATTGGGGGACCGTATCAAACGTGGGGTGGTGTTGCAATATTTGCGTCGATTCGCCCCTGATGTGGTATTTCTTCAAGAGACGCACTTGGTGGGAAATGTATGTCATGCTATGAACAGGGGGGGCTACCGACTGGTCGCACACTCTGGCTTCACCACTGGCTCCAGAGGGGTGGGCATCTTACTGCGCTCTTCCCTCCCGCTTGAGATTGACAAAGTTACTCTTGATGATAGAGGGCGCTATGCATCTTTGACTGGGCGGTGGGAGGGGCAAACTCTTTCATTGGTTTCGGTCTATGTTCCTCCGGGCCTCCAGACCTCCACTTTCTCTGATGTGGGTCGTATGTTACTTGAACTTCCTGACAGTCTCCTGATTGTGGGTGGGGATTTTAATTCCGTGATTTCTGGCGAGTTAGATCGCTACCCTCCCAGGACCCTCTCTGCCGCCCAGGCGTGGCTCAGCGGGTTCTTGGACACTTTCGGTCTGGTGGACTGCTGGAGGTCAATACATCCGACACAGAGTCAGTACACATTCCACTCCGGGGCCCACGGGAGTCTTTCCAGACTAGATTATTTTCTAATGCCCGCGGCCCACACCACCCGGGTCCGGGAGGTTAAACACCTGGCCCGGGGCATTTCCGATCATTCCCCATTGTGGCTCCTCTTCGACACCGGGATGCGATCAGCCGTGCGGATCGCCCCCATCAACCCCTGGTACTTGCGTGACCCCAAGATTCGCACGGGTCTGATTAAGTCGCTGGATCAGTATTTTCTGGAGAATGAGGGGTCCGTCTTGTCCTTAGTGTCCCTGTGGGAGGCCTTCAAAACAGTCCTCCGAGGACACGCACTATCTCTGATCGTGGAGGCCAAGAAAGCTAAGAGCGGGGAGGTGGTGGCATTGGAGGCTGAGATATCGGGGTTGGAGGCTGCCTTGGAGACGGGTGTCACTCAGGACGGGCTTCATGCCCTCAGCCTGAAGCAGTTCGAATACAAGTCCCTTGTCACGGATGCTGCTCGGACAATGTATAGGGAACAGCAGGGTAGACTGTATGATGCTGGGGATAAGGCGGGTAAATTGATTGCTTGGCTTGATAAGAAGGAGAGAGTGAATCGAGTGGTCCCCGTGCTTCAGACGTCGGAGGGAGTGAGTGTGACTGACCCTGGTGAGATTGTGGAGTGTTTTGCGGACTACTTCTGTGCTGTGTACTCCCCGGTGCTACTAGAGATGAGGCTGACTCTCGTCACTTGTTGAAGGACATTGCTTTGCCCTGCTTGTCGGTGGAGGAGCGTGAGCTTATGGATGCCCCACTTTCGGTTGACGAGATTGCAACCGCGATTTGTTCCCTTCGCTCAGGCAAGGCTATGGGCCCCAACGGACTCCCGATTGAACTCTATAAACTGCAACCGGACAAACTTGCGCCATTTCTCCGTCGTATGTTCTCGGAGTCACTTGAACTCTGCTCTCTCCCTGATGACCAACGCCTGGCCACTATAGTCGTGATTCCCAAGGACGGTAAGCCTCGGGACCGTTGCGCCTCGTATAGGCCTATTTCTCTGCTGAACGCGGAGCCGAAAATCCTCGCCAAGGTTCTTGCGAACCGCCTGCTTACTGTTGTTTGCGATCTGGTGCATCCGGACCAATCCGGTTTCATCCCGCACCGGAATACGGCCCTTAACTTGCGGCGCCTGCACGGCGTACTTGCGAGGGCGGAATATCTTTCAGAGCCGGCCATCTTGGTTTCCTTGGACGCCACGATGGCCTTTGATACGATAGAATGGCCATATCTTTGGGCCGCCCTGGCAAAGTTTGGCTTCGGGGCGGGATTTATTAATTGGGTAAAACTTTTATACGCTGCCCCGCTGGCACAGGTGGTCGTTAATGGGAGGGTTTCCCAGCCCTTCGTTCTTGGGAGGTGCACTAGGCAGGGGTGTCCGTTGTCTCCCCTGCTCTTCGCGTTAGCTTTGGAACCGCTCGCTGCTTGGCTCCGTTGGGAACCGTCGATAAGAGGTATTCAGTGGGCCCCTGGCTTCGAGGATCGTGTTTCGTTGTACGCGGACGACATTCTCTTGTACCTTACCTCACCACGTAAGTCACTCAATGTGCTCTTTGACATCCTCACTTCCTTTGGCAAGAACTCTGGTTTGATCATTAACTGGTCCAAATCTTGTGTCTATGCTATATCCGGTGGCCTTCCTCTCTTGCCTTCTCGTTTTCCCATTAAGGCGTCCAGCTCCGGCTTTACGTACCTGGGGGTGTACGTCTCATTGGATCCTGCTGTCCGCTACGAGCATAATCTCCTCTCTCCAGTTCGGAGATTGAGGCTAGACGTGGCCCGTTGGCATAAGCTTCCCTTGTCTCCCCTCGGTCGCGCGGCACTTTTTAAAATGATGTCTCTTCCCCGATTTCTTTACGCACTTCAGAACTCCTTTGATATTATTCCGGCGGCCTACTTCCGGGAGGTGGAGAGCTTACAAAGGAGACTTGTTTGGGGCGGTCGTGCACGTATTGCTCTTGCAAAACTGACTCTCCCCTGGTACGACGGGGGCATCGCGCTCCCGGACATCAGGAGGTACTATTGGGCTTCCCAGCTATCTGCTATCAACCATGCCACATACTCACCTGGTCCGAATCCGGCTTTCGAAATGGATAGATTTTTGTTGCCTGGCGGCAACTTTAACAGAGCGCTTTACTCTCGATCGGCTGGGAGGACCTTAACCGGTCCCACTAAGATTGCAGTACGCTTGTGGAAGGCTGCGAATGTGGCCATGGGCTGGAATGATCGCTTGACGGGCGCGACCCCCTTGTTCGCGTCTGAAAGATTGGGAAGCCTTTGGACGACAAAGGGATTCGAGCGTTGGGACACGATTGGCATCAGCAGAGTAGGTGACCTTTGGGTGAAGGGTGCGGTTAAATCCTTCACTGCACTGCAGAGTGAGTACGAACTGAGTGAGAGGGAGTTCTTTAGGTACGCTCAGGTTCGCCACGCTTTGCTCTCGGCCATCGGGGCAGGGACTGCAGTCCCTGTGTCTTCGCCACTCGAGGACCGCATACTCGACGGTCACTTGCCCGACAGTACTATTTCCCTCATCTATAAAAAACTGATAAACACTCGGGCGGATCTCCTCGTGCGTCTGCGGGAGGCGTGGATCGGGGATGCGGTGGAACTGGACGACGAGGTCTGGCAGTCTGCGCTGTCCTCCCCTAAGGAGGTGGCTATACCCGCGCGTCTCCGTCTTGTCCAACTTAAAATTCTCCACCGTGTCTACGTGACGGGCCCTCGTTTAGTTCTGATGGGTTTCTCTGAAGACGGGCTCTGTAGACGCGGCTGTGGGCTCAGCGCCACTTTTCTCCATGTTCTCTGGGAGTGCCGTGAGGTTGCGGAGTTTTGGCGCCGGGTGCATGCTGTCATGGAATGTTTCACTGGGGTCGCCCTGTTGCCTGAGGTTCGCCGATGTGTGCTGAACGTGTGGGAGCCTAACGACTATAATGCGGCTCAGACTCGGTGGGCGGCCCTTGGGAACATGGTTGCTAAGAGGGACATCGCGCAGCTTTGGGGTTCCCGGCGGCCTCCCACTGTGTCAGTATGGAAGGAGAACATGGACTGGTGCATGTGCAGAGAGAAGACTGTGTATGTGGCCCGGGGTAAGCCGGGGGCGTGGGGTAGAATTTGGGGCCAGTGGAACGCGTATCGTGGGAACATCTGCACACCCCCCCTCGTGGATTCATCTGATGTTGCCTTGTCCCCCTGATCCTGGGGTTCCCGGACTATTGCATTTCACCTGTAGATGGTTGTGGCTCTCCCGTCGCCCCCACCTCCCCCTTGATCATCCTCATTGACCACCCGAGGGTGGAGTTGGTACTGTGTGGTCCCTTAGCCGTGGTTTGACGCCTCTTTCTCGATGGTTTCCGCCTTGTTTTCTGGTGTTATTTTATTTTTCCTTTTCGTTTGCATTTCTAAAATGTATGTATCCGGATAACTTCTGAGGTCCAGGGGGCCCACTACTTCCTTGATGTTGTTGAACATGTATATATTAGCGGCCGGCCCTGGTGGTTGTAGGCCCATGTTTGTATTGATTTTTGTGTGCAATAAAGGTTTTTCAAAAAAAAAACAAGGAGTTCATGGTACTCCCAAGGTCCGGTGCACTCACGGGGTATGTGTCGGCTATAAAACATCCGCAGACGCGTTTCTGGCTCTTGCCGTCATCAGTGCGGAAAAGCTGTCAATAAAAACATCCCCTCGCCTGCCGCTGTTAGAACGAAAACTCTGTGAGTGTCCCACATATGGTGAAGCACTCTAGCTTTGTATAAGCCACAACCTGAATAGGTCAACAGAGTCCGTAAGCGGCGGTTCAGCAGCCCAAATTGAATCCAAAACACAGTATTCCACCTGGGGCCAGCCGAACTCGCAGCGGGTGCAACCGGGAAGTGGTGGTGGAAACCACTTATTACACAGCAAAAACAAGGAGTTCATGGTACTCCCAAGGTCCGGTGCACTCACGGGGTATGTGTCGGCTATAAAACATCCGCAGACGCGTTTCTGGCTCTTGCCGTCATCAGTGCGGAAAAGCTGTCAATAAAAACATCCCCTCGCCTGCCGCTGTTAGAACGAAAACTCTGTGAGTGTCCCACATATGGTGAAGCACTCTAGCTTTGTATAAGCCACAACCTGAATAGGTCAACAGAGTCCGTAAGCGGCAGTTCAGCAGCCCAAATTGAATCCAAAACACAGTATTCCACCTGGGGCCAGCCGAACTCGCAGCGGTTGCAACCGGGAAGTGGTGGTGGAAACCACTTATTACACAGCAAAAACAAGGAGTTCATGGTACTCCCAAGGTCCGGTGCACTCACGGGGTATGTGTCGGCTATAAAACATCCGCAGACGCGTTTCTGGCTCTTGCCGTCATCAGTGCGGAAAAGCTGTCAATAAAAACATCCCCTCGCCTGCCGCTGTTAGAACGAAAACTCTGTGAGTGTCCCACATATGGTGAAGCACTCTAGCTTTGTATAAGCCACAACCTGAATAGGTCAACAGAGTCCGTAAGCGGCGGTTCAGCAGCCCAAATTGAATCCAAAACACAGTATTCCACCTGGGGCCAGCCGAACTCGCAGCGGGTGCAACCGGAAAGTGGTGGTGGAAACCACTTATTACACAGCAAAAACAAGGAGTTCATGGTACTCCCAAGGTCCGGTGCACTCACGGGGTATCTGTCGGCTATAAAACATCCGCAGACGCGTTTCTGGCTCTTGCCGTCATCAGTGCGGAAAAGCTGTCAATAAAAACATCCCCTCGCCTGCCGCTGTTAGAACGAAAACTCTGTGAGTGTCCCACATATGGTGAAGCACTCTAGCTTTGTATAAGCCACAACCTGAATAGGTCAACAGAGTCCGTAAGCGGCGGTTCAGCAGCCCAAATTGAATCCAAAACACAGTATTCCACCTGGGGCCAGCCGAACTCGCAGCGGGTGCAACCGGGAAGTGGTGGTGGAAACCACTTATTACACAGCAAAAACAAGGAGTTCATGGTACTCCCAAGGTCCGGTGCACTCACGGGGTATGTGTCGGCTATAAAACATCCGCAGACGCGTTTCTGGCTCTTGCCGTCATCAGTGCGGAAAAGCTGTCAATAAAAACATCCCCTCGCCTGCCGCTGTTAGAACGAAAACTCTGTGAGTGTCCCACATATGGTGAAGCACTCTAGCTTTGTATAAGCCACAACCTGAATAGGTCAACAGAGTCCGTAAGCGGCGGTTCAGCAGCCCAAATTGAATCCAAAACACAGTATTCCACCTGGGGCCAGCCGAACTCGCAGCGGGTGCAACCGGGAAGTGGTGGTGGAAACCACTTATTACACAGCAAAAACAAGGAGTTCATGGTACTCCCAAGGTCCGGTGCACTCACGGGGTATGTGTCGGCTATAAAACATCCGCAGACGCGTTTCTGGCTCTTGCCGTCATCAGTGCGGAAAAGCTGTCAGTAAAAACATCCCCTCGCCTGCCGGTGTTAGAACGAAAACTCTGTGAGTGTCCCACATATGGTGAAGCACTCTAGCTTTGTATAAGCCACAACCTGAATAGGTCAACAGAGTCCGTAAGCGGCGGTTCAGCAGCCCAAATTGAATCCAAAACACAGTATTCCACCTGGGGCCAGCCGAACTCGCAGCGGGTGCAACCGGGAAGTGGTGGTGGAAACCACTTATTACACAGCAAAAACAAGGAGTTCATGCTACTCCCAAGGTCCGGTGCACTCACGGGGTATGTGTCGGCTATAAAACATCCGCAGACGCGTTTCTGGCTCTTGCCGTCATCAGTGCGGAAAAGCTGTCAATAAAAACATCCCCTCGCCTGCCGCTGTTAGAACGAAAACTCTGTGAGTGTCCCACATATGGTGAAGCACTCTAGCTTTGTATAAGCCACAACCTGAATAGGTCAACAGAGTCCGTAAGCGGCAGTTCAGCAGCCCAAATTGAATCCAAAACACAGTATTCCACCTGGGGCCAGCCGAACTCGCTGCGGGTGCAACCGGGAAGTGGTGGTGGAAACCACTTATTACACAGCAAAAACAAGGAGTTCATGGTACTCCCAAGGTCCGGTGCACTCACGGGGTATGTGTCGGCTATAAAACATCCGCAGACGCGTTTCTGGCTCTTGCCGTCATCAGTGCGGAAAAGCTGTCAATAAAAACATCCCCTCGCCTGCCGCTGTTAGAACGAAAACTCTGTGAGTGTCCCACATATGGTGAAGCACTCTAGCTTTGTATAAGCCACAACCTGAATAGGTCAACAGAGTCCGTAAGCGGCGGTTCAGCAGCCCAAATTGAATCCAAAACACAGTATTCCACCTGGGGCCAGCCGAACTCGCAGCGGGTGCAACCGGGAAGTGGTGGTGGAAACCACTTATTACACAGCAAAAACAAGGAGTTCATGGTACTCCCAAGGTCCGGTGCACTCACGGGGTATGTGTCGGCTATAAAACATCCGCAGACGCGTTTCTGGCTCTTGCCGTCATCAGTGCGGAAAAGCTGTCAATAAAAACATCCCCTCGCCTGCCGCTGTTAGAACGAAAACTCTGTGAGTGTCCCACATATGGTGAAGCACTCTAGCTTTGTATAAGCCACAACCTGAATAGGTCAACAGAGTCCGTAAGCGGCGGTTCAGCAGCCCAAATTGAATCCAAAACACAGTATTCCACCTGGGGCCAGCCGAACTCGCAGCGGGTGCAACCGGGAAGTGGTGGTGGAAACCACTTATTACACAGCAAAAACAAGGAGTTCATGGTACTCCCAAGGTCCGGTGCACTCACTGGGTATGTGTCGGCTATAAAACATCCGCAGACGCGTTTCTGGCTCTTGCCGTCATCTATAACAACAAACAAATATGTTAGCAATACGTTAGAAGTTGATTCACTCCATGGACGTGTTTCTTCTTGCAAAGAAAATAGTGCTCTTGTCTTAGACAAACATACACAAATCCCCAAAAATCCACACTGCAATCTCATGCAAAAAATGGTGTTGTATAATTTAAAAGGAAAATTACCCCACTCATTGTATTGGGTGGCATGGTAATGCACATGTATTTCACCCCCATTTATCCTTAGGGAATGGTTGAAGTGGCCCCACGGAAAGGTACACGGGGGAACCCGTGTAATCACACACTAGATAAAATATTTAGATAAAAGTCAAGACAGTGGCGGAAAATGGAGATTTGCCACTGATTGATAGCTATGATTGGACTTACGTCATCAAAGGAGTTTCCCGCTGTTAACCTATACGATGTGCTGCCTCCGAATGGTGTTAACATTGGGCCGCATTAGTGCTCTTGAAGGTGCACGGGTACGCACCTCGCGCAGCCCACGCTCCACTTCATGTACATAGGGGCGTGCTACGTGCTACGTGATGACATGATGACGCCACGTAAATCAGCATTATTTGTTGCAATGGTGAAGCAACAAGGAATAAAAATAAGTCCAGTGCATATTCTTATTGATGGGTTACGTTTATGCAGGGCAACTTTGGCGCATGTAAATGTTCCTTGCTAATAGCTGATATTGCTAGTAGCAAAATATCTATTGCCAGTGGCGGCTCTTCCGCTATGGCGGAGGAGCGTTACCCCACTGCTGTTAAGCAGTGCCAGAAGAGGAAACATAAAATGATAAAAACTCTCCGTTATTATCATTTTATGTTTCCTGCCTCTTTGCGGGTGGGCGGGGCTTCTCTGCTCTCAGATTAGGGCAGGGGAGGAATGGTTTGCCCACTCCGATGTGCGCTATGACTGTTTGGCCCGATCTCTGGGGCTACCCTAACCATTCATGCGCACTTTCCCCGTTCTCCATGCAGGGTGCATTATAGCCTGCGTGGAGAACAAGCCCAGGCCCCATATCGTGGTTGAGCGTCAAACCAGGACGCTTGTGAATGGTCCGTGGGGCCCTGGTGTGCTTCCCATTCCTCCTGGAGAGCAGGAGCAGAGACGCAGGACCCGGCGGTAAGATGTTAATTTTTTTTAATTTATTTTTTATGCGCATCCTCACGCAACCCCTCCTCCCCGTGACCAACCCCCCGCGCCTGCCCCCACGAGCTATGCTGGCCGCCACTGTCTATTACGTTAAATGTTTGCATTTAATACTAATATTTACATGTGGGTGCAGTGTTTTGTTATTTTTGGCTGCTTGATTATCTAAAACGTGGCAGGCATCAAAGTATGAGTGCATGTTTTTCAGTTAAATAAATGTGGATATATGCGTTTTACTTCTCCATTTATTCTCAAAACCCAACTATGGAAAAATACCAGTAAGATGGCAAATAAATAAATATGGATAATACAGACGGAAATGTTAAAAAAATAAATGCCATAAAATTGGGAGCCCTGGTTATGAGTAAGCAATTTAATTAACAGGTACGATGCTGGTTTTAGAACTTACATTTTATTTATTTCCTTAGTCTCTCTTCTGTGTTCCTATGTTGATGAGAGCTGTCATTCTACGCCACTCAATTGATGTAAAATAGTAGTCCTTCTTCTACTTTTGCAAAATGTCCAGGTTTTTGGTTCTCAAGATATGGTCACCCTAGATATGCTTGAAGTTTGGTATCATAAGGCCCCATGCTCCCATTATACAAGAGGATGAATACATAGTAATCTTTTAGTTTTGGGGTCGAAGCAGATCTCCACTGCTACATAGGGGGTCATTATCTGTTTTCCGACAAGCTGCAAGTGATCATTGTAGATGCCTGGGTCGCACCATGTAAGCAATGCCTGACCTTCGTGTGGCAGAGGGACCTGAAGTGTGGGGGCATAGGTAGGCGCAGGGGGTGGTGGAGCTTATGTTTGACCCTAGGCGTACTCTTCTGCCTCTGGAAAAGGATGCTAAGGTTGGTGCATGCTGACTTTTAATCTTCAGGAAACTTCGCTGTGCAGGACTAGCATTAACGGGTAGGCAGCAGGAGATCATAGCAAGTGCCTGATTACATCATGGCTGCTACATGGCAATAAGACAACTGTAGATTTGATTCAGTCTTTTTACATTACTGTTTGTTTTCCTTTTTGCATTTATTGAAAATGTTCTTTCTTCTTCCAGTACGAAAAAACTCACTTTTAGTAAAGTCTATGGTATCCTTCATGATATTTGCAACTGTGATTATTGTGGACAATAAGACACAGATTTTGTCAAGTTAAGAGGCCATGCCTCCCTCACCCAAAAAAAACCCAGAATATCCAGCTGGCAACATATTTCTTTCACATGCAAAACAATGAATTTTCAGAGAGAGTTTAGCACAAAATTATATGTATCTTCATTGTCATGTAACAAAAGATATGTTACTACTATTTTCAAACCATGTCTCATAAAAACATATTTCCTGCAATCATAGTGTCTAGTTATAATGTTTAAAAGTTATGCAATGGTGCAATTCATCAGTGTTCAACCTGGCAGCCTTTGATTGATCTTCCCCCAAGCTTTTTGCCTTCTCCCCTCCTGTTTTGCTGAAATTCGTTTTTGTTGGCTTTACGGCTCTGTGCACCTTACCACTGCTAACCAGAGTCAAACAGCTTCTGCTCACGCCTTTAAACATGGTAAAATTGGCTTCAGCCCAACTCACACATTTAATTTACTTATAATTCCCTAGTAAAGTGATACTACTTGTACTCATGGCCTGTAAATTAAATGCTACTAGTGGGCCTGCAGCACTTATTGTACCACACACTTAAGTAACCCTTTTAAAACATATATCAGGCCTGCCATTTCAGACTGCAGTTTAAAACTGCCATTTTGACTTGACAAAATAAACATTTTTGCCAGGCCTAAACCTTCCATTTTAATACATGTAAGTCACCCCTAGGGTATACCCTAGACAGCCCATAAGGCAGGGTGCATTGTTTTTAAAAGGTTGGACATGCACTCTTAAGTTTTACATACCTTGTTAGTGAAAAACACTTACATTCACTTTTCACTACTGCAAGGTCTACCTCTCCCATTGGATAACATTGGGTTACCTTATTACATTTAATATGTGATCATCTTTTGCTTTGAAACAGGTAGAAACATCATGTTTGGTATCTAAAGAATTGTAATTTAAAATCCTCTTTAATTGGTAAAGTCGAATTTTAGGCCACATTTATGAAAATGCCATTTCTAGAAAGCTACCATATTCTTGTCCTAACCTTGATTTGCCTGCAGCCTGTGTCTTGGGTCACATGACTAGGTGCAGTTGGCAGTTGGCCTTTGTATATTTCTCCCAGTCAGTGTCAGAAAGTGGGATTGAGTGTTGGCAAGATGGGCCATCCTGATAGGATGGGTGGGGCGAAGCCATCACCTGCAACTCTTGCACTTCATTAGGGCCTGCCTCCTGCACTTCCAAAGCAGTTCACACTAGCCTTTTGTGACCCTAGACATCCTGGGTCCTGGGCAGGGGTATGAAGAAAATTCCAGAACCAGATGTAAAGGGATGTCTAGATGTTTCTCCCACTTCAAAGCAGGCACCGGGTTCAAATATTGGACCCTGAGACCCACTCGTCAGAGCACTTCTGGACTGACAGACTCTACAAGAAGAAAGACTGCCCATGTGCCTAAGGACTGCCCAGCTGTTTGAGGACTGCCCACCTACCTAAGGACTGCTTTGCTGTTTGAACCCAAGACTTTCGAAGTGTCTCCAAAAGTCTGTGGACTAGCCCCTGTTCTGAGCTACAGGGAAACAATAGGTTCCTGACCGACGACTTCACTGGAACGATGCATCCCGATGCAAGTTCTCTCATCACCACCTCAAGACCGGTGGCTTCATCAGAACTGACATAGCGCACCACACCTCGATGCCGGACCTCATATCGCAGCTCCTGATCAGTGGCTTCCCCAGCACCGACCCAGCGCAATGCATCTCGATGAAAGTCTCTGCAACACAGCCTCAGACCGGTGGCTTCACTGACCTGTCGCATTGCTAGCATCGCAGCTTCTGATCAGCAGCTCCGACGGCACTGAACCAGCACAACGCATCTCAACACAGAACCACGCATCACAGCTCCTCTTGACAGCTCCTTGACTCAGACTCGTGCAGGCCGACACAGCCTTTGCATCTTGATTCTAAAGGACACAAGGTACTATCTCAGCTGGCCAAGTTTGGTCCTGTGCCTGCCCTGCGCTGCATTACAGTCTGCCTGAACTTGTGTCTTTGTCCCAGTCCAGCGCAACCAGATAATCTTAATTGGTGCTATTTGCTTCTAAGCACTATTTTCTCTAAAATCTTTGAAACTGTATAACACCAGTTCTACTGATTGGACTTTTGTTATTTTGGTGTCATTTTAATTATTAAATTTCTACTCTGTTTTTCTAGATTGGTATGTGGACCATTTGAGAGCTGCATAAATACTTTACACGTTGCCTCTAAGTTAAGCCTGACTGCTTTTGTGCCAAGCTACCAGAGGGCAGAGCACAGGTTAGTTTAGTGACTTTTTGTGGTTCACCCTGACGAGGATTGTGGTTGTTGCCTGGGAAAGGTTGCAACCCCCTCCTCAACCAATAGCCCGATTTATCACTCTCAGTTCTTATTTAGAATACTCAAATGCTTTAAAAGTCCATGGAGGTACGAATCGGGTTGCTTCAATGTCTGTACTAAGACTAGGCCTTGAAGTCAGAGGTAGAGGGCGGTTGACAGCCAACACATGTTTTACAGGGACCACCCGCCTCTTCGGAGCTCAAGTAAATGGTCTAACAGTGTTACCAAAGGCAGTATTCTTTACAAAGAGTACAAAAAAGCCACTTTTCGTGTTTGTCGTTCATACTTATTCACTGTCATATAATCAGAAACCATGTTTTCAGTACTTTTAACATCTACATATGTGATAATCAGTGTTCACACTCATGGTCGCTTTCTAAACAAATTATTTGCTGCTGTGATATATTTTGTGGACCTCAGTGAAGGCTCTTATGGCGGACCATTGTGCACTTTCCGTTATTCTCTTTCGTTTTTGTGCTTCAGCGTCTCTCAAGACTGTCTGGTTTTCATTTGTCAAATCTGCAAATTTTCTAACCTATTATCACCTCCAGGTATAGGACTGTTCACTGAGAAAGGTCTCAAACCTAAATACTGTCAACTTCCAGTTTATATAGTATATACTTTTCTGATAATTTTCTGAAGGACATTTCTAGAAAGTGCCTATTTCTATTTTCGTGGCAGCTGCCATCCCTGTTAACTCACTGTCCACGCCAGAGGCTCCTGTGGCCCTGTCAGGCATCCTGTCAAATCCCTTCTCATGCTCTTTGGTGCCAGGATCTATTGCATCTTGCTAGGATTCCAATTCATGTGTTTCAAAGCCCCTTGAATCTCCCCTGCTATGGCTTTGATTATGAGTGCACTGGAGGTGACGCACATGTTAAGATACCATACCCTGGGGTTTGGAATTTAACAAGCATAACCATTATTGCCTACTCTGAGTTAAGACCATCAAAATGGGGAATAACATGCAGATTTTAGTGATTGCCTGGCATTGTCCTAAGATAAATATCAGCAAATAATTACCAGCTGCAGTAAACTTCACGCATCTTGTAATTATGTCCCTTGTGCAAACCGGTCTCCGCAAAGACGTTGCAAAACTACGCGGTACTTGCCATCGGGCCTAAGTCTTAAATTTCAACTCTAGTATGTTATTCACAATAACCGTGTTATTCGCTTCCTCTGAGCTCTCCTTGCTCCCTTGCACCTGCTCGCAGACCTTTGAGTGATAAGTTAAAGAAAAGGAATGGCTTCCCATTTTCTACACAGTTTCAGGGTCAATGTGAGAGTAAAGGTCATTAAAATAAACAGCAGGATACCAGGCCTGCAAGGCATAAACTTGATTGTCTCTGATCAGGGCCGGACTGGGAACCCAAAGCAGCCCTGGCAATTTTCTCAAACCAGCCCCTGGGGAAGCACTGCCTGGCTCAGGGAGGCTGGAAACACTTGCTTGCTGCTTGTGTTACTGTGGGCAGATATAGCAGAACCGCAGCAAAACCAGCCCCCAGAGCTGCAAAACCAGCCCCCCACCCTTCCAGCCTCCCGCCGAAACACCCCGGTACGGCGAGTCCCGCCCTGCCTCTGATCATTTAGATTTAAAACCGTGGATAAATAATTCAAGCATACAGCAAGCATAGATAAATGTAAACTTTAATACAAACAATTAATACTTTGGTAAATGCAAATATCCATTTTAATGTAAAAGGCCACGGGGACTAATGAATAAACTCGGTTCCATGAACAACAGTTGTATCAAAATAATCATTAATAATAGAGATACAGAGATTCAAAAACATTTAGTCTCATTTCACTTATAAATAATCTCCTTTGAAGCTTCAGACGGTGTCTAGAAATAATGAATTTATTAAGTTAAAAAACCCTCAGTAATGTAACTGCAGCATGGGCTTTGGCTGTTTGCTAAAGGCTTTTTTGTGTGTGAATGACTTCTCTATCTGGAGCATGGCCAACTTGCAATGTTTGCATCTAACACTAGATGGCAGAAGGAGCATGGACAACTTGCAATGTTTGCATCTAACACTAGATGGCAGAAGTGTGCAAATCTTGTGAGGTACAGCAGCACGTGCAAACCTTATTTTTCCAGTTGAAATAAACAGTCGCCATGTTATATACAAGTCTAAACTGAAAACAACTCCCCTCTTTTTCTCGATGAGAAACATGTACGTGCTTTCACAGAAATTAATTGTGTGCATCTTAAAAATATAACTCCCTGAGCAATTGAACATGCATTGAGAAAAAAATATAATTATAGGCTGCAACTCTTTTTTTTCTTTTCGGTTTGGCTTTGAGATAGAGTTTCCTGTCTCACCAGACTAGTTTTGAGAAAAATATGTCATACATAATACACATGCAAAGATGGGTTTTTGGCTCGAGGGCTTTATCTATTGGTCTGTTAAGTTGTCATTCACAGTTTGCTTCAGCCCACCACATCGTGCTGCATGGGGCAGTGGGTCGGTCCACTTTACTCACTGGCTCCCTTCACTTTGAGTGACTGCACAAAGTGTCTGCCTATTTTTGATTTACACCTGAAAATAATTGCCTATACCGGCCTTCTCCTCATCCAAAGCAGGTTCAAGTTTAACATCTGGTCTTTCTATATATATAAATCTAGTCTCGTTCAGTTCTTTGGTGAATTCAATTCAAACTCATTTTTGTTTTGATTTTCCTATAACCGTTGAACTCTTTGATAGATTTGCAAGAAATATGGCAGTCTACAAGCTTAGTCAGCTAGGTTTCGGCATGCCAAGCTTAATAAAGATACATCAACGGGATAAAACATTAGAGGATGGGGGTGAAAAATGTATAATTTCCCATTTTAGCTCTGATACGATTTTTTTAATGAAAGATAGAGCAAAAAATCCTAAACAGATTTACACCAAAGGTGGCATCGAACTTTACTCAGAAAGCATGCTTTTTTGATTTGCTGTAAATCCATAAACAGTTATGAGAACTAGGCATCTGAAAAAGGTGCTGTGTAGACTTGAAAGGGTTAACACTTTTGTGTATGAATTATCTATATAAGTAGGTCTAATAATTATAGGAATTCCTATGAGCTAGACAAGAATATTTTCTGAGCTGCAGACTTAAAAGACCAAATTTATGTTGACCACTGGGTTAGTTACACCCGACTCTCTAATTAATGTCCTACACCCCATCGGTCACCTGCTACAAAGTTCATTCTTTAATAAGTACTTTAAATACAAATAAAATAAATTAAATGAATCAGAAATATTACAGTTTTAAGGTCTATAAAGTTCTGTAGAGTAACTAAATGAGTTCAGCTGCATTCTGATGGCTTTAAAAGAAATAGATCAGAAGACACCAAGGGCCAATTTTCACCAGTGGCCATGAGTTTTATACACACCAGACATTCTCCTCCCCACCTGGGACGAACCATAAGCAACAACATGCACTGCTTTACACGGATAGGAAATCTATGCAGATTAATAAGACTTCGGCACTAACAATTCTAATTGGCTTAGAGTTACATTTTTGGGGAAAATGACAGCAAGATGCTCATTCAATAACACTTGGTCCTTATAAAGCAGCTCTTTTTGGAAGGCACTGACATCCAGCACACTGACCCTGGAGACTGTTAGGCACACTGGGGGATAGAGGCTGCGGTCTGGGGCAATAGTATTATTATTGTTATTACTGTTGCAGTCTTATTGTTGTTGTTGCTGTTATTATTATTATTATTACTGTTGTTGCTGCAGTTTTGTTGTTGTTGCTCTTTTTATTATTATTATTATTACGGTTGTTGCTGCAGTTTTGTTGTTGTTGTTGTTATTATTATTACTGTTGTTCCTGCAGTTTTGTTGTTATTATTATTACGGTTGTTGCTGCAGTTTTGTTGTTGTTGTTATTATTATTACTGTTGTTCCTGCAGTTTTGTTGTTATTATTATTACGGTTGTTGCTGCAGCTTTGTTGTTGTTGTTGTTGTTGTTATTATTATTATTACTGTTGTTCCTGCAGTTTTGTTGTTGTTATTATTATTGTTACTGTTGCTGCTGCAGTATTATTGTTGCTGTAGTTATTATTATTATTGTTACTGTTGTTGCTGCCGTTTTGTTGTTGATGTTGCTGTGATCATTACTTTTATTATTATTGATACCATTATTATTGTTGTTATTGTTGTTGTTATTATTAGGTAACTTTATGAAGAGTGCATCTCCCTACAAATGGCGTTTTAAAGCTGAACCATAATGCAACAGCTTGACTAGTAACCTGGAGACCTGGTAACATATCAGAGGAGCCATGTTTTCAAGGCCTTGCTGAAGGCAAACCTATTGGTGAAAGTCTGCAGCTGGCCCAGCAAAGAATTCCATATGATCAAGAGCAATCACCATCACAGAATGTATATGTTTTGCGAACTACTTAAGACCTGAAGTGGAAGACCACAAGGAGCGGGAAGGATGATAGACCAAAATGAATCTGCGAATAAAACTAGGACATTTACCATAGACGTCATTGTGGTACATAAACAGAATTTCAGATTGAACCCTTTTTAGGTCTCGCCTGACCCAGCGCATGCGCTGGTCTGGCGAGACTTATTGAGAGGGCTCCAAAAAGTGCTACCAGGCCAGCCTAGACCTACAGTGCATGTGCGCGGGCGCGCGCGCCGCGCTTTACCGCGATTACTTTCACTTTCGCGGCTGCACGGCCGCTTTGTTGTTTCATCGCGATCACTTTCACTTTCACGGCCGTTTTGCATAGCCAATAGGTCTCGCTTTTGGGACCTTATAAGTATTTAGTTATGCAACTGTTGCATGGCTAAACACTTATAGGGTCCCAAAGGCGAGACCTATTGGCTATGCCAATGCTTGTTGCAATTGGAATCTGACGAAGGCACTTAAGATGTTCAGAAACAAGCACCCTACCTGGGAAGCGTGACATAATAGTGAATTACCTGCAGTTTATGAAGCAGATATTTGGATACAGATATATACTGAATGCGTTATAATCCAGTCACGAGCCAGCTATTGCACGAATCACTGAAAACTGCACCTCAAAAGGGAGTAAAGGAATAGGTTTTACTCAATAGCTTTAGATGGAAAATTCAGCCAGCAAACAATTTAGTAAATTAAGCAGAACAAATAAATGATAATCAAAAATGAATCCTCAATTATTCAAAGGCAGAGGATACGAAGTAGGAACATCCCTCAGAGAACTAAGCCGCCATCACCAAGACCATAAGTAGGAAGAACCACCTACGATCAGCGTCTTGGGCGCAATAAGCACTAGGATTGAAGATAGGTACTAGTATTAGGTTCTCTTCATGCATTTACTCCGCATCAAAGACAATTGGAGATTTAGGCACCAGGAGACACAGGCACTTGGACTAATGCATAGAGGCAACAGGCCGAGACACAGATTTAGTGGGATCTGGTTGACACATGATCTGGGACTAGGAGGTAGAGACACTGTGCCTGGAAGATACGGACACTGGAACCTGAGACACAAACTCAGACATTGGAGCAGGGTGACACAGACACTTGATAAAGGAGGTGTCCTCAACACACACAAACGCACAAACACAAGGGCTACACACACACACACCAACACACACACACACAAACATCAAACAAACATAAGGTTCTCATTATGGACAGAACAACATATCCTCTGTTTGAAACATACGCAGGTCACAGGAACAAGCACAAGTACAATACTCAACCACCTAGCAAGGTGGATCTAGCAAGGTGGCACCACCTCTCACATCACAACTCAGGAGAACTCAAATTATTTTATGTCAATGTAAAAAATGTAAATTGATAATTGTATAGCGCACTACTCACCCACAAGGGTCTCAAAGCGCTTGTACGAATACCGCTGTGGAACCCATCCTGGCTTTCCCTGTGAGGCATCCACTCCTGGGCACCCCCAAGGTGGAGACCAGGCATCCTTAGCGTTGTGGGGGCCGTTGTGGAGATTAAGCAAGCTATTGCCCAGAGTTGCAGAGTGGGACTCCATGATTGGAATGGCACCGAGGCGAGAATTATCAGGTCCATGGAATTTTTGAGCCCAAGACCCGCCGAGACGGGGAATTGAACCCTGGTCCCGGGCTAGACCTCTGCATCAGGGTCTGCCGCTCTAATCATTGAGCCACACTTCTCCACTCATTGAGCCACACTTCTCCACATGTATAAATCTTTATCAAATGTGGCACTCGTAAACCTGTGTAACCCCTTATAAACGCTATGGGGAGTTGTGCGGCTTCGAATGGAGTGCTGAAGTTGTTTTGTTGTTTTATTTCGAGGGATGTGGAGGTCAGAGGCAAACTCTTGACTTCGAGGCTGAGTTCGAGCCACACGAGTGTGTAATCTTCCCAGCAGTTGTCACTTGGTCCTTCACGTGCACAACAACAGGGAGTCATGCAGCAGATCTCAAATGTCCCAAAACCCAAGCAGGCAAAGTTCTGTCTTCTCCACGTGAAACAATGCCAGTGTGCCCAGGAAACACGCTAAGGTCATGATGAAGAGCTGCCAGGGAAGTATAAGGGAGCCACTGTAGAGAAAGGCCACCGCGGCCGAGAGGGACTGTGGGGAAGAAGGCACAGGATGAAAGTTTAATTTAGGTTTTGTCGTTTAATTCAATCGAGAGGAGCAGAGGCAGTGGCGAGGCCGCCATACAGAGCACAAACCATAATATGAAGTCCTTTACTCTCTCAGATGACATACAAATGCTTCACAATAAGCCCTGTGATATCACCCAACACATTGGATAAACATTTTGTCTATTTTGGGAGTATTGCATTATATTAAACCAGTGTGCATCCTTGTACCCTGCCATCAAACTCTTCCACAGATCCTAGAATGTATGCTTAAATAATTCCAGGCCTCCTTGGTCTTCAAAATCTCCCTAATACTATGTTTAGTAAGAACAAATGGCTTGTAATCTAGGGAACACTTGCCCAGATGTCAATAATTTTAGTGAGTGTATCCTAAACTATTTGTTATGTGAAATTACCATGAAAATTGTAAAATAAAAGAAAGCTCGTAAATAGGCCCAATTCATCAAAGGATAACATGCATCTCAAACGAAGTAAATTTATACGTGCTTCACAAACACGCAAAGATAGCTGAGGATAAACTTGTGCATGTTTGGGAAGGCCATGTATATCTTGCGAATGGGTAAAACAAGAGGGAGCACAAGTAGGCAACAGGAAGTAGTAGTGCACAGGAAAAATGGCAGCAGCCGTAAACAGGAAGTGCAAATGAGGGAAGCACCCACAGAGGAAACTAAGCCCAGAAAATGTGTGCCAATTCACAAGAATGAGAAAATGGACCTCTTTTAGAAACACAGTAAAAGGACTTCTGTCAAAAGCCCAGCCCACTCCTCCACATACTCCACCAGCCTGCATGAGGGTGACCAAAGGCTGCTGACTTCACGCAGAAGCCTCCAGCCGTTCTGCCTTCTGGTGCATCATATTGTAACAAAACAGTGGGAGACCCAGTACACCCTTGGAGGCTTGGCCAGATAAACAAGTGTTAGATAAAGGTGCCTACAAGGGATTTTATATTCACTAATCTTAGTCAAATTTCATATAAACTTGTTACTAATATGTTGAGCCGCAAACGGTGACTGAACGTTGAAAAAATCTAAACATCAATGTAGTTGTTCATAAAATGAATATTCAGCAGAACAATTAGAGAAACACGGGTATATCAGGATAGCTATAAACAATGTACCCACCCACTGGAGGTGCAATCTAAGTATGCAGATCCTATTATGGTAATTCCACCATGACACATGGTGAGGGGGGAAATTCACTCATGGAGCTGTTGCCCCGATGTGGCTCTTTCCCCGGTGTAAGAAACCGTCTGTGCAGGTAAGAGTGGTGGGGGCGGTTGGAGGGGGATTTCGCTGGACGATGACGAGGGAAAATTGAATAAAGAATTAATTTTCCCTCGTCGTCGTCAGTCGAAATCCTTTCCCCCTACATGGCCCCACGGCTCTTACCTGCGCGGGCCACGGCTGTCAACAAGTCTAGGTAACAGGTAAAAAATCTGGACATCAACAAAAAAATGTGTTGTGCTTCCTGTATTTAACAAAATTATACTAGCCTTGGAGATGTTGTTAACTGACATGTGAATAAAGATAACGTTTACAGCGATTGGAGTGAACCTCGTTTCTACAAACTGCAATGGACTTTCTAAGCCAGCAGCAAATGACAGAAATCTAGCATTCCCAAAAATAATGTTTGCATCCTGTGCATTCCACCGAGAAGGCAGTTCTTTAATCCAATGAGGCCTGAAAACTTACTTGTATGAGTCTGAAGAGAGTAAAGACAGATGTGCTGTTGGTTGTATAGAGAGAGCTCAAGAGACTGTACAGCTGGGTGTTAAAACAGCCGTCTCCAATCCCCAGGAGCAGACTGCAGGCCATGGCGATGCCAACACTGAAGAAACAAGATAAGAAGGTAGCTTACACGGAAGTACTCTAAGGTGTACCGCAACAGGAATCTCTTCCAGTAATTGCTCACTTGGATTGAACTAGGAAAGATGAATAGCCCTACTGTTAGAAAATGAGCATCCATATCTCCTGGAAGTGACATCACTCCGTTTCCTAGGAAAGGAAGTAATATCACTGGCTTTCTGCCAAAACCATCTTTAAAAAAATACGCCAGAAAACCGAACTCAATTCCCCAGAATACATCTACACAGGAAGTAACATCACTGCATTGCCCAGCATCCATCTCAACAGGAAGTGACATCACTGGCTTTCTATTAAACCACCTCCAAAAGAATAGGGTAGATAGGTGGATTTCATTCTGCAAGGTCCCACTCCAGAGAAAGTATTTACCTGTATACATCCCCACATAAAATTACATCACTGATTTCCTCATCATTTCTAGCTCTGAAATACTCCACGGTCCAGACATTGCAGACCTTATCATTTATCACAACCTTGATGTGCTCTTCATCACAGAAACATGGCAAACCCCCCACATCCTTGATCAATCAAGACTTCCTTCTACCCACTGGTTTTAGCATCCAGCATGCAGCCAGTGCTCATAAGAAGGGAGGGACCTTGCCATGATCCGTAAATCCTCCTGGTCCAGCACCAAAGGCCAGTTCCCACTCTCCACAGCTCTGTCAATCAAATTTGACCACATTCACAGGCCTCCTGAACAGTACAATGGCTTTATAGACATTCTCAGACCACTCACCACCTCAGCTGTACACCACGCCCACATCATTTTCAGTGATTTCAACCCCCATAGACTTTAAGTATGAAACAACAGGAAATTACCTCTTCGAATTCACTACCATATTAAAAATGGTACAGCATATCGCACAATCAACACACTGAAAAAACCACATCCTGGACCTCGTCTTCTCAGTGTCAACAGTTCAGAGAAAGCATCCCACACAGCTAGCATGTACTGAAAACTTGACCACCCAAAGCTCAGACTCATCTCTTGTCCAGCCACCTACACGTTTGACATCAACATCCATCTAACCAACTTCAGCGCATTTCTGGGAAACCATTTGAAAATCTATGTCACAACTAAAACATGAATGTGCACGGAAAAACCTTCATCACTGAAGTACTCCAAAGGAGTTGCCAACAAGCATTCACAGACAGGAGGAAAAAATGGAGTAAAAACAGAACCCCTCATCAACCTCACGCTACTAAATTGCCTCCAAGTAACACACAGAGACAACTCTTCACTATAGCCAAAGTAAAGACCTTTAGCAACACCATCAATAAAGCTGTCAACAGAAGCAGAACACTTTTCAAAGCAATCAAACACTCCATCAATCTCCTGCCTTACCCTCCTATCCCACACTCAACACCCAAGGACATTACCACCAACCACTTCTTCAATGAAAAATAAAAAGATCTGACAGTTCATCAACAACAAACCTACTTCTCCTCTGAGAACCACCCCTTCCCTCTGCATCCCACAATGGTTATCCTTCAAACCACTGTCTCTCAAAGGCATCTCTGACATCCTCAACTGCCTAAAGGCTAATGAAGATGATTTCTTACCCTCACCCTTCATCAAAGCCCTTTTTAAAGAAGCTCTCTCACAGCTACTCATCATTGTGAATGCTGCCTTCACCCAAGGCATTTTCTCTGAAGCTTTCACAACAAACTAGACCCTCCCACTCCTGAAAAAACCCAAACTACATCCTGAGATCTTTCCAAATAAACACCCATCCCAAATTTACCATTCAACAGCAAGACCATTCAAAAAGTATTTTATAACCCCTTCAAGATCCCATCAACACTGATCATCTTCTGCACAGCTATCAATTGGGCTTCAGATCATGTTGCAGTATGGAGATAGCTACCCTACAAATCGTCATAAAAGATGTTCTCTTCACCACAAATACTGACAATCCCTGACTCTTGATAATGCTTGATCTCTCAGCTGCCTTCAGCGTTGTCAACCACCCCATCTTTAGCCACACTTGGAACTTTTGAATAGGATTCACAGGACATGTACCTCTCTGGTTCTCCTTCAACCTATACAACAGAAACACGTTTGATCACATGGGTACTTCAAGCTCCCATAAGATCCCGATCACCTGCTGAGTTCCCCAGGGTTTGGTCTTATTTCCTGCCCTCTTCAACCTCTTTAATTCTTCTTGGAGCCTTTTGTGGCTCTACTAGCAGATTACATCAAAATTCACCAGTACAATTACAGACAACTGCATTTGAAGGTCTCCTGTGCTTAAGGCATCCAATTCCTCAAACACTTATTCCACCTCCTCTAGACGTGGGTGGCCATAACCTACCCGAAGTCTAACTTCATCAAAACAGATTTCCTTCTTTTTGCCAAGAGCAGCATGCAACAACTAGTCTAAACCGGGCTAAATAACACGAATCTAAATAGATCGGAACTCTAATGCCAATTCTTTAGATTTCACCCTGGACACCAATCTCAACCCACAAGGAACACATCACTAGACAACTAAGAGAGCCTGGTACCAGATCTATCTACTAAAGAAAGTAAAATCATTTCTGACGGGAATGGATTTTAGAAATCTTTCATGCCCTTGTACTCGCACATCTGGTTGGCGGCAATGCCCTGCTCAACTGCCTCCCAGTTTCCACAATGGCCACCTTTGATGGCGTCCTGCATGTCTTATCAAGGGCCTGAAGAAATATGACTACATCACCCCCACCCTGATGAAAGTCCATTGGCTTCCCTTGGCAGAGTGCACCATCTTTAAAACCAGCTGCATCATCTGCAAAGCCATGAAGAGTTGCACCTTACCTCTCTGGCTGACAAACTCACCGTCTACAGTAGTAAGTGACTCTCAGTGCATATACAGCCAGGACAGCATTAGACTGGAGTTAAAGAAGTGCAAAAAAGTAAAATACAGAAAACAGGGCTTCTCCATGTATTCACTCAGGATTGGGACTAAAATCCCCATATCCACCTGGGCTGCCCCAACCCCCACATATTAAGGAACAAGTTCAAGATTTGCCTCTTTAACAAACACTACATCATGATGCTGTATCAGCTCACTATCTCTTAGAAAATTATCTACCCCTCCAAAGAGGGTAACAACGCTCAATGCAGCTACAACCTGCATCAGAGATACATTTTGGCTATTCTAAATGGTGTTAGAGTTTGCACAGACAGAGTAACAGGGATTAAATGTAAGTACTTGAGACAGGGTGTTCTCTTCTGTGCTACCCAAGCTTTCTTATTGTTCTTCTGTACAAATGGACAAAGCTGAAAATTAAGAGTGGGGTTCTGCAGATAGCCTTATTCTGTATAGACGGACAGTTCTTACAATTAAGGATTATCTTCTGTCGATAGCCTGATTCCTTAGGGATGGACTGCACTAGTTTAGGTGAGGTCATCTAATGATATTCTGATTTTGTTCACATGAGCAGTGCTTGAGATGAAAACATGTTTTTAAGCCTGATTCCGTACACAAAGATAGTACCTGGGATTGAAGGCTGGACTGGTCCATGTTCCGCCCTTGCCTACTATTGGCGCATCACCTGGAAGGTTCAAAAAGATCAGAGAGAATGCGATGAGGTGCACCACCAGCCCCAGCAGCAGTACTGACATGCGACGGAAGTGGCTGTTCTTACACAGGAACCCAAAGATCCCACCGCCTACAGTGGATAAGAAGAAAGAAAGACTCAAAACATAAATTAGCAATCGCTCCACATAGTGAGGAGGTTGGAGACGCCAATTTACAGATAATAACAGAGATAGATCAGGAGAAGCAGGGAGATGAGTGAATACTTTCCAGCCACAGCCCACTCTGAGTGGCATTTATTCAAAAAGAATGTGCCGAAAATGCCAACAAAAGTACAAAGTAAGGGAAAGCAGGAAAACACAGTGGGTTTGTTGAGTAAAGATGGGACAAGTAATAGGAAGAATGGATCGACTTCTCAATCTCTATTAACTTCTAAGTCAATATTTCTTTTTTGGAACACAGTACACAGCTTTAGTCCTTCGCCAGTCCAGCCAGGCACACAAGCTGCACCAGATGCAAGGCCCATCTTTTAGACACAAACAGTAGGACAAGCCCCCTGCACGTCATTCTTTTCTCAGAAGGAAGTCAACATAGAACACAATGAGATAGATTTATAGCATGAACCACCTGGCCTGGATAGTAGGGCAAAGATTTCTTATCCTGTTTCTTCCCCCTTCCTGCATGTGTGGGCTTTTGTTTCTTATCCCTGGCCAGGACTGGCATTCATTGCATGAGAGACTGAAGCAGGAAAAACCAGTTGGTGTATCCCTGCCTTAAGTGAGACGGGGCTACCGACATTGTGGCCGGGCGGCCCTGTGATGGACAGGCTGCTGGGTCAAGGGCTTCAGCTGAGATTCTGTCATTGGAAACCTGCCACTTCCCCAACCTCCACATGAGATGGTGAGACCACAAGTTTGGCTGAGCGGAAACTCACCCAATTTGTTGACAGAACTCTCCCTCAGATAAATGCTAAATCATGTCCTTGACCATAAATAAGGACACCATGAAAATACAACCCAGGCAGTCTCTTTGGTACCCACATTCTAGGCAATACAAAGAAAGTGATTGTCCACAGAAAACAGAAGTACCCTCAACAACAGCATTTTCCTTGCCTATGGGGGATAATCCTTAAAAACTATTTGGGAAGGGGGGGGGCATGAATGTATTACATGAGCTGGAGGTTTACAACAGGTTGTGTACTCCCACAGGCCTGCTTGGGCACAATAGAACTTGCTGAAGCTAAACTGTATAAAGCTCGCACTGATTTATATGAAAAAGCAGGAGTGGGTTTCTAAGAAAGTAGGAATTGACATAGGTAAAAGGCACATGATGGTAATTATTCCCTGTGAGCAGTGGTTGCCTATAATGTTCTAAAACGATTTTGAACAACTTGAGGGGATAAAATATTCAATTCTGTTTTGTGCTGTAGCATAGTATTGCTGTTTAGATGCCTCACGGTAATGCTTTCCATGGGTGGCTGCTAGGAGGCCGGCCGACAGGAAACAGTGTGAAACAGTGTTTCTGTCAGTATTAACATCGCTCATAATTCTTCTCTGCTGGGATAGGCTCTGAAGCTTATTATGCCAATGGAAATGAAATTCCCACCCCTGCCTCCACAGCATTTTAAATTACATAAAATACTCCACCTACATTGGTTAGTGCAATTTTTACTCCACCTCGGAGATGGTATTAAATTGCAGTCTTCTTTGAGACATCAGTCAAAGCACTAACGGGGGAGCATGACCTTTTGCACAGCCAATGAGACTTTGCTATTGGGCACCCTGTACACCAAAGGGATGAGGGCATTGCCAGGGCAGATTAGTCATGAACAGCTGTGAGGTATGCTGCATGGGGCACAAGCAGGCATGCACGATAGAGGGCATAATTTATTTAGTATCGATCACAGTGCCGATGTGTACTGAACACTCATGCATTTTTGGTGTATAAAAAGAGGTCTGTATACATTACTGCCTTACAGCCCAATGCCTCAGGCTATACTGGTTGTTAATGGCCCTGTAACCGAGTTATAGGCCCGAGCCGCAAGCAAGAGCCTATAACGAGGGTGAGGGCCTTTAACAAACGGTAAAGTCTGAGGCAAAAGGGATATAAGGCTATTAAACATTCAACTCACTGAGGGTAAAATATTCTAAATCAAAAAGGGAGAAATAGAAAGACAAACATTGGAATGTTGCAGCAGAAGGGGGTATACCAGCCATTATTAACCACGAACCACTCCATTGTCTTCAATCGAGCTCCCAACATTCCAATGTTCTAATACTAATTACTGTTCAAATTTGCTTTGCAGGACATGAAGGATGAGAGAGGCAGGTAATGAACTATAAATAAGTAGCTCACCGGCTATTTCTCCAAAACTCACAAGCATCCCAGACAGGCCAATCAGTGCCTTGGCTGAACTCCCAAACGCTTGAGTGGCACCGATGCTGGTTCCATAGACGCCGCTGTAAAATGCCAACTCGAGGCCTAGAAACATGGGTTAAGAACAGAGAGAGATCAAGTCCTGTGGCCACAGCATGCATTCTAGTACACCCAGGGGCCACTTAACCTGGGTGTGTACACAAAGGCAGAATTTATCAGAGTCAGTGACAGAGTCAGAATCATTATTTTAAATCACTGTATGTGATTTTATTTGCAGCCAATGAGACCTCAAAAACTCAATGTTTTGGGGAAAAAGGAAGCTCTATATGAAGAAGTAAATGGGAATTAATGGGAATGAAGAAATAAATAGGAATTAATGGGAAGTAAGATTCACAGTGTAGAAAAAGGAACAGATACGAGGCGTCACAAGTCAAAATGAAAGACTTGTGCAAAGCATTTGTTTTCATGTCCAAATGCATTTATAAACCAATAACAACCCCATTGAGGAATCAAGACCTCGAATAGAGGGAAAAATGATTTAAAGTAAGGATATACAAAAACACCATAGCTGAGAATTAAAAACTATTAAAGTTGGTTCCTATATTATGTACATTTCTTTTTTGTGTGCAAGAGTTAAACATATCCAAAAACAAGCCTCCTACACCAAAAGGAATCTACCACAGCTCTAGCTTGTTTAAATGTAGGAACCCCATCAAACTGTATCCATCCTTCACAGTTGATTGAAGGGAAATATGGATGGATCAGATTTCCAAGTAACCCTGAGTGGACTCATAGACTCCTGGATTGAATTTGGATACAACTTGGCTCCCACTGGAAGTCAATGAACCAGACGAATGTTGTGGAGCTTCACAACCACCCAGTTGCATTTAGTCGTAAGCCTCACATAGCCAGATAAGGAATCGTTTGAAGTTAACAAAGTTGATTATTTGGCACACCGCTGTATATAAAATAAAAAAATAGAAAAGTCATGTTCTGTCAGAGAGGACCCTTAGAAGGGCCCTTCCCATAGCAAGGCCTCTCAACAGAGTTATTTGCAAAGATTGGAGCAGCTTCCAGCGAGAACGAAGGTTATGCGAGATGGCCACAAACATTCCTAACTTTGGGGAAAGAGTGAATTCTGATCTGCTGAGTTCGTGGGATAACATCCATTCTTCCTAAAACCCTTTTCCTTACCTGTGTAAATCATGGAGATACTCAAAAGAGCTGTGTTTTTACTGCATAGCAACCTCCAAAGGACACCTGCAGAGGAAACCAAGAGAGACACAGACATGAGTCGTCTCCTTCCTTCATTAATAGGAAGACAGACGACATCTAGAGGGAGACACGGCGCAGGTACACGAGGTGTAAGCCACCACCAGCACGAGCAATGCTGGCTGCTTTCAAACCCATTAGCAACCATTCATACTACTTAGTATACTCTCTATGGTCATAAGTCCAAGTACAGGCGGTAGTAGGACTTGGGGAAAAAAAGGTGTGCCCATGAGTGTGTGTATCATGTGTGTGACGCTGTGGAGTTCAGGAGTCCTAGACCCTAGAATAGTAAACACATATCAGAGTCTTTCTCTGATACTTGAAAGAATGTGTGTATGGGTGTAGGTGGTGGGTATTGGGCAGCAGTTGAAAGAATGTGTGTATGGGTGTAGGTGGTGGGTGTTGGGCAGCAGTTGAAAGAATGTGTGTATGGGTGCAGGTGGTGGGTGTTGGGCAGCAGTTGAAAGAATGTGTGTATGGGTGTAGGTGGTGGGTGTTGGGCAGCAGGTGTCACCAGAGTGAATGCCTGGTGAAAGGACTACACGCTGCAGAAGATCTGATGGGCATAGACTAGCTTGAAGCTCAGCTGAGCACAACCAGTAATCCAGAGTCGAGGGGCAGCTGCCCAGGATGCGGCATTTCACCCTCTCGAAGGCAGGCCCATGCCAGGTTTTCAGCACTATGTGTGCATAGCAACGGAGAGCCCTTACTGCGTCAGTGTGTAAAGGACCCATTGGACTGCAGTACCGAAGAGAGCTTCACTTGACGTCACTCATTGTGTGGCTCCTCTGAGGCTACACTACATGGTAGAGCTTACCTGAAAGCCAGCCACTTAGGGACTAAGGAGGCATTGCATGGGAGAGCCCAATAGGGCATCAGTTAGTAAACAAATTATTAGGTTCTGGTATTCGTGAATGAATCAGTTGGTGCCAACGCGATAATATGGAACAGTTAAGAAAGCTCAAATTCTTTGCTAGACAGTGTGGGACTTATAAGGTAAAGCAGTGAAGGGCCCTTTATTTTGTCTGTGTGTAAAGGGTCCATTGAGTTCTAACGTGGAGGATACGTCTGCTTGGTGTAAGTGAGTGAGCTTAGACCCTTTGAAACTGCAATGAACAGGAAATCTTGTCTTTGTGCATACCAGTGTGGACCAATTAGGCCAGCATAATATAGTATAGTTGCGTAAGGGGATCATAAGGCCATAGTACAGGAGAGAGCACAACTTAGTGTCAGTGTGAATCATGTCATTTAAGGCTGTTATGAATAGTTCTGCCTGATATGAATTTGGGACCCACAAACCCTTACGCCAGGAAAACCTAACCTTGTCATCCGTAAATGTGGAACCCCCAAAGCTATAAGGCAAAGAAGGCTCCATATTATGGCAACTAACCATGGGACTGCAGAAGCTTCAGAACACAAGCAGTCTCAGCCTGGTGGCGATAAATTTAAGGAATACATGTTCTGGGTGCGATGGAGCCTTCAGCTTTGCTCTTTTGATGGAGAAACTGATGGGACTGTAGCACCGGGTGTGTGCATCTTGATGTGAACGAGAATAGAATGTTGAATATGGCAGTACTGGGGAATGTAGAGCCAACCAGGCTGTAGCCCTGGACAGAGCTCAGCTTGGTACAAATGTATGTGAGGCATGGGATGTAGGGTCCATGTTCTACAGAACACTATTGAACTCTGGATATCGCCGTCTGCGTAGCAAAAGAATATCATCATATGATATGGACACTTTAAATGTTATCCTCTATAGGTCTTGGCTAAATTAAAGGTGGAGGTTATTGTCCAAGCACCAGACGACTCACTGCTGATCTCTTTCACATTAAAAGCTGTAGCTGACTTTGTCCTGCTCATTCGGCCATTTTACTCACGTGCTCCAAAAGCCCCTGAGAACATCCATGTACAGTGCAGCTCACGTTCTACAGACCATGCAACCCAAAATGGCTTAGTGGTTGAGGCAGCACAAGACTTACCCAGCTCTGAGGATGCTTCTCTGAAAGACGAAGCCACTGTTTCCTTTGATCTGGAAAAGAAATCAACAGTATAATTATCAAGAGAGGCCTCAAGATGGCTGCCTTTTCTCCAGTTGTGGTAGAATCCACGCTGCAGGTCCCATGAGGTAAATGATGGAGCTTCACTCCTCCACAATGCATTCTGGGATGGGGCACTGAGTGCAGTTTGCGCCTGCATGGGGTGTATGTGCAAGCCTGGAGTATGTGAACTGTCTGCCTCAAGTATTCAAGAAGGGGCATTGCCAACTCCTCAATGGACGGCTACAAACAATGTTCTGTTTTTATTACACATCTTATTACAGTGGCAGTTGACCGACTGACCTGACAAGAGTGGTCAGAGCGAGCGGCGCTTATTGCTGCTGCTTTGCTGTTTGTGAGGCGTCTTTTAAATTTCCCCGTTTTGTATTTATTTTAATTATTTATTTTTGCCCTTGTTTTTACACTGCTGTCCACTTACCTGCACAATAATTGGTGATTCACCGCGCTTTTGCGGGTCCTTTCCCTGCCACTCTGTACTTTGGTGGCCATATTGGGGGAGTCAAGGACGCCGGGCGGCGCCATCTGATTGGACGGTGTAGCATCACAAGGACGCTTGACCTCTTTTTAAGAAGGTCATGTGGACGCGCAGCGGATACGCGCAGCGGGTACGCCGGATCCCCGCCGGAGTCACGCCAGAGTCCAGCCCGTCTGTGCCCGTCTGTGCCCGTCTGTGCCCGTCTGTGCCCGTCCGGGCCCAGACGGGCCTAGGGCCAGGTTTCCTGGCCAAATTGCCTGAAATAAGGATAAAATATGCACGTGAGGAGTTCTTGTCACTACCTCCCCTGAAAGATACAACTTGTAAGTACATCCACAAAGGTCCTAAATTATTCTCTGGCTGTAGGATCTGTCAGACGACCCAGTCAGCGAAGGGTAGGGACGCCCTGTCTATGGCCCTGCTGAATTGTAGATCTCTCCCTAGCCATTCATTAGAAATTAATTTTCTTATAGAAGTTCTTGAGTTAGATGTGTTGTTTCTGACGGAAACTTGGATTACATCTTGTGCTGGGGTTGACATAGTTCGAGCCCTCCCCCCAGGCTTTCTAATATACGATTTTGACAGGCCTGTGGGGCGAGGGGGCGGCATTGCCATTATATATAGAGATACTTTTGTGTGTAGGTCTCAGCCTGGTGGGGTGCTAGATTGCGAGAGCTGTCAGTTCTCCCTACGGATCTCTCTTACGGTGTCGGTGTCAGGATTATTGGTCTATCGCCCTCCAGGCTGTGTAGGCAATTTCGTCAGTTCGCTGATGGAAACAATCACGTATTTGGCCTCTTCCACGGCCAATTTTATGGCGTTAGGAGACTTTAATCTCCATTTTAATGATCCGGCGGATCTAATAGCGGTAGACCTGCAGAGTGATCTCAAAGTCTATGAGCTGAGTCTAATTAACTTGGAAGCTACACACAATAGGGGCCATTTGCTGGACCCCATTTTTTCTAATATGCTACATCTTAGGTCTTTGCCCCCTTATCCTCTCCCGTGGTCAGATCATTTCTTGGTCCCTTTTACTTGGCAAATGTAACCAATGCCCACCCCCATCCCGAGGGTTCACACTTTGGAGAGAGCTTGGTCTAGGCTATCGGTGGACAACTGGATTACTACTCTAGAAGGTATGCATCCTTCTCCAGTTTTGGACCCGGTAATCGCTGACTCGAACCTTAATCAGTGGTTGTCCAGTTCTCTTGATGCCATTCTCCCTAAAAAGAGAGTGTTAAAAAGGGAGAAGAGGATGGGTTCTGCCCCATGGTGCACTCCTGAGTTGAGATCTCTCAGGAGGGGATGCAAGAAGTTGGAGAGGGCATGGAGAAAGGAAGGGGTTGAAGCTAGACGAGTGGAGTATCGCTCTGCAATTGGGGTGTATAAATCTGCCCTTCGTCGTGCTAAGGCTCAATTTTTTGAGGAGAGAATAAAAAGCTCCTCTAACTCCTCTAGAGAGACTTTTAGAGTGGTAAAGGAACTTCTCAAAGTTCCCGAGCCCCTGGTAACTCATGACAGCCCTGGTGAGCAATGCAAGGAGCTGGCGAACTATTTCAATATGAAAATAGAAAACATTCTAAGTTCCTTGCCTCAGGATGTCCAGAGAGTAGACACGGGTAGTCAGTCTCGGGGAGTTCTTGTCCATTTTGACACCTTGGGGCTAGTCTCAGTGGATGAAGTCCTTAAGGAATTGGGTTCTCTGAAAAGTGGTTCCCCTAGGGATCCAGTCCCTATGAGATTTCTGAAACAGGTTCCGGTTACGGACCTCATTAATGCATCGTTTGTCCACGGCTCAGTGCCACCGAGCTGGAAGAGAGCAGTGGAAAAAGGGTCTCCTGAAAAAGCCAAATCTAGATCCATCTGATTTGGCAAACTTCAGGCCTATCTCCTTGCTTCCTGGACTCGGTAAGATCGCTGAAAGGCTGGTGAACCGTCAGCTGTCACACTTTTTGGAGTCCAATGGCCTGTTGCGCGACTCTCAAACCGGTTTTCGGCCAGGTCAGGGCACCGATACCACTCTTCTGGCAGTCGTTGAGGAAGCTAGGAGCATTCTGGATTCAGGAGGATCAGTGGCTGTGATCCTCCTGGACCTTAGTGCGGCCTTCGACACGGTGAACCATCAAGTGTTGATCCGACGCCTGTCAGATATAGGGGTTGCAGGTGTGGCCCTGAAATGGCTTACGTCATTTCTTTGCGAACGGACGTACCAGGTCTGGGAAGGCAGTGAACGGTCGGTGTCTATCCCCCTCCAGTGTGGTGTGCCACAGGGCTCTTCCCTCAGCCCCACATTGTTTCATGTTTATATGGCCCCCCTGGAGGACGTGGTAGCCCCATTTGGCATCAAAATCGTCAGCTATGCTGACGATACTCAGCTGGTGGTTGCCTTATCCCATCTTGCTGATAACCCAGACTCGCTGCGCTCCTGTATGTCCAAAGTTCACACCTGGATGTGCGAATCAGCTTTAAAGTTGAACGGTTCAAAGACCAAATTAATTTGGTTAGGACACAAAACTCCCTCTCTCCCTTCGGCTATTTGGCCTAGCTGTCTGGGAGCTTGTCCGAGTCCTAAAAAGGAGATCAAAAGTCTGGGGATCTGGTTGGAACAAGATCTTTCTTTCCGGACCCAGGCGAAAAAAACGGCAGGAGTATGCTTCGGTCTTCTCCGCTCAGCTCGGAAAGTTCTCCCCCTGCTCCCTTGGACATCTAGGAAGCTACTCATTCAGGGGCTTATTGTATCTAGATTAGATTACAGAAACACTATTTTATTAGGTGCCCCTGAAGCTACATTTAATAAACTCCAGCGGGTCCAAAATGCTGCTGCAAGGTTGCTTATGAATACACCAAGAAGGCAGTCAGCTAAACCTGCATTGAGGGCCCTGCACTGGCTTCCAGTGCGGGAAAGGGTCAAATTCAAGGCTCTCTGCTCTGCGTACAAAATTCTTCAGGGGAAGGGTCCTCCTATCCTGGGGAATCTAGCCGTGCCTTATAAGGCTAGGAGGGCCTTACGCTCTGACCAGAAACTTCTGCTTCAAGTTCCCAGGGTGAAAAGGGCTCGGGCCGGCGGACGAAGATTCTCGGTTAATATAGCCATGTTGTGGAACGGACTTCCTCTGAGTTTGCGCTCAGAGACCTGCTTCCTGCGGTTCCGTAAACTCCTTAAAACTCATCTCTTCCCTGCCTAACGCTGCTGAACCTGTCTGCTTTTTTATGGTTGTCGTCCTGGACAAGCGCTGGGATGCCCTAGGGTAACTATGCGCTATATAAAACTCAGATTCATTCATTCATTCATTCATTCATTCATTCATTCATTACAGACCCTTGAGCTAAGCTCCATTTTCATCCTTTTCACAGTTATGCAAATAATCCCAGTTGACAGTCAAATTCACTGCAAGGCATCCCTACATATGCATAAGAAAATGTCCAGCTTTTTAAAAAGAAGTTTTACACATTTGCATTTTATAATAGCACCAATGTGCTAGCAGTCTTAAGGAATAACCCATACCTTTCATGTACAGCTCAAGTGTGATATCTTTCACATACTGGTTCAAACTATCGCTCAATATGCTTTTCGGAAGCTCATAATGAAATAAGACATTTTGGGTACCTGCTTGGGTCAAAGAACAGCCAAATGGTTATCCCGCAACAGAGACCGAGCACAAAGTGTTCACAAACCAAAGTCAAATATCCAGCTTTAATGCCAGCATTTAGTTTATTTCTAAGCTCTTGAAATGTTACATAACCGGGCAGTTTTCTCTGTGGTCACAAGGGGAAGCTGGGATCCGAACATGATCTCCAGAGTGGTCTCTCTGCTGAGACCAAACTCCTTTTTAGGTCTGGTGCTAGCGAAGACCTATTGATTTCACTAAAATCTTATGTGTAATATATTTACATGAAGGGGTTTCAGCCACCGCTCCCTACATCCATTCGTCTGTTTGTGTTATTCACATTTTGCTTTCACCACTCCAGCATACAGCATGGGAGAATAGGTCAGCCTACTTCACCCACTGGCTAACTTCACTTTCAGTGACTACATGTAGCCCTTTCACAAAGAGCACATGCACACAAAAGGACGTTGCTGTCAGTGCCAGTGTTTTTGTTTTTACTTTATTGTTACTTTATTGTTACCATTGTTTGTAGAGCCCAATGTGATAGCAGGGCACGTCCTACCAGACGAGGACACAGAGCACATTTCAGCTGTATCAGATCCTGTCTTCTACAAATGCTATTGTAAATTCCTATTTAAGAGGCCTCTGTTTATCTGACTGCTGTTTTTTCACACCATACCAGTAGTTCACATGAACTCTGAATATAAAATCATGAGGATGCTCAATCTGTGCAACCCTCTGTGTCAGTCCAGCTTTCTGTCCTTCTTTCATTCCTTCCTTCTTTCCTTCCTTCTTTCCATCTTTCTTTCTTTCTTTCTTTTCTTCCTCCTTACTTTCTTCTTTCTTTCCCTTTTTCTTTCTATCTTTCCGTCTTTCATTCTTTCTTTCCTTTTTCCGTTCTTTTTTCTTTCCTTATATTTTCCTTTCTTCCTTCTTTTTTCTTTCTTTCCTTCTTTGTCTCCTTTGTTCATTTTTTCCTTCCTTTGCTCTTTCTTTCATTCCTTCTATCCTTCCTTCTTTCTTTCTTTAATACTTTCTTTTGCTCTTCTTTATTTCCCTTTGCATTCCTTCTTATTTCTTTCCTCCTTATGTTCTATCCAGCTTACTGTCCTTCTGTCCTTCTTTTCTTCTTTCCTTCATTTTTTTCATCTTTCTTTCTTTTTTCTTTCCTTCTTTTGTTCTTTTCTCCTTTCTTCCCTTTTCTTTTTTCTTTCTCCTTTTCTTCTTTCCCTTTCCTTCTTTTTTCTTTATTCATTTTTCTTTTCCTCTTGGCTTTTTTCTTCCTTTCCTTCCTTTCTTTCCTCGCTTCTTTCTTCCATCTTTTTTCCGTCTTTCTTTAATTCTTGCCTTCTTGTATTCCTTCTCTTCTCTTTTGCTTATTTCTGTCTTTCTTTCCTTCTTTCTTTCTTTCTTCCTTTCTTTTTTCATTCTTTCTTTCCCAAAGTCAGGAAGCTGGCAGACAATGCCAGATTGGTTGGCTTTTTTAAATCTGTATTAGCCAAGACCTTTCAATTTTACTAAAATGATGTGTTAAAATTATAGTTACCTATAACTGTTTTCAGCCAGACTTCGTTTATTAGTCTGTGGTTCAGTCATTAAAATTTTTCTTCCACCCGCTCCAACATGCATCAAGGGGCAATGAGTCAGCCCACTTCAGCCATTGCCTGACTACCCTATGAGTTACGGCTTGCTGCCCTTTGACAAGGAGCACATCAACACACAAAGTCGCTGCCCTCAGTGCCATGGAGTATTATGGCAATGTGTGACTTTTTTTTAGACCAAAGCAACATTTTTGCCTTTAGCGAATATTTTTGCTTGGATTGATGAGGGGAGCTTCCTGAACAATTAAGTTTGAAAAAACCATGACAAAACTAGACAAGAATTGTCAAAAGGCTGGCGCGCCACACCAGACCTATTGGCTTTGCCAGTGCTTGCTTCATTTGCTTATAAATTTATTGCGATTTGACAACACCGTCTGAAATTTGATAGACCATTTGCATGACTTGTTAAGATTCTGTATGTGAAGTTTCATGATGATCTGCCTGTGGAGAATGTTAAAGATGGTGAAGTGTCACAAAAGAAGAATTCATGGTCCCAGAAATTATTGCTCTCCACTACATCAACCACTTCAGGTTAGCTACACATACCCTAAAACACTTCCTCACGCCATGCTCAAGACCTCCCACATGACATCACAGATGACAATTTAAATGACATCATCAACTACCTCAATTATAACATCTCCAATTATATCTTTGCTGATGTGACTGATGAGATAACCAATGACATCACCAAACAGCATCATTGAGAAAGTGACATTACGGTCAGAGCTGCCAACTTTGGAACTAGGCTTGAGTCTTGACGTCAGCTCAAAATCTTGTGATTCTGAGCAAATCATATTTTACCTGATCCCAAACAAACCTTGTAATGTAACTAGTGCTCAGGTAAAGTGCTCCAAAAGCTTCAAGTCGAGTCTGTGCTATATAAAATTGCTAAGAAAAACTAGATGGATTTAAACAGTTGTCAGAGGACTGGAGAGACCTCTGCTGTAAGTGTATTGTAGCTCCCAAACCTTAAGTCATATTCTTCTTGTGCTTTCCCACAAGGTAAGCTCTGGATGGCTCAAATCACATGCTGTATGGTCATTTATCACTTGAAGGTCTGTCCCCATGCTATGGAAAGATTCGGGAGCTCCAGAACCTGCTGAAAACCCCTGCTGAATTACAAAAATTCCTGTAGACACACTGGTCAAAAGTACTGAGAATGCAGTCCTTCTGTACTCTTCTCTTCTACAATCTCTTCCTTCTTGGGATCTCTGCCCGGTCTATACTTCCAGTTGCCATTATACCATTGCTCAGCCAAACAAGCAATAACCCAACTATACTCCTTGCACCATTTCTTTTGTTTAAAAGACTTATAAATAAAATGTTCTTTATGTCTTAACATAAGCTCTAATTAAACTTTAATTTTGTCATAGTGTTTTTTATTCTTGGCAATAAACAAAATGACAGATTAGCCTTCCCTATAACCAGGAGGGTGGACACCTCCTCAACTGTGCTGCTCTTATGAGTTCTGAAATGGCATGCCTACAAGATAATGCCTTAACAGCCTCCCAGGCTACTAAAATCTGTACCCATATTTTTTAGAAAAAAATATTTTTGCTTCCAAAATAATTTAAGTTTTAATCTCGGGATCAGCTAAAGTTGAAGACTCCACCCTTAATTGCTGTAAACGAGTAACCTTCCTGTGTTTCCAATTAGTGAGTTGCACTATATCACGGTTGTGATCAGAGTAGACCGTAAGAATAATTATTGCTTGTGCTCTTTTTCAATTTTTGATGTAAAAAAGACAATTTGCAAAACACAAAAAAAGAGAGTTCTACAATAAATACACTCCTGGACCCCTGAATCCATATGTCTACAAATATAATTAACTTCACTGTCTTAGTCATTTCCATCATACAGTTTCCAACTTTAGGACTACAGGATAGAGGATTCTTCTTCAACTCACAGTCTATCCTCAGTCTTCTAGGGAAAAGCCAAATTACACAATCCCAACCCTCCTTCCCCAAAATGAAGACTCTTGTGCATTATTAGGAGCGACCTTCTGTAGTGGGCCAGGACCATTGTATATAGGTGCAAAGAAAGTAAGAAAGCATTGCAAACAGGAAGAAAGTTGTGCATCTCTCCTCATTTTCTTGACTCATCAGCCCATAATCCATCATCCCTGCTTATTCTTCTCATATTTCTCTTCCTGTAATTGACTGAATAACAGTAGTAACCCCACGATGCCCTGTACTGCTATTCGAATCACTATTCTTCTAAGCCCAACACAATCAATTAAGAACATTTCAGCTCTGACAACAACATACGTTTTTTGCAATAAATACAGCTCCATTTTAAAATGCATATTATTTATCCCTTTGAGACTAGGGGGAAACAACTTTCAATTTAATCTTCATAGGATCAACAATTCCCAGCCTTGACAAGAAGTATTTTTTCTTATTTGTTTATGTTTCTCTTCTTCCGCTCCCCTCACTCCACCCTCAGCCTTGTGAAGAGGGTCAGTGTTGGTCAAATATGCCTCCCCTGCCACGCCCTTCTATTCAAAGATGAGATGTCACATCTCCTGTCTACCATCATGGCTCGTTACGTCTAACCTACCCAACCCTAAGGAAGGGAAAATACAAATAGAGAAAAACATCTATAGGTACACCTCCACTTTTCTTTTACAGCCAAATGTTTAGTCATCTATGGAGAAGGCGTATCCCTAATGTTTTTTCAGATCTTCTTAAACTAACCGCGGTTCAAAAAGTATCTCCATAACCATTTACTTTCAATGTATACACAGAAACAACCATAACTGGAATTGTCAACTGCTTACTTCTGTTATAAATCTCCTCACATGCTTTCACCTACTGACATTCAACACCATTGGTCAGAAAAAATAGAAGAGCAACACCCAAGAGAGGTTATTATCTGATGTTTCTCAGGGTTAATCACAAATATAATGCCTTTTAGCAGGAACGTAGCATGCACGGGCGGCCCCCAGCTTTTGGATGGTTAAATGGTAGTGTATGTGCTCTGACAATGGGGCGATGGGTGTTGCTTGTCTTGAAAGCCCCCCCAACACTAACTTTATTAATATGACAATTTCAATTGTACACGGACCCTGAGAAGAAATTATAGCCTCTTCTTGAATACCAAAGATCCTCAAATTTATATTGCAAGACCTTTTCCCCAAGTTTGCATTTGTTTAGCAGATCTTTTAAATGACTCTTTTTATTTGTCCCCAAGGTTATCATGAGCACCTCATATGTTGTGACTGGACTCGGCTCTGGATAGTCCTCCAGTGAAGGAATGTGTCTTTTCTTCTAGGAGGTTTGCATTGCTGTCCCATTTTTCAAGCCAGAAGACACTCTCTTCTTGTGCAAATTTATATTCCCTGACTACTTTCAAAATGGCATGGAGCTATTTTGCTTGTTGAGTTTCTCTTTTGGAAGAATAGGGAGACATGTGGGTCATCTGAGCCTTCTTACTATGAGCCTCCTTATGAAATTCAGAGAAGGAGTAAGTGCCAACTTCCTCACTTATGTCTATCTGAAGCGAGTTACTGTCATCTCCGAGAGAGGACTGGGGGAGTTGTGAAAACCTTGATGGAAATCTAAAACCATAAAATGCACGGCTGCGTTCACAATTAAAAACACAGCATTGGGAACAGCAGTTTACACTTCTAGAAAAGCATGCTCTGCATGTCCATCCTCATCTATTATCTAATTGAGCAGGGGATGTACACAGTAGCTCTGTTCAGAGGTTTCAAGGCGTAGAAATGTATAATGCTATGTAGAATTTTCAGCACATGTAATAGCTGGCAGTCTTAGAGGTTGCAATGTTGACAGTCAAATGACTGCAATATCCTAAAATCCTGTTCAGAAGGCACAATAAGTTAATTTATTTTTCAACAACGATTTTGATTCAATTAACCTGCTGACTTTACTTCCTAGCAATGTCATTGCAGCACCTTTTCAACAACAAAAAAGAACAAAAGTGGCAATCCAATCAACCAATGTAAGTAATCCCTGAATGGGGTGGCTTGATCGTGCTTACATTACTTCAGCCTCCAAAAGGAGGTCTTCGCCTTCGTTAAGGGGCTCTTCTTGGCTTTCCGGCTTCTGGAGACATACAAAGAGAGCCGTCCCCACCAGGGAAATGATGGAAAGAGTTCCTAACAAGGTCCTTCGGTCCTTATCTAGTTCAAAGAAGAGAGGAAATATCAATCATTGGGAAAGGTTCACCCCAGACTGGACAAAGCTGTATCAAATGTTTGCAGTACTCGAGTGACGTCAAGGAGAGTAAAAGGGGACATTCATACATGGTGTTTGCATAATGAAGGCTAAAATGAACCATTATAATACCAAGACAGAGAGGATGTGTGAAGCATATGAAAGAATGGAAAACTATAACCTCAGAAAAACAAAGAAAAAGAAAGAAAGGCAAAATGACACTTTTTAATTTGAACTTATCTTGGTTTTCCAGGAGTTTTGCTGCACTAGGATGTCAGCTATAGGTTTTTTTTTTCAGGGTCGGTCCCCAGGGCATATTTCTGTGTTTATCAGTATTCTTACAGCTCTTCCAGGAATGTGAATCTCCAATTGCTCTCTCTCTCTCTCTCTCTTACATCTGCAATCTCAAATGCAAGAATTATGCGGCAGCGGCTCATCCGTGGAGCCAGCAGATGAAAGAGTGAGAAGAAACACCGAGCAGCCAGCAATAAATTGTACTTGCTGCTCAGTGACAAAGATGTGTCAATCTATGGTTTTGAGGGGGTGGGCGAGGATGGCCCTTGGCCCTGCGCATGTGTTGGCTGGGCGAGGTTTTCCCGACTTCGAGGCATAAATCAGGGCAGTGACAACACACTGGTGGGTGCGGTGAGTGTGTTACTACTGAGACTCCTGTTGAGTTTGTTGTGATGGGTGGTCTGGGGTCTGGGGGAGGAGTCCAGCAGCTTCCTTCCAGGTTCTTCTACAGTGTGGGTTAATAATTCATGCCACTGTAGTCCAGTCACCAGGCCCGGGAAGAAAAAGTATGTAGATGAGTGAGTTTTGTGTGAAGTTTTGGCCTGCTGTGGTTCATCCTGCCTTCCCTTGCGTGAAACCCTCTTGTTCTCAGACCTACAGTAGCAGCACACATGGCATCTAGTACATGTTATTGTAGAACGTGGCATGCCAGCTAGGCCTTGGGTTCCTTCACCTACTGGCTTTGCCAATGCTTGTTGTGTTTAGAAACGGTGAGATTAAGGGGCACATGCATCAAAGTTAGGAATTACGAGTCCTTAATAACGATTATTAGGGAATCGCTATTAAGGAGTCTCAATTACCTATGCATGTAGGTTTTGCAATAAAAATTGTGATTCCTACATATGCCTTAATAGCGAATTGCAAATTGCGATTCGCTATTTAGAAATGGCTTACCATTCATTCCTATGGGCCTAGAGGCTCATTGGAATGAATGGGATTGCATTCGCAATTTGCGAGTACCAAATAGGTACTCGCAAATTGTGATTGCAATTTCAAGGGTGCAAGGGGGCCAAAAGGCCACCCTGATGCACCCCCAAAAACAGGTAAGTATGTACATGTGGTGCACACACATTTCTTTTTTTTTGTGCAGATTTTTATAGTGAGAATTCGACCGGTAGGTTTTGGAGTGCTTTACATGAGCACCAGTTAAATTACAGAAGGACACAAACATTTTTTGGTAGGCACGGGGAGATTAGGTGATTTGCCCAGAATCACAGGATGTGGAATCGACCCAGAGGCTCGAACCTTGGTTTCCCAGCTCCAAAGTTGGCAGTCTAGCCTTGAGACCACATCCTCTCCCCTAAGAGCATGTGTTTTTTAGCATTTTTCAAAGGAATTGCAAATTACCATCAACTTGAAGTTGATGGTAATTTGCTATTCCAAATTGCGAAAACACAGTTTGCGAATGCATGATGCATCGCATTTAGGGAATCACAATTTGCTATTCCCTAACTGCATTCTTAATTAAGGGGCTTGCAAAAAATTGCAAATTGCAAAAAAGGTACATGCATCTGCAAAGGCCATTTTGCAATCGCAAACGTCCAGTTTTTGCGATTCGCACTGTTTGCGATCGCAAAATGGTTTGATGCATGTGCCCCTAAGTGCGTTATTCATAATCGCAAAATGTGGAACTGTGGTGTAAAATCCACCCTTTCAATCCCTTTTTCCCCAGCTTCAAGGTCAGACACCCTAACCGTTAAGCCACATCCTGTCTCCTTCGGGCTCCATCCATTGCTCACCTTTAGACTGAGCACAAAGCCAGTCAGGAAAGTAGAAGCTATACATGTACCAGCTCTGATAAAGCATCCTGAACCTATGGCGACCATGTAAAATAACGCAGAGGGGAGCAATACTCATTTGTGAGAGTAGTTACTCACCAGCTGTCTGTTATAGATTTATATTATTGACTTTACAGCGCCATCTCCTGGCCGGATGCGGGACGGCCTTTGAGTGTTTTGTTAAACTGTAAAGAAAACATGCAGATGTCCACTTGAGGACGTTCTTGACGTGTTGGAGGTCGCCCACAACTTCTTTTTCATATTATTAGGGTCTTATATGGAGTGTCCTCAGCCCCCTAAAAGGCATTAGAAAGCTTTATAAAGAGAAACGGGTGTATAAGAGTAGGATTAGGGCATGCGCTGACTCATACTGGCAAATTTAGCTTTAAACGGCATCAAGTCTGGGACATCAATTTAAAGCAAGAATAATGAAACAGGTATGAAGCAAACTTAAACATAATTATACAACATGAGATTTCTAAAACACAACATCACAATATAACCTTATATCCCTCTTCCAAGTGCTATGGCCCTGAACCCAAGTTATAGGCTCAAGCTGCAGGGCAGGCCCTATAACGATGGAGAGTGCCTTTAACAACCTGTATAGCCTGAGGCAGGAGGGCTACAAGACTATTACAACATTCCACGCACTGAGGGTAGAATGTTCTAAATTAAAAAGGGAGAAACATGAAGACAAACATTGGAATGTTGAAGGCTTATACCAGCCATAATTAGCCCTGGGTCATTATTATCTATTGTCTTCAATGGAGCTCTCAACATTCTAATGTTCTACTGCATGGACAATTTTTGGAAATATTTTGAGGCTGAGATACGTGGTTGTACAGCCTCTTACATTTCTGTTCAGAGATGAGAGCATGAGCATGGGAGCAAGGTATGAGGAGTATGTTGAGAGCTTAGGTGTAATGCAGGAAGATGTGGTTCGTGGATGTGCTACGAGCGACAAGAAGTAGACAGTTTAAGGCATTCAACAAAGATTTAATGAGATTGGATTTCTTCTTTCTGGCAATGAGTCGATAACATAGTGAAGGACAGCTTTGGGAGGTGCAAATCAGTACTTGGGGAGTCCAGTAAGTACAGCAGTGCTGTACTTAATTCTCGAGATGACCGATAAAACTGGATCAAGGCACACTTAGCAGTTCCTTTGATGTGTGCGCCCAGGCTAAGCTTAGACCTTAGACCATTGTGACCCTTTGGGATTTGGCTGAGGTGATAACTGCTTAGAGTTTCTAGTTTCTCCTGTCATTGTGGTGTTAGTCTGCTGTTGGATTTGGAGGAAACAACAAGAAATTCAATTTTCTGAGTGTTCAGTTTCATGTGGAGCAATTATTTTGGTATATCAGTTAGGCAGTTTATTAGGATTGGGAAGTTATGGGGGCTTCCGAGCTTCAGGAAGACCTGAGTGTCATCCACATACTTTCCTCGATACTCGAAGTTGGCACCATCGCCACAATATGGGTAAGCCATTGAGGGCCTTATTTATAAAGGCCTTCATCACTTTTGCGCTGCCATTGCATCACTTTTAGTGACGCAGCAGCGGCGTAAATAATGTGCCATGTTGCACCATGCTGTGCCATCTAGGCAGATGCATCACTTCGTAAGCCTCTGTGCTGCATTATACCTGCATCAGGTATAATGTATGCAGGGTGGGCGTTCCCCCACAAGAAAGGGTCGCAGGAGTGGCATAGAGAAATCTATGAGATTTCTCTTCGCCACTTCTAGGACGTCAATGCGTCAAAACCTTATGGCTGCTTCATGGCAGGAGTAAGGGTGACACTGGCCCTTTCACATGGGGCTTGCCCCATGTGAAAGGAACATTGCTGGAGTTGAGTCACACTTCCGACACAACTCCAGCAATGCGCTACTTTTGCTGGAATGACGTATCTGTCATTCCTCGCGACATGATGCATCATACTGTAAATATGACGCATCATTGGTGTTGCAATGAGGGTGCACAGAGAAGTGTCGCAACGCTGCTTTCACGCAGCGATGCGACACTTCTCATAAATGAGGCCTGAATATCTACAGAATATGGGTACACCATTCAATATCTCCAGAACATGGGCACGCCGCTGAATTTCTCCACAATATGGGTACGCCATTGAATTTCTCCACAATATGGGTACGTCATTAAATAGCTCCAGAATATTGGTACGCCACTGAATATGTCCAGAATATGGGTATGCCACTGAATTTCTCCACAATATGGGTAAGCCATTGAATATCTCCACAATATGGGCATGCCACTGAATTTCTCCACAATATGGGTACGCCATTGAATTTCTCCACAATATGGGTACGCCATTAAATAGCTGCAGAATATTGGTATGCCACTGAATATGTCCAGAATATGGGTATGCCACTGAATTTCTCCACAATATGGGTAAGCCATTGAATATCTCCGGAATATTGGTACGCCATTCAATATGTCCAGAATATGGGTATGCCACTGAATTTCTCCACAATATGGGTATGCCATTGAATTTCTCCACAATATAGGTACGCCATTGAATAGCTCCAGAATATTGGTACGCCATTCAATATCTCCAGAATATGGGTACGCCACTGAATATGTCCAGAATATGGGTATGCCACTGAATTTCTCCACAATATTGGTAAGCCATTGAATATCTTCAGAATATGGGTTAGCCATTCAATATCTCCACAATATGGGTTCACCATTTAATATCTCCAGAATATGAGTAAGCCATTGAATATTTCCACCATATGGGTAAGCTATTGAATATCTCTAGCATAAGGGCATGCCATTGAATATCTCCACAATATGGGTAGGCTATTTAATATCTCCACAATATGGGTACGCCATTGAATATCTCTACAATATGAGTAAGCCATTGAATATCTCTACAATATGGTTAAGCTATTGAATATCTCCAGAATATGGGTAAGCCATTGAATATCTCCACAATATGGGTAAGCCATTGAATAGTTCCAGAATAAGGGCATGCCATCGAATATCTCCACAATATGGGTAAGCTATTGTATGTCTCCAGATTATGGGTACTCCATTGAATATCTCCATAATATGGGTAAGCCATTGAATATCTCAACAATATGGGCACGCCACTGAATTTCTCCACAATATGGGTACGTCACTGAATTTCTCCACAATATGGGTACGCCATTAAATAGCTGCAGAATATTGGTATGCCACTGAATATGTCCAGAATATGGGTATGCCACTGAATTTCTCCACAATATGGGTAAGCCATTGAATATCTCCGGAATATTGGTACGCCATTCAATATGTCCAGAATATGGGTATGCCACTGAATTTCTCCACAATATGGGTATGCCATTGAATTTCTCCACAATATAGGTACGCCATTGAATAGCTCCAGAATATTAGTACGCCATTCAATATCTCCAGAATATGGGTACGCCACTGAATATGTCCAGAATATGGGTATGCCACTGAATTTCTCCACAATATTGGCAAGCCATTGAATATCTTCAGAATATGGGTTAGCCATTCAATATCTCCACAATATGGGTTCACCATTTAATATCTCCAGAATATGAGTAAGCCATTGAATATTTCCACCATATGGGTAAGCTATTGAATATCTCTAGAATAAGGGCATGCCATTGAATATCTCCACAATATGGGTAGGCTATTTAATATCTCCACAATATGGGTACGCCATTGAATATCTCTACAATATGGGTAAGCCATTGAATATCTCTACAATATGGTTAAGCTATTGAATATCTCCAGAATATGGGTACACCATTTAATATCTCCACAATATGAGTAAGCCATTGAATATCTCCACAATATGGGTAGGCTATTTATTATCTCCACAATATGGTTATGCCATTGAATAGCTCTACAATATGGGTACGCCATTGAATAGCTCTACAATATGGGTAAGCCATTGAATATCTCCACAATATGGGTAAGCCATTGAATATCTCTACAATATGGGTAAGCCATTGAATATCTCCACAATATGGGTAAGCCATTGAATAGTTCCAGAATTAGGGCACGCCATCGAATATCTCCACAATATGGGTAAGCTATTGTATGTCTCCAGATTATGGGTACTCCATTGAATATCTCCACAATATGGGTAAGCCATTGGAAATCTCCACAATATGGGTGTGCCATTTAATATGTCCAGAATATGAGTAAGCCATTGAATATTTCCTCAACATGGGTTAGCTATTTAATATCTCCAGCACATGGGTACGCCATTTAATATCTCTACAATATAGGTACGCCACTGAATATGAAAGCAGCTCAGCATCCGTAAACTCTTCCACCTTCGAGAAGTTAGGAGGGTAGCAAACGCAGTCATCAAGGTGCAGACAAGTATGTAAGGTGTGTCTGTTGCAGGTTAAGATGGCTTCAGATTGACATGTTTTTCGCAGGATGTCCCCTTCTTTATGGAGGGTGGCATTGATGTTAAAGATTAGCTACATACTCACAGAAAAGGTGCCCTCCAATTAATTTGAGGTATAGAGGAGGGGGAAAAGATAAACAAATGTAGAAAAAACCTCTTGTCAGACCTATCTCATTTCAACAATGGTGATCACTCAGAAATGAACAATTCCCCATAAACCAAATCTCATCATTTATGATTTTTCTCTTAATTTTATTATTTATCAAAACATTTGTTTATTTGTTTTTTTACATATATATTTTTTTTAACTCATGTGATCATAAAAACATTTACAAATACAGACAAATTCATATGAACATTTATATTTGATTGAACATCAGAGGATCAAGTCTCTCAGTTGTGATAAACCCCATACAAAACCATCAAACTTCCATTCTCACCTTTCATTCTCATCATACATACTATCAACCATACCACACAAAAAGTGACAATAAAATACACATCTATAGGATGGGATCCTACTAGCTGTAACTCTCTAGCATGATTTTAGATGTCGAGTTTGGCATTCAAAAGTCTGTTCAATTGTTCCTGATTGATTCTTCTTTTGTCTGAATCTTAAGTAGGATTCCCAGATGTGTAATGCAAGGTATACGCACGTTTCGGTGAAAAAACAATTTTACATCACCTTCTTCAGGACCAAACAAATATCTCTTTACGTCTGTATAGTGGCCTGGGGGTTCTGTTGTTTGACGTAGGGTTGTCTCAGGTGCAAAAGAAGTTCTTTATCCTCCTGATTGAGATCCTCAAAAATGTTTACTACCAGGAAATCAAATTTCCCTAATAGTGTGTTCTATTCTGGGGAAAAGGTTCTCTGATTAGTCAAAGTCCAGTCTAGTCATGTACTCAGATTATTATGGACACATAATAATCTGAGTACATGACTAGACTGGACTTTGACTAATCAGAGAACCCCAGAATAGAACACACTATTAGGGAAATTTGATTTCCTGGTAGTAAACATTTTTGAGGATCTCAATCAGGAGGATAAAGAACTTCTTTTGCACCTGAGACAATCCTACGTCAAACAACAGAAACCCCAGGCCACTATACAGACGTAAAGAGATATTTATTTGGTCCTGAAGAAGGTGATATAAAATTGTTTTTTTCATCGAAACGTGCGTAGACCTTCCATTACACATCTGGGAATCCTACTTAAGATTCAGACAAAAGAAGAATCAATCAGCAACAATTGAACAGACTTTTGAATGCCAAACTCGACATCTAAAATCATGCTAGAGAGTTACAGCTAGTAGGATCCCATCCTATAGATGTGTATTTTATTGTCCCTTTTTGTGTGGTATGGTTGATAGTATGTATGATGAGAACAAAAGGTGAGAATGGAAGTTTGATGGTTTTGTATGGGGTTTATCACAACTGAGAGACTTGATCCTCTGATGTTCAATCAAATATAAATGTTTATATGAATTTGTCTGTATTTGTAAATGTGTTTATGATCACTTGAGTTTAAAAAAATATATATGTAAAAAAAAACAAATAAACATAAATGTTTTGATAAATAATAAAATTAAGAGAAAAATCATAAATGATGAGATTTGGTTTATGGGGAAATGTTCATTTCTGAGTGATCACCATTGTAGAAATAAGATAGGTCTGACAAGAGGTTTTTCTACATCAGCGGTCCCATATTGTCTTGGGTCAGAATAATGGTAAATGTGTGTTCTGGCCAGAAGATGACGCTCTGCACGTACACCACCTATAAATGTTGCAATGCCTTGTTTCACCGCTCTGAACCATGCTTGCTATTCTGCTTAAAGGAACAATGTTTAATAAACAGAAGAATGAACCTGGATACTCCTGCATGAACATTATCACAATGTCCTTTAACTCAGAGTGGAGTCTGGCCTGCCCTACATTCATACTACCAGAGGTCTCCTGGCATACAGGATATGGAAGATATTCCCGCCTGAGGTTTGCAATAGATTACATGCAGCTTGTAGACAGACGCCCTTGCAATCAGGCTTGTGAATCTCTACCAAAACCCACCAAAACCCACCTCATAGCTGAAGGAGCATAAGGTTTTAAGAGCAGTGGATCAGGGCTGCTTGAGAGCAGATGCACTGGAACAACTTAGTAAGGGCAGGAGAGAACTGCATTTTTCTCTTGCTAATGAGTCTGTGCCAGATTTATACTGCCGTGGCACTGCGTGTGGGAACAAATTCAGCAGGGGTTTGGCTAATGGAATTAACATAGGACCACTCATTCCGTCTTTCGTGAAGTGCTGAGGATAGTTCATTTTACAGTAGAAGTATAATGTTTTTATCTACAGCAGTGATGTCATTTAATGTAATTTTTTCAGTGACGTAGGTATTGCGACGGCATTTCCTGGCATGGGGAGCAACAGTAATGTTACATCATGTTCTGTGATGTCCTCTGGGTAGAAGTTTGCAAAAGGTCACACCAATGTGGTTCAAAATGGAAGACCATATGATTTCCCTTCCAATACTCCTATACTTTTTAAAAACTTTTTATTGAGTTTTGACCTTATAACACACCTAAGCTTGGTACAGAGCCAGCAGTAGAAATTACAGAATCTACGCAATTTACAATACATTGCCACATATTTGGCACCACAGACACCAATACTCCTATCAATGTGATGACATTGCTCCAGTCAGTATACCCTTTGTTGTAGGAATCTCATTACATGGTGCAGGGAAAGCCCCATGAGCTGTGAAAATCATGGTTATCTCACTCATGTTGAAGCTATCGTGATCGCTACTACGTGACTCTAGCGTCTTGACATTCTTGACAATCACATCTTTAAGCAGTGGTGTTGGTGACAAAGGGAAGACAAACATGCCTTACCTATGCACTTTTGTATATTATTATAGCCCTTCTCAATCATCCTTTTAGGGGGTAAGTAAATTCATAACATCATCATTTGCAATTTTTGGCTAGTTGTTACGTAACATGTGTCGGAAAGTGTGATCTAGCAAATATATCTATCGTAAGGTCTTCCTACAACTCACATTAATACTGGTGCTGAAAACCTTCAATGTGGCACACCGGCTCATCCATTCTGGAAGCATGAAGTGTGCCCTATGACGATAAATGTATTTCACAAAGTGTTCTCTGGTAATTGCCTTGCTGGTCACCAGAGTCCAGATCACTGCTCTCTGGCCAAGAATACTGAGAGGAAGACGTGGATCTACCTTGCTGGTATTTCCTGTATAGCTGGAACAAGCAGCATCCCTGAACCCTGTCAGAGGAACATCTGCTGTGACAGTGTCTTGTAGAGATGGCACCCTGCATGACAATTCTTTGTGTAGGTTTTCCTTTTTCCACCTTCTGGAAAATTGCTTCACCCATCAGGACACAATCTCTGATTCTTCAGATTTCCATTGGTTAATTCTTCAGCCTATTTTCTATGGGCACGTCCGTGCTCCTGATATCAGTGGTTTCAATATCAACAAATGGTGCCCATTAAGACCTTGGCTGCGGATGATGTGACATGTACAAATGACCAATGATGTCTCTGACGTCTCCCAAAAATGAGATTCTTGATCACTGTTCCAAGATACCTAGCTAAGAAACTTCAATGGTACATGCCTGGAAGATCTTTACGGTATGGTACCAAATCGTACCTTGTTCGGCCACGTATTCGAACCTCCCGAAATGGTGGCCGATCATTCTCTTATTTGGCCCCTATGCTCTGGAATAAGCTATCATCACACCTCCCATCCATAGATGCTTCCGAAGAGAACTAAAAACCTGGCACTTTTCCCAGTAAGCTTGCTTTCGCTGTCCTTTGCTCTTGTCCTTTTGCTGTAGCCCAGCGCCATGAGACCTCCCCGGTGATATGTGCGCTTAACAAGAACATTTGACATTGACATTGACATTGACTGTTAATCAAGCATCTCAGGCAAATTTATTATAGTGTGTGTTCCTTGAGGACGTGCTATACTCGAGCCAGAGCTTAACCAGTGTAACCAACAAGTAGATCTGTAAAACACCCTCTTGTAAAGTGGAGCCCTCTACAGATAGACATTTAGAGAACACTCTTGACGCTAACTTGAAGGTTACACCAGTGCCTTGGATTGACACTGCTTTTTCCTATTGTGAAACAAATTGAACTGTGTACAATATTTGATTATTTCTACTACAAACAAAACATTGCAATGACATGGAGTATTTCATACCCACAAGTGAGCTTGAATTCCAAAAACAGATATTCAGAGTTGATTAGGTACTAAACAGTAGCTCTAAGCTACCTAAATGGTGGAATTGTTCTCTGAATTAGAAGGGAGAATCAATGATGTTGTATGTCTCCCCAGCTAGTCGCAGTATGCAGCACGTCCAAAATTGTATATGTTGCCTAAAATTCACAAAAATTTGACTAAACCATCTTTTTGACCAATAGTTTCAGCATGCGGCTCAATCTCTGAACCCATCGGTAAATACTAGGATTACTTCTTACAGCCAATTGTACAACATCAAACATCGTACCTCAAAGATACAACTGATCTTTTGAACACTCTCCAAAACCTGAATTGTGATCACATCAATGACTGGTGCTTATGCACAGTGGATGTTACTGCCCTGTACACATCTATACCACACAAAGATGGATTAGACGCTATAGAATGGGCTTTAATGCAGATCAGCGACATAAAGGCAGAAAAGATATTTCTTCTAGAATTGCTTCATTTTGCATTATTCCATAGCTACTTTGAATGGAAAGGCATATTTTATGCCCAAAACACCGGTACGTCTATGGGATTTACGGGGGCACCCTCGTATGCCAATATCTTTATGTCCAAATTTGAATATGAACACATCTTGAACAATGTTACATGGTCTCAACATCTGATTTTATATAAGCGCTACATTGATGACATATTGATAATTTGGAAAGGTGATCCGAAGCTCCTGGAAGACAATATTGGTGATCTTAACCACATTCATGATCGCATTAAATTTACCCATCTGATCAATAAATCTCAAATCAATTTCTTGGATGTATCGATACAGATTCATGAAGGGCACATTAAAACTAATGTACACATCAAAGCAACAGACAGAAACAACAGTTTGCATTTCAGTAGTTTCCATCAATTTGCACTTAAAAAACACTTGCCATATTCTCAATTCATTCGACTTAAGAGAATAACTTCTGATCCTCAAGACACCAGTGAAATCATCCATAAATTCTCCAATAAATTTCGAGATAGAGGATATCCTGACCATATTCTTGAACAAGCACGTCTGAGATTGGAAACTATAGGTCGCACTGATTTATTGAAACACACAGAGAAACTGCAAACCAATCGTCTAGTTTGTGTTTTGAAACATTCTACTCAGTCAACATCGATCAAATCAACCATCACAAAACATTGGGATATTATAAAAACTGAACCTGATCTCACTCATCTCTTTCCGCAGCCTCCAATTTTTTCCATGCAAAGATCTAAGAACCTTAAAGAATTGTTGTCGAAACAATCAATGATTTCCAAAAAGTCATTTAAAGGTATGCAAAAATGCATGAATTGCATTCATTGCAACAATGTAATGACAGGTGCTGTCTTTTATCACCCTACCAAAGGATATAAAATCAATTTACAGCATTCAAGTACTTGTGACACCATGAACGTGATTTATGCCTTAAAATGTCCGTGTGACAAGATTTATGTAGGTCGAACTGAAAGAAAGACACGCATAGGTGAACACAAGAGCAACATTCGTTTGATGAATGAGAAATCATCAGTCGCAACACACTGGAAAGAAGCAAGGCACAATATAGCGCAACTACGTTTCACTATTCTAGAAGCGCAAAAACCTTCTGGAGAGCATGATCCTGTTAAATCATTGGCACGTTCTGAATTTTTCTGGACCAAAAAATTGCAATCTCTCCAACCGATGGGATTGAATGACAGGATTGAATACAGTTGTTTTTTGTAAACAGCATTTACATGTGATATATCTGAATAATATCTTTTCACATGTTTGTTTGAATTTCTAATGTTTTCTAATGTTTTATTACATTCATGTGTATTAAGGCTGTCCAACTATGTTCTCTAGAAAATTTCATCATATTGGTTTAATTTAAGTATGTTTTTTATGTCTAGTAATTGTCACGCTGATCCGCTTTCTATTTCCACTGACCTTTGTTTCTTAATGGGTTACGTTGTTTCCGTCACGTACACGTCCCTAGCTGAGCAGCCATGCACAACTCTCATACTCGGTGAGTCTGTCACGCACAGTTTTAAATCTGAAGCGTATCTCTGCTTATCTCGGCACGAAATGGTTTTTTTATGCACCTGGTGAGGTGGCAGCTTAGAACTAAATCTCACAGTAATGAGTCTGTTGGAACTTGCGTAAAGATTATTTCATCCTTTAGACACTCCGGAACGTTTCTTTTTCATTTTGCAGCAACCGTTTTTTTACCACGTTATCTTTATTGGTCACGCGTTGTTTCACCAAACTATTACGCTCACGTTCTTCTACTTATTTTCACACATTCTTAGAAAGTATGTGAACTTTTGGGCATGTTGTAACGAGAGGTTTATTCTCTAATATGTACACGTTAATGAATTCAGTCATGAGGACAATGTAGCTGAATTGCTTCTTTTGTTGTTTTTTATAGCATTGATCAATGACCCCTGACGAAGGGTCTGGATTTGACCCGAAATGCATTGGGTTGTGATGAACTTATGTCAGCTATAGATGACGTTGATTTCTTCAGAATATTTTGATTTCAATTGAACTCCAATTGCATGGATAGAATGCAATAAAAAAAGTTTTTTGAAACACAGAACACTTTCATGAGCTTTGATAACTGAATTTATACATCGGTTTAAATTGAGTAGCAACTCGTTTGCTTTGTTTACAGTGCTCACACCAGAATGAGGGAGTTTCTCTTGATGCACTTTCGTTTATATTTTGGTATGTGACGATTTGGACGTTCGTCATGGTGTTCAGAGCACACTACTAAATCACTGTTTGAAAAAACGTTTAAATTTGAGTGCACGTTGGCCTTTAGGCAGTATGCAGCACTGACATCAGTTAACAAGCATTGTCAAAGGGAAGAGGTCTGGCTTTAAAGCAACTAAGCATGCAAACACGGGCATGCAGAAATGATCTTTCCATGCAATCGCATATTATAGACATACCTAACGGTTTTGTCAGTGTTTAGTTGTTGCTGATGGTGGTATTGGTGTACTAATGATGGTGCTGAGTTGGTGGAGTAGCATTGAAATGGCATTGGTACTGTTGTTCGTACTGGTCATGATGGTATGAAAAGTGGTGCGGTATTGTTTTGTATTGGCTGCACTGACAATGGTGAAAATGGTGGTCATGCTGGTTGTGATGGTATTGGTAGTGGTATGGGTGGTGATAGTATTGGTTTGTTGGTGGTACTATTGGGCTAGTTGTGAGAGTCAATCAGTCACTATGTGTACAATGACACAACTGAGTTAGGCTAACATTTGATTCATGAAAAAAGAATTGTCAAATTCCATCTGCATTAAAAACATGATTTCTGTTTACAATGCCTGTGTGGAATGAACACTTGAATGTGACATAAAGTGTGCTGGTTGAGTATACTTGCTATACGTAAAATTGCCCTTCTTGCATTGCGATGCAAGCACTCTATACGTCATGGAATGATACACCACACAGCCAACAGCATGTGGTAAGAGATAAATACTCCTCTTGGTGGTGCAATCACCCTTCCAATGTATATGTGAAATTGGAAGCAAAAGATTTGAAAAAAGCTCGAGCTGTCAATACTCAGACCTAAAAACCTAGGTCCATTGTGCTATTTTTCATTTGATGAAACATAACACATCTCTGTGAACTGCTAAAGGAAGAGTGTTATGAAACTCTGGTCTAAGAGGCTTTCCTGATGAAGGCTTGGCAACAACAATTACTTTAAAGAGATAACATGCTGACTTTTTAATACTACAAATGTATTTTACTCTTTGTCAAAACCTTATATAAAACAATATTCTAACAACTTCCCTTTTACTGCTGTACTCAGGATCCTTCGGGGAATCCCAGTGATCATCCACGTGCCTGCGTGGAAATTAAAGGAGTGTATACTGCCCAGGCATGAGGACATGTGTAGCCCTTCCACTGCCTCAGCCAGACTCATGGATTCAAACACTCTGGTCCTACATACCCCCAATTTACAATTACATTGCAGACCATGACACAATGAGGTAGCAAGTATGTGTTGGAAAACTAACTCCTGGTGTTTGTCTATACCTGAGATGCTGCTTTTTCCATCTAACGCCAGATAGACGTACAGGTTCCCAAAGACGGAGCTGAAATCAGAAGAAACACAAGGGTTATGAATAGCTGCTAAATGGACACAGGAAGTGGAGAAATAAGGTAGCTTCTGAAGAACTAATGCGTGGGAGGACTCACAGACTGAGTCAAAAAACCACAACCATTGTTCCCCCAAAGACAAGTGTGTTGTTGAAGCAGAAATTGGAAACAGCCTTTACAACGTAAGCATTAAAACGCATGCTATTACAGCGCATGTCGTTACAACGTGAAAGGCTTGTTGCAGGGGGTAGAAGGTGTTGGAGTTAACTTCAACACCTTCCCTACTGTTGCACACACTGGAGTTGGAATAGTAAATTATACTATTCCAACTTCCAGCGCACCCCGACAGCAAGTTGGGGTGAAGGTATGCGTTGTAACAGCATGCGTTGTAATGGCATGCGTCGTAAAGTCATACATTCGGCAGAAACAGTCCATTACTACACCACCCTGAGCATTATTGTGAGTCACAGGAGCTGGTTACAAAAAAGTTGTCTAGTAGTGTAAAAAACGTCGGTGCTTATTTAGCGCTTGAAGGATGTACTGCATTCATCCCGGGCAGTGGCGGGATGTGCTCTGCAGTTGTGGCACACTACAACCAGCTATTGTTATAGAGCGCCACCTACCTGGGAGAACTCTATGCCCTTTCAGAGGAGCCACGTCCATTGCGGCTCCTCTACAGGCACGGAACCTCTGATGCAGGGGCCATGCTCCGCGCGCCTGCACAGCAATGTTTTTCAAAACATAACTCCCAAAGCGGGAGCTAATGGGGCCAATTCACAAACTGCATTTTTTAGAATGTTTAGCAATACTACAATAGCACTAATAGCGTATCTCAAAATGCTGTTTACAAATCAATGTGCGGAGGTTCCTCCTCCACCTCTCCTATCTTTTTCTGTGTGGCAATCCTGACTGCAGAATCTCTGCACTTGTAAGTATAGGTTTTAGTAGTAAATGTAGGAGTGACAGGGAGGAGAAGCTGGAAAATGGGACATACTTACTACTAAAAGGGAGAGGTTAGGGGAGGTATAAATAGGGGTTAAGCATTAAGGGTAGGATTTGAGAGGGGTTTAGGAAAGGGATGTACACCCATCCACAAAAGAGTGAGCCATTCCTATTCACAAACTACACTTCTAATGATATCACAGCCAAAACTGACCCGAAACAAATGTAAATGTAAATGTACTTCAGCTTAGAACTGGAGTAAGTCCAGCACCACACATGGCCAACTACTCATACTGAAACACTCTACTATTTAAAATAATAACAGTAGGGACTTAAAATGAAACCCTATAGGAAATAATGGCAATTAAATTAAATGATTCAAAATAGTTTAAAAAGTTAATAAATAGAATTAAACATCATAGAAATTATCTAAAAATAAAACATGTTTTTATTTTATTTTAACATATTTTAATAACCTATAAATGTAGCTGTCTTTTTTATTAAAATATATAAATAAAAAACGTCAATATAGATTAGTTATAATTAATTCTACTTTTAAATAATTCTTTACATCACTTTTAATTATTAATAATAGATGATAAAAAATCATTATTTCTATTCTAGGTGGGATTTTTAAAATAGTTTAGACCTCATAAAAATAATTTCAATTCAATATTTTCAAAGTAAATATACTTTAAAATTTAAGTTAAATTACTAATGGTGCAACTTTTTCTTTTTTTCTACACTTACAATAAATATATAAAATTAGTATACAGTAATATTTAACATAAAAATATTTTCACTCTTTTTTTCAAGTTTAATTAACATTTTTACTTTTCTCTATACTTTACCATAGGGATATATCAAGCACAGGGCTGTTAGTCAAAGGTTTCCATTGACAGAGCTAGTGGGCTGCCAAACTCTAAATTAAGCCATTGTCTGGGGGAAGAGGTGGGTGTTTGAAAGGGAAGATGGGGCCTAGTGGGGGAGGTTTGGCCTAGTAGAGCTGATGGGTCTGATTGGAGCAAACAGGTTCTAGATGAGGGGATGGAATCCTATGGGATATGGTGTTTAGTGATGCTGATGGGTTCTATGGAAGTAGATGGCTTTATATGTAGAAAACGAGTTGTAGTGGAGGGTATGAGGCACAGTTCAAGCATGTTGTTGACTGGGAAATGGGGCGTATGCAAGGAGATGTCATCTTGCATTTGCGATTGGTGATAATGGGGGCGAAGTCTCAAAGTTTGACTAGGTTTTTAGTGGAGGAAATGTGAAATAGTTGTGGAGGTGTTGCCTAATGGAGGAGATGGGGTCTGGTGAAGGTGCTGAATTCCAGTGGAGGGGATAGCATCTGTTGGCAGAAAAGGGGGTCTAGCTGAGAAGATACATCCTAGCCTGGAGCGAGGGTTGGTCTTCTGGTTGAAATGTTATCTAATAAAGAACAGGCAATCTAGTGAAAATGTGATTTTGTGGATGAAATGCTACGTCGTTTTTTCAGTGGTGGTAGAACTAGGAGGCATTAGCCCTAACCTCAGTTGTATCACTTGAGTATCTTGCATAATTCACAGCAAATCACTTCATCTCACCATGACTCCATGCCTGCCACAATCTGAAGAGCTTTAAAGCTGCATGTGTCTATTATTAAATGTTATATTTAAAAAAATAGATATTTATATTTCCATCTAGTTTTTGTACGTGTGACTTGTAGTAAGAATCACAGAACATTTACATTTGCACTTGACCGTCTTCTTGTGAATTCCATTTGCACAAGAACATCTTAAAGCTACCCCTGTTCTATCCAGAATTGCTCCAGTAGACACCATGGTTATTATAGTATAAACACATGGGGTAAAATCATATTTACTTCTAGGGAATTGGCCCAAAGCTTCTACTGTCTAGTCTGCTTATACAATATCTGTACTAGAATAAAACTCAAATTGTGTAAACTACTGATATTTCATGAATTGACACTAGGGAGTTCATTTGTTTATTCTTTCACATCTTTCTCTGTTTAGGATCCTAAATCAGTTCCATGTAGTTGAAGCATTGCTGAATGAATCTATAAAAGCAGAAACTAAAAGAGAGAAATTCTGCAAATGTTCTAAGTGTTATCCTTTTCTCCAAGTTGCCAATTTTTCCTTATGCCAGGAGATTTCTTGCATCTCTATTTCCTCACAACTAGAACCTGACTTTAAACATACCACTATTTATCTTTTGAAACCCCATACACAGCCCGGTCAGTGCACTTCAGTTCTGTACCTCTGTCGGCACCGCATGCAGGTCTAGTATTCGATTCTAGAGAAGAGACGGCCAATGCATTTAAGTTCAATCTGTTATACCTCCAACTATTGTGGTTCTGGAGCCCACACACAGTTCTCCAGTAAAAGCTTACCTCATTAATGCCTTAAAAGAACGCCTCCTTGGAGTTATTTATGTATTCATGTATTCTCATATTATTTGCACTTTGTGCACTTCGAAACAAATCAACTCTATCATTCATAAAAAAAATGTCCTACTGATCCTAGGCATCCAAATACAAGAACTATTATAGACCAAGCTCCTGTGCCCTTAGACCCTCTGATGTCCGACTCTTCTAGACCCCCATATGACAGAAGACCCATTGAGATGGCATAGAGTTCCCAAAATCAGGTGCTAAAGGCTGGACCTCTTGAATTCACCCAGTACCTGAAGGTTGTGTCAAATGCCCAGATGTGTGCCCTTGGGTTTTCACTTAAATCAAGAGTAAGCTGTAGAAATGGTCGTGATTTACGTGTTTCGCAAATGCCTCTTATGTGTCTGGAGTAATCAGTGACGGGAGTACCAGGACTGTCGATGGTCGATTGGCTTCTAAGTGGTGAAAGTGCTGGGTGCACTTGCTCTGTGATAGGTTTAAGTGAATATGAGTGCATTGGGTGAACGTGGTAGACATGAAGGGGCGTGCATCAGGCGTCAGGGATTGACGCGGGGGAGCGCTTCTCCAGTTTGAATGGTAGAGGTGCAGAGGTCTGCATTAGTTGTGAGTGAAAGAGGAGAGGAGGCTTTTCTCTGTGTCTGTTGTGTGTGGAATATATATGCCTGGAGGCTAGTAATAAAAGTGGAAGGGTTTACCTGGGATGTGAGTTGTGGAAGTGAAGGTATGCGATGTGTACCTCATCTGGTAACAACTGAGCATGGAACAAATGAGGTATGTGCATGTGGTGATAGTGATGGCAGCAGATAGTTGTACCAGTGGTGTGACTGGCCAAAGGTATGAGTGCGGGTGGCAGAAGTAATGGACTGAGTCCAGGGTGTACGCACTGGAATTGAAGTGTGCCTGGGTGTGAATGACATAAGTGTTCCTGCAGTCTGAGAGACAGAGGTGATGAGATGAGTGTGGGATGCCTCACCTGATTGATAGGCAATAGTTTACCTGAAAGTTTTCCCTTTGGTGTGGGTGGTTATCTGGACCTTACCAAGCACTACAGGGAATTAATAACTAGGATCATTCTTCATACTGTCGTCCTGAGAAGCCCCTTGATTCTCTTCTTGAAATGTGGGATACAAATTACAGCAGTTGTGTGTTGACTTTGAATGAAAATGAAATTACCTGCACTGCAGCAATGCCCAGAAGATGCCTGTGTTTTTGTGGATATTGTAGGAACTTGAGTTTGCGGTGAGGAAAAGACCTTGAGCCGTCCAGAGAACTATGAAAACGAAAGAATATTACAAAAACTGAAACATTTTTCCCCTGCCATGCACCACTCTCTGCAGTTAATACTGACACAAGCTGCTTTCGTGCCACAGCCGTGCTTGCATTGTGTGACCATCACAAGCAAACTCACACAATCTAGTGCTGTGCCACACTCGCCCTGCCTGCTACTGCATGCTCACACAGTCCGCATTGTGGCCGCACTGACTGCATCTGACTTAGACAAACACTGCTGCTGTACAGGGCCACACTGCCAGCATCCGGGGAATACTCAGACTGTCTGGTGTGCACACTCCCTCACTCTGCCTGTTGCTGCACTACATGCACACTCTACTATGTGTGCCAGACTCACTCTGCTTGATAATATGAATGCTGACATTGCATGCTTAAAAAACCCAAACTGCCTGTTGTTGAGTGACACCTATACTGTTTGCTACCTACTGACACTGACTGCTGCTTTCCACGTTGATGTGTGCTGCGGTACAACCACATCTATGTACGCTGTGATGCCACATTCACACTGTCAGCTGGTCCCCCTAAGACCGCATGTTGCACATTGCTGCTGCGTGCTGCGGTACAACCATATCCATGTATGTTGTGATGCCATAGTCATACTGTCTGCTGGTCCCCCTAAGACCACATGCTCCACATTGATGTAAGCTGTGATGCCACATTCACACTGTCTGCTGGTCCCTCTAAGACCGCATGTTCCATATTGCTGCTGTGTCCTATGGTACCACCACATCCATGTATGCTTTGATGCCACATTCACACTTGCTGCTGGTCCCCCTAAGACTGCATGTTCCACATTGCTGCTGTGTGCTGTGGTACCACCACATCCATGTACGCTGTGATGCCACATTCACACTGTCGGCTGGTCCCTCCAAGACCCCATGTTCCACATTGCTGCTGTGCCAGTTTTACAATGCAGGATGTTTTGCCACATTCACAGTGCATTCCATGTTACAATGGATGATGCTAGGGTCTGCTCTCACACTTCCGTACTCTGTACCACCTCACTAATTGTGCTCTTGTTTTAATCCCATCCCTACCCATGCCTCACTCTCACCCTTGGAATATTAAAAAGATAAAAAATCAGAAATTGTTTACTGGGTTGCTGAGAGCTGCAAGTAAAACTATCATTATTCTTAAATCAAATAAAAATCCTAGAATATAATGGTTCTAAAAGGTCTCCCAAATTTGGACAAAAAAACAACAGATCACTGGGGGAAAAAAAACCAGCTAAGTTCAAAGATGTACAAAAAGTATTTAACTAGTCAACTGGCCTGACCTATAATCTTCCCATGGATGCATTCATCTGGAGTGCGCTCAATGTCCAATTAGCCATTTTGATTATTGAGTCAGTTTCTAGTAATTGCCATACAACTTGAGACACCAGGCAGTGTGAACTTACCGCCAGCGGCCACTCCCAGGAGCACTGAAGTAGGGTAAAATGACCAGTTCTTTGGGGTTGTGAGAGCAGCTGCGTATGCACTGTCAAGAGAAACAGAGATAAAGTATTAAAAACAAGACATGTATTCAAGCTAATCTCACCCACTACCCCAAGGGCAAAACATAAACAATCAGGAAGACACCTTGTTTGCATCCTGAGGCATTGAATCCACAGCCAACGAAAGCCAGGGAAATAATCAGAAAACACCCAAATTACATTGTCAGATCGCTCCCCTTCATAGACGAGTCCGAAGAGAAAGACTTATAAAAATACCTGCAGCCTTTTCAGGTATCACAACTGTCCCCAACATGACCAGCAATTAGAAAACAAGTGCCCTGCAAGCTAAGGTACGCACTCCCCACCAACAGAAGCAGAACACAGCAAGAAAGATGTCTACTTTTCACCCAGATCAATTCAATCTTAACCAAAGTGTCCAATTGAGAGCATCACAAAGATATGATGGAAAAGCCTCCCACGCTCTTGTGGCATGCTTCATCATAGGCAATTCCATCCCACCTTGGTTAGATAATATTGTCAATGTGGTCTCAACCTCCAAAGGGGGTAGATCTTAGAGAATGTTTTGTTCTGGGTAGTAGGGCCATCTAGATTAAGTAATAAAGCTACCTTGGTGTAAACCCTATAGATATCTCTTTATTAGAGGGTATACTGGGCAGGATTAAAAAACTGGGTGGATGAGACAAGGAATTATGTCTCCTTCATTATTTTTGCCAACATGTTTAGGCCCTTCTAACAGCCCAAAAAGGGTTGTGAGCCTTCCTCAGGGATAACAGGATCCCTATATTATTGAGGTAGTAGTCCTTCTGGTCACCTATTTGCACCCTCCATGTGCCGGTCCAAGAAGAATGCAAAGAGGTGACCAGAGGAACCACTATCTTAACAAATGTGTAACTGTTGGATTGCCCCCCTCTGGTGAGACCAGTGGAGCCAGCGTGGCCTGTAGATTAGGATGGCTTTCTCACCTTGGAAGAGGACAGAAAGACCATTTCTTTCCTTCAACACAGACTGAGTTCGAAGTCCGCCCTCCCTTCTGCCTCCCCCTTGGAGGATAGGATACTCGACAGCCATTTGCCCGAAAAAGCCATCTCCTTGATATACAAAAAACGAAACAAGGAAGACCCACTCCAATCGCTCAAGGAGAAATGGGTAAGGGACGGCCTTGAGCTAGATGAGGAAGACTGGCAAGACGCAGTCTCCTCCCCGAGGGAGGAGGCAATCCAAGCTTGACTATGATTGGTACAACTCAAAATTCTCCACAGGGTATACATAACTGGTCCAAGATTGATCCGCATGGGAAGAGCTGATAGTGGGGAGTGCAGACTTAGATGTGGGAAAGATGGCACTTTCATCCATATTCTATGGGAGTGTGAACACATACAAACCTACTGGCATGCCATACACCACACACTCAGTGAGGTTCTTACGATTGACCTGCACCCGGAGGCACGTAGATGTCTATTGAACATTTGGGCACCGACAGACCTCACCTCCTACATTAAGCAATGGGAAACATTAGCAGTAATGATCGCATAAAGGAATATAGCACAATACTGGGGAGCCCATCAACCACCTAGGATAGAAAAGTGGAGGGAAGATCTGGACTGGTGCATGTTCCAAGAAAAGACAATCTATACAGCTAGAGGGTGTCCCAGGAAATGGAACGGGGTCTGGGGGCCTTGGAACTCATACAGGGGAGACATTTGCACTCCAGCGGCACCATTGAATGAAGATGAAAATCTTACACCCCTCTAAGTGTTGTATATTGTACACTGTGTTTTGACTCTCTGTGACTCAGTATGGATGATTGAAAAGTACACTGTCTCCTAATCATGTCTCAATATGGCTTGTTGTGTCGATACCGTTTAATAAAAAGATTTTTTTTTAAAACACAGACTGAGTTAGGACTTTGCCACGACACAGAAAAGTAAGTATGTCAGCGATGAAGACTACTCTGTGTCCATGGCTAACATACTCATCCAATGGCCTGACAGAGTAAGAGCGATGAGAGGTTTGGCTATTCAACCACCCACCTGATTTTCAGGTGGTGGTCCTGTTACCAGTTTTCACTGTCAGTCACTGTTGGGTAAAACCTGGCAGTGAGGGGCAGAGCAAACTGCAAAATGATCCCCACACCACAGGAGACAACACCACAGAGAATTATTAGTTTTTGCATTTTCAACAACAAAATGACGCTTTGGCATTTTGTTTCTGAAAATTCAAAAATATGTTAAAAGTTTGACCGCCGGTACCATCATGTTGATGGTGCAGTCCGTCAAACTTGTAATACACTGCAGAATCCGCCATGACAGAGAATCCTGAAAATGTTGAGATGTCTGCTGTGCTGGTGGGCATCTCTAACTTTTGTGGGTGGAGGACCCTCGGTTTGGCAAGAGTAAAGTACTCTGCAATAGCAATGGTTTAACCTCTGTTCGACAAACGCTAAATCAGGCCCATAATTGTTGCACTTTTCACAGATGTTTTAGGTCTGTCAGAACTTTGTTGCTCTTCCTGCATCATTGTACGATTATTTTCAAGGTAGTGTGCTTTTATTCCTATTCACAGTCCATAATTTCTGCACATTAAATACCGTATTACTTTTTACAGCATTGCTGGTATATGCTTTTTAGGTCTCGCCTAGCGAAAGCAGCACATGCGCTGTTCTCGCTATTGCGAGTACCTTTTGGAATCGATTCTGCCGAGGGCTTGCATGCACGTGTCTGCATGGACAAACATGGCTGCTCTTACCATTTGTCCATAGCAAACAGCATGCGCGTGTCCATAGTCCGTAGGGACTGTGGACAGCCCAACGCCATTTTGCAGTTTGCATTTTGGTGTCCTAGCAACGAAAATTGCTGTTATTTATTCATTCTTAACCGGCACATTTCTTAAAAATGCCGCTTACACTGAGTTTGAATTTATTTTGTTGAAAAGCGCGCCGTGTAATTTGGTGCGCATTTTTGTGTGTTTTTGTTGTTAACAAGGCTGCTTTCAGTACGCAGCTTGCCAGGGTTTGATGACTTTGAAAGTATGCAGCTTGCTGGGGTTTGAAGAGTTTGGAAGTACGCAGCTTGCCGCATTTTGGTGTTATAGCAATGGAAATGCCGTTTCCTGTACGGAGCTTGTCGTAGTTTGATGTATTTATTTTGTTGAAACGCGCACTGTGTAACTTGGCATTGGCATACTACTCACTCTCTACTACTCACTCTCTACCCCTCTACTACTCTCTACTACTCTACCTCTCTACCCCTCTACTACCCCTCTACTACTCTACCCCTCGACCCCACCCCTCTACTACCCCTCTAATACCCCTCTACCCCTCTACTATCTCTCTACACCTCTAACCCTCTACTACCCCTCTACCCCTCTACTACCCTACTACCCCTCTACCCCTCTACTACCCTACTACCCCACTACCCCACTACCCATATACTACCCCACTACCCTAACCCTACTACCCCACTACCCTACTACCCTACTATCCTACTACCCCACTACCCTACTACCCTTCTAACCCTCTACTACCCTTCTACCCCACCCATCTACTACCCCTCTACCCTACTTCCCCTCGACTACCCTACTACCCCTCTACTACCCTACTACCCCTCTACCTCACTACCCCTCTACTACCCCACTACCCCTCTACTAACTCTCTACTACCCTACTACCCCACTACCCCACTAACCCTCTACTACCGCACTACCCCCCTACAACCCTACTACCCCACTACCTTACTACACCTCTACACTACTACCCATCTACCCCACCCCTCTACTACCCCTCTACCTTACTACCCTACTACCCCTCTACTACCCCACTACCATACTACCCCTCTACTACTCCACAACCCCTCTACTACCCCACTACCCCTCTATTACCCCTCTACACATCTACTACCCGACTACCCTACTACCCCTCTACTACCCCACTACCCTACTACCCTACTACCCCTCTATTACCCCACTGCCCTACTACCCTACTACCCCTCTACTACTCCACAACCCTACAACCCATCTACTACCCCACTACCCTACTACCCCTCTACTACCCCACTACCCCTCTACTACCCCACTACCCTACGACCCTTCTACCACCCCACTACCCCTCTACTACCCCACTACCCCACCACCCCTCTACAACCCCACTACCCCCTACCAACCCCCTACTACCCTACTACCCCACTACCCCACTACTCCTCAACCCCTTCACCCTACCACCCCTCTACCCCTCTACCCCACCCCTCTACTACCCCTCTACCCTACTATCCCACTACCCCCTACCCTACTACCCCTCTACTACCCCACTACCCTACAACCCCACTATCCTACTACCCCTCTACTACCCCACTACCCTTCTACTACCCCACTACCCCTTTACTACCACTCTACAACCCTACTACCCCTCTACTACCCCACTACCCTACTACCCTACTACCACTCTATTACCCCACTGCCCTACTACCCCTCTACTACCCCACTACCTTACTACCCCTCTACTACCCCACAACCCTACTACCCCTCTACTACCCCACTACCCTACTACCCCTCTACTGCCATACTACCCCTCTACTACCCCACTACCCTACTACCCCTCTACTACCCCTCTACTACCCAACTACCCATCTACTACCCCACTACCCCACTACCCCTCTACTACCCCACTACCCTACTACCCCACTACCCCCTACTACTCCACTACCCTACTACCCCACTACCCCACTACCGCCCCACTACCCTACTACCCCACTGCCTACTACCCCACTAACCTACTACACCACTACCCTACTACCCCCTACTACTACCCCACTACTACCCCACTACCCTACTACCCCCTACTACTCTACTACCCTACTACCTCTCTACTACCCCACTACCTTACTACCCCTCTACTACCGCACCCCTCTACTATCCCACTACCCTACTACCCCACTACCATACTATCCCTCTACTACCCCACTACCCCTCTACTACCCCACTACCCTACTACCCCACTACCCTACTATCCCTCTACTACCCCACTACCCCTCTACAACCCCACTACCCTACTACCCCTCTACTATCCCACTACCCCTCTACTACCCTACTACCCCACTACCCCTCTACTACCCCACTACCCCTACTACCCCTCTACTACTCCACTACCCCTCTACTCGTCTACTACCCCTCTTCTACCCTACTACCCAAATACCCCTCTACTACCCCAAGACCCCTCTACTACCCCAATACCCCAATACCCCTCTACTACCCCAATACCCCACTACCCCTCTACTACCCCTCTACTACCCCACTACCCCTCTACTACCCCACTACCCCTCTACTACCCAACCCCTCTACTACCCAACTACCATCCTACCCCACTACCCTACTACCCCTCTACTACCCCACTACCCCTCTACCACCCTACTACCCTACTACCCTCTACTACCCTACTACCCCACGACCCCTCTACTAGAAGTGTGGCTCAATGATTAGAGCGGCAGACCCTGATGCAGAGGTCTAGCCCGGGACCAGGGTTCAATTCACCGCCTCGGCGGGTCTTGGGCTCAAAAATTCCACGGACCTGATAATTCTTGCCTCGGTGCCATTCCAATCATGGAGTCCCACTCTGCAACTCTGGGCAATAGCTTGCTTAATCTCCACAACGGCCCCCACAACGCTAAGGATGCCTGGCCTCCACCTTGGGGGTGCCCAGGAGTGGACGCCTCACAGGGAAAGTCAGGATGGGTTCCACAGCGGTATTCGTACAAGCGCCTTGAGACCCTTGCGGGTGAGTTGTGTGCTATACAAGTATCAATTTACATCACATTACATTATCCCTCTACTACCCCTCTACTACCCCACTACCCCTCTACTATCCCTCTACTACCCCTCTACTACCCCAATAGCCCTCTACTACCCCAATACCCCAATACCCCTCTACTACCCCACTACTACCCCTCTACCCCACCCCACCCCTCTACTACCCCTCTATTCTCTACCCCTCTCTACCCCTCTTTTCCTCTACCCCAACCCTCTACTACCCCTCTACCCTACTACCCCTCTACTAACCCACTACCCTACTACCCCTCTACTACCCAACTACCCTACTACCCTACTACCCCACTACCCTAGTACCCCTCTACTACCCCACTACCCCACGACCCTCTACTACCGTACTACCCTCTACTACCCCACTACCCCCTAGTACTCCACTACCCCACTACCACCTACTACCCTACTACCACACTACCCTACTACCCCTCTACCCCTCTACTACCCCTCTACCCTCTACCCCTCTACCCCACCCCTCTACTACCCCTCTACCCTACTACCCCTCTACTACCCCACTACCCTACTACCCTACTACCCCTCTACTACCCTTCTACACTAATACCCCTCTACTACCCTACTACCCCTCTACTACCCCACTGCCCTACTATCCTACTACCCCTCTACTACCCTACTATCCCTCTACTACAGCACTACCCCACTACCCCACTACCCCACTACCCTACTACCCCACTACCCCACTACCCTACTACCCCACTAACCTACTACCCCTCTACTACCCCACTACCTAACTACCCTACTATCCCTCTACATCACCACTACCCTACTTCCCCTCCATTACCCCACTACCCCACTACCCTCTACTACCCGTCTACTACCCTACTACCCCACTACCCCTCTACTACCCCACTACCCTACTACCCCTCTACTACCCTTCTACACTAATACCCCTCTACTACCCTACTACCCCTCTACTACCCCACTACCTAACTACCCTACTATCCCTCTACGACACCACTACCCTACTTCCCCTCCATTACCCCACTACCCCACTACCCCTCTACTACCCGTCTACTACCCTACTACCCCACTACCCCTCTACTACCCCACTACCCTACTACCCTACTACCCCTCTAATACCCTTCTACACTAATAGCCCTCTACTACCCTACTACCCCTCTTCTACCCCACTGCCCTACTATCCTACTACCACTCTACTACCCCACTGTCCTACTATCCTACTACCCCTCTACTACCCCACTACCCTACGACCCTTCTACCACCCCACTACCCCTCTACTACCCCACTAACCCACCACCCCTCTACAACCCCACTACCCCCCTACCAACCCCCTACTACCCTACTACCCCACTACTCCTCAACCCCTTCACCCTACTACCCCTCTACCCCACCCCTCTACTACCCCTCTACCCTACTATCCCACTACCCCCTACCCTACTACCCCTCTACTACCCCACTACCCTACAACCCCACTATCCTACTACCCCTCTACTACCCTTCTACTACCCCACTACCCCTTTACTACCCCTCTACTACCCCACTACCCTACTACCACTCTATTACCCTACTACCCTACTACCACTCTATTACCCCACTGCCCTACTACCCCACTACCCTACTACCCCTCTACTACCCAACTACCCTACTACCCCACTACCCTAGTACCCCTCTACTACCCCACTACCCCTCTACGACCCCACTACCCTCTACTACCGTACTACCCTCTACTACCCCACTACCCCCTAGTACTCCACTACCCCACTACCACCTACTACCCTACTACCACACTACCCTACTACCCCTCTACCCCTCTACTACCCCTCTACCCTCTACCCCTCTACCCCACCCCTCTACTACCCCTCTACCCTACTACCCCTCTACTACCCCACTACCCTACTACCCTACTACCCCTCTACTACCCTTCTACACTAATACCCCTCTACTACCCTACTATCCCTCTACTACACCACTACCCCACTACCCTACTACCCCACTACCCCACTACCCCACTACCCTACTACCCCTCTACTACCCTACTACCCCTCTACTACCCCACTACCTAACTACCCTACTATCCCTCTACGACACCACTACCCTACTTCCCCTCCATTACCCCACTACCCCACTACCCCTCTACTACCCGTCTACTACCCTACTACCCCACTACCCCTCTACTACCCCACTACCCTACTACCCTACTACCCCTCTACTACCCTTCTACACTAATACCCCTTTACTACCCTACTACCCCTTTACTACCCCACTGCCCTACTATCCTACTACCACTCTACTACCCCACTGTCCTACTATCCTACTACCCCTCTACTACCCCACTACCCTATGACCCTTCTACCACCCCACTACCCCTCTACTACCCCACTAACCCACCACCCCTCTACAACCCCACTACCCCCCTACCAACCCCCTACTACCCTACTACCCCACTACCCCACTACTCCTCAACCCCTTCACCCTACTACCCCTCTACCCCACCCCTCTACTACCCCTCTACCCTACTATCCCACTACCCCCTACCCTACTACCCCTCTACAACCCCACTACCCTACAACCTCACTATCCTACTACCCCTCTACTACTCCACTACCCTTCTACTACCCCACTACCCCTTTACTACCCCTCTACTACCCCACTACCACTCTATTACCCTACTACCCTACTACCACTCTATTACCCCACTGCCCTACTACCCCTCTACTACCCCACTACCTTACTACCCCTCTACTACCCCACAACCCTACTACCCCTCTACTACCCCACTACCCTACTAACCCTCTACTGCCATACTACCCCTCTACTCCCCCACTACCCTACTACCCCTCTACTACCCAACTACCCATCTACTACCCCACTATGCCACTACCCCTCTACTATCCCACTACCCCCTACTACTCCACTACCCTACTACCCCACTACCCCACTACCCCCCTACTGCCCCACTACCCTACTACCCCACTGCCTACTACCCCCCTACTACCCCACTAACCTACTACACCACTACCCTACTACCCCCCTACTACTACCCCACTACTACCCCACTACCCTACTACCCCCTACTACTCTACTACCCTACTACCCCTCTACTACCCCACTACCTTAATACCCCTCTACTACCCCACCCCTCTACTATCCCACTACCCTACTACCCCACTACATTACTATCCCTCTACTACCCCACTACCCCTCTACTACCCCACTACCCTACTACCCCACTACCCTACTACTCTACTACCCTACTACCCCTCTACTACCCCACTACCTTACTACCCCTCTACTACCCCACTCCTCTACTATCCCACTACCCTACTACCCCACTACATTACTATCCCTCTACTACCCCACTACCCCTCTACTACCCCACTACCCTACTACCCCACTACCCTACTACCCCTCTACTACCCTACTACCCTACGACCCCTCTACTAGAAGTGTGGCTCAATGATTAGAGCGGCAGACCCTGATGCAGAGGTCTAGCCCGGGACCAGGGTTCAATTCCCCGCCTCGGCGGGTCTTGGGCTAAAAAATTCCACGGACCTGATAATTCTCGCCTCGGTGCCATTCCAATCATGGAGTCCCACTCTGCCACTCTGGGCAATAGCTTGCTTAATCTCCACAACGGCCCCCACAACGCTAAGGATGCCTGGCCTCCACCTTGGGGGTGCCCAGGAGTGGACACCTCACAGGGAAAGCCAGGATGGGTTCCACAGCGGTATTCGTACAAGCGCCTTGAGACCCTTGCGGGTGAGTAGTGTGCTATACAAGTATCAATTTACATCACATTACATTACCCCTCTACTACCCCTCTACTACCCCACTACCCCTCTACTACCCCTCTACTACCCCAATAGCCCTCTACTACCCCAATACCCCTCTACTACCCCACTACTACCCCTCTACCCCACCCTACCCCTCTATTCTATACCCCACTCTATCCCTCTTTTCCTCTACCCCAACCCTCTACTACCCCTTTACCCTACCACCCCTCTACTACCCCACTACCCTACTACCCCTCTACTACCCAACTACCCTACTACCCCACTACCCTAGTACCCCTCTACTACCCCACTACCCCTCTACTACCCCACTACCCTCTACTACCGTACTACCCTCTACTACCCCACTACCCCCTAGTACTCCACTACCCCACTACCACCTACTACCCTACTACCTCACTACCCTACTACCCCTCTACTACCCCTCTACCCTCTACCCCTCTACCCCACCCCTCTACTACCCCTCTACCCTACTACCCCTCTACTACCCCACTATCCTACTACCCCTCTACTACCCTTCTACACTAATACCCCTCTACTACCCTACTACCCCTCTACTACCCCACTGCCCTACTATCCTACTACCCCTCTACTACCCTACTATCCCTCTACTATGCCACTACCCCACTACCCTACTACCCCACTACCCCACTACCCTACTACCCCACTACCCCACTACCCTACTACCCCACTAACCTACTACCCCTCTACTACCCCACTACCTAACTACCCTATCCCTCTACGACACCACTACCCTACTTCCCCTCCATTACCCCACTACCCCACTACCCCTCTACTACCCGTCTACTACCCTACTACCCCACTACCCCTCTACTACCCCCTTACTACCCCTCTCCTACCCCACTACCCCTCTATTACCCCACTACCCTGCTACTACCCCTCTACTACCCCTCTACTACCCCACTACCCCTCTACTAAGCCACTACCCTACTACCCCTCTACCCTACTACCCCACTACCCCATTACCCTACTGCCCCTCTACTACCCCACTACCCTACTACCCTACTACCCCTCTACTACCCCACTACCCCTCTACGACCCCAATACCCTACTACCCCTCTAATACACCACTACCCTACTACCCCTCTACTACCCCACTACCCTACTACCCCACTACCCCTCTACTACCCCTCTACTACCCCACTACACCACTACACCTCTACTACCCCACTACCCCACGACTATCTTACTACCCCACTACCCCTCTACTACCCCACTACCCCTCTACTACCCCTCTACTGCCCCACTACCCCACTACTACCCCTCTACTACCACTCTACTACCTCTCTACTACCCAAATACCCCACTACCCCTCTACTATCCCACTACCCCTCTAATACCCCAATGCCCCACTACCCCTCTACTACCCCTCTACCCCTCTACTACACCTCTACTACCCCTCTACTCCTCTACTACTTCACTACCCCTCTACTACCCCACTACCCTACTACCCCACTATCACCCCACTACCACCCCACTACCCCACTACCGCCCCACTACCCTACTACCCCACTACCCTCCTACTACCCCACTACCCTACTACCCCACTACCCTACTACCCCACTACCCTACTACCCCCTACTACTACCCCATTACTACCCTACTACCCCTCTAACACCCCACTACCCTACTACCCCTCTACTACCCCACTACCTTACTAACCCACTACCCTACTACCCCTCTGCTACTCCACTACCCCTATATTACCCCACTACCCTACTACCCCTCTACTACCCCACTACCCTACTACGCCTCTGCTACCCCTCTACTACCCCTCTACTACCCCACTACCCCTCTACTCCTCTACCACCCCTCTGCTACCCTCCTACCCCTCTACAACCCCTCTACTACCTCACTACCCCTCTACTACCCCAATACCACCCCAATACCCCAATACCCCTCTTCTACCCCAATACCCCTCTACTACCCCAATACCCCTCTACTACCCCAATACCCCACTACCCCTCTACTACCCCAATACCCAAATACCCCTCTACTACCCCAATACCCCACTACCCCTCTACAACCCCACTACCCCTCTACTACCCCTATACCCCACTACTACCCCAATACCCCTCTACTACCCCACTACTACCCCTCTACCCTGTCTACCCCCCTCTACCCCCCTCAACCCCCCTCTACCCCCTCTACCCCCTCTACTACCCCTCTACTACCCCTCTCGACCCCTCTCTACCCTCTCTACTCCTCTCTACGCGCACACATATGCACATATATATATGCATATTAATTTATATATATGTATGTGTATATACATACATACATATATAAACATATATATACATCTGCATATCTAGATAAATACAAATATAAATGCATGCATACATATTATGTACATGAAAGTTTGAAAAACACTAATAAAAGCAAAGCTAAAAAGCAACCTAATTACAAACAGAATTGCTTTAACTTAAACGAGGGCGAGGCCTATTGCATTTTCAATGCTTGTTAATCCATTCCTGTTACTGCGGGCGAGCTACTACCTCACCTTCTTAGACCACTTGCAGACACCATTATTATTATTATGGAGTTTTATATAGCGCAATCTTGACCCAAAGTTATCTGGTATCAGAGCGCTTTACATAGCACCAGTTGCGTTACATGAGGACCCATTCATTTTTGTTTGGCACGGAGAAAGTGATTTTGCCCAGAATCACAGGATGTTCAGGGTCATTGCCCAGACTCAAACCCGGTTCCCCAGATCTGAGGTCTACCGCCCCAGCCGTTAGGCCAACTCATCTCTATTGTCTTAAAAAGTTTTACTGATTTCAGTTGGGGTTTCTTGAACTTTGGGGTTCAGGCTGTTTTGAGATCTGTGTTTTTGATAGGAATGCTTGTGTGGTGTTTATTGTTTACTCAAAATATTAATCATTTCTACTTATTTATTTGGCTTTAATTAATAATTTAAATGTACTTAATTTTACCTCCACATAGTCCTTCTGATTAGGACATTTCCTGTTATCACACAGAGAGCACTGGGCCAATCCTTTAGCTGCATGTCGCCTCCCTGTGGAGTCTGCCTCGGCCTGAATTGGCGTGAGGGAGCCTGACTGAGGTCCCGATTTAGAATTTGGTGGACGGAGGATGAAACTTTTATGGCAAGTACTTTACTCTTGTCATACCGTGGGTCTTTTGCCATCCAAATTTAGAGATGTTCTTTGGCCCAGGAGACCTCTCTTAACCATGGCAGGAAACACTGTCATGACATGAACCAATCAATGTATTAAAGGTTTGATGAACTGCTCCGTCAACATCACAGTACCGTCCATCAAACACTTAAAATGTTTTTGCATTTTTAAAAACAAAATCCCGAAGCAGGATTTTTAGCTAGGTAGAAAACAAGTTTATTTAGACAGTTGTCCATGAAACATTCTAAAAACAAAAAAAACAGTTAAAATCAATGATTTTACCCCATCTTGGGTGCCCGATACCCCCTCCTACTACAGTTCATCATTAAAACTCTGTTTAACAGACCGTAAAAACCATGCAATTCCTATTGCCACATCAAAATAGCGCATTTGTGCTAACAGCTCCACAGCTTTCCTCCTTTGAACAGTTTCATATTTAAAAAAACAAAGATCTTAAGAAATTAATACGATTTGAGGGATAAAAAACACAATCTATAAGTATATGCAGTGGAGAGCATTTTACATGTCGGGGACAGGGGCATAGACCACTGTTATGCTGGACCCTGGCCCAGCATGGGCGGGATGAAGGGATTGGATTACATCCCACTCTAGCCCTTCGTGTTGCATTGTGCAGGCCAGAGTCTGGCAACTGCATCAAGTATGGGAAGACGGTGTCCTGGCCCTAGAGTAGAAATTGAGAAGCAAATAGATGGTTTCTTGCTCAAATAGGCCAGGTCATAAGTCTCAGTCACCAATACTGCAGACTCTTTCAATGCTTGTTTGCCTGGGAAGGGGGAGCAGGGTGTAATTGTACCACTATCTAAATTAAGGTTCTTGATAAAGATCAGTCTACTTCTTACTTCCTGTGCCCACCTTCTTTCACTACCTTGAATCTCACCCCAGCTGAGTTTAGAAACGTTAATCATCCTCCGAAAGGCTACTGAAATATCTTAGGGCCTGAGTGAAGGCCAACAGACTCCAGGAGCCCAGTTTGAACTTCTCATTATGGCCTGGACCATAGTACCTGGAGGGAGTGATAAGAGCTGCCCCTTCTAGTCGGTCCCACTCATAGGGGGGATCAAGGAAAAAGATCTCTCCTCTATACCGACCCAGCGGAGGTATCTTCCCTTCATAAGCCCTTAGTAGAGGAATATGAGATAGCCGCCCAAATTTACTGTTGAATCCAGACTAACAACTGGCCTGCAATAGTGCCTTCTGCTTATGTGTGCTCCAATTTAAGTTCCTCCTCTAAAACTCAAACCCAAATATTTATATTGGTCGACTTGCTCCAGCTCCTGTGTATCTAGATACAAGTTGAACCTTTTTACTTTTTCCCCCAAAACCAAAATCTTGGTCTTCTCCGGATTAATTTGATGCTGGTTCTACTTGCTATATATATTACTAGGGCATTTAATCTTCTCTGCAGGCTAATTGGGGTACAGTCCAATGATACCAGATCATCTGCATAAAGCAGAAAATCGATGTGCTGTTTCCCAACTTTCGGGGAGAAAGACTTTGATTGAGATATAAAGGTGGGAAGGTCGGCTAGAACTAGACTAAAGAGCAAGGGTGCTAGGACGCAGCCCTGCCGAAGGCCATTCCCACTGAAAATTCATTGAGATAGTTGAGCAGATTTATCTAACACCACGTGAGCCCAGTTGTCAGTGTGCAAGGATTGGATTACACTAAGGAGGTTTGAAGGGCGCCACCAGGCAGCAAGTTTTCCCCATAGAATGTCCCTGTTCGGAGAATCAAAGGCTGTCCTGAAGTCGACAAAACAACAGCACAGCCCTTGATTTACTTCCAGGGCCTTCTGGATAATGGCCCATAACGCAAAGCAATGATCAGTGGTGGAGTGGCCCTCCCAAAACCCCCCCTGCTCTATTGGGATTATGTTGGATTCGGTGGCCCAGTCTTCCAGCTTAGATAAAATTATTTTGGAGAAGACCTAGAAATAAGCCTATAACGTGTGGGGGTCTGACCCGTTCCCTTTTCTTAAAATGGGTGTTACTATAGACCCTTTCCATGATGAGGGGTGAAAGTCAGATGAAGCAATCCTACTGAACAAAGATGACTAAACCGTGGCCCACCAAACACTGTTTTTTTTTAATTATAATTGCGGGGATGTTATCGGGGCCTATGGCTCGGGAAAGCTTTATTCTCTCAATGACTGATCTTACCTCCTTTATTGAAAACAAGGTGAGAGGAGTTTTTGTCCAAGAGTTCCCTGGGTTCTAGCTGGAACAGAAAGGTCCACTATATAAATCTATCAAATAGGTAGCCCACTGATCTTCCGGTAGCCCTGTTAAGATCACTGGGCTCATTGACCTTCGCCCAGAACTTTTGCTGATCCTTGAAGAGGATAATTTCCTGTTTACAGTGGTAGAAGGAGGCTTTATTTGCCTTAACTAGGGATTTATATTGTAGCATAAGCTTAGCCAGCTCCTGGGAATCTACGATACCTACGTGTGGTCTGACGCTCCTGGCTCTCCATCTCACCAATCTCTTAAGCTCTTGATAAGCGGGATCAAACCAGCCCACTGGCGCGTGCACGTGTAGTCTCACGGATTTCACTTTCATGCCGCCGGTGACAAGCGCATCTGTTTTCACTCAGCCCAGACGCAAATACAAGGGGCTGAATGAAAACAGATGGCGAGCGTTTTTTGTCTCTTTGTGCTTCACGCTGTTGTGAAGACTTTTCTTATCTGCTTGTTTATTTAATAAGCAGTTAAGAAAAGTCTTCAGATCGCTGTGAAGCAGAGGAGAGGAATGGGAATATTTCGTTTTTAGGTCTCGGCTAGCGAAGGCTGCGCTTGCGCAGTCTCGCTCGCGAGACATAATGACTTGGAGAAGAGGGGCTTGAACCCGCCTCTCTTCTCCCCTCTTCTCCATTGGCTGGCCTCTTGAATGCTGGCCAGCCATTGGAGAAGAGGTCCGTCACTCCGAACAGGCCCCGTCCTTTTCGGATTCGGGGGCGTGTTTTTTTCAACTTTTCTAATTATCTCCTCCAGCCAATGGCAAGAGGAGAGAAAAGCAAAACACGCCCGAATCCGAAAATGCCGCTGCCTAGTGGCTGAATGAAAACAGATGGTGAGCTTTGTGCAAACACATTCCGAGTCTTTGATCTCCAACAGCACGCAGTCTCGCTTTCCTCCGAGCCGCTGCGGTGAGATCACCTCCTGCCCTGCTCCTCCCTCCCCCACCTACCCGAACTCTGCTGCCTCTCGGGCTCGGAACTAAAACCGTTCGTATTCACCCGACCCTTTAAAACCCTCTCCTCAGCCCAGATCGGGACATTCTCGTAGCTCACACCGGGCCAGTGCTGTTTGGGAAAGGCGGACCCCGGGGTATATGCAGGAGCTCATTTGTCTTCCTCTACTTGTCAGGCCCCACAGGACCTCTGTGCATTCTGCAATTGTAGCCTTAATTTTATAATGTAATGATAGGACTGCAAATCCCAGAGTGCACCGAAAAAACTGTTCTGAATGAGATATGCGCGCATGGACCTGAGAAAATCGAGAGATCTGCTGAGACGCCTTTGCATACCAGAAAATTTCGTTCCTCCGAATATTAAACGTCCCTCAGTACATAAATAGTTTCAGACGCGTTTGAAGTAAAGAGAGCAGCCTCACATTAGGTTCTGGAAGGCACGATCGCCCTCTCTTCCAGACATGCCCAAAACTACCGTCTCTTTGACGCATGCGTAGAGAAATTACAGCCTGGTGCGAGACGAAAACAGGATACACCACCAACCGGAAACTGTATATGTGCGCTTCGGACCTCAGTGAGTAATGTCTTTCCCTGGAGCATCATCACCCGTAATTCACTTTATAATTCAGACCCTACCAACAACAATAGGCCTTGTTTGGTATTCCAATACATAAAACTGGGAATTAAATTAATTATAGCTATTATTTTCGTAGAGCGGAGAATCGTAGTTAAGTCTTTGCAGTGTGAACGAGCTACGGGGCTGGAGTGTGATCAAAGCTGCCCGTGGGCACTGCCAGCATCTCTGCTACCCACTGAGGGGGTGGGCAGGGCTCGCTAACATGATACCCTAGCAGAGGAGGACCCCCGCCCCCCACCCCCACCCCCACTACCAAGAGAAAATAGATAACAGCGCTCTATTCCAAGACAAGACCGACAGCGTCTCTTGTGGAGAGGCAGAGATGGGCTGGGGAGGGTTCAGCCCTGATACCACCCGGTGACCTGCCCCCAGCCCCTCCTGCATGCCATCAGCATGCGCCACCCACACCCTCCTCCCCAGGAGAGCTGTAGGGGCTGCCGGCTGATCAAAGCACTGTAGGGAAAGGTCTGACAGCATCCCTGATGCGACGGGGAAAGTATGGCCCCCTCCTCACCCCACCCAGTTATGCTTAGGACATTACTATCCACCAACCCACCCCCTCAGATCTGGGCGACGCTGGAGTCTGATCAGAGCTATTTGTATGGGAGGGTCTCGGGCGCCACTACCGGTGCCACCAGGGTGGGATGGTGGGGCTGGGGTTGAGCTCTGACAAACCTTTCCAAGACAGCCTTAATTATCCTCCAACCCCTCCCACCCCCGTCTGCTGCTATCCACCTATGTGCACCTATGACCCCTGACAACGCACCACCATGCGCGCCGCTGCCTTTTAGCTAAGCATACATACATGCATACATACAACATGCATGATCTCCATGGTTTCACCCAGCAGAGTGCCTGTATCATAATATCCAGCCCCAGTCCCGCGAGGTTCGCCCTGACCCCCCTCCCCCCTCCTTTCATTCCTCCACCTTGCCCCCGGCCTGCATCAGACCTTATCCAGTGCCGGTTATTGCACCGCCCTCGGTGCTGCAGTCAACCCCCACCCACTCTTTGGCAGGAGAACATTGCAGTGGGCGAAGTGGCGCCTGTACTTTTGTTATATCTACTGGTGCACGGGGAATTGCAGCGAACGAAGGGGCGCACTCCCCCTTGTTATATTCTACTGGTACACTGAACATTGCAGTGGGCGAAGGGGCTCGTCACGGGGCATTGCAGTGGGTGAAGGGGCGCGTGCATTTGTATAGTTGTACTCGATTTTACTGGTGCACGGGGCATTGCAGTAGGAGAAGAGGCGCGTGCACTTCAGCTATGTTCTAATGGATCACGGGGTAGGGCTTCCCTCCTTCATTCCGCACTTGCTAAGGGCATCTGACGGTTTGTACAGCGCCTTCGACGCACACAGGGCCGGCTTTAGTGCTGGTGGTGCCATGTGCGACAATGCTTCAGCGCCCCCCCCCCCTCTTTCCTTCTTCCCTCTCTTTCTGTCTAGCAGTTCTTCTCTTACTGAAAACCTTGACTTCAAGATGGGGTTCTCACTCTCTTTCCTCTACTTTCTTTTATTTGCTCCCCTGTGAAATGGATCCAAAAAAGAAAATCATTTTTGTTGGAAATGTCGTATTTTAATTCTAAGGTGCAGCATCTGGAATAAAAGGTTAAAAATATGAAAAATAACTAAATAAAGTAAGACAGAGTGGTAGCAAACTGGCCAGATTGATTTTATTCACACCCAAACACATTAGCACCACTTTTACAGAGTTTGCCAGTGAAGCGCTATTTTTGTTTTCTTGTCTTTTTTTTCCCTGGGCTTGCATCTAGAACACCCTTCCGGGAGGTACTGCAAAGTGTGGATTGGAAAACCAAAATGTGTACTGCGGCTCTGCGTCCAGGGATGTGGTCTTTTTACCATACTGCTAATGTTTTGTAAGGATATCAGCAATGGACATTGAAATGGGACCATTCAAGGCCCCTTTCAGGCAAAAGCACTCACTGATTTCTGAATAGTGAATGTAAAAGCGTTAAGGTAACAATGTTGTTCCTGCTTGCATTTCACATGGTTTGCTAAATTTTGCATTCCCCTATGAGTGTTTGCTTTTTCCAGGATGATGTTACTTTTTTTTGTAGGCCGCATATTGCTCTTGCCAATTGCGTCATTTAAATTGAGCCTCATCCAGGTGTTTATAGCCGGTAGCAATTGGGTTGTAGTTGAAGGCAGTGTGAGTTTTTCTCAGTGGGACAGTATGGTGTTCAGTGGGGTAGATGATGTGGCCCTATGGCCAGAGCTGCTGAATTTGGAACTGTGTCCTCATGAATTGTGTGTGGGAGGCTCTATGTGTGTGTGTGTGGCTCTGTGTGGGTGGCTTTTTTTGTAGGTGGCTCTATGCGTGGGTGGCACTGTCTGTGTGTGGGTAACTGTGTGTGTAGGTGGCTCTGTGTGGATGGCTCTATTTGTGTGTGGGTTGCTCTATGTGAGTGGCTCTGTGTGGGTGGCTCTGTGTGTGTGAGTGGCTTTGTGTGTGTGGCTTTGTGTGTGGGTGCAAATGCAATAGGTCTCGCATTTGAGAGAGATTAAGCTATTGACATTGTAAATAACAATACCGTTTCTTTAAATGTTTTAAAAACAAAAACATAAACAAAAATAATGTAATTAGCAATGCCAATAGCTCTAACTTTAACAATGCCGAGACCATTGCATTGTAAATGCTTGTTACTACCTTTTGTGCGTGTTTTTTTTTCACAAAACACACGTTTATCTGGGCTGGTTAGATCCGGTTTTCAGGACTTCATTTAAGAAAAATAAAAACATGCCGGGACTGCACGTGTTTGTACATATGTGCATTTTTTTACCGCCACCTTACAGCAGATCGGAATACAGAATGCATTTTATCAAAAGTTAGCTTTAAAGAAACGTAATCGCGTGTAAGCGCTTTCAGAGCGGATCGCAATAGAAAATTTATTTAATTTAGTAAGCTTAAAGTGGTTGTTGTCCGATATAACTTAATGTAATTTTACCAATACGTAATTGGGTTTTGTTGTATTATACGTCCTTATACACCACCGCCCCTTCCCTCTGTGACCAGCTGCAAAGCTATGGCAATCGCGTGTTACGCTCTTTCATAACCGGGGCTCAGTCACATCTTAGCAGGCACATACCTCTCCTACGATCCATAATGTGCCCTTAAAAACCAAGCATTTGCAATGCAATAGGTCTCGCAGTTACACGAGTTAAAGCTATTGGCATTGTAAATGACAATGCCAATAGGCATTGTTATTTGCAATGTCAATAGCTCAAACTCGCGTAAATGCGAGACCTAATGCATTGCAAATGCTTGTTAGATTTTGAAGTTAGACTGTGTCTTACTGATGCGTCAGCAAATGAAAGCAGCGCCACTGCCACCTGCTGGCGTCGCCCTGCGCTGTTATTCCCTGAGGGCATCTTTCGAATTCGGACAGGTGCCTGCAAAATGTTTATTTCCAGGGTTTGCAAGCAGACACATTTTAAGGATCATGGGGACCTGGGCCAAACGTATTTTGGGGACCCCTCTTCGGAACAGCTATTAATTTTCGACCCAGTTTCAGGTCTTTCATGCCCTCTTTGGCCAGGTCACTGACAGTGCACAGGCGCACTCACAAATTCTGAATATGTTTACATTTAATATGGATGGATAATGATGTGTGTTTTCAACATTGTAACACCGCAGCAGTTCACTACTATTACTGCAAATAATCTCTGTGACACCCGCCACGTTCTCATATGCGAGGTCCGGCTTTGAATAAAAGAAACGTATTTATTGATGTTGCATGAAACATAAAAACATTTCTCTGCAGATGTCTGTAATAGACTCTCACACATAACCCACATTAAGAATATATGAAAGGAAAACGGTATTTAAAACAAAACACAACAAGCATTTGCAATGCCATAGGTCTCGCATCTACGCGAGTTTAAGCTATTAGAATTGTAAATGACAATGCCTTTTATTTATGTTTTATAAATCAAAATATAAATAAAAGGCATTGTCATTTACAATGCCATTAGCTCAAACTCGCGTAAATGCGAGACCTATTGCATTGCAAATGCTTGTTTTTTATTATAATTGCGGGGATGTTATCGGGGCCTATGGCTCGGGAAAGCTTTATTCTCTCAATGACTGATCTTACCTCCTTTATTGAAAACAAGGTGAGAGGAGTTGTTGTCCAAGAGTTCCCTGGGTTCTAGCTGGAACTGAAGGGTCCACTATATAAATCTATCAAATAGGTAGCCCACTGATCTTCCGGTAGCCCTGTTAAGATCACTGGGCTCATTGACCTTCGCCCAGAACTTTTGCTGATCCTTGAAGAGGATAATTTCCTGTTTACAGTGGTAGAAGGAGGCTTTATTTGCCTTAACTAGGGATTTATATTGTAGCATAAGCTTAGCTAGCTCCTGGGAATCTACGATACCTACGTGTGGTCTGACGCTCCTGGCTCTCCATCTCACCAATCTCTTAAGCTCTTGATAAGCGGGATCAAACCAGCCCCCCCCCACCCCTTAATGCGAGGATTACAAAACAACTTATGACCCCCACGCAATGCAAGTTGACTCTGATGGTGTGAGCATCAATTTGCAGTTTTCACTGCCACATACCATCAGGTTTTACACTGTACTGAGTGACAGTGAAAACTGATCATTCAACGGACCACCATAAATAGGACAGCTGACTGGAATCTTCTAATGCGCTTTATTTCGTCATGCCAAACGGGGAGTATGTCACCGACTGAGACTAAATAGTCTCAGTTGCTGACATACTTAAGGTTCACCTTTGCAACGGAGTACCCTCTCTGCCAAACTCTAACTCAGGCCCTTATTGCTGGCAGAGCCTAAACCAACCACCTCACTTACTAAAGGCATACTACAAACCTAGCCCACACATTGCCTTGTCTTTATCCAAGCTCAGGATCTGTTCTTGCACCATTACATCTTGTGAAGTGTTCCTACCACCCCCCCTTATTATATGATATTTTCATAGGAAAGCAAACACTGCATAGGAATCCCATTTGATTCTTGTTTACTGTAGGGCAGCAATCTAGGAGACAACTTCCTTAAGGGGAACTAATTTAAAGGGCGGGTCCCGTTGGGATGTTTTGTGGAAGGTAACCTCGAGATATTCTACTGGTTGATATCACGTGCAACATTCTTAATGCTGTCCTGGAAATTCATCTAAGACTCATTTAGCAATTTCTTAGAATTACATTTTCAATTATTCACATACAGTCCTCCAGTGAAAAACCTATAGTAGCATGCTAATATTCATATAAACTGACTCGGAAAAAAAAACCAAGCTTACACATAGGCTATATGTAACAGAATTTGAGATGGGGTTTAGATTGACTAAACTAGTCTATCTTTATGACGTGGTATGAGAACAGAGTTTACTTCAGTACTGAGTATACCATGTTTTTTCTCAGCGATACAACCTCAATCACTATGCTGACATACTGCATTTACACAAGACTAACTTAGTTTAAATCCAGTGTCTGAGCCGCTATTCCATGGTACCTTGGGCAGTCAAACAATATCACAACAAGATTTCAAGGGAGGCCAAATATATAGATCTAAACCATAAAATCCATTGAGCAACAGAAAAGGAAGTGACATTGATTAAAGAATATCAAAACAATAGAGAACACAGGGACGTCGTCGTCGCTCACAGCTACCATTCTTAGCGCATGTGTTTTTCTGTGCAATGGCCTGGTCTCCTAATTCATATTGCGAACTTCACTCACCTATAAAACACTCCACTGATTATGAGGGAGACCCGGGGTCCCAGAAGAGCCACCCAGGGGGGAGCTACAAGTTGAGAAATGGAGAACACCCCGTAGATCACGGCAAGACTAAAAAAGACAAAACAAAAAAGAAGAGCAATTAGCTGCAGCAGAATGACAACTGTCAAGTACACATCAGAATCACTGACAACACACCCAGCCAGCCTCGAAGAGTGTGCAAGGCCCATGAACTGGAGTCAAGCCTTTCTGAAGGCCAGTCCTAGCTCAATATTGTCAGTATCCCCAACGTGTACAAACACTCAAGAAGAATTATATCAGGTTGAAAAAGTATTGGCAGCTAGGAAACTCACTAACTGCACCACCTAAAGTAATCACCCATACAGAATTGGATGAAATTTGCCCACCTCAAGTGACCAACTACCAGATGGTCATATACTTGACATTTTAAAACACAAAAGATGAGAGGCAAAATACAGAGTGGTATCCACAACACAGTTTCTGACTTAAATATGCAATAAGTCATTTCGTTCTTGCAATTTCTTAAATTTGTTTTTCTCTCTCTTCAACAATAGACAAACACATGCAGCGAACACATTTCACCCAACACATAGGCTTCTTCAGGGCAATTTGATTCCACTAGCTACAGATGTGCATTTGAAGAATGGTCGCGTTGCACCGAAGTTTGGGAAATGTGTTCCACGCTATTCGCGAACCCTTGGGGTCACAAGATATCAACAACAAATAATTGTCCAAAAATCTAGATGTCTTCACAAAGGTCCTTGTCCCATATTATTAGTGTAGTGTATGAAGAATTAGTGTATAGAGGATGAAGATGCCTGGATCTTTTTATGAGTTTCAGCTTCACATGAAACGATATTGTCCTTCATCTGCGCTTCAAAAAGTGTACTCTGTTTGATATTGCAATGGTTAGGTGCCGCACAATAAAAGTCCACTCATCGTTGGCCCCATTAAGTGTCATGCAGACTAAGCATGCAGCGGCATTAACATCCATGGGTCCACATTGTAAATAAGATGAGGTTGGTAATAGTTTCTTAGGTGACAATGTATGAAATCAAATTAATACATTGCTTTTAAAACCCAGTCAGCATGCACACATACAGGAGAAGGGGAAAAAACTGGGGTTAAAGTTACCTGTAGTACCCACTGCCAGTAAAAGTGGAATTTGTCACGCTGTTTGTAATGGTTTGCTGCCGAAAGAACAAGAGAAATGTAGGTTAAAAGTATGTAAACAAAAACAGAGCCACAGTGTATACAGACAGATATAATCACTTTTCACACACAACACTCATTCATCCATGTGCTTGGGATCTCAACGCTAGTATTCTGGGCTCATCATAAGCAGAGGAATTTTATATAAGGAGGACAGTGAGCTCCCAGTCTTGCAACACAGGTAACAAGTGCTCGCCAGGCAGCCGTGGTTTATTTTTGCATCTCGCTTTCACTTTCAAGTACAAGCGAGATGCAAAAATAAACACATGGCGGTGCTTGTCTTTATGGGGCCATGTGTTTCAAACAAAAGATAAGAAACCTTTTACTTCAGCTGGAAAGTGGACGAGCCCGTCCAAGTGGGCCGGCTAAAAAATTGAAAAGTCTACGTCAGTAAGTGCTTTTTCCCAATGGCTGGCCACCGTTTAGCATAAACGGTGATGCCAGCCAATGGGAAAGAGGGGCGAGGCTTGAAGCCCTTTACAGAATTCCCTCTAAATCATTAAATCTCGCCAGCGAGACTGCGCATGTGCGCAGCCCACGCCAACCGGTACCTAAAAAGGGCCTGGTCACACCAGGGTCACTTCAAAACACCACCGAACTACGCGCATGAACCCGTGTCAGGTTTGAAGATGATAAGCAAGGAGGGCCTATGAATGTCCCTATGTTTGAGAGGGACACACTTCATTCAGCGTCCTTTGAAGACAGTCTGTGTATCACAGCGCCTTTTGCAGCGGTCAGCAGCTTTAGTTGATGCTGATCCTATAAGTGCTTAATGGCAATGTGGTTTTTCGGTGCCTGGGCCGTGCAAAGACACAGCAGTCCTCTGGTGGGAGCCCCCCTTGCCTTGTGCTGCCTGCAACCGGGACCACTGGAATAATACGATTGTGCAGCTGAGGTGTTATAGTTTTGCCTCATTTGCCACATAATTTATCATCTGCTGCGTAATCTGCAGATGTTAACAAAAAAAATAGTTTCTAGCTCAAACAGTTCAAAAGTAAAAAATGCGGCAACGCGTGTTGCTGCGCAGTGGAAGGCCCTTTGTGAAGGTTGACTGGTCACCTTTCTATTGCTTGCTGCTATATTTGTGTGTAAAACTGGTACTAATGATGTGCAACCAACGCCCAGACACTGGCAACAAGTGTAGAAATGACAAAATAATGAATACTATCACAAAATGTGCTGCATTCTACCACATAATTTGACTTTTTTTACCACATAATTTACTCAATCCTGCCACATAAATTGGCCCTCCCCTGCCGCATAATTCCATTGGACCTGACTATAACTTAGATACTGCTGTTCAGCCCAAGTGCTAAGGCCATCTAGTGCTGGCATGCTTGCATCCCCTCCATGATACCAAGGCGCTGCGATTCGCAGAATGCCTTCAAACCACGCAAGGAGATTAAATGGTTAGCCCAAGACAGGACAATGTGCAAACAAGTGCTGAGGTTAACACTCGAACACAGCTAGTGTGGTTATCTTGACAGTAGTTAGTGTTTTGCAGATAAGTTAAGTTCACAGTTTCTTGTCAATGGTTTGCACACGACAGTTCACAGTTAAAATTTTATTGAATTCTTCCCTTTTTGGCCTCTGGAAAAAACTGGGGCCTCATCACTGCCTCCCCATCCCTACACCTAAGATAGGGGAATCTGGGCCTAAAATAGCAAAGGCTTGAACTGGAATTATTCCACTGCTGCAGTCGGCTGGTGACAACAGGCACCTCTCTCCATCTCTGGGACTTGTGTTGATAGGCACAGCGCTCCTGCAAGCTTTGCAGAAAGGCCTTCTAACGATGGCCACCGGCTTGCACCTGCAGTATCTTTGCCTCATCATGGTCCTGAATACAATTTGTGTAGAAAAGAATTTCAGTGAGGAATCCCACTTGGCACCAGTGGCGTAGCAAGGGGGGGTGGTCGACCCCAAACGGCACGTGTTTTTGGTGCAGCGGCCTCTCCCCGCTCTTACCTGCCGTCTCGGTGCGGCAATGCCTCCCCCACCCCACTAGCCACTGAGGGTGGGGCAGGTCTGCTCTGCGACGAGCAGGGCTGGGCAGGGGAGGAGTGGGGTGCCCACTCCTGAGTGAGCATGACTGGTTTGGTCAGCCCTCTGGGGCCGCCCAAATCAGTCATGCGCATTCTGCCTTATCTCCATGTGGGCCCTCAACGTCACACGCTTTGCCGGTCGATCTCCTCTCTGTTGGAGTCAGAAGCGCTGGCGTCAGCAGGCGTCGTGTGATGCGGTGCGAAGTGCAGCGGTGAGGCGTGCGGTGCCCTCAGGTCACGGTGCGAGCAGCGGCTCGGTGGTGGCGTCAGATGGCGTCGTCGGTGAGACCAGGTCGCGCTGCGAGACAAAGGCGGTGCTCGTCATGGTGCTGGCAGGTCACGGTGCAAGCAGCGGCGTCGTCCTTGCTGAAGCGCTGTCCTCGGCTGACAAACTGGAGTCAATGGCGCCGGCGTCGGTAGGCCAAGGCTGCGGTCCTCCTCCCTGGGGCTCTGTACCCTCCCACCTGGCGCGGCACCCCCAGAACACAAACTGGTAGAGGCACCGTTAGCAGGCGCCCCTTCCCCCAGGTCAGGGGGTCACCCAGAACCTGGTACTCCAACCCACGGTCTGTACCCTCAAGCTGACCAGAGGTCTCGGGCGAGGCTCTCCTCCCCTTACCTCTCCTTCCGGGGTTTCGCATTCTCCTCCCGGGAGAAGCACCCTCAGAACTAAAAACTGTCAGGATGCTGGAACCAGACCTCCTACACAATTCTTCCACCAGTTCAGGGCCTTGACCCTGCAACTGATCACACCACCTTAGGATCGAACCCCTAGGGTTGAACCGGGGTCAGAGGCGAGGACTCCTTCCCTCTGCACCCCCTTCCAGAGTTCTGAACCCTCCCTCCTGGAGTGGTACCCCTAGAAAATAAACCGGTCAGGACACTGCTTACAGTCGTCCTTCCCTCCAGGTCAGGCAGGACCTGAACCTGGCCTCCCAACCCAGGGACTAACCCCTGCGGCTGAGCACTTGCCCGGCGCACCAGGACTTCCTTGGAAGCACGAATGCCCCCCCTGAGGGTAACACATGATTCATGTGTTGTGTGACAGTCTGCCTGGCGCAGATCTGCCGACCCCTGTCCATCTGACAGTGTGCGAAGATCCCCCAGGACAGAAGTGGTGTCACCATGGTCACTCCTAGGAGGCTCAGCCCTTCTGGCTGGCTCCTGACCCACTGGTTCTCCCACTGGGGAACACATCCCCCTATCACCCCCTCAGTCTGGACTACTGCACCCTCCACTTAGGAGCGGCACCGCCAGACACCTGAACTGCTGGAGCTCTGTTTATAGACACTCCCCATTCTCCTGACACTAGGAAAACCCCTCAACAGACAGCCTACCAGTACATCCTAGGCTACCCACCTGGTGTTCCCTCCTGGAACCACCCAGGCTCTGGGACGGAGTTTTGGGCACCTTGGGCCGCAGCCCATTCTCACTCCTTCTCTGCGGAGACAGGACATGAGTCCCTACAGCCTTCCCTCGACACCGGGACCTATCTGGGCTACCACGAAACTTTCCCACCACCCTTGGTTGGGAAATACCTAAACCACTTCTTTCCAGGTCACTCCCCGATGCTTCTCCAGACCCTCTGGAATCCACCAAAAGGTCTGCCTGGGGTCAGAGAACTCAGAATCCACTGGGTGTTGGCATAGCTCTGGAAAACAGGAACTTAAAATATGCTCTTCAACAATTGAATCACACAGCCCCACGCAGGTGTTAACCAAACTACCCTTCACCCAACCATCCAGTGCCTCAGAAAAGTAACCCACATTATTCTCACAAGATTGGTGAGACAGTGTCTGACTGTTGCTGTCCCTCAACCCATACTCTGCTGGCTTGTCGCCATACTAGTGTACTAGGGCTTCTATCCTGGGGGAACCCCTCTCGCTGTACCTCTCATATAGAGTCAGTAGAGTGTCCCTCCCACTACCAGGAAAATAATCCCCTGTGCCAGTTCCCAAATCCACCTCAGGGACACTGAGCACCACTGGAGTTACCTCACACTCCTGAACCCCCTGGTGTATGTCAACACCCTCCTTAAAGCAGGGACCGAAATCTGTGTGTGTGTGTGTTTACCTCATCCTCAGTACTGGACCTAACACTTTTGCTGCCACCATCGCGGCTGGGCCTAGCCCGACTAGCTTCCCAGTCCAGCTCTCTCATTTGAAACTCATGGTCTAACATCATCCTCCTTCCCTCCATGGCTATTCTTTTGTCTTCCCTCTCACTTTGCATCCTGAGTTTCTCCAACTCGAACTTTCTTGCTTCCCGCCTGTCCTCCAGCTCCTCTGGGGACAGACTGCTGCTGCCTGGTTTAGAGGGTGCCCCCATCCCAAAAGCACACCCACCCTTGGAATAGGCTCCCCTGCCTCCATGCCAAGAACTCCAGACAGCTCACTAGCATGTCTGGATGCTACCCAGGCCCTCAGCGCCTTTTGTAGCTCCTCTTTTCTGGTGAGGCCCCTGATTTGGATTTTGAGGATTTTGCAGCTCGCCTTCAATTCCTTCACATTGTAGGTTTCTAACCTCTCCTCCTCAAAGGCCACTTCCAAGGATGCAACAGATGATGCAATTGATTGAGACATGATAAAGTAGCAAGTTCAAACTGGTAAGATGAAAAAATAGGCCAAAAAGAAAAAGAACCAGTATGTGACACGTAATGGTCTGCAATATGGTAGTAGTGAACACCAATCACTGTAAGTCAAGTGCAAACGCAAGTCCTATCCTCACCGCTGACAACCAATGTTAGAAATTGGATTTTTGGCAGGCTAGGGCATGTGCCAAAGCCAGGCAGAAACCACCACTCTAGTCAGGATAAGGGAGTTATGCTCCTAAAATAAACCCTGCTAACCCCCTTGGTAGCTTGGCATGAGCAGTCAGGCCCATCTTAGAGGCAGTGTGTAAAGCAATTGCACATAACCAACAGTAAAACAGTGTAAGCACTACAAAAGGACACCACACCAGTTTCAAAAAATATCCAACATATTTATGTACTTAAGACAAGACCAAAAATAACACAAATCCACAATACAGTACTTAAAAATCCACAGTTATCAAAATACGCTTTAAAACAAAACAGTTCCTTGATGTCGATAGCTCCGTCCGGGGCTATCACGGCGTCGTGAGCAAACAAATCCAAACAGTTCTGGCTGACTGCGGCGTCGTTGGCCAGCTACGGTGTCGGGAAGACCTGCAAACAGTACCTTTGAGAAATGCAGGGGCTTCGGCGACCTCTCGTTGAGTTTCCGAAAACATGGCGTCCGCAGGCTTCGGTTCCAGAGGTCGGTGCAGGAGTCATCAGGGCCCTCGAAGTCACATGCATTGCAAGTCGATCTCCTTTCTGTTGGAGTCAGGAGCGCTGGCGTCGGCAGGCATCGTGTGCTATGGTGTGAAGTACATCGGTGCGGCATGCGGTGCCTTCAGGTCGCGGTGCGAGCCACGGCTCGGTGGCGGCGTCAGATGGCGTCGTCCGTGAGACCAGGGTCGCGCTGCGAGATGAAGGTGGTGCTTGTCACGGTGCTGGCAGGTCACGGTGCAAGCAGCGGCGTTGTCGTTGCTGAAGCGCTGTCGTCGGCTGACGAACTGGAGTCGATGGGGCCAGCGTCGGTAGGCCAAGGCTGCGGTGCGGGATGAGGGCAGTGCGTCATGTAAAACTTTACAAGCGGTACCCTTGAACCACGGTGCAAGCAGCGGCATCGATTTTGGCGTGGAGCGGTGTCGTCGGGGAGGCCAAGGCGTCGTCGTGAAGCGAGGCGGTGCAGAGTGCGGTGCCCAGAGGTCGCGGTGCGAGCAGCCGCTCAGTGGCGGCATCAGCAGGTGTCGACGGTGAGACCAGGGTCACGGTGCGGCGGTGCCCTCTGTGGTGCCTTCAGGACACGGAGTCGGCAGCAGCATCGTAGACGTCATCGGGTTGCTTTTCTTCTGTCGCAGCACAAAAAACACAGTCCCCAGTGCTGAGGGCAGAAGAGCTTGAAGTCTTTGCTGTTCCTGAGACTTCTTGAACATGGGGCAAGCTCTACCTCAAGCCCTTGGAGAAACTCACAAAAGTAGATTGCAGAAAGTTCAGTCCAGTCCTTTCACTGCCCAAGACAGAAGCAGCCTCTGCAGGCCAACACAGCAAAGCACACAGCAAAGTGGTAGTTCCTCCTCACAGCTTCTCCAGCTCTTCTTCTTGGCAGTCTTCTTGATCCAAAAGAGTTCTAAAGCTCAGTGGTCTGGGCTCCAATATTTATATCCCAAAATCCTTTGATCTCTTAGGCAGAGAGTGGCTGTGCCCAGCCAGAACCATTTCTGCCTTCTCTTGTGTGATTTCTTGGCAGGAGGTGGAGACGGCATTGTCAGAGGCAGACCAGGCCAATTGAGGTGCAAGGAGATTTCCTCCCCCTTCCCCCATCACAGCCCAGGTCTATTCAGCCCTTTCCTGACCTACCTAGACTATCTGGAGCCACTCCTGCCCCCCAGCTCAGGCAATCCACATTCCAGCAGAGGCACACGGGATGACTGAGCAAGAAAATACCTACTTTCTAAAAGTGGTATTTTTAAACACAGAATGTAAAAATCACCTTCACTAAAAGATGCATCTTTGGATTCTGACGTACTAAACCTTATTTTCCTACCTAATTCCCCAGGCCAATTTTGTCTATAAAATTTTATAAACAAACTTCCCATTCTGTCCTATGGGGAACAGGTTGCCTTGCAATAGTGAAAAACTAAATTGGCTGTAATTCACTATCAGGACATGCCACCCCACCAGGGCATGTCCTACCTTTCACATACACAGCACCCTGCCCACAGGGGTATCTTGGGCCTACCTTAGGTGTGCCTGACATATAAGAAAAGGGAAGGTTAGGTGTGCACTGACCAAGTCGACATGGCAGTTACCAACTACGCGCAGACTCCTCAATGGCAGGTCTGAGTTACCTTTTTAAGGCTACTCACGTGGGTGGCACAAACAGTGCTGCAGGCCCACTAGTAGCATTTGATTTCCAGTCCCTGGCACACCCAGTGCACTTTACTGGGGACTAACAAGTAAATCAAATATCCAATCATGGAAACACCAATCCATAACACAATTTACACAGAGAGCATATGCACTTTAGCACTGATTAGCAGTGGTAAAGTGCCCAGAGTCCTAAAACCAACAAACAGGTCAGGAAAAAATAGGAGGAAGAAGCACAAAGTTTGGGGATAACCCTGCAAAAAGGGCCATTTCCAACACACTGGCAAGTGCCAGGAGTTTCACAGGATGCAATGTTGGTCCTGTCTCAATCTCGAGCTCCCTCTATGCACAAACGTTACGGGTCAGCTTGGCATAGGTGGGTTTGTTGGTGTGATGGTGGTTAACTTTCTATCTGATGTTGCGAGTCAAGGTCTGGCTTATAGAACAGCTAATAATTTCCGTTCTTCCATATCGGCCGGTCATCCTCATCTAGATGGTAAACCTGTAGGAGAACATCCCCTTGTTTGTAAACTGTTGAGGGGTATTCGATTGGTTAGTCCACCAAAACCTAGATATTCCATGGTATGGGATGTGGATATTGTGCTTCATTTTCTTGGCCTGCAAATGAAGGCGTGTTGGCGAAACTCACCTTGTTGCTGTGCCTTATTTCTTGCACTTTGGTTTCCGATGTAAAGGCCCTGGATTTGGCAGGTAGAGTATTTACTCCTTCAGGAGTCTCTTTTAAAATTTCTCAGGGTACTAAGACCAATTCCAGATGTGTGAGAAATCCTGCTTTTCCACATCATCAGAAATTATGTGTTGTGAAATACTTAAAATGCTACGAGGATTGTACTTGTGAATTGCGTTTTGGTGTGTCAGGTCATTTGTTAATTTCCTTGCAAAAACCTTTACGCCCAGTCTCTTCTGATACTTTGGCCCAATGTGTTAGATGGTTGTTGTCTGAAGCTGGTATTGTTGTCTCCATCTTTGGGGCTTACTCAGTGAGGGAGTCTATGGCCTCAAAAGCTTTTGTTACTGGTTCTTGTTTAGGGGACATTATGGCTGTGGTGAATTGGTCTTCTGATTCTACATTCAAGGTATTATATCACAACCCAATTGTTGATGTTGCATCTACAGTGGTGGCTCAACTTCAAACTAGCATAATTAAGAAGCCTCCATTTCCTAATATAGAATAAAAAAGAATTCTAGCTATCGCGTCAAGAATTTTCAATTCTATTAAGGACGTAGAGGCGAGGATTATCCCACCCTAGGATTTGATATGATATGTGATATTATTGACTGTTATTCTTGAGATATGTATTATGAGCTATTGTATTAACACGTTTATTGTGATTTGTTATACCTTTCCCCCTCAATGCAAATTACGTATTTGCTGATACTGGGATAATATGGCCTACGTTTTCTTTTCAGGAACTGAGACCAAGATGACCTGAAGGGTCTTGAGAGACAGTTACTAGTGTTTTGGTTGACAACAGAGGAGTTTCATCGTCGTTCGTGAGTGCTGGTTTCTGGTCGATGTCTGCTGGCTGGCAGAATTCTATTTCTTTGGTTTTGAGGTTCATCGACTTAAGTTGTTGGTTCACAAACAAAAATGAAGGACTTCCATATCACGATGTTATATACCTTATAGGTGAACGGTGATTGCTGCAGAGAAGGAGGGTGTATACCTTCTGGGTTATGTCGTTTAAAGTTTATTGGCTGCTGTATTTGCTACAGTAAAGAAAGAGAAGCATAATCCTTGCTTCCGTGTCCTTAATTGAATTGAAGATTCTTGATGCGATAGCTAGAAAAGGTTTTACTCTGGCCCAGTGAGTAGCCGCCACTTCTCCAACCCCTGCCTCCCGCATACAATACAATGTACATCATTGGCATGTATGTATATGGCATGTCTACTCAGACCAGTGTTGCCAAAGTACACATGTAGAGTAGATTAAGTGCTGCAGCCTGACCAGGACTGGCACTTTCAGCTTCCCTAGAGTTTCTAAGCTTGGCTCTGATGAGGAATTATTCATTTTAACTTTGAACTGCGCCCTGTCTAAACCGAGATCTTGGCTGCCCCGGCTGACCTACCAGTGACCTCCAGTTTGGAGTTCTGTGCCAAGCCAGTGCACTGCCACTGAAGCCCAGGGCAGCCCAGGGGGGGTCCTCCAAGGACCGGACACCCTTGATTCGAACTTTCTGCCAGCGGACATCTGTGTGTCTCAGGTCGTCTTATAGCACGTGTGTGCCGCTTGTGACAACTGTGTGTCTGCGCGTCTTGTGACGTGTGTGCGCAGCCTTCTTGTCACATTTCTCTGCTTGCTCGTGTTGTGATGTTAGTGACTGTATAGGTAACACTCCCCACCCTTTGCAAGGTTAGCATGCACAATAGAATAAATAAATACACAACACAATTCTTTGTTGGGAAATGATTGCTGCAGGTTTATTCCATACAAAAGTATGCAACATGGTGGGTTAACTTACGGGCGATCCAAGGGCAGGCAGCAGTGACTGACTTATGCTGCCGAGCCTGCCTGAAGAGCCAAATTGCACCGTGGCCAATCCAATCAGTGCTACCAGTTATGAGGGGATTCGCCCCTTGAATACTGTGAACCACTGGTCCACCACTTTACTCACGCCCTTTTTAGGGCAGAGCATTGTGAGGCAAGCCCCTGGTTGCTCAGGCTTCCAACCGCCCGAAGGACTACCGGGGCGCCAACGATTCTCTCTCAAGGGTCCTGCCGTAAAGACTCCTGGGGTTTGGCACAGGCACCGCTATTGTGCTCCTGAAGAGGTACTCTTCCACCTCTAGATCGACCTGTAGCAGCAAAGAGGGTGCCCGAAATGCGGGGGCAGGTATAAATACCTTCTCCCAACTCTCTATGCGCTGGAAATTATGTGGGCCGCACGTGGGGCTGTGGGACTCCTCCCCAGGGTCCCAAGACTAGAGGGGGTGTTGGTGTGCCTAAGTGGCACTAAGGTGGCCGCCCCTTTAGGTGGCTCACTGCGTGAGCCGCGGGCAGCCGCCGTGTGCGTCTTCTCTTCTGGTACCTGTGTGATGGGTTTGCCACTTGGTAAGTTTTGGACTGTCTCTTGTGATGTGTGTGCGTCCTCTCGTCTTCTGACATCTGTGTGATGGTTGTGCCACTTGTGACGTGCGTGCATTTTGTGATGTGTCTCTTGTGACGTGTGTGTGCCTCTTCTGACATTTCTGCATTTGTGTATGTACTGTGACATCTGTGTGATCTGAGTACGTGTGGGGCCTTCAAACATGTTTTTGACACATGCCTTCTGACATCCGTGCATATCTGTGGTGTCTGCGGGCTGTCTGTGAGCGATACCTGTCTACAACCCCTCTTTCAGTGATTGACCCACGAACTAGGGCAGAAGATGTATGCGTGCTCCTGTCACCCAGGAAGGGCTAGTTCTGGAGTTCCACGGATTACATGGTATTTAAAATCAGCACCATTTGGAGCACTATCTACTCAATTATAGAAATCTAAAGCTCACTGTTCTTGGAAATGCTGTGTTTCCCGTACCTCCCTATGGGGGGGTGGGGGGTTGTTCTCAGAGGGGCTTTGAATTTGAGGGATGTTTCTTGTGCTGGGACTATAGTTTTCCACGATAGGAGAGAGGGCCACCCACCCACAGAGGTGTTCTGCTGGATAGATGCCGCTGCACCAGTCTGCCTTTGTGTCACATTTTACCCAAGATGCATTGGTTGTGTACCATTTTTGGACTTACTCCCCCACAAAGTACTAGACTTTTTTTTTTTCTTGTTTCTGGACTTTGCATTGATTTTTAACTGCTGAGTAAGGCTCAAGAGGCAGCATTCCTAGAAACTTCCACACATTACAATGGAAACTGCACTCCCACCCCTCACAGTTACTCGTTATCTACCAAACCTGCAGTGGTCAAGACAAGGCACTTAATCAGCACCCCCCTCCGAACAAGGCCCTCATTGAATATCTAAGGGAATGCCTGACTCCACCCCACTCGTTTCAATGTCTGGTCTCCAGCTTCAAGCCATTGGAATGGAGCAATGCACTTCCACTGCCTGCAGGCTGTACTCAACCCTATCCTGTGGCGTACTGAAGCAGGGGCACCCTTGATGGACCCCATCTTTCTTTTATAATAAATACTGTGACCCAAACTTTAAGGATGAATATCATAAACATCTTTCTACTCCAGTATTTGCATAGACTCCTTTTTAATGTGGTGCTTTGTTTACCCTGTGTGTAGCCTCATGTTGATATGAGAATGAGGTAGCTGCTTCCTTTAAGAGCAGCATACAGTGTTTGATAGGTCCCTATACTTGTGTCCAGCCTTTACTTTACTCTTCCAACCCCTGGGCAGATCTTCTATCCTTGCTCAAGCGGTGGTCTAGCAGTAGCCGTTCAAGGAATAGACCATTTACCTGGTTTTAATGATTATCAAGATACCGAATATATTGAACTATCTCACTTGCAAATAATGTTGTTTCTTTAACAGTTTTGCATCAATCTCAAAAAACCCTTTCCTATGAAAATTCACCTTGACTTAGCACTTCCATTTGCTGCCTCTCCTTTATTCAAATTAACTTCTCCTTACTTTTCAGTTCTCTGCATGCCTTCTCTCTCTGAGCACAGCCTACTTTAAGTCAGGTGCATGTTGACTTTAATCCTTGTTATTGTTTTACTGCAAATGGCCCACATCTCTTTTGCAAGATCACAACATCTCCATTTAAAGCCCAACCACTGCATACTACCAATGCCTACTCTCCAACAGCTCATCTTTTAATACCATCAACCGTTTGCATGAATTCACAAAGCCACTCTCACATTAAACATCACAACTAAGGCCTGCTAATTGAATCTACCACATGGACACTGGAGTGAATGCATGGAATGGTTTCCATAAGAGCACAACAGTAATCTTAATTACCGCTGAAGATTGCACTAACCTTGAGTTCTGGAGCAGTGTGCTGCCCGGCGTAAAGTGCTTCAATGCCTCTTCAGGTGCATTAAGCACTAAACAAATGCAATTACCATACATGACCAACAATAATTCTAATACCATCACCCTTCAGTTGATTGCTTGACGCTTTTACACTTACCTAAGACAAAACGGCTTTTGGTCACGTCCATCACCCAGTACTGTACTGGTTCACAGCAACTAACTACAAATCACCAACTAAACAGGCTACCATTTGCCTCTCAACCACCCATCATGCAGTTGCTCTGACCCCCTGCAGTTCCTTCATGCAAATTTCACTCTTTAGTGTTTTGACAGCACTTTCTAGTTGGAACTGGCACAGACACTTGAAGCAGTCTATAGGTTCCTCTATCTGCTGAGCGGTGTAGTCACTAACCCCACCTAGAATTAAATACCCATCTTACCACCAGATTTCCACATGTGGCAAATGCAGTGAAGATCAGGAGGAAGGACACCCCAAGGATGAGGACGTTCACCATCCCGGACACTCCCATAGCTGCAAGAGTTCAGATATCAATAAACCTGTGAGGACAAGATAAAAAAATAAACAGGCATTAGCAAATGCAACGCTTCTGGCTTGCATTCTTAACATATGCCTTTAATACACACAGTAGGCCGCACAGTGGTGCAATGAGACCATGCATGTTTCATGCAGTCACTACTTTATGTCAGGGGACGGCCATAATGTTACTTTAATCAAAACGTTTATTGCAAGTATTATTACACATAAAAACATCATAATTACAGATATAAATATAGAATAACATTAAAACAGCATAAAAACTGTAGGTAACATGTTGACATATTATATACAAGAAGAATTTTCCAAATATAAAATGTTATACATTATTCTAAGAAAACACTAGTCATCATTATACAAGACCCATGTAACTGCTTCTTATTTTCTTCCACGCTGGTAATAAAAAGCTGATTAGAACAAAAACAGGGAATACCACCTGCTTAAACTTGAGAAAGCCAAACTCAGAATTAAGAAGGAATAGTTGGCCCTAGATACGGACACCCTAGAAGTCAAGAGGGCTAGGAAGAATTTGGGATTAGAATCCCAAGGTGGCTGCACTACTGAACCTGGACTTAGGGAATACTCCTTTGACACTAGGAACAGGAGCAGGATAGTCCCTCCTTACCAGGAGGGTGATGACATCTGTAAGTGCATTACTGCTTTAGAGAGGGTCTTTAAAGTTCAGAAGGTCCCTCAGGGGGAGTGGGCAGCTATCCTGTGGCTCTCCTTTGCTAACAAAGGTGGAGACAAAATCTTGAGTGTGAAGGAAGAAGATGCAGACAATTATAGATGGGTTTGGATTAATCATTGAGCAATACAGGGCTACGTTTAGGGATACACAGAAGGGACACACTCAAGACTGGGTAGATTTTGCAGATAGTTCTATTAAGGCTCTGGAAGGAGAGGTGCAGTGCTGTCACAGCTTAAAGGAGAGGGCCAGGATCAACCAGTAGCTTTACTAAGCAGAAGGTTGCTCCCCAGGGAGAAGCATTGGTCAGCTCTAGAGAGGGAAGCCTTTGCTGAGGTCTGGATCTTGAAGAAGCTGAAGCCATAACTGTTTGGCAAACACAAGGAGATGATGGACGGAGTGCTGAAACATTTCAAACACTCACCCCCAGTCTCAGATCAGGGTTAAATCCATCATCATTCTTTAGCTCACTTTGCCACCCCAGTTCAGACACAGCTATTTGCAAATCAGTCTTGACCCTGTGCCTCATGGGAACAGTCGAGCCTGAACTGTCAAGCCATGTCTTCCCTGGACTGGAAACAAGCATCCTGGGTGGGACCGGTTTCGGGCTAACAGCCCTCTTCAGCCAGGCTAGCTTGAATCAAGTGGCAAAGTGAGCAAGGGACCCACGTCTGGGCATACCCTGCCAACTTAGGGGGAACAAAGCAAACACAAGGAGATGATGAACGGAGCGCTGAAACTTTTCAAACACTCACCCCCAGTCACAGATCTGGGTTGAATCCATCATCATTATTTAGCTCATTTTGCCAATCCAGTTCAGACACAGCTATATGCAAATCAGTCTTGACCCTGTGCCTCATGGGAACAGTCCAGCCCGAACTGCCAAGCCATGTCTTCCCTGGACTGGAAACAAGCATTCTGGGACCGGTTTCAGGCTAACAGCCCTCTTCAGCCAGGCTAGCTTGAATCCAGTGGCAAAGTGAGCAAGGGACCCAGACGTGGGTCGCATGCTCTCCATGCCACTGGAATCAAGCTATCCTGGCTGAAGAGGGGTGAAACCCCGATACCGGTCCTAGGATGCTTGTTTCCAGTCCAGGGAGGACCTGGCTTGGCAGTTCGGGCTGGGCTGTTCCCATGAGGCACAGGGTCAAGACTGATTTGCATATGGCTGGGTTCAAACTGAAATGGCATGGTGAGCAAAAAAACGATGGATTTAGGCCCAGATCTCCGTACTGGGGTGAATGTATGACATTGTTCTGCATTCTGTCCATCAACTGTTGTTTTTGCATTTGTCACCCCGAGTGGGACGGGTATGCCCAGACGTGGGTCCGGTGCTCTCCATGCCACTGGAATCAAGCTATTCTGGCGGAAGAGGGGTGAAACCCAGAAACCGGTCCTAGAATGCTTGTTTCCAGTTCAGGGAGGACCTGGCTTGGCAGTTTAGGCTGGACTGTTCCCATGAGGCACAGGGTCAAGACTGATTTGCATATGGCTGGGTTCAAACTGGAATGGCATGGTGAGCAAAAAAACAATGGATTTAGGCCCAGATCTCTGTACTGGGGTGAATGTATGACATTGTTCTGCATTCTGTTCATCAATTGTTGTTTTTGCATTTGTCACCCCGAGAGGGACGGGTATGCCCAGACATGGATCCTGTGCTCTCCATGCCACTGAAATCAAGCTACCCTGGCCGAAGAGGGGTGAAACCCCCAAACCGGTCCCAGGATGCTTGTTTCCAGTCCAGGGAGGACCTGGCTTGGCAGTTCGGGCTGGACTGTTCCCATGAGGCACAGGGTCAAGACTGATTTGCAGATGGCTGGGTTCAAACTTGAATGGCATGGTGAGCAAAAAAACGATGGATTTAGGCCCAGATCTCCATACTGGGGTGAATGTATGACATTGTTCTGCATTCTGTCCATCAACTGTTGTTTTTGCATACCTGTTTGGCACTCACTTCATTTTTCAGACAGACTATAAGCCCCTCTTATGGCTTAAACAGATGGGTTCAAACTGGAATGGCATGGTGAGCAAAAAAATGATGGATTTAGGCCCAGATCTCCATACGGGGGTGAATGTATGACATTGTTCTGCATTCTGTCCATCAACTGTTGTTTTGCATTTGTCACCCCGAGTGGGACGGGTATGCCCAGACGTGGGTCCGGTGCTCTCCATGCCACTGGAATCAAGCTATTCTGGCTGAAGAGGGGTGAAACCCCGAAACCGGTCCTAGGATGCTTGTTTCCAGTCCAGGGAGGACCTGGCTTGGCAGTTTAAGCTGGACTGTTCCCATGAGGCACAGGGTCAAGACTGATTTGCATATGGCTGGGTTCAAACTGGAATGGCATGGTGAACAAAAAACGATGGATTTAGGCCCAGATCTCTGTACTGGGGTGAACGTATGACATTGTTCTGCATTCTGTTCATCAACTGTTGTTTTTGCATTTGTCACCCCGAGTGGGACGGGTATGCCCAGACGTGGATCCGGTGCTCTCCATGCCACTGGAATCAAGCTATTCTGGCTGAAGAGGGGTGAAACCCCGAAACCGGTCCTAGGATGCTTGTTTCCAGTCCAGGGAGGACCTGGCTTGGCAGTTTAAGCTGGACTGTTCCCATGAGGCACAGGGTCAAGACTGATTTGCATATGGCTGGGTTCAAACTGGAATGGCATGGTGAGCAAAAAAACGATGGATTTAGGCCCAAATCTCTGCACTGGGGTGAATGTATGACATTGTTTTGCATTCTGTCCATCAACTGTTGTTTTTGCATACCTGTTTGGCACTCACTTCATTTTTCAGACAGACTATAAGCCCCCCTTATGGCTTAAACAGATGAAGGGTGAAAAACCCAAAGTTTTGAGGTGGTCCATGTGCCAACAGGGGATGAACTTTTCTGTGGAACATAGACCTCGAAGTAACCATGCCAATGCAGATGGACTTTCCAGATATTTCCACATAGAGAATACAGACTCAACTTGGCAAGGTTAGTCTCATGTCCTTACGTTTGGGGGGGGGGGGGGGGTAGGTGAGTAGGATCTGCTTTCATGGTTACCCCCACTTTTGGCCTGGTGTCAGTGTGTTTGACTGTAGTCTGCTGGGATTCTGCTAATTAAGACCCCAGCAATTGTGCTCTCTCCCCTAAATTGGCTCTGGTACGTACTTTCATACAGCCTCGATTGGCTACTGGTATACCCTTATAAGTCGCTAGTATATGGTACTAAGGTACCCAGGGTATGGGTACACCAGGGGTCTCCCATGGGCTGCAGCATGTATTGTGCCACCCATGGGATTCCACTTAAACTCAGACTTCAGGCCTTCCATTGCAGACTGTGTGAGATGGTGCTTGCACCTCTCACACCTCAGATATAAGTTTCCTTATATCTGAGGTCACTGCACTTAAAACCTATAAGTCACCCCTGTGGAAAGCAGTGTGCTTGGTTACAAGTGCGAGGGTGCCCCTGCATGAGCAGAACACCCCTACAAACCCCAGAGTCGATCATCCAGGCTTTGTAAGTGTGGTCAGCCATTTTAACGTATATAGTGGATATCAGTCATTACGAGATGTCCAACTAAATAATGGCTGCACTGAACCTGGTCATGTTTGGTATTAAACATGTTGGAATCATACCCCAACACTGATTACAGTGCTGGTAGTGTGATCCCATGTACTGGTGGGGCTCCTTAGGGGAGCCCCCTGCACTCCCGGTAACAGCCTTTCAAGGTCTGCTGCTGACCACAGACACGATTCTGCCCTCCTGCTGCTGAGCTGAGCTCGAGCAGGGGAAGGCAGAACAATAGGTTTCCTGTCACAGGGAGGTGTGACCACCTCCCAGACAGGGCTTAGTGTATTGGGAGGGGGTGGGGGTGCTTTCCAGAGGCACCAGACTGCTTTGAATGGCAAATTTGGTGCCCTCCTTGCATGCTCCATTTTTTTTTTTAAACCTCTTTTTATTGGCATTTCTGATATCACAGTTCAGCACACAGACAGTACATAAATCTACATGCAGCGCCCTCAGGGTGAACACGGTCTTAAATGATATATACCCTGATGAGGACTCTGCTCAGTGGCTCGCATATTTATCGCCGTACTGCAGTCTAATAATCAGGTAGGTAATATCTTCAGGATCTGGGTGTACAGTGGTATCTCCTATTACTAAATATGCATTTTGTTTGAGTCTTTCACATTAGCAGTTGGTGATTTCACATCAGGGTATGACAGAATAGCACAATATAAAAGTTTACAGTTTTTATAGAAGAAAATAAAAACCATAGAAACTTTATAAGAAACTGAAGTCTGTGCAGTGGAACGGTGAAGGTTAAAAGATCAACTATTCTTATCTAGGGTATCAGAGCTTAGGGGGCAGTTAATCTTCCGGTGTATAACAAGCATAAGGGAAATAGCTTCCCCCTCCAGTACAGCCCGATATGGGCCTAATCGCTTGGCGCCACAATAAGTCTTGCATGCTCCGGTTTGAGCCAGTTAGTGAACCCTTGGGGCCCGGCCTGGCGCAAAACTGGACAAAGGACAGGGGAGTATCCTCCCCTCTGTCCAGCCCCTCCTTTGGAAGGGACCCCCGAGTCACTCCAACCCTTTCCCTGGGGTACGTAAGGTCTCCCCTGTGGGTGGGTCCTCAGATTAGAAGTGGAAGAAGACTCACCTTTGAAACCAAGACTCTCTTTGGCTGTCTGGACACATGGACTTCGTCAGACTTTGAATGGAACCTAGACTGCATCAGAGAAGTCTCCTGCTGCTCCTGGTCTCACTGTTCTTCAAGTCTTCTGCGCTGTCTGTGTCTGTGTTTCAACCAGGTTCTCCAGAAGGCCTGTGGGAATCAAGGACAACGAAGTAATCTCCCTTAGGAGTCACTCCCCTGCTTCTGCAGGCACAGCAACTAAGCTGACCGGTATGCTGCTCCTGTCGTGCTACACACCTCCCGAGGCCCAGCCACATAGGGGGTGGTTCTACAGCTCCCTAGGGGCCTGACCTGTCTTCTCTGCAATTTTGTGCACAGTATCCCCCGTCTAAGCCGCTGGGACCAAACCTCTGTGCACCGCATTGATTTGCTGTTGTCAAGCCGTGTTGGCTCTGCACTCCAGAGATCTTCAGGCTACAAGAGGCTCCAGCCTCTAGCACCTCATCCCTCAAAGATCAGCATCCTCACTGCATCCTCTGGTAGGCCTCCATCTTTGCTGAGCTGCCTGAGGTCCTCTTGCGACTCCTGTGCCTGCGGCCTGTGGGTCTTCTTGAGGCTCTTTCTTTCCTTCAGTGGGCTCCCCTGCTTGCTCATGCCTGCTCTGACTCTCCTGCACTTGGTGAGTCCCTTGGACCTTTCTGGTCCCAATGTTTGCATCTTTTCACATTCCATGCCAGTTGCGGCTACCAAGGCTTGTTGGTGCTCCCGCCAGACACCGACCACCGACACTCGATATGGGACAGCTCGTGCATGGCTCCTGGTCTTCCTCAGCATTGCCTGGTCCTCACAGCTGCAGCGATAAGGTCACTGTCTTCACTCTTGAACCTCCCAACATCGGTGGGCATTGTGCTTCCGTGCCTCCTGGTCACTTCCGAGTGGCATAGACTCTGTCCCATCTGCTTGCAGGTACTCATCTTCAAGAATCCACTCTTCCATTCCACTGGACTCCTGCACAGGCTTCTCCAAAGGCATCTTCTTCGAAGTCTTCCATTGTCTTATATGGCAGGTTCCAACGTCACTTCACCCCTATGCACCCGGCTTCCCTGGTACAGGTAACCTGGTTCCTGAGGCATCCATGGGTGGGGTGACTCTTCATACCTCACAATACTAATTCAACACTAATCCTTTATGGGTTCCGGAGTAGCATGCTACTTGCCGAAAAAGCGCTTTGACGCCTTGTCAGAGGTAGTAAGAGCTATACAAATGCAATTACAATACAATAGTGTGCATAAGATGTGTGCTTAGACTATGTCTGATGATAATTGCTCTCATGTTCCAGGGCAAGGTTCAAATGCTCAAAATCACCATCAACAAAACATCAACGTTTGAGTGGCTGAATTGCGCAGCGTGAAACTGTCAAATAAGGTAGGGTTGGGGCTGAGGAGGGGCAGGATGCAGCCATCACTCAACAAACTACCTCTCTTCCTTTGCCCTGGAAGTGCAGACTGCAGGCCGCCTGGTGCGGAAGACAACGTGAGAAGCAATTCCGGAAGTTTTGCAGCACAACAAAAGGGAAGGTTACAGGTCAAGTGCAGGACCATGGGCACGTCAAAGAGTTCCAATGGCCCTGCGACTGACAGAAGAGAGACAGAAAATGGTGTAGTCCCCTCGTCACCCCCCCTACCCGTCCCCCCCCACTAAAAAATCTGGGGGGGGGAGGCAGGGTACCTGCTTGTTTCTGAGAAGTGCCGGTACCCTCCAATTAAAAGTATTAGGACACTCTTGAGAAGTGCAGGGCCTCAGTACCGGACAGTACCGGCCCAATTAAAGCACTGCTCCCACCCAGCATTTCACATCAATCGTGACATGCCTCAACTTCTGTAAACTCCCACGTCACTCACACGGGTGAAAACTTCAGCTACGCCCTTCTACTTGTAGGGCCTGGCGCCCCTCAGCAAGACATTCAACCCCACCCCAGCCTCCCCTCGAGCGCCCGGCCCGAGGTAAATAAATGGTAATCATTTTTCAGCCACCTAAACCTCCCCCCCCCCCCCCCCTTTCCCGTTACCTTTCTCCTTGGATCCGGTGTTAGGCTCTCTCGATGTCGCCCACGCGCCGCTCTTTTCGCCAAGATCGCCCCGCCAGGTCCCAAGTGAGTCCCAAACTCTGGCGGGGTCTGCGGCTTGAGCGCCTCCCTCATGGGACCATCTTCCTCCTCGAGACATTAATTAGGCTGGGCGTGCTCTGCCCACTTCCGGAAGGGAGCTCTTCTAATGCAATATGTCTTCGTTCACATGACTTCGTTTGATCGTCCTCCCCGAGGGCAGCGCGTGTCACCCCCGCCTCTTGATCACCGCCAGACCGGCTGCTGTCCCGGACACCAAGACATAGCGAGGAGAGACAGACAGACAGCCTTTATCGCTGACAGACATACCGCCGACACGAAACTATTCATGTGATGTATAAACGGGCATTTAGCAGAGCCCCCACCTTACACTGAAATGAAGGCGAAGCGAGTGGTCCAGACAGTGCAATAAAGTGTCCAATTAAGTCCCTTTTATGATGTTACATGTAGGAAAGAGGGTGGCATCCGAGAGAAAAGATGCAACAAGGAGACATTCAAAGTGAAAATAGTTTTTTTAATGTTTCATTAATCTAACTCCACCTCTGTATTATAGGCACAACGTAAGTTATACAAATAGGGCAAACGGGCGTAAGTCTCCAAAATATGTGAAAGGCATGCAGCACTTGTATCCCATCAGTACTTATATTATTTATATCTTGCACTACAATGTGCTTATGCTATTGTGTATGCATTGTATAGATTACACGTCAAAACATTCTGTGTGAATGGGGGCAAGCTCTTTCCTGACATCACTCCCTACTTCCAACTTTAGTTTCTCTCTCTGGGCCATCCTGGCCGAACCCTCTCTAGAAAAGAAAGCTCTTGTGTGGCAGCTCTCTCCAACATAGTGTCACACTCTCCGGCATAACAGACCCCCGCCCCATCTAAATAAAGTGGCGTCCCATAACTTGCACCACCGACCCTGCTCCACCCTTCTGCTCTGCCAGGCAGTGCCAAGTTGTCTGTTAAAACCCCCAAAACAACAGGGATAACTTATCTTCAGCACATATTTCTGCTTACAGCACCAGTGAGTCAAATTCCAAGATTGCTCACACCCTCATGCCACTGGAAGATTTCGATATTTTTTTGATGTATTTAGTAAATTACATTGGAGGGGCTAAATGCACCAGGCTTCTCAGACGTTCGTGCCAGTCCTGGAGCCAAAACTTGGTGAGAGCCCTGGGGTCGTTTCTTAGTCAGGTGGCATGAGCACTCGCTTTTAAGTTATTAAGAACATTTACTTTATGAAAAGAGAACATATTGTGAATAGTGCCATCTAGCGGTCTTACCAAGTAAGCAGCCTTCTTATTGGTAAAGACGGAATGCTTGCAATTAAAACTCTAGAAATAAATATTGCCGAAGGACAGCCAAGCCCTAGAAAGCAATGGGCATAATGTCCCTTCCAACACTTCCCAATTCAGCCCCGTAAAAGCCTCCAATTAGTTGCTTCGAAGCACAAAGGAAGAAAATAGATGTTGAAAGAAGGGGTGAGAAAATGATTGTCTTGCACTGTATTGTATTGTTTTACCAGTGAACTGCAAATTGCACCTTTAAGTAAGAATCTGACTAACATCCAAGGGGCATCTAACCTACAACATACAGATACATTTTGATACTGCTAAATAATTCGCTCTATTTTCTGGTTCCCTGTCAGTTTTCACTTTAATGTCTTTCTTTTTTATGGATATCTTTCTTTTTATTATTATCTTTCCCTGAAGAGACACACACACACATCCACAGCAGGCACACACAACTCAAGCATATAAACGCCCTACAAAGACAGACTGTATGCACAAACCCACACTCATCCTACAATAGACAGAATCTTCTGCAGGCATACACTGTGTGAAACCTGCACACTGTGCCTTTTGATGCACACAAACCCCCCCCCCCACCCCCCCTGTCAGATATTCAGAGATGCCCCATCCACCTGTAAACAAACACCCACACACGTACACTGACATTTCCCCGCCACCCCCATCTCTTGTGGGCATGCATCCCCAGACACCAAGACAGGGCCTAACGGCTAGGGCGGTCGACCTCCAACCTGGGGAACCAGGTTCGAGTCTCAGCAATGATGCTGAACATCCTGTGATTCTGGGCAAATCACTTAATCTCCCCGTGCCTAACAAAAACATGAATGTGTCCTCTATGTAAAGCGCTCTGATACCCGATACCTTCGGGTCAAGTTCGAGCTATATAAAACTAAAAAATTATGGGCCTCATGTAGGTAAATAAAAATTACTGATTCTTAAATACCGAGCCGTACCGAATCGGTATTTAAGAATCGGTAAGTTATATGTAGGTAAAAATTCGGTAATAATTACCGAATCGGTAACATTCGGTAATCAAGAATCGGAATTTACCGAATCGGTAAATACCGAGGTGGTATTTACCGAATCGGTAAATACCGAATCGGGAAAAAAAATCACATGACTTGAGGAAACAGCCAATCCTGTGCAACCACACCCCACCCAACCAGGAAGTGGCCACACCCAGGCAGGTGCACACAATTAACAGACCCTGGAGAGGCGTGGGGTGCAGAGGAGAGGCAGGGAGCCAGTGCCTGTTTGTGCAGCAAAAAAACATCATGTCCAGCCAGAGGACACAGAGAGATGGAGGGGAAAGGAGGAGGAAGCTGAAATTCAGCCCCAAGGAACTCCAGGTGCTGGTGGAGGAGGTGGTGAAGCAGCACCAGAAGCTGTTTGGAAGGCAATCCCTGCAAGTGCCTGAGGCTGAAAAGCGCAATATGTGGCTGGCCATCCAGGCGCAGGTCAATGCTGTGGGAGTGACCCACAGGGACATAGAGGTCCTCAAAAAGCGCTGGTATGACCTGAGGATTGTAACCAAGAGGAAGATGGGGGAAATCCAGAAGGAGGCCAGCCAGACTGGAGGTGGAACCAACAGGGCACCTGCCCTCACCGAACTGGAGGAGCTGGTGGGGGCCACAATCGAGAATGAGAGCGTCGTGGGCCTTGGGGATGCTGACAGCTCTGCCAGAGCCGCCACCCAACAAGGTAAGACGCAAGCACAGCAATGTAGCCCCCCTACCCCTATCCCACATCCCCCATTGGTAAATGAGTATCCCACTCCAGTCCATGTGTTAGTGCAGACAGGCAATGCATTCTGGGAGATGTAGTCAGGGAAACCCCAACCATGAAGTAAATAGCACAGGACAACAAGGCATGTTACACACATTAGCCACAAGGAGGCAGAGGACAAATTTAGAGTATAACATGATTTATTGTGATGCTTGCAATGCAGCCCTTCAGGGACACTGAGCCGATGTTGCATTTCTGTCCACAGATGTGACATCACGCAGGACAGACAAGTGTTGAAATATCGCGCACTCCCTTTTAATCTCTGATGTGTATTGAGTTTACTCGAGTAGCGGCGTGCTGCTAGAGGAGCGACCCCTGAACCAAGGTCGAAGAAATAACGAGAGTTGCACTATCCCTGCTAGGGTGGTGTCCCTCTATGCGCACAGCATTGTGGGGTAACGAAGTTACCAAAATTCGTTTTAGTTAAACCAAAGTTCATTTATTCATGGTTGAAAAGTTGAAATTCATTATTCCATATGACAAATTATGACATGTTGAGTCAACAAAGGTACTGATGGATATCCTCTATGCATTTCGGGTAAAAACCCTTCGTCAGGAGGAATCCTGTAAACAGAAACAGGAGAAAAAGTTGCATATCCCCTAATCGGGTTTGTATTCCATTGAAATTAAAATGTTAAAAATGTAGAAAATGAGAAAAATATGTATCCCAGATATCAAGCTCCGAAAAAGTGCACAACGGAACAGTGTTAGAAAGAACTACGCAAACCATATTGGAAATTACACCCGAGTGACCCGGTGTTTTTCTGAAAATTTACCGCGTGTGACTCAAGTAGCAAAACAAATACAATGATAGCAGCGTATTAGTTGACTACGTTAAAAGTTGTGAAAGACGTGTACTAAATTTACCGCGTGTGACTCAAGTAGAAAAACAAATACAATGATAGCAGCGTATTAGTTGACTACGTTAAAAGTTGTGAAAGACGTGTACTAAAGTCAGGTGAAATCGTCATGCCGGTGTATAAAATAAGGGCGTGTCAAAGAATAGAACCTCATACCAAGAATCGGTACAGGGCAAGAAAGTTACCTCAGTTCACCCGTTCATGTGAGCATATCCAAAGTGCTCTGGTCCGAAGAACCATTGTTGAGCATGTGGCCGGGTTAAGAGTGTGTTTGGTAAACAGAGAAAGGAGACTCTGATATTGGCGGCCATCTTAGAATGGTCAAAAAACACTTGAATAATGATTCGAAAAAAATGACTCGGGAAGTTGGTGGAAAGTAACCAAGGTAAAATGTGAATAAAGAAAAGTGTGTGGAAGGGTGAAAATAATAAAGTTATTTTTTTAAGAAACGTAAAAAACGTAGAGAAAATATGGGTGAAAGATAGATGTAAAAAACAATTTGAATGTGAAAACGTGAAAAACGATGAACAATTTAGAAATGAATTTGATGATACAGATAAGTGTAAACTTTAGGGCATTCTGACAGACATCAATACAAAGTTAAATAAAGCAACCCAGTTCGAGACGATCATTGAGTCCAAGGGGTACCATGGAGTTCATTTTATAAATCCAAAAAGTCTCTCTTTGGATCAGAAATTTTCTGTTGTCACATCCTTCCCTTAGCGGGACCGTTTCACACACTAAGAAACGTAATTGACTGACGTTGTGTTTATGTTCGTTGAAATGTACAGCTACTGTCGAGTTCAGGTTGTTGTTACGGATATTACTTTTGTGTTCGTTTAATCGAGTTTTCATTTTCCTTTCAGTTTTGCCAATGTAAGGCAGGCCGCATGGGCACTTCAGCATGTAAACAACGTTTTTGGAATCACAGGTTGCAGATACGAAAAGTTTTATGTTGTATCCTTTGGTTGGATGTTGTATGTTCGTGCCTGTGATGATGTTGTTGCAATTCCCGCAATTATAACAAGGTCTGGTACCCTTGTATTCAGAAAAAGGCTGTGAGGAGCTAGTTGATTTCAATACCTCCATGAAGTTTTTACTCCTTTCATAGGCGAACAGAGGTTGCTGCGAAAAGATGTGATTGAAGTCAGATTCCATTTGTAGTAGGGGCCAATGTTTGAGAATGGATTTCCTGATGTTATAACTTTCTGTTGAGAATTTTGTGACCATAACCATTCTCGTGGCTGTGTCTGAGGCTGTAGGTTGTTTATCCAACAACGTTCCCCTTTCTTTGTTAGATGATTTGACGATAGCTGTTGACAGTATTTGTGATGGATAACCTCGTTTAGCAAAGCGTTGTTCCATTTCCAAAGTTTGTTGGGTTAGTTGTTGTGGTTCAGAAATGATTCTCTTTATCCTGAGAAATTGGGAAAAAGGTAAGTGTCGTTTCAGAGAAGGTTGATGAAAACTCGAATAGTGAAGTAAATTGTTTCTGTCAGTGTCTTTCCTGAAGAGTGTGGTTTGAATGTGATGATCCACAATGTAGATGTGAACATCTAAAAAATTAATGTCCGTTTGACTGATGGTGGAAGTGAACTTGAGTCGATCATTGATGGTGTTGAGATTCGTGATCGCTTCAGACAATGTGGTTTTTGAACCTCTCCAAATTAAAAAAATATCATCGATGTAACGGACAAACAATAACAAATGATTCTCCCATGGTGTGGTATGCAAGATATGATCCAACTCGAATTTGTGCATAAACAGGTTGGCGTAGCAAGGTGCTGCGCAATTTCCCATGGATGTTCCATTCAATTGGAGGAAGTATTGGTTATTGTAACAAAAGTAGCTGTGATAAAGTGTGAAGTGTAGTAACTCCATTAGAAAAACCTGTAAATCAGGGGAAATTTGTGATTGTAAAATAAAATGTTCCGTGGCTTCTAACCCCAAGTCATGAGGAATTGAGGTATAGAGGGAAGTAACATCAATCGTGCATAGATACATGTCTGTATCCCACGAGATGTTGAACTTAAGAAGAATGTTCAAAAAATCTGTAGTGTCTTTGACATAGGTAGACATGGACTGTACGAGAGGTTGGAGATGTCTGTCCAGGTATTTGCCAACTGGTTCGTGAAGTGAGCCCCTCGTTGATACGATGGGCCGCATAGGAGGATCCACTATATTTTTGTGGATCTTCGGTAACATCCGTAAGGATGGACTTCTAGGAAATTCAGAAATAAGGAATTTCTTTTCTGTCTCACCAATGGTGCCCGATAGGACTGCTTTATCCACAAGATTCTGTAATACTTGTAAGATGGTCATTGTGGGATTGTGATCAAGTTTTGAATAGGTGTTAGAGTCTAACACATGTTCATCCAGTTTCCGAGAGTAGTGTGTGGTATCCATGACAACAAGTGCCCCTCCTTTGTCAGCATCAAGGAAGGTTATGTTGGGATTATCAGCCAGTTGTTTAAGCAGAGATTTATCCTTCGATGTGAAGTTTGCATGTTTGGGTTTACGATGTTTAAAAACTGACTGAAGATCTTGCTTCACCAAAGTCTCAAAGGTATCAAGAATTTTGTGGCTTACTGGGGCTACATAGGTACTCTTAGACGTAAGACCTTTCAAGGTATTTTCTGTTTTAAACAGCGGCTCAATAAGAACATTGTCAAAAAAATGTCTCAGTCTGAGTTTCCGCATGAATTTGAATAGACTTACATCGGCTTCCATGGGGTTGCTGGAGTATGTTGGTACGAATGAAGACCCCTTTTGTAACAAGCGTATTTGAGATTTATTGAGAACCGTTGAAGAAATGTTGATGACTAAGTTGTCTCTATCATTTATCGCTGGCTCCTTGTCGTTCTTTTGTCCAAAGGTGGAATTGCTTTTTTTGCCCCTCCTGGATCTCCGGGGTCTTTTTGGCCTATCCCTAAAAAAGGAACCGCAGAGGGTAAAGAAGTAGAAGTTGAAGTCGTTGGGATCTCAGTATCTGAAATGGTTTGAGATTGAGGTTGATCCTTTTGTGGGAAACTCTTCGGTTTACGGCGAGTGGTATCGGAATCACTGGTGGCCGGTGATGTGTCAGTATCAGATGTTCTGAAGGGTGGTTTAAATTGTCTTCTCCTGGCGTATACTTCCGCCCAGTTATAAACTTCCCCGAGTTTATAATCAATTGTGTCCCGTCGGAACTTCCTGAGTTTCCTCTCATTGACTTCTTGCTTGTGCTTCTCTAATTGGTCATTGATGTCCTTGAGAGTCTGAGATAAATCATCTGACGACATTTTAGTGGCTAATTCATTCTTGAGTTGGGTGATCTCTGTGTTTAGATCTTCCAAGATATTGGATAATTCTTCGATGATCAACAATATAAGATCCAAGGAACACTTGTTCAGGATACCATACCATCTGTCTACAAATTTAGGATCATTTTTACACAAGGATGGTTTGAGGGAGATCCGTAAACCTCTCGGAATGCGTTGCGCTCGGTGGTATTGAATCATTGTGCTCGCATGTAAACGCTGGTTGATTTCACGTTTTGTTAAATAAAGGAGTTGCTTGATGTTGCTTTGTATGGTGCCTGTGCCAGAGGGGGTAGCTTCAATGTCTCCTATTAAAGAGTAGATCCTCTGTGTTTCTTCATCGCCGAATGCAAATGTTTCGGCGCGTTTGTCCGTGAGGTTGGTAATGTCTTGATAAGCCATGGGTGCTGCGATAGTGGTTGAGCGATGCAGAAAGACAAGTGTTGAAATATCGCGCACTCCCTTTTAATCTCTGATGTGTATTGAGTTTACTCGAGTAGCGGCGTGCTGCTAGAGGAGCGACCCCTGAACCAAGGTCGAAGAAATAACGAGAGTTGCACTATCCCTGCTAGGGTGGTGTCCCTCTATGCGCACAGCATTGTGGGGTAACGAAGTTACCAAAATTCGTTTTAGTTAAACCAAAGTTCATTTATTCATGGTTGAAAAGTTGAAATTCATTATTCCATATGACAAATTATGACATGTTGAGTCAACAAAGGTACTGATGGATATCCTCTATGCATTTCGGGTAAAAACCCTTCGTCAGGAGGAATCCTGTAAACAGAAACAGGAGAAAAAGTTGCATATCCCCTAATCGGGTTTGTATTCCATTGAAATTAAAATGTTAAAAATGTAGAAAATGAGAAAAATATGTATCCCAGATATCAAGCTCCGAAAAAGTGCACAACGGAACAGTGTTAGAAAGAACTACGCAAACCATATTGGAAATTACACCCGAGTGACCCGGTGTTTTTCTGAAAATTTACCGCGTGTGACTCAAGTAGCAAAACAAATACAATGATAGCAGCGTATTAGTTGACTACGTTAAAAGTTGTGAAAGACGTGTACTAAATTTACCGCGTGTGACTCAAGTAGAAAAACAAATACAATGATAGCAGCGTATTAGTTGACTACGTTAAAAGTTGTGAAAGACGTGTACTAAAGTCAGGTGAAATCGTCATGCCGGTGTATAAAATAAGGGCGTGTCAAAGAATAGAACCTCATACCAAGAATCGGTACAGGGCAAGAAAGTTACCTCAGTTCACCCGTTCATGTGAGCATATCCAAAGTGCTCTGGTCCGAAGAACCATTGTTGAGCATGTGGCCGGGTTAAGAGTGTGTTTGGTAAACAGAGAAAGGAGACTCTGATATTGGCGGCCATCTTAGAATGGTCAAAAAACACTTGAATAATGATTCGAAAAAAATGACTCGGGAAGTTGGTGGAAAGTAACCAAGGTAAAATGTGAATAAAGAAAAGTGTGTGGAAGGGTGAAAATAATAAAGTTATTTTTTTAAGAAACGTAAAAAACGTAGAGAAAATATGGGTGAAAGATAGATGTAAAAAACAATTTGAATGTGAAAACGTGAAAAACGATGAACAATTTAGAAATGAATTTGATGATACAGATAAGTGTAAACTTTAGGGCATTCTGACAGACATCAATACAAAGTTAAATAAAGCAACCCAGTTCGAGACGATCATTGAGTCCAAGGGGTACCATGGAGTTCATTTTATAAATCCAAAAAGTCTCTCTTTGGATCAGAAATTTTCTGTTGTCACATCCTTCCCTTAGCGGGACCGTTTCACACACTAAGAAACGTAATTGACTGACGTTGTGTTTATGTTCGTTGAAATGTACAGCTACTGTCGAGTTCAGGTTGTTGTTACGGATATTACTTTTGTGTTCGTTTAATCGAGTTTTCATTTTCCTTTCAGTTTTGCCAATGTAAGGCAGGCCGCATGGGCACTTCAGCATGTAAACAACGTTTTTGGAATCACAGGTTGCAGATACGAAAAGTTTTATGTTGTATCCTTTGGTTGGATGTTGTATGTTCGTGCCTGTGATGATGTTGTTGCAATTCCCGCAATTATAACAAGGTCTGGTACCCTTGTATTCAGAAAAAGGCTGTGAGGAGCTAGTTGATTTCAATACCTCCATGAAGTTTTTACTCCTTTCATAGGCGAACAGAGGTTGCTGCGAAAAGATGTGATTGAAGTCAGATTCCATTTGTAGTAGGGGCCAATGTTTGAGAATGGATTTCCTGATGTTATAACTTTCTGTTGAGAATTTTGTGACCATAACCATTCTCGTGGCTGTGTCTGAGGCTGTAGGTTGTTTATCCAACAACGTTCCCCTTTCTTTGTTAGATGATTTGACGATAGCTGTTGACAGTATTTGTGATGGATAACCTCGTTTAGCAAAGCGTTGTTCCATTTCCAAAGTTTGTTGGGTTAGTTGTTGTGGTTCAGAAATGATTCTCTTTATCCTGAGAAATTGGGAAAAAGGTAAGTGTCGTTTCAGAGAAGGTTGATGAAAACTCGAATAGTGAAGTAAATTGTTTCTGTCAGTGTCTTTCCTGAAGAGTGTGGTTTGAATGTGATGATCCACAATGTAGATGTGAACATCTAAAAAATTAATGTCCGTTTGACTGATGGTGGAAGTGAACTTGAGTCGATCATTGATGGTGTTGAGATTCGTGATCGCTTCAGACAATGTGGTTTTTGAACCTCTCCAAATTAAAAAAATATCATCGATGTAACGGACAAACAATAACAAATGATTCTCCCATGGTGTGGTATGCAAGATATGATCCAACTCGAATTTGTGCATAAACAGGTTGGCGTAGCAAGGTGCTGCGCAATTTCCCATGGATGTTCCATTCAATTGGAGGAAGTATTGGTTATTGTAACAAAAGTAGCTGTGATAAAGTGTGAAGTGTAGTAACTCCATTAGAAAAACCTGTAAATCAGGGGAAATTTGTGATTGTAAAATAAAATGTTCCGTGGCTTCTAACCCCAAGTCATGAGGAATTGAGGTATAGAGGGAAGTAACATCAATCGTGCATAGATACATGTCTGTATCCCACGAGATGTTGAACTTAAGAAGAATGTTCAAAAAATCTGTAGTGTCTTTGACATAGGTAGACATGGACTGTACGAGAGGTTGGAGATGTCTGTCCAGGTATTTGCCAACTGGTTCGTGAAGTGAGCCCCTCGTTGATACGATGGGCCGCATAGGAGGATCCACTATATTTTTGTGGATCTTCGGTAACATCCGTAAGGATGGACTTCTAGGAAATTTAGAAATAAGGAATTTCTTTTCTGTCTCACCAATGGTGCCCGATAGGACTGCTTTATCCACAAGATTCTGTAATACTTGTAAGATGGTCATTGTGGGATTGTGATCAAGTTTTGAATAGGTGTTAGAGTCTAACACATGTTCATCCAGTTTCCGAGAGTAGTGTGTGGTATCCATGACAACAAGTGCCCCTCCTTTGTCAGCATCAAGGAAGGTTATGTTGGGATTATCAGCCAGTTGTTTAAGCAGAGATTTATCCTTCGATGTGAAGTTTGCATGTTTGGGTTTACGATGTTTAAAAACTGACTGAAGATCTTGCTTCACCAAAGTCTCAAAGGTATCAAGAATTTTGTGGCTTACTGGGGCTACATAGGTACTCTTAGACGTAAGACCTTTCAAGGTATTTTCTGTTTTAAACAGCGGCTCAATAAGAACATTGTCAAAAAAATGTCTCAGTCTGAGTTTCCGCATGAATTTGAATAGACTTACATCGGCTTCCATGGGGTTGCTGGAGTATGTTGGTACGAATGAAGACCCCTTTTGTAACAAGCGTATTTGAGATTTATTGAGAACCGTTGAAGAAATGTTGATGACTAAGTTGTCTCTATCATTTATCGCTGGCTCCTTGTCGTTCTTTTGTCCAAAGGTGGAATTGCTTTTTTTGCCCCTCCTGGATCTCCGGGGTCTTTTTGGCCTATCCCTAAAAAAGGAACCGCAGAGGGTAAAGAAGTAGAAGTTGAAGTCGTTGGGATCTCAGTATCTGAAATGGTTTGAGATTGAGGTTGATCCTTTTGTGGGAAACTCTTCGGTTTACGGCGAGTGGTATCGGAATCACTGGTGGCCGGTGATGTGTCAGTATCAGATGTTCTGAAGGGTGGTTTAAATTGTCTTCTCCTGGCGTATACTTCCGCCCAGTTATAAACTTCCCCGAGTTTATAATCAATTGTGTCCCGTCGGAACTTCCTGAGTTTCCTCTCATTGACTTCTTGCTTGTGCTTCTCTAATTGGTCATTGATGTCCTTGAGAGTCTGAGATAAATCATCTGACGACATTTTAGTGGCTAATTCATTCTTGAGTTGGGTGATCTCTGTGTTTAGATCTTCCAAGATATTGGATAATTCTTCGATGATCAACAATATAAGATCCAAGGAACACTTGTTCAGGATACCATACCATCTGTCTACAAATTTAGGATCATTTTTACACAAGGATGGTTTGAGGGAGATCCGTAAACCTCTCGGAATGCGTTGCGCTCGGTGGTATTGAATCATTGTGCTCGCATGTAAACGCTGGTTGATTTCACGTTTTGTTAAATAAAGGAGTTGCTTGATGTTGCTTTGTATGGTGCCTGTGCCAGAGGGGGTAGCTTCAATGTCTCCTATTAAAGAGTAGATCCTCTGTGTTTCTTCATCGCCGAATGCAAATGTTTCGGCGCGTTTGTCCGTGAGGTTGGTAATGTCTTGATAAGCCATGGGTGCTGCGATAGTGGTTGAGCGATGCAGAAAGACAAGTGTTGAAATATCGCGCACTCCCTTTTAATCTCTGATGTGTATTGAGTTTACTCGAGTAGCGGCGTGCTGCTAGAGGAGCGACCCCTCTACTTGAGTCACACGCGGTAAATTTAGTACACGTCTTTCACAACTTTTAACGTAGTCAACTAATACGCTGCTATCATTGTATTTGTTTTGCTACTTGAGTCACACGCGGTAAATTTTCAGAAAAACACCGGATCACTCGGGTGTAATTTCCAATATGGTTTGCGTAGTTCTTTCTAACACTGTTCCGTTGTGCACTTTTTCGGAGCTTGATATCTGGGATACATATTTTTCTCATTTTCTACATTTTTAACATTTTAATTTCAATGGAATACAAACCCGATTAGGGGATATGCAACTTTTTCTCCTGTTTCTGTTTACAGGATTCCTCCTGACGAAGGGTTTTTACCCGAAATGCATAGAGGATATCCATCAGTACCTTTGTTGACTCAACATGTCATAATTTGTCATATGGAATAATGAATTTCAACTTTTCAACCATGAATAAATGAACTTTGGTTTAACTAAAACGAATTTTGGTAACTTCGTTACCCCACAATGCTGTGCGCATAGAGGGACACCACCCTAGCAGGGATAGTGCAACTCTCGTTATTTCTTCGACCTTGGTTCAGGGGTCGCTCCTCTAGCAGCACGCCGCTACTCGAGTAAACTCAATACACATCAGAGATTAAAAGGGAGTGCGCGATATTTCAACACTTGTCTTTCTGCATCGCTCAACCACTATCGCAGCACCCATGGCTTATCAAGACATTACCAACCTCACGGACAAACGCGCCGAAACATTTGCATTCGGCGATGAAGAAACACAGAGGATCTACTCTTTAATAGGAGACATTGAAGCTACCCCCTCTGGCACAGGCACCATACAAAGCAACATCAAGCAACTCCTTTATTTAACAAAACGTGAAATCAACCAGCGTTTACATGCGAGCACAATGATTCAATACCACCGAGCGCAACGCATTCCGAGAGGTTTACGGATCTCCCTCAAACCATCCTTGTGTAAAAATGATCCTAAATTTGTAGACAGATGGTATGGTATCCTGAACAAGTGTTCCTTGGATCTTATATTGTTGATCATCGAAGAATTATCCAATATCTTGGAAGATCTAAACACAGAGATCACCCAACTCAAGAATGAATTAGCCACTAAAATGTCGTCAGATGATTTATCTCAGACTCTCAAGGACATCAATGACCAATTAGAGAAGCACAAGCAAGAAGTCAATGAGAGGAAACTCAGGAAGTTCCGACGGGACACAATTGATTATAAACTCGGGGAAGTTTATAACTGGGCGGAAGTATACGCCAGGAGAAGACAATTTAAACCACCCTTCAGAACATCTGATACTGACACATCACCGGCCACCAGTGATTCCGATACCACTCGCCGTAAACCGAAGAGTTTCCCACAAAAGGATCAACCTCAATCTCAAACCATTTCAGATACTGAGATCCCAACGACTTCAACTTCTACTTCTTTACCCTCTGCGGTTCCTTTTTTAGGGATAGGCCAAAAAGACCCCGGAGATCCAGGAGGGGCAAAAAAAGCAATTCCACCTTTGGACAAAAGAACGACAAGGAGCCAGCGATAAATGATAGAGACAACTTAGTCATCAACATTTCTTCAACGGTTCTCAATAAATCTCAAATACGCTTGTTACAAAAGGGGTCTTCATTCGTACCAACATACTCCAGCAACCCCATGGAAGCCGATGTAAGTCTATTCAAATTCATGCGGAAACTCAGACTGAGACATTTTTTTGACAATGTTCTTATTGAGCCGCTGTTTAAAACAGAAAATACCTTGAAAGGTCTTACGTCTAAGAGTACCTATGTAGCCCCAGTAAGCCACAAAATTCTTGATACCTTTGAGACTTTGGTGAAGCAAGATCTTCAGTCAGTTTTTAAACATCGTAAACCCAAACATGCAAACTTCACATCGAAGGATAAATCTCTGCTTAAACAACTGGCTGATAATCCCAACATAACCTTCCTTGATGCTGACAAAGGAGGGGCACTTGTTGTCATGGATACCACACACTACTCTCGGAAACTGGATGAACATGTGTTAGACTCTAACACCTATTCAAAACTTGATCACAATCCCACAATGACCATCTTACAAGTATTACAGAATCTTGTGGATAAAGCAGTCCTATCGGGCACCATTGGTGAGACAGAAAAGAAATTCCTTATTTCTAAATTTCCTAGAAGTCCATCCTTACGGATGTTACCGAAGATCCACAAAAATATAGTGGATCCTCCTATGCGGCCCATCGTATCAACGAGGGGCTCACTTCACGAACCAGTTGGCAAATACCTGGACAGACATCTCCAACCTCTCGTACAGTCCATGTCTACCTATGTCAAAGACACTACAGATTTTTTGAACATTCTTCTTAAGTTCAACATCTCGTGGGATACAGACATGTATCTATGCACGATTGATGTTACTTCCCTCTATACCTCAATTCCTCATGACTTGGGGTTAGAAGCCACGGAACATTTTATTTTACAATCACAAATTTCCCCTGATTTACAGGTTTTTCTAATGGAGTTACTACACTTCACACTTTATCACAGCTACTTTTGTTACAATAACCAATACTTCCTCCAATTGAATGGAACATCCATGGGAAATTGCGCAGCACCTTGCTACGCCAACCTGTTTATGCACAAATTCGAGTTGGATCATATCTTGCATACCACACCATGGGAGAATCATTTGTTATTGTTTGTCCGTTACATCGATGATATTTTTTTAATTTGGAGAGGTTCAAAAACCACATTGTCTGAAGCGATCACGAATCTCAACACCATCAATGATCGACTCAAGTTCACTTCCACCATCAGTCAAACGGACATTAATTTTTTAGATGTTCACATCTACATTGTGGATCATCACATTCAAACCACACTCTTCAGGAAAGACACTGACAGAAACAATTTACTTCACTATTCGAGTTTTCATCAACCTTCTCTGAAACGACACTTACCTTTTTCCCAATTTCTCAGGATAAAGAGAATCATTTCTGAACCACAACAACTAACCCAACAAACTTTGGAAATGGAACAACGCTTTGCTAAACGAGGTTATCCATCACAAATACTGTCAACAGCTATCGTCAAATCATCTAACAAAGAAAGGGGAACGTTGTTGGATAAACAACCTACAGCCTCAGACACAGCCACGAGAATGGTTATGGTCACAAAATTCTCAACAGAAAGTTATAACATCAGGAAATCCATTCTCAAACATTGGCCCCTACTACAAATGGAATCTGACTTCAATCACATCTTTTCGCAGCAACCTCTGTTCGCCTATGAAAGGAGTAAAAACTTCATGGAGGTATTGAAATCAACTAGCTCCTCACAGCCTTTTTCTGAATACAAGGGTACCAGACCTTGTTATAATTGCGGGAATTGCAACAACATCATCACAGGCACGAACATACAACATCCAACCAAAGGATACAACATAAAACTTTTCGTATCTGCAACCTGTGATTCCAAAAACGTTGTTTACATGCTGAAGTGCCCATGCGGCCTGCCTTACATTGGCAAAACTGAAAGGAAAATGAAAACTCGATTAAACGAACACAAAAGTAATATCCGTAACAACAACCTGAACTCGACAGTAGCTGTACATTTCAACGAACATAAACACAACGTCAGTCAATTACGTTTCTTAGTGTGTGAAACGGTCCCGCTAAGGGAAGGATGTGACAACAGAAAATTTCTGATCCAAAGAGAGACTTTTTGGATTTATAAAATGAACTCCATGGTACCCCTTGGACTCAATGATCGTCTCGAACTGGGTTGCTTTATTTAACTTTGTATTGATGTCTGTCAGAATGCCCTAAAGTTTACACTTATCTGTATCATCAAATTCATTTCTAAATTGTTCATCGTTTTTCACGTTTTCACATTCAAATTGTTTTTTACATCTATCTTTCACCCATATTTTCTCTACGTTTTTTACGTTTCTTAAAAAAATAACTTTATTATTTTCACCCTTCCACACACTTTTCTTTATTCACATTTTACCTTGGTTACTTTCCACCAACTTCCCGAGTCATTTTTTTCGAATCATTATTCAAGTGTTTTTTGACCATTCTAAGATGGCCGCCAATATCAGAGTCTCCTTTCTCTGTTTACCAAACACACTCTTAACCCGGCCACATGCTCAACAATGGTTCTTCGGACCAGAGCACTTTGGATATGCTCACATGAACGGGTGAACTGAGGTAACTTTCTTGCCCTGTACCGATTCTTGGTATGAGGTTCTATTCTTTGACACGCCCTTATTTTATACACCGGCATGACGATTTCACCTGACTTTAGTACACGTCTTTCACAACTTTTAACGTAGTCAACTAATACGCTGCTATCATTGTATTTGTTTTTCTACTTGAGTCACACGCGGTAAATTTAGTACACGTCTTTCACAACTTTTAACGTAGTCAACTAATACGCTGCTATCATTGTATTTGTTTTGCTACTTGAGTCACACGCGGTAAATTTTCAGAAAAACACCGGGTCACTCGGGTGTAATTTCCAATATGGTTTGCGTAGTTCTTTCTAACACTGTTCCGTTGTGCACTTTTTCGGAGCTTGATATCTGGGATACATATTTTTCTCATTTTCTACATTTTTAACATTTTAATTTCAATGGAATACAAACCCGATTAGGGGATATGCAACTTTTTCTCCTGTTTCTGTTTACAGGATTCCTCCTGACGAAGGGTTTTTACCCGAAATGCATAGAGGATATCCATCAGTACCTTTGTTGACTCAACATGTCATAATTTGTCATATGGAATAATGAATTTCAACTTTTCAACCATGAATAAATGAACTTTGGTTTAACTAAAACGAATTTTGGTAACTTCGTTACCCCACAATGCTGTGCGCATAGAGGGACACCACCCTAGCAGGGATAGTGCAACTCTCGTTATTTCTTCGACCTTGGTTCAGGGGTCGCTCCTCTAGCAGCACGCCGCTACTCGAGTAAACTCAATACACATCAGAGATTAAAAGGGAGTGCGCGATATTTCAACACTTGTCTTTCTGCATCGCTCAACCACTATCGCAGCACCCATGGCTTATCAAGACATTACCAACCTCACGGACAAACGCGCCGAAACATTTGCATTCGGCGATGAAGAAACACAGAGGATCTACTCTTTAATAGGAGACATTGAAGCTACCCCCTCTGGCACAGGCACCATACAAAGCAACATCAAGCAACTCCTTTATTTAACAAAACGTGAAATCAACCAGCGTTTACATGCGAGCACAATGATTCAATACCACCGAGCGCAACGCATTCCGAGAGGTTTACGGATCTCCCTCAAACCATCCTTGTGTAAAAATGATCCTAAATTTGTAGACAGATGGTATGGTATCCTGAACAAGTGTTCCTTGGATCTTATATTGTTGATCATCGAAGAATTATCCAATATCTTGGAAGATCTAAACACAGAGATCACCCAACTCAAGAATGAATTAGCCACTAAAATGTCGTCAGATGATTTATCTCAGACTCTCAAGGACATCAATGACCAATTAGAGAAGCACAAGCAAGAAGTCAATGAGAGGAAACTCAGGAAGTTCCGACGGGACACAATTGATTATAAACTCGGGGAAGTTTATAACTGGGCGGAAGTATACGCCAGGAGAAGACAATTTAAACCACCCTTCAGAACATCTGATACTGACACATCACCGGCCACCAGTGATTCCGATACCACTCGCCGTAAACCGAAGAGTTTCCCACAAAAGGATCAACCTCAATCTCAAACCATTTCAGATACTGAGATCCCAACGACTTCAACTTCTACTTCTTTACCCTCTGCGGTTCCTTTTTTAGGGATAGGCCAAAAAGACCCCGGAGATCCAGGAGGGGCAAAAAAAGCAATTCCACCTTTGGACAAAAGAACGACAAGGAGCCAGCGATAAATGATAGAGACAACTTAGTCATCAACATTTCTTCAACGGTTCTCAATAAATCTCAAATACGCTTGTTACAAAAGGGGTCTTCATTCGTACCAACATACTCCAGCAACCCCATGGAAGCCGATGTAAGTCTATTCAAATTCATGCGGAAACTCAGACTGAGACATTTTTTTGACAATGTTCTTATTGAGCCGCTGTTTAAAACAGAAAATACCTTGAAAGGTCTTACGTCTAAGAGTACCTATGTAGCCCCAGTAAGCCACAAAATTCTTGATACCTTTGAGACTTTGGTGAAGCAAGATCTTCAGTCAGTTTTTAAACATCGTAAACCCAAACATGCAAACTTCACATCGAAGGATAAATCTCTGCTTAAACAACTGGCTGATAATCCCAACATAACCTTCCTTGATGCTGACAAAGGAGGGGCACTTGTTGTCATGGATACCACACACTACTCTCGGAAACTGGATGAACATGTGTTAGACTCTAACACCTATTCAAAACTTGATCACAATCCCACAATGACCATCTTACAAGTATTACAGAATCTTGTGGATAAAGCAGTCCTATCGGGCACCATTGGTGAGACAGAAAAGAAATTCCTTATTTCTAAATTTCCTAGAAGTCCATCCTTACGGATGTTACCGAAGATCCACAAAAATATAGTGGATCCTCCTATGCGGCCCATCGTATCAACGAGGGGCTCACTTCACGAACCAGTTGGCAAATACCTGGACAGACATCTCCAACCTCTCGTACAGTCCATGTCTACCTATGTCAAAGACACTACAGATTTTTTGAACATTCTTCTTAAGTTCAACATCTCGTGGGATACAGACATGTATCTATGCACGATTGATGTTACTTCCCTCTATACCTCAATTCCTCATGACTTGGGGTTAGAAGCCACGGAACATTTTATTTTACAATCACAAATTTCCCCTGATTTACAGGTTTTTCTAATGGAGTTACTACACTTCACACTTTATCACAGCTACTTTTGTTACAATAACCAATACTTCCTCCAATTGAATGGAACATCCATGGGAAATTGCGCAGCACCTTGCTACGCCAACCTGTTTATGCACAAATTCGAGTTGGATCATATCTTGCATACCACACCATGGGAGAATCATTTGTTATTGTTTGTCCGTTACATCGATGATATTTTTTTAATTTGGAGAGGTTCAAAAACCACATTGTCTGAAGCGATCACGAATCTCAACACCATCAATGATCGACTCAAGTTCACTTCCACCATCAGTCAAACGGACATTAATTTTTTAGATGTTCACATCTACATTGTGGATCATCACATTCAAACCACACTCTTCAGGAAAGACACTGACAGAAACAATTTACTTCACTATTCGAGTTTTCATCAACCTTCTCTGAAACGACACTTACCTTTTTCCCAATTTCTCAGGATAAAGAGAATCATTTCTGAACCACAACAACTAACCCAACAAACTTTGGAAATGGAACAACGCTTTGCTAAACGAGGTTATCCATCACAAATACTGTCAACAGCTATCGTCAAATCATCTAACAAAGAAAGGGGAACGTTGTTGGATAAACAACCTACAGCCTCAGACACAGCCACGAGAATGGTTATGGTCACAAAATTCTCAACAGAAAGTTATAACATCAGGAAATCCATTCTCAAACATTGGCCCCTACTACAAATGGAATCTGACTTCAATCACATCTTTTCGCAGCAACCTCTGTTCGCCTATGAAAGGAGTAAAAACTTCATGGAGGTATTGAAATCAACTAGCTCCTCACAGCCTTTTTCTGAATACAAGGGTACCAGACCTTGTTATAATTGCGGGAATTGCAACAACATCATCACAGGCACGAACATACAACATCCAACCAAAGGATACAACATAAAACTTTTCGTATCTGCAACCTGTGATTCCAAAAACGTTGTTTACATGCTGAAGTGCCCATGCGGCCTGCCTTACATTGGCAAAACTGAAAGGAAAATGAAAACTCGATTAAACGAACACAAAAGTAATATCCGTAACAACAACCTGAACTCGACAGTAGCTGTACATTTCAACGAACATAAACACAACGTCAGTCAATTACGTTTCTTAGTGTGTGAAACGGTCCCGCTAAGGGAAGGATGTGACAACAGAAAATTTCTGATCCAAAGAGAGACTTTTTGGATTTATAAAATGAACTCCATGGTACCCCTTGGACTCAATGATCGTCTCGAACTGGGTTGCTTTATTTAACTTTGTATTGATGTCTGTCAGAATGCCCTAAAGTTTACACTTATCTGTATCATCAAATTCATTTCTAAATTGTTCATCGTTTTTCACGTTTTCACATTCAAATTGTTTTTTACATCTATCTTTCACCCATATTTTCTCTACGTTTTTTACGTTTCTTAAAAAAATAACTTTATTATTTTCACCCTTCCACACACTTTTCTTTATTCACATTTTACCTTGGTTACTTTCCACCAACTTCCCGAGTCATTTTTTTCGAATCATTATTCAAGTGTTTTTTGACCATTCTAAGATGGCCGCCAATATCAGAGTCTCCTTTCTCTGTTTACCAAACACACTCTTAACCCGGCCACATGCTCAACAATGGTTCTTCGGACCAGAGCACTTTGGATATGCTCACATGAACGGGTGAACTGAGGTAACTTTCTTGCCCTGTACCGATTCTTGGTATGAGGTTCTATTCTTTGACACGCCCTTATTTTATACACCGGCATGACGATTTCACCTGACTTTAGTACACGTCTTTCACAACTTTTAACGTAGTCAACTAATACGCTGCTATCATTGTATTTGTTTTTCTACTTGAGTCACACGCGGTAAATTTAGTACACGTCTTTCACAACTTTTAACGTAGTCAACTAATACGCTGCTATCATTGTATTTGTTTTGCTACTTGAGTCACACGCGGTAAATTTTCAGAAAAACACCGGGTCACTCGGGTGTAATTTCCAATATGGTTTGCGTAGTTCTTTCTAACACTGTTCCGTTGTGCACTTTTTCGGAGCTTGATATCTGGGATACATATTTTTCTCATTTTCTACATTTTTAACATTTTAATTTCAATGGAATACAAACCCGATTAGGGGATATGCAACTTTTTCTCCTGTTTCTGTTTACAGGATTCCTCCTGACGAAGGGTTTTTACCCGAAATGCATAGAGGATATCCATCAGTACCTTTGTTGACTCAACATGTCATAATTTGTCATATGGAATAATGAATTTCAACTTTTCAACCATGAATAAATGAACTTTGGTTTAACTAAAACGAATTTTGGTAACTTCGTTACCCCACAATGCTGTGCGCATAGAGGGACACCACCCTAGCAGGGATAGTGCAAATCACGCAGGACAGGACATGCTGCAGGAGAGAGGGCACACCGGCCACACAGATCAGCTCTGGCCAGCACAAGTTCAGCCCAGGGAGCAGTGCCACAGGCAGCCGCACCACTAACACAGGCAGCCTCGCCTCAACCAGAGCCAGCCTCACCTCAACCAGAGCCAGCCTCACCTCAACCAGAGCCAGCCTCACCTCAACTGGAGCCAGCATCACCTCACCCAGAGCCAGCATCGCCACTCATGTTTGAGTCACCGGCCACATCACCGCCTGCAGGTGTGAGAATGAGGAGGCGTCCTGCCGCCAGGCTGCGAGCCTTAGACACCTCGTCTGACGACAGCAGGGGCCCTGAGCAAATTACTATGCCCCAGGATGGGAGCCATGCCACTGTGCCCTACACCTCACAGGCAGCACAGACGGGTGCAAGAGGGCGCCGCAGGTCGCGTGTCCAGAGTCCACCAGCAAACATTGACAGCCATGGTGTCTTCTCGGGGCTCGAGGGCCAAATCTTAAAACAACAGCGCCTGCAAACAAAGGCAGTCATGTCAGTCCAGAGGCATATGCGGTTCATGAAATCTACATTTGTCAACATGGACAATAACATTAGCGGCATGGCTGCGGGCATTCGGGACATGTCCCAGTCAATCCAGCAGTTGTGCAGCAAATTAGATGCTGACATCGAAGCACGGCGCCGGGAACGGCAGAGGAGGGACACTAACACCAGGGCACTCAACCGTCTGGCAACTGCCACTTCTCTACTCTGCCGGCGCTCTGTGTCGATGCAGGAGGGCCTGACACACTGCTGCAGCGACGTGTCTCGGGGGATGGTGCAGGTGACAAGTGCACTAGAGGTGCTATTAACAAGTCAGGCGACGACAACTGCTGCAGGGGATGCTGCGGAAAGCATTGACTCCAGCAGCAGGAGCAGCATCACACCCCCCGTCCCAGAAGCACGCAGGAGCAGCAGGCGGCTTGGGGTTGGCTGTAGTGAGGATGCTCAATCCGTGCCATCCCACACTGCAGCGCGTATGCGCAAACATTGATGCAGCCCTGCGTAGCCAATTCCCAATGGGTGACGTAACCCTGGACTTACTCATTGTAAATATGCTATGTTGCCAGATTGGCTTGATCTTGTTTTCATGGCGTAGTGCCGCATTAAAACTACGTCATGACATACCACAACTGGCTGTGTCCTCTTACTTACTCAGAAATAGTTGCATGTGATCTCTGCCCGTCTCTCTCTCCCATCTATTGCAGTTGGCACTCCAGCTGCGTTGCCCTCTGGCTGGCCTGACTCTTCCTCGTTGTCCTCAAAATCTGTTAGTTCCACATCTGTACCTCTCTTCGTGGCAAGGTTGTGCAGCATTGCACAAGTGGCAATGATCTTGCAGCAGTTGAACGGTGTGTACTGGCGTGCGCCTCCGCTCTTGTGGAGGCAGCGGAACCTGCTTTTCAGTAGTCCAAACGTGCGCTCCACCACATTGCGTGTAGATTTATGTGCCACATTGTATCGTCTCTCACTCTGGGTTGATGGGTGTAGGTAGGGAGTGAGGATGAATGACCGGCAGGCATATGCACTGTCGCCTAGGTGAGTAAAAGGGAACCATCAGTCACATGCCTCTATACACTATGATTTGCAGGTTTCATGGGGCGTCACTGTTACTTACCTAGCAGGTATCCCTCTCCAAATTCTCCGGCAATCAGTCGTGTGTAGATCCCACTGTTCTGGAAGATGTAAGAGTCATGGGTGCTCCCAGGAAACTTCGCTACAATATCAGTGATGATGTTCCCTGCATCACAGATCACCTGCACATTGATGGAGTGGGTGGACTTTCTGTTCCTGTAGATGTGCTCTGTGTCAGCTGGTGGGCAGATTGGGATGTGTGTGCCATCAATACAGCCAATGACATGGGGGAACTGTGCCATGTGATAAAAGTCAGTTTTAGTTTTCTGCAGTTCGGCCTGTGTGTTTGGGAAGCTGATGTAGTGGTGCATTCTCTGCATCATGGCATCCAGGAACTTCCTGAAGAAACGGGACAGGCAACTCTGGGATACACCACCCACCGCAGCTATCACCACCTGATAACTGCCAGATGCCAGTAGATGTAGGCTGCAGAGCACCTGCACATGTGGTGGTATGGCATGCGCCCTTCTTGTTGGCTGGTCCAGGAGTGGGTGCAGGTCCCTTATCAGGTCCATGATGGTTTGGGGGTGTAGCCTGTACCTTTCATGTATCTCTGCATCAGTCAGTTGGAAGAGTGTGATGCGCTGTCTGTAGATGCGTTCCTCCCGTCTCCATATCCTCAGACCTGCTGCCTGTAGACGTAGGCGCCTTGCAATGACATACAGAGCGGCCATGTTGTCCACGCTGTTGCATTTTGGGATTGCTTATATGGTCTGTTGATGGTTATTACCTGCTTTCACTCAGTGTTAATTACCGACTCTTAATTACCGAATTTCATGGATTTCTTAATTACCGAGTTTTCCTACATGTCATTTTCAGTTTTACCACTTCATATTTACCACTTCATATTTACCGATTCATATTTACCACTTCATATTTACCGAATCGGTAAATATGTATTCGGTAAATATGAAGCGTAAATATGAATCGGTATTTTAGAATTCGGTAATTATGAATCGGTATTTACCGCTTCATATTTACCGAAAACTGGTTTTTGGCCTCCTACATCTCACTTGTCTAAATACCGGTCGGTAACGGCATATTTACCGAATTTCGGCCGTTACCGACCGGTATTTAGCTACCTACATGAGGCCCTATGTCTCTAATAAAACCTGTAGAGACATAAACACACAAACTCTGCAGACAAATGATACCATCAGGTCTACGAACCGAACCGATTATCGAAAGATTGAAACTGCTTGAATGGGTGAGAAGTTGCAGGCTTGTCTCCCAGTGCAAAGGCTGCCTTCGTGGCACAGGTGGGAAGGGCACTGGAGTCTAAAGGTAGGTGGGTGGAGGGTGATTCGCTTTGTATTTAGGGTAAATTGGGGAAGTTACGTGGTTGGAGAGAATAGTTTACTGCTTGCACCAGGTCAGTAATGGCGACGTCAGATGAGCTAGAGAGAGAGAATGGGGTGACTTGATGTCAATCTGCCTGAGAGTGGACTGGCGTTCTAGCAGTATTCTCTGAGAACTGGCAAAGAGGGAGGAGCCCCACACAGCATGTCTGTAAAGAGACCTGAAGCAGGTTAGGGCATAGTACATAGGAAAGACAGTGGTTCAAGCCAGGCAGCCTTTGCAGGGACACGGACCTATCTGAACACAACCATGCACACCTATCACAAACCACTCTGTGCAGCAGAATCCCAGCACCCTGCCATAGCAAGCAGACAATGGGGACATGCACTTCCTATGGTTAAAAGAAACTTTGCCAGGGCTACGGAAGGCGGCCCAGGGTTCAGCTGTGAGCCCAGCTGTCACAGAGCGTAATCTGACACTCTAGCTGAAAGAGCACAGGCTGGCTCAAGGGGGCGCCAGTGAGAGGACTTGGGAAGCGAAGAGCCACTAAACAGGCCCAAGGACCGCCTTAATGTTACAGATTTGCAGAGGCTCACAGGGGGCTAAGAGTTTATGGCAGGAATAACAGAAATAGCCCCCTCGACTCTCTGCCCTCCAGCTTCTTACCAGATAGTGCTGGAGACCTAACAACTGAAAAGGAGCGTTCAGCTCTATACAGGATTGTCTGTTCCAAACTCAAGAGATGGTTAAACTTTTCTCCAACAAATGATCGATATCCCAATTGTAGTGTCCCTCGTACACAGGACACGGACACGGGTCTGGATTCACCGCTATACTTTATTATCACAACCTTCTTGTTCTCTCGCCTACTCTACTCTGCCCGTTCCCGGGCATTCCCTTTCTCTCCTCCCCTGTCCCGCCCTTGTCCACGCCTTCTCAGCCGAGGAGGTCCTAGCGTCCATTCTCTCAGCCCCACATTACATCTCCCCCTATCTTAACAAAATGAGTTAAATCACTCTTCTTTTTTTCTTAAGTACCTCAAAATAATGTCACATAGTTACAGTTCTTCGATCATGCGAGTCGGTTTCTTGATGTTCCGGCGGGGACGAACGTTGACTTCGGGACAGTCTGGTTCTCCGCCACTAGGAGCCACTCTTGGTGACTTACCGCCGATCCCGGTTGCACTTAGTCCCGTTTCTCCAGTGGTGGGACTGTCGAAAAGTTCTTTGACTTTAGGACTGCACTTCTGAAAATGCGCCACATTCCTGGTTATTCTCTTATCATCCGATTCCGCAGTGATCATAGTTCCTTTTTAGGTCTCGGCTCGAAGGCTGCGCTTGCACAGTCTCGCTCCGAGATCTAATGTTAGGAGTGGGGCTTTAACTCGCCCCTTTTTTTTTACCTCTTCTCCATTGGCTGGCCTCTTAGATGCTGGTCAGCCATTGGAGAAGAGGTTTGTCTCTCCAAACAAGCCCCGTCTTTTTCGGATTCGGGGGCGTGTTTTTTCGATTCTTTCTCTCCTCTGGAATGTAAACATTCCAGCCAATGGCAAGAGGAGAGAAAGAAAAACACAGCCCCCAATCCGAAAATGACGTGCTGTTTCTCCGAGCTACCTTTGCACCACGGGTCACCCACTCTTAATATTGTTTTTGAATGTTCCTATTTTTGTAAATCCGTAAATGTTTGTGTGGCGATAGTTTTGGGCCAAAGATCACACGTTTCGTTCAGTTGTGGAAGCCAAATTCAGGTTGTCTGTCTCTGCGCTGTGGCAGTTTCTGCCTGTGATAACATCTCCCGGGTGCTTCGTTCTCCACGGCTTGGCTGATGAGCCACGAGGGAGTGAGTATACGCCATGGTTGGTATTGGAGTGCCTGCCTCTAACACAGCATTGCAGCCACACGCCTTTCATTTTTTCGGCATGTCAACCATAGCTCCGTACACTTATGTCACTTAAGGTCTCTGCATGGGCTTTAAAGTCATCGCGCCAACCCACCCCCAGCAAACAGAGCGGGCTTCCGAAAATAACAATTAGCTCAAGCAAGCAGAGCGGAGGAAGTTCGAGCAGACCATAGACACGGAATCTACCTCATGTATAGATTTAGTACGTGTGAGTTTTTAGGCACCCGAACGGAAATGTTGTTGAAAGGTCACATGTAGCGGTGCAGAGGCCGTGGATTGGATGGGAAGCAAGAATGAGTGAGTGCACTTTGGGGGAATCGTGATCTAACGTGACTTGACGGATCTGTTGGAGTACAACGGGGTCTCCTGGCGAGGGCACAGGGAAGGGGCGGTGAAAGACGGGCTCTGTGGTGTCACGGAGGTGAAGTGCTGCTTTGGGGGGCTGGTACCGGCTGCGTAAACTGGGCCTCACAGGCTCCCATCCGGCACGCAGCCCAGCAGTTCGTTCTTCTGATGTCTAAAATGGGTGCTATTGATTTGGGTAATAACTCGTATCATCGATCGGACGTGTACATGCATAGGAGTGTGGGAGGGGCGGGTGTATGTGCGAATACGAAAGGCAGGAAGCGGTGCTCTGAATGTTTGGCTCGGGGTGCAGCGGGGGAAGCCAGCGCCTCACCCATCTGTTTGCAATTGTGCATTTTCGCCCTGCTCAGCAGAACCGTGGCCTTTAACGGAATACACTAAAGTGCAGCTCCGGTGGCATTCACCCCACCCCCACTTGCGCATTCTGCTGAGCTTGTATTTTTTTTTACACACTTATCTAATGAAGTCTTATGTCTTCGTGGGCGAATGCATCCACCGGGAATTGAAATCCTGACGGGGCCCCTCAGCCGCCCATCCTTCCGGGCTCTGGGTAGCAATGAAGTTCTATAGCGCCGTGAGGTCCCAGCGCTCTTTATATGGTTTACACATACACCAATTGGGTAGTAAGTAGCGGCGTGGAATATTTTTATTACGTGTATGTGAAGTTGCATTTCGGAAGAGTTGACTGTCGCCCTTTTTAGGTCTCGGCTAGCGTAGGTGGCTCTGTGTGGGTGGCTCTGTGTGTGTGGGTGGCTTTGTGTGTGGCTCTGTGTGTGGGTGCAAATGCAATAGGTCTCGCATTTGAGAGAGATTAAGCTATTGACATTGTAAATAACAATGCCGTTTCTTTAAATGTTTTAAAAACAAAAACATAAACAAAAATAATGTCATGAGCAATGCCAATAGCTCTAACTTTAACAATGCCGAGACCATTGCATTGTAAATGCTTGTTGTTTGATGACAACTAGGGGAGTGTCATTGAAACGACAGTCAGTCTTCTTTTGCTGTTCTTGTTTCAATAGTATCCAGTCACCTTCGTGAATCACAGGCGGGGCAGCTCTTCTGCGACGATCCGCATATGTCTTCATTTTCTCTTTCCTGAGTCGATCCGTGTTGGATATATCATCTGATTCAGACTCATGAACTACTGCTTTATCAGTCCAGTCAACCATGGATATTCGAGTACACACGGACCGGCCCAACATTAGGGTCGCGGGACACTTGCCAGTGGTGGAGTGAGGCGTGTTCCTGTACGCCCGCAGAACTTCATTTAGGACTTTCTGAATGTCTTGTCGCACCACTTCCCCCTGTTGAATGGCTTTCTTTAAAGTGGACATAAATCTCTCAATCATTCCGTTAGCCTGTGGCCACAGAGGTGTAATTTTGCGATGCTTGAAATTGAGGTGTTTGACAAAATCTGCAAAGTCTTGACTGTTGAACGGGGGCCCATTATCTGTTTTCACTATTTTGGGAAAATGCCCCACGCAGCAAACACTTCATCCAACACCGGTATTGTGCTGGACGCTCTGGTTGATGTGATGAGTTGTGCAATCGGAAATCGTGAATATTCGTCCATGATAGCCAGGATATACTGGCCCGACTTAAATGGCCCAAAGAAGTCTACAGCAATTTGCTGCCACACACCCTACGGCAATCGGGACATTTGTAGCAGTGCAGGAGGATCAGGTCGACTGACCAGTTGGCATTGGGGACAGTCCTTCAGTGTAATCTTTACCATTTGGTCTAAGATCGGAAACCATACTCTCTCCCTCAGGGTTCTCTTGGTGGACACAATGCCTCTGTGGCCTTCATGAGCCAGATTGATGATGCCTTGACGGAGATGTTTTGGGATGACTATTCGATTGTCAGGCCATTTGTGGCTACTGACAGTTCCTCCTTCACATGCTTGAAGGCTGCAAGTTCATGTCTGTCAACAGCACTGTTCGACATATAATCAGCAGGGTTTTCAGCTTTTCCAGGCTTGTGCACAATTGTGTACGTGTATTCTTGGAGGCGAAGGCCCCAGCATTCTATTCTCGGTGGCATTTTAGCCCGAGGCTTGCCAAAGATGGTGATGGGGGCCTGATGATCAGTAATTAGTGTAAAATGTTTTCCGTATATGAAGATGTGAAAGTGCTCACAGGCCCAGACAACAGCCAAACTTTCCTTTTCGGGCTGTAAGTATGCTTTCTGCGAGTGACTTAATGAGCGTGCGTGTGTATAATTGTGTATTTCCACCCAAACGACTAACCAACAGTACCTACTGTGTGTTTTCTATGTCCTCCATTGAAATTTGCTCAATAAGAGTTCTTTTGTATAGACTTAATACTCTGTCTGTGCAGCAATTCTTCTGTATGTTTTGATGAAGACCTAGGTTCTATGTTTCTCTCCTACAGAAGTGACAAACAGTGGATTACCCCCGTCCCCCCCTTCCCCCTTGGGACAAGTTGTCTATCTGATTAGGGTAAGATTGGCGGCAGCACTGTCTGCCTCCAGCCTCAAAAGTTTCACAAATGCATACACAAATAGAGTGTCACAAAGTCACATACACTTTTCTCACTCCTAGATATCAATGCATGCATTGTATTTCCTTTTTCTTTACAGGTACGTTCGACCCAACGAGTTCCAACTAACCTTTGTTTCTCACCTTTTTTTCATAGGCTTCACCTTTGGAAGCATTCTAGGAAGTGAAGTGTGGCCTTTGCTACACTCACACAGTGGTAGCGTCTTACCAGCACCTGGTAAGAACGGAGCCCCCATTTATAATTAGGTCCTGATGAATGCCATGGACCCAACAGGGCCACTCCGGCAGAAACATGTTGACCACCCACAAGACGGTTAGGGGGCACTAACTACCCCACTCACCGTCACATACTTTTTAATATCATATAGTTTTCAATCACATTAAAATCACTTCTGACTACTATAATGATTTTTAACCTCACTCACAATTTCACGGGCCCCCACTCAGTCATTTAGAAAGTGCATCCTTGTCGTCAAGTGTATGCCCGCCCTCTATCAAACGAAGGTTTTAGAGGGCGAGGACTGGTCAATGATGAAGCATGACATCAGGTGGTGTGTGAGACCAGTCCGTAACTTTTTGTGAGATGCCCACACTTACGACATTCTTGTAACTCGTTTGGGTTATCACACTAGGAGCGGCTCTTTGTGGTAAACAGTTATAGTGGAGGCTGCCAGCTCCTAGAACCCCATGCCTCTCGTTCCCCCTCCACAGATCTAGTGGAGTCTTTTTGTGTGTTAACTTACGTACAGCTGATGGCTGTGGGAACAAACTACGGGGTCACCTCCCTAGTATAAGGGATTTGTTCTGTTATACAGATTCCTGTAAACAGAAAAGAACTACTACAGTCATCCTTTTTTGACACTGTCCTTAAAAATAATAAGGACAGACTTAGGATTAAACTAAACATTACCCTAATTTCCAGTATGGACACCGAACTCTCATTCGGGGAAGAAGTTCTAGCAGAGATCCTAAATACACCATCTCTACTAGCAGAAACCATAGTGACGCAAACAGTACAAAATTCAGATGAGTGGGAAGCACTATCCTCAAAGAAGAAAGAACAAATTCGCACAGCCCTTCATGGAGCGTTTATGACGGAATATCTCCGTAAAAACACGGCACCCAGGGGATTGATTGTTACCAACGAACCCAGATTATTCCTTACCAACAAGGATTTTAGAATCAATTGGTCCAGCATTGCGTGATAATGCACTAAAGACTGGCTCATCCTTATTATCAATACTGCAAGACAACTAGCAGATGCTCTCCTAGTGGAGATCCAGCAGAGCGAATGCAAACTGAAAACTACAGTACAACTTTCAGTCTTCAAAAAGAAATTGGACAAAATTAACAAAGACCACTCAGAATATAAAGAATACCTGACACAATCCAAGCTGACAAAATTGAAAAAAGATGTACAGAAGTTCAGTAAAGAAACAGTCTACCCATATGTAACGGATGAGCATTACAATAAACCAATTCCACAACAACCAGGGAGAAAACAACGCTTCCGACCCACCCCCCAGAACTGGACGTTCAGCTCAGGAGAAGAGAGGAGTGATTCCAGCAGTGATGAAAGCTCAGGACCACACTATGGAAGACCGTCTGGTTACCAACCTCTGATGCAAGCACCTCAACCACAACCGCAACCTCCTCCCTTTGGCTATTGGCAACAGCCCTACTTTCCACCGGGCTTTGGATATCATTCAGGCCCCCTGTCTTTTTTATTCCAGGGCAGAGGCAGAGGGAGGGGCAGACATAAAAGAAGAAATGCGAGGGTCCAGTGGGAGGACCAACAACCACCGCAAGGGGTAACAACCAGGAGCAGAGGGAGAATGGAGATGCCCTCAACAAGCAGGGACTAACTAACATCGTCAATATCAGTACACACAGACTCACATGTGATGAAGAAACCATTCTCAACAAAGGCTTGGGCTTCGTCCCCACCCCGAGAAATGACCCCTTGGCTCTCAACGTGGAATTGGCCCAGTTTTTTGGAAACTCAAGCTTCGTGACTTCTTTGGAGACACGACAGAAATCGATGATGACAAGAAAAAATCAACCGGGCTGCGCAAGAAGTCCACCTTCCAACCTCCAGAACATCTCATGCCAAATACTTGCTTTTGAACAGGCTGTACTTAGGGATATAGAAAATATTGACTTCCATAATACCAAAGGGTTCAACAACCTCTCAGGGAAGGAACGGACAGCCCTACAAGCACTCAAAAATAACCATGATGTCGTTATCAAACCAGCGGATAAAGGGGGCGCGATTGTCCTTATGGACCTTACGATGTACCGAGATGAGTGTACAAGACTGCTAGCGGATACGAACAGCTACGCCATACATCAAACGGATCCCACGGGCCCGATCACGATTAAAATTAAGAACATTGTGGAGGAAGCCCTCAGTAACGACTTGATAACGAAGCAAGAAGCTGACTTCCTGATTAACGAAGAACCAAGGATGCCACGCTTTTACATTCTACCAAAGATCCACAAGGGGCGTATGCCACCGCCAGGTAGACCAATCGTATCTGGCATTGGATCTGTGCTAGAACCTCTGTCGCAATTTTGCGACTGGTTCTTGCGGCCCATTGTAAAAGAAACACAATCCTACCTGAAAGACACAAAAGACGTCCTCTGCCTCCTAAGAGATCTGGAGGTTGATACCACCAACGACTGGCTTATAACGATGGACATCGAAGCCCTGTACACAAGTATACCACAACGACGAACATTGGAAGTCGTAGAAAGTATCATCCTACGAAGAGAGTGGGATTTTGTTACTCCCCAACATTTTGTCATGGAATGTGCTGAGTTGGCCCTCACAGAGAATTTCTTCGAATTCGAACAAGTTATCTACCACCAAATAACAGGTACTTCAATGGGGAGTACTTTTGCTCCCAGTATGGCATGTCTATACGTCCAGCAATTTGAGGAGGACTTCATCAACAACGCAGTGAACCCTTTTCGAAGCCACATAAAGATTTGGAAACGTTACATAGACGACGTACTCATTGTATGGAATGGAACAGAAGAGAACGCAATAGCCTTCGTCCACTGGGTGAATTTGCAAGACAGTCATCTCAAATTCACTCACACCATCAATAAAAATCACGCAATCTTTTTGGACCTGGATATCACACTCACGAATGAGGGGATAACAACCAAGGTCCGTAACAAACCCACTGACAGGAACAGCCTACTCTTGTACGAGAGTTATCACCCTAAGGCCCTCAAACAGAACTTACCTGTTGGCCAGTTCCTCCGAATAAGGAGAAGCTGCTCAGAGAAAGATACTTACAAAGAACAGGCAGAACATCTTGAGAAGAAACTAATTGAACGCCATTATCCAAGAAAAATGGTGAGAAAGGCAAACAAAAGAGCAAGAAACAACCCAAGGGAGGCACTTCTGGAGAACGTGGAGAAAGAAAAAACCAACAGACCGGTCTGCGTTACTACATTCACACCAGTATCGAACTCAGTTCAAAAAATTATCAGGAAAAGATGGCACATACTTAACAGTGCTGGGAAACATTGGGAACCCCCCTTGTTTGCCTTCAAACGCAATAAAAATCTTCGGGACGAACTGGTCCATGCCCAGATGACCACCAATGAGAACACAGAACAACTCAGACTCTGGGACCAACCACCCGTAGTAGGCCATTTCTCCTGCGGCGGATGCCAGTCATGTAATCTCACAAGAAACACCAAAGAAGTGGACATTGGCACAAACAAACCATGGCAGCTCAATTCATTCAGCAACTGCAACACAGAAAATGTGGTATATTTATTAACATGTCCTTGCAAACTCCAATACGTAGGGATGACCACAAGGAAAATAAAAATCCGCATTAATGAGCACCGTAGCACAATCAGGTGCAAAAAAAGTAATACAAAGCTAACACGACATTTCTCTGAAAAAAATCATCCAGACTCAGACCTGCGTTGGACTATTCTTGATGTCATGAAGAAAAGGAAATTTGACCTCACCAAAGCCTTCCATGTGAGAGAGCAACGTTGGGTGTACCGCCTACGCTCTCACGAAAAAGGCCTCAATGATGACATCCCATGGCTGCAGCTGACACAATAAAGAAAGGGGATATGAATTGGGTATAAGCCCCTCATTTAATATAACTATAAAGCCATATCATATGCCTTTATTCATTGACCCAGGCTAACCCCCTTGACATACAACACAACGGTTCAGTTGGACACATATGAACATATCCCGACATCATAGCCGCTTATCTCTGCGACATTTCTCCCCACAAATGTAAAAGGCGGTTTGCGCAGGGCCAACCACATGTATCACTGAATATCTGGAGAATGGTTCATTGTAATACTTACAGGTGCTCTGCGCCGTGTAAAAACAAAAACACGAGCAGGTAGTAGGACAAATATCCACCCCGGGAGCGAGGTATGTGAACTAACTAACTATATTGTGAGTCAAACTCTCATCTGCTCGGCGACTCGTTCACAACTTTGCATAGCGTTTACGTGCCACCGCATAACATTAGGCGCTGGGACACATAACAACAGCTCTTCCCAACTGTGCGGGCGAAAAACATGGTATACTCGGCCCAATATCATGTCAGTCAATCACGATCCTGGTTAGGCCAACCTCACCACCTTTAGCACATCTTGGTTCACGCAGTTCTATTTAGCATCTCCATGCCAACAATAGACGCTCGGGCACATAACAAGAGCCCCTCACCATTGTGCTGGCGTAAACATGTAGTATTCCACCCAATAGTGTGCCAGCCTATCACAATCTCTGTTGGGCCAGCCTCACCGCCTATGGGATTTCCCGTCACACGTAATCCCTTAGGCAGGCATGGGCGCGCCCTATGACAGGGCTCCTTTCCCCTCATTTCTCCGCCTCCCGATCACGGGCCTCCTCCTCCCAGCGCCTCCTCCAATTGCAGAAGGACGTTTGAAACACCCCCGGCCTCACCACGAATGGGGCTCTTTCTTTCATTCACGCCTTGAACCGACATCTTGAACACAGGCTCGGCGCTCTTCCGACACCGGGAACCCCGCACCTGAATTTGTTTTGCGTTCAATTTACTAATTAACACAATCGAACTTCATACATAAGACGGCGCCCGCTCCCTCCATTTCTCACAATCGGGAGGATCGAGCGGACGCATAGGACACAGGAGCATTCTACCTCGTGTCACAGTAAGAGTATGGGTGTTGCGAGTGACTAATGAGCGTGCGTGTGTATAATTGTGTATTTGCACCCAAACGACTAACCAACAGTACCTACTGTGTGTTTTCTATGTCCTCCATTGAAATTTGCTCAATAAGAGTTCTTTTGTATAGACTTAATACTCTGTCTGTGCCGCAATTCTTCTGTATGTTTTGATGGAGACCTAGGTTCTATGTTTCTCTCCTACAGAAGTGACAAACAGTGGATTACCCCCGTCCCCCCCTTCCCCCTTGGGACAAGTTGTCTATCTGATTAGGGTAAGATTGGCGGCAGCATTGTCTGCCTCCAGCCTCAAAAGTTTCACAAATGCGTACACAAATAGAGTATCACAAAGTCACATACACTTTTCTCACTCCTAGATATCAATGCATGCATTGTATTTCCTTTTTCTTTACAGGTACGTTCGACCCAACGAGTTCCAATTAACCTTTGTTTCTCACCTTTTTTTTCATAGGCTTCACCTTTGGAAGCATTCTAGGAAGTGAAGTGTGGCCTTTGCTACACTCACACAGTGGTAGCGTCTTACCAGCACCTGGTAAGAACGGAGCCCCCATTTATAATTGGGTCCTGATGAATGCCATGGACCCAACAGGGCCACTCTGGCAGAAACATGTTGACCACCCACAAGACGGTTAGGGGACACTAACTCCCCCACTCACCGTCACATACTTTTTAATATCATATAGTTTTCAATCACATTAAAATCACTTCTGACTACTATAATGATTTTTAACCTCACTCACAATTTCACGGGCCCCCACTCAGTCATTTAGAAAGTGCATCCTTGTCGTCAAGTGTATGCCCGCCCTCTATCAAACGAAGGTTTTAGAGGGCGAGGACTGGTCAATGATGAAGCATGACACCAGGTGGTGGGGGCGTGGCTTGGACGCCGATCGGGATGGCGGCGTGAGCCTGTAGCTCCGAGCCTGATCCCGTCATTACTCCTGATTTACCTGCCGTAAGGGGCTGCTAGTAGGACGGACTGCCGGTGAGGAGCACCAGGGTTGCAGGGGCTGCTGGCAGAGAGACTGAAGAGGGCCAGGAGCGGTGCTGGAGCCCGACACCGGGGCTGCGGAGCACGAAGACCAGCGGGCAAGATGGCGGCGGCCTCGACCTCGGAGCCTTGAGGGCGGAGGACGGAGGACCGGGGGGCTGGAGGGAGACGGGGACTACCCCAGCTGAGCTGAAGGAGGACGGCTTTCCGGTGCCCTGGTATCGCAGGCTGGGGATCGGGGCTCCTCTTGCTGCGTGAGGCGCGGAGCGCCGGAGCCGCCCCTCCCCCCACGTGGCGAGTGACGACTGCCTGGGCTGGAGAGGAGCCTGGCTGGGACCCGGGACGGTGGAGGCAGCCGGAGCGTGAACGGTGTTGCCCGGGAGAGACCACGCCTGACCAGGCATTGCTGGACCGCGCGCCCGACATCGGGGCGGGCTGACGGTCCCCGCTGGCGGCTCCGGAGTGGTGTGGGTCCCGGCGCTGGGCAGTGGCTGGCAGTGCGGGGACTGAGGAGTGCTGCAGGCGGGCACGGAGGGGCGCCCCCCCCCCGGGACACAGTGCTGACCCCGCTGGGCGGATAGCCCTGGGCTGATTCGATGGGGGCTTATTGACAAGGAGGTCCGGAGCGGCTGACGACGCTGTGGGGAGCGGAGGAAGGCCCTGAACTGCATGGCCCTCATCGGCGGCTGGAGAGTGGCGAGTGCTGCCGGAGGGTGGAGGCATCGACCAAGGAGTGGCCCTCTGGCTGACTGAGGGAAACACACGGGCTGCGATTGCGGTGGCCCTCGTGGGTGGCGGCCGCGCCGGGCGGCGGACTTTGGCACAGTTGAGCGGGGGACCCTCGCGCTCACCCTGATCGGGGGTTCCCATCAAGCAGATGGCGACTAAGGGTTCTGCGCCGCAGATGCCGGTGGGGCACGGCCGGGGGCCGGCGCCGGCCGCGGATGGCGGGGCCCGGGCTGACCCGGAGGGCTCAGCGCAGGAACGGCGCCTGAACAAACGGCTGGATGGCATCCTGGAGGCGATTACGGCAACCAAGGAGGCACTGCACAACGATATAGCGCAGGTCGCCACTGGGCTGGGTCTCTTGCGGGCGGACCATGCCATATTGTCGGACCGAGTTAAGGACAATGAGATGCAGCTACAGGAGCTCAGGCCAGCGGTGGCGGCCGCGGACCACAAACTCGCTGATATCCTGAGCCGTTTGGCGACGCTGGAGAGACGGGCGGAGGATGCCGAAGGCCGCAATCGAAGGAACAACGTAAGGGTGGTGGGCCTTCCGGAAAACAGTGAAGGGGGGGATGCGGTGGCATACATGGAGAACTGGTTTAAAACGGTGGTGGCCCCGGAGGGGCTCTCCCCCTTCTTCTCCTTGGAGCGAGCACATAGGGTTCTGGCCCGCCCGCCGCTGCCGGGCCGCCCACCCAGGCCGATGTTGGTTAGACTCTTGCATTACAAGGACAGAGATTGGCTGATCCAGAGGGCACGATCGGAGGGCCCATTTCAGGTGGCGAACAGCCCGGTAACGGTGTTTCCTGACTATACGCAGGAGGTCCAGAAAAATAGGGCCTCTTTTTTGGCGGTGAAAAAGGAACTGAGGGCCGAGGGTTTGCAATATTCCTTGCTTTTCCCGGTGAAACTAAGAGTGATTGTGGACGGAATGACTCACTTCTTCCAGACTCCTGACGAGGCGTGGGCATGGCTTGAGTTGCATCGCGCTGGTATGGACCGCACGGGGAAAGGCGCGAGGGCGAGGAGCCAGCCGGTGCGGGTGCGGAAATCCCAACGCATCCGCAAACGAGATAACCTCAGGAGAGGTGTGCTGGACGACCAGATGGCGGATGACAGGCGGGGAGCGCTGGCGGCGACGGCGATCATAACGGGCTTCTCGCAAGAAAGGACATCGGTGGGTACAGAATCTGGTGACGATGGCGAGCAGTCCGGTGGTGAAGTCTCAGAGGCTGAGAGCTCAGGGAGGCCGGCGGTCACCCCACAGACGGCGGATGGTCTCTTCAACGACTAACACTGGGAGTGGGGGGTTTTAATTGCAGCCCCGAGTCTGGAGGGGCGCCCTGGTGCTCTGCGGTTTGGAAGGTACTGTGTTGAGAGACCTGTGGGATCGTGGGCTGGGGGCGAAGGCTGGGCCTGCCCCGGGTCGGCTCCGAAGCACCCCCTCGTGGCCCTTAAGGCTTTCTGTGGTGACGACCACAGAGTAGGGAATGTTTGGAGGGTTGCAGGTTTGGATGGGGGCTGATATAGCGTTATTGGGTCCTGTTCTGGGGAGAGGGGTGGGGGGAGTTTGTTGGGGTGTTTTGGTTAAGGGGCAATACTGCATGGCTGGGGGTGGTCACTGGGCACTGGGTCATTGGTTGAGGACTGGCTACAATGGGGACATTACCTAATTTGAAATGCCTCACGTGGAATGTCCGCGGACTCCGGACCATGACGAGGAGGTATAAGGTGCACGCCCAGCTAGTGAGGCGAGGCATCCAAATTGCTTTCCTACAAGAGACTCATTTAACCAAGCAGAAACATACTGCGCTGCAGAGGAGATGGCATGGCCAGGTGTTTGGCACCACGTACTCGGCGTTTGCCAGGGGAGTATTGGTGTGGGTGAGAGCGGGGGTCCCATTCCAGGCTACGAATCAGTTGGTAGACCCTGAGGGTAGATATGTGGTGGTGGAGGGGCGGTTGTATGGCCAGGATGTGGTTCTGTGCAGTCTCTATGCTCCTAATGTGGATCAGGCGCGCTTCTTTTCTGGCCTGACGGGATCGCTAGCGCACTTCCTGGCGGGCCCCATTCTGATAGGAGGGGACTTTAATTCGATAACCGATGTAGCATTGGATAGGTCACATCCGCTCCTGGCCGACTCCCCGGTGCGCCGGTTAGCGGCGCACAGGGCGGACTGGCAGGAGAGGTGGGGATTGGTTGATGTGTGGCGGGAGCAATATCCTGGCGATAGGGACTATTCCTTTTTTTCCGCTTTACATGCGCTGCGCGTTAGGATAGACTCCATTCTGTGTAGTGGCTCCCTGGCTCCCAAAATGGCGCACACAGAGTATTTAACTAGGACCGTCTCCGATCATAATCCACTGTTGCTGACGCTGCAGTGGCAGAGGCCGAGGTCGGCAATACCGACATGGAGGCTACGGCCGGAGACATTAGAAGATCCGGTGTTTAGTGATGCTGTCCTGCAGGGCATTGAGCTCTATTTTAGGGAGAATGAGGGGTCAACTACCACAAGAGCGATTGAATGGGATGCAATAAAGGTGGTGACCAGAGGCGTTTGTATGGGCCGGTTTTCGAATGTGCGGACGACAGTCCTGGCTGACCTGGCGAAGGCGGAAGGGTAGCTGCGGGACTTGGAGCGGCGCAGGCCTGAGCGACCGGAGCTACAGGATAGGCTGCTAGAGGCGAAGGAGCTGGTTGCGACTGAGACGGAGCGGCTGAGGTGCTTTGATTACAAGCTGTATGCGGCCAGAGTGCATGCGGAGAGGGATAAGGTGGGAACGCTCCTGGCCCGGCTGGCTAACCCGGAACCTAGAGGTTGCCTGGTCATGAGCATTCGCACGGAGGCAGGGGAGGTAGTCTACACGCAAACGGCAGTACTGGAGCGCTTCCGGTGGTATTACACAGGCCTCTATGAGAGCCAGCGGGGGGCGGAGGGCCGTCCGATGGCCGACTTACTGGAGACTACTCATCTCCCGAGGCTGGAGGCCGAGACTGCGAAAGAACTGGGTGGACCTGTCACGCTCTCGGAAATCAGGGTGGCTATCAAGCACATGGCTAGAAACAAAACGCCAGGGGTAGATGGCCTGCCGATTGAATTTTATGCGCAATATGTAGATGTACTGGCGCCCAGGCTCCTGCTGGTCTATGCCGAGGCCTTGACACTAGGGAGATTGCCCCAGTCGATGAGGGAAGCACTAGTGGTACCGCTGCTGAAACCGGGCAGGGACGCTTCTGATGTGACTTCGTATAGGCCATTGTCCATGCTGACGGTCGACTATAAAATATTGAGTCGCATCCTGGCTACTAGATTGCTCCCACACATGACCCGGTTGGTTCATGAGGACCAAGCTGGATTTATCCCCACTAGGAGCACAGCCATGAATATTCGGTGCCTGGTCCGCATAATGGACAGTGTTTGGGACCCTACCCAGAAGCCGGCAGTGTTATCTGTGGATATTGAAAAGGCCTTCGACTGCTTAGAGTGGGGCTACCTTGATGCGGTACTGGAGCGAATGGGTCTGGGGGATGGTTTTGGGCGGTGGACGAGGGTCCTTTATTCCTCTGCTTTGGCCCGAGTACGCCTGGGATCGGTGATTTCCTCAGAATATCCGGTGCGCAGGGGCACGAGACAGGGCTGTTCGTTGTCTCCCCTGTTGTTTGCCCTGGTGATGGAGCCGTTGGCAACGCAGGCGAGGACGGGGTCAAGGTACGGTGGGGTCCGGTGTGGGGAGACGACACACTATATTTCGTTATACGCTGACGATCTCTTGCTGTATCTCGAGAATTCAGAGGAAGCCCTGGGGGGGGGGCTATGGAGTTGCTGTCGGGCTTTGGGGGGCTGTCGGGCCTCAAGGTAAATTGGACTAAAACTTGTGTCTTCCTGCTGCGGGCGGCTGTACCGTACCCCCCACTCACTGTGGAAGTGGTGTGGGAGGCCACGTGCTTCACCTACTTGGGGGTCCGGATCTACAGCGACGTCGGGGACTTGATGGATGGTAACATAGGGCGTAGTGTGCGGGCCCTGAGGGGATGCATGACCTTTTGGGCCTCCCTACCGCTGTCGGTGCTGGGCCGGGTGGCGCTGTTGAAGATGGTGGCCCTACCGCGGCTGCTTTATTATTTGCGCACCCTGTCGGTCTGGGTCCCCCAGCGGGTTTTTGCAGAGCTGAGGACGCTGGTTGTAGGCTTCCTGTGGGGGAGGGGACGGCGGAGGGTGGCCCTGGCTACTTTGGTGCGACCCAAACTCGAGGGAGGATTGGCGGTTCCTGATTTTGAATTGTACTACCTGGCGGCACAGCTACAGGTTTTAACGCAAAATGTCGCTAAAGTATTTAGAGGCCCGGAGCATGAGAGGGAGTCCGGTATCCAGAGACACGTTTTATCCTACATAGTCTTGCAACAGAAGCTGGACTTGAGAGACCTCTCTATAGAGGAGAGAACCCTCCGGCAGTGCTGGCACAGGAGCATGAGGAGAGCGAAGGCAGCACGCCCGTATGCGCCGGAGATCCCGCTGGGGATGCTGACAGCATTGCTACATGGCGGTGACTGGTCACCGTTGGCGGAGTGGGAGGAGCTAGGGCTGCAGATGGTGGGAGACCTGTATGTGGACGGGGCGCTCACGCCCTCTGGGGTGCTGCAGGAACAGTTCGGCCTCCCGGATGGGAGTTACCTGCTGCACGCGGCGGTGTGCGCGGCGGTACAAAGGCACTGGAGGGAGGGACTAGTGGAGCCCGCCGTGGTTCAGACATGCCAGTATGTGGTGATGGCGGAGGGGAGAGTCAAGGCGTTCACCTGCATCCACTCCCGACTGCTGCGGGAGGGTTTAGAGCCGCTTACGGCACTAAAGGAGAAGTGGGAGGGCAGTATAGGCAAACCCATCCCGGACACCGTGTGGAGTCATATTATGCGGAGGACATGGAAGGGGAGTAGGAATGCCCGCTTCCAGCAGGTACACTTCTTCGTACTGCATAGGGCCTATCTGACCCCGGGAAGGATTAAACGGTATTTTCGGGTGCAGGATGCGGCGTGCCCGAGATGTCAGGAGCTTGGAGCGGAGCTCGACCACCTCTTGTGGGGGTGTCCCCGGCTCGGGACGTATTGGGCTGAGGTGGGGGAGCTCTTGAACGCGGTCACGGACCGTGAAGTGGAGTTCGACATGGCGGCCTGTTTATTGCTCTGGTTCCCTCACACAGTGAAGACGAAAGTGACGAGTAAATTCATTGACTTGGGCCTTATGCTGGCCCAGAGAGAAATCACATGGCATTGGAAATCCCGGGAGGATCCGTCATATGGGAGATGGATGGCTGAGTTGCTGAAGTGGGCTAGCTGTGAGAGTGTGCTTAGGAGGCGACAGGCGGCCAGGGCGGGGGATGAGAAGGGATTGGAATGGGTGAGGGCATGGGAGCTGATAGTGCAGGCTCTGAAGGACTACCGGCTGGAGAGCACAGAGCAGGAAGACCGGGAGGGCGGGGTTCCACGAGGCCGCAAAGCTACAGGCGAACAACCGATAGCAGTAGAAACAGTATGCTAGACCCCACGATCGGGGCCCACGCCAGCAGTAATGGGGGGGTGGGTAGGGTGGGGGGGAGTTATTGGAGTGTTGTAGCAGTATAAGGACGGATGGCTGGGGACTGAGGCGGATGGGTAAAAAGCAGATATTAACCTGGGAGGTCGACCAGCTCTTCTGTGACAGGATAACTAGGATACTCAGAGGATTGTAACGATGTGCCGCCCGGCCTCCGGGATGTGGGCTGAATGGCTGTGTACAGCACTATAAAGATGGGGGGGCTCTGAGATACCTTGTGTGCACAGGTCGCTATTATGGAGTTCTTATTCTTAATTCTGCAATAAAAACACGTTTCAAAAATGACACCAGGTGGTGTGTGAGACCAGTCCGTAACTTTTTGTGAGATGCCCACACTTACAACGTTCTTGTAACTCGTTTGGGTTATCACACTAGGAGCGGCTCTTTGTGGTAAACAGTTATAGTGGAGGCTGCCAGCTCCTAGAACCCCATGCCTCTCGTTCCCCATCCACAGATCTAGTGGAGTCTTTTTGTGTGCTAACCTATGCTTTCTCTGCCTCAGTCAGACTCCTGCTTGCGTAGGCAATTATGTGCCTTTGATCACCTTCTGAGTCACATTGAGCAAGAATTGCTCCCAACCCCACAGTCTACATCTACAGTAATCTCCGTCTTTCTTTTTTGGTCAAAGTATGCCATGTTGTCGGCTGATTCCACAGCTGCCTTAATTTCATTGAATGCTTGTTCACATCCCGCTGACCACTGGAATGGGTGACCTTGTTTTGTGAGCTGTCTCAGGGGATAACTGATAGTTGCATAATTTTGGAAATACCGAGCACAGTAGCTGGCCATCCCTTAGAAGGAGAGAACGTCTCCTACATCTCGGGGGCTAGGGGTGTCATTCAGCGCCGCCACTTTGTCTGGATCTGGTCTCATTCCCGCTTGAGAGAAGATATGGCCAAAGAACTTCAACGTGGACTTGTGGAACTCACACTTGGCTTTATTTAAGGTGAGATTGGCTTCCCTTAGTGCATGGCAGACTCGTTCCAGAGCAGTGTCGTGTTCTTGTGTGGTGGACCCATATACCAGGATATCATCACTATAGTTGAGAGCGTTGGGGATGTGGTGAATCATCTTCCTAATGGCTTCTTGGAAAATTTCAGCCGCGGAAGACACTCCGAAGCTGAGTCTTTTGTATCAGAAGAGGCCAATGTGGGTGGAAAAAGTCGTGATGTAGCGCGACCTCTCATGTAATTGCAGTTGATGATAACCTTTGTTGAGATCCAATTTGGAAAATATCCTTGCTCCGTTGAGTGACGCAATCATGTCACTGATATGTGGCCCTGGGTGTCTTTCTCTCTCGATGGCGGTGTTAGGTGCCCTCATGTCAACACACAGCCTGACTTACTCAGGTTCTCCTCTCTTCGGTACTACGACTACCGGAGAGACCCAGGGTGTGGGTCCATCCGTCCTTTCAATGATGTCCGCGGCAAGCAGATCTTGTAGCTCCTGTTCAACTGCGTGTTGGAGATGAAAGGGGACCCGTCGATGGTGTTGAGCTATAGGAGCTATTTGTTCGTTGATGAGTAGTCGAGTTTGGCAATGAGCCATCTTCCCCAGGCCAACAAATAACTTTGGAAATTTCCGCGTTACATCAAGTTCATCATCAACTCTGTACAGAATGTCCACAAGTCGTAGCCGTTCGGCAGTCGGAAGACTCAGAAGGCAGTCGGCCTCTGGCCCTTCAATGACATGGATGTACGCAGGAATGGTACGATCTTTATATGTGAGCTGCGTTGAGAATTTCCCCAAACATGGGAGTGGCTTTCTTGACATCCACGTGTATACTTTCACATGAGCCGGGCTTAGTCGCGGAGGTGGCTTAATTCGCTGATATTCCGCCACTGGCATGTAGTTTAAGGAGGCTCCGCTGTCCATGACAAATTTGGTCCAGTGCTTTCCAACTTGGATGCTGAGCCGGGGATATTTTTTTAGTCGGTCAGGGTCAGCGACCGTACACACATACTCATCACTGTCCTGCGAGATGGGAGACAGTGACCTTGAGTCTTGAGATGACGTGTGTCGAGATCTATAACTTCGGCGAGATTGACAGCTGGAGCGAGAGGAACCTGTTGACGAATCTCTGTGATCGTGTACTGCTTTGGCCTGATGACGCATGCTCATAGATCATAGATCTAGATGACCTTTCCTGATCTTTCTGTTTGCTTTTCCTGTAATTTCCGCAAATGTTCTCGAAGTGGTTCTCCCCTCCACACTTCCGGCATGTCTGACCCATGGGGGGGCATCCATCTGTGTGGGGAAAATCATAGCCACACCGATAGCATTTGAGATGCCGCTCCCTCCGTCTGTTATTTCGACTGGAGCAACGACATCGCTGATGCACTGACTGTTGTTGCCTCTTGGCCCTCGAGGACCTTGATTTCGCTGGAGAGTATCTGCGTGTGTTGTGAGATTGAAGTCTGAAAGCTTGTTCGCGCTTCTCACTTCTCCCTGCTTCCATTTTTTTGGCATGCTCTTCAGCCTGATCATGCACCCGTGTCATCTCTTCAATTTCGTCCAGCGAATAGCTTTTCTTCAACAGCTTCTGTCTTAATGATTCGGACTGACACCCTTCAATGACCCTCAGACGAAGGGCATCCTCGTTCGAGAAGGAGTCAAACTCGCAATAGCGTGCCAGACGTCCAAGGCGAGTGATGAAGGCGCACATGGGCTTGTCTTTTTCTTGGGCCACTAAGTTGAACGTGTATCTCTCGTAGTCAATGTTCTTTTTGTGCAAAAATTTTCTGTTGAGGGCTACACACACATCCGTATAAGACGCCGCATCAGCTGTGGGTAGTTCTTTTATGATTTGACCTACGTCTTTTCCTATGAGATTGCGTAGTGCTATTAGCTGTTGACCGGCGTCCGTCACCTGCGATCCTTTCATAAAATCTTCAAAATCCTCAAGCCAATCCTTTCACCGAAGACCCATACCTCCTCCTGTTTCAAGGACTAGCGGTTCGGGTGGGCGCAGAAACGACACTCCAAGTATCCCCATCTGTCCAGCATTGGCTGACGTCAAACCTGCACGGCGAGTCGGTGAGGTAGACATGGTGAGGACACAGGCCTTTAGTTGAGATTGGCTAGTACTCGACGAGTTTTCACAAGAGTTCCGTTGAAGGTGACAGTGCTCGATTAATACTCAGATAGTCAGTTGCGTTAGCCACTATTGATGACTCTGCGGCTCTCTCATTTGACTTTACCAGTGCTTGATGACTTTCAAACCATTCAGTTGCATGTACCAATGCTTGATGGCCTGGTACGCCCTTTCGGTTGAATTTGCCAATGCTTGATGAATTTTCAACCATGCAGTTGCATTTACAAATGCTTGATAACCTTTAACTTGTCCCGTTGCATTTACCAATGCTTGGTGACTTTGAGGCTTTTATAGTTGTATTTACCAATGCTTGATGACTTTCAGGGTTTCTATTTGCTTGAACCAATGCTTGGTGCCATTTTCGGACCTTCGCCTGACGTCAAAATGGCCGCCGGGGATTTCTCGCAGGGGATTGGTGCAGGCGCCTGACCCAAAGATGGCCGCCCGCTCTCACGCGCCCCTCGAGATTCAGCCATGCACACACCGGCCACAGCGTCTCAGGTAACCGGGTCTTCGCCAGCGCTCAAATACAAAGGAAGGCACTCACCACAGGTACCAGGGAACAGGCAACACGCGACTGGGGTGGGCTCCCAGATCGTCGTCTCATACAAGGAAGTGGGACCTCCACGCTATTTTGCCATCGGGGTGGCTCGCAGATGTCCCTCACACTTTCCACCACTCTGGCATCGGGGCTCTCAGTTACCCCTTCGGCAATCAGTGCTCCAGAAGCGACCGGGGTGGGCACCCGCGTCGCAGCCTGCTTTAGCAAACGCGGTCGGGGTAGGCTCCCAACCCGCGCCTCGTGAATCCACAGGAAAAGAGCGCTCCACACGCTCGCGCAGCTCCTCCCGGCAGCTGCATTCACAGGGCACACACCACATGGGTCGTGGCCACCCTCGTCGCCAGTTGTAGTGTCCTTCGTACACAGGACACGGACACGGGTCTGGATTCACCGCTATACTTTATTATCACAACCTTCTCGTTCTCTCGCCTACTCTACTCTGCCCGTTCCCGGGCATTCCCTTTCTCTCCTCCCCTGTCCCGCCCTCGTCCACGCCTCCTCAGCCGAGGAGGTTCTAGCGTCCATTCTCTCAGCCCCACATTACACCAATGTTGTCATCCACCGAGTGTTGTCTCCTGTTGTTATCTCATGAATCCTCATTGATTGGGGTACTCATAGGACATTAAAACCAGGAAACAGAAAGGATGAAGATAAGATGGGAGCGCAACACGCCATCTTGTGGTACAAAATTGTATGTGCGAGGATTTATGAAATAACAAGAGCCAACACAGGGTGGATGACAACATTGGGATATTGATCAAGCCCTGATGAAGTCCCCCTGGGATGAAACGTGTTGGCCGAGCCAAATGGTTTGCTTCTGTCAAATTGGCATTTTTTTCATAAAATTGGATTCAAAGCAACTCACAAGACTCCTGAATAACGTTTATTTGTCACATCATGACTACGTGATCTATTGCTGGAGAACAGTTTAACCATCTGTTGATTTTGGAACAGATAATCCTGCATAGAATTGAATGCTCCTTTTAATGTGTTATTTCTTGACCTTAAATGGGGGGGGCCTCTAGGCAATTGGGTTACAAAAGTAGAGTGTGGGAGGAAACAGAATTTGTATTAATTACATACCCGTGTGCTGTTTGGAGCCCACATTGCCAGTGTGCTGTTTACTAGTGCTGAAGACATGCTGTTGCATTGTCCTTGCCCCATACTTGTAGCATCTTCAATGATCACGGAGTCCAGTGTTTGGGAAAATCCGAGGATTGACTGCTGTTTCTGCATTCACCTTTCAGCCAGGCAGTAACGGCACAGTGCTGTCTCCATGCCTATTCCCGGGCTACTTCACCAACTGAAGGAAATGCTTGCCTGGGAGCATGATCAGGATTCTCTCAGCCCAATAAAGACCCTGACACATTTTCCAGGGTTATTACAAAATATATATTCTACCTTGATTTGCTGGGAGCAAAAGGTTGCCATATCTCTGTTCCGCCTTACCATAACTTAATGTCTAGTTGTCTGGCGTACAAACTGCACATTAAAACTTTTTGTATATGATGGAAATCAATGTGCCCTGGGTAATATAACCCCCTGGCCCTCATCCTTCATGTGTAAAGATTGGGTCCCAAGTCCCTTATATTGTTCTGCATGCAAATTGGAATGCAGTTACCAAGCTTGTCTTGAGAAATCAAACATCACTTCACTAGAGTTCATGCAGTATGTTCAGTAGACTACAGTACCTAGTTGATTTGAAGCCTCCTGTCAAATAAGTACCTGCTTATATTTATTTGTAAAGGATATGGGGTTGTAAGGGTTTTATTTTAGGGTTCAGGGATTGGGGATAGATACAGTGAAATATAGTAAGAGTTTTAGGGTTCAATAATGGGTAGGGTAAGAGGTAGTAAGAGCCTTTTAGGGCTCAGTGATGGGTAGGAGTATGGGGTAGGAAGCGTTTTTTGCTTTTTTTGAGGAAGGGTAGGGGTATTAGTTAGTAAAAAATTAGGTTATAGTGGTTTAAAGGGGTGCTTTGAGAGGTTTACCTCATATATAAAGGTAGGTATAAGGGATTAAAGTAGTAGTTGAGGGGCTTTAGGCGGTATGAATGGGGTATTAATTCAAAGGTATTTTTTTAGGGTGTGGGGTATTTTGTAGGGATGTGGGTATTTATTTTTGTGGGGTTTGAAATTTGTTTTTTTTTTTAATTGCATTCCAATCGTGCATCCATAGTGTTAGGAGTAGGGTGCCAGTGGTAGGAGCAAGAAGCTAAGGTTATAGGGGATAAGGGTGGGGAGTGTAATAATTCTAGGATATTTATTTTTGAAGTTGTGGGTATTTCATTTTTTCTGGATATACGTATTTATATTTGGGTGTTTTGAAATTTGTTCAACTGTGCATCCACTGTGTTAGGAGCATGGTGCCAGGGCTACAGCGGAAAAGAGTAACTTGTGCATAAATTATAGGGTACTTATTGTTTGGTGGTGGCGTTGCCAACTGCATTAAGGGTTTTAGTGTATAGGAAGTGATGGCGCTCAGCAGATATGCGTATAGTGTGTATGGGTGAGCAGGTCGGTATGGTGCTATACAGGAAGGGGAAACCCCTGTAACCCCTCAATATGTGTAGGGAAGACCCTACAGCAAAATGATACAGTGTTATCCTGTGCACACATACAATTCGAAATATGTAGATGCAACTTTAAACACCAGTAATATATATAGAGTTCTTTAGTGATGCTGGATATTCTTTATTCTTATGTAAAACGCAATCAGCCGACACGTGTTTCGTCGGGGAAGAGTAATCCCACGATTCTTCAGGGCCTGCAACCGGTGATAATTCCAACCCGGCTGGGTACAAAGTTGCAAAGAACAATAGTAGGACAGCAGAGTAAGTCTGTATGGAAACTTGTAGAAGTGGTCTTGGCTAAAACCGTCACTTATGTATACGTGCCGCGAGTAAGAGATGACAAATAGTCCAAAAGTAGTGTATTGAAATCCTATGTAGACGAGATCCAACCGAAATGCTGTTAAAAGTGAATGTCAGAATGGTGATAGCAAAACGGCAGAACACGGGTGTGTGTTCTCCTTGCTTGTCGTAAAGAGGAAAGACGATCGCGCGTCCTGGCGGCACCTATTCCATCGCGTGTATGGCGTTGTTTATTTTTTGGGAGAGTGGGAATTCGTTTTTTTAATGAAATTGGACTGCCACTAAAGATTTTATTTATTGTTTTTATTACATATTATATCCCCCCAAAATAATATTATAAGCTTAGTATTCATTTAAAATATATTTGAAAATAAAATAATATTTAACATTTTTTTAAAGTATAATACATTTGTAAAACTTAAACACAATGCATAGTTAATTTTGAAGCGATAATTTATTTTAAAAGAATCATATAAAAATATTGTAACTTATCAAATACTTTTATTCTCACAAAAAAATGTATTGTTACTTGTTACATTTTATTAACATTTTTGAAAATATATATTTTTAGTATTCATTTCTTCTGTTTCTCACAGATTGCAATTAATTCCTGTTGGTAAAATAATCCTTTTTGTTTATATTTTAGTGCACCCATTTTTAAAAAATGTTTTCTTGGTATGTTGTGTCTTTTCTGTCAGGTAGTAGAGGTTCGCAGTCCAGAATGGAGGGATGCTGCAGCTCCAGTCAGGTAAGAAATATATATTTTAATTTATATACGTTAGTTGGGGTATATTTATTCTATGAATAGTCTAAGGGAGGTGAGATTTTTTAAATATGTTAATGTTGTGTTATTCTATATAAAATTCTTTTAACTTTTCCCTCTACATCAGTTACCAGAGCCCATGTCTACAGTGACAAGCATTTTTTGCTGCTTTTCTCTTTTATTTGAGTGTTATTACTCCATATTATAGAGTATGTATAATCTCCTTTTTTAGATCCATATGTCAACTTTTTTTTTTGTTTCAGTTTAAAAAAAAAATATCTAAACATAAATGGACTTTGGATTTTAATTCTTGGTACTATGTGTCTGTGTGTAATGGGTAGTGTCAAGTGTTAAACTTAACATCATTTCCTCTACCTACAACTCTGTACCCCATTGAATGAGACAAGCTTTTCAAATTAGTTTTTTAAACTGTGTTTTTGGCAGGGCTGAGAGTAATTGCTTATCTTTCACTGGATGTGTTTTTTCTTTTTTTTTTAACACTTTTTTTTTCAAAAATGGTGCTCTACATTTTACAATGAAATTGTGCTTTGCTGTAACTCCTGTTGTTTTTTTTTTAAACAACATTGTAACAGGGGGAGCTTGGCTAACCACCAATGAACATGGCCGCACTCTAAAGAGGCTCCTCGCTAGCTAGTGAGTGATCCCCTGCCATCCGTCACTTATCCGCACTCAAACTGCCAAGGTGACGATTGCCTGCTGTTGGAGTGACCCCAGCTGTCTGTTGGGACCCGTTTGATCCCCGGGGAAACAGTGTGAGCGGCAAGACAGAACCGGGCCAGGGCGACTTGCGGCCCTGGAAAATGGCTGAGACGTGAGTCCGAGAAGTATACCGATTGGCGCCGAGGCAGATTTCCCTCTACTGAAGCACTACAATTATCCGCTGAGGAGAAAGGAGCGAGATCCAGTGCAGCAGTGGCTGGAGGGGGCCGCAGTTGCAACGGGCATGAGACGCTGGGTCTGGGCGGGCTGCTGGCCCGAATGCGCTCTGCCGGCTGACAGTGAAGCTGAGCGACCAAACGCCGCCAAAAGAGAACTTCGGCGCTGGGGCCTCAGGCCCACTGGAGTAAGTGGGGTCCCTAAGGGAGGAAGGCCATGTGGGGGTGAAGATACTGACTCCCACCTCCTGCTGGCACAGGCTTAGTTGGGGCCATCCAGGCGGTGCCACAAAGACACCACAGGAATCGGGGGGCCACGCAGTGCCCAACATGAAGAACATTGGGGACTTTTATCTCCCCCTCCCTCCTCTTGCCTCCGGCAGACGCTTTGGCAATCTACAATCTTGGAGGCCCGCCGGGGCCGCGATGAGGAAGAGGCCCTAAATTGTTTCATATCAAACAATTGAAGGAGTCTACCCTGAAGACATAAGATGTCCACGTGGTATAGAGGAAGACACAAAAAAGAAGACCCATCACTCACCAACCTAGTTAGTGACATGCTTCATCATTGGGGTCCCACCCGAATAGCCGAATGCTATCCGGGTGTGCTTCAACGCCTGATTACAGTGGAGCAGGTTTTTTTCGCAACAGTGGTGCAGGTGAGTGATAGTGAATTAAAAATTGGCTTAATTTAATTTAACTCCCTAAAATGCTTTAATATGGAGCAACAAGACAATATTAAAAGCAGTGTAAGATACCCAGCTCTGCTAGATTGACCTCTGGTATCTTGGTGGTGATAGAAAGTGATTGTGGTCTACAGGTTTAAACCTATCGGTGATATTACCAGGTTTTCTTCAGGACCTAACTATATGACCCGAGTGGTATACACGCGCTAAGGTATACCCAACCCTTGGCCAATCAACAACCACACCGTGTACTCACAGTATGGCGACTTCTCATCGATTGCTGAAAGGAAATAATCTGAAAAAGAAATAAACAATCACACGTAGTTCAACTCAATTACGTGTGCCATGAACTTCAGTCGCTTAAAGTGATCCTCCCGTGCATGGCTCATAGTTGAGTCATTCACATAAACGTGGTACGCACTGTTTCAAGCATTCCATGCACGGCATACCATACGTCTGTGAAACAAAGGTGAATGGTGTATCATTCACTCTGGGCAAATAATCACCCCTTTTAGGTATTACAACCCACATAAAACATTGCTAGTGGTGGGTGTCATGAAGCTCAATTCCTAGAATGAGTGTATCTTTAAAGTGCGAGCTTTTGTTAAAAATGCATTGTCACGAGTTCCCTACCCACCCCCCTGAAAAGGATCCTTCTCCAGACAAGGAAGCATCCGAGGACTGGTGGGCCTATTTCCCGGTGTCACGATCTGTCCTTCCTTTACAGCCCGGGGATTGGAGAGATGAGACTGATCCCTTTTGGACCGGGGCTCCGTACGACAGTCAATACTGCCCCTTTAAGACATCCACGGCTGTTGAAGTCCCCGCCCCCACTCTGACGTCAGCCAACAGGAACCGGCAATAGAGGAAGACGAGGAGTAGAAGGAGAAGCATGCCCCCGGAAGACGCCGAGTCGAGAAGGAAGACGGAGGAGACGACGGAGGATCCAGAGCACCCGCTCGAGACCCATGGCAGCAGAGAGAGAGAAAGCCAGGAGGCCACCGATACGGCGGACCGCCCAGCCACGTTCCCGGAGGAGCGTGGCTCCTTCAGGTACGGGACCGGGTCACGGGGTGGGTTGGAAGACGGGAGAAGGGAGACGGGTGGTTGGAATGGGGCGCTCATTTCCGGTGATGGTTCCTTCCCCACCACGTATACACCGATAAAGACTATCACAGAGTGATTCACCGGTGTCCCTACACTACCCACTCCCCTGTGTGAATACTATACGGCGGTAGAGAGCTCAAACCTGACACAAGGTTTTCTTTCTTTTTTTTTAATGCGGATTATGATGCGGTTTGGACATCACCTGGCCGGTCCTCCCCCTCCCTTCTGAGACCAAGAGGAATAGCCCTGACCCGAAGATTAGTCAGGAGCAAGGCGACTGTGTAGAGCCAGGAAGAGAGACTCGGGATAAGACTCTATTATCCTTATTGTCATTTCAAATAAAACCTCTGTTAAGGAGCCGCAAGAGTGGACATTCTTTACATCTCTGATCCCTGAGAGCCGTTTCCCGTTACATTTAGTGGAGAATGCGGGCATAACGCCATTAGTACAAACATAATGGACACTTTAATACAACATATCGTTGAAACCCAGGACAAGTTAGGATGGGCTGTAGAGAGACAGATGACGTCGGCCCATGCCGACAGAGACGTGTTCAAGAATACCATGACCGCTCAGATGGAGGGTCTGCAAAGGATGGTCACCGAGCAAGGAGCCACCCCTCTAACACACACCAGAAGTCCGGCCCCAGCCCCCACGGGAGTCGCCCTACAAAAATATGTGAACGGCGAGGATCCGGACGCGTACCTCCTCAATTTTGAAAGGGTAGCGAGGGCCTGTAACTGGCCCGTGGAGAAGTGGCCCTTCTTTTTAGCACCCCTCCTGACTGACGAGGCCCAAGCGGCCTACCAGGTGGCTAACCCCCTAGGAAACACCCCTTATGGAGAGGTAAAACGGGTTATCCTGGATCACCTCGGAATGGACGAAGAAGCCTATCGGGTCCGCTTTAGAAAAGAAAAAGGGCGTCCTGGGGAGAATCCAAAAACTCTCTTCTATCGCCTCAAGTTCGCAGTGGACAAATGGTTAAAGCCCCAAGAGTGTACTAAAGAGGACTTGATGGACAAAATATATCTCGAACAATTCTTGGAGGCTCTACCATACAATACCCAACGTTGGCTGCGCCAACATGCAAACATCACCACTCTGAAAGCCATGGAGATGGCAGCCACCTTTGCTCGGGCGCAACCTCGTGTCTCTGGTACAGAGACCGATCGTACATATCGACCCCTATCTGGGAAGTTTGTCAGACCAGTCGTAAAGAAACCTGGCCCTAACGAGGCGGCTAAACAGAAAACACCAGAGACATTTCCTTTGAGGGGACCCCAATGTTTCGATTGCGGTGACTGGGGCCACATCGCACGTGTCTGCCCACATCAGAAGACAAGGGAGGAACCCATGGACATCGGATATCTCCCAAGACCCGTTATGCACACAGCCGAACTAGGACACGCTTTCTATGTAAGTGTTCAGGTGAATGACCATGTAGTCAGGGCCCTACTAGACTCGGGATGTAAACAGTCTGTTATTCAGGGGGGTCTCATTAGGCCAAAACAGGTGGATTCGGGAGACCTAGTACACATTAGGTGTGTACACGGCGACGTGAAACCCTATCCCATAGCCACAATCAGCCTCAAACATCCGAATGTGACCTCCTGCATAGTGAGAGTAGGAGTGATGAATGAGCTGCCGGAAGACCTTATCATAGGAACAGACAATCCCCATTTCCTAGAATATTTTCAGTCCCTGCTACGCGCCAATGAAGAGAAAACAGAAGGAGAAACATCTCCCAAAAACCCCATCCCCGCGCTGGTTACCCCTGAACCATGCCTCATGGACAAGAGCTTCCAGTTCGCCCAAATAAACGACCCCGCCCTTCAACATGCCTGGCAGGCCGCCCTCCCAGTCAGAGATGGCATAGTACCCCAGTATTCCTCCTTTCAAAAGAAAGACGTATTATTATATAGAGTAAGCCATAAGGACGCCTCTCCCCAACTCCTGGTCCCCTCCTCTTTTCGGGAACAGATCCTTTTCTTCTCCCATTCACACCTGGCCGCAGGTCATTTGGGCAGTGAAAAGACTACCCAAAACATTCTGCGACATTTCTATTGGCCAGGGGTATATAACGACATCAAGAGATACTGTCAGGAGTGTGAAACATGTCAAAAGACGAGCTCTTACAAACCCCCACCAGTACCACTACAGCCGCTCCCCGTGATCGGTACTCCCTTTTCCAGAATAGGGATGGATCTCATTGGTCCTTTACCAAAAACACGACGGGGCTATCAGTACGCGTTAGTAATTGTTGATTACGCTACGAGATACCCCGAAGCCTTCGCTCTGAAAGCACCCACGTCACAAGCCATAGCCGACCGGTTAATAGAACTCTTTTCCCGGGGAGGTTTCCCAAAAGAGATCTTAACTGACCAGGGGACACGATTCATTTCCAGGTTAATGACAGAGGTTTGTAGGCTCCTCAACCTACAGCATATTAAAACGTCTGTATACCATCCCCAGACCGATGGACTGGTGGAACGTTACAACGGCACCCTTAACCCCTTCAGTGCCCCGCCCTTTCCCCCTCCTGTGCCGGGCATTGTATTAGCGGGCGGGGTCCATGACGAGATAGTCTCGTCATGGGCACAGCGCAACCGCGCTCCATGACGATACTATCTCGTCATGGGCATAGAAGAGGTTAAAAAAATATTACGGAGAATGCTCAGAGTAGAAGGAAGAGATTGGGATCAACTTCTCCCTCTGGCTCTCTATGTGATACGAAGTCAGACCCAGAGCAGTTTGGGTTGCTCTTCCTTTGAAATGCTATACGGAAGACAACCTAGATCGCTCCTGGACATGACCAAGAAGGCATGGGAAAAGGAGGAAGAGGAGGGAACTCAGCACTTCATGGATTATACCCAAAACCTTAATTCCAAAATAGGGAAGTTGAGGGACCTCGCATACTCCCATCTTGAAAAGAAACAAGAAAGACAAAAACACTTCTATGACCGCGGTAAACGGTGGCGACGATTGTATGTAGGCGATTGGGTCTTTGTCCTTATGCCGTCCTCCTCCTGCAAGATGCGAGCTGAGTGGCTCGGTCCCTATAAGATAATACGTACAGTAGGAAGAACCAGTTACAAACTACAGATAAGACCGAATCGGACTCAAGTATACCATATTAACCTCCTTAAGAAATGGTTAGGGCCATTACCTGCCCCTGCACGACTAACCTTGCCTAGTCCCGCCCCGGAGTGCACCCTACAACATCTGGTGATTAACTATGCCCTTGGGTCTCCCCAGAAACGAGAGTTGGACAACCTACTTCGATCTTTCAGTCACATGTTTTCCGATCACCCAGGGAAAACAAACCTAACGGAGCACATTATAGAGACTATACCAGGCCGGGTTATAAAGCAGCGACCCTACCGCGTACCAGCAGCCCGAAGACAAGACATAAGCAACGAAGTCCAGAACATGCTCAGGATGGGGGTAATTCGTCCCTCCTGAAGCGAATGGTCCTCCCCTATCGTGATGGTACCAAAACCAGACGGGTCTACCCGTTTTTGTATGGACTTCAGGGCCTTGAACGCCATATCCAAGTTTGATTCATATCCCATTCCCCGGGTGGATGACTTGATCGAGAAATTGGGGAAAGCCCGCTATATATCCACACTTGACCTTACAAAGGGATACTGGCAGGTCCCGTTACGGGAAGAGGACAGAGAAAAGACCGCCTTTATCGCTCCAGACGGTTTATATGAATTCACCGTCTTACCATTTGGGTTGCACGGTGCCCCCGCCACCTTCCAGCGCCTGATGAATACAGTATTACGAGACCACCAAGCCATTTCATCGGCCTATCTTGATGACATCATAGTATATAGTCCGTCCTGGGACGAACATCTGAAAGACTTCTATAGTATCCTAAATGCCCTAAACATGGCCGGTCTCCACATAAACTCCAAAAAATCGAGAGTAGGTTACCAAAAAGTGAAATACCTGGGATATGTATGAGGACATGGCCTCATAGAGCCCCAAGAGGAAAAAGTCAGGGCAATCAAGGATACTCCCTTTCCCACCACAAAAAAAGAGGTAAGGGCCTTCCTGGGACTCCTGGGACATTACCGACGGTTCATTCCCCAATACTCTGAAATTGCGAAACCCTTGACTGATCTCTTGAGTAAAAGCGTACACCCTAGAAGCCTACAACACCCATCAGAGACAGTTAAAATCGCATTAAAAAGTTTGAAGGAGGCCATCACTACAGCCCCGGTTCTTTCATCCCCGGACTTTTCCAGACCTTTTACCCTCCACAAGGACGCCTCTGAAAATGGGTTAGGGGCAGTCCTCTCCCAGACCTCCAATGACGGAGTGGAACACCCCATCTTATTCCTTAGTCGTAAGTTGTTCCCTAGGGAGAGAAAGTATCCTACTGTTGAGAAGGAGTGTCTTGCCATTAAGTGGGCGATCGACAGATTGAGATATTACTTAGAAGGGACACACTTCATTCTATATACGGACCACGCCCCTCTTCAGTGGATGAGTCGCAACAAGGGACAGAATCCCCGGGTTCTAAGATGGTTCCTGTCCCTGCAACCTTTTTCCTTTGATGTCAAGCATCGCAGGGGCGTCGAGAACGGGAACGCTGATTTCCTTTCTCGAGTACTTCCTCTCCCCGATCGGGAAAATCCTAGGAGAGGGGGGTGTCACGAGTTCCCTACCCACCCCCCTGAAAAGGAACCTTCTCCAGACAAGGAAGCGTTCGAGGACTGGTGGGCCTATTCCCCGGTGTCATGATCTCTCCTTCCTTTACAGCCCGGGGATTGGAGAGATGGGACTGATCCCTTTTGGACCGGGGCTCCGTACGACAGTCAACGCTGTCCCTTTAAGACATCCATGGCTGTTGAAGTCCCCGCCCCCGCCTCTGACGTCAGCCAACAGGAACCGGCAATAGAGGAAGACGAGGAGGAGAAGGAGAAGCACGCCCCGGAAGACGCCGAATCGAGAAGGAAGACGAAGGAGACGATGGAGGATCCAGAGCACCCGCTCCAGACCCACGGCAGCAGAGAGAGAGAAAGCCAGGAGGCCACCGATACGGCGGACCGCCCAGCCACGTTCCCGGAGGAGCGTGGCTCCTTCAGGTACGGGACCGGGTCACGGGGTGGGTCGGAAGACGGGAGAAGGGAGACGGGTAGTTGGAATTGGGCGCTCATGTCCGGTGATGGTTCCTTCCCCACCACGTATGCACCAATAAAGACTGTCACAGAGTGATTCACTGGTGTCCCTACACTATCCACTCCCCTGTGTGAATACTATATGGCGGTAGAGAGCTCAAACCTGACACAAGGTTTTCTTTCTTTTTTTTTTATGCGGGTTATGATGCGGTTTGGACATCACCTGGCCGGTCCTCCCCCTCCCTTCTGAGACCAAGAGGAATAGCCCTGACCTGAAGATTAGTCAGGAGCAAGGCGACTGTGTAGAGCCAGGAAGAGAGACTCGGGATAAGACTCTATTATCCTTATTGTCATTTCAAATAAAACCTCTGTTAAGGAGCCGCAAGAGTGGACATTCTTTACATCTCCGATCCCTGAGAGCCGTTTCCCGTTACATGCATGCATGCATGTTATGTGAATAAAAAACTGCCGGACAAAAGAGGATGATAATGGGCCTACTAGAGTCTCGATTCAGTCGTGCCTCATGGTAGCCGGGGTATGGCTATGGCTCTAGTCACACTCTATGGAGGTAAGTGAGACAATAAATTGCAGTGTTCGCACATCTCATACATTTTAAATGGTTCGTACAGCTACGGAGCCCACCCGCATGTCAATCGGTCTACATACTCCATCAAACCATTGCCGCCCGCTTGTATGCCTATTCTGCATACATGCCAACATTTCAGAAGAGCAAAGTGGGAGATTTGTTAGAAAAAATCGGGAGAATGGGGCCTTGAATCGGGTTACTGTCATGTATGGACTTTGAACGTGTGCTGCTGCAGGATCGGACATTTGAAACGCGAATGCACGTTATGTTCTTCCCTTTCAGAAGCATGGAGCGCAATGGCAGGCAGAGAGAGGGTGATTCAAGTGTTGTGCGCTGGCCTGGCAGGTTGCTGGCAGTGCATACACCAACCCCCCTCACCCCCTCGTGTGTGGCAGCCAGGGGCTGAAACTGCTTCCCGGGCACACACACAGCCGCACCTGAGTACTTCACAGGTCTTTTAAAGACCATTCGTTTGTTTACGAGGCTTTGTTGGTTTTTTACCCCTTCTAGAGCCCCTGCATCGCCACTCTGACTATTGCTGGAAGAATTAGCACGTTACGTAATACCAAGCCCTGTCAGCTGAAACCCCCGAGGAATCGGGTTTCTGGATGCTTGAATCGGTAGGCGGGAGACTAGCCTTGAAATCGGTAGTCTCCCGCCTGAATCGGGAGGGTTGGCATGTCTGATTCTGTGGAACCTTCACGGCGACCCGAGGATCTCCGTGTGCGCCCATCTCTGGTATTTAACCTGGACTGATTCCAGGGTGCTTCCGAATGCGTCACATGTGACTTGATCACGTCTATGCGTGACTACGTCAATTAGGGGCGTAGCCAGGCGCTGGAGGGAGGTTTCTGATGGAGCTATCATGGGAACTGCTCCAAAAAACTGTGAATATCATAATGCGCTTTCTTCAATGGGGCAATAAATACCATTGGTGTTTATGCTGAAGAGAGCGTATAGATGCTCAAATAGTATCACTAACACTATACGAATTCAGAAGTGTGCAGTGGGGTATTTTGTATTTATGAAGACAGGTCTTTTTCAAAACCTCTCTATGCGGCAGGCATAGTTAACAATATCAACGATAGCAGTGTTACAGTCAGTCAAAGAATTGTGAGGACAAGCATGTATTTCTATTGAATGGACCCCTCGCGAAAGGCCAGCATGGGGACAGGTGGTCCATAAGATCAGGTTATGATGTTATGTGCCTGATATAATGTGGTATGTGTAGGCAAAGAATGCGGTACAATACAGGGGTATACACAAGGGTTAACTCCCTATTGTCCGATCAATACATCGCTTAAAAACACAAACCCTCATGGAGGCTAATACTCAAAAGATTATGAGTGAAGTTGTTAACTATTTGTATCTCACATCAGTGGCCCTACTGAGGCTCTATTGGTTGGTATGATGGTCAAGCATTACAACCGGACGGTACTGTTGTACTCAGTAGAGTCGTTAACTCTTCTCAGTGACCCTAATAAGGCTCTAGAGGGAGTTACCATGGTCACGTGATTTAACAGGACGTTATCTTTGTTGTACTGTGTTCCACGGGATGTTCTCATTTAACCCATTTCTGTGTGTGGACAGTCTAAATATCCAACGCTGCTCTTTCTCAAACAGGCGTTGTGGGATCTTGTCTCCAGTTTTGATTTGCTCAAATATTGTCCATCTCATATCATTGGTCGTGTGGTTCACTTGTAGGAAGTGTTCTGTCAGCCTTGTTGTCACTTTTTTACACCTGATGGTGCTGCGATGTTCACAGATTCTTTGCTTTATTTTTCTGCTGGTCATGCCTACATACTGGAGGTCACACAGGCATGTTATCAGGTAGACTACGTTAGTGCTGTTGCAATTCGTGTGTGTCCATTGTGTCCACACTTTACCAGGTTCTAGAGCAGGAGTTTTTGTTGTACTGGTGAGGTGGCACACGCTACAGTTCCCGCATGGGAAATGGCCCACGATGTTCGGTAGGCCCCATGCGTTCAGAACAGTGTGAGCGTTGTCCTGTTCTTTCTTCCTTGGGCGTGTGCTCACTAAAGAGTCTTTTAAACTCCTTGCTTTTTTTAAAGAGAATAACGTTTTTTCCCATTGTAGGTTGCCAGTCCTGAGGATGCCCCAATGTTTATTAATGGAGCGTGTCACTTGGTTTGAAGCCGTGCTGTAGGCAGTGACACATGTAAGTGGTATTTCCTCCTCTGTGGTTCTTTTGTCTTCTAACAGGGCCTCCCGTGGTTGCTTGTGAGCTATTTTTTGGCATTTGTTCAGTATTTTTTCATGGTACCCTCTCTCTGTCAGTTTTTTCGTGAGGTCCTCTGCTTGGGTGCGATAGTCTGTGGTTTTGCTGCAATTCCGGCGCAACCTGAGGTATTGGCCGTAGGGCAGATTTTCCCTCAATGCCCTCGGGTGGAAGCTCTCGTATCTGAGCAAATTGTTTTTGGCAGTAGGTTTGTGATGTATCCTTGTTTCCAGTCATCCATTCTCTTTGGTAATCACGACGTCAAGGAACACCATGCTATTGGGGTCCCTTGTGTGGGTGAACTTCAAGTTTCGACCTCAGGTGTTGATCTATGAGATGAAATCTGTTAAAACATTGTTCGGTCCTTGCCAAATGACAAGGACGTCGTCGATGTATCTCTTCCAGAACATGATATGTGAAGAGAAAGGGTTAAAGTCATTCAGTATAAACTTCTTTTCAAATTCAAAGACGTAGAGCCCGGCCACACTCGGGGCGAAGGTGACTCCTATCGAAGTGCCCCCAACTTGGAGGTACAGGGCTCTTTCAAATTCAAAATAATTCTTCTTCAAGGCCAATCTGGCAAACTTGAGGATAACATTTGTTGGTGTCCTATATGTCCAGTCCGCCTCATCCAGTGCTTTTTTTAGCACTACCAGGCTGTCATCTTGAGGGATGCTGGTATAGAGGCTTTCTTGTCAAAGCTAACCAGGATTGTTGTCTCATCTACTGTAATATCCTTCAAAAGATTGAGTAAACTTTTGGTGTCTTGCAAGTAAGTCTCAGTGCTCTGTACCAAAGTTTTTAGAAAGAAGTCACAAAACCGTGATAGAGGTTCTAAAAGAGACCCTATTCTGGAAACGATGGGTCTGCCAGGAGGGGGATTTTTATTCGTATGTATCTTTGGCAGCATGTAAAAGTAAGGGACCTTGCCCTCACTGTTGGTTAGAAAATCTGCCTTATGTTTGGATATATGTCCCCTGGACTCAGCGTAGTCAACAAGGGATCTGATTTCTTGTCTTAACTCCAGAGTTGGGTTCGATGTCTGAGGAAGATAGTTCCTCTCGTCGGATAGTAGTCTCCGGCATTCCGTTTGGTAGGCTGTCTTGTCCTGTACATCAACCCCCCCCCCCTTTGTCTGCTTGTTTTATGACTATGTTGTCACACTTCTTAAGACCCTCCAGGGCGAGATTTTCCTCCTTACTTATGTTGTAGAAGGGTTGTTTCGTTTCCAGTTTTTCAATGTTGTTGAAGACGGCTTGTTCGAATGTTAGTATCTCCACGGGGATGGTGTATGGAGGGGGTGTGAATGTCGACTTTAGACACAAGCCCGTTTCACATTGATCTTCAGTTGACGATCTGTCGCATTGTTTTTCGAAGAAAGCTTTGAGCTTCAGTTTTCGAAAGAAATCCGACAACTCGTAGTGAAGATTGAATTTGTCTAATTTAGACGTGGGACAAAGCCCAGTCCTTTGCTGAGGACTTTTTCTTCTGTCAATGAAAGGGGTCTGGAGGCTAGGTTGGTGACTAAGCCCTGCTGCTGCTTGTCCCCGCTTGAGGCTCCCTTGTTTTGCTCCGTGTGTTGCTGCCCACTGGGTTCTCCTCCTCCCAGTGCACCTGGCTTGTTCCCTTTATTCTGCCCCTTCCCCTTATGCCCCTGCCTAAAAAAGGCAGCCTGAATGTGTTTGGTGGGAATAAAGGCTGTGGGAACGGTGGTTGCCATCCATACATTGGGTAATGGTGTTGTGGGTGGAAGGGGCCTTGAAACCCCCCCATCATCTGTGCGTTGTATGTGGGCCACGTGTTTTGGGGTCTGTTCTTCCCTCTTTGTCTGGACCTTCTACTCCCTGTGCAGGAACCACTACTGGCTAAGGAATCATTGCTGGACACGTCTGAATCTCTCTGTCCTCACAGGGGGTATAAATTCTGGTTCTGAGTAAGGATAGGTCTTAACATATGATAACCGTTTAAGGTCCTTCTGGAATTTCTGAAGCTTCTGTTGGGTCAAGTTGTCCTTATACTCATTGATCTCTTTGTTGAGTTCATCTAATTTTTTCTTATAGCCAGTGAGGGTGGTTTTAATATGGCTTTCCGTGAGTTGTATTTCAACCAGCATGATCTCAGAAAGTCTTAATGCTGTTTTGATGATCCGCACAATCCAGTCGCGTGTGCAGTGCCACGCGATCTGGGCCCAATCTTTTCTAAACACCGGGTCCTCAAGGAAGATTTTTGGTGCGTTAGTGACCAGTAGACCCTTAGGTGCCATGTTGTTTCTTAGATATTGCCCTCTTTTGTCCGGCAGTTTTTTAATCACATAACATGCATGCATGCATTTTTAACAAAAGCTTGCACTTTAGAGATACGCTCATTCTAGGAATCGAGCGTCATGACACCCACCGCTAACAATGTTTTGTGTGGGTTGTAATACCTAAATTGGTTGATTATTCGCCCAGAGTGAATGATACACCATTCACCTTTGTTTCACAGACGTATGGTACGCCGTGCATGGAATGCTTGAAACACAGTGTGTACCACGTTTATCTGAATGACTCAACTATTAGCCATGCACGGGAGTATCACTTTAAGCAACCGCAGATCATGGCACACGTAATTGAGTTGAACTAAGTGTGATTGTTTATTTCTTTTTCAGATTATTTCCTTTCAGCAATCGATGAGAGGTCGCCATACTGTGAGTACACGGTGTGGTTGTTGATTGGCCAAGGGTTGGGTACACCTTAGAGCGTGTATACCACTCGGGTCATATAGTTAGGTCCTGAAGAAAGCCTGGTAATATCACCGATAGGTTGAAACATGCAGACCACGATCACTTTCTATCACCACCAAGATACCAGAGGTCAATCTAGCTGAGTTGGGTATCTAACACTGCTTTTAATATTGTCTTGTTGCTCCATATTAAAGCATTTTAGGGAGTTAAATTAAGCCAATTTTTAATTCACTATTACTCACCTGCACCACTGTTGCGAAAAAAACCTGCTCCACTGTAATCAGGTGTTGAAGCACACCCAGATAGCATTCCGCTATTCGGGTGAGACCCCAATGAAGAAGCATGTCACCAACTAGGTTGGTGAGTGAGGGATCTTCTTAGAAAAGGAGTACATCTTGTCCTTTTTTGTGTCTTCCTCTATACCACGTGGACATCTTATGTCTTCAGGGTAGACTCCTTTAATTGTTTGATACGATTACCGTAAGGGGACCAGGAGTATTCCTTTTGCTATATACATAAAACCCTGTCTCTCTTTTTTGTTACGTCCTAATTCGTTTCACCCATACGAGTAATGAATGCCGCTATGTGAGGCCTTCTCCTCGCTCCCAGATAGACGACATAGGCTGGAGCCAGCTACGAGAGGGAAGACCAGGCAGGAGGAGGGTCTGGGGCCTGTCTCTCCCCTTCCCCAAATTAGAGGTGTGGTGCCCTGGTATCTGTAGCCCTGTAGGGTTTGTATGAAAGAGCCAGCTGCCTGTGTTCCGCTGAGGGATGGCCTGTCTGTGAGGTCCCAGCTCTGGAACCTGAGAATCTGGAACAGAGAGACGAGCCAGTGGTTTGGAACCCAGTGGGGCTCAGCCTGAACCCTCAGCACTACACCGGGGGAAATCTGGTTGGGAGGCAGCAACCATAGGGCAACGTACAGTAACATCACGGGCATACGGTGATGCAGTCTGATTCGAGAAAGAACTGAGACTTGGATAAACCACACAACCAAAGATACTGCAATCGAGCGTGCGGATTGAGGCAGCGAGAGTGCCCCTGACTCCTGCCCTGGTGCAGTGCCCCTCTGGGATCTTGGGGCAATGGTAAAGAATTGAGGCCCTCGACCTCCACAGACCAATAACCTCAACAGATACACAGTTGTGATGGTGATAGTGGGCAGCACAGAGAGAGACGGTAGGACCACCAGGTCCTCTCATGAACCAGACACTGCACCTGAACCATCACTGCGCGAAATCGTGGTGGCTATAAAGGTGCTCTGCGGAACCCTAGAATTGAAGTTGGACGTAGTCACCATAGACTCCAAACTATTGTTGCGCAATGTGAGCAACATTGCCAAGAAAGTCACAGTGGCTGAAACGCAAATCAACAGACTACTTTCAAGAACAAAACGACTTGAGGAACAAGTTGACACCCTTACCAAACATAATGTAACTACTACAGATAGTCTGGACGATCAGGAGGGGCGGGCCAGGTGCAATAACATCCACATGGTAATGTCCCTGAAGGGGCGGTTGGACCAAGTACCAACCTCTTTTTGTAAGACCTTATCCTGATATCCTCAAACGCACAATGATTTCCCAATTCTATGAACCCTGATAAAGAACTTAAACGTTTGGTCATGGAATGTTAATGGTTTGGGGAATAAAATCAATTGCTCACTAGTGCTTCAGCACCTCAATACCTCATATTTCTACAGGAAACACATCTCCGTGGCAATAACTACAAAGCTCTTGACCACTTTGGCTATAAACTACTGGCCCATGCGGGCTACACCACAGACTCTAGGGAAACTGCTACATTGGTTAAGAAAGCACTGCCATTCATTCCCCTACACACCTGGAATGACACTCAGGGTTGCTATGTGGCCGTGTCTGGAAAGTCGGGAGGCCTCAGAATTAACCTTTGTTCCCTCTATGTACCACTGCCACTACATGCCGTGGTTTTCCCAAGGATCAGTGCCCTCCTCCTTGAGTTCCCTCATGGCACAGTCATACATGAATGCTGTAATGAATCCAGGGATGGACAGATTCAGCACCGCACCCACACAATCAGATGCTGGGTTACTGCCTGGCTTCGTGTCCGCACTGGGCCTGAGAGACTTATGGAGAGAACACAATCCGCAACATAAACAAAATATGTTTTTCTCCACCACCCATGGCAGCTTCTCTCGTCTTGACTATATACTCACCCATCACACCCAAGAGGGGGCTTTCAGGGCCACGACACACTACGCGAGAGGGTTCTCTGACCACTCCCCGATAAACTGACCCAAATATGACGCCTCTGCATAACCAAGATTAGACCTGTGGTTCATCCGCAATAGGGACATTAGAGATAAACTAAATAATGCCTCCTACCATTACTTCCAAGAGAATCAGGCAACAGTGCAGTCTGTCATGTTTTATGGGAGGCATATAAGACGGTCATTAGGGGACAAGCCCAAGTCCTTATCGGAGGTAAGCGAAAGCAAACCAAAATTGGCTGTGAAGCCCTTGAAAGAGACATAGCGGCCTTGGAAAACAGGGCATTGACAGAGAGTGGGATGGGTGGGGGGACGTGGGTGGGACCTACCGACCCAGCCCACCCACTCAACCCACCTGAACCATCAATTACATCTCCGCCCACCGGAGCCATTAATTACATCCCTGCCAACAAGACCTACGGGCCTTGGCAGAAAATGAGGCATTACGTTTTATGCGTTGGTGTCATAACGTCGACTATACAAGATTGGAGACAAAGCCAGCAAATTGCTAGCTTGGCTCAATTAGAGAGACAAAGACCGATCTTGGGTATTGGGAGTCTTAGATGAGGGAGGAGCATTACAAACCACAAATCGGACCATTGCAGACACCTTTGCCACTTACTATGAGAAACTGTACACTCCTAAGGTAACTCGAACAGGTGCAGATTGTGGGGAGCTTTTAAAGGACCTCGCAATGGCAACCTTTTCGGGTGACGCCAAGGAGGCCCTGGAGGTTACACTGACAGCAGTGAAACATGTGACGGCTATCTGAGACCTCCAATCTGGGAAGGCGATGGAGCCTAATGGCCTACCCATAGTTATATAAAGATCTGGTGGATAAGATTGCTGCTACCGTGCTCGGAATGTTCGGAGAGGCATGCAAACTTGACCACCTACCTGTAGACCAGCAAATGGCTATGATCGTAGTCATCCACAAGAAAGGGAAGCTCACAGTAGACTGCGCCTTTTATCGCCTATATCCCTGCTAAATGTTGAGGCGAAGGTGTTGGCAAAAACCCCTGCAATCAGGCTAACTAAATGGGCAGAGCAGGCGTAGTGCCTCTACGTGAAGTTGCACGGAGTTGGAAAACGACTTCACTTCACTCCGCTCCGCTACGCACCCTCCACCCTCCCAAAGTGATTAAAAGTCATTAAAAAGCCACTTACCTGCTGTGGCTCCCTCCTCATTGCCATGGCCATTCTCTTTCCTCGTCCTCGCCGTCATTCACTGATAAAACCTACGTTGTACGTCTTAGTGACTCTATTGTTGTGAGGGATGGCCTAATTTATTTTCAAAATATGTAACTAAATGTTTTTTTTTATAATCACAGTGTTACATAACATATGTACTAAGAGACAGATGTACTAACATTAGGAATAGCGATTAACCAATTGGGATTATCTCCGAATCGCAATTAGAAATCGCTATTCCTAATGTATGTTAGTTCTTATTTTAAAACAGTGATTCCTAGTGGGTCACAACTAGACCTACCTCATGAATATTAATGAGGTAGATCAAAATTTGGCACCCACTAGAAATCGCTGCCATCACAGGGATGTTGGGCTGCTTGGGTCAGCAGACGACCATGTCTGTGATTGCTTTTTAATAAAGCAATTCATCTTTTTAAATGCATCCCGTTTCCCTTAAAGGAAACAGAACTGTGTTTAAAATAAAACTTTCTTTCTTTTTTTTATTTGTTTAAGAAGACGCAATGGTTTCATTGACCACTGCCTCCTCTTAAACAAACGTATTTTTTAATTCACAAAGGGGAAGGGGTCACACTGAGATCACCCCTTTCCATTTGACAAGTTTTTAGTCGGTAAAAGATGAATGTTTTGCAACCAGACTTTGGTCATAAAACATTAATGCATAACATTCCAATTAGGTATTTGGAAGGGATGCCCCTTCCAAACACGGAATTGGTTTTTAGACGCAATTTGATGTTTTTACATAAAGAAAAGCCTTTTTGCCGTGGCAAACGACCGAATATTGAGAATTGCGCTGTTTGCAAACTTGAAAAAATTTTGCACATCTGGCCTTAAGTATTTATAATTTTTGGACAATGCCTTGTAAAGAAATCTAATTGTAAAATCTTACGGGGTAAAGTAAATTACACAGTGCTTCGTTACTATGGATTGTAAAGACCTATCTGGTAAAGACCATGTTGTAATTTAGCACTATGGAATTACATGCCTTATAAAAACTGATATTCACTCTTGGGCATCAGAATGAACAGTCAGCTACCAAGAGGATCATAAAACTAAATCCAAAGTCGTCTTAACTTCTCTATGACCAGGAATGGTCAAGACACCTTTTCATAACATCCAACTGTAATACCCTAGTTGGAACAAAAATAGCTTATTGGCTGAACTACAATTCCTTTGATCAAACTAGAGATGTCAAAAGGAACCAATGACATTTCCAATTGCCTGAGATACATCTTCACTTTAGCAACTTTAACCTCTTTTAGGGAAGACTTAAATATTCAGCGGCGGCTCCGCTGTAATGGTGGAGGAGAGCGCCCCATTGGCTAAGTCAGCAGCTGATAAATAAAACAATATTGTTTTATTTTCAAGCTGTTGGCTGAGCCAGCGTGTGTAGGGAGGGGTGGGGCCGGGCCGTGGGAGGGAGGTGCAATTAAGTGGACCTGCGCTGCTCTCTGCATGTCTGTTTGGCCGACCGTCTCAGGCCGGCCAAACAGACATGCGCAGTTAGTTTTCTCCAATCCAGCTGTATTACAGAGCTAGGTTGGAGAAACAGCACAGACTCCCTGTGCCTGAGCGAGTGTTAAACAAGCCCGCTCAGGCCAATCTCCGCGCTGCTCTCATGCAGCATGAGAGCAGCGCGAGGATTGCACAGGGAGTCTCTGATGCTGTCCCACGGGCCCCTGGGACCAGGAAGCAGAGGGGCTCCATGGCGCGAGGCGGCAGAAACAGCTTCAGGCCTGTTTTTTAAAAATATAATCCCCCCCCTCGTGTTACCCCTTTCCACCCACCTCACCCCTGTTCTAAATGCATCGGCTACCACTGGAAATATGGAAATATTCCTAGAACACATTGTGAGGAATTACTCGCGATAACAATGAGTAACAGCATCCGTTAATCCACTCTTTGAACCAGGAATATAAGCAAGAGTAAAATTATATTGTGCAAATATAATTATCACCTAGCTTGATGGCTATTCTTGTATTGAACCTTTCTCAAAAATTGCAAATTCCCTTTAAAGTACTGAATAGTTACATTCAGACGCTTCAGGGCTGCACTAGTGACTTGCTGACCTGCCGGACACCATTATCCACAATTCCCTGCCCCGAGGAGAAAGAGGTGCTGAGGGGAAGCGCTACAAAGCGTGAGGCGGCCGCACACATGATGCTTCAATGCCTCACTAGTGACTTGCTGACCTGCCGGACACCATTATCCACAATCCCCTGCCCAAAGGTGAAGGAGGGGCCATGTGGGGGAATCGCCACAAAGCACAAGGTGGCAGCCTACAGTTGGGAAGCACCTGGGCACTGCCAGGGCGAAGACATGGGACAAGGGTGTGCCATCTGGTCACGGAAGGGGCTGGGCTAGGCCGGGCCACCCATCTCGGTCGTAGATTCCAAGCTCTTTGAGGGGGGTATTTCTTCGTTCATCGAAAATGGGTACAAAAAAAGCTGTAATGGGAAAGGTGACTCTAACCAAGCACCTCAAACGACTTCTTCTATCACCAACTATCTTACTTCAGTTATAGGGGCGATTAGTAACCAACTAGACTTAGTGGAGGAATGCATTGATATTGTCAAGTGGCAGACAAAGGATTTGTCACTGGCAATGTCTGTTGGCATTCCTGTGGAAGATGCAACCTTAATTCACAATGGAAATACTCAGCCCAATGGCAGTAGGGACACCGTATTAACAAGAAGGTAAATGACCGCTCTGCAAAATCTCTGTATTAGAAATGATCCCCAGCTGGAAATTATTGAGCCTTGTACAACCAATTCTAATACCCCCCTCCACCCTAGAGGACAAGAAAGGATACTCTTGATAAAATAACCAAGAAAAATGGAGGGCCCTCTAAGAAGGGGCAATTCTTTCAACACACCCCAAGTTCCGAAAACTCACCATTGCCTGTGAAAGGGGTGGGGAAGGCCTTTTAATGATTATAGGTCAATCGCCCTGTTGTATCCTTCTGTATAATTTTTGTCACACTTTTTTCTAAAAGTTGGACAGTAGGTTACAAAACTTTTGTGCAGATATGCAGGACCGATTGGATAAAATTGAAAACAATCTACAAAGTTCACCTAATCATAGCCATCAGAGTTACAGTGCTCCTTAGAAATCCCCAAACTTTGACCTTCAGAGATATAGAGCACACATTTCTGACAGCCACGCTAAAGATCCCCAACCACCAAATAGACTACAGAGTGCACGATTTTCCCCACTCACCCTCACTCATGAGAGCCTGTGTATTCGGTCGGAAAACACAAGCTCCCATTGAAGTCAATGGGAGTCCGACTGAATGGTATCCAGAACCATCGTAATCTGTTGTTCAGACTCCCCAAATCTGCTTCGGTCGGAATTCATTCCGAGATCGATTGGGTTGGAATGCTTTCCGACTGTCATCGTAATCGACCCCTAAGTTAAAGATTGGTACTAGGCTGTAAAACGTCTTTTAGTTGTGTAGGAAAAAAAGTACAAAGTACTATTGATTTAATACGTTTTGGAAATATTTTGCTATAAAATGTTTGTTTTAACATAAATTCTCACTTACTGAAAGTGAAAGTCAGGTGACACTGTTTTCTTATCTACACCATTCTCCAGCTCTCAGCTTGTTGTGCAGTCCCTTCAGAGAATCCCAGTCGACTGGTGGCAAAATGATGGGCAAACCATTTTAAACTATTTTAGTTGTTAATCTGCTTTTATGTGTAAACCATGTTTTATAATCAGTTTTTTTTAAATGTATTTATTGTGTCACATAAACCTAACTTAACAATATGTTCAGGCCTCCTACATTTGTTGTAACTTTTCATAATAAACAGCCCATTGAACCCGTAGCATGATCTCAGATCTAAACCAACTGATAAAATGTCATCCTCACACCTTACCCTACCCCTGACTCTCATTTACATTTACCCCCTGCATGCATGCCGTACATACTTATTGTCAGGAACGTTCCCGTCTAGCAGCAAGGAAGCTTGAACATTAACTAGATCTGAAAGTAAAAGTTGTCCATTTGTTAATGAGGAACTCTGGGGGGATGGTGGACCTGCATAAGGACTTTCATTGGTCAGAAGGGTTAAGCGAGTTGGACATGACCCGGTTAAGTCAAATATGGACTGTGTTGTGTTGAACGTTTGAAAACCAAGGACTGTGGCGTCATTACTGAATCGCCTTAGTTATATGCACTTCTGCACAGAGTTTATCTAGGCCCTCCCATTGGGTTTTTTTCTGTATGCTAACTTATCTAGACCACTCAAACGCGGCCCATGAGAAACTTAGGGAGAGGGTCAGTCCAGGAGTTTTTAACATTGAAAAGAAAAACCGCTATGAGGTCTTAAATTATGCAGATGACCTCTTGACTGGCTGAAGCATACTAGGGACATTGCAGTGAGTCAAACTGTATTCATGAAAGATGCAACTGGTGGAAACGCTGGAATCCCTAACAGCGATAATGCAAACCCTAATGACCGCTCCAGCAACACACTTGACAGGGGAGGTGATGTTCATTTTCTCTCCTGGAACACTGCTGGTGGGAGCCCCAAGCTTAATAATATGGATTGGCTAACCTTAATGAATAACTATGATTTGATATGTTTTTTGCAGGAACCCTGGTTGGGTGCCCCTTTTACTGTGGATGGTTATCACACTTATTGTAGCCCTGCCATGCCATCTCTATCTGGGCGGTTTTGAGGGGGGCTGGCAGTAATGGAATCTGTGAAACTGCCACACCTAAAGGTCAATGTAATAGATCACTCTACGTGGTTCCAAATCTTGCTTTTAACCTTCTGGGGCTCAACAAATTAGTTGTTAATAAATTTGTATTACAATTTTTGAGTAGAGAAAAAATGAGGTGGTAGATGAACTTGATGAGCTCCTCACATATACTTATTCAAAGATGAATTATCAGTCCTCATTATAGTGGGCTGGAGATTTTAACCTTAATAATTGCAAATTTAGTGGCCAGTCAGTCTGTGGCTTAATGAACATGAATGGAGACCGTGTTACTCACTTTAGTAATATCCCCTATGGGGAAATGCTTAACAGGATTCTTGGTAAAAATCAACTACTTTTTATAAAAGATTTAGCTCCTAAGTATTGTTCAACACTCCCAACCTTTAATGGAAATGGTAGAAGCGCACTATTGATTTTATTGTGATATCTAATAACCTCGAAGCGCTAACCAGTCACTTCTCAATCCTGACTAATTGTATGAGTGACCACAGTTTACTATCCTTAGCTCTGAATTTGAATTTAACAAAAAAATACATTATAAAGGAACCTGGGGAGATAGTATACAAGCCAATCCAGGTATAAGATTAAAGTGGAACCAAATGTATCCTGAATCTTTTTTTACAAAAATTAATCTAGACTTAGGAGGCAGCTTTTCTCTGCTGTTATCTTCAGACAAAGCCTCATCCTTGGTTATTAATAATTACATCGCTCTTGGTTAAAGGGTGTCTGAGTCCTTGTTAGTCAGGAAATCTAAGAAGACCTATCAAACATGTAAATGGTGTGATACTACACATGCAGATGCACATCCTAATCTTAAAAGGGTGTGGAAGGCTAATCCGAGAGACAAGGAGTTACTCAAACATGCTAGAAGGTCCTGCGCTTAAAAAACAAGCAATTCAAAAAGAGGCTTGGGATGAGCTGCGGTAAGATTAAATGGCCAAACTCGGTTTTGAGAAAGCTGTGACTAATCCTTTTTTTTTTTTACAGATCTTAAGACTACTAAGCTAGAATGTCTAATTTACGCTGATGTCTGGACATCGCATTTCGCTAATTTTTTTGATGCAGGCAATGCCATTATTACTCCCCATCAAGAGATCCAGGAGTTGATGATAGACAAGTCTGGGGCCACTTTATTAGGCTGTTCTAAAGAGCCCAAAGAAGTGGCCATTGTCAATAAAAACAGCCCAGGAAGTTAAACTCCAGGCCCATATGGTGTCCCACTGGACATTTTTAAGGCAAATATAGAGGGATGGGCACCCCGTATCACAAATGTTTTACGTGCTTCAATAAAAGGCCCAATATTACTCTCTTGGAAGGAAGCAGTTATTGTCCCCATGTTTACAAAAGGAGAGAAAACTGACCCTCATTTTTACAGACCTTGCTCACTAAATTAATTTGGAGACACCATCTGGCCAAATACAGATACATTGTTCAACACAGTAGACTTTTTGACTCTTAACCGCTCACTGGCTTTAATAAAATAATTTTACAATAAGTAGCTCAAACCTCCTACATTTGTTGTAACTTTTCATAATAAGCAGCTCAGTGAAACCAATCAAACCCATATCCTTTCTCACTGGATTATTGCCATGACCAACTACAGCCTTCTGTGTTGCACATCAACTGACATCAGGTAAAATTAAAATCCAGTCTTTGTAAAGCGCACAGCTACCCGTAGGCATCCCGGCGCTGGGGGCGGTCGGGAAGATTAAGCGAGATATTGCCCAGAGTCACATGGTGCTAGGCTGACCTGCCACCGGTGCCTCGGATCGAACCATGATCCCTATAAATATATATAAAATTACAGTCAGCGGAACAACGCACCCCCCCTCTGAAAAGGGAATAACAAGGATTATCACATTGCAAATCATTAGCTCCAAGTGTTTGTCAGAGGGGGTTACCAGCTCCAAACCACTTGCCTACTAGGGTAATCTGTTAGATTCAATGCAACCAAATATATTTTTAAAGCTTTTAACACTATGTGATGACAATCCATCCTTAAAGGCCTGTTGGCATTCACAACACTCTTTTACAATAAATTGTTACAGCTTCCTGCATTTGTCATATCAGACCTATGGAATCTGACATACATTTCTCCAAAGAACTAATCAGACCTGTAGCCTTTATCATTGACTTGTCACCACAATCGAAACAGGCCTAATGAATTCTGCATACGATTTCCCACAACGCAACTCTCAGGCATATAGTCAGAACATTATAAATATACACAAACTTACTTTTAGCACAACAATGTTTACCCCATCCTAAGAGGGTTAACAAGAATTATCAAACTGAAACTCTTCTCCCTGCAGGGTTTGTCAAATGTGGAAACCAACACCCCTACAGTAATCTGTGAGAATCCATGTAACACAATACCTGACTCTATGTTTTAACAATACAAAAACAGTCAACCCTTAAAGGCCTATTGGCTTTAACATGTGGTTTTCACAATAAATAAGTCAGACCTTCTGCACCACCCGTAATTTTTCATAATAAGAGATTAGACCTACGGCCTATGGCATATTATTTCCCAATTAATCAACTAGGTCTGCAGCCTTTCCCACTGCCTTGTCATAACAAACATAGGCCTACTATATTCTGTATAGGCTTTCTCAAAAGGCAGCTATTGGTAAGAATAGGATAAAGCACCTCCTGCCATATATTATATGATTATTGAAAGTCGCTGAGGAGTTCCATGACCATATATAGGAACAAGGCTGAACACGTGATTTTCACAATTAAAAAGTCAGGCTTTCCCACAAGCACTCTTTTCAGTGGAAGCACACAACCTCTATCCAATCAAAATATGTATTCAAGGGAATCAACGTTTGGGCAGAGCCAAAGCCGCTCTGTCAGTAGTCACTGAATTACAAATATGTACAAAATTCCAGAACACAACCCTTCTGAAAATGGCAGAACAAGATTTTTCAAAGTGCAAATCCTCTAATCGCAGGGTTTATCATAGGGGCGTAACCAACACCAAAATGCTTGCCTGCTACAAGACTGATCTTGAAACCCCAACTGCAGTAATGGGAACACTTCTCTAAGAATCCAAGTTGTGTAAACAAGGTCACATCTCTTGGAGCCACAAGTATGGAAACAAGAAGACACACAGCAACTCTGAAGCTTGAAGGAATATTCAATCAAGAACACCAAGTCTGTAAAAAACAGAAACGTTGTCAAGGAAAAACTGAAGGACCCTCCAATTCTGGAAACAACAAGCTTAATCCAGGGGCCAACAGTCTGGATAGAAGAATGCTGATCCAGAGACACCGGTCTAGATGCAAAACACTCAATCAGGAACCTCAAAGTCTAAATGTAAATCCATATGCTCAGCTTGAATGGCCACTCTTGATCAGACGTATCATAACCACTAACATGAAACGCTTGCTCAACACATCTTGAGAACCTTCACACCAAATCACCTCCTCACCGCCGCTCGTTGACTTCAGATTGCCCTGTACTGTGCTCTCTTCCTGATCTCCAAGTCCTAAGTCCTTATGTCCTGCTTTTGTGTATCACCTTTCATCTGTGCAGAATCTTACAAACCCTCAGAGTACTTGAAGGCGCAACGAGCTCTGACATTGTATTCATTCTAAGTCTGTTTTTGTGCTTCAGGAATGTGTCTAGGATCCAATCTCTGTATTTACCTATAAAGTATGGAAATGGAGCTTCTGGCATTGCAGATGTTGGATGGCGCCTAGGCCTCTTTTCTTTAAATAGATTTACCTTATTTAAATTTAAACCATTAACTCAGAAAAAGTCAAATGGCAATGTCTTCACATTTCTTAGAGCTGCTGTGCATGCTTCTGGCTGGGGGAATCTGAGGCCCCAGGGTTAAGGAACATTGTCATCCACTTTCTGGTTGGTCTGAATGTCCGTTCTCAAGGACAAATGTTTGAAACATACGTGATGAGTGTCGCTCGAATCTTTGGGGGTGGGGGGTGTTCTGAGTGTGCATTGAAGGTGGATACGCTAACTTTCACAAAAACCTCATCCAGTTTGGTAAACTATAATCAATCAATCCGTGCGCAGCACTCTCACCCCTAAGGGTATCTGGGCGCTGAGGTTGCTGTGTCTGTATCGAAAAGCCAGGTCTTGAGTTGCTTTCTGAAGACTGCCAAGGAGGGTGCCGTTAGGAGGTGTAGGGTGGGTCATTCCAGGCTTTGACGTCAATGTAGGAGAATGTGAGCCCCCCGCTGCGGGTGCAATGGATGCGGGGGTGGTGGTGAGACGTGGACCGCAGGTGTCTCGAGGGAAGATGGAAGTTCAGCAGGTAGTTGATGTAGGAAGGTCATTGTTTGTGGAGGGCTTTGTAGGCGTGTGTGAGCGTCTAGAACTGGTATATTTTCTGGACACGGGGCCGGTGGAGGTTTCTGAGGTGAAGAGAGATGTGGGTACGCTTGGGGAGGTCCAAGATGAGTCTGGCTGCCGTGTTTTGTATTGTCTGGAGTCTATAAAGATGATCTGAGGTTTTATGGCTTGAATTGTGCCTACCTTGCCAGTCAGACAGCGGTTAGCTTAAAATAACTTCGTGGAAGGTTGGAACCCTGGTACACTATTATAATTAGGGCTCCCGGTTTTCCGTTTAAACGGATTTTTACATATAAATACAGACGGAAAACAAGTTTTCCTTTATCTGTATTTATATATAAAAACGGGAAAATACTACTATATTTTGTCATTGACATTAATAGAATCACACCCCCAACCATCTGGTGTCTCCCCCTCCTTAGAGGGTTAAGAGGTGTCAGCCCGGGCTGAGACAGATTCCAGGGCGCACACATAGCCAACGCACCCGAGTACTTCACAGGTCTTTGAAAGACCATTTACTTCCTAATGAGGCTTTGTTGTTCTTTGACCCCTTAGCCCCTGCCTCTTCACTCTGCCGATTGCACCAGCACCCGTCTTTTCCCGCAGACTGGGTTTTACAGTTTTACAGTTCTGCTTATGGGGCTGCTGTGAAGGGGCTGCGGTTTCAAATCAATGTTAGAATCTACATTTTTCTCAACCTTTGTTCAAAAGAAATGCCATTTTAAAAGAATACTCATCCTCACAATTTGGCGGCCCACAACTCTTTCGGTGTTGACGTAAAAGTGTTCTAAGCGGCCACAAGCACATCTCTGTGTGCAGACCGCTGCCGTCTCCAGTAATCTTCCCCACTGCCTTCTTTCAAGTAGAGCTCACACCAGTAGTGTCCAGACCTCCATGGGGTGGGGATGACTGTACAGGGTCCCAAACTCTGATTATTCATCTAGCATCCACAGGGGGTAGGGCTTGCAGGCTCCCTCTCGGAGGGCTCTACTTCAAAACTTTCAGTAGTTCTTGGTACTTCTGGAGCTGTGTTTTCCGGTGTGTTTGTGCTTCTAGTGAAGTGTGTGGGGAGTGTTCCTCCTGTGCCCTGAGAGGGCACTCGTTTGCCCATTTGTTGCTGATCGCTCACTTTGACGTCACCAGCTGTGAGACAGGGCTCTCTCTTCTCAGCGCAGCTAAAGATACTACTCGATGAGGCTTACCTGCAAGACTGAGAAGAAAAAGGGTTTGCAGAGCACAATAGCTATATAAATATATATATATTTTGTGGTAAAAGTAAAACTTTCAAATATATGACGTTTGACCATTTGAGCGCGTGTTGTGGCATGAGCTGAGCACAACACAAATGCTATGCAAAAGGCCGAATATGCACAAGTTTGTTTTCAGAAACGCTTGTTTGTTCGACATTTCGTCATTTGTCACTAGTGCATTTTTCTTTCATTGTAGTTAACGAAGCACGGCTTCTAGGCGCTATATGGAGCCAAAGTAAAGTGGTGAAAATATTTTCTTGCTAGGATCCTTACCTGCAGAACGATTGGGAACCTCTACTCACCCTGTCTGTGGGAAGGTTACCCGGGCTTTTTATTGGCTTTATAATATTTAGGGCTCTCTGTATGTGTGGCTAGAAATGTGGCATGTGTGGCTCGTAGTGTGGTTACCCTGAATGTATCACATGCTGGTCTTTTGCGGCCCCACCTCGTCCTTTCTTTTAATGCTGGTATACTGGCTAGCAAAGGCCACCCAAACCATTGTAGGCTACCTTAGTGGGTTAATGTACTTGCTGCAGAGCGCTGTGTGTAGTCTGCTGGTTCACCAGTATGGATTATCACAACATAATTTAAATGGTTCTGGCACCTGCAATGAAACTGCAGGTTCAGGAGTTAATGGAGCAGCTGCAGACATCCTGGTACAACAAGTTCTAGTCATTGTAAGGCAGGTCAGTGGGTTGTGCACCTGCTGCAAACATTTCAATGTCATTTGCAAGGCCCAAGCTTGACTTGTTAAAGGTTTTAAATCAGTATTTGTTTCTCTAATTTATTTTTTAATGGCGTACTAATTAGGTAAATAACACTCATATGCAGTGAGGTATTCAAAGCCCTGCCTAGGGCTATTCTGCAAATGGCAAAGTTTTCAGATGAATGTGTAGTGTTGACCAATAACAATCGAGCGCATGTGTGCATTGTCAATTTAAATAAATGTGGAAAAATACTAGCCGAAGCGTCGTCTTTTGCTTGTGACAAAAATAAATGTGGATAAATACAGAAAAAGGCCCAAAAAATAAATATGGATAAATACAGACGGAAATGGCAAAAAAATAAATACCATAAAACCGGGAGCCCTAATTATAATTCAAATAGGTGTACAAGCGAAGAAGAATTATTTATTGAAGGACAAGCAAAGCAAACACCTCACTGCATCAGCACCACCTCATGAGTGACCAACTGTCGTTTAGAATCTCCAAGACAGAAGATTCCGAATGTACCAAGGAATGGATGCAAGGGGACGGAAAGAAAAGGAAAGTACCACATGGGATGAGGGAAAAGGAGTACAAAGAAGGGAGAATTAAAAAAAACACAATATACATACCAGTATGTTTCCTCCTAATGTTATTCTATATAACTATACAACATAATATATACACTCTATTATACATAGCAAACCATTTATGAGTTTTAGGCAGACTTTTACATTGGTGTTTTATGGTGTTTGTAGATAAACTTGTAAATATTCTCATGGTTCTGTATGGTCTTTAGGTCGTTAGTGCTGCGCGCCTTGCATTCTGCTTTTTGCTCGGTCAGAGGCGCCTTGCAGTGTTAGAAAGCACTGTACCAACCTTTCTAAACGAAACACAAACCCTGTGAGCTTTTGTCTTCCTGAGGAGGCTTTCAACATGCAGTGGTGGGGAGAGGGGGCAGGGACTGCACCCTTCAAAGGTCTTGCATGGCGACCAGTGTTCACAAACCAGCCCCACCTCTTATGTGCGTACATCCCATGGTGCCTGCTCCATCTCTGTGTTTTAGAATACGAAGGTTGCAGAATTCAGGAGTTGCCCAGTGTGTACAATCTCTCTGTCAGTAGCTTTTCCACAAACAACAGCCCTTTATCAAGGTGAGAACAGCACACGTTTTGTTCTTTGTGGCACTCTTTGAAACCCGACCCCTGAAAGCGGAGGTGAAGGGTTAAGTGGTTTTGTTACCTAAAAAAACGCACATTTGAGAGCTCTTTTCTGCTTGATAATTCATTATGTTGACGAGGGTGACGACATGCTGGCACTGCTCTCTGCATTTGGCATGTGTTGACTCACAAACGAGTAAGCGCCTATTTAAGTCCCTTCGGCGTCACAGGGCACACATACCCAGCGCGGTCACATACCCAGCACAGTACATTCAGCTCTTATTCTTCCCAGCTAGGGTGACAACTTGGCATGAGGTTCATTTGGGGCAGAGTTCAATCCCAATGACAAGGGAATAGAATTCAAACTATAACTTTCATATCAACTTGCATCTGAAACTCAGCCATATAATGTCTACATCATGTCTATTGTTTTATTTGAGAAAATATTATTTTTGTTTCTGCATTACTTCCTGACAGTTACAGTATGACTGAAATTGTACTAAATTGTGCATTTAAGGTGGTAACCTGAAAAAAGAAGCAATTTCTGTACACATGGTAAGTCAGTGGCCACAATTATATACTACAATGGCAATAATAAAACACCAGCCTGGGTCAAGGCAGAAGTTTGTCTTTTCTTTATTCACAACATAAATTGCTTTTATGCAGGGTCGGATTGGTAAGGTGGGCACTTGGGCAATGGTCGAGGGGTCGGTATCCGAGTTCCAGCTGTGGGCTGCTTTTTTGGGCAGCCTGTGGGGCCGATTTGGGCGGTGTCTGTGTTGCCCGTATGCCGCCGCCGGCCCAGTGGCTCTCTGAGTGGCCTTTCTGGAGGCAGATGGGCGTCCATTACCTCCCTTCTATCAAGGGGCAGAGGTGTCACTCCCTTTCTCTCGCTGGGCCGGCCCATTAATGGCTGCATATTGAGCAGGGGCAGGGGCCTGAGCAGAAGTGGCCTCACATGTTTTCAGGTGTGTTTCACCAGTGTGAACTAATCCGTGCATTATTTTAAAATCTAAGTAAAGTTAAGAAAACATGCCTCTGTCAGAGACACCCCCCCCCCCTTTCTTTTTATAAAAATTCGCCGAAGCAGTGTTTTGTGGAAAGGCAATATGCAAATGTGGGCCACTTTTTTTAGCGTGCCCGGGCCGATTTTTAATCCCAATCTAACCCTGCTTTGAAGGATGCTATCATGCTTCTTGTCAAAGAGGAATTGAGTGGCCTGAGGCACCGGCCAACCTCTGGAAATTGTTGAACAATCTGAAGAAGCAGATGGAACCCCTGTTCTTTGGTTCTCTAATGCAAACGTATTTAATTCTTTTGAGTCTCTTGTAGGCGTGAGTATGTAGCGAGAATTCTTTTTTAAAAAATGAACACTGTGTAGCCTACTTGGTTAAGTGGTATGATTTTTCTGAGACCGTTTACTCAACTCTGATAGAGCCTTGCTGTTCAAGAGAGAATATACTCTATATAGACCAAAACGACATGAACCATATATACAGTGCATATTATGCAAATGCTGAAGTAGTACTCTTTATCCTAGACAATGCAAGAATTAAAACGACATACATCATAACATCAGTGCATATAATGCCAGTTAGGTTTCAGGAAACACCAATCCATCACCACAGTATCACCAGAAGCACATGGGTACATGGGTCACAAAATATAATCATAATCACATCAATAGTAGTGAAGAAACATGGATCCAGGAACACCTGCACCCCTACTAAACAATATGTTAGTATTAAGCATCCCCACGCAGGGCACAGGAGCACCTGTTCGCCTACTATAGGTAAGAGGGTAATTCATAGGGTTCCAAAAGCAACAACTTCCCCGGGTCAATTGGGGTCTCTGTCGAGGATCCACCCCGTAATGGGGAATCACAGGCCAAGTGCCCCACAGAGCAAGTGCCCCAAGGTATGTCCCAATGGGGTGGGGGAGGCACCAAAGCTTGCATTGCTCCTGCAGTAAATGTTAGCCCTCACCACATGCTGATTAGGGTTGCAGTGCCCGTGCTTCCATAATTCTCCCCAGTACACAGGAGATTATACAACCGGCACTGTGACATCGGTTTCACCTTCAGACGATTAATCTGCCCGTGCTGGCCAGGCCCCCATGCCGGGCTGACCAGTCACAAAGTCCAACGGCAGGGGGCAGGAAGGGAGGAATCTTTTTGGGGAACTGTGATTCCAGAGAACAGGGAGGGGGGATGTCAGCCAATGAAGCCCCTTCAAAACACTGAGGGCACTCATTGAGCAGCAGGCAGGCAGACCAGCACATATAGTCAACTTGAGCACAGTGGCAGTCTCTCCAGCAGCCCAGCAGGCAAGCAGGTCAGCACAACAAAGCAAGTAGTCCCAATGTCGATTTCTCCCGGCAGCCAGAGCCAAAAATGCCTTTGTTCAAGGGGTGACTTCAAAGGAACCCTTTCAAGTGCACAACAGTCCCTTTCAACCCAGCCCTGGCTCCAGACGTCAGTAGGGGGCAAATCAGTCCTGTGTGAGGGCAGGACACAACCTATACAACTGTAAAGTGTGAACCACCTTTCTCTCCTAGCCCAGGAAGACTATCAGTATGCAGATGTAACCCCTGTCATACACGGCCCTTCCTGTGTTGTGGCTGGTTGGAAGGTATACACCAAGTGTAGCTGTCACCCACGCTTAGATGTGGATTAGAGTTAGGCTGCAAAGCACAAAGAGTCATAAGCACAGAGGAAAGCCCACTTTCTAAAAGTGGCATTTCTAAAAATAGTAATGTAAAATCCAACTACACTAGTAAGCAGGATTTGTCACCACTATTCTAAACATACCACACATGGCAACACCTTTCCTTTATGATAAGGAATTACCACTTAAAAATATGTAAGGGACTTTCCAATGCTAGCCTGTGAGAGGAGTAGGCCTACCAGCAGTGAGAAACAAAATAGGCTGTTTGTCACTACCAGGACATGCCACACAATAAATGAGTATGTCCTACCTTTTGCTTACAAAGCACCATGCCCTTAGGGCTACCTAGGGCCTACCTTAGAGGTGACCTATGTGTAATAAAAGGGGAGTTTAAGACTTAGCAAGTAGTTTTAAATGCCAAGTTAAAGTGGCAGTAAACTGCATATGCAGGTCGTGTAGTGGCAGGCATTTGACAGGTTTAAAAGGCTACTTTTGTGGGTGGCACAAGCAGTGCTGCAGGCTCACCAGTAACATTTAATTTACAGGTCCTGGGTATATGGTATACCATTGTACAAGGGACTTAAGAGTAAATTATACATGCCAAACAGGTGTAAACCAATCATACCGTGTTTAAAGGGGAAACTGTGAAACTACATGTACTTTAGCACTGATTAGCAGTGGTAAAGTGCTCAGAGTCCGAAAGCCAACAAAAAGAAGGTCAGAAAAATAGGCAGAGGAAGACAAAAAGTTTGGCGATAATCCTGCAGAAAGGGCCAGGTGCAACATGGGTTTAAATAATTGGTTTTCTTTTACAACTCGTCTTGTTCTGAAAGCTAAGGCTGTGATCTCAGCACAGCAATCCTTTAGTTGATGTAGTTTTCAGGGAAAAAACATACACCTTCCACAGGGTCGTAGCTTCATGGGGGTGTTTGGGGTCTTACACCCCCCTAGTAAATGTATTTATTTTCTGATAAACAGTTGGGTGCATGGGAAGGTATGGTGAGGTGTCTGTCAGATTTCATGAGGAATGTTTCCATACATAGTGACAAAAACGCACAAACACTCACTCCCTCTCTCTGTTTTGAAAGTCCTAAGAAATGTTAGTTGTTTTACAAAATATTATGTTTTGCTCACTTAGTATTTCTACTAATCCATACTCCTCTCCCTTACAATATATGGTCCCTTGCAATACATTAAAATCAGAGTGCCCTCGACCTTCTCTCATGGGCAAGGTAACTGAGACTCCTGAGCTGGACCCCAACATGGCTAAGTTTTTTAAAACAATTGCTAAAGATCCAAAGAAGGGGCTGGACAGGGCCTGGCGCAGGTGTCAGGACAAACATTTTGCTGTGTGGGGTACCCTCACCATGAATCTAGATCAAGCTGTCAGGGCTAAAGATAACCACCTCCCAACTCGACCCGACTGAGATTCTCGAATGGGCGCTAAGAGCCCTGTTTTTTGGGCAATGATAACAGCGCCTTGTCTACCGAGAGACACAAATCCTTTCTCATGATGATCAATCCGCTTTTGGCAGATTGGCTTCCACCGAGGCAGGCACTCTAGCCAACAGCCTTTTTGTTTTGTGTAAAATTTGTTAGCAACTTAGGAAAATATGTGTCCACATTCTCTGCTCTAGACAAAGCCCAGACCTCTCTGAAGAAGGTTTTTCATAGTGGCCTTTTTGTCGGCGCCGGACGCTTTCGGGGTCAGGCACCTGGCCAGGGATTCTATCAGGCCTCAATAGAATATGTGCCCAGCGGACGTGGTGGTGCCTCACGATCCGACTTCTAACCCATCCGTGACCAAGGTGGCAGAGGTCGCGCTGGAGGTTACAAAAGAAGCAACAAGAGAGGTGACGCCTCCTATTCATTTAAAAGTTTTTCCAACTTCGGAAATTATGGTGGGAGGAAGGATAAGGTTATTCCTGCACAATTGGGAAATTCTTACTCAAGATCCATGGGTGCTTCAGGTGGTTCAAGGTTTTTACCTGGAGTTTTACTCTTCCTCATCCCAACGGCAATGAGCAGGACCTCTCCATTTTTGCCAAACAGAGAGCAATTTTATAGACGATGTGGTGGCGTCTCTAGTGCAGAATGGGGCAGTAACATAATTGATTCTGCACACACATGGGTTTGTCAGCACAATATTTTTGCTCCCCAAAAAGGATCAAGGGTTTCAGATTGTTCTCAATCTCAAGGACTTCAATTCACGGATTGTGTATCACCACTTCAAGATGTAGGGCATACATATGTTGAGAGATCTTTTACAAGAGGGAGACTGGATGATTCGTCTTGACCTCAAAAATGCTTATTTGGCAGTCCCTATCTTTCCTCCCCGTTGGAGATTTCTGCCATTTCAGTGGCATCTTCGTTGGTTCAAGTTTACCACCATGCCATTCGGCTTATCCTCGCTCCTTGGTGCTACACCAAGCTGCTCCGACCAGTAGTACAATATCTCCAAGAAAGAGGAGTACGACTGATTATATATTTAGACGATATTCTGGTCATGGCACAGAGCTAAGACTTGGTCCTGCGTCACCCCTCTTGGACAACTCAGCTCCTTCAGGATCTGGGGTTTGTCATCAACGCAGACAAGTCTGTCATGATTCCCTCTCAAACTGTGGAGTTTTTTGGGGCTTCAAGTGGATTCAATCTTGGCCCAACTGTTGTTACAGTTGAAAAAGTGGATCTGTATCAAGAAGGTGTTGAGAAGAGCGCTTGCCTCTTCGACGATATCATTGAGAGTTTTGGCTTGCCTGGTGGGTCTTTTGACCTCCTCCATTCAGACAATATTTCCCAGTCCACTTCACTATCGGCCCGTATCGGTAACAGCGGAATATATTCAAGGCAGTTCCAGTGTGGTGATAGACTGGAACTCGCATTTCCTTTGGGATTCCAGCGATAGGAGGCTTCACCCCTGGGTCTTTCAACATCTGGATTTGAAATGGGGCCCTTGCACGATCAACCTTTTTGCGTCCCGCCCGATCTCACAATTGCCTCCCTTTTATTGCTGGAGACCAGATCCATGAGCGATCAGCTCGGATGCATTCCTACAGTCTTGGTCGACGGGTCTGCATTATGCTTTTCCCCCGTTTGCCATGATTCAGCGAGTACTTGCACAGGTGAGTCAGCAACGGGCAGAGATAATTTTGATAACTCCATATGGGAAAGCACAGTCCTGGTTCCCAGGAACGCTAGCCCTGTCTTGCGCACCTCCAGTGCATCATCCCTTGTTCTGGGATCTTCTTGCGAATCTGTTGGGATTACCACATTCATTGGTGATGCAGGGGCTGTTGCCCCTCGTGGCCTGGAGACTTTCAGGCGACGTTGGCAGGTGCCTGGAGTTTCGCAGGACGCAATGTTTTTCCTGTCGCAGTCCTGGGCTACCTCTTTGCACAAGCGTCATGAATTAGTTTGGCGTAGATGGGGTTGTTGGTGTGGTGAATGACGTGTGGAGCCCCTGAGATCAGGTACCCATATGACTGTAAATTTCCTGTCTGATATTGCAAGTCAGGGTCTGACCTATAGGACGATGAATAATTTCTGTTTGGCTATTTCAGCAGGTCACCCCTATCTGGACAGTAAACTTGTGGGGGAACATCATCTTGTTTGTAACCTTCTGAGGGGCATTCGATTGATCCGTCCACTGCAACCTAGATATTCCATGGTGTGGATACAGTGTTCCATTTTCTGAGGGATTGGCCTGCGAAGTAGGGTCTTTCGCCCAAACAATTGTCAGCAAAACTCATGGTGCTGTTGGGTCTTTTTTCCTGCAGACAGGTCTCCGATGTACGGTCCTTGGATTTGGCAGGGAGAGTATTTACTACATCGGGAGTATCTTTTACGATTTCTAAGCGTACAAAGATGAATTCCAAATGTACGAGTTATCCTGCATTTCCACTTCACCAGAAACTGTGTGTTGTTAAATGGCTGAAATATTATGAGGATTCTACTTGTGAATTGTGCAATGATGTGGCAGGTTAATTGTTGATTTCATTGCAGAAACCTTTCCACTCGGTCTCTTCAGCTACTTTGGCCCGATGGGTTAAATGGGTATTGTCTGAAGCTGGTATTGATGTCTCCATTTTTGGGGCTCATTCAATGAGAGGGACTTAGCCTCAAAAGCTTTTGGTACCAGTTCTAGGTTGAAGGACATTATGGCTGAAGCGGATTGTTCTTCTGACAACATTTAAGGTATTCTATCACAAACCAATTGTTGATGTTGCATCTAATGTGGTGGCTCAATTTTAAACTAGCATAATCCGAAGCCTCTACTCCTGACATAGAATAAAGATTTTTCTAGCTATCGAGTCAAGAATTTTCAGTTCTATAAAGGACACGGTGGTAACTGTGATTGTTTTGCAACCACATTTGCGGTAGCAAAACAATCGTACATACCGGTGTGAATCGCTATTAGGAAGGGACGCCCTTGGCACGGCCCTTCCTAATAGCGACTCGCAAACCCTATTTTACAAGTTGGTATTAGTTACTGACTTGCAAAATAAGATTTGCTCATGCTACAACCCTTTTTACGCAATCGCAAAGGGCCCGATTTTCCGTTTGCGTCTGCTCATAATGGTCGTACATCTGGCCCTATGTTACTGTAACAACCTTTCACATGGCACCATTCGGGATTAAGTTCAAGCTGTGTACTACACACTTAACAAATGTTGGCATGCCTAAACTGTTATCATTCATGCATCTTTTATTCATCTCTAGTAAGCCACTAGCTGTCTGACCTTCCACCTCCACAAAGCCCGGGAAAGACTCATGTGTATTTGTGTCTTGGAGTCGCACTTTCATCTTCGTCAGTTGATCATTTCACTGAGCTGATCCACCTTATGAGCAGTGTTCATAATCAACTAAAAGAATGATGCTATGTTAACATCATCAACAATGTCTTTTTGGAGATATCAATCAATTCATTCTTAATATCTTGCCGTTGTTCCACAATCTTCACTGGAGGAAGGGAACTGAATTTACTTGGCTGTCGCCTCTTGCTTGTTGACCCCACCCACAAAGCCAGAGCCCACAGTATATGTTTCCTTACTAGAAAAGAGCCAGCATGCCTGACAGTAAACTCTAGATTTGGGGAGTAGCAAAGTGAAGCACGCTGCAGTTTACCACCAGCTTGATGCATTTTCTCCTAATAGGTGCTTGAACAGCATTTTGTTTTACATGGACTGCTTACAAATAGGTCAGAGGGCTGCAGTGGACCATATGATACTATGAATTGCTTGTCTTGATTACCAAGGGTATAACTGAAGTACTCTTTGTCATTGGGGCATTTTGAAGTGGCTACTTGTGCAGAATTCTGGTCGCTGGTACTTGGCCCTCCAATTAATTTTCCATCGTTTCCTGATTCATTGCTTGCAAAAGCTCTATCCTATCTTCATAAAAATACCTAAGAGTGTCTTCCTTTTTTCAGTGGCTACTGGCAGATCGAGTTCTTTTGCAGGTGGCTCAGCTATTAGATGGATATCTTGGATAGCATTCTTGCAAAGCAATTTCTTTGTTGGCCTTTTGCTTAGCAGTTCGATAGAGTCTTGGAAGAAGTGTGTATGGATACTCCCATGGTATGTCCTTTTTGAGGCAGGAAGCTGAGAGTGAAATTGTGCCACAAGTCCAGTGAATTGTGAAAAGTAAGGGATAACTCAATAAAACAAGAGTCCCCTCCAAAACACACAGCACAGATTCCTCTGTGTCTGCATTTTCCATTGCCAGTTCAAGAGACACGTATGGTGTCTGTCATCAGAGTTTACTTTTACCCAGGTGTGGCGTCACTTTCATATCCCTTCTTAGCACAGGCCCTCCATATTGAAAATGCAATAATATGTGAAAGGGAAACATCTTTCCGTTTGAAACACAAAAAATATTATTGAAACTGGAGAATATATACATATACATTAATTGTAAACTAAATGCCTTATCACTTATATGAAAAGACAGTCCTAGAGATTAATTCTGGGCCCCACCTAACCGGTGACCATGCCCCACATTTATGGGAAAGTTATCCGGCGAAGCAGGCCTCATAGCAACAGAAAAAAATTATAATTATATGGCAAGCTATTACCTTCTTCGGTAGAGAATGGTGATTTCTTCTAGCACATCTTCAACATTTTTAAACCGACCCAAAAAATGAAGTCTTCTTTATTATTCAAAAAATGACCCGATTATTTTACCTTAAAAAAACGCAGCAATTTATCCCATTGCTTTAATTTTATAGATAAAGTCCCTTCATTACAATGCTACAAATCACACATGGCACTGTATATTTAAAAAACTGAGGATATAATGCCTTAAGGTGCACGGACACAGGTCCTGTGGTCTACTTGGTTACTGTATTGTATGATTAATTTTGGAGAACATGCCACATCCAAAGCAGCCTGTGTTAACAAACAGCATCTTACCATACTCCTATCTTATCGTATCGTCATAGCCCTTAAGTAAGGTGGCCCTCATTGGAAGTACTGATCCTCATTTCACACTCAGCTAACCCATGACTCTACTCAAGAATGACCAGATTCTACATTCTTATTGTGATTTTTCTAAATCAATAATCAACAAGTAAAGGAGCTGGTGCTCCTGTAAACCCCGCACCTAGGAGACCACAGTAATCGGTAGAATCATCCCAAACAAGGGTTCATTTCACTTTTTTTGGCGGTGTCAATGCAACTCATGGAGTATGTAGTGTTGGGGCCTAGGGCCTAGAAATCATTGGCCACGACACACGTGTACAGGACTGGTGGCTAGAACACTGCTTGCCACGCCCAGCACTCCGGGCTCTTTATTTGCTGACACCACGTGCCTCCTGTGTGGACGTCAGGCACGTCCACAGCAGGCACGTTCAAAGGGGGGACATTACTTTCACTTCTGCCAGGGACCCCCACGACAGTGGTAGGGTCCACCTGGCAACACTACAGAGTAAGAGAATCCTAAGGGTGGGTGTTACCCACCCCGAGCACCAAGGAATCCCTGGGTTTCTCCCCCACTTTGCCATGCATGCACCGTGTGTGGGCAGCTTAGAGATACTCGTAGGGCAGTTACAAGTTGATAGGAACTATCAACTCAGAGGTTGAGTAGTTCTCTACAACTTACAGAGTAACCACCTAAACTGTTTTACCAGAAAGGGCAATTTTCATGAACTCATTTAGAGGATGTCCCTCGCCAGTTCATCGTTTCAGGAATCTAGGCATGATTATCGATTCCTATTTTTTGATTTCTCAGAATGTACTAGTAAAGCCTGTTTTTGCCATCTCAGATTTCTGTGGAGAGACTTTACTTTTTCAGACTTCTATCAGAGTTGTGATCTCCAATGAGCATTTGGCGCTTCATTTTGACAAGTCATTATACCTAGGATTGCCTAAAAAGCAAATTGCAAAGTTGCTGCATACTTAAAACACTGCAGTGAGGGCTTGATTTAGTTTGAAGAGATCTGATTGTGGTTCTGATGCACTTTGCCAGCTTCACTGTTTGGCTGTATGCAAGGTATTTATTTAAAATCCACCAGTCTTATGCACGGAGAGTTCTATACCCAAAAACCCACCATGCTGTGTAAACGATTTTCAATGTATGCTCTCCAAAGAGCTTGGCAATCCATCAAGCATCACCTGTTTAAGGTACTCAGCTGTAGACTCAGGAGAGCAGGCGGCAGGGTCTTTCAAGTACACAGTGTCCTGGAATGGAAGTGTTTTTCTTTCTACATCCATATGGAACATGCCTCATGAGTATCCATAATAAACTAGTTACTTACCTGTACACTATGGTTCTCCAGCATTATCTTTCATAGATTCACATGCTTGTATCTTCCCCGTCGTCATGGTGGGAGTCTCACGGTAACAGAATGACCACAGCAGTATAAGAAAAAACTGCATAGCAAAAATCCCATCGGGAATCATCTTATTTGGTAACCAAACCTCATCATAATCTGGTCCAAGACTCAGCCAATCGGCTGCCAGCCCTGACATCACACTCCCCAGCAGAGCCTTCCTGCCTCAGATTTCCAGCCCCGAGTGCAAGACTAAATACACCTAGAGACAATGAGTTTCTGCCTGCGAAATGGGGAGGTGGGCGGGCCGCATGTGAATCTATGAAAGATAATACTGGAGATCCATAGTGTACAGGTAAGTAACTAGTTTTTTCTCCAGTATTCAATCTTTCATAGATTCACATGCTTGTATCAGAATAGCAAGCAGTCCTTATCCCAAATTGCATTTCCAGGCAAGAACCCCCAATAAATAGTGGGCTCTGCTTTTTTGTATAGAACATACATTACAGTTTTAAAATATTTGTCTAAATATACATATTCACATGCAAATATTCCATGATAAATACCTTAATGAAATAGATGCCGTAGAACCGCTTGTCCCACTGCTGCATCCTTTTTCCATGCCGTGTCCAGACAATAGTGTCTAGTAAAGGTGCGCGCATTTTTCCATGTCGCAGCCCTACAAATGTCTGGCAATGACACTCCTGCGAATAGAGTCGTAGAAGTTGCCATCTTCCTTGTGGAATACGCACGTACTTTGTCTTGTAAAGGCTTTCCAGCTTTAACATGACACAAGGAGATTGCTGAAGATATCCACCTTGAGATACTAGATCTGGAGAGTGCCACACCTTTCTTGGGGCCAGCAAAGGCTACAAAGAGTTGATTTGTCTTTCTGAACGATTTCGTCTTATCGATGTCAAATTTCAGACATCGTTTAATGTCCAATGAGTGTAAAGCTCTTTCTGCAGATGTTGAAGGGTTTTTAAAAAATGTAGGCAAAACCACCGGTTCATTCAGATGAAAGCTGGAGGGGACCTTAGGAATAAATTTGGGGTTCGTTCTCAGAATCACTCTGTCCTACCTGAATTGAAAGAATGGTTCTGCAATTGAGAAAGCTTGAATCTCGCTGACCCTTCTTGCCGACGTCACCGCTAATAGCAACGCTGTCTTCCATGAAATAAATTGCAATTCCGCCTTATGTATTGGCTCAAATGGCGGTTTCATTAGCTGTGCAAGAACCGTATTAAGCTGCCAAGGAACCACTGGTCTTCGAACTGGAGGGAACATTCTGAAAAGCCCTCTGAGAAATTCTTTAATAACTCTTTGGGACCAAAGAGATGGTCGATCAGGAACTCTTGTGTACCTTGAAATAGCGGCCAAGTGTACTTTTATAGACATATGAGAGAGTCCCGATTTGGCCAACGTTAACAGATATGGAAGAATTTGATCAGAATAGACTCGAAACGGATGTAGATTCTTAGATGCACACCAATGGCAAAATCTTTTCCATTTAGTCGAATATGTTTTGTTTGTAGAGATTGCCCGAGATCGTGACAGAATCTCTCTGCACTCCTGAGGGATCTTTAACAGTTGGAACTCATGTTCGTGAGGTTCCATGCTGACAAGTTCAGCGATTTCAAATTTCGATGCAGTATCTGTCCACCGTTCATTGTTATCAGATCCTGCACTAATGGAAACTGTATCCTGGGTGTCATTGAGAGTCTGAGAAGTTCCGAGAACCACGCTTGTCTCGGCCACGCTGGGGCAATCAGAATCAGATGGCACGGCTCTGATTTCATCTTTCTTAAGACCTTCAATATTAGAGGAAAGGGGGGAAATGCATACGGAAACATCCCCGTCCAGCACATCTGTAGTGCATTGCCCCACGACCCCTTCTGCGGAAACCTGCTTGCAAAACTTTTGCATTTCGAATTGTGGCGATCCGCGAACAGGTCTAACTTTGGAGTGCCCCATCTCTTGAAAACTTTGACAAGTTGCTTTTGGTTCAGTTCCCACTCGTGAGAAATCTCGGATGATCTGCTCAGAATATCTGCTCTTGTGTTGTCTACTCCTGCAACATGTACTTGGAGCGAGATGTTGTGATCTAGAAGCCACTTCCAAATTTCTTGTGCATGCTTCGACAATATTTTTGATTTTGTACCCCCTTGTTTTAGAAGGTTAAACATGGACGTTGAGCTGTCTGTCTTCACAAGTACTGTTGAACCGCGAATCCTGGAAAGAAATGCTTTTAGGCCCAAGAACACGGCCCTTAGTTCCAGCAAGTTGATGTGGAGCTGCGTTTCGCAGTTTGACCAGTGCCCCTGAATTTTAAACTCCTGCAGATGCGCTCCCCAACCTTGAAGTGAAGCATCCGTCATCATTACGAAACTGTAGCTCTGTGATTCGAAAGTCAGTCCTTCCGCTAAATGATCTCTGATCTTCCACCATGACAGGGCCTTTCGGATCTGAGGAGTGATAACTATTCGATCTTCGAAGGATCCCTGCGACTGAATCCATTGCTTGTCTAGCAGTTCTTGTATAGGTCTCATGTGGAGTCTGCAATTTGGAAGTAGGGGGATACAAGAGGACATCATCCCCAACAACGATTTGTAGGTTCTTACTGAAACAGACTTTTTTATTTGCAATTGTGTTGTCAGCTTTATGATCTTTTGAATACGTTCCTCTGAAGGATAAGCCTTCGCCTCCTCCGTGCAAATTAGAGCCCCCAGAAATTGAAGGGACTGTGATGGCCTGAGATGTGATTTTTCTCGGTTGACTCTGAGACCTAGGCGATTGAAATGGTTCATGCAAACGTGAAGAGAGTGTTGGGCTTCCCTGAAGGAACCACCTTTTATGAGCCGATCGTCTAGATAAGGGAAAATTTGGTGACCTTGAATTCTTAGATGCGCTGCTATTGGCGCCATACACTTCGTAAAGATTCTCGGCGCCGCTTTTAGGCCGAAAAGCAATACTTTGAATTGATAATGGCGCCCCGCCACCATGAAGCGCAGAAATTTTCTGTGATTTATATGGATTGGGACGTGAAAATAAGCTTCTAAGAGGTCCAGGGATGCCAAATAATCTCCTCTGCCAATCAGAAGGAGTATTTCCTGCAGCGATAGCATTCGAAATGATTTCTTTTGGATGAATTTGTTGAGACCTCTCAGGTCCATTACCTGCCTCCATTTTGATGTTGTTTGTTGAACAAAATTGCTGATTATTTGAGTATTGACGATATCCCTGCTGATTGTATGGCTGATATCTATTTGATTGAAAAGAAGATCTTTGCGTGAATTGTCCTCTGGATCCTCTCCTCCGAAAGGACTGGAACCTGCCCTGTTGAAGAGATCCTAGCGCCCGCGCTGTATCCGTGTCAGTTTTAATACTTTGGAGGGCATCATCTACATGCTTTCCGAATAGGTTCTCTCCATCAAATGGCATGTCCACTATTTTAGCTTGCACTTCTGGTCTAAAAGAAGTGGCCTTAAGCCATCCTTGTCTTCGCAGGGCTACTGAACCTGCCGTTTGTCTGAATGCCACTGAGGACAAATCCATAGCGATGTCTATGGATTCCGAGGCCGCCCTAGCCCCATCCTTTAGAATAGCCGCAGCTTCTTCTTTTTTATCCTCTGGCAGATGAGCTAGTAAAGGTGCTATATCACACCACATCTGCCTATTGAATCTGCTGATGAGTGCTAACGCATTCAAGGCCTTTATGGAAGACGCTGCCATCACCGCAAAACGCTTCCCTGCACCATCCATTCGTCTTCCCTCTTTGTCTCGGGGAACTGCTGATGTAGAAACCGGATTTTTAGAGTTCCTTTGGGCGGCCTGCATCACCTCCGATTCCGGTCGCGGATGACCAATCAAACAGGCCGGAGAAGATTCTGGGGCTCTATATTTCCTCTCTATCCGAGGAACTGAAGCAGCCACAGAAGCCGGGTTCCTCATTATTTTTAATCCTTCCTCCCAAATGTGATCGATTATTGGTATGGACCGAATAGATTTGCGTGAATCCTCCTTGAAGTCATAGAGGAAACATTCGGCTTCCTGAACTGGAAGTGGAAGCTCAATTCTTTTTGACGCCTTCTCCATGATATCATGGAAAACTCCTATATCTTGTGGTGGAGACTGCGCCGGTGTCGGAGATGGAGACGGAGTAGTTGGAAGAATATATTGGTCCCATTCATCCTCAACCTGCGTATCTTGAAGAAGTTCTCCTTCTTCCGGTTGATCCGCGTCACTTTCCCCCAAATCGTCTCTAATTGTCACAATCGGAGGAGATCGAATTTTCTGAGAAGTAGTCTTGGGAGAGCAATGAGGTGGTTGCACCTGTGCAGGCTTATCTGAAGTTTTTGGCGCTTGAGTGTTAGCTTCAGGAAAACGCCGATAGTAGTTGTTAGACCCGGCCCTCGTAACATAGCTAGACATGACCCCTGCACCTCACACCAGCCCCTAAACCCACGGCCTCGCCGATCCTTCCCACCAGAACCCGCACACACCCAACCCAGCCTTCCCCGTCCGTGGCCTTCCGCCCTTCGGCCACACCGGGCCCGCGTGCCCACTTCATGCACCAAGATGGCCGCCCGGCCCCAGCGCGACCCTGGCCTAGAGGCGCCACTCCGGCTGGAGGACATCACGCTCCCCTTGGGATGAGAGAGGGAGGAGCAGTTTCTATCACACCTCTGCGCTTCCCTGGGACGGTGGGTTTCAATCGACCTGCCGGCCTCCCCGAGGGCTGGCTCCACGCCTGCTGGGTGTCTGGGGCTCCTCCCGACCCGGCCCTGAAAGGATCAAAAGACAATGGCAGGAAACCCCGACAAGCGTCCCCCAGGTGACAAGACCCCTGCCTGCACAGACTCCGGACATCAAAGAGGAGTCGCCCTATAACAAGGGGTGCTCTGGGACTGTCCGGCAGATTCGCCTTGGAACACCTGAGCCCTGCTGAGTGACTCGCGGCTCCCTGAAGATCGTAAGACCTCCGAACTTGTGCTTGAGCCCTGCTGAGTGACTCGCGGCTCCCTGAAGATCGTAAGACCTCCGAACTTGTGCTTGAGCCCTGCTGAGTGACTCGCGGCTCCCTGAAGATCGTAAGACCTCCGAACTTGTGCTTGAGCCCTGCTGAGTGACTCGCGGCTCCCTGAAGATCGTAAGACCTCCGAACTGGTGCTTGAGCCCTGCTGAGTGACTCGCGGCTCCTCGAAGATCGTAAGACCACCGAACTTGTATCCGAGCCCTGCTGAGTGACTCGCGGCTCCCACAGACTCTCTTGGTCCCGCCGGACCCCACAACAACAAGCGTATCCCCCAGCTCGAGGATTGTGAGCTGTGCGCCTGGTACGCTCCTGCATTTGATCCATATCCCCAAAGACTGTCCCGTTACCTCCTAACCCCCTCCAAGACTCTGGGAGCCCACGCTCTGCTTGTATATATCTGCCTTGCTGATCATAAAGATCCTACCACTCCGATCTGATAAAGATTTGCTCTTAAGAACTCCTTGTGTGGTGTCTCTCTGTCGTGTGGCGCCGAGTGTGCGATCCTAGGTACGAGGTTCCTCCCCTGAGGAGTCTCCCGCCAGTGCCCGGCTACGATACCTTGAGGGTGGGTCTCAGGGCAGTCAGGGCCCCCTCGGGCCCCTCTGAGGTCGCCTTCTAACATTGGTGGCAAGCGACGGGATTCGGGCCCATAATCTAGAGATCGTACCGTGAACGGCGGACGCACTACCGACAAAGATGGCAGAAGGAAACGCCGTGGTTCTCATAGAAAACTACGCCAGTACCGTGTTCCAGGTGGAACAGCTGGAGGAGTACACTCACAAAGAACTAAAACAATTCTGTAAGGAACTCAGAATCGCTACCACTGGTCTCAACACCAAAGAAGATATGCAAAAGGCACTGAAAGCTTGGGTGGATTCTGGAGCCTCCCGCCCAGAAGGAGCGGGGGAGCCCCACGACGAAGCGGGACCCTCCCAAGGAGAACGCAGCAGCAACCAGGTGCGAGGCTTCGTACCAGACGGGGGGCTATCCCCGGAGGAACTCGCAGACAGAGAAAAAAGTCGCCATCACGAGCTCGAATTAGCCAAACTCAAAATTGAAGGCGAGTTGAAATTAGCCGAGAAAAAGCTAGCAGTGGAGCAGATGCGAGTGCAAGGAGAACTAGAAGAGAAGAAACTCCAACGGGAACACGAAGGAAGGAGACTTCAACTGGAGCATGAACGCAGCCTGAAAGAAATAGAACTGAAAGTAAGAAGCGAAGAAACGCGGCCCCCGGGGAACCGGGAGGCGGCCGCCCCGACGGAGCCGAAGGTCCACATCCCCAAGGATGTGGTCAAAGAATATTACAAAAATGATGACATTCAGCAGTGGTTCCGGGCCTACGAGGTCGCCATGACCTCCCATCGGGTCCCGCAGAAGGATTGGGGGGCTGGGTTATGGGGACGGTTCCTGAGCGAAGGGAGAGACACCCTGCTCGACCTACCCACCTCCATGCAAACCTCCTATGAACACATGAAAGCGGCCCTCCTCACAAGGTACGGCCTCACCCCGGAGATGTACCGCCAGCGGTTCCGGGACTGCAGGAAGATCCCGGGTACCACCTGGGTGGAATATGTGAATTTCTTCAGCCGACCCTTCCATGGGTGGATCAAGGGCAGCAAGGTAACCACCCTGGAAGAACTAACCGACCTTATGTTGTGGGAACACCTGGCGGCCAACTGCTTTGTGGAACTACGCCAGCATCTGCTCGACAGCAAGCTCACGGACCCAAGGAAGCTGGCTGTCGAGGCGGATCACTGGACCAACACCCGGGTCTCCCGGGGCCCTGTAGGAGAGTACCCCCGAGCCAGTCAGGGACCACCCCGCCAGAGAGGGGGGGGGAAACCAGGGAGGGCAGAGAGAGTCCCAGACTAGTCCCCCGAAGTCCCAACCTCCACCTTTCCCGGCACCCCCACCAGCTGTATCCGGCCCCCCCCTTAGACGGGGGCACCGGGTAACCATCACTTGTTTCCGTTGCCAGAAGCCCGGGCATTACGCCAATGACCCTGAATGCCCCATGGCCCCCCGCACCACCCAGGCAGCACCCCCCGCTAGACAGATAGCCAATGTAGCCCTGGGGGAGGAGGTTGAGGAGGCCGAGGAATGGGAACCCGCCGCTATGGCCCTAGTATCATTAGGAGATAGAGAGATGGTCCCTGGGAGCCTCCTGCCCTCTAACACCAAGAAATATGGGCAGCTCGTAACGATCAATGGCCACCAAGCAGAAGCCCTCCGTGAGACCGGGACCAGCATCACCGGTGTCCTCAGCCATTTAGTACACGAAGACCAGGTCCTCCCCAACGTCTTTTGCCCTGTCATTTCAGCCGACAACACAGAAAGCCTATGTAAGGTAGCCCTGGTGCCCTTTGAGTGGGGAGGGGTGGTCGGTAAACTGAAGGTTGCAGTGAGAACCTCCCAGCCCGTCGACTGTCTCCTGGGGAACGACCTGGAAAGTTCCCCCTGGGGACAAGTGGAGCGCAAGACCCATCTAGGGATGATGGGCCTCCCTGAGTGGGTGTGCGCCACCACTCGATCCATGGCGGCTCGACTGACCCCCCTGAGGGAAGTCGACGATGCCCCAACCCCTGAAGATAGGATGGTCCCAGCCGAGGGTCCCCCCATTCCCCCACCAGAAGAGTCGATCGCCAGTGATGAACCCTCGCCTTCCGAGTCTACCCCAGTCACCGAGTTAGGCGATCTGCCCGAATTAGCCCAGTGGCGCCACGAGGGGGGCCCCTCCCGAGAAGAGTTCTGCCGAGAGCAGGCTACCTGTCCCTCCCTGGTCGGGCCCCGGCAACAGGCAGAGGCCCAGGCCGCAGGCGACCAGACGGGGACGCACCGGGTGTATTGGGAGAATGACCTCCTGTACAGCGAACAGAAGTCGGTGGAGCTAGGGTCTGGCCGGGTGCTGGTGGTACCCCTACGCTTCCGAAACCTCCCCCTGGGCCTGGCCCACGATGTTCCCCTCGCAGGCCACTTGGGCCAGGACAAAACGTACAGTCGCCTCGTGACCCACTTCTACTGGCCCAGAATGAAAGCAGATGTAGGAGCCCACTGCAAGTCCTGTCCCACGTGCCAGGCCAGTGGGAAGAGCGGAGGGAAGAGCAAGGCTCCCCTCCAACCCTTCCCTGTCGTCAGTACCCCTTTTGAGCGGGTCGGGATCGACATTTTCGGGCTCCTGGACCCCCCAACTTCCCAAGGGCACCGGTTCATCCTCGTCCTGGTGGACCATGCCACCCGTTACCCTGAGGCCATCCCCCTGCGCACCGTCACGACCCCCGTGGTGGGCCGGGTGTTGATGGGAATCTTCTCCCGCATGGGTTTCCCACGCGAGGTCGTGAGCGATCGCGGTACCAACTTTATCTCCCGATATATGAAGTCCTTATGGCAACAATGCGGGGTGTCCTATAAGTTCACCACCCCGTACCACCCCCAAGGAAACGGCCTGGTAGAGCGGTTTAACCGGACTCTGAAGGGGATGATCGCGGGCCTGGAAGAGCCCCTTCGGCGTAAGTGGGACATCCTGCTCCCCTGCCTCCTATTCGCATACCGCGAAGTTCCCCAGAAATCCTTGGGGTTCAGCCCCTTTGAGTTACTCTACGGGCACCCCGTCAGGGGGCCCCTCAGCCTGGTCAAGGAAGGCTGGGAGGCGGCGCCCCGAGGCCCCCCCGAGATGTGTTCCGTTACGTCCTGACCCTCCGAAATCAGACTAGAAGGTTCCGAGAGATGGCCGAGGCCAACCTGGAGGCGAGTCAGGAGCAGATGAAGCGCTGGTACGACCAGAACGCCACTCTGGTCGAGTTTCAGCCGGGCCAGCAGGTATGGGTCATGGCCCCCGTGAAACCCTGCGCCCTCCAAGATAAATGGACCGGGCCCTTCAAAGTGGTTGAGCGGAAGAGCCAGGTCACGTACTTGGTGGACGTCCAGTCCCCCCGGGACCCCCTCCGGGTCCTCCACGTGAACCGCCTCAAGCCCCACTTTGCGCGAACGGAGCTGAGCCTCCTACTGGCCACTAATGATGGGTCCGAGGAGGAGTCCGATCCTCTCCCCGATCTCCTGTGCACCAAAGAGAAGGACGGCTCCGTAGAGGGAGTGAACCTCTCCCCGTCTCTCACTCCCCAGCAACGTGAAGATTGCCGCCAGCTCCTAGGGCAGTTTTCGGACCTCTTCTCCCTGGTCCCTAAGGTCACCGACTGGTGTGTCCATGACGTGGATACCGGGGACAGTCCGCCAGTGAGACACCGGGCCTACCGAGTCCCTGATCGGGTCCTGTCCTGTATCCAAGCCGAAGTCTCGAAAATGTTGACCCTAGGCATAATCGAACCCTCAGACAGCCCCTGGGCCAGCCCCGTGGTCCTGGTCCCAAAAGCAGCGGCCCCCGGGTTGCACCAGAACTCCGCTTCTGCGTGGACTACCGGGGACTCAATGAAGTCACCCGAGCCGATGCCCACGCCATTCCCCGAGCCGACGAGCTCATTGACCAGCTCGGGGCTGCTCGGTTCCTCAGCACCTTCGATCTCACCTGCAGCTACTGGCAAATTGCGCTCACAGAAGGAGCCAAGGAGCGGTCCGCCTTCTCCACCCCGGATGGGCACTATCGCTTTCGCGTGATGCCCTTCGGGATGAAAAATGCCCCGGCCACCTTCCAGCGACTGGTAAATAGAGTCCTGGCCGGGCTGGAAAAATTCAGTGACGCATATCTCGACGATATCGCCGTTTTTAGCTCTGAGTGGAGTGAGCACCTCCAGCACCTTCGGAGGGTGCTGACCACCCTGCACCAGGCAGGCCTCACCGTGAAAGCCAGCAAATGCCAGATTGGGCAAGGTTCGGTAACCTACCTGGGGCACCAGGTCGGAAGCGGGCAGGTCGCCCCTCTACAGCCCAAAATCGACGCCATCCTAGCCTGGGAACCCCCCACTACCCAAACGGAGGTCCGAGCCTTTCTGGGCCTCACGGGCTACTACCGGAGATTCATCAGGAATTACGGCAGCCTGGTCGGTCCCCTCACGGGACTCACGTCCAAAAAGCAGCCCAAGAAGGTGCAATGGTCCCGTGCCTGCCAAGAGGCGTTCGAGGCCCTGAAAGCGGCCATGTGTACTGCCCTCGTACTCCAGGCCCCCGACTACTCCAAAGAGTTTGTGGTACAAACTGATGCCTCCGAGCATGGCATCGGGGCAGTCCTCTCCCAGGTAGATGACCAAGGCCTAGACCAGCCCGTAGCCTTCCTCAGCCGAAGGCTATTGCCCAGGGAACAGAGATGGAGCACCATCGAGCGAGAGGCATTCGCCGTAGTCTGGGCCCTCAAGAAACTACGCCCTTATCTGTTCGGCACCCATTTCAAGGTCCAAACCGACCATCGCCCCTTGCGATGGCTCATGCAGATGCGAGGAGAAAACCCCAAGCTACTGCGGTGGTCAATCTCCCTCCAGGAGATGGATTTCACCGTGGAACATCGCCCTGGGACTGACCACGCCAACGCCGATGGCCTCTCCCGGTTCTTCCGCCTCAGCGAAGAGAGCCGCCAAGAAGATGGGTAGTTCTCTCCGGCTTTCAGCTGGGGGGGATGCGTGTTAGACCCGGCCCTCGTAACATAGCTAGACATGACCCCTGCACCTCACACCAGCCCCTAAACCCACGGCCTCGCCGATCCTTCCCACCAGAACCCGCACGCACCCAACCCAGCCTTCCCCGTCCGTGGCCTTCCGCCCTTCGGCCACACCGGGCCCGCGTGCCCACTTCATGCACCAAGATGGCCGCCCGGCCCCAGCGCGACCCTGGCCTAGAGGCGCCACTCCGGCTGGAGGACATCACGCTCCACTTGGGATGAGAGAGGGGGGAGCACTTTCTATCACACCTCTGCGCTTCCCTGGGACGGTGGGTTTCGATCGACCTGCCGGCCTCCCCGAGGGCTGGCTCCACGCCTGCTGGGTGTCTGGGGCTCCTCCCGACCCGGCCCTGAAAGGATCAAAAGACAATGGCAGGAAACCCCGACAAGCGTCCCCCAGGTGACAAGACCCCTGCCTGCACAGACTCCGGACATCAAAGAGGAGTCGCCCTATAACAAGGGGTGCTCTGGGACTGTCCGGCAGATTCGCCTTGGAACACCTGAGCCCTGCTGAGTGACTCGCGGCTCCCTGAAGATCGTAAGACCTCTGAACTTGTGCTTGAGCCCTGCTGAGTGACTCGCGGCTCCCTGAAGATCGTAAGACCTCCGAACTTGTGCTTGAGCCCTGCTGAGTGACTCGCGGCTCCCTGAAGATCGTAAGACCTCCGAACTTGTGCTTGAGCCCTGCTGAGTGACTCGCGGCTCCCTGAAGATCGTAAGACCTCCGAACTGGTGCTTGAGCCCTGCTGAGTGACTCGCGGCTCCTCGAAGATCGTAAGACCACCGAACTTGTATCCGAGCCCTGCTGAGTGACTCCCGGCTCCCACAGACTCTCTTGGTCCCGCCGGACCCCACAACAACAAGCGTATCCCCTAGCTCGAGGATTGTGAGCTGTGCGCCGGGTACGCTCCTGCATTTGATCCATATCCCCAAAGACTGTCCCGCTACCTCCTAACCCCCTCCAAGACTCTGGGAGCCCACGCTCTGCTTGTATATATCTGCCTTGCTGATCATAAAGATCCTACCACTCCGATCTGATAAAGATTTGCTCTTAAGAACTCCTTGTGTGGTGTCTCTCTGTCGTGTGGCGCCGAGTGTGCGATCCTAGGTACGAGGTTCCTCCCCTGAGGAGTCTCCCGCCAGTGCCCGGCTACGATACCTTGAGGGTGGGTCTCAGGGCAGTCAGGGCCCCCTCGGGGCCCCTCTGAGGTCGCCTTCTAACAGTAGTCATTTATCATCAGCCGCAAGTCAGTTACTAAGGAAATCGGCATTGAGACAGTGTGCTCTCTACTATTAGGCTGAGGTTCTTCCTCTTCCTCGTAGTCATATGATTGCTGAAATGACTTAAACCTCCTTAAATCCTGTGCAGGACGTTCTTGGAAAGAGAAGACTTCCTGAACCTCCTGATATTCTTCATCGTTCATTTCCTGACTCTTAATCTGAAGTTGAGATGGACTATACGCCACTCCTAAAGACTCCTCATCTTCGGACTGCAATTCCAGCAGATTAGCTGGAGGAAGCGGAGAAATCTTTGTCCAGGCCGTAAAATCTGATGATTTAGCCTTCTTCGTCTACGAGCCCGTCGACGATGGAATAGATTTTAAAAATATTGTCTTTACTTTGGGAGACTTAAAAGATGTCGTCGGCGGAGCTCTAGTCGACGGAGGTCTTGTCGACGTGGAAAGCTGGATTATCGTCGACATAGTGGTCGTCGACATAGTGGTCGTCGACGAAGTCATCGTCGACGAGGTCGTCGACGCTGACAATGGGGTCGTCGACGAGGACAAAACCGCCCTTCCCGTCGACGGGATCGTCGACGAGCTTTTCTTCGACGATGATGTCTTAGTCGTCGACGCAGCTGTCATCGTCGAGATGGTAGTCGTCGACGGAGTCGTCGTCGACGGAGCCGTCGACAGTTTTATAGAAATCACAGCCGGCGACACCCCAATTTTCGTCGACGGAGCTAAGGAGACTTGTGTAGACTCTGTTGATTTTTTAAGAGGTGTATGAGTAAGTGAAGACGAAGAAGCCTCTTTGCCTTTTGTCTTTTGCTTTTTAAGCTCTGTGTTTTCCTCAGAAGCAGAAGATTTCCTCTTTTTTGATGTTCTAGATTCCTCTTCAGAGTCAGATTCTGAAGTGACCTTCTTCTTTTGAAGCCACAGCAGAAGACGTGCCTCTCTGTCACGCAGGGTTTTCGCATAAAAAGTTCTGCAATGCTTACAGTCTTTAGGCACATGCTTTGGGTGCAGACAATATAAGCAGTCCTTGTGGGGGTCTTCAGAAAACAATCTAGGTTTTCCACAGGATCTGCAGGGCCTGAAGAGCCTCTTTTTAGAGCTTTCAGCCATAGTAAGCAAACATATGAAGCACCCTACCTCAATCCAGTAAAGGGAATGAACTTCCAGATGAACAAGAGGTCAAAAGTTCACACAGGAACAAAACTGAGCAAAGCTCAGGGAGACTCCTCCTCACACGAAGGCGGTTGGAAATCTGAGGCAGGAAGGCTCTGCTGGGGAGTGTGATGTCAGGGCTGGCAGCCGATTTGCTGAGTCTTGGACCACATAATGATGAGGTTTGGTTACCAAATAAGATGATTCCCTATGGGATTTTTGCTATGCAGTTTTTTCTTATACTGCTGTGGTCATTCTGTTACCGTGAGACTCCCACCATGACGACGGGGAAGATACAAGCATGTGAATCTATGAAAGATTGAATACTGGAGAAACTGTTGAAGGCTCGGCTCCTCACACTGTCATTTGATATCTCCCATCTTTGTGTCTGGAATATACATTGTAGCAAACATACTATCCAGTGTGAAGGTTGTGCTGTACATAATACCTAAAAAAAAAATATGAATCTGACCACCTAATGTAGGATATACTATCTTATCAAAAGCACTTGTTGAAACGACAGTGCCCTCAAGCATCTGCAAAAAAATGTGGAAAGTGCTCACCACTTCTAGACTACCATGTACACACAGGGTAATTTGTTAATCAGTTAGATTTCAAAATAAAGGATGTGTGTAGAATATGACAGGGGTAATGATCTAGTAACTATGCGAACAACGTAGGAGACTGGTGCCAGAATCTCTGCATCCCCACCTAACCAAACTGTGTCATCCTAGGCAAATTGTTTGATCTTCTCACCGGGAAATCCATTGTGTGACTCATTTAAGATAATTAATTTAGAAAATATGCAACTAACTCAACAGCATGTGCAAGAAGAAAGTAAGTAGGAGCCATTAGCAGGTAGTTTGCAATTGTTGACCTGCATTATAGTCTTATCTGGCAGCTCTAATGTGTGTAGTTGACAATAGACTTTCATTATACAGTAGAATACTTCAATAAAAGTATGTTGATTGAGCAACATATTTTCAGATTGGTTCCAGCAAACTTTGGAAATGGTGGCCGAAGTTGAGGCGAATGGTGTTGAGTGTTATGGGTGGAGATTGTATAGGGGTAGAAAAAGTATCAGGCAGTGTGCACGTTTGTTCTTCCTTCCATATTTTCTATTCATTCCTTCCTTCTCTTTGCTTTTCCCTCTCTATCTTGGCAATACCACTCTAGGCTCCCATTCGTGTCTCAGGCTAAACAAGCATAACTGCAGCCCTAGTCTAATTACTGCCTACATCACAGGCCAGGTTTACTGTCACTGTCCCCTCTACTCTCTTTCACTTCACACTTCTCCCATCAGTGTAAACCTCTCTCCTTTGAAGTCCTGCCTTCTCCTCCCTACTGCCCTCTAATATCTCACTGTACATTTCTTGATCTAGTCGGTAAGTGGATTGAGCTGCAACAATTCAGGTTCTACCTCTTCCAGATCATGTGTGGTCCAACCATATTTAAATTTATGGTGGCTTGTTGTCAGATTTACGGGCAAGTTCCATAAATATGGAGGCCCATCTTGTTACTCCCCCTGTTTTCTCTGCCTTGCGCAATAGGCGCTGCCGGTGTTCTCTTCAGCTTGTGTTTGTTTATATAATTCAGAGCAAAATGCTTCTACAGCTGGGGAATATGGGAATTTCCATTTGAGAGCAATAGCCCTTTTTTGCTAGGGCCACTGCCAAGTCTACAGACTTGCTGTTACATTTACCTGCTTTTGCTCTGCGCATTAGCACCAGGAGACATTTCTTGGGGTTCTGATGATGTTGTTTACTAGACAGCTTTGTAACTTGAAGACATACCTTAGTTTAGAAGACCTGTATCACTGTGGACAACCTGGTCATGTACCAGAAATCAGCAACTTCTGACTCGCCAAAATCATGTAAATTGAGGCTAACTTCCCCCAGAGCTATTTATTCACCTTTTCAGAGGGTTCAAGAATCTGGAAAGCCAGCTTGGCCCTTCATCCCCCGAGGTGGATGAACTGAATACCATTAAAAAGGGGAAATAGCAACACCTGGAATTCACATCACATAGAAATGGCTTTTGTGGCATAAAGTGCTGTGCATTTATAGTGCCTAGAATCTAACAAAGCTGCAGTACTAAGCCCTATATATTTCAAAACGTACTGAGAACAGAGGCTTCCAACAGACATCCCCAACCTTTGTAGAGGGTGTCCTGGGTCGAGTGTGGGAGGCTGTCACAGACTAAATGACTAAATGAAAGCAAATTGGTGACATCTACTAGAGGAATGATAGCTGTGGCGGCATAGGGTAGGCTACACGGCCACTGATGAAGCGTCAGGGCAGGGGACCTTAAATATTGGCTTCCTGCTCCTACAGTTGATGGCATACCTCAAACTTCTAGGTTTCTAAGGAGGGAGAGATTCGTTGGTTGTGGGTGGCGGAGGGGGCTATTGAAACCAAAAGAAAATAAATATTTTTGGAGGGGAAGGCTTTCATGGGGGTTTCATGAGCTGGAGGATTCCACCTTACCAGTCACCTCTGAATCAGGCATCAAGGTCTGCCAGTGAACTAGGATATAGTGATGGAGCAGGTAGAACAACATTTTGTATACCTCCTCTATTTTGCATGAAAAGACTAACTATATAACCTACTTATTATAATTTACTAACTGGTTATTGTGTGATATTAATTCAACCTTTTGAATACACCAATTACACGTGGGAAATTGCTATTTTCATGGCAGAATAACTCAAATAACTAAAATAAGTACGCATATAAATAGTAGTATATGTGGTAATTAGATATCGCATGATTTATGTTGCTTACGTGATGTTTGCATTCCTGATTGGATCCTAAAGGTAAATATTATCGCTTTAAATGTCGCTATATGCTAGGAAATACTAATACATAAAGGGATTCGTGAGGATATAACATTAGAATCATCATTTCTTTGAATTAATTATTCTTTTTTGTTTGTTTCGCTTAAGTTGACATTTGGGCCTACCCTAAAATGGAGTCGAAAATCGAGTTAAGAAGTGGCCACCGTCTCGTGAGCGCGATGCCTACTGTGCAGACTCGGATGGCTCCGTGAACTTCCTGACGACCTGAGCACCCAATGTCATCGGCCAAGGATAGGATCTTGGTGGACTGCCAAACCTCAGTCAGTAAAAACTGGTTTAAATGAACAATTGGATCATACAAGCTAATATAAAACATTGTAGCATAAGGAGAAAACACACGATACGGAAGTGAACCAGCAAAATCCACGAGAACTCAATTAAATAAAAATCGGACGGTTTCGATCAACCAATCACAGACTTTCTCCACCTAAAAATGTTTCATGTTATCCCGAAATTTTTTATAAAAGAGTAGTAGAATAGGGAGGGGTCTGGCATTCGGCGGTTACTATGGCTGCACACCCTCTTTGACCCCACAGGCGACGACAGATGCTTGAACGATTTCTGGTCCTTTGGAGATCTTTGGGACTGTAACGTGCTGAGCAAAGAACTTTCAGACTTTAAGCTTTGGCCTGCTTTATTTGGACAATTTAACAGCTAATTCGGTTATGCAGAGCCAAATGAATTAGAGAAAATCCAGATAGCAAGAATAGGTAAATATTATGACCTGCGATTTGAATTAATTGATCTAGAAATTCTAAAACTTTTGATGAAACAAATGCTAATATTAATTGCAAACAAAATTTAGATAAAAAAATATTTGATTAACATAAATTATGAGTTTGTGGTTTTTCGTTGAAGAGAATAAAGGATTCTGAATCTTAAAATGTGTTTTAGCTGGTTCTAAATCACCATCAACCAATCCAACTAATTGGTCGACCAAGTGGATGGAGTGCCTTGATGTTTGGGATTAGGAATCTATAGGTGGCGAATATTAATGTATAATCTGTAAAATAACTTTTTCTTCCCTATAGGTTATAAGATACCCCCCCACATGTCCAGTGGATTCATCATCCTCCTGTGTGCAGATACAAATGCGTTAGTGTGAATGTTGGTGTTATGGGCCCCACCAATGAATGCGCGTGTGAATGAATAAGTGTGGTAATGGATCTGTGACGCAGGGAGGATCTGTAAACTTGTTTTCCCCCCCTTTTTCCGCTGGATCAATAGCATAAGACGAAGTGAAGCACTAGATGTCCTTCCATTGTAACACACCAGGAAAACCCCTCTATCTTTCATTTTATCATTCACTCCTCCCTACTTTTCTTCTTCCTCCTCATCGCTTTTGCTTCCCACCCACTTCCAATGTCGTTATTCCCCTCAGTCTATTGTTTATCGCACTATTTTCTCCCTTTTCTCTACTCTCCTTTCTCTCCATACTTATTTTCCTCTGTTTCTCCAACTCTTTCTTCAGCTGTTTTCCTTTCTCTTCCTTGTATCCCTCGTGTCTCCATTTTCGTCTTTTCCCCCTGATGTTGTTATCGCAATCCCTCCCTTCTTTTGCCTCTCTCTCTATATATCTCCTCTCTCTTCTGTCAGTGGTCTTTTTGCTATGTTCCTTAATGGCGTTAGCCCCTGTAATACTATGGGCTGAATGTTTGATAGGGGAAAGGAAGTATGCAAATAATCATTATGCCTGTCTGGCAGATAGTTGAAGACTTGGTGAATCTTCACCTCCACAAGCTTGACATGGGGGTGGCTCTCATCATTAAGAGGCAAGTATAGGGACGGACGGAGATCAACAGCACAAGGCTGCCCAGTGACTGGTGTATTATGCATGCTGGTCTGTAACTCCACCAATACACGCCTGTCCTTCCCATGGGAGCACTCGTTTCTTACTTGACGTCTACTTGTATCACTCCATGGAGCCTATGCTGGTTGAGATCATCACAGCTGCTCAAGTGATAGGGGTCCATGGCTTGGGGCCAAAGGCGTTAGTCTATAGTCCAGTCAATAGAGTCATCTGGCACCAGGACATATCCCTGCCTGGCAACCCGAGACTCGGACTGGTGGGCACGCACAGTGTTGTCTGCATGAGCAGAGCACGTGGGGTCACGAGGCATGCATACCCAATCAGTGCCAAAGCAGCTCAGGATGGGGGGGGGCACCACAATCGTGAACTAGGGTGGCTTTTCAGACAGTCCAGTAGAAGCCCTCACAAATACCAGCTCGACTGGCCATGTAATACTCTCCTGACTTGGCTGAACTAAAAGCTGTGTCCCCTGCTGTAGCTCGAGGCTCCATAGGACTTTAAATGTCAGTGTTTCCCTTCTGGGACAGCGGCACAAGTGCAAAACGTGAGCATTCATGGAGAGGTAGACTGATGGATCCTAATTGTGTGACACATTGAATTCTTGTAGTGATTAAGGAATACTAATGAAATGTGTTTTTTTTTATTTATTTTTTTTTGGGTTTTTTTATTCCTCATATACCAAAGTGGGCATTCCAGATGGGGAAACCCGCACTAATGAAATGTGTTTAATTAGTCTGAGAGCAGTATTCCCCCAGAGCCAGAAATCGACTTTGGGTCACTTGAACTTCCCACTTGGGTATTGTCTGAAGAGCAGTGTCTGCCTGACTTTTAATGATTAACATACCTGCAGAAAGAGTTAAGTGCAGCCAGTCTCAGGTACGAAGGTATCAATGACGAAATTATGCAAGACTAAAGCTCAGTTTCTGAATCCTCACTGCAGATTGGCTGCTGGATTCAAGCTATACAGCCTATCTTTGACACCCAGCAGCAGGAATCAGGTGCAGGCCAGAATGGAGGCTTTTGGATAGATCTGTTTGAGATCGTAGAACGGATCATTTAGAAGCCTGAAACAAGACTATTAGCAGTATTTCTCAACCCATATTAGTCATGCAAAAATGAAAGCAGCAAGGTGCAAACAAATCAGCTGGAGCGGCGAGACAAACATGTGCAATCCCAACCAGCCAGAATGAATAAGATATTTAGGCCCAGATCTCTGTACTGGGGTGAATGTATGACATTGTTCTGCATTCTGTCCATCAACTGTTGTTTTTGCATTTGTCACCCCGAGTGGGACGGGTATGCTCAGACGTGAGTCCCGTGCTCCCCATGCCACTGGAATCAAGCTATCCTGGCTGAAGAGGGGTGAAACCCCGAAACCGGTTCTAGGATGCTTGGTTCCAGTCCAGGGAGGACCTGGCTTGGTAGTTCGGGCTGGACTGTTCCCATGAGGCACAGGGTCAAGACTGATTTGCATATGGCTTGGTTCAAACTGGAAGGGCATGGTGAGCAACAAAACGATGGATTTAGGCCCAGATCTCTGTACTGGGGTGAATGTATGACATTGTTCTGCAGTCTGTCCATCAACTGTTGTTTTTGCATATTAAGGGACTTGCCAGCATCACAGTATGCAACCCTCTCACTTCTTTAACCTGTGTTGCTGCAGATGAAGCCAGGTTGAATCTCATGCATTAGTCACAGCTCACATAAACATCACCAGAGCCTAGTTGCATATGCTGCAAAATATGCACAGGTCATGACATTTGATTCTTTGGTTTAACTGGGCGGCCTCTCTCCTTACGCTTGACATTGCACATAAGGCTGGAGAGACAATGACTGACAACTGAGTCCCAAGAGATTGCCGGCCAACTGGGCAGGGGAAACAGCACACCAATCATCGAACTCCAAGGACAGCTCAACTTTTAAGAGCCTCATTATTGATCCACCAGGCTCTGGGGCAGGGCATGGGTCCATCAGCAAAATCCATGTACTGAAATCCTGCAAGAGCTATGTTTTAGGTGAGCTACAAACTTGATCGTAGTTGACCACGCACAGATGTGATAATTTAATAAAAAATGAATCTAATATTAAATGTATGCCCGCTATTGGTACATAACAAATGGAATATTTGGTGTCACTAAATACTAAACATGCCACATACATCTTTGAAAGCTGCTGCCTCATACCTTGCCAGGGCCAAGATCACTCCTGATATGTCAGTCACAACCCGGGTTAAGCCCCAGAAACATGGGCAGCAGCCAGCAAGACTTGTCTGATAAGCCAAAGGGACGTTGTGATCAGGGTCTGACCATCACTCAATCTCACCACCAAGAGCGAAGTGGGTAGAATCTAACAGGACCAATAATGAGACTGGCATTTCCAAATTTTTTTATTAAGGCAAATCAATTCACCTACTTTATATTAACAAGCATTAAAAATGCAATAGGTCTCGCCTTTCATTAAGTTAAAGCCATTTGCTTTGCTATACAATACCATTAGCAAAGCAAATGGCTTTAACTTAATCAAAGGCGAGACCTATTGCATTTTCAATGCTTGTTCTTTTTGTGACTAAAGTTAGAGGATTTCGTAAAGTGAACTGTGGGAGGCCTGAACTGTGCAAAGCTTGTTAAATGAAAGGCTGTAAGATGTCAGGCTTGTTTTTAACACAACACTGAAATAGCTAAGTGGACTGTTCAAACATTTCAAATATATTTCACTAGTTAATATAGGATCAAAACAAATTAGAACACTTTAGTTGGTGATGTGCAAATTTTAAATATTTTTTCTAAAACCCAATTTCCAAACATTATTTATGCGCTATTATCAGTAAAACTACATGTTAGTGGGAATGTTTTGTGGCCATTACAATGGAAAATATGCTATCTGTAAATGACAGTGCACTACCACATCATGCTTTGGTAATATATTTATGAAAAATGAGTTTTTAAACCTTAACTTGGAATTATTACTGCTTCTACCCAGATGACAATGCTATTAGTGAACTGAGAGGCAAGCCAGGGTTTATGTGTACCCTATATATCTGCTCAATTCTTGTAATACATGGAGCAAACATTTAGTCTATTAAATGAAGAGTTTTTGTACAGCTGAAATCGTGAACTTGCATATTTGAAGGTGCTCTCTTATGTGATAATGAAGAAGAAGCCGGCTCCATAAGACAAAATATTTGCCTAGGATCACACGAGTTGAGACCAGTTCACGGGTTAAGGACATTACAGTTAGGTCGAGTAGATTATTAAAGTTACTAGGCCTGCATGTCTAGTTAACTTTTTATGATTTTTCTAGCCCTGGGATATAACCTAGCCCTGACCGTAGTCAACTTTTATTTCTTAGAAACTTTGGCATCTTTGATCATCTGTATGCTGACGGTACCAACCTGTACTTCAAGATCTACTTTCCAGAGCGCGCAACCAAGATGGCCGCGTAGGTGCGAGGCTCACGAGGACCTCCGCAACCTCCTACGTCTATCCTGAATTCATCCTGCCTCGGTTGAGGGGACTGTGCTGGTGAGCCTGAGCTGAGGTGGTACCCGTTTTCCGTTCTCAAATCGGACCTCGGGTGCCGGAGTGAGCACCGATTGAAGTTTGCGGCCTTCTTCTCGCCGGACCCCGGATCTGCGCTGGGGGGTGACCCAGTGGCAAAGTGAACAACAACGGCGGGCCGGGCCTGGCGAGTCGCGTACCCCACACTTTCGCTTTCGCTTTCGCTTTCGCACCGTCTCTGCAAGTGAGATCGCGGAGCTTTTTGTGTTGGTGTGGCCTCGCTGGGGGACCCTGCCTGCCTGCCGGCTGTGACCCACCCCGCCGATCTGGGGTGGCCCCCCCGGAGCTCGTGGCCCTGATTGCCTGCCCTCTACGGCGTTGCTGGTGCGATTGTGGGACCAGCGGCGATGGCCACGAAACAAGATGGAGATCGGTCAAAGACCAAGTCGACCCGGCGTGGCACCGTCCATCAGGCCAACAGCATGGACCGCTATACCCTCCAGCGGGGATCTCCCGGCGGACCGCACAAGTCCCCTGAGGGCCCTTCTGATGCCCCGGACTTGCCCACGGATCTGACTCTCCACGACGTCATGGGCGCCATTTCCGAGATGAAGGCCTCGGTGGGCCAGCGGTTCGACACCCTGGCACAGAAGATCGACGCGGTCCTTGTGGATGTTGGCCTGGTGAGGGCCGATCTTTCCAAGACCAACGACCGAGTTGATTCTTTGGCCCAAACCGCATCGGGCCTTACGACTGAGGTGGCGGCACTACAAATGGAGGTGCGCCGGCTTAGTCAGGCGAGTGCACTTATGGATCGGCGCCTTGAGGATTCCGAGAGTCGGGCCCGGAGGAATAACATCCGCATCATCGGAGTACCCGAGGGACGGGAGGAAGCGGCGGCGGATCTATTTGTGGAGGACCTGATCGCTACCCATCTCCAGCCTCGGGGACTGAGAAACATTTTTGCCGTGGAGAGGGCCCACAGGGTTCCCGGGGGGAGGCCGAAGGTCGGAGCCCCTCCGCGACCTCTCATTGCCCGGATTTTTAACTTTCGGGACAGAGACGCGATCCTGCAAGCCTCCAGACTACATGGGCCGGTTAAGCTGGAAAATATGGAGGTGAACTTTTACCCTGATTTCACCCAAGCGGTCCAGAAGCAGAGACTGAGCTTCCTGGGCGTCAAACGCCGACTTCGGGACCTGAACTTAAAATACGCCATGCTCTTCCCGGCCAAGCTGCGAGTGGAGGTGGATGGTCGCACGCACTTTTTTGATCGTCCCGAAGCGGCCGGGGACTGGCTGGACACTCTGTCTGGGGATCGTGATCGAGATGGCGGGGGGGGCAGCGGGAGGAGACGGCCCACTGGATCGGGACTGAGGGGTCAATATTGGGCCTCACTCTGGACGAATACGATGCTACTTTCGATCAAGCGTCTGTCTTTGTACATTCCCCTCCCATGGAGGTTGTGTGGGGTCCAGAAGGGGTACTCTTTCCTCCTCTAGGGGGTCTAGCTAGTTTCATTCTATAGGGGCGACAGGCACACTGCAAGTTGGGGGGGCTGTCCGGGCTCATGCAGGGGTGCAGTGAGGGGGGAGTTTTGTTGGAGTGGGTGGGTTGGGGTGGGGTGTTGTTCGTTTACACCACAAGGCAAACGTATCATTGTGTTATCTCTACAGTGCCCCCTGGGGGACGAGTGATGACTTCTGTTTATGATGGGGGGTAGGGGACTGAGTTTGTTGTCCTGGAATGTTAATGGACTGGGGGACAGGATAAAACGAGGTGTGGTCCTGCAGTTCTTGAAGCGAATTTCGCCCGATATAGTTTTTCTGCAGGAGACGCACCTCATTGGCAACTCCTTTTGCGCTATGAATCGACGGGGCTACCGCCTTGTGGCCCATTCGGGCTTCACGTCTGGTTCAAGGGGTGTGGGCATTATGGTTAAAAACTCGCTCCCGTTGGAGATTGATGAGGTGCGCCATGACGATAGGGGACGTTACACGGTTTTGGTGGGCAGAATGGAGGGCAGAGTGGTCGTTTTTGTGTCAGTATATGTCCCGCCGGGGCTGCAGACGACCACCTTTGCGGACCTGGGGCGCCTCCTCCTTGGCCTTCCGGAGGGGATTCTAGTGGTGGGGGGGATTTTAATGCTGTAGTTTCCAGAACTGTGGATCGTCACCCCCCTAGGGATCTCCCCCGGGCCCAAGCATGGTTATCTGGCCTCTTGGATACCCTGGGGCTGGTGGATTGTTGGCGTTTAAAACATCCCACGCAGCTACAGTACACCTTCCATTCAGGGGCTCATGGTAGTCTCTCACGGCTAGATTATGTCCTGGTCCCAGCGGCTTATGTGGGGAGGGTGGGAGAGGTGCGCCATTTGGCACGGGGTATTTCGGACCACTCCCCGCTCTTGTTGCACTTTGATATTTTGCCGAGGGGAGAGGGTAGGGTAGTCCCGATCCATCCCTGGTACCTGCGTGACCCCACCATTCGCGCAGAGCTGATTAAATCCCTTAAGCGCTATTTTGACGAGAATGTGGGGTCTGTGTCATCGGCGGTCTCACTGTGGGAGGCGTTTAAGACAGTACTCCGAGGAGAGGCCCTGTCCCTTATTTCCCACTCCCGGAGGCGCAAGCAGGAGGAGGTGACCCGTGTTGAAGCTGAGATAACCGAGTTGGAGGGTGATCTAGAATGTGGGGTGACGGATGATAAACTACATGTTCTCCAACTCAAGCAAGCGGCCTATAAGGCCCTCGTCACGGAGGCGGCCAGGGGCCTCAGTAGAGAGCAACAGGGGAAACTGTATGATGTGGGTGATAAGGCTGGTAAATTGATTGCGTGGCTGGACAAAAAAGAGAGAGCGAGTCGAGTTGTCCCGTTGATTGAGAAAACGAATGGTGTGTGTGTCACTGAACCGGAGGAAATTGTCTCCTGCTTCGCGGACTATTTCCGTGGGGTGTATTCCCCGGTGTCTTCCCGCTCTGAAGAGGATTCCCATGCCCTGCTCAGAGATATCGCGCTGCCTTCCCTTTCGGAGGAGGACAGAGTGTCGTTGGACGCCGCTCCAACCTCCGAAGAAATTGCCCTCGCCATACGCTCGGTCGCTTCCGGCAAGGCCATGGGTCCTAATGGTCTTCCCATCGAGTTGTATAAACTGCGACCGGATACGCTGGCGCCGCATCTCCGTGCTATGTTCCTTGCGGCCCACTCGGTGGGTTCCCTCCCGCTAGACCAGCGTCTGGCTACCATCGTGGTTATCCACAAGGAGGGGAGGCCACGGGACCGGGTCACATCCTATCGACCCATTTCGTTATTGAATGCGGAGCCCAAAATTCTTGCCAAAGTGTTGGCCAATCGGCTGGTCGGCGTGGTGTGTGACTTGATTCACCAGGATCAGTCCGGCTTCATCCCCCATCGCAACACAGCACTTAACCTGCGGCGTTTGCATGGGGTGCTCGCACGTGTCCCGTTCATACGGGAGCCGGCCATCTTGGCGTCCTTGGACGCCACTATGGCGTTTGACACACTTGAATGGCCATATATTTGGGCGACGCTCGCGAAATTTGGGTTTGGCCCAGGGTTTATTAGCTGGGTTAAATTGTTGTACTCTGGCCCACTGAAGCAGGTGGTTGTGAACGGTAGAGTGTCGGCTCCGTTTGAGTTGGGCAGGGGCACGCGGCAGGGCTGCCCGTTATCGCCGCTCCTTTTTGCGCTTGCCTTGGAGCCCCTGGCGGAGTGGCTGCGGTGGGAAACTTCTATTCGTGGTCTCCGCTGGACCCCCGAGTATGAGGACCGCGTATCTCTATACGCTGACGATATTCTCCTGTACCTGGCTTCCCCACGTAAATCACTGATAGTACTGGTTGATGTATTGCATTCATTTGGTCGTAACTCCGGCCTTGTCATCAACTGGGCTAAATCGTGCGTGTATGTTCTCTCTAGGGAGGCTCCTATCCTTCCGCGGGGCTGTCCTATCCAGATCGCCCCGCAGGGCTTTAGGTACCTGGGTGTCTTCATTACCCTGGACGCGGAGGCCCGGTATGATCGGAACTTGCTTCCCCCCCTCCAGCGCCTGAAGGAGGATGTCGCGCGTTGGCGGTGTTTGCCGCTCTCACCGCTCGGCCGGGCGGCATTGATTAAGATGATGTCGCTGCCACGTTTCCTGTACGCTCTGCAGAATACAATGGACCTCGTCCCGGCGCGCTACTTCCGCGAGGTGGAGAGTTTGCAACGCCGCCTGTTTTGGGACGGGAGACCGCGTATCGCCCTGGCGAAGCTGACGCTCCCGTGGTATGACGGGGGGATTGCCCTCCCGGATATTAAACGGTATTATTGGGCCTCCCAGCTGGCTGCGATTAATCACGGCCTATACGGGCCCGCCCTAAACCCGGCCTTTGAAATGGATAAGATGCTACTGCCGGGTGGTGACTATAATCGAGCGCTCTACTCCAGCTCGCTCGACGCACGTCTGACGGGCCCCACGCGTGTCATGGTACGAGTGTGGCACGCGGCTAATGTAGCGATGGGGTGGAAGGATCGTTTGACCCGGGCGTCACCACTATACGCATCTGAGCAGTTTGGCTCCCTGTGGACCTCGAAGGGCTTCGAGAAGTGGGACATGATAGGCATCAGCAGGGTGGGGGATCTCTGGACGAGGGGGGGATTCAAAACGTTCGAGATGCTGCAGACGGAATTCCAGTTGCAGGACAGGGAGTACTTTCGGTATATGCAGATCCGTCATGCACTATGCTCCGCCTTCCCGGACGTCGCCTCCATCCCGGAGTACTCCCCTCTGGAGGATAGAGTGCTGGATGGACATGTACCGGAAAGCACGATCTCATTAATCTATAAAAAACTGATTAATGACCGCTCGGGATTGCTGACTAATCTTCGTGAGGCTTGGGTTGCCGATGGATTGGAGCTGGACGACGAGGACTGGGTCTCTGCGGTGGCCTCCCCGAAAGAGGTGGCCATACCGGCCCGCCTTCGCTTCGTCCAGCTCAAGATACTCCATAGGGTCTACATAACGGGGCCAAGGCTATTGCGTATGGGCTATGCTGTGGACGGGTTGTGTAAGCGTGGGTGTGGTTCTTTGGGGACCTTTCTTCATATTTTGTGGGAATGCCCAGAGGTGGAGCGATTCTGGCGTGGTGTGCATGAGGTCCTGCGGGTGGTTACGCGTGTGTCGCTACTGCCCGAAACGAGGAGATGCCTGTTGAACGTGTGGGAACCAACCGACTACTCGGCGCCACAGACGTGGTGGGTGACTCTGGGATATATGGTGGCCAAGCGCGATATTGCTCAACTGTGGGGTTCCCAGAGGTCCCCGACTGTTTCGGCCTGGAAGGAAAATATGGACTGGTGCATGTTTCGGGAAAAGGTGGTGTATGTAGCGAGAGGTAAGCCTGGGACATGGGTGAAAGTATGGGGCCCCTGGAACGCCTACCGTGGGGGAATCTGTGCCCCGCCGTTATTGCCCGATCCATCGCCTGCCCCGTCCCCTTAGCCGGTTTAGCTCTCCGGTACCGGGCACTGAGTCCACCCAGTCCCTGTCCTGACTTTCTCCCCCCCTTGATACTCCTATGGATTGGTAGGGTCCCCCTTCTAGGGGAGCACATGCTGCTGTTTTCGATTGTGGGTTGCCTTGTGGTTTGATTTTTTGTTGTTATTTATGTTAAAAAGAAACCGTTATGTGGGGTCCGGATGGTGTGGCCATCAACGCTGCTAACTCCTGTACGTTTCCCTTTGCCGCAGCATGCGTTCTACTGTGTGTATCATATGCTCCTCTTGTTTGCTAGCGGCCGGCCTGAAGGTTGTAGGCCCATCTTTGTATATTCTTTGAACTTTGTAATAAACGGTTTCAAAAAAAAAAAAAAAAAAGATCTACTTTCCAAATGCCATTTCATACCTTGGCAAGACATTAATCACAGTTTAAGATTTGAGGACTTCCCATCATTTAAAACTGAACCCTTCCAAATCTGAATTCATCTTCATTTCCTCATCGAAATCACAACTACCAGTACAATCATGGATGGACACCCTCCACACCTTAACAGCTAACCGACTGTTGTCAACAATTGCCAATCACTAGGAATTGTACTAGACAGAAGGCTCATTTACAATCACAAATCAACACCAAGGCCAGAAATGTGTGTTTTCAGTTGCGTCTTCTATGGGGATTTGCTGCTTTATTCCAGAGCAAGATCTTGCAACTCTTGTTCTATCACTGGTACTATCTAGAATAGACTAATGTAACTCACCTGACTGGTTTTACCAAAATTAATGTCAGTGCTGCATTTGGCTTATATAAACAACAGGGGATTGATTCATTTAAGGAAAACAGAGGTTGGAATCCAAAAACTAGTAACAACACATGATACCTCTGTCACCATAAATCAAGGGGTCGATTTCTTAAAGTGGATTTTTATTTTCCACCTTGTACATGTGATATTCATGGGCTAAGTTTTATCTTTTTCATCAAGGTGTGTTCAGTGCTGTACAACTTTAAATCAGATTACAAAAAACATTTAGAAACACTTAACAATAAAAACCAAATCGACAATTGGACAATCATGTGCAACAACAATATTTACATGGAAAGACAAAGACAGTTCTAAGTGGTACTTTTTGAATAACGGAATGTGAAATAATCAACAAGCAAAGGGAGTCCTACACATTTCATATAAGATACCGGGGACCTATTCTTTTAGTCCTCACAGACTAACAGTATTATTTGAGTGCCAATAGGAGGAAGCCTCCAGACAGTAGGGAACAGGTTTATGACACTGTACTTGGGTGTCGGGCAAATGTTTTTTAAGGACTTGACGTCAATCTTGTTCCTTGGAGTTCTTAATACGGCTTGCCTCCTTTAGAAACCAACGCGTTTCGACCTTCTCTGTGGCACTTGTTGTGGAAGGTCTTCATCAGGGTAAACACATGTTTGTGCAGAGGACTGGGTGTATCTAACGGAGAGAAATGAAATGGCCGTCTTATTGTTGTGGAGATAGAGATGAGCTTTGTATTGGCTGATTACACGTGTATTGATGGGTTAGAAAGCATGGTTATCCGTACAAACCGTAGGGGAGGTCCTATAGGAGTCCGGTGATTAGGTTTCTTGCGACTCCAAGGGTAGACGCTGTTTGGATGCAGCGAAAAAAAGGGGGGAAGGGAAAGGGTGGGGGGGGGGCCTCCAAGCAATGGAGGTCGAGCACCCCAGTACCTGCGGGGAAAAGGGGGTATTTCTTAGGATATTGATTGAACGTGTGAGATGGCAGAGTGTGCTCAAGAGATTTTCAAACTCACGGTGATGTGAAACTGGTGTGTCTACAACCGGTCCATGCTTCACGAGTGGGGGCACGTGACTATACTGTGATGTATAGCGTTAATACTGCATTATTTCATAGGTGAGGCCGGTGATACAAAATGGTGTTTAATTGACACGAGAGTGCTCTCACGTGGTGATGGACCAGGGGGGCGGAAGAATGCGTGGTCTGAATCGCATCACCCACACCTCATGATCTGAGAGGAGGTTGCTCGCAGACACGGAGCTCTTACCCCAGTGCTCGGAGTGCGCGTGCTACGTCAGAAACTTAACGCTTGGTTTAGTGACTGCTACAGTTCCGCTCTGTGTGACTGGTAGGCGGGGAGATAGTTGTGCAAGATATGCGTTTGTTTTGCCGAGGAAAAAGCTCGCAGTATATTGGGCCGAGTTATCGATCTACCTCAGGTGACTGGTGCAGGGGGAGGGAGACACCCATGCAGCGTGGGGGGCGGGTGCCTATTAGGTTGGCCCGGTGGCAGATCTCTTACCAGCTAGTGCCGGGGTCAGGAGTTTTCCTTGGCTCCTACGAATCGGAGGCCTGAGAGTTGTTGAGCAGAGTTTCACTTTCTCGCTAGCGTCGCAGTACAGCATGTAGCTCGGGGGCAGACAGTCATCCCTCCAGAGTGTGGAGGAAGCTCCTGGCTCGTGGAATTTGAAGGGGGTGTGTGCCGCGATGCTGCGGAAGTAGAATGTTAGTTCCGGGTCACACGTGGGTGGACTCGGACGGGGGCGTGTCTGTGTACATTCGATGGCATACGCGTGGTGGAGCTGCCTACGCGTCGAAGCAACATGGTCGCGCCACGAAGGAAGTATAGTTGGAGGGCATTGCAGAATGTATACTGTGCCCTGCATGGGTGATTTAAAAACCGACTCGGAGCGCCGTTGAGGGGTTCGATTATTCCAGTGTTCCCCACTTGCAGATGTGACCTGGTTGGTAATTATCCTGCTGCTAGGGTGAGTGCCCACCTAATGAATCGTGATCTGTGTTGGGATAGTCAAGACCTTGTGTTCTGTGAGCACAATTAAGGTATGCCCGCGCTGACAGTGCCAGGGACCCAATTGAAGTTTGCACGAGCTGGCAGTGCCAGTGACACAAATAATACAAAGTGCTATCAAATATTTATCGACATACGGGATCATCGCTTAATTATGGTGAGAGTTATACAGAGGAAAGACGTCTTAGTGTAAGAAGAGTGTGAATGAATCTGTATAGGTGTGTATCGGACAGTTTTTTCAATGGTATATCGTCCTAATGTGACGTGGCAGAGTCTAGATGCCTGTGCGGATGTGTACTGGGGAGGGGAGAAAGAGAAATTAAGAAGAGACAAATTCAAGACCAGTGTTGTAGTTCACTGGTTTCATTTAAGCCATTTTCGATTGTATTCAAATACATGATGGTCTTTGCCTCAAACTTAGAAAGGAAACTCCTGTACGTTTCCCTTTGCCGCAGCATGCGTTCTACTGTGTGTATCATATGCTCCTCTTGTTTGCTAGCGGCCGGCCTGAAGGTTGTAGGCCCATCTTTGTATATTCTTTGAACTTTGTAATAAACGGTTTCAAAAAAAAAAAAAAAAAAGATCTACTTTCCAAATGCCATTTCATACCTTGGCAAGACATTAATCACAGTTTAAGATTGGAGGACTTCCCATCATTTAAAACTGAACCCTTCCAAAACTGAATTCATCTTCATTTCCTCATCGAAATCACAACTACCAGTACAATCATGGATGGACACCCTCCACACCTTAACAGCTAACCGACTGTTGTCAACAATTGCCAATCACTAGGAATTGTACTAGACAGAAGGCTCATTTACAATCACAAATCAACACCAAGGCCAGAAATGTGTGTTTTCAGTTGCGTCTTCTATGGGGATTTGCTGCTTTATTCCAGAGCAAGATCTTGCAACTCTTGTTCTATCACTGGTACTATCTAGAATAGACTAATGTAACTCACCTGACTGGTTTTACCAAAATTAATGTCAGTGCTGCATTTGGCAGCACTTTTAGTCTGAGGCTGGTAGAAATGACTATATGTCTTTGATTTTGGTTTTGCTACACTTGCTGTTTGTTGAAACCAGGACTATATAAAAAAAATGGTATGCATCACTCCCAAGCCCCTACATACATCCACCCCAGGTTACCTGGCTGACAACCTTATGTTAGCCTGTGGTGCTAGATCATCACAGAATGCCAAAGAGCTGTTGCTACAACCCCTGACCTCTAAATGGGAGCAATATATGGTTCAATAGGTTTTAGGTAGCACAGCCATAGTATGAATCTCCTTACCTCTGAACCTATGCACCACTGCCTCGAGGGCTATCTTTACATTGAAGCGGAGATCCCTACTTTTTTTCAAATACATTTTAGTTAATTTCCTTTCTCTGTTCTGTACCTCTTTGATATAGTCTTGGCACTGATGGGTTGAAGCTTACCTCTTTACCTTGATTTAATTGGACTTTGCACCAGTCAACATTCTGGTACTCCATATTCATGACTGTTGCAATTGACCTTACTTCAATGTGTTTGGCTTATTGTAAATGTCCCAACATCTTCGTGTAATGTAATTTGCGTGTCTTGTATAATTACCTATTCTTGTTGTAAAGCGCTCCAGCACCTTTGGGTAATATCCACACAATATAAAAACGCACAAATAAGGGCGTGCAAAGTTGATGCGTCTTTAGGCCACCTGAATGCTTTAGCTTTGAACATCTATGGGAGCAGTGCACACTCCATTCATACTGAGCATATAAGTTATTTTTTGTCATTTCTTTTCTCGTTATTGAGTTCTACAGGTCTGAAATAAAAACAGCTTACTTTGTTTAAAAATATCATCTCTAAAAATGGGTGGAAGCTCACTGATGCCGGTGGTCCGGGCCAGGCCTGGTCGAGGAAGGAGCAGGCAGCCTTATGTTCGGAAGATCCATCCCTGAGGCCCTGGAATGTGGCGCCCGACATAGAAGGGATTTAACCCAGATCTTTTGACTGGGGGTGAATGTTTTGATTTGTTCTGCATTCCGTCCATCAATTGTGTGTCTTTTGCTTTGTAGCCCTAAGTGCGCCAAGTATGCCCAGACGTGGGTCCTGGGCTCACTGTGCCACTGGAATCAAGCTATCCTGGCTGAAGAGGGGTGAAACCCCAAAACCGCTCCTAGGATGCTTGTTTCCGGTCCAGGGAGGACCTGGCTTGGCAGTTCAGGCTGGACTGTTCCCATGAGGCACAGGGTCAAGACTGATCTGCATATGGCCAGGTCTAAACTGGGGTGGCATGGTGAGCAAAAGAGAGATGAATTTAACCCAGGTATTTTGACTGGGGGTGAATGTTTTGATTTGTTCTGCATTCCGTCCATCAATTGTGTGTCTTTTGCTTTCTCGCCCTAAGTGCGCCAGGGATGCCCAGACGTGGGTCCTGGGCTCACTGTGCCACTGGAATCAAGCTATCCTGGCTGAAGAGGGGTGAAACCCCAAAACCGGTCCTAGGATGCTCGTTTCCGGTCCAGGGAGGACCTGGCTTGGCAGTTCAAGCTGGACTGTTCCCATGAGGCACAGGGTCAAGACTGATTTGCATATGGCCAGGTCTAAACTGGGGTGGCATGGTGAGCTAAAGAATGATGGATTTAACCCAGATCTTTTGACTGGGGGTGAATGTTTTGATTTGTTCTGCTTTCCGTCCATCAATTGTGTGTCTTTTGATAGAAGGCAATGGGGGCGCACTGCAAGCGGCCCCCAACCCGCTTCTCACCCACATCTTACTACAGTTACCGGGGACCGCTGGCGACTAGATGGTTGAACCAGCCTGGTCGGATCGCTAGGCTTAGAGGTGGGCCACCCTCGTCAGAGGGGTGAAGGTGAAGCTGGAGCTAGCTGCCCGCCAGGCGCACCAGGAGACCCACCGCAACACCTGGCCACCCCGAGCTAAATAAGTGACGGTACAATACTCCTGTGGGGCCCCGGTGAGTGAGGAGAGCTGCGGGGCTCTGTTGCTGTACCACGCCGGCGGGAGGTGAAGGGTGGGGGTATTCCCCCTGCAGGTCCTGGCAACAGGGCTCTTGGTCAGCAGAGCCCGAGCCTTGTGCGGCCAGGTGCCTTGGCAGCTTGTGAGCCCTACCCCTGGGGGGGCTGCGCAAAACTGGGGACGGCAGCCGGGGACGAACCGCAGCACGAACGGATAAACTGGCGCACCCCCAGGCATTCCATTCAATAAATTGGAGAGACAGATCCGCCTGCTGAAGCAGTAATGTGTGGCACACCCACCAGGGTCAGGTAAGCAATTTAATATTATGGCCCTGTGCGGACTACACGCATAGCACCGTGAAGTGACTGGATTCCACACGAGAAAAGGTTTGATGCGTTTATTTCATACCAGCTATGTTGCCTCTCCACTAACAAGGGCCAGACACCAACTGCTATGTCTGGAATGCAAAGATAACATCAGGACATTCCAGACATAGCTACATTCTTATGTTAAGCTTCACCACGCTTCTTCCCTTTTTCCAGTGAAGTACAATTTATGCATTGAAAGAATAAGCAACAGCATTACTATCTAAAAACAAAAGATATACGTACAGTAGTGCCCGCAGAATTAATACAAGGCTGCAGTTTATCATCTACAAAACGAACACAATACTTCTTGCTTCTTCCTGAGAAAAAAAACTATGTACATAAAAAAAGGAAAAGAGGAAAAAAATTAAACTAACAGCAGAAAACGAGGGGGAAAAAAATAGCATACCCAAGCAGCAGGACTTACTTGCAAACAAAATCTTGCAATTTCTTGGGTGCACACCTAAACCGAGAACTATTGCTATCCTTCCAAGATTTTATTTACACACGTTTTTTCATGCCGCACCATCACCCTGAAAGAAGAATCTAAAGCTATACGAGAAGTGCTTCACCAGTTTCCATCCCCAAAAAAAGTCCCCAGAGTGTCACGCCACCAGTGAAGCATCCAGTCCCCGTGTGCACATCTTCTGTCCGTCCGTGTGCACGCTTGGAATCCGTATTGATTCCAAAAGGCCCTCGCATGGCGAGCGCAGCACGCTAACGCCAGGCGAGACCTAAAAAGGTTTTCTCTAACTGCAGAATACTTGAACAGCTCCAACTTGTTAATTCACTGCAAAGTCTTTGCTGGGACATAAAACAAGCATTTGCAATGCAATTAGTCTTGCATTTCTGAAAGTTAGAGCTTTTGGCGTTGAAAATGAAGTTTTTTCTTTCTTTTTTTTTACCATGGAGTGATGCTATTTGTATAGCGCTATTGCCATTGGTATGACCTCGCAGGGCTGGCGAACCAGAAAACAGGAAATACATTATGAGGAATGGGAGATAAGAGTAATATGCTGGCTAAAAACAAAAGTCCTGGAATAAGAAAACACTTATAGGGAATGCAGCACTTCACCACCTCGGGGAAACAATGTTGTTCCACGAAAGACGAGAAAACAGAAGTAGAGCTTCACTGGCAAACTCTGTAAAGTGTCGCTAATGTATAACTCAACGCTGGGTCAGAGTAGTGTGCCTTAAAGAGGATGTTGGAAATGGTTCTAAAGGAAATGAGAAACGGAGTGAACATATGCACGAAGTACATCAAGGTTCACAGCGAACGTATTAGAATCTAGACCAGCTAATCTGAGCGCAGATAAGTGAGAACACCGGAATGCAGTGACGAAAGCAGTGCAAAGAAAACCAGGAAAGACGGCAGCAATGATGGGAGGGGGGGGGTACATCTGTGATCGAGGGGGCACAGGTCTATTCGGCAGCAATGACAGGAGGGAGGGGCGTGCATCTGTGAGCAAGGAGGCACAGGACTATTCGGCAGCAATGACGTGAGGGAGGGGGTACATCTGAAATCGAGGCGGCACAGGACTATTAAAGCTAGACCAGCTAATCTGAGCGCAGTGAAGTGGGAACACCGGGACCAACCTTATCATAGAAAATGCAGTGACGAAAGCACTGCACAAAAAAAAACGAGGAAGGATGGCAGCAATAACGGGAGCGAGGGGGTGTGTCTGCAAGCGAGGAGGCAACAGATGGCCAAACCAAAGAAACAATCGGTGATGTCCCCTGGGAGGGAACCAAGCACCAACAAGCATTGGTATAGCCAATAGGTCTCGCCTTTGGGACCTTATAAGTGTTTAGCCATGCAACAGTTGCATAACTAAATACTTATAAGGTCCCAAAAGCGAGACCTATTGGCTATGACAAGCGGCCGTCGGCCGCGAAAGTGAAAGTAATCGCGGTCAAGCGCGGCGCGCGTGCCCGCGTACATGCACTGTAGCTCTAGGCTGGCCTGGTGGCACTTTTTGGAGCCCTCTCAATAAGTCTCGCCAGACCAGCGCATGCGCTGGGTCAGGCGAGACCTAAAAAACAGGACAGATAGACACTATTGACCAACCACAGATTAAGGAATTTCCTAAAGGCAGGCCAACCAACCAGAAGCACTGGGCGGAGCTTAAAGCCCATGTTCTGAATACATGTCTCAAAGACACATCCCAAGCGCTGCCTAGGCGAGACTATTGTGTTTTACATTGTGTGTCCCTGCGCGGACACCGTAATGTGTGCGCGCCTTTGTGTCCTACCCGGGCACCTGTACCAGCGGTGAGGTCACCAGCTGTCAACTCTCTGCTGACAGTTGACAGCTGATCACCCAGCCGCCTGCACGATGTTTTTCATCCAGGCATTCCCCTGGATTCCGTGTTGGTCATTAATTTAATAAAGTACTTCAGCACTTCATTCCGGTATCGTGGATACTTTACAAAAGTGGCGACGAGGACCAACACGGGAACCTACGCTGGTGACACAAGTGAATTTAAAAGGAAAAAAAGCAATTTGAGAAAGAACTTTCAAATAATTAACAGACTTTTTTTTAAACAAAGAAATTCAGCTGTAACCTGCAAAGAAAACTGAACTACTAAAAAAAAAAGGTCAGTGCAACTCATCGTGGAAAATTTATACTAATTTTTTTAAAAAAGAGGAAAATAAGAACAATAGAACTAATGAAAAAATGTATGACACATAAATACAAAAGGAAGACGATCTACTTTAGACTACATTTGTGAAGAAAAGAAGACGTTGCGGATCTATGGTAATAAACTTATAGAGCACGTTTTCAAACGACTTTCACACTAATTACAAGGTAATCGTCGAACTGTCTACAAGTGTCATTTTGAAGATATGTGTGAGGAAAAAAACCAAGTGTTTATGGATGCTTAAGTACAGAGGCGCAACAAAATTCTTAAGTAAACGGAAAGAACTTTTATTACAGATTTTCACCACAGAACTTGCAACGGTAAATAACGGATTGTCAACCGCCGTAACGATCAGCTGAACAACGCGTCATCTTGAAACACTGCTGACGTATGCAACGTACTACGACACAACGTAAGCGGCCATTTTAAGATAAAAGTTAGCGTTCTAGTCAGCGTGCATTGAACGTCAGCGCCATTTTAAAAGCTTTGTAAATAAAGTACGCGATCGCAGCAACAAGTGTGGGCAACGCGATCGCGTGAACCAAACACAAGTACTTCACGCAAGATCAGATCCAAGTCTTCGATATAATACAAGGTAAAAAACGAATATAAAACAAAACCCTACTTAACTAGACGATCTCTATTGTGCACCTTGTGTATATTAGGGCGGAATTAGTATGAACTGCAGGCTTTCAAAATATTGTTGATTCCTCCTTTGCTTAACATAACTCAAGCGTATTGGCAGCATTAAACTACTACTCATTGCTCAAAGTATACCAAAGGAATATAAACTTTAGCACATAATAAATTAAGAAAACCTTTCAGTAAGTACATTATACTAACAAAGAAGGTTATTCAATATATATTGTCCCCCCTCTCCTGCTATAGTACACGTCGTACAGTACATTCCATTAATAAAAATAATCCTCAAGACAAAATAAAATGGCTACAGGATGCATTTGGAATCTGTCTCCTCCAGAAACGTTCCTACATGGTGGGGAAGAACCTACACTAAAATTGGTAGAATGGAGAGAGTATTTTTTTAACTATATCTCCACATTAGAGGAGGATGAAGAAGTGAAACCAGAAACAAAATACAAAATGTTGATGCATTGCCTAGGCGCTGGAGGGATAAAGGTATATAATTCAATTAACAAAAAAGTGAGAGCAGAAAATGAAGGAGACGTATTTATGAACGCGATTGATTATTTAAACACATACTACAAACATACAGTTTGTGTGGGAGTAGATCGTTACAAATGTTTTCATCGCAAACAGGGAAAAGAAGAATCTATTGACGACTATGTCTCTGCATTAAAAAACCTAGCAATTAATTGTAGATTCGGAGCACTCCACGATGAATTTATAAGAGACCAAATTCAGGGCTCGAAAAATGTACTCGACCGCTCACAAATGCGAATGAATTTCTTGAAGGTCGAGCCAGTTTTCAGGCCTACTTGACCGGCCTGGCGAGTGCTATCTGCCACTGCAGTACCAGGCGAAGGCTCTAGGGGGCAGCACGTACGACGGGAAAAGCACAGGCAATCAAGTGCACGCACCACCTAGGATAGCAGTGGTGGTGCGGTGCGCGGTGAAGGCTTTAGGGGGCAGCATGGTACGACGGGAAAATGCGGGAAAAGCAGAGGCAATCAAGTGCATGCACCACCTAACATAGTGGTGGTGGTGTAGTGCGCGGCCAATCGTTTATGTGGGTCCAAGGCCGTCAATCTTGTAGCGCAAAAGCGCTACCAATGATGGCCCTGGACATCATTTTGGCCAGCCCCTGCGCTGTGCAGCTTAAAATGCAGCAGTGACGCAGCACGCCACCACGCGCTCTCTTCACTGGAGTCGGGAGTGCAGGGCGATTTGGCTTGCAGTCTACACAGGAGAGGTGAGTCGCAGTTTTTTCCATTATATATATATATATATATATATTGTATGTAGTTTTGTTGGTTACTTTTCCACTAATAGGAGGATTGAAATTGAATTAGTGTCTTAGAATGGAAATGGAAAGCCTTGTACGGCATCAAGACTTTGTAAAATGCAGACAGTGAGATTTTCTTTAACGTGACCAGGTAGCCCCTGCTTTGCAGATTGCTTTGCAATCTACTTTGACCTCCAAGGTAGGTTTCTTTAACGGGTCTTGTTTTTATAAGCGCAGATGTCAAACCTGGGCTTGACAACTATTCTTCTAATGTCAGTTCTAAATATGTGGTGCCTGAGCCATGTCCGTGTCACGATAAGAGGTTTTTATTGTCGTGCTGGTGTAGCGGTTGTGTGATGGGGCGCTAAAATTCTTTAGTGGGTGGAAGCAGCGCCTAGAGGGGAGGGTTTCTCTGCAGAAGGATGGAGGCGGATTGGAGACTGTCCCGAGAACTGAAGGCGGAATGGTTGAAACGATGTGTCCTCCAAATAGAGGTTTACATCTGAGGCCCTGACAAAACGTGGATCAGGAATCCCGTTTCGAGGATTGTATTTGAGGGGCATTTTGTTTGCATGGGCTTTTTGCCCTCTTGATGTGGAGCAGTTAAAAAGGGAGGGCAAAATCCAGTCTGCACGACGGAAAACGTGTGAATTTGTGTGCAAAGTGCGTTCATTTACCTAGTCTAAGGTGCAGATTGTGCAGATTGTGTGACCGCTGATTACCACACCTCTGCAAACGGTAATCAGCAGGAGCGTAAGTTGCACCCACAATTGTGACTCGTTTGTAATAGCGTCGCCGTCAGTCTTGTATTTAGAGCCGGGAGAAAAAGAAATGCTGTAGGAGTTTCCCCCCAAAAAGTAAGTTTAGGCCCAGAGTTAGGCTTTATTGGGAGGGGGAGTGAGCTTCACTAGTGACATCGTAGATGTTGTTTCCGTAAAGAGATGGTGCATGCAGGGAACAGCCTCAGCTGCGCTGCTAGAATCTACAGGGCAGACCCCAATGTCACATTAAAACTAGACTATTGGTTTTGTTAGTGCCTATTTCTGAATGCCAGGAGTACTTTTTGGAATGATTTGAAGGTTGTGTCTATCGGATAATCAGAGAGACCTGGTAGCTTTTATTTTTGCTGCATGCTGGTTATAGGGAGCAGGATTTTCTAATATGTAACAGTAAGTGTGCCTGACCGGAGACGTTTTAACTGCAGTGTTGCAGCTGGCCCGCTGGTGATCACATGTGTCTGTGGTGGGTAAGTTGATTACACCCATGCCTCCTTTTCTTTTTTAGTCTTGTTGGTGCATTGCTGTGATGTAAGTCCACCTTCATAGTAAGTTTATTTGTGAAGCGGAAATCCTGTCTTGAGAATTCGAAACAACTGGTGTGTCCTAGTCCAGTGCTAAAATGAAAGCTGTCCAATATGAGAGCAAACTGTTAAAATGGCACAAGTGCACCTACATCACTGAGGAGCAAATGCAAGTGTATATTTGTGCAAGTATCTGAGGGCAGTCTGAGAGTGAGTTTTGTTGCAGAGTGTTCAGAAATTGGTTTTTGATCGTTTCGCTGACATAAAGGGCTGCAAATGCACAATTTGGCCCCATTATTTTACTGTTTTTCTTGCAGAGACCCCCATGAATCATTATTGGTGGTTTGAACTTGCTCACTTGCATTGCCCACTGGCCAACAAATATAACCTGCCCCCCTAAACAAGCATAGTCTCGCCTTTGGGACCTTATAAATATTTATGCAGCACAATATCCTTGGTGCAACCAACGTTTTCTAGGGTTCTTGGCACTGCAAATGTTTTGAAATGAATTCATGTGTGATCAATTTGTGGGTCGAGTGCATTGATGTTAGGTCGAGTCGAAAAGTCTACTCACTCGACCTGCAGGTCAAGTAAGATTTTTTAGATTTGTCCAGCCCTAAAATTGTAATGCAGGGGTCAAATGAAAATATTCAGGACAATTTATGGGCGAAAGGAGAATACCCCCTACAGAATATCATTGATATAGCGCGCAAGGATGAACAGGACACTGCGCAAAAGCAGTACTTACAGAAAAGAAAGAAAGTGAAACATAAGCAAAGTATGTGACCAAAAAGTAAATTCTAAACAGAATTGGAGACAAAAAGTATTCAAGCCACAGAACAAAAAAAATTAAACACAAAAATGGGGACAATGCTACAGATTGGCAGTACTTCACATCTAGCCAATGATTTAAAATGCCCTGCACGCGACGTAAGATGTACTAATTGCGGCATCAAGGGACATTTTTAAAAGGCATGCAATAAAAGGAAGACAAATAAAAATTGTAGACGAAACCGATGAATATGATCCAGCAGATTCCGAGGAAGAAAATATGAACATGTTTATTCTAAACATAGATGATGAACAAAACGAAAAAACCAAAGAAGGAAATGCCACGAAAACCAAAAAACCAATTTGTAACATGACTATCGGTGGAATTAAAATTAGCATCGTGGCAGACTTCGGTTCGCCTTATATGATAGTTAATGAAAGAGTTTGGTCAGATAAATTCAAAGATAGAATTGGTGATCATTTAGAGAAACCAGACATAACTATAAAATCATTCACAGGCGAACCAATAGAGGTCTGTGGTTACAGAGATCTGAAGTTTGCATTCAAAGGCAGAGAATCAGCCGGAAAATTGTATGTATGTAAGGTTGGTCCATCAGTCTTGGGGTGGATGGACCAAGGGAACTTAGTTATAATTCTAGATCCAACAAAAAGTGACCCTGTAATGAGCATAACGGAACACAATGACCAGGCAAGGTACATGCAAAAAACATTTCCACAAGTATTTAGCGGAAAAGTTGGTGCATTGAAAGGGTACCAACACAAGATAAAACTCAAGCCAATAACTACCCCTGTAGTGCACAAAGTGAGAAACATACCCTTCGCAATAAGAAAAGAAGTCAAAGACCAATTAGACAAACTCCTTGAGGAGGGTATCATCGAGAAAGTAGATGCATCAGAGTGGGTTGCACCCTTGGTGATTGCTAAACGGTCCAACGGCAAGTTGAGACTTTGTGTGGACCTTCGAGATCTAAACAAAAATATAGTGGTTGAGCAATACCCACTTCCAAAAATTAATGAAATGTTGGCCACCACTAAAGGTATAAAGTGATTTTTCACAATAGATTTGAAGTCGGCCTATCACCAAGTGCCACTCCATCGAGATAGCAAGAGACTGACGACTTTTATAACACAATTTGGATGCTACATATTCACTCGTGTCCCTTTTGGTCTCGCATCAGCAGCTGCGATGTTCCAGAGACTCATGCATAATATATTTGAAGGAGTTCCTGACATCCTAATCATGGGGAGATCTAAGGAGGAACATGACAGAAGAGTACAACAAGTGCTCAGTATTCTGGAAGACAAGGGATTGACAGCTGAGTATCAAAAGTGTAAGTTTGCATGTAACTCAGTCAATTATCTGGGTCACTGCATTACGGGTGATGGTGTAAGCCCAAAAAAGGAGCTTTTGCAGGCAATAAAAGATTCTCCCGTCCCTGCCAACAAGGATGAACTACGGTCATTCTTAGGAATGGTGGAGTTCTACTCAAAGTTTATCAAAAAATGTTTACAAAAGACACATGATCTAAGACAACTCATAAAATTGAGAAACAAATATGAGTGGACAGTGGAATGTGAAGAAAAATTCAACAGTATTAAGAAAGATTTGTGCACGGCCCTTCCCCGTCAAGGATTTGACACAACCTTAGACAATTTCATCACGACAGACGCAAGCAACAAGGGTTTGGGTGCCGTGCTCACCCAAAAGGACTGAAGAGGTAGGGAGTATACTTTTGCCTTTGCGTCACGCTCGCTCACTCCTGCAGAGGAAAACTTTTCAGTCATAGAGCGAGAAGCCCTTGCTTGTGTTTGGGCTTTGGAACATTTCAGACACTTTGTATGGGGAAGAAAAGTAACATTATGCACTGATCATAAACCCCTGACAAAAGTTTTAACAACCAAGGGTCTATACACAGCGTCTCCTAGATTGGCCAGACTATCTGTGCATCTATTCGATTTTATTTACAAAATTGAATATGTACCAGGAGTGAAAAACGTTGTAGCTGATTTCCTAAGCAGGATGCCTGTAGGAAAAGCAAGCGATGAAGAAGAATCTAAAATGGAGGCGAATGCTGTTGCTGGTGTTTTAGAGCAAACATGCGGAATAACCAAGGAGGAGTGGTTCAAAGAACAGGAAAGTGACAGTACAATAAACAAGGTCATACAAATGTTAAGTGAAGGTTGGGTCGAAAAACAAAAACTGTCTGATAATTACAAAGCATTTTGGGAAGTAAGGAATGAATTATAATATGAAGATGGGTTCCTCCTAAGGAGCGGAAAATATGTTCCACCTTGTAAAATAAGAAGCAGAATACTAAAACTATGTCATGAAGGACATTTAGGAATAGTAAAAACAAAAGGTAGAATAAAGAACATGTACTGGTGGCCAGGTATCAATTTGGAAATTGAAAGACCGGTTAGGGAATGTACCTAATGCATGAACTCTTACAAGGCACAGGTGACGTACAGACCACTCCTACAGCCCTTACAAAGCCCAGGTATGCCATGGGAAAGAATAGGAATAGACATTATGGGCCCCATAACAGACGGTCAAGAGAAGTGGTATGTGATAGTCATGATCGATCATTTAACTAAGTGGCCTGAGGTAAAATTCACCAACGACCCTGTGTCTAAGAACATCGTAGGGTTCATGGATGAGATCTTTACCCGCGAGGGTCAGCCTAAACAGATAGTAAGCGATAATGGCGCTCAGTTCACTTCCGAAATATTCAAAAATTACATAAAGAAAAATAGTATTGACCATAAAACGACAACAGTTTATCATCCTGCCGGTAATGGAGCAGTGGAAAGATTTAACAGAGTCATTAAGGGGGTTATTCAGATAGCCAACAGTAACAATCTAAATTGGAAACAAGAAACTCTGAAGACTGTTTGGGCGTACAGAATAACCCCGAGCGAATCTACCGGACTCAGCCCTTTTGTTATGATGCGAGGAAGGACCCCATTAGCAAAGGACAATGTAGGTTGGATCAGAGCAGCAAACAGAATTTACTGGTCGACCCCGCATGTTCTGAAGAAACTACGGCAGTCTCAGACAACGGCAAAAGAAAATTACGACAGAAAACACAGAAGTAAACCAGTAATTCTAAAGGAAGGAGACATAATCAAAATAAAGAGGAGTGGACACATCGCCAAAGGACAGGATAAGTTCACACCTCCATTGAGAGTGCGAGAGGTTTACTGCAACTCTGCACTCCTCAGTGATGGAAGGGTGTGGCATTTCTCAAACCTTGCGCCATTTAAGCACCAGAGTCATGACTCTACCACCAGAGCATCCCTGGATGTCACCAGTGATAAAACAAATGGGAACAGACAGAAACGTCTTTGTGTTTCCGATGAAGATTCTGAATGTGAGTACACCACAGAGGACAGACCCGGTGGTAGTCAAGGAGTAGGAGATAACACCGGGCTTGTTGACAGACAGTCTTTGCCTACTACCAAGGAAAGGGTCAGACGGAGGTTGCCCACACCACCGGAACGAGACATTGTTGAACCTGTAGCAACCAGTAGGTCTGGTAGACTTTTAGGACCACCTACTAGGTTTAGAGATTTCGGGGCAGATTTATGTTAACTGGCGCATCCCTGCATATCAGCAGGGATGCGCCAGTTATTATGCGCCACAGCTGCGCCACCATGGATGCGCCACATTTATAATGCAGCGCACCATGGGGCAAAAACGGCACAGATGCGTGACGCATCTGTGCCGTAAAAGTGGCGCATTGCTGGAGTTGCGTCGCAAGCGCGACGCAGCTCCAGCAATGTTCTGGGGGGCACTATCTGTACAATGCTGCGTCAATCCTTACGCCTGCTTCAAGCAGGCGCAGGGTTTTGACGCAGCATGGGCCTAAAAGTGACTGAGTGAAATCTTGTAGCCATTTTTAGGAGGCGTACCTGCGCCGGAACGCCCCCAACTGCCCTGGAACGCCTACATGTGGCGCAGGGCTTTACAACGTGACGCATCTCCCAGGTGCGTCACGTTGTAAATACCCCGCACCATGGCGCAGGATTTGCGCCGCTGCTGCGTCACAAAAGTGATGCAACGGCGGCGCAAAAGTGACGCAAGTGCAACATAAATCTGCCCCTTCGTTTGTGAGTAATATTTTTTCGGTTCTTTTCCTTGTCTTTCAACCTACTTCCCCCCCTCTCTTTCCCTTTCCCACAGGAGGAGGATGTGTTGTGTTTTACATTGTGTGTCCTTGCGCGGACACCGTAATGTGTGCGCGCCTTTGTGTCCTACCCGGGCACATGTACCAGCGGTGAGGTCACCAGCTGTCAACTCTCAGCTGACAGCTGATCACCCAGCTGCTTGCACTACAATGAATGGCTATCTGTCGTCGAAAACTTAGGCTCACGCTCTTTCTACCAAAAAAGTTCCCACACGTTTTGGATAACTTTGGTGCAAACTGCTGCTAACACTCTGCACAGCCGCATTCACCACCTCGCCCCATCCAGAATCGTAGATAGCAGAAGCACGACCTATATGGCTGCGACGAGCTGTCAGCGCCAGGTCCGCAACTAACTCAGTATACCCCACAATGCGTGGCGTCTAGCGACTGGCGTAGGACAGCCCCGTCATTGTTTACACGCAGCATGCATGTGCTGACTCCACATCCAATCAACTCCTAGGAATCCCATGCAAACCATGTGATTGGCTGACGTGCCGACAATACTCCCATCCTAGGCTATCTTACATATTGCAAGTCCCGCCCACTGGAGAAAACTTCTAGAATATGTTCAGTCAGTGGATTGGCTGTAATGCGACCCGGAAGTGCTGACTTTACGGACAAGTGTGTTCCGTAGAAAGATCAATAACGGACAACTGACGTTGGCTTGAATACGGACGGTCAGTGTAAGTAGTGGACGGGTAGTTCTAATGCCTTTGGCACGAGTGAAGTGTAGTCAGTCTCATCGATCAGTCCCATGTGTTTCCAGAGATGTTGGTGTTGTCATACCGATGCTTATCGTTTGAATCAGTTCTTTTTTCGATCTGAAACAAGGAATCGGCAATATGTATCTGTTGGTCCTTGACGGCTGTCAACAGTAATTATTGATCACAGATGAAGTAATAGTTGGTTACATTAGTAAGCTTGACTCTTCCACTAAGCTGAAGGCGAGACGTTTTGGAAATGCACCAATGTATAGAGGTGTTGGGGGAAATGTATGTTTCAGGATAAGGAAGATGGCAGAGATTGCGACAAACCACCTCTAAATTAAATAACATTTTCTGTGCGCTGTATTGCTGACTCATAATTCCTGTGCATACTCAGGGGAAAGCGCTGCAACTCTGTCCTTCTATATTTGTTTCTGGTCTACCTTTTGATTTTCCAAATGTGAGCTCGTCAATCCATATCTAGCTTTTGTTTTCCTGTTTTAACAGCAGAGTCTAATTCTCGTGATCGCTGTCACTCAAAGGGAAGCCCCGTACCTTAGTAACAGCGGCACTGTCCCCATCATGTCTCCTACTTGGAAACTGGCACAGGTCTTTTTATGTGGAACCTCCATGGGGACAGTCTTCAAGCTCTCTCCTTAAAAAGCCTCCCTCCTAGTTAAGGTTACCCTGTCTGTCTTCATGTGTAGATAGTGTATGTATTGTGACGGTGTGTCTTTCACCAAAATACGAGTTAAATAGCTGTTGTGTTCATTTAGAGCACTGTACATGATGGGACAACATGTATCTCCGCAAGCTGTACGTTGTTCATAGTGGAGAAGGCAACTTGCAGGTGCCAGTGTCAATCCTCCGCCCCACCCCCAACGCAGACTAGATTTCAACATGCAATAGTTAAGCACGCTCCCTTCTTCGAGTGTTGCTGGCTGTTTCCTTGCAATCTCAACCCTTCTGCTGGCCCTTGCATGAAGGAAATCCAATCCACATATGCACCTTAACCAATTCGAAAGTTCTGATCTTAGATATTCCGATCTGGTGGCCCACGACATTTAACATGCAAAGAACAGGATGCACCGCCAAAGGATCCTTTACACTTCTGAAAAGCAACACTTTGGTTTGGTCAGCCTATCCTCCTGAGCTCCCAAAGTGTCGTATGTATTTTTCGTTTGGGCCAATAAATTGAACGTTAAAAATAAATCTCCATGGTACTCTGTACACCAGCGCAAAGCAGGCATGTTGCCTGGCACTAAACATCTGCTAGATAGTAACTCTCATTTGGAAGCTGAAGATACATTTAACTTTTTAGAGGAAGCTGCTATCTGCCGAGAGGGGCGATACTAACCTTCATTTTGAGAAAATAAGCTGGATTGCCATTGAGAGGAGTTGTCTAGATCTAAGGACCCCAGCTGACAGGAGAATCCGAGTAGAGAACATCTCAATTTATCAAGAGTGCACATAAAGCCATAAGACTCCTGCAGTCTAACTAGACAACGGAAGCAAGAAAGACTGCAACAACCATCACCTGGGTTATGGAGCTGCGCAGTCCTTTTGTCTTGCTGAGTTGGTGAACCGGCTCCACCTCCAACTGGCCCAAACCTCAAGGGTGCCCATACCTCTTAGCCAAGTCCTGGAAGGACAACAATGTCTTCTTTCCTGCACACCCTCAGAGTAGAGTCTAGTTTTGTTGACTGGGCTAGGTAATCCTGTTTAGAGAACAATTTAAACCATCGCTCTATCTTTTATGCATTTGGAGATATAGTTTGTAGACATGATTAATCCCTAAAGTCCAATACCCAGTGGAAAATGGGGAAAAAGTTTGGCATGTGCCTGGTGCGACCGCCAATTGAAATTTGACCGCGACCAGAAGACACAAGGCCACCTAAATAGAGGTACCTGAGGCGGCTTAAAAAATTAGTTGATCTGCTGGTATATCCACCCCATGCTCTAAAGACTAAATGTCAGTTGGGGTTTTAACTGGCTTTTGAAGGAGCACTGAACTGCACCATTGGCTTCACTGGGTGGAACCCTTGTTGTTCGGATGATGAAGTTTTTTTTCAAGGACGTTATTTTTCTACTTTTGCCACTACATCTTAGCAGATGAGGCTTCAGCTCCCATAGTGGGTCTTACCTTGTACCCAGAGCCACTGAAACAGAACACAGGACGTATCATAGCAATAATACTACACATATCCTTTTATGTTTGAAGACGCTGTCCCCCTAACTTGAAACATCAAAACATTTTTTGTAAACCATGCTGAAAGACCTGATCAGTCCCTTAGTTACCCCAGTCAATTCAAATACCAGGCCATCAGATCAAAGGTCTTTAAAAGCTAGCAAGTCGATTTTACACTAAAGAACAATGATTGCGGTAGTTCATACTTCCCGTTTTCAAATGTATCATACTGACTGGGCATTCAGTTAATAGAATGTTATTTACTGTCAAGATCTATCTCCTTTTCTAACCCGTAACGCCTCCTAGGTAAACATAGAAAAGTCAAGTCCCTAAAGAGTGTACTATGGTTATCCAATTAGGTTGCACTTTTATTGGTCGTTTTGAGGCTTCTTTTGTAAGCCACAGAACCCACACATGACACTATCCAGTGATCACGGACTACGCAAAGACCACAAGAAAAAGCTTCACACTTGTGTCAGTAGTTTTTTTTTTAACTACTCAAGTTGGCTTTGATGCCCAGCTCTAGATGACAGTAATAACAGTGAGTGCAGTCTGAGGAAAGGGAACGTCTACTGGTACCAGTGGAGCTCTTCCATGCCTGTATGCATGTGATGGCTGTTTTTGTCTTGTGAACCAGTTCTGCTAAACTTTTCTCTGGCACCACAGGCCTCCTTCAAGCATGTGACACTCCGGTCAGTATTTCATAAAAAATATTGCCTGACGAGAAAAACTCACTCCTAACCACAGATCTAATAATTATTTTTTCTGTTTATCATCGACCTTCATTAAAAAAAAAAAAAAAAATTACATAATCACCTTACTGGTCGCAGTATAGAGAGAGTAGTGTGGTATGTTTATTTCATGCTTTTAGTGCATATTATTAGAGCGAACAACATGGATATTTTATCTTAATTTTTTTTATTTTAGCCAGAGAGTGCATTTCTTTGTGTTTTGATACATCGCCAATTTGCTAGTGTGCACCTGGGATTTTTCAGTCTATTAAGAGGGGCACAGAATACTCAATGAATCCAGATTTATTAAAAACTAATCTTACTTGTCCCTCCAGTACAAAGAAATCTCTTGCCCATTTTGGAAATGTCTACCAGGAAGTGCTGTTGCCCTGGCTCAGAGTCCTTAAAGTTTTAATGAAACACTATGGGTGCACAACAGAAAGGAACACTTAATCGAAGGGCACATTCGCGTATACATTTCTAGATCCGAGGTGTTAGAATACAAGAGCATTTCTGGAACTCATTGTCAGTCTAGTCCTATGTGTCACCACGCTGAGTTTATGAATGTTAGCACGTTTTTGTGCCTTTTATCTCACTGTGATATAAAAATAGTTTGATTACTTTTCTACCGGCCATGACTGTGATTCCACTTGAGTTTCACTGAGTCATGGACTGTATACATTTGACAGCACACTATCAATTTATTTTGAGGCCACAATTTGTCACTGAGCTTGGTGTGTTTGGGTTTGTTTGTATAAAGTGAGAAATGTTAATATTAGCAGATGTACAGGTTCTTGAGATGTCAGCGTTATTAGTGTTAAGCCCATGATGACGCGACCCAAAAGGAAATCTATTGAACCATCCCTCACACATTTAAACATGTGGAACTTTGAGCAGAGGGTCCTAGTTGGTCTGTATTTGGTGACCTTGTTAATCAAGTACTCAAGAGCCTTCTGTTAGATGGGAAAAGTGTAAAATCTACACTGGCATCGTGGCTGTTTTAAAGAGTTATGCTTGTTTTCCTAGCTCCAACTAAAAGTTCTGCTAGCATGCTAGGAGAGTTTTGTATTGATGTGGTCTAGTACTGAATTCCTTTAGTGTCACATGGCTAAGCTAGGCCTGGCCAGTAACACTGCTATTTTACATGAACACTTTTCTTAAATTGACTTCTTTACCACATGATGACTTTTGGCACATGTTTGCTTGCGTGACAGCGCAAGATTAGTTTCTCTGAAATCACATTGCTTAATATTCCTCTGCGTAAGTAGACTGTCACAAACTTTTTAAAATGTTTACAAGGCCTGAACACACATTGTTCAAATGTTGTTGCATGTTCTTCATTCATGAGGTGACATGGCTATCACAGGAGAATGAACAATGTCAGCTTGGCTGAAGCCTCGACACGAAGCATGGATACTGTTGTTATAAATACACACACATTTCTATGTTCAGATTAGAGGAGCATTCTGCGGTCATTGCGAGGTTGCTATTGTCAGAGTCTCAGTCCAGCCGATTCCTGTTTACCCTCTGCGAGGAGGGATGTCCAACTAGTGACCAATACGGCGGGCCTATATACACTCCCCTCAGGTAATGGGGAGTTAGATCATCCAGTAGGGGATTCTTGGTGGAACATCCGCCCTAGGCAACTAGGTTAGGTGTCTCACTGTCCTCATATTGCTAATCACTTTCATCTGCTTCTGTCTTAATCATTGCAGCACATACATTCTATACAAAAATCACAATGTTACAATAAATATTGAAAAGCTCCTTTGTGTATTTCTTGTATATCTTCCTGAGTACGCACGAGTGACTAAGCAAAATGGTTCTAGATCTGTTACCAAGATTCTTTGGGGAGTCAGGGTTGTCATGTTATGAGGTTGCCCAAACCATTGATTACCTTACTAGTTTTAGGGGTGATCATGTAGGCACTGTGAGCTAGCAGGACTATCGGCCAACATATCCTGAGGGTGTGCATGGAATCAGTCAAGCACCATCTCCACGTTTATGTTGTCCAAACAAACTGACAGTTCCTACTGAAAAAATGTAAACCATACAACATTAGCACGGCCATTGTACATTCCATGAATGTAGTCTGTCCTGCTGCCATAGGTTAATTTGGTAGCAGGGGCCTGCTAATTGTCCGTTTGAGAGTGTTCGTGATTTTTAAAAGTCATAACTTTCGGGGACAAGGTATTGTTGAGTCGGCACAGACTTCTAAAATGTACTCCATGAGAAAAGGCTACATGCAGCAATGTGTCAGAACACGTGGTAAAGGTGGGGCTCAATTTGTAGTAGTTTGTAAACCGTTCTTTTTTGTATCCCTGAGCGATCCATTCAGAATGTGATGGCATAAATCTCCCCAGTCCTGATCTCCACATGTTTGTTTCTTGGCAGACTGTGACGAGCTGGGAATGGAAGCTGATGCAGAGAAGGACAAGCACTGCTGTGGTGAGATCGGAGACTGCAATACTCCACTCACGGAGGTCGCACAGGCCCAGCCGGATGGCGAGAGCTCCCAGGCCTCGGTCAGTAATGGTGGAGACACGGAGGGCGACAAGGAACTTGTTGAATTCAAGATTATTTGGAACAAAAATAAATATGATGTTAAACTTCCGATGGACAGCACAGGAGCAAGCCTGAAGCAGAAGATCCATTCTCTCACAGGTAAAGATGTAACCAAGCTAAAGACAGGAGACTAGTGCATGTGTGCGGTCACTACTACAAAGTAGATTTCTTTGTTTATTGTAGTAACTGTATGTTCATGCAGTCTTTATGCACACACTGACTATTAATCCCTTTTCACACCCCTGCCCATGGGGGAATGTAGACAACTATGGGTTCTAGGAGGACCTTGCTCAAAGAGCACCACCACACACACCTGTCTCAGTGCATAATAGTCCTAATTTGTACTTCTACCTATAGTATGCCAATATGTAGACCCATATGTTGCTCTTCTAAGCCACCTCCATTCGGACCTGTCACTCCCATGCGATTCAAGATTTGTGCTATAAACAGCTCTAAGAATAAGCTACAGGCTAGACTTACAACTCCACTATATTGGCTCTCCTACTATGTTAATGCACCTCCGTCATGACCAGTACCTCTTTCTGATATTTCTTACCTTTCACTTTTATACTGCTTTGGAGGCGCCTCTCATTTCTGCTACGGTGGCTTACTATACCATGATATTGCAGTACTGACCTCTGTATACTTTTTGCTCTTTCACTCGTGTCCCGCAGTCTGTCTTTCCATGACATCTCACTACTGCGACCTCTTCAGTGCTTTTTCACTGCACCATTGTTTTACTTTTCTCCTGCATCCTACCTATGATGAATTTCCAGTGCACTAATGTTGCTGTTTTAATGTACCTCACTCATGTACTGCAGCCTGCCTCTTCCACTACACTGACCTATGTAATGCATAGCACGCCTCTTTTGAAGCCTGTTGCCCATAATCTTCAATTATATTGAATTGTGCAGTGTACCACGCTCTTCTTTTGAGTCTTGCCTTTCATGTTATTACTGTACAGCATAATTCACAAACTAAATTGTTGGAAATGTGGATCTCTAATATAATCCTGCCCTGGACGAAACGTGCGTTTGCATCTCAAATAAGTGGAAACCACATTTGTAAAGTATCACTCAATGCCGAGTTCTACAAATGACTTCTGAATCCTCAGATCACCAAACACGTAGTGAAAGGCAACCACTAAAACTTTGCATGTGTTTTCAGATTGCTTGTTTTGGAGAAGCGGTCAGTCCACGTTTTGAGATGACTAGGACAATCTTGGAGTACACTTGAAAAACTGGCTATGTGTGCAATTTAATGTTGACTTCATCAATTAGTGGCATTAAATCGCCAATTCTATCAGAAAGAAAAGAATGACGGTGTCACTCTCTTTATCGCGCCTCATCTCATTGAATGTCATGGCCCCTGTGTGTATGAGTTATCTGTAATCTACAGTTTACTAGACTATCTTATTAGAAACTGTTACTTTTCCAGTGCTTAGACTGTGAGGATTTCTGCTATGCATCATGGGTCAGTATTGGGACGAAATTTCTCTGCAATGTTTGGAAGAGATGTGCACCCATGCTGTTATATAGTTTGGTTTTCTATTGAAGCCTTATTTGCCACCACCATACTCTACAAATTGTGAATGTCCACTGGACATGATACATCTATTTCTTTAATTTTGGCCATCAGAGCTGAGGCAGGCAAGGGAGGTGGACATCCACTGTGTACTCCCCTAATCTGTTTTAATATGAGGCACAAACCTTTTTACCTGAACCCATGTGGCTGAACAGCTTACTGGTTGTCCTCTGTTAAAGGCCAGCCTGGTGCCCATAACTTTGGTCCCTTGCCTTCCTTATGTGTAAGGCATGGGGAAACTGCATTTTCAAGAGTTCTGTTCATATCTATATCCCTCTGGTCTGAGTGAGAGATGGGGACGCATATGGTTGCTGCACATGATGTTGGTTGTCCTTCATGGAGGTTTTCCGTGTCCTACGTGGAGATGTTAGCGTGCACATACTTCTCCATAGAATTTCCTCCTGAAACCAGTGGAGAAGGCAGCCAGCCTGCTTACTTTAAATATAGTAGATTTTTTGTGGCTCGAATTAATCCTTGCCCCTTCTCATCTGTTTTTGTTGGTCAGTGCTTCAACAGTTGCCTGTGCTGAGCGGTGGTTCATCCTGAAAAAACAGTCACCTTGACTCGTCTAAACTAATCTGACCTATGATTGCTTGCCCCAGATCCCTGGGACACCTGAGCATAAAGAGGAAATTATGCAGGTCTCCAGGGCTGTAGAAGTGTTTGAAGCTTTGAAAAATGCAATGGAATGGTTGAATTATGCTTTCTTCCTTGACTGTTAAGTTACGATGACCTCTGGGGACTTAACTTAGTGCGTTTGAAAGATTACGACTTTGTCAAAGACTTGAAGCTTGAAGAAGAGCTGGGGTGTTCCTGCTAGAAAGAAGGCCGCTCTGTTCCCACAAAGGCAATTATTTTACACAATCTGAATGGAGTACTTCCAATGTTGGACTCCCTTGCACTTTCACCCCCCAGGCCTCCCCCCCCCCCCCCCCCCCCAACAAACCAGTCTGAAGTGGGTTAGGAGCTGAGAGATACAGGGTGGCTTGGAGAAGAAAAGAACGAAAACCAGAATAACCGGGGTTGTGGAAATGCACTATTTCTGTAGAGATGATGAGCATGCACTTCTGTCCTGACCCACCTCAAACCCTTACAGTACCAATATTAACACTTACTCAGTTGTACAAGAAGCAGGAGGTCCTCAGACTTGACACCCTAAGCATTGGGATCAATTCTGTTGGTTGTGGGAAACTGCCAAAAGTTATGGTTGAGCCCTAGTCTAAAAGCACAGTTCCCGGGGAAAAAACTGAGGAAACCTTTGGGTTCAGTAGGTAATACCCCTGGAACGTTTATACTACAACAAATATATTTCATGATGAGCACCCCTAATGTAACTGTCTCCACTAACTAGAAGCTAGCTGTGCAGGCCCACTACTGTATATGTCCCCATGTTGAGTCCCTCCTCCTTTTAATCGAAAAAACTTAGTTTAGTCTGTAAATGTTTTTGGGACCCCTGTAAACTGTAGCCTGAACCAGATGCTGGTGACTGGACCAATACTTATCATTTACTTGAACACCAAAGCTTTGGAGACCCTAAACTGCATCAGAGACTTCATAGGTTGGTACCTTTTTGCAGGTGGGTGCTTTTCGGGTCAATGGGTATTGGACTATCCTATGAGGGCTAGAATCTCATCAGTTGTACAAAGCCATGAGCTTGTATCCATAGCACAAAATGGAATCCCTTTTGAGTTTAAGTTTTTCTACTGGGATGACCTCAATCATGATCTGAAGATCCCCATGGTGCAATGAGTCCAGACTCATAAGGTCATACTGGTTATCGGGTCCAACTTCTACAAATTGAACATTCCAGAGCGAGAAAAAAATATGGGGCTTTCTTACGTCCCTAGACAATGATGGATTTTTTTGTTTTCTTGAAGGTGTAGTTTACTTTTGTTTGACTGTGAATAAGTTAATTTCTTCTGTGAAGGTATTACACCAACGGATCATCGATGTTATCACGTGCTATTTACTCCCCTTCATTATTAAACCTGGACTGCTTTCCCACAGTACTGAGTTTAAAGTGCACAAAGGGAATACGTGACCTAGCTATCCAATCTGAGTAGAGTTGTTCTATTGATCTAGGGCATAGTTGACAAATGACAGTCCTTACACTAGATACTGCACAGTAACTACTGAGTCTATGAATTAACCTCTGATCTGGATTTTCTGTATGCTCCCAGTGCCAACGCTGTTTTGTCTTCTTTAGGTCTTCCGCCTGCCATGCAGAAAGTTATGTTTAAGGGACTAGTTTCAGAAGAAAAAACTCTAAGAGAGCTCAAAGTGACCAACGGAGCAAAGGTGATGGTCGTGGGTTCCACCATAAACGACGTTCTAGCTGTAAACACTCCCAAAGAGACCATTCAGGAGGAGGTGAAGGCCGAAGAGAGCAAGAAGGAGCCCATCTGTAGACAGAAGGTGAGCTTTCCTTGCTGATTGCTTCACTTCCTCTAGCGTCTCAGACAATATCTGGAGGTCTGATGGTTCAAACTCTGATGCAGTCCTGTGACCTTTTCGTATTTTAAGCATCTGAAGTGAGGAAAAAAATGCTCTGTTACTGTTGTCAATAGATGATCATACGAGTTATTAGGGTAACACATAAACATTGATGACCACTTTGTAATATTTGGGGGATTTCCTGTTCCCAGTTTTATGCTTCTGTTCTTTAGGTGATTTCTGGGAGGAGGAATATAGGCTGATAAAAATTGAAACGTGGAATAATTCAGGGTCCCTACATTGTTATCTCCACATGAATCGGAAACCCAGCCCCAACCATCACCACTGATGTGTATCATAATTTCTTTTAAACCACCTTTAGTCAAGATACTGTTTCCTGTTCAAATTCTGAAAATCCCTTTCACTTCACCCATGTATTTAATAGAGAAATGTGTGCCTTTTATTCCAATATTTTTCGTTCAAAGACTTAAATTGGAATCTTCACCCTTGCGTGCATCATATGGGCTACAAGTCAGGAAGTTTTGTAGGATTATCATTTTTCTCACCTAGGATTATTTTATCTTGAGTATCCAAGAAATATGTCAGAAGTTCTTGCATCCCAGTTCGGTGATGATTCATTTAACAAACCTCTCTTGGGTCTGTGGGCCTAATCTCTTTGCAGCAATTAAAGTTACAGCTAAGTGCATGCAACAGTTCCAGATTGAAATTGCAATATATTTGCGATGTTTCGTTTGATTCTCCCTTGACCTGCTTGGAACAGAGCAATTGAGAGAAAAGTTATGTGTTCACCACACCTGTGACTTTAAGCTTTCTGTACCAGTTAACAGGAAAGCCACTCTCACTTGCTCTCTTGAATGTTTTCCTTCTCTCTGTCAGTCTTTCTCTCTCAGACTCTCTCCCCGCAAATATCCTCTCTCTTTCTCTCTTTTTCTCTTTCTCTCACTTCCAACTTGACTCTTTGATCTATAATCTATCCATAGGTTACGGGTATGCCCAATATCTTTCGCTCAATATGCCCTGCATAGGCGAACTGCAGTAATAATTTCAACCTTGATGTACATTGCATTGATTGTGTTAAATATATTTTGATGGACTTTGACAATCATTCAGTGACGTATTTCAAGTGTATCATTATTTTTGTGTATGAATTAGATGGTCATTTTAGTTATCGTAGCAAGCATAGGTAGTTCATTCTCTCTAGAACTGAGTATCAGCACGACTTGTGGTAACAATCTCATCATAGCAGTATATATTGCAACCTATATTGCTTTCCCCAAGTCAGGGCTACGCTGATTGTTTTATTGGGAACTAACACCAGTGTGCTTGTGTACTCTTGGAGTGTACAGCTTTGTCTTGAGGCACTGATAAGTGTTGTGTTATTGGCTGTAGTATAACTTGGAATAAGTGCCTGGGTCTCAAAAGTGTCTCAGCGCTTGACTCGGGAAAAATCTTGTTGAGTGAATGGAAGAGAAAACTAAAAACACCTACATGAGGGGTCTACTCTATCGAGCTCCCTATCTCTTTTGGGGTCTGGCCTAAAGGGAGCTTTAGCTGTCCTACCAGCCTGCAGGATGGCAGGTCGTCCATAGGCTGGCAAGCCAGGGGGCAATTAGACCGCCGTCTTTAGCCATTGGGCTACTCAAATGATGCCTCTCCCACTATGGAAGACCGTATAAGTCACTAGATCAGCTCACTTCAGCCATCAAAGGCCCTAATTTGAGTTACTGTATTTTGCTTGTACACATGTAAATGTCAGCAAAAAAACAATAACCACCCACCCCCCCCCACCCCCCACCCCCTCCCCTCCCAATGTTACACATTTGAAGGCACTGGTATTTGTAGAAGGCTGTCTCACTTGCACAAAAATCAATGAATGTATTAAAATCTGCAGTATTGACACACGAAAATTAACCAGCCATGGCATATTCGTTTGTTAATTGGAAAATGTGCACAAATCATTGAAATAGCAAAAGTGTGTATGCAAAGTTATATTTAGAAGTAGCACTACCCTCAGCTTTTAGATCGTCATTTGTAACACTTGCAGCTTATTTTAGAGGGACACCTAGTAAACTCTTGAGGTACTTAAGCTTCATGGATGAATTTCAAAGCTTTGGTATCAGACTCTAGAGAGACCAGCAGTAACGATATGAGGTACAGCAGGTTCAGGTTAGCAAATTTCTTGCCAGCCTCACAAAATATTGAGAGTGAAATATATATATCTATCTAATTTGTCAATGCACTTATTGGCACACAAGTAAAATCCCACTCTAAAAAACTGTTTGCTTAAAATAAGGTTGAAGGCACTTGACCTAACCAGTGACCGCTACTTTGTGTGTGTATACTAGGATGCCATCAAAAGTGTTGTATAGTTACACCCCCCCCCCCCCCCCCTCCCCTGCCTCAAAAGTGCCTGGAGACCCTCACGGGTGAGTAGCACGCTTCACAAATCCCTGATTGATTGACATAGTGATCAAAACATTTCTGAAAGTTGCAATATTGACCACTCATCATAACCCAGCTTTGGCATACTTAATCTATAGAAAACAAATACGTAGTAGAGTGACAAGTGTGTTTGCACATTTTTATGTTGGAGCCGTGCCCCTCAGCTTTGTGAAGTTCATTTGAAGCACTTGCATCTGACTTGAGAGCAACGTCTAGTAATGTTTTGATAAATTGAGGCTTGTTTGAGAATTCATGCAGTTGGATCTTACTTTAGAGGGACACGTAGAAACCACTTGAAAACTGCAACTTTGTGAAAGAGTTTTCAGGCTTTTGCATCAGACGTAATTAGCACCCTCGTAATTCTATACAGGGCATCAAACTGCATGCCTTTACCCCGAAAAGTTGTTGTAATGTCTGATATTCATATATAGGATTTTGTGGGGTGACTTCCCCCAAACGGACATTTACCTCTGTTCTTTCCCGAACCATAAAAAAAGTTACCTCTACCTGTCCGTGAACCCTAGAAACCTGCCCCAGAAGTGTATGAACCTCTTACCTCCCTTTATATTATCCTGCACCCTAAAAAAAAACCTCTTACCTCTACATGCCCCTGAATTCTAAAAAAACAAAAAAAACTCACCTTCCTTTACTTCTACCTGCCCCTGAATCTTAAAAACCCCTACTTCCTTTTACCTCCACCCCCAACCCCCAAAATCCCTTATTCTCTTTACCTACCCAAAAACAGCATACCTTCCTTTTCCTCTACGCTCCCCCCACCCCCAAATAATTACATAGGTCATTAAAAAATATTCATACCTGTGTATTAAAGTACCAAAAGGGGGCCTTTGTGATAATTACCTGCGTGGTAACGTCATGCGAAGTAATGCCCTGCAAGTTAAATGCTGGAAATCATATTTGTCATGTTCTGCATTGCACACCTTTTGCATGGCACGGCCTTTCTCTGGCCTTTTGATGCAAACAGTTGGAAGAGTGGAAAGATAGTGTAATTGGGGCTTAGTGGCTGGCACAGGAGGTAGGTAGAATGAAGCAAACTAGAAACCTTGTGGTCCTTGTTGCAAATGTTCAGAAATCCCACATGCATCCTGGTCATTAAAATGTTTGAGCGCTGTAAATGGTTATGTGATATCTGGTAGGTGGCATGTTAAGATGTTTGTGAACATTAAGGAATACTTCCATATTTTTGTTTGGTATTCATGCCAAAGCAGATGCTGGCAGCAGAATGAATTGAACAACATGGTCAATCAAAAGAGCTACCACTGGATAATTGTGTGTGTTGTAAAAACTGTATATAGGCATGCCATCTTCAGTAGTTTGTTTAAGATCTGGCCCAACAGAATGTCATTCTCAACTGTTTAAGGCTATTTCCAAATGGAAGTTTAAGAACCATAGCCTTATGCTGGTTATGTGTACGTCTGCATCTGCTGTAAATTACGTGGTAGAAGTTAGGACGTTTATAACTTGAAAGCTCCTGCTAATCTCCTGGTCCTGCTGCCGCCCCTAGAATCTCTTCTGTGAAAAGCAAGCACCATCACAACATTACAAAGCAATGTCACGCATCCACAGCAACATTACAGCGGTAACACCCCCAACAAACATTGTTCTGTTATGCTGATTTGTAGAGCTCACTATCTCACGGGAGAGTATACTGGTGCTGAGCAGATGTGAGTGTAGGTACACCTAGGGCCTAGTGGGACTACTTTCAAAATCAGGTCTTCAGCTTCTTGCGTAATTCAAGAAGTGAGGAGGAGGCTCTTACGTCCAGCACAAGGTCCTTTCATGCTTTAGGAGCGACGTAGGAGAAGGCTCAACCAACAGATCTTGTTTTCCATATGTGTGGGATTTTAGAAGTCCGATGAGTGGGGGGGGGGGGGGGTGTGGAAGGTTTGTGAAAGCAGATGCGATTGTTGAGTTATGCTCTGCCTGTGTTGCATAGTATCTTGAAAGTGTGGGTGAAGAGTTTGAACTATGCTTGTTTGTGAATGGGGAGCCAGCGGAGTTCCTTCAGGTGTGGTGTGATGCGAGTACAGCGTCACAGGCTGAGAGTGATTCTGGCTGCTGATTTCTGAATTGTCTGCAGCCTTCTGGTGAGTTTTTGTTGATCCCTGCATAGAGTGTGTTCCCATAGTCTAGCATGCTTGTGACCAGGGCACAAATGATGGGTTTCACCTGGTGATTGGAAGCCATTTGAAAATCTTCCTCTGCGTCTTCAAGCTATGGAAGCATGAGGGGGGATGACTGCATTGACTTGGGTAGTCATGTTGAGTTTACTGTTGATGATCTCAAGGTTCTTGGTGTGGGTGGGTTGGTCCTAGCTCTGTGGGTCACCAGGTGGAGTCCCAAGGTGATGTGCTCTTCCTGAAGATTACGATTTCGGTTTTGTCGGTGTTCACCTTTAGACAGTTGGTCGTCATCCAGTGGACAATTTCAGTCATGCAGGTATTGAACTTGATCCAGGTCTGTCATCTACATAGGAGAGGACGTTGATATGAGAGCGGATGATGCTGTCTAGAGGGATTATGTATGCGTTGAAGAGGGTTTGGCTCAGGGATGATCCTTGAGAAACTCAGCAGATGAGGAAGCAGGTATCAGAGGTGTACGGTGCCAGGCTGACTAATTGGGTCCTTCCAGTCATCATGGAACAGATTAATTGGAGTGCGTGTCCTTGTATTCTGATGTTGTTTAGGCGTTGGATGAGGATAGGGTGGGATACTGTGTCATGCTAGGGAGAGGTCCAGAAGAATGAGGATTGTCGTGTCTTCTCTGTCCAGAGTCGTGTGGATGTCCTCCATGGCAGCGATGAGGGCAGTTTCCATGCTGTGTTTGGATCTTAAACCAGATTAAGTGGTGTCCTGTAGTTTTTGGTCGTTTTTTGATGATTTTCTCTAAGACCTTGGTCGGGAATGGTTGCAGGGACATCGGTCTGTAGTTGGCGAGCAATGAAGGGTCCTCAGAGGGTTTAGAGCTTCTTCCTCCATGAGGTGGGTCTCCTGGAGAAAGGCTATCTGCACCTTGTTGCACCATAGGAAATAATGGACCCCATATATCTTAGTGTACTCCTTCAGGCCTCAAACATTCCACATTACAATATTTGTACAGTCAGCCATACTATTATGGGTGTTCGCCGCCGTTGACCCAACCTGTTCCCCACCCTAAGTCATTACCATCATGTAGAACTCTGGACAACAATAGACAACCAGATAATAGTTTTGGTGCACTGCGTTTAGAACTCAACACCCGATGACCTGTGGGAGAGCCAAACAGTAAACCCCTTTCAACGCCCCTCACCCCGGATACACAGCATAACAACCCTAACAGCACATACTGCCCATCCATTGTTATCCTCCCTGCCAGGACCCACAGCCTAAACTGTGAACCCAAAACTGTAGCCTACCACTAATATGGAGGTAGCAACCCCCCACCCCTCAAATTATACAGTACCATATCAATCGTAAGATGCACAGCTGGTCAGCCTATGGTGACCACCACTAGAACAGTGCAAACAATAATATAAATCTACACATCACATGGTGAAGTCTGTTATTATGCACAACTCTAGGAACAAGATATGAACAGCACCCTGCAACCCCCAAATAGAGCACATTGGAAAAACATGAAGAAAAGGTGCACAGGGATAATATAAAGCACATCAAAAGGATTAGAATTCAGACATTGGCATCTCCCAACTCCATTGCCTGCTCTGAGGCCACCGCAGATCCTCCAGCAACAATCACAGAATCCAGGGGCACCAATCACAGAATCCAGGGGCACCAAAGCCATGGTTCCGTCCCCCTGAATAGCCACCTTGGAGGGGCTGTCACCACTAGACTGCAAGGGGTCGTCTATCACTGAAGACTCGTGCAACCTCCAGTTGGGACTGCGGGACCCCAGAGTACTCACAGTGCCTGTCCGTCTGTGTCCTGCCCCATCCCTCTGTACCTTGTCCCATGTTTCTAGCCATCACCACACATCTCCGGGGTATCAAACAAAGTGGGACTTGACACACGAGAGGACCCTCAGTCGAGAGGGATACTGGAGCATGTAGCGGATACTGATTGGGAGCAACTTGGTTTTCACCTCCAACAAGCCCTTCCTGGAGCTCAGACCTTGTTGTCCGGATAAATGGATATCGATAATTCTCGAACTGGGCAGGGTCTGTTTCCCAGGCAGCCAGAAGTATTCAATCCCGGTCCCTATATTTCAGGATCTGCACAACAGCGGTGCCCCGGGCCTAGGGGGAGCTATAGTGACTGGTGTGCTTTTTCAATTGCAAACCTAGTTCATAGTCCAGCAGCTTTGAGTACATCCCAAATCCAGCGCTCACACATGCCCTTGTCCCGCTCCGGGAGCCCAACAAGACGAACATTATTTCAACATGACCTGCCCTCGGTATCCTCGACCCGCATTTCTAGAATCAAGGATTTGGAGGTGACCACTGCTATTTTCTTCCTCGGTGTGGCCACTTTGGACTGAAGCTCAGCATTGGAGTCCTCCTCCACTCAAACCTTGTGAGACACTTTTCTAAGGTCAGCACGGAGGAGATTAATTTCTAGTGCCACTTTATCTATTTTCCCCTCAAGGGCCACTCTGGACCCCTGTATGGCTGTAAAGAACTTCGCACTGGATGGTTCTTCAGCAGACTTGCTCTGACCAGGATCCTCCTTTTGACCAGCCTGTCCTGTCTGCCGCTGTGGGAAGGGGGCGCGGTGGTGTACTGCTCTATAGTATTCCGCTGGGGGGAGCCAGCTGCTTATTTCTCTCCATGGGCTGACCACCAGGGGAACCCCACAGGCACCCTACACCAGTGAACGAGCCAGTAGCTATCCAGGCGCTTATCACGTTGCCCCATTCGACCCAGACACAGCAGGATCTACTCATGCACCACCTCCACTCCCACACCCGGTCACAGTGATGTGAGCAGCAAAGGCGCCACGTCCAATATGAGAGAGGGAACACATGGGATTAAGTGCACTCAGGGCCATGGTGACACCCACCCACAAGGCATTGGGCCTGTATCTCTAGGGCCAGCAAGCATACTGGGAACCTTCAAAAGTGACCCCCAATGTCTGTTTGTGCGTGCTCCCTGCCGGGTGGGGGGGAAATCGGGGCATCACTGAACGGTCTCCCCTGCCAATCATAGGTTCACCATGTAACATCAGGCCCCGTCCACCCACCCTACCCCAACCCCGTCCGCTCAGTCCACCAGTTGAGCCTCTGTAACACGCCCCAAGTCACAGTAGGAAGTTCCCAGGCCCCCTCCTCTCCCGACGAAATCGGGACACAAGCGGTACTCCTGCACTCCTCAGACACCTCACACAGGGGGGCCAACAGTCACTGAGTGTGAGGGAGGGAGGGAGGTGGGAGGCTGGGCGATACAACAAACCAAGCCTACCTCGTAAGCTGCCATCCACTCACCGACAAGTCTCCTGAAGGGTAAGCTCTTCGGCGCCGCCACATGGAAGACTCTGAAGTCCCAGGCCTTGAGGCTGCAACGTTTGGCTCTCCAGGCCGCAGTACTTTTATTAGGCCCACTGCGGGCTGCGCATCACCAGTCCTGGCAGCCACCCTGTTCTCCCCCAGTTCATATAGCCTCCTCACCAGCAGAGAACTGTTGTGGGCTGTGTGCCACACACTGGGCGGGGGTGAGGGACAGAAGAATAGCCTCAGAAGTCAACTTAACTCATTCTTGTGCCCCCTATTTACACTCTAAACTGTCTTTCCCACCAAGCTTGAGACTGTCTTCCTGCTTATGACATAATTCCTCCTCTCTGGTTTCCTACCTATCTTCTTGAAAAAATATCTACCTTGTGGTAGTACCTCCCTTTCACCATATCCACTAAACGAGGCCTTTCTTTCTTAAGACCTCCCACCATCGTCCAGGTCCCGCCTCCATCTTCATAATAGACAATTTTCTCTTTCCTGGGCTCGCATCTCCCCAGTGAACCGAACAACACATCTCCAAAACATACTCCGTGTCTACAATAACTAACTTCTTTGCCCTTCCAATAACAGCCTAAAGGCCTTTCTCTTTAAATATATCTTGCGAAAGAGCAACGTCTGTTTTTTTTTTCATTTCTTAAATAGTAAAGCTCTAAGCTTAGATGTTCTATATTACTGTATTTATCAGGTTACAAAATGAAAGTCCATGAAATGGAGAATGATTATATGAAATATTTAAGTACTCGAAGCTTCAAGTCCCTGTCCTGATCTTATACCCCAGTGTGCACCAATCATTCACCTTAATTGATTGTGGATGCAAATAGTCACCAGTAAGTAAGGAAGTAGTTTGAGGAGGTTATGATGCATTTTGTTGGTTAGTGGAAGTAATTTACATATGCTCCAAAATTAAGTGATGTTCTAGGACCACAGAAAGCCTTTTTTTCAGATAGAAATAAACTGAACTCATTTTGCAGCTATTGTCCTGGTGGAAGAAGAAAGTGGTGTTCTGGAGGGAGTGGGTAAAAAGCATTAGTGCAAAGGGCTCATATTCCAGTGGACACTTAGGGGCACATGCATCAAACTCCCCATTTCCAAATACCGATTTTTAAGGTATCACTATTTGGTAATCGCAAATGCCTATGCATGTAGGAATCGCAATACATTTTGCGATTCCTTAACATTAGCTAATATTGATTTGGGAATTGCGAATTGCTATTACCTAATGTGACTCCATTCATTCCTATGGGCCTACAGGTCAGTAAGAATGAATGGTAATGCATTCGCAATTTGCGATTACCAAATTGTTAATCCAAAATTGCGAATGGAAATCCAAGGGTGCCCGGGGGACTAAGGCCCCCATGAAGCACCTCCCAAAAAAAGGTAAGTGTGCACATGTGTAGCACATACATGCCCTAAGGGCATGTGTGCGCTACATGGCACTTAGAAACATTTATTTTTGTGCATTTTTCAATGCATGCACAAATTACCATCAACTTGAAGTTGATGGTAATTAACGATTCCTAAATGCACATTCACATTTAGGAAAGGCTACATGCATCGCATTTAGGGAATCGCAAATTGCGATTCCCTAAATGCATTTGCAATTTAGGGAATCTCAATAAATTGCGATTCCCTAAATTGCCAATGGAAAAAGGTACATGCGTCAGAAAAGGCCCTTTTCCATCCGCAAACGGCAACCAGAAAAGAGCTTGAAGCATGTACCCCTCAATTTGTTGTGGAAATACGGAGGCCTGGAAACTATTTTCAATTTGAGTACAAATCTGCCAGACAGTAGCTGAAAATAAGGAAGACCGGTGTCTGTTTAAGGCCATTTAATTCTAGCAAGAAGTGTTCTAACGTTGATGCAAGAAAATTGTAAATTACTATTTATTTTGTTATCTTACAGCAACACAGAAAAGTGTTAGATAAAGGCAAACCGGATGATGTGATGCCAGCCATTAAAGGTGCACCGGTGAGTAAATTGTACCTTTAAGAGGTCTGTTCAAAGTAGCGGGTGACCGAATAAGCACGTCATTCAAACTTGCATTGTGTTTGCCTCCGATGGAATGTGTTATTTCCTTAACAGTGGTAATAGATTCTTTTTACACTGCGATGGAATTTGCTTGCACATTTCCTTGCCTAACTCCCCAAATCTTTTCACTCTTCTTGCTTCTTTGTAAATCACTGTATTCCGCCCCACCCCCCACCATTTGCATGTAATTTCTTCTCCACCCTGCTTTCATGCTTCCATTCATTTCTCTTTAGCGATAAATGGCATGTTGGCCTGTTTTACATGATGTAATTAGGTCAGTATACCTAGCTGAATAATACAGGGGGTAAGAAGTGTCCTGGAGACCACCTGTGCTTCCTACCACCCCACCCTACTGATCTGTGCAGCACAGGTTCAGGAGCAGTTAAGTGCCACAAGACCAGACTGTAGTACTGTTGCTACCAGATCTGATTAATAGAAATTTCCCAAATGACCAGTTACAAGGAACCCACAAGTTACAGCAGAAATGCCCATTTAAAAAAAAATCTCACTTTATTTTGCTCATGTAAAGATTATCCCGCATGGAATGAGCAATGTTTTTTTCTATCCAAAATAAATTTTACTACCTGCTTCCAAAAGTAGATATTAAAATACGCTTATTTCATCACTTTTTCTGGAGCCCAACTGTCTTTTTTTTTAATTTTATTTTTTTATCCTCTGTTTTGACTGATATAGTCTTTGGGTGGGGAAAACATGTTTCAAACCAGCACAGTGAGTGTGGCAAGTCACTACCCCTTGCTGAAGACTGCATTACATGCAAACAAAATAAGTGACAGGAAAACCTAGTCCCTAAGCCACCTTCCATTCATTTGATTCGAGTTCCTTTCGTAGCAGCTATGCATGGAAGTGGGTGGTATTCGATGTTCCCTTATTGGCATAGAGAGCATTTTGTTTCTAGTAGATTGAGAATGCACAGTTCAGCATCTGCAGAGTCGCAAAACCTACTTGGTTATGGAGTATTTATAATGTAACAGCAAGAACATCACACCATTGTATGTGAGGAGTGAAGCAAGCCCATGGGTATTTTCTCTAGTCTCTTTCCTGATTCTACTTTGCTACGATTGAAAGGTAATTACGTTTTTTCCTTATACCTCCACCTTTCCCTTCAAGGGGACCCTTTTGCCCTGTGGTTCGGGCCAAATGACAGTGGTTGAGGTTTGTGGCTTTCTCCTCTGTAATCACTAATTTTCTCCTCTGTAATCACTCATTGTGTTTTTGTTTAGGAACGTTTGCCCACTGTACCCTTAGCCGGCATGTACAACAAGTCAGGTGGCAAAGTCCGACTCACCTTTAAATTGGAACAAGATCAGCTTTGGATCGGGACGAAAGGTGAATGAACAGGGCATGGCAGCAGTTGATAAATGTGACTCTAAAATATATGTATCTTTCTGATCATGGGTGCCTATTTGTGAGGCATGGCGAAGGAAATGGTTGTCTGGGAACGTAGTTTTTTGGATGGTGTAACAAAACAGCTGATATTAGCAACTTGTGGACTCGGGCATAGATAGATCTGACATTTGGCTTTACCTAAGTGATGCTTCAGGCCTGTTGTTCGTCTTGAACCTCAACCAATCAAATAAGCTGTATTTATTATCCAAAACACTAAATATTCGGAGTCTTACCTTTGTCCATCTGTATACCAGGCATTCCTGTCTGTACAGCTACATCTGTAGCCTGCTTCAATGTATGCATTAAGCCAAAACGTCTTTGATAACTCTTAGTATTTTCATCTTCGGATATTCTGACATCTTGAACAGTATTGTTAACTCTTTGAATGAAGGTCTTTTCTTTAGAGAACCATGGGGTATTGGTTTGTTCATATTAATGCACCAATTATTAGCCTGCATAAAACTCTATTTTCTAACATTCTTGTGAACTTCAATTTGTGTAGTACCCGTTCTTTTTCTAAGTAGCTCATCAGTCCTACACTGTCATTCCTCTTACACTTCAGTGATTTATAGAGATAACTGGGAACTCTCTTAAATTAATTAGTAGTAGAGCCATGTGGCTCCAACAGGCCGTGAAGACATCCAGAGGCATAAGTGCTGGCTCTGCCTGTGTCCACACCACTGGTGTTAGGACAGAGCAGGGTTCACCAGAGCAGTTCCAACATTTGCTGCTGTCCTGCAAGTTTTAATTCTGATATTATTGTCTAAAAATTAGATAAATGACTTAAGAGTTTTGGTTGCTGTTAGAAGCGCAAGAAGATTTTATTTAAAATGGAATTCTTGTCCACTCTGGTGTGTGCTTGGAAGTCTACCATAATGTACTGGCATTGCAACACAGATTTCAGCATACTAGCTAAGACCATCTATCTACTCAAGGGAAAATAAATATTGTGACTGGATCAAGTGGCCAGTTTGCCATTAAACACAGATATCTTACTAAAGAATGGGATGTTTCTTTACATATTTGGGGTCCGGAGTTTGTTGATGGGACTCATACCAAAAATATAATGCGCAATAGAAAAACTATCCCATTACCAATATGTAGAATTTCTACAGTGTATACAAATCAAATTTAAAACACATACAATTCTAGGATGTATTTATATTTTTATAATGTTAATTCTGGTTCTGGAGCATATTGCCGAATTTTTAATTCCGATAAAAACAAGTGTAGATTACATATATAACCTTGCCATCATGGCGGATTCCCAACTCTTGGTTATTAGTTTGGATGCTGACGGACTTTTGATGGAGTGCGTGCAGCCTTCCCCGTGACTGAGATGGGTAGGTTGGGATTAAGCCTCATTAATATAAGGGACTTTAAACTCTCTACCAGGCTCAAAACGCTCCGACTTTTCTCAATGATGGGTTGCTTTCCTTATTTATTATTCCAGTGGTCCAAAGCGTGGAGCACCCCTTTTCACATTTTATTTTCTTCGTTTATGGATCCTCATCTTCAGATAATGCATACTGCAGAAATGAGCATAAATTAGAAATTGGTCAAAACACTGGTATTGGCAAACTCAGATAATGTAATACTCCTCTGAAAGAACATTAAGCAGATGATTGGCATAAATAATAATCAACAATAGAGTGGTTTTCCTAGGTTTTGGGATTTAAAATTAATCTATGTTAGAGCCAAGAAATGCGCTACAGCAGTGAGTATTATCAATCTATATCATCACAGAATTCTTTTTAGGCATATTGTACCCACGTTAGAATTGTCAAATTTGGTATATGCAAAGACTTCTTATTAATTTAACTATTTGGCGAGTATTGTCTGGAGGAACTTAAAGGCTGGGCTGCACCTGAATGGTGTTCTTTAGCTTTGCTATTGGGCTTTGGCTTAAGTCATGCACATTGTTGTACTATGATTCCGAATGGACATCTCTGCATTCCATGAAGTAATGATGGCTCCTTTATAAAGGAGAAATCTCATTGTTTCAGTTTAAACTGCTTAAATATGTGTTTAATAAAAGTATTTTAAGTCGTTAATACAATATAACTGAACCTGGTTCAAAACCAGCAAAAAATGCAAGCCCAGATGTGGATATTTTACACTCCCCTGGAATGCGCATTTATTAGATGTGGACTGCAGCTAAAGACATCCGAAGATGAGGTTTTGAGTGACATGATACTGTTGGACATGTACCCAGGCATTACTGCAGCACCGTTTCTAATTCCTTAAGAGAACTGTTAATGCTTTGGGAGAGACATTATTTAACCATGATAATTGCCTTTAAATAAAAGGATGTCAAAGTTACAACTTGTTATATTGGGAATTTGGCAATATCTCAAAGTGGAGAAGTCCTATTGAAAAATGATGCTCAGATCTTTCATAGGCGATCTTCTTGGGATCAGATGACAAACTATGCATGATACTCTGATTCCAGCTAGGTTGTTAATGTCTTGTTACTTTATCCAATATAGAGCTTTGTGAGAAAGTCGATCATATAGCTTTGGACCAGTCTATAAATAAAAGCAGTTGGGTGACTGGACTTGTATGTTCGTATTGTGTCCACCTCTCCCATTGTGTTGGGAAGAAGTCTTAAAGAAAATCTCAGACATATTGAGGTTCAAACTACCTTGTATAGTGATGTTATTAATATTTGTTATATAAAATGATGTGCACGATACGGGTGTGGGGGAGTTACATTAATTTTATAGAGGTTCTGATAACAGTTGCTGGACATCTTGTAATACGTTATTAGTGTTTGGAGGGCATCCTCCTCCTACTACTACAACAAAAGGGGTGAGGGAACTCCAACGAGTGCACTTAGTAATTGATGCATAGGCCAAACTGGCAGAGAAGAAAATATAAATGGATGTAGCCTTATAGCTAGAGCGGTCAACCTCGAAACTGAGGAACTGGGTTCAATTCTCGGCAACGATGCTCAACACCCTGTGATTCTGGACAAATCACTCAATCTCCCCGTGCCTAACAAAAATGAATGTGTCCAACTGTAACGCAACTGGTACTCATGTAAAGCGCTCTGATCCCCGATGTCTCGGGTCTAGTGAGCGCTATATAAAACTCGGGCGGGGGGGGGGGGGGGGAGGATAAATGTGGGCTCACAAGAATGATTATGAAACCCAGATATGACACTAGGTGACAAGTTGAGTGTGGCAATCTCTTAGACATTTTAGCAAATTAGCAATCTATTTGTTAAAGTTGGTGTATTTTTATAGTCCTCTGATTTAACAATAAATGTGAGCATATACTGCAATATGCTTGATTTTCTGATCCTTGCTAGACCAAATGGGTGTTTGCTCAATAGAAAGCAGAGGATGTGGTATCCTACCCCATAATTGCAGGCCTCTTGACTACAATCCATCTTTAGTTTTGATGTTTTTTCCAGCAGCCTATTTTAAGAGGGAGATTATGTGAGGGGGCAGGGTATCCGATGTTCTCAAAGAAGGTGTGTTACAGGGCTAACTGAGCTTGACTGATTTTAGTTGGTCTTTGTTGTGATCAAACCATGACTCGGAGCAAATCTTCTAGTGGTGTCATTCTGAGCCTTTCTTCCATACTGTCAAAGCTTATTAACCATGCACCCATCATATCTTGCGGGGCCATCTCACGGTCTTAATTCCAAGGTGTAATCTTTACCAGTTATTGTGGTGAACAGTTTAGTGGTTATAATCTGGGATACTCTGCAGCTTTCTGACTGGGTTAGAGATGTTTTAGGCTAGCTGGCTTTTGCTGAGTATGTTGAGGATTTTAATATGTGATACAGTCCCACCTGTGACACCGGACTGAAACTATGCATGTATGACTTACAGGCTGTGATGCATCTTGTGAGGGGCTTGTTGCTTGCCTTGCTTGATGTTGTTTTGGCCCCCCCTTGGGTCAGCTGAAATGAAGGGCAGAGTACAGTACATATTTTATTATTGTTACCCACCTTCTGCTCTTGGAATTCTGTGCTAAAGTTCAGCTCTTGTAGTGTGTATCCTGCTGTGCCCCTGTATGTGTGTTGTGTACTGATCAAGCCATCTTAATTATTTGTTTGATACAGAAAGAACAGAGAAAATACCCATGGGGTCTATTAAAAATGTGATCACAGAAGTAATTGAAGAACATGAAGATTATTACATGATGGTAAGTAATTTGTCATTAAACAGGAGCTTGCATGAGAGGATTGCGCACAGCCAGTGTAGGTACACATTGTATAGGAAGGTAGTGGCTCCGAGAGGCCAGTACCTCACCATTGATTTGTCTGTGGTGAGAAACATTATCTCACACATTCCGGTCAAAGTATTTTTTAATCTACAGCCTGTCACCAACACACACAGCATTGGTAAGATAAGGTAAGCAAAAAATCAGCAAAAAAATCATCTGCCTTCAACTATTGTATTGTATTGTATTGTAGCCTGTGTGTAGCACTTTCCAACCCTTGATGAGGCTTCACAGCTCATTCTGGATGGTCGTGTAAGTAGCTATTCCGTTTGTTATTCATAGTTGAAAGAGTGTTGGTTATATTTTTGCCTACGAATAGTATATTTTGTGTCAAGCATCCGCTTCAGAAATCCTTCAATCATCTTGAGGCAACTTTGATCCCAATAAATGTTTAATAACTATTTTTAGTTCGGGTGACATTTATTTGAAACTTACTCATTGCCATTGTGACCGGTGTTGCCCCGTTATATGAAAATGTTTACTTATATTCTGGTGGTTTGCCATGAAAATGAGTGAGCATCTTGTTTTGGAGAGCAAGTGGTTGGATAGAGAATAGACAGTGGAATTTGTGTTTCTTCATATTGAGGTACGAGAGACATAAAGGGGGATGCAGAAGCGGCATCTTCAAAGAAGTTATCCGTGTCACTATGGGAAGGCCGATATAATACAATGATTTGAGTTACAATAATTTGAAGTCTGAGCAGGACAATTACTATGATGGCGATGTGCTTTGAAGAATATGTGCATAAGTCAGCTGGCAGGGATGTTGTGTGGACAGGCAGTCTAATTTGACAGTGGAACGTGGCTTGGTAGGTCATTTAGGAAGGTTTTTAGCATGCTGCGGTGATACTTCATGCAGGGCACTGTTCACAGGGTGGAGGATCACCCTAAGGTACATTTCACAGGTAACTGGGTACATGGGCTATCAGTGGAGATGGAAAAGTACACCAGCACCATGGTTCTTCCTGCAAAAGAATTGTTCGCATTGTATGTTGATGCTGGACCTCCAAAGATATAAAACGTTGAATAAGGGACAGTTAATTATACATTCGTACCCAAAAACACCTGACATAACCAATGTTCTGTTTGCTCTTTGTTTTCCACCATCATTGCTCAGAGGGGCTGTTAATGTGAATGTTGTCCATATGGATCCTTCCCAGAGATCCTTTCATTGTTTGGCATTTCCTCTTCTCGATTGGTAAGGGCATATGTAGTTACTGGAATTTTGAACCAACATGCTTTACAATAATTAATTGCATAATATAAGAAATATTGCATATTACAAGTAAAAAGAGCAATAGAAATGATGAAAAATAGCTTGGACAAAAGGAAAAAACGAAAGAATTAAAAAAAGGATTTCAGAGGAAACTGCCCCAGTTGAAAACTGAATTATCAAAAACAACAAGTTCAGAGCTCAAAGTCTAAAGAACAACCTAATTCGAAGAGTGGGGACAAAACTAATACTTGGCCAGATGAAGAAGCAGGTAAATAGTTTAATGTCCCAGTGCAAGGAGATTCTTTCATCTGATAACTTCCCCCTCACTGATAAAATTGAAGGAAAAATAACCTTAGTTGATTAAATCAACTACCGAGCAGTATCCAATTACGAACCAAAGCAGGATTTAATAACTCTCCGAATTTTCTGACAAAAGGCGTGATGCCGCAAGCTTGTTTCAGATAGCTCGCATTAATGTTCCATGTGACCCACATCTATTGGATTCACCCATTAAATGAATGTGCAACATTGGCCTGTACGGAATCTTTTGCGTGATATCCAATTTGTGAATAATTAGAGCTGGATGAGCGTCTTTACCAGGATTTGCACTCTTATAGGAACTCCCAGCAGTGGGGATGCTCTGTAAACTACACATAAAAATGTGGATTCTGGTGCAACTTCATAGATGTTTTGAAGAAACGGGTTATAATCACGGACTGCAGGACATGTTTAGTACTATTGAAATTAAAAGCGTAACTTTGTCAGAGTATTTCAGTACTACATCCTCACTCTAGGATTCCAGTCTTAGTATAGTCTGCAACATGTGATGTGTTTTGATTTACAGGTTGGGCCTCAGGACTCACAGGCTCCTTCTGCTACAAAGTTTGGCCTCTGTCAAGATAAAGGCCACTTGAGTTGTTTAACAAAACCGTCCACCTCATGACTACGTCTAAGAAAGCAAAGAAACGAGACTTGTCATTGTCAAAGGAGGAGTTGGACAAAAGTTTCTCAACCAGGTTCCATCCTGGTACAATTTGCTGAAGGGGGTTAGTCCTAGAAGGAGACTGCACTATATTGAATGATGATAAACTGCACGGGTCTCAGAATGGAGAAGAATGCTAAAGCATGATATCAAACAGACGGAAAAATAAAGTGAAATATGTGCCAGTAGCAATGACATTAGCTCTAGCAGGTCCAAACAGTAAGGTTAAGTCCTGGACGATGACTATCGAGTGACCTTGTTGCACAAGCCAATTAGGTGACCTACATACAAGTCAAGTCAAATAATGCTTTATTCGAGTTAGCACTCATAAAAGCAGAACATGCACCAATTAAAAAACAATTAAACTAAACAGTCGGAATAAAGCAAACAATTCACAGTTGTCTCAAATAAAAAAATTTATTACAATAATTTCACCTATTACAAGGTTAACAAGTAAGATAAAAGTTTATACAAGAATAAAATGTACTTGGTTAAAAAACACAAATATCTAAAAGCCATAACTCTAAACGTGCAGAAAAATTATCCAGGCAGAGAATAGTCAGTTGACTAGCAGTCTCTGCCTGATCGACCAGGCCCATCCGATGTACTTAGCAGTGGCAATTGAAATCCAAGACAGAGTACTCGAACATATAATTCGCAGGGCAACAGTACTACAATTAGTCCCCAGGTTCCTACACATTGGAGATAACCATACACGTCTAGGCACACAATAGGCCTTACAAGAAAATAAAAAATGGCCAAGAGTTTCTTTCCCCAAACCACAGGCTGGGCAGATATCACACACCCCACCTCCCCATTTCCGTATAAGACTTCTTAGGGGGAGGGCACCGGCTCTCAACTGGAAGAGAAGTTTTCTATCACCTGGTTTGGTTATAATATCCCAGTAGGGTTCCAGGGCAGGATACAATTTCGCCTCAAGGAATCCCACTGTCATGGACCCTGTGCTAAAGCTACTCATACTCCTAATGGCAACGTAGTCCCAATAGATATTTTTCAAGACACTCTTGGTAGGAAATGTTGCTCCTGCTGGATCTAGCCAAAGCGAGCTCAAACCTAATTCAAACAATGTTACCTTCAGCGATTTGAGCCACCCTATTTTATGGAATGAATCCGCTTTGATAACGTCTTCAAAACCATCAGCATAATGGGAAAGCTCGGGAGTCGTCCAGAGCCTTCTCCAGTATAGAATTGGGTGTAGTCTAGCTAGATCGGAAACTTGTTTCCTACCTAGATCGTACCTTAAAGGCAACAGCGGAGTACTTTTCGGGGTGCCTGTAATTGCCCGGAAGAACTTGTTTTCCGAAGCTTGTAGGGTATTCAACTTCTCGAACCCCCACAGCTCCGCCCCGTAAAGAGCTGACCCAAGCGCCTTCGCTTCGTAAACCTGCAAGGCAGGCTTAACGGGTTTCGTCAAAGATTTTCTGTGTTCCGAGCTAATAGCACCTGATAATTGCTTATGCCTCAAGGTAGCAATATCTATATGCTGGCACCACCTACTATTGTCAGCAATGAGAATACCCAGATACGTAAAGGAGTTCACCACCTCAAGAGGACGACCACTCATGATAATCTTTGATTTAAAACTAGGATGGGGATTAAAAATCATGAGTTTTGTTTTAGTCACGTTGACCTCAAGACCGTGTTCCCCACAGAATTGATCAAAAATGGACAGAGCACGCTGCAGACCACTTAGGGTCTTAGATAGAATGAGCGTGTCGTCCGCAAACATTAGAATGGGAATTTTTGTACCAGAAAGCGAGGGAGCGTCCACCTGCGCTGATAGCATACGGGCGACCACACCATTAATATACAAAGTAAACATGGTTGGTGCCATTGACCACCCTTGTCGAACACCTCGTTCAACAGGGAAGTCCGCTGTGACCATCCCCTGACCACCCCACTGGATTTTAGCAAAAGTTAACTCATGAAGCCGCATTATCGGTGACAGTAGCACCTCTGGCATCCCCAAATCCTTAAGAACAAACCACAGCTTCGACCGTGGCACCAGGTCGAAGGCAGCCCGTAAATCGACGAAAGCCGCATAAAAAAGCCCCCCCCCCCCCCCACCCCCACCACCACAGTCCTCCATTGCAGTAGTTGAAACCGGAATACCTGGTCCACCGTACTTGTAGCCCTACGAAAACCTGCTTGGAAGGGTGACAGAGCATTATTATCATCAGCCCAGTCAAGAAGCCTGTTTACTATCACCCGCCCTACTATCTTTTGCGCGGTATCAATGAGGCTTATCGGCCTACAGTTACCAGGCTTTGATCGATCGCCCTTTTTATACACTGGGATGAATATAGCACCCCTCCAAGATTTCGGAACCTCTGCTCCTTTCGCAATAGTATTAATAAGTCGGTAGATGTATTTACACCACCGTTCCTTATCACTTATAAAAATATCAGCAGGTACGCCATCTAGCCCTGGGGCGCGCCCACTATTTACTGAGCTTAGTGCAATCATAATCTCTTTATAACTAAAGAGATTATCCTGAGAAGTTGGTAGACAAATACTATCTTCTCTTACATTCTGACATGTCTCAGCATACTGGGTGCTAAAGAATTTTACCCAATCATCCTGTGGAACATTGTTATTAGGGGGCTCCACCACTCCCTCACCTCCCCACTTGACAATGGTCCAAAACGCTCTAGAATCTTTTCTATCACTAGCACGTTTTAGTTCAGTCCAGTGGTGCTCGTCCCAGGCTTTCTTAGCCTTCACTATACAAGCTTTATAATCCTTCCTGGCTAGCCGGATAGACACGGGCTCCCTCCTCTTGATGACACGACCTAAAGCAAGTCGTGCATTTCTACAGTTAGCATTGTACCATTTTGCACCTTTGCGGGCTCTCACCCCGTAACGCTTGGCAGGCTTCAAAAACTGATCTTTAATCATACTAAAGAGAGTGTCATGAATTTTGACCACCCAACCCAGTCCAGCTGCAAAGGGATTAGCGGATTCCATAGCTAATATCGCTTTATCTGTTTCAGAATTGATTTTATCAATGGCCTGTTGATCGGTTGCTACCCTGTCCCACCTTAACCTCCTCATATCATTTGCTGGAACAACCAAGGGTGGAACAAGAGTATTAGGGCCTATGAGACCATTGGTAGCTAGCCACCATTCATGCTCCACGCATAAGGGGTTGTGGTCAACAACCTCCATGTCGCAGACCCTAGGCCATAAGGTCATACTACAGAATACATAGTCTATTCTGCTTTTGTGCCGCCCATTGTCAAATGTCATAGCCCCTTGTTTATCGGATTTTGTTCTACCATTCAAGGCTCTTAAACCCTTTTCAAAACACAAGGCGTTCAGACCGACCACATCCTCAGTCCAGCATGTAACTGGAGCCAACTCTAACCTAGGGATGCCCCAATGAGAATCCTCTTCGTCCCCAAGGGAGTCTTCACCAGCGACTAGAGGTTCAAAAGTCCGATTGAAATCACCTGCAATGACTATATTATTGTCTTGCGAATGCGTGTCAAGAAGGGTACCCAAGGCAATTAATACCTCTGATCTACCTCCCTTGTTGCCTCTGGCGTAGATGTTATAAATATCAAGTTTTCCTATAGTGCCAGTAGACATTTTAATTAACTGGATATCACTATGACTAGTTTCCATAGCTTTAATTGATAGATTTAGGGACTGCCGAACCCAAATAGTGAGACCCCCCCCATTGGTCTCCCCTTTGGGCCTTTTAGAGCGGGCACAGAAAAATTCAAATATCCCAACACAAATACGGGTTCACATGCCCAAGTCTCCTGAAATACACAAACATCAAAGGAGTTAACAAAGCTGAACCAATCACCAGAGTCAAGTTTAGAACGCAGCCCAGCAAGGTTCCAAGAGATTAATTTTCCCACCTCAGCCGCAGGACCAGCCAAGGCGTTCGGAACAGGGTCAAGATAAATGGCCTTACCCACTTCTGAAACTGCAACAATTGTTCGGCCTCCAAACCCAGCGGCAAGAATGTCACCCTCTCCTTTCGGGTCAATCTCAGAAGTACAGCGTACAATAGATGCAACAGTATACAATTGAGGCTCAGCCGACACACTACCTGGCAATGGCTTCTTGCCACGTACATTGCTCTTCTTGGTGAGGGTACTTAAACTATTTGGGCCAGTTGGTTCACAAGGTACTACACTCTTGCCCCCAACAAGTCAGTCGCAATCGTTCAGATTAGATAGAGCTGAGAACCTATTTTCTATGTTGAGTCCCCACTCGTTAATTTGGGTAGCCCTTCCCCGTTTGTTTTGTACCAAATTCCATTTTGTCCTCAAAATGCTCGGATTGAGGCCACTTCCCCTCCTTTGATAGAAGAAGTCAAGTGTGAGTGGAATGATATTGGTTGATCTACGCTGAGGGGGGAGTAAATTTGGTAATATATTAGTCAGTACTGCCGGGTCAGTAAAGTTCAACACAACACAGTCCCCCCCCTAAATCTTTTTGGACCACTTCCTATCCAATCCACCCTTCTTGCCATGACTAGTTCATCCACTAACTGGTGCTTACCCCAAGGGGTTATTACCATGTTATTAGTTAACCAGTGCAGTGCTTTGGTCAGCAGGGAAGATGTGGATTCCACCTGGCCAGACGTCAGTGGAGGAACATTAGCTAAAACCAAAACTAAGGGGAAGGCCTCAACAATAAGTTCCACCGAGCCTTTCAATGAATTCAGGGCAGTAGGACTTACTGGGGGAACCTCACCCCCAGACTCGTCTTCTCCTGCATTTATCTCGGCACAGTAGGACACTTGGGCAATGGATTCCCACCCACACCTCCATCAGGCCTCGTAGTTTTCCTTTCGGTCTCGACTCTCTGTACTACTTCAGCTGGCGTTTTTTTTACCTCAACTAAAGTTTTGTTCAGTAGCCCCCCTAATCTGGTCACTTCGTCCGTTAGCTTATCTATTTTAGCTACCAGAGGCTTGACGATACCCTTAATCTTTGAGTCAATCATGCACATAAACTTTTTAAGCTGTTCATTTGTTAGGGACACACGCGCATCATCAATCAATATCAATCCACTTTCGTCCGCTACATCAATATTACTAGGTGGGGAGGCGGGCCTTTTCCTGCCCGAACGTAATCCACCCCGTTTAGGCTGGACCTTTCTGCCTCCTCTAGTAGTTCGAGGGACAGGTACTGGGGACCGGGCTTTTTCCTCTAATATTTCTAACTCAGCCTCCTCTTCACTTCCGACAACATAATTCGTAGAGGTGTTCTGAGCAAAAATGTGGTCGTCTGCTTGATCGCATGCTGCTTCAATGATACCACTGTTATCGAGTTCTTGACGTTAGGCCCGTATAGATTCAGGCGGAGCAGACTTAGAGAATGAACCCAAACCTAATGAGGATCTCTTCTCCCTATTTATTTTAGCAACAACCTGAACTAAATAATTGTCCATGGTATTCGATACCGAGGCCGCCCTTTGCTTAGACATTGAATGCCCCAATACAGTGTAATCCTACTTAAGGCTTGAAAAACAACACTTACATAGAGGTCAAAATAAGCGACCAACCCAGATCACAGAGCAAGGCCAATAAGATAAAATACAATAACCCGACAAAAGGATGGGGCGGCGCCACACCAAATACGAGCAGAGTGCACGGCCCAGTCCAGTTTCTACCAGTCGGAGACTGTCCCGCCCTTGTCCCGGGCTTCTCCCGGGCTTCTCCCGGGACGCTCCCGCGCATTCCCGCGCAGCGGTGAACGAGGTCACTTATGAAGGTGTGGAGGCGGTTAGGGGGCGTGGCAAGCAGGGAGAGCGTCCAGGTGCAGATCGTTCACACAGGGACTCCTGGGAGATGGAGTCCCTGTTCTGTTGCTCGCAGCCCTGCTGCACTTAACACAGCCCACAGCGTGATAGCCTCACTCCAGGCACAGGTGATGACACGGCGATGCGGGACCTGCGTAGCGTGTCCGGCGAGCTTCTGAGGAAGTCAGATGAATGCAACAAGCAGGAACCAGGGCGAGGTAGCTTTCAGCAAGATCAGTGACATACATACAATATTTGTGTGCCAGCCATCGTGATGGCATACGTATAAGTCTAGGGCACACTTAATCAAAAGCAGCGATTAAGAGATATTTATTAGCTGTTTTGCAAAAATGTGTGAAATAAGGGAGTTCACCCATTAGGCCTTACTGTTTGGGTTGACTGACTTAACACATAACCACAAAGGAAATCAACCCGTAAAAGCTTAGGCTACTGTTCAGGGGGAAACTCAACACTGCATTATTATAGCAAGCAGCCTACCTATTTCATGAAGGTAAAATACTCCGAGCGAGGGAGCAGGACTGGGAAACGCTAATCTTATAAATTCATTAGCATTAAGGACACAGTTCACATCCAAGATCTGAAGGATCCGAATGACGGCAGCTGTTCCTTTGAAGAAGTGAAACTGAAGGTTGTTTTGCAACGTTGCCAAACTATCTGACTGCGACCCCCAACTCCTGGATACAACCATCACAATACCCATTTGACATTGTCCTAAATAAGATGGTCTTAGAAAAGAGGGAAAACTATGTAACCTCCTTTTTCTAACGAGGAGGTCTTAAATCCTTCAAACAGATAAAGCTAAACAAGGCTCCAGGGCTATACTGAATCTGTACTTCTTCGAAGACCTTTGTCATCCTTGTGTGCATTCACAGGCTTATTTTGATCACTTTTTGGTCTCTTAAATGACACTCTTGTAGGCTCACTTCTAGATCCAGCCAAAACAGACCAAGGTCCTATGTGCTGCAGATTAACTAAGCCACCTGCTCTTCTTAAGTTGGTTGTTAAAAATAAAAAATACGCACATATATAATTTTTTATTTTTTTTAATTTTATTTTTGTGGCATGTGTAGCTATAGATACACATGCTGTGCATACTCCTGTCATTCAGTGCTAAGCTTGGATGTCTACAACCTCTCTGTTCAGAATCCCTGTTATTAAAGCTTTCTTGGAAGGGCTCGAGCGGGTTATACCTCCAAGGATACCTTCTACAGTTTTTAGCCTGGAAGGTGACTTTCTCAGTTGAGATCACTTCCCTCCGACATGTTAGTGAGATCCAAGCTCTCACGTTAGAGGAGCTTTTTTATTTTTTAACTTGCTGGCAAGTGTATTCTAACCTGCTATGCCAAAGCCTAAAGGCAACTCTCTACTCTGCCAAAACTGCATTCTAACGTGCAGCCTCAATGGCTTTCCTAGCAAGCATTCCAATGGCTGATACCTATAAAGCAACTACCTGATCCACGCGTGTTCACCAAACACTAGTGTGTGGATGTCCTAGCAGGAAACAAACCTAAATGGGCCAGGCTGTCCTACGTACAGTATTTCCGTTTTCTACAACATCCTGTGGCTAACCACTGCATTATGGAGGAACTTCTTTACATTCTATGCACGGCATGTGTGTCAACAGCTACACCTGCCACAAACTAAAAATTGTACTTAACTTTTTTGTGGCACGTCGTTCTGTAGATTCACATGCACCACCCTCCTTGGAAGCCATTGGTTGGTGCAGATATCTTCTTTCTCATAAAACTTTGTTTTTCTGTTGCAAGTACATCGTTCTGCTTTCTCATGCTCTATCGCCATCTTCACCCGCTGTGCAGAAAAACAATCTTAACAATGGAGTCGATGCCCATATGCCTTTCCAGCTAAGAGAAGAGTCCTTATACCTCGTGACTCGGAATACTACTTCGAACAAAAACAAGTTGTTTGTGTCTGAGCCCAACACTAGATAGCAGGAGTATGCACAGCATGTGAATCTACGACACTACATGCCACAAACGGCTGCTTACAGGGTAAGTAACATTTTCCATATATACACACACACACACCAATGTTATGTCCCTTATATTGAACTTATTTCCCCCATTTAATGCATTTAAACCAGTCTGGATTTTTATACATACAAACAGATGTGGAGGGCGCTAAAATAGTTCACAGATCTTAGAGAACCCGAGGAGTTTCAAGTAAATGCTTCTCCTTTCCCCTAGTGCAGAAACCTCATTCAATTTGAGCTTTCAATAGAAGATCTTAAGCAATTGCAGTTTGGTTGAAACTTTACAACTTGATTTGGAAATACATTGATGTCTCAATGTACAAATTATTGATGAATACAAAATAAATTGGAAGTTGTTTCAACATCCTTAAACACTGTCACTCACTGGGAGTTTTGGCTCAATTACCATGCCTCCCTTCTTTACAGGAAGAGCAACCGGAGTTATTGGAGCGTATAATATGCTTGTTCTGGCAATAAGAAATTAAATGATTGTTGAAGCGTTAAATCAGATTGACACCAAAGGGAATGTATGCCAAGGGAACATCTTAAAAGGTAAAATTCTCAAAAAGAAGGATATGATGACCATATTGATGTGTTCGGAGTAGGGCCTCATCCTTCCATTTTCTTTGGTGAGGATGATGCTATGCTCTGTCTTTGGGGATGAAAGATCTGTGAGGAGGCAAAGTGATTTTGACTTCTAAGGCTTCACTGCCAGATCGCTGAACATATTTTTCTAAAGGTATCATGAAAGAGCTTCCTTTATGCTTATTACTTTGAAAATGTTCCTCCTCACAAGGATTAGGCATACTGTCGGACAACTAATGTGTCATGCTGTTGCTCATCTTTGAACCAGCAATGCTGTTAAAGCATTTCCTACAAAGCCATACGGGGGTGGGAGGGGGGGGGGGTCCGTGTGCGTCCATGTGTGTGTGTTTCCGTGTGTGTGTGTCCGTGTCTCTCTCCACTATCCAAATAGTGTTTTAAATTGAAATATTCCGTTTGTGGAGATCTTACATTCTGCTCGCAGGATGCAGAAGCTGTGCCATATTGGCAAGAATGTTTCCATAGCTGTAACTAGATCTACATACACTGTAAATTCCTCAGTGATCCTAAGTAAATTAGATGAGTACAACTAGGACCAGAAGCAGGCGATTGGTCAAAGCAAAGGGTTCCACAATGCCGTTTAGGAGTGAGGCCAGTCAGTAACCGCTTATATGCACAGTGGCGTCCAGAATATTGAGACTGTTTTGACGGTCAATGTGAGAGAGATAAATAAAAATTGCTCATTTGGTGAACCATAATAGTCAACTTACCGGCTGGCCATTCTCTGGTTCCCATGAACCCCCAGGTATTATTTATTTATTTGAACCCCCAGGTATTCTTATCAACAGATGCCTTTAAACTTGGATGAGGAACTCATTAGAACACCCTCCTGAAAGGGAAAATGTGTTTCTTTTTTAATAGAAACTTAATTTAAATCATACAGAACCCATGGCAGTGAGATTGGCTCTCAAATATTTTCTGTTCTGAGCAAGGCATTTGTAAGTATAAATTCGGACAGAAAAACGGTACAACAATAGATCTCTCCCTTTATGTTTTTTAGGCCAAGAAACTCTGGTGTTGGGCCATGGAGAACAATGTATATGCACAACGTGTATGAGATGTGGAAAATAAATGTTTGTGTGGATGCTCCTAGCTGATGTTTTGGAGACCAGTGAGTAGCAATTGGACAGCAGGCAACTTAATCTATTATTGCTCGCTTGCGGACACCAAAGGGGGATATGTTCACTGTGCACCACAACTTCAAATGTCATTCTCAAGCAGATGGCCCGGTCTTGTATCCCAAAGGGAGTCTTCTCAGTCACTTCTAAGGACAGTTTCATATACTCCTTCCCTGTGATTCTTCTGGTTCCTAGAGTGCTCTGCAAAATGAGAACACAGTCTTGCAAATTAATCTTGAAATCTCCAGCCTGGCAAAGGCGACACTGGTTTCCAGGGCTTTGAAAGTTATCTTTTCAGACACCTGTACAATTTTAAACCGATCCACTTCTCCGGTCTTGGCACAATGCTCGGAGTGTATCACAATCTTTCCTTCCTGCCTCTCACAGCTTGCCGGGAATTCAAATTTAGTGCTTTAGATCTTCTGGATGACGTACAAGATATTAGCAGCGGCTAGAGCACCTTCAATATTGAGCTCCTATGGAATGACTTGGAACAGCTTTTACATTTGGGTAGAAATCTTGATCCAGTTAATACATCATCTCATTCGTTTTTAACTTATCTTTTTTGGCTGATTCAATGAGGACTCTGGTATTCTTCAGTTAATGTACATTTTTTCAAACTTTTCTTATTATCTAAGAGGCCTGACCAGTCTTTTGTTGTTTTCATGAAGTATTTCTGCACAACTACAACTGTAGACATTTTTGTAAAGACAGTGTGCAAACAAATCCTAAACATATCCCAAGGGTGCAGCTGTTCAATTTAAATAAACAGATGGCTTTGCCAACGTTTTTTTCCAAAACAGTGACAAAGAACATTCCACTCTCTAGTTGCAAAGTAATGTCTAAAATGCTATCTTCAGAGAACTATCACCTGGTGGACCAGCTCCTTGTAACATTTGGACATATCAGTAAGGAAAATCTCCTGTCTCAACGAGATCTTCCCATATGGATTGTCTTGTGCATGACACAGGGTCATTTCACTGCGAACAGGCTTATTGTAGGGACAGTATGAGCTTGTTCTACCAGAGGGATGGCATTGACACGTGTAATGCTGCAACATAGGTCACACATGTATTTTCCAGACATTACTACACTCCGATGAAATTGAAGTCAGAAATGATAGTGGGTCAGACTTTTCTGCAGAATCTTGTTTCCATAAGGTGAGCTTCATTCCTGCCTTCTACATGGACATTTGTGTATTACCGTGAGGATGACTCTTTTAAACTCCCATATTCAAGCATGTCAATCTGTATAAGGCCAATCCTGAAAAAGAAGAAACAACCAATTTCTTGTAACTGCAGTTCTTCAAGCATTCAGTAGGTTTCATAGATTTCAGTTGAGCCCCCTTCGCATCCTTTTCTATAATGAGGCTCGTGCGTGTTCTTTAATTTCTGAAAATCTAGTAGTTGGCGCCTGTAAGGGGTATAGAGATGGGTGCCTTCCCTTCTGACTGGTTGAAGCTTGGGCCATAAAATGGGGTGGATTGGTTGTATGTTGTCCATGGCTTTACCAGTGTTTTGTGTATAGGTGCACTGCTATTAAACCTTGGTTACTGATCGTTCCCTGCCTCACGTCTGAGCAGTATTCAAGCATGTGAACAAAGAAAGACACCAATGCTGAAGAAGTGCAGTTACAGATAAGTAACTTTTTCTTTCTTATACATTGAGACACTAGGGAATATTTCTGAATATTCCAATTGGTATGGTTGCTTTTGGGATCCTTTACAATCTCCTTTATTCATCATGATCATTTGTTGCATATTTTTTACTTTCACTAAAATGATGCTCCCACTGCCCATGTAATCCCAATGTCACATTAGGTTAGTGTGGACGTGCAGATCTGTAGTCTGGTACAAAACATCGAGTGGTCCTCATAAAATAGAGAGCGCTGCATCCGTTCCTTGCATGGCGTCCACTATTGGTTTTAGTCTCAAACAAAATGAACCACAACTTTTCTAGGCCATTTCTGATTGTGTGTGGTCAGTTTGACGGAAAATAATAGTAATTTAATGAAAGATTGACACCCCTCTTCCCTTGTTGGTCCAGAAGGGCTCTTCTTGCATCCATCCCAATAAAAATACTTTTAGGGTTTTGGTGACTTTTAAGCCTATAATTAATTACCCGTATGTTGTAAATACCCCCTAAGGGGTGAACTTCTATTAAACGAATAACAACCTTAGAGTGATATGGCTTAATATAAATTAATTGAAAAAGCGCATTTAGGTATTTTCTTTTCCTAAAGATCAAGCAAAGTGATCGTGATCTGATCAAGCGCATTTCAGGTTTTAATGCCACACAGGCAAGCTTATTATTATTGTTTTATTTTTTGTTTTATTTTAAACAGTTGCCAGGCATGTGGAAGCGGAGATCTTATATCGGAAACCCTTTATCTGAGAGAGCTCCATGATGTATACAAAGAACCTTAAAACGCATATCCTTTGCACATGAGGCCAGTGCAGAGCATGCAATTGTTTAGATAGTGAATGATGGTCAGGGATTGCTATAGCAATCTCTTAGCATTGTTTTAGATAAGCTGCAGTTGCATCAGATAAGCCAGTATAAAGACTGTTACCATAGTCCAGGCATGACATGATTACCAACTGGATGACTGTTTTGTTATTGTTCCACTATGACATTTACATAAAAGCTGAAAATTAATAAAAAAGAGTAAGTAGTTACTTTTCATTTCATTTGAAGCAGTCCGCTTATGTATATAATGTTGGTACAGTCCGAGAGTGTTTGAGAAATTGTACCCATCCGGCCACATTGCCAACACTGGTTCATTCTAAGAGTGTTGGTTGCCTGTTGTCGAGGCAAACTCTAGAGCTGGGTTCGATAAAGATTCAAGGACATCATTTGCATAGACAGTAAGGTTAAGGTCATCAAGCCCAAGTTTCACCTCCGCAATGTCTCTTAGTTTGCAGACCCTATTCATGAAAGGCCTTGAGCGCACGAGGAAGCGCAGCTTTTCCTCATGTCCTGCTCTATGGTGACCCCGTGTTAATACTTTTTGTTTACTCTTATCTGGGTGCAGGTTATCCAGTCCGAACCATGCTTTGGGAAGCAAGGACCAAAACACCACGCCAAAAGTGGCACCCTGATAAAGGTCCACTTCATTCTATCAACTGCTTTCTCGGCATCCAATAAAAAGAACATTGTGTTCTTCCTATGCTTGTTTGCTATATCTGTTGGTGAACCACTTTTCCTATTGTCCCCAACTGATCTTTTCGGTATGAATGCTACTATGTCTAACTGGACATTAATTAATTAATGCCAAGTTCCAGAATTTTCTCAAACATTTTAGCTTTGAAATTTAGGAAGAAAATTGGACAGTATGAACTGCATTTGTCTGGGTTCTTGCCTGATGTTACTAATGACAACACTGTCATCTCTGTCATTGAAATAGTCACTACACCTATGTCTGCATATGTGTCAAATAGTTGGGCATTAGTCCTTTTAGGTTCAGCCAGAAAGACTTGTAAAAGGCGTTGCCATAGCCATTAGATACCAGGGTCCTTGATTGTTTAAGCTCTTTCTCACTTCCAAAGTGATCTGTTGCACTAGTTGGTCCCTTTGCATTTCTGTCCGGGTGTCACGGCTAACCTGTGAATGTATTCTGTGATAGCCTCTGCATCAGTGATTTCTTCGTGTATAGTTTCTGATAACATTGCCTGAAAACACTTAACGTCCTGTTCCTCCTATGTCCATCTACTCCCCTTAACTGCCTATATAGGTTTTAGCATGTTTCTTTCTAATTGTTGCCGCTAACAACTACCCAGCTTTGCTTCCTCCTTCAAAGATCATTTAATTTTGTCTTCTTTGCAGGATTCTGCCTTACTTGGTTTCATGAAGCCCAGTATGCCCTGTATGGTTAGTTCCCTGTTCTTGTGTCTAGCCATCTATGCGATACACATACCCATTACAGCTACCTTGAAGGAGAACCAGACCTTGGGTAGCTCGTATTCCCCAGTGTTATTAAAACGGACAAACTCTAATTTAGGAATGAATGGCTTCTTTTGCTGAGGTTTTTTTTTTAGAGAATCAAAATCACTGAACCGCTGTCCCAGATCTTTTGTGATTGTCGCTGCTCTTACCCCTACACGTCAGGGATTGAGTCATTAGAGCGTGATAAAACAGCATCAACCCCATGTGTCACCTCATCTAGCGGGGGGCCCGCGTTTGATGTAAATGCATCTTAACTATTCAGGCATAAGGCTTAAAAGAAGGCTGATGTGTACAATCTGTCTCTTCCCCGCCTCTCATTGTCAAGGCGTATACTAGGCCAAAATCTGTTCCCTTCTCTGTGTGTGCTCCACTCCCTTCCACTGTGATCAGTCCAGTGACACATCCATCCATTTCCATCTGCTTTACCACAAAGGGGCATTTTTACTCTAGTTGGCAGCTTTTGGATCATATGTTTCCTCGGATTCAGTGCACAGACCACTATCGACAAGATTGTTCTCTGCCACATCTGCCAATTCAGTAGAAGCCAGCGACCCTCCTTGCCTGATACAGGTTAATGTAAGTCTAAGTGGGGGACAAAAAGCATACCCACCCTTTTCTTTATTTTTATCTGAAGAGAAGTATTACTTGGAGGTGAATCTCTTGATTTCATTCATTCTCCATAAATCCCCTAAGTGTGAAATTACCAGTAAAGAGGTGGCCTGGCGCTAAAAGGAATACCACTAAGGAAAAGTCAAAGAAGAGTTAATTGAAGAATAGATGATTTTTTTTGACAATATACACATTTTGGTGAGGTGTGTTTTTAGGTAGGAGATTTAAAGGCGGCGTTCTGTGCTTTGGCAGTAACTACGTAGAAGGCATGATTTCCCATCGGGGCCTTCCTGAGTTTAGGGACGTTTACACAGTGAAGAAGGCTGAAATGACCAGTCCTTGAGTGGATACAGAAGGAAAAAAGGGTGGCTGTGTAGTTGTTAGAGGAAAGACTCGAGAGAATTTGTGCATAGGAATCCAATGTCATCAAGGAAGATGGGCAGAGACCGTGATCTCACTGCACAGAACAAGAATTAAACGGGCAGCTCTCTTCTGAATAAGTTGTAAAGTGCTTCATAAACAATCCGTTAAACCTACAAAAAGCGCCGCAGACGCGGTGGGTGACTCTGGGATATATGGTGGCCAAACGCGACATTGCTCAACTGTGGGGTTCCCAGAGGTCGCCGACTGTCTCGGCATGGAAGGATAACATGGATTGGTGCATGTTTCGGGAAAAGGTGGTGTATGTTGCGAGAGGTAAGCCTGGGGCATGGGTGAACGTATGGGGCCCCTGGAACGCCTACCGCGGGGGAATCTGTACCCCGCCGTTATTGCCCGATCCGTCACCGGCCCCCTCCCCTTAGCCAGTTTATCTCCCCGGTTCCGGGCACTGAGTCCACCTAATCCCCGTCTTGACCTTTCCCCCCCTTGATACTCCTATGGATTGGTAGGGTCCCCCCTCTAGGGGAGCACATGCTGCTGTTTCCGATTGTGGGTTGCCTTGTGGATTTGTTTTTTGTTGTTATTTATATTAAAATGAAACCGTTATGTGGGGTCCGGATGGTGTGGCTACCACCGCTTCTAACTCCTGTGCATTTCCCTTTGCCGCGGCATGCGCGCTATTGTTTGTATCACATGCTCCTCTTGCTTGCTAGCGGCCGGCCTGAAGGTTGTAGGCCCATCTTTGTATATTTTTTTGAATTTTGTAATAAACGGTTTCAAAAAAAAAAAACCTACAAAAAGCAAATTACAATAATCTAACCTAAAATTTTCTAGGCATACTTTTTTCTTATCACATACAACATAAACAAACAATTAGAGGTGGAGCTTATCACTGTGTGCCAAAATAAATTTTTCATCAAAGATGATGGCCCAGATAGCATAACTTGGTGACAGCAGTAGGAGGCGATCCGAAGAAAAGCCAGCTACCAACTTGAGGTTTAGACGGAAGGAATTTCGCAGACCATGAACTCTGTCTTGTCTGTGTTGGGTATGAGGGAAATGGAATCGATCCGATTAGCCATTTCACATAGGGACCTTTGAAATGTTCCGGCCAACAATCCAGGTATCTGTCTGGTCTAAGCACAATCTGGGTATCATCCTGGACATTTACTCGAGAAAGAATATGTCCTCTTCCGCTTAATTATGTCCCAGAAGGGTCATAATTTGTTTGCTCCGATTTGAGTGGTCTCACATTACAAAAGATCCACCTGTTATATTCACCCATTGTCATGCACTCTTCTGTGGCTTTCTAAAGTGTAAGCCCCCTACCTACTACTGTGCTGAAAGCGTTCGATTGTTTATTATGGCTAGTGTTCAACTTTCTGTCTTTCTTAAGGGCTTTCACTCCCCTAGGTCCTCTCGGTTCAATCTCTAGTGTTTGAGAGGCTGGGATTCCCCCATGCCTGCCTGCCAAAGTCTCACACGTAGTATGTTTTTATGCATCTGCTTTTTATTTTTATTCTCCCTTTTCAGGAGCACGACATTGCTAGACCCGCTGCTTTGCTGTATGGTAGCTGCCCTTCTACTAAGTAGTGCCTTGGTATTTAGTTCTGGATTTTTCCAATTTGGCGCTTGCAAGCTTTCACAATGACTCCAGCCCCATGTGTCTGAGTTGGTTATCTGAGATTGCTTGTTGGGCTAAAAAAATACTGGCATTACGACTGGTGACTAACATTCAGAGGAATTAACAAAATTGAGGTTTGAAAACTGTAATACCAAAATTGTTATCTTCATGTAACACTGCCCTTGCATGTGAATATGTGCCATTGTGCCCACTCTTGTTACAGCTCATAGAATGCTATTAGTACGAGTTTTGTGACCGCAGCCTGATAATCTGCCAAAGTCGCACCTTTGAGCAAACCAACTTGAAAGATTGTTTTAGTTCATTGCAAAAAGTTGAAACATGGGAATAAAAAGTGGTTGTTATAAAGTAAAAAAAGTTTTAATTGTGGGAATATAAATTCATGTGAGCATGCATTACTGTTTTAATACTGTCTTATTTTGATGTCCTCAGGCGTTCCAGCTGGGTCCGACGGAAGCCTCCTATTATTGGGTATATTGGGTACCAACACAGTATGTGGACGCTATCAAGGACACCGTCCTGGGCAAGTGGCAGTATTTTTGAAGTCATGTTCACCTCTGGCGCAGGAGACGGACCCTAAACAACAGGACATTAGGAGGGGACGACCTGCCATCACCTGGTCCTAGAGGATCCAGGCACTGTTTGCCATAGAACTTTGACACTGTTGACCCTTCACGCGACATTGATGGGAGCCAGAGGTGACGTCCGGCCACTCTTAGTTCATTTTTTAACTTAAAAACAAATGTTCTGCAGTCCGCTTCAGGTGTATTCAGAGACAAAGGAAACCAGTCTTTATCCAGAAAATGTTATTCATGAGAAAATAAGAATCTTCTGCCAAAACATATATATAAGAAATAGCTCTTCCAGGAAGTTTTGAGACACAAAATTACAAAAATATATTTTTTTTTTAACTGGATTTGAAAAGAAGACAAATATTTTCTTAGTTGCACTGCAAGTTGTTTAACTTAATTTGGCACTTTCCATATTAACAAAATGTTTTTTAAAAATACCTTGATCTTTCACAAGCCATAGTAATTTTTCTGGCCATGTGCCTGCTTATGTAGCAAGACGTTTTGTGAACTAATTACTATGCTTTTTAATCCCAAAGATTTTTTGGTTTTGCTTCTTTCTGTCCTTCAGCGACAGTGGGTAGAGGTTTTGCATTTGAACAGTTGAATAGTGCCACAGCTTTCTTTCTGAGGAGCACCTGAGTTTGCAGTTTGTGGTTGTTTTGCTGGGATGTCTAATAGGAAGATCTCTTTTCCTTTTTTGCCTTAACCTCCTGTTCCCCCAAAAGAGGCGAAGCAGACCTGCTAAAGTTTGATTCAGAGCAGCCCTTGTCATCCAATGTCCCTGCTGGGCATCTCACTTGATTAGAGGGAGGGTGTGTAGAGAGTGTCCGTGTCTTTCACTTGCGGACTCTTTGAGCACATATCCAATGAGATTTGCAAATATCATTGTACTTGATGTGAAGGAGACTTATTAAATGAAAAGGGGCAAACGTTTGAGGAATGTGCCATCTTAGAATCACGTTAGCTGTGAATATCCAGGGGTTTATCACCGTGACACGTTTGTGTTATTTTACCTCTGGTGAATACCCCAGGCTTTATATCATACGCACAGATCTTTTCACCCTGGCCCGTCTTCTTTGAGAACACCGTTTGAGACTAGCAGCTGCCCTCCCTGCTTTCTGTGCTTCCAGGGGAACCTATAGGCAATGGATGGTAAGTGTATTAAACACCAGATGCTGTTGAATATTGTCCCAACGTGTGCAGGTTGTGGAACCACCTGATATTCTGGGCTGATGGTGACCCTACCATCTTCAAGCTTTAACATTTCCCACTTTCTTAAATGTGCCTATGTATGGTTTAAAACAAGTCTGATCTAATGTACGACTACTTAAAAGATTTGATGAATGTCTGCAATATCTGCATGGGTGATTCACACAACTCCTGTAACAACTCTGAGTAGATGGTCTATTTAATTGGCACAGGATTTAGGAGCCTTGGATCTATGGTCGATTTAATTGGCACAGGATTTAAGAGCCTTGGATCTATTGGACAGAAATTTGCTTTGATTGCTGCAGTCTTCCAGTTCTAGGGCTACAGTGCTTATGGAATTGTCTCAAGTATGCAGAATTTCACCAGTTCTAATTGGAACAAGCATTGCAACGGCTTCACGTTGTACTTCATTTCCTTCACTGGATGGCTCAGTATTGATATTCTGTTCCCCAGTATTAATTATTTCATAGAGCTGCTTCTATGATTATGACCTCAGCACCAGACAAGTGCCAGGCAGAGTTCATACAATCATAGGACTCTGTATGAAAGAATAATGATGAGGAACGTGGTTCACACACACATAGGTATCTTCCACAGAGACGACTTTTCACCTCTAGTACCAAGTGGCAAGGGGTTGGTACAGGGTATGAGAACTTAATACCTCTGTAAATGGTGTGCTAACAGTTGACGCTCTTTCACAAATCCTTTAATATCTAGTATATAATGGCAGCAAGATGGGCATTGGCAAGTATAATTCTTCTTTGGGATTGTATGGATCAGGTGAGATTGGCATAAACCTGTTAAATAATCTTCAAGACTGAATGGCAAAAGTGACTGAACATTGGCCGCTTCGTGTTTTAATACCTAAAATGGTTAATATAAATAGTGAGCCTTCTAAGTTTATCCTTTGGAGTCAAGAGCCTTTAGAGTCCAACCTGGGTATAAACTTTTCACCTCTGGAGCTGGATGGCTTTGTAGCATTCTACACTAGGATTCGTAGGCTTGGATGTATGTAGGGGGAAATGGCCTTCCGCTGCCAGTACTGGTAATTGAGTGATGGAAGTAGATACTGAGCCACCGGTACAAGTGAATCCCTTGGGTACTGCGAGAGTAAAACAATCTTGAATTTAGAGTAGATTGGAATAGAGAAGCATATCCCATCACATTTGTAATCGAATGGCCCTAGTGCTGATAACTGGACTACATCAAGAACTGAATTCCTGTCTACAGTCCGTGTTGTGTACAAGTTTAGGACTGGCTGTCTTAAGGACGCTATAATCTAGCTGCTGAAGGGGATGATTTCCTTGTGAGTGAAGGGCCAATGCAACTTTCACCCTTTTGGTTTTGTTTTTTACTTTTGAATATTGAAGAGTTATGTCAGTATTTTCAGTTGTAGCTACTGATTGCATGAAGGATAGGGAAACTTACATTTTCAAGACCATGGTCAAATGTTTTGAGGATAAGGAACACAGTGGAAAGCCAATCAGGTTCTAATATAGAGCCTTTCACCTCTGCAGGAAAGACTAGGAGATCAAGATCTTTTCATATAAATGTGAAGGGCTCTGCAGATTGAAAGATTCATGCAAAACCTTTCACTTCTAGGTGTTTGATTCTAAAATAGTTTTTCCAGCCTTGGGATGAAATTGTTCATGAAATTCAGATCTATCGGTAGAGTCTTCCACCTGAAGAATAGCTACATGAAGGGAGTATTATGAGACTGTCATCACAACATTTAAGGACAAGAGGCCTTAACAGAATGGCAAAGAGTGTTTAACCTCTAGGATTGGATATGAGGAATATATACAACATGGGGGATTTGGACAAGGTAGGAAATTAAAACATGAGAGCATCTTTTACCTCTAACTGAATGGGGGATGGTACAGATATACAGAGCCTTTTCTCGTTTTGGTTGGACCTATACAGTATCTTTCTGTATGCTGCTCATTTGATCCTAACTCAGGCTAGTAGTGACCGAAAGTCATTAACATTTGTGGCCACACAGTGACCCCATGTGAGATGAGTTGGTGGTCTCAGTACAGTTACAAATGGACAGGTGTCCATATTAAAACCACTGTCACTGTTTGCACTATTGGCACTCAAGTTGTCGGTCTTGCGATGAGGTCAAGGATTGAATGGATATTGACACTGAACCCCCTTCACAAGCTGTGTGGTGATCCTATCAGAAGAAGGCTAGTTAATAATATGAGGACATGGCCAAATACTCTCTGCCCCTGGCAGGAAAGCCTTTCCAGAGCTGGGTGGTATGCCATATTTCTTCTGTGGGTCAAAGGAGGAATTCAGTTTGCTATATTTGCCAGTCCAGCAACTTTCAAAGGCATGACAGTCACAAGAGAATTTGTAACACATAATAAAAGAGCATTTAACCAAAAAGCTACTTGTTTCCATTGGACATATCCTCAATGTGGTTTCTCAGTGCTGCTGCTTGTTCAGTGTGTGGTTTCTGACAATGTGCTACTTTATGTACCCGTCTGTGTTTTAAGAGCTTAATCTCATCTAGTTCCATTTTCCTAGAATGACCTGGTGTGAGCATTACTGAAGTAAGTAGACAAAAAGTAGAAATTATTCATAGTATGTTGTCATTTAATTTGTACTACTAGGATGGCCACTCTCCGTAATTGACGGAACCAAAGCGTTTGCCTTTCCAGCTACAGACCATACCAGATTTCATGATCTACCACAAACACTTCATATCATCTCCAATATGCTGCTCCATTTATCTACTACTCCTAGGGAGTTGAACGTGCATTGACTGCTATATCCACATTCTGTACCCATTTCTCCATCATGTGATTCTTTATAATCTAGTAGAATATGTCAATGCATGTTCACGATACAAGAACACATTTTTAGATGTATACAATTTTAAATATTTTTTTAATAGACAAAACGCTTCACAGGAAGCAACATTTTCTGTTTCTTTTATATACATATACACTATGCTAATTAAACTAATTAGTACAAAAATTAAGATACATTAGAAAACACTCACTCTGCTGAAATAATTACATAAGCAGTCTTTCTGTCTGTGTATGCTATTATGACAGTAAAATTGAATCCTGCTCTACTTCAAGTAGTTGTTGCACTCCTGCTATACACAACTGAGCCTGAAAGTTAATTTATTTTCACCCATCTACTAAACCAGTAATTTCAAAACGCCTACTAAACCAGTAATTTCAGAATACTACTATACATTTAAAGGTTGTTGGACCGAAATCTCCTAGCTTAAGAGAATTTTATGTCCTTGTTCAATAGTGTAGAATGTTGCTTTTTCAAGTAGGAAGGAGCCTTTTTCCTGACACTTTTGGAGGTGTTTTCACCATCTTCGTGTTCTTCAGTCAACATGCTGGCTGTTTTCAACATCTGACTATCTGTTGTGGAAGACGTTGAAGTACGACCAGGTGCCTTCTGACTTATTATAATATTAATAGTTGTGAGATATTGGTTAGAAGATGTCTTTCGGATGGCTGAGTGACTTGAAGGGTTGTTGCCTCAGAGCTCTGCAAAATGAGGTTGGAATATGTAGATCTCATTGTCCCGGTCAGTGCTCCTGAAAGGACCTTCCCTGGTAAGTGCTGATGAGGAGGATTTTTGTTAAGCTTGTTTAACTGAAATACTCCAAGGCAGTGATGGTCTCTTTATAATACTTATTGACACTGAGTTGGTATGAGCTGCAAAAAAAACCTAATCATTAGCCACTTTGGAAGTGGTTTTGTTCAGTCTCCTAACAGACGCAACTGTTTAAATGATGTTTAAAAAAGTAAACGAGTGCTGTCGAGGGTGGTATCAGTTGCAAACAGAATTTGGCATTATGTTTCTTTAATTACACTCAATACAAGAAACTTAATATCAAATCTGCCATTTTCTGGACTCTGTCTGGGGAGCAAATTCTGGTGGCATTGTAACACCATATTCTAGAATTCGTTCTGCTTTAGAACTTGCACATTCATATGCTCTGTTGGAGCATTGTATTTCAAAATATTTTGCCTAGCTCAAGATCAGGACGATTTTTCCCTCCTCTGTCCCTGGAAGTGGTAGGGCCCAAAAACATAAGAGTTCATCTTCTGATCTTCAGTGTCGCTACTGCTCTCAAAGTGTGTGCTGAGGAGTTTGATGCTGCATCAGTTCAGACATTTGGTTTCTAAGACTTGGAAACACACTAGTTCGACGTTGAAGAACCACTAATGGAATCGAGGTGTCTCCATTGGCCTCTAAAGCTAAAACTCATTGCTACAGATCACCTTTGCTCCCATATTCAGCACCTAGGCCCTCTTCTAATGGGCTGCTGCTTAATCTGGCTTCATTGGACAACAGTCCAGCAGCATCCCCTTTGACCACTAGTTCCCAAACTCCGAAGGATGAGGATCCAGTAGTCCTCTTGCTCAGCCAATACATCCACTACTTGGGTTTCCCATCCATTCCAACACAAGAGAGGCCAAGACAGTATTCTGGAAAGAGGTTAAGAACAGATCTTAACGTTATGAGGGTGTCTTGAGAACACCCTCAAAATGGACCCAAAAGCAAGCGGCCTACAAAAGACTGCTGTTGTAGGCTGCACCCTGCTGAAGAGAGAGGCCAGGCTCATGTTCCTGAGACAGGATCAGCCAGGTGATCACTCAGAAGGGAAGGGGTGTTGCAGGGATTCTGCTCATGCACAGAACTATGCGCAGGAAACCAGAACCTCAGTGAATTGTGGTGTACCAAAAAACTCACCTCAGTACCCAGAACCCCTATCCTACCAGCATCAGTGTCCCATTCGTTATCCGTATTATCTCGGAGGTCCCAATGTATAGACCACCCAGAACAAGTGACTTGGAGTACCCTCAGGAATGGTAGGAATCAGAAATACCTGTTTGTTCTCATATCAGTCCACAACAAGAGTAATCAGAGACACTGTAAAGTTTAAAAGGTTTATTTTATAAACTACGTGTCCTAAGATGCAGTACTTTGGCTAACATAAGCAGACAAATGATTTTAATTAAAACCATTAGCATTGTTACAATACCATAGAAAATGAAAGGAGAAATCATAGTATAAATGACAGTGGAATACAGCCACCTTCCTTTCGCTAGTAAACTAATATTATTAGACTAGTAGAAGGTCTCTAGGCTTGAATGGGGAACCCCATACCGTAAAGATCAGCTTAGGTGAATCACATCACAGGATCCGCTTTGCTCTGCGCCTGGAAATGTTCTTCTCCAGAATGTGTTTCTAACGCATGCAAACTGTAATATTAAAGGCTCTCGACACCCAGGTATTTGCAGCTGTGTGCATATTATGGCTAGAGAGTGGGCCGATCAACCTGAACTCAAAAACATACATTGTCTGGCTAGTCAGAGTGTTTTGCACACAATGTTCAGACCAAGGTCGCAGTGCACGTCTAGGGATGTGAACAACAGACAGTTCTCATGTGAAGCAAAAGCAGGCAAGCAGTTTTCAAAGAATAACATGTCTGCAGTATCGTGTGCAAAAGCAGCAAAATTGGCAAGATGGCTTTCTAACATCTAACGCGCTTATGCTAACATAGCAATGTATGCATCTATATCGCTGCCTTCACTACAGGGGTACCAGACGGCACCTGCCATTGTAGATGCCTGAAAGAGGTCTCCCATTTTTTTTTTTTTTTTTTAGACTATCTCTGTCAGAATCTCATATTAAGATTGCAGGGCACTCCTTTCAAATCTTGAAGCGTTGACCTATGTTCTCTTTTATAAACATAGCACTCCAAGAGATTGTAAGCAAGGTGGCTGAGAAGTTGAACATTGGGACCATCATGCCACATGACCTGATCTCACTTTTCTTTGAAAATCTCCAACCTAAACAATCCGCCAGACTAATAGGTTTTATAAGTCAATAAAGGGAACTGACTTCAATCTGTGTTCAAATCCTAACCTTCCAATCCTATCTCAGGCTCCTATTAGGAGAGGCAAAACATAAGTTTAGTTCTCAAGTTTCAACTTCTGCTTTGTCGGAGGAAAGAATAAGAAAATGGATGCAATAAATCTTCAGTTATCATGTCAGCCACTAGTTGTATCGCATTGCTCATGCTCGGTGGCTACTCTCTCGTGTTGCAGGGTTCCTCCACAGGGTAGAGGAAGGCCTTTTCCAAAGTCCAGTTTAAAGAGTATGGAACAGGGCAACATTTGCACATTCACGTGTCCTTTCGGGATGGATATCAGCTGCTAAAACAACAGCAATTTAAATCCACCCAAGGCAGAGCAAATCCACAACTTTCAATCTCTGTGGTAAAGCCGTTGTCTCTTCAAAGTAGTGATTTTCCCCCTGTGGAAAGGTACACTTTCAATCTCTGTGGTAAAGCCCCGGTCTCCTCAAAGTAGTGATTTTCCACTTGTGGAAAGGTGCATGTCCAACTTTCTCCGAGCACTACCAAAGACAAATGTGTACTCTATATTATGCAGAATGAATGGGTTACAAAGGCAAATTTCACCCGGAGGGGGAACATCTTTCCTTCTAGACTCACTAAAACAAGAGGTGAAGCATTCTGCCAAAAAAGAAAGTGCTTGAGCCTGTCAGAAACAACAGTGAATAAGGGTAGCTACTCCAGTTGTTTCGTAAACAAAAATGTCCAAAACAGAAAAGCCACCAAATGCAAGCAAATGGCCAAAAGAGAAAAATGCTGTTAGTAATGGCTTCAACAAATCTCTCCCCAGCTTCTCTAGGACAATAAAATGTGTGCTGGCAGGTCACACCTTTGTCAAGGCTTCATCTATGGAAGGGTGTAGATCCCATGTAGATAATCTGATAATTCACGGAGAGTGGTATATTTTACCTCAGCATGTTGACGCTTTGGGAAGGGTTACTTAAACATGCAGTACCCATCCGCAGGAAGGCACTCTCTCTCGAGAAAGGCCCAGTCGACCTGACACGAGCTAGATTTGCATCCCAGCATTTAATCCCCTGGGGCCTCCAAAATCTAAGGTGGACAGAATCAGTGGACCTTTTCTATAACCACATGAGTGAGTGCTGAATGATGAAGTGCTCTTTGACGTGCAGGTCTCAGTGGTCAAATTTTTATTTGGTACGTAAGAGAGAAAAGGTCAACTCCTGAAACTTTGACTCCATTTCCGTATGAGCTTGAGGATCTTTGAGCACCAGTGAGTGCGGCCAGTCTGCTGGAAGCTATTCTGTGAAGTGTAGGTGCCACAAAGGGACTTGCTCTAGCCTAGGGATACAAAGATTTGGTGTGCCTGGAACCTCAGTTTCTTCTCACTGTTAACGTGCTTTGCAATACTTTCACCTTATACAGGAAAAAAAGGGTTTGGAGGACACCAGAGGTTGTTAGTAGAGGTTTTCAGATGGTGTAAGAGGTTATACATTCACACAGTGCGGGTTAGTAGCACCAAATTATTTCTAAATATGTCAACTTCAGATCTACTTGTAATCTTGTAATACATTCGGATAAACCAATGAATTTGAAACTCAAAAGAAGTTAAAAAGTAATTTATTTGGGAACCTTGCTTTGTATCCAGGCAATCAAACTAAAAACAAATGCTGTAAAGAATTTTACAGGCTACAACACTGTAAAACAAGCATTTACAATGCAATGGTCTCGACATTGGTAAAGTTAGAGCTATTGGCATTGCTTATGACATTATTTTTGTTTATGTTTTTGTTTTCAAAACATTTAACCTCTTCAGTGCCCAGCCCTTTCCCCGCCCTGTGCCGGCCGTTGCATTAGCGGGCGGGGTTCATGACGAGATAGTCTCGTCATGGAGCGCGGTTGCGCTGTGCCCATGACGAGACTATCTCGTCATGGGCACTGAAGGGGTTAAAGAAACGGCATTGTTAAAAACAAAAACAAACAAAAATAATGTCATGAGCAATGCCAATAGCTCTAACTTTAACAATGCCGAGACCGTTGCATTGTAAATGCTTGTTTTAAGGGGGCCTCGAATGGGTCTCCATCGGGCTCTGTTTTGTGCCCTGGCATATGCGGTCCGGTTTTTTTCCGGACTGCAGTGACAGCAGGCACATCGATGTGCACGTGGTGAGGGTTGTAGGGGAAGGGAAATCATTTCAAGAGAGTCCTTTTCTCTCTGGATTTCCCTTCTGTTTTTGAATCTCAGGAGCAGCAACATTTTCGTGGTGTCACCTGGGCTGTAAGTGGAAGCGTTTTCAAAATTATACCCAAGCCATAGTTGCTGCTTACTTATCTTATGCAACTAACAACCATTGACAAAGCCAATAGTCTTGACTTGTTGTAGGTATGATGTGGCTTGTATGATATATCTGGACGCAATGAGAGGAACAGCAAAATAAAAGTCGGTCGGTACACTATGCTACACACAGATTTTTAGCTTACGTATTTTTAAGCCACCCCCTTAATTACACTGACCACGCCCCCTTGAGAGACCCCCTCCCCCCCTGTTTTTTCATCTCACTTAAAGCCCTGCCAACGATTAGTGATGGTACCTCGGAAAACGATAGAACTGTATGACTCATATATTAGTCCTAGTTTAGGACACTGCCTTTAAGAGGGCGGTTTTAAAGAAACACGGATATTAGCATGGCCAGCCACTAGCTACAGTCGCCTGCTTCCAGGGCAGGGCCACCTTCTGTGCCTTTCCTACGCGGCATCTAAAGTGCAATTTTCGGGAGGCTTAAGAGATCTCCTCTTGAAAATTGCGACATTTATACAAATCTTTACACAATGTATTCCCGGTTTGGCAGCTCCCATGTGCAATCAATTACTGGTTATGCTTAGAACTTCGCTTATGGAGTTTAGCAAGCACGTATACGCATCAATTACGTTTCAAATACGTTTGACACTCGAATTGCTTTTTTGTGTTTTATCATAATAACCTTTTGGGGATATTGAACTATTATTTATTGCGCTTAAATGTTCAGAGACTCGTGTTAATCGTAATGGCTGTTAAAATACTAATCATTAAAATGACAAGTTGGGTTGCATGGAGAAAAACTTCTTTTAAACAAACAAAAAAAGCCTACTCAGCAGGCAGGAACAGTTGAAGAAAACACTGTTCTGGCGGGAAACGGAGACAAAGTCAGAGATGGAGGCGGAAGAGACGGATAACGGCGACAGGAAGGGGTGTAGGAGTAAGAGTGAAAGAAGGGCTCGCAAACAGAGCGGGAAGAGGAGTGAGGACAACATGTTTATCTATGCGTCATATGGGCTCTCGTTAAATAAGTGTTACTAGTATGTAGCTGTTCCTTTGTAGCATAAATCTGCAATTCTGGAAGGGACCAGGCCGCCAGGAGGAGTTCTCACAAACCAAAGGCGCAGAAACAATTCCTAACACCCCGTGGAAACCCGAGACGGCTGTCCCGAAGCGTAATCCAGAGTGCAGCTGGACCCCGAAGGGTTTACGTGTTGTTTGTCCCCGGGCTTCTGGGGGCGGGGAGGTTCCCTTTGTATTTCCCGTGGAAGTAGAAAAGCTGCTCGTCTGCCCTGGAGCCCCTGTTCTGTCTGACTGCGGACTTAAAGGCAGTCTCGTGGAGACCGTAGCTCCTTTAGCAAGCAATTCAATTTGGGAGGGGTCTGGTCTCCTGAAAACCCTCACAATTGTTCAACACATACGAACACTGTAAAGTAATTATATTTAAGTGTGTTTACTAAAGGCTGGGAAGAGGAGCAGGCTGCACCCTGAGCGAGCAAAACCAACGCTTTCTGGGACCGAACGAAACGCCCTCTCTAAATGTAAGCAAAAGTCTGCAACAACAAAATACCAAACCTCGGAAAACCTCTGCAGCGAAATGTTGATCTTTTGGAGCTGAACATAAGGACGCGATGATTCTGCTCTGTTCAGCAAACTTCCCAGCTGGACGGCACAGCGACGGGCTCATTAGCACAGTTTGGTGCAGAAAGGAAATGTGCAGCCCCGCTCCTCCCCACAGGCTCCTCGACTTCAGGCTGAAAGAATAAGTGTAGGTGTCGGGGAGAGTAGGCATAGAATAATGATGGCTGCTGAAGCTGGGGGCTGAGAGATGCGAAGACAGATGGGAGGAAGGGGGAAGAAAGAGCGAATGGTGGAGAGAGGTGATCAGGCAGGAGTGACGAGGGCGAGGAGCATGTGCGAGAAAGATGGGACACCACTGCCTTTCTCCGAGGCGAAGCAGAAATGCCTCGGAGTAAGGCAGCGGCGATTTCGGATTCGGGGGCGTGTTCTCCTCTTGCCATTGGCTGGAGGAGATAATTAGACTTCTTGAAAAAAACACGCCCCCGAATCCGAAAAGGACGGGGCCTGTTCGGAGTGACGGACCTCTTCTCCAATGGCTGGCCAGCATTCAAGAGGCCAGCCAATGGACAACAGGGGAGAAGAGGGGCGGGTTCAAGCCCCTCTTCTCCAAGTCATTAAATCTCGGATCGAGACTGCGCAAGCGCAGCCTTCGAGCCGAGACCTAAAAAGGAAAACGGCCCCTCAAAACCAAACCGTAATTTAAAAGACCATAGCTCAAATGGCAAATGATTAAAAAAACAAAAAAAAAGTTATGCATGGATATTCGCAGCAAAGATTTGGAGAGATTACCAAAATGCAGCAAGAAGGTGCGAAGAAGAAAAAAAAAAGAAATTGTAGCAATTCAAGTACTTTGGGGGTAGTAAGATGCAGTTTTGCCAGTTAAAAGAGCAAACGATGATGAGAAAGCGGGATGCTGTGAATGTACTTTGCATATAGTGGAAACACCATGGCATAGTTTGTTCGAGAGGAGGAAGCCGAGCTTGGGAGGGGTATTTCGCCTTTAAAAACAAAGTTTTGAAGAAAAAATAATCTAAAAGATTTATCTGAAATGACACATTTTTCACTACAAAATTGCATTTCTGTGATTTAATTGCTTTCAAACAATTTGATTCGAAAAGAATGTGTTCTCATTGTACAGATTTTTGGGTTCCATGGCAAGCTATATTTTTGCCTCTCGTTTGTAACAACTTCCAATTTACCTTTTTTCAGCTACTTGAAGACACAACGGGAAAAAATTTCACATTAAACTTTCTGAAATGGGGGCACGCAAAGACAGCCAGAAGCTCAAGCTATCTAGTGTCTACCAACCAAACAGTACCAAAAGAAAGTTTTAAAAAACCATGATAAAGCCATTTTTTGTGCTTCAGTGGAGATTTATCCTTAATTGTCTCACATCTAGATTTGACATGGAATTCTATCTAAGCAATCTGTTCCTACTATTTTAGGACAAAGACGGTAGGAGTAACCTGGTGGGTGTTAAGCAGACTGGTGCCTCATATTAAAATAAGACATACAGTGCTCGAAAATGCTTTAATCTGAAGACCTTTCTGTTAAAAGTAAGAACGCCAGGAGACAGGGTAGGTTCCAAACACTGCTTTATTGGCCATCCACTCTCCTCGCAGTGGTGGAACAACACCAACATTCTAAGATGAGCTCCAAGGGGAAGAGACCAAAGGGAAAGGAGGGGAGGAAGGAAGGAACGTACCAAGAGGGGAAAACAGAGGATTATAACACCTCCCTTATTTATCTACTGAAAAACATTTTTAGATTTGGCAACCATGTCACAACTCCACAATTGTCCATTCTTTAGAAGAACCATATTGTTGAACGTTTTAGTCACTCGACAAGGAGGGTAGGATTTGCTTTGGCTGTGTAAATCCTTCGCACTCCTCTTAATCTGCACCACATCACCTACTCTCCACTTGGGAGCTTTAACTCCATTCCTTTTGTCATACCACTCTTTATAATTGGCTTGGTGAAGTTTGACTTTTTTACCAACTTCTTCAGGGTTGAGATTAACCACCTTACCCCCACCCAGCCAACTAGGGTTAAGCGTTCTACAAGGTTCTCTCCTCCTGAAGGAAACAAAAGGGGAAACCCCTGATATCAGATTGGACGAGGTGTGATATGTCCACAAACAGTCACGCATGGATGATTCTATGGCATGACCATTTGTAGTGGCTAATTGTAAGTGTTCCTTAATTAGGCTATTGGTCCTCTCGACCAAGCCATTAGCCTTGGGGTAATACAGAGCAGTCTTCTCATGTTTTATGTTCATATTGGTTAAAAAGTCTCTCATTGGCTGCAATGTAAACTGTACCCCATGGTCGGTGACCAGGGTGGATGGTATACCTTCCTTAGTTAAAACGTCCTTGAGGAACTCCAGAACAGCACTTGTGTTGATACGATATACAAATGTTTGTCTGATCCAGTGGGAAGTGCAGTCTACTAAAACTAGCATGAACTTCTCCTGGATACCGAGGTTGTCCATGGGTCCAATTATGTCCATGGCTAGCTTGCTGCATGGTTTTGGGTACTTTGACAGGGGGGCTTTGCGTGTGGACTTAGATTTGTCGCTTCTGGCACAACTAAGACACTCCTTCACCAGCTGATCTACCATTGCATCCATCCTTGGGAACCAACAGTTCTCTCTAACTCTATTTTTTGTTATGCTGCGCCCCAAAAGACCCTCATGTGCCAATTCCACTATTCTTTTCCTGATACCTTCAGGCGGCACAATTCTATTCATATCTGACCTCCCAGAAGTCCTTGAGCGCATCTTTAAGACTACTGCACTTTTTAGGCCACCCTTCCTGCATTATCTTTTGGAAATCGAAAACCATCTCTGTTAGCATAAGCTGAAACCATCTTGTTTGTGGCATCCATTTTGTCAGCTATGAAATTCTCCTGTCCTCTTCTGCTCGTCTTTTTTCCTGCTTTGCTGTCTATTTTAGTTAACGTCCTGACTCAGCTAAAAGCAATATGCATGTCAAAGAGTTTGTAGCTGCCAGAACATCTGGTCTCAGACTCAACTGTCAATCTCTTAGTGCTGCCATAAGCACTCCTGCTCCCCCTCCCACTTTGCTGACTAAGGGATTTCCCATTTGCCCATGTTTGTCGGTAGTTATTCCTGTGTAGGTCTGTACCTTCTATTTGTAACTACATGCTTACCAGTGCAGAAAACTCTGTATAAAAGCACCATGGTCTGTGTATTCAAGCCACTACCTCCTGGAACACTTGAGGGTGTTGTATGGACGTGGTCTCACTCATGAGTGAATAAACTTGTTATTTTGAATTTCAGCTTCAGTGTCAATCTCTATTTTGTTGGTTTAAGGACCTGTGGACAAAGATAAGGGTGCCCCTAAAAAGGCACATTTCCACAGTTTTGGTGCCCGACTCGTGGGGCTCATCAGAGACGCGGCCGCCGAAGGAGTGGTCTTGACGGAGGAATGGAATTTTGCTGAGGAGACGTCCTGCACGAGGAGACCCTTGTCTTTGCAGACAGAAGTGATTTTCCGGTTTTCCCGATTTGACCCTCCAGTTGGTGGCCGGTCCCGACTGAGATTTCCTTTGGTGCAAGTTTCGCAGTGACCATTAGGTCAACCGAGAGATTGGCAGTTGGAGGTTGGAGACTTTTGTTTGGTAAGGTCGCTGAAGTGGCACTTTGGATTTTGGATTTGCTTGGCCAAGATTCTGGTTTTGTTTGTTTATTTATTGCAATAAATAAAGGCAGGTAATTTGGAGATTTTTCTCAGCTTTTGAAGATTTTTGAATAGTAATATTTTACTATAATTTGACAGCATGCCTGCTCCTAGCGCACTTCGTAGGTTGTGTTGCTGTTTTGGAGGTACCAAAATGGATTTAGAAAGAAGTCAGCTGGCACCCCTAGAGGGGACACCTAATCGATACATGTATATTAAATACGGTATTTCTTCCATAATGTATAGTACACTGTGGAACAAATATACGAAAAAGGATCATGATTTACGATGGCCTGTGAATGGTTCATTTGACTTTAAAAAGATTCAGTATGTAGAGCAGTGTCTGTTTAAAAGAAAGAGTCAACAAGATATGTTTGATTGTGTACGAATGTGGGAGAAAGAAGTGCATGAGAGAGTGAGTGAAGAAGAAGCTATTGCAGAAAAAGAACAGCAAAAAACTATATATAAAAAAACGTTGGAATTGAAAAATAAGGAGGTGAAGGAAAAAGAAGAAAGGGAGCGTCGTTTAAAGGTAACTGGCCAGTACCCTATTAGGCGCCCTATTTATCCCATACTTAATAGACCTCAGGATGATTCCATTTTGTTGGCTAGACCTCCACCCCGTATAGATTCCCTAGTGCCCCTGAGAATGAGGTTTCTGACGAGGAGCATTTGTCCTCGGATGAGAAAGATATAGTTAAGCAAGATGGGCGCCTGACTCGTTCTACTTTAACTACTGAATGCAAGGCTACTCTTAGATCCACTGCTCGTAAAGCAGCTCGTGGGAGTGCCTCTGCTCCAGAACTTGTAGCAATGGTTCAGCAGTGGATAGATTTAGAGCAGTTATATTTTGTAGAGATATTTACTTGGGAAGTAATACTCAGTTTTAGAAAACATTCTGATGATCTAGAGCCCTCTGATATAAATTTTGATTATAAACAATTAAGTGATGGCACCTTTCTTCCTTCACAGGTGCCTGATCTAATTAGGCGAGTAGTTAAATTGCGAACTGACGCATTCCGTCTGTGAGAGGATAAAAAAAACGCTAGCAAAGCTACAACCGAACAAACAGTTCAGTCCCCGGCGCGGCAAGAAGGAGCTGCAGGAACAGATAAAGACACTAGTGATACTGTAGTTACTGTGAAACCAATGCGTGAAGCTGTGCCTCTGTATGTTCCTCCGAAGGGTGCGGGCACAGAAGACGATAAAACTTCAGATGATGCAAAGGGTTATTTTATTTATAATTGGGTTTATACCCCTTGGAGTAGAGCAGATGTTATGGCTCTTAAAGCTGCTTTACCCAACCCACGGAAAAATCCGGCCGCTTTTTATGAAGAAGTGGAAGGAGCAATTAGCTCTTGTACTATGACTTTGCCAGATATCGATATGTTTTTTGGGCTTATTTTGCCCCCTGATATGTGGAGATCAATTCGGAAGGTAAATGATAATGTAGCCTATGGTGATACTTGGGTGCATTTAGAGGGAATAGATGCTGCTAGAGAACCTGCGCAGAAACCACAACAGGTGATATTAGATCTTCCCAAAGCTATTGTAACTAAGTTAAAAACTCTTATACCCCTTAAGAAAATAGATTGGACTACATTGGCGTATTGTAAACAGAAAGCGGATGAGTCAGTTTGATTTCTTTACATGATTTGAAGAGACATTCCATGACTTTAGTGGGCAGTCATTGACAGATGACACGGGTAAGCATCTGTTTGTCGACAAATTTGTTGCTAGAAATAGCTAATCGCCTAAAGGCCAGCGAGAGTTCATGGACTACCTCTTCCCCAGTCTCCCTTTTTACTATGGCCCAGTATTATGAGCATCAGGAATTGGAAGCAAAAGGCAAGGAAGATAAAAAGGTTAAGGATTTAAAAACGAAAGTTATATTGGCTCAAGTATATGGTCCACCATTTAGAGGTAGTGATGTATTGCCCTGGTGTACCCCCTTTCCCTCTAGCAACTTTGTCTTCTGATCAGTGTGCTTATTGTAAAGAGATTGGACATTGGCGTTCTGAGTGCCCCCCTTTGTGAGGTCAGCAGTATCAGCGAGATAGAGGAAGCATGAGAGGCCGCCCAGGGAACACGGGAAATAGGGGAGGCGTGGATAATCGTTCCAGATTTGAGGCAGTTGAAAACAACCCAAATTCTTATAATACCTTTGATAGACGAAACCAATACCAAATGTCTGATTATTCGGCTGATGGTCCTAAGGATTCTGATTATGCATAGGAATGCCTAGGATGGAGGTAAGGAACCGGTTGAGGTCCCAGTAGATCAGAAGGGTCCCTATGTTGATGCAAACGTTTTGGGTTTTACTGATCAGTTTCTGGTTGATACAGGAGCTACTTGTAGTGCTCTGTCTAAAAAATAAGGTTCCTAGGGCTTCCCTGTCTGGCGCAATGATATCATCGATAGGATTCGATGGGACACCTACACTTATCGCACTGTCACACCCACTTGCATTTAGTCTTGGTAAATTCCCTGCAGCATGTCCATTTCTGCTTTCCCCTAACACGCTGGATAACATTGTGGGTATTCATATGCTTAAACAATTCCGTTCCACACTATGTTGTTCCACAGAAGGTGTGCGTGTTATTTTAAATGATAACTATCCAATGGTTGGGAGGTCTTGTCTCCGTAAAGAGGATGTTGCTCTGGCATCGTTACCTAGTACTTTGTGGGCTACATCAGATGCTGATGTAGGACAAATTGTTTCCCACCAGTACATATTTAAGAGAAAGAAGGTGCTTCGCTACCTCGACTACACCAATATAAAATATCTTGGGAAGGCGAAGAAGCATTAATACATATTGTTCAGGATTTGATCAGAATGGGGGTTGTGGAAGAAGTCCCCTACAATACCTGTAATAGCCCTATTCTTCCTATTTTGAAAAAAGACACAGACACTAGAATTTATAGATTCATCATTGACTTATGTGAAGTCAATAAAATTGTAGTGCCTCAATACCCGGTAGTTTCTGACATCACAACACTTCTTACTATGGTTCCTCCTACTGCAACTACATTTAGTGTAATCTATTTGAAAACTGCATTTTTCTCAATACCTATTCATCCTGATAGCCGTTATTTGTTCGGTTTCACTTTGAATAATCAATCATTCAGATTCTGTAGAGCTCCACAAGGGTATACAGAGAGTCCTAGCATTTATAGCCAGGCATTGAAAAGACAGCTTGATTCCTTTCCTGTACCGAAAGTGGTGGCTCTTATTCAATATGTCGATGACCTCTTGTTGGCTGCCGATACCCCTGAACAGTGTGAAGAAGGTGCACTGTCATTGCTCTCATTCCTTGCTTCTCATCATCATAAAGTCTCTCGGAAGAAATTGCAATATTGTAGATAGCAGGTCACCTACTTAGGTCACCTCCTGTCTAAGGAGAGATGTGCACTTACACCAGACCACATTCAAGCTATTTTAGACACGCCTGTGCCCCGTACTCCGAAGGATGTTCGTGCACTGATTGGCCCTACTTCTTTCTGTAGGCAATGGATCCCTAGTTTTTCTCACATTGTTATACCCTTGTTGGCCCCTTTGACTAAAGATACTCCGATGCCCCTTCCATGGACCACTGAATGCCAGAATGCTTTTCAACAGTTACGTCAAGCTCTTTGTTCTGCACCAGTATTAGGAACTCCAGACTACACTAAGGCCTTTACACTCTACGTACATGAGAGGGACGGTTGCGCCCTCTCAGTTCTAGTACAGACACACGGTGATAAGCAGCGTCCTTGTGCATATTTCTCAGCTGTCCTTGATCCAGTCGCCCGTGCACTGCCAGGGTGTTTTCGAGCGGTAGCGGCAACGACTGTGTCCATACGTCAGAGTGAGGGAATAGTTTTGTCACATAGATTGCTTGTGCTAGTACCCCACTCAGTCAATGCTCTGCTAAATCAAACGAAAACACAACATTTGACTAGTGCCCGCTTGACAGGCTATGAATTGACACTTTTGGCTCCTCATATCACAATGAAAAGATGTTTGACTCTGAATCCTGCTACATTATTGCCATTTCCAGCTACTCAGTCTCACTCACAAGAGTTACATGATTGTATATCCCTTACTGAAGAACAAACAAAGGGTCATGTTGACCTACAAGATACACCTCTTTCTAACGTTGATGGGGAACTGTGGGTTGATGGGTCCTGCCTAAAGTTGCCTGATGGCATGACATCTGCTGCTTATGCAATTACAGCACTTCAGACAGTAGTTGAGACAGCTCGCATCCCACAGAAGTCGGCTCAAGCAGACGAGCTGATAGCATTGATAAGAGCATGTGAGCTTAGTGCAGATCTACTTGTTAACATCTACACAGATAGCCAATATGAGTTTGCAGTTGCTCATGATTTTTAGGCAACTCTGGAAGGAAAGAGGCTTTCTTACTACACATGGGACACAAATAGTGCATGGGGAATTAGTACATAATCTCCTTACTGCCTTGACATATCCTAAGAACGTGGCAATTGTTAAGTGTAGTGCACACAAGAAGTTGACTGATAAAATAGGAAAAGGAAATGCCTTTGCAGACTACACAGCTCGTGAGACTGCAATGCAACGAAGTACTACATCTATGTATGTAGTTAAGTCACAGGCTGAAAGTTGGCATGATGCCAGACAAGAGGTGCTGGACATGCAACAATCTGCTTCTGTTGAGAAATTGGACCAATGGTCTAAGGAGGGAACACTGCATGATGAGGGCTGTTTGAGGAATAAAGAAATCACAAAATGGAAGTTACCCACAGCCTATTTACATCCTATGATTCACATGGCACATGGACCGGCACATGTTGGAGCATCCTCAATAGTAAAGCAACTTATGCAAGTTTGGGATTATCCAGAGATTGCTGGCACAGCTAAAAAGATAGTCCAGTCTTGTCTGATTTGTCTCCAATATAATCCTGGAAAGGGAACAAGAACTCCAGCAGTAGGGTTTGCCATACCTACTGCACCTTTTGAAGTCCTGCAAATGGATTATGTCCAGCTTGATCGCTGTAATAATCTGAAGTATGTTCTGGTAGTGGTTTGTGGCTTCAGTAAATGGGTTGAGGCATAAGCCACAAAAGATAATACAGCTCTTACTACAGCAAAGGTGCTCCTAAAGGAGTTTTTCCCCAGATTCGGTATTTGTCTAGTTTTGTGGAGTGACAATGGACCACATTTTATTAGGCAAGTTGTTGAGTATCTGATGAAAGGTTTGGGAATTAAGCAGAAGTTTCATGCTGCTTTTCACCCACAACCAGCAAGACTAGCGGAATGTTACAATTCTGCCCTCAAACTAAAATTGGCCAAAATACAATCTTCCACATCTTTGAAATGGCCTGATGCACTGCCATTGGCTTTAGTATCTATTAGATCAGTACCACATACACGGTCTGGCCTCACACTGTATGAGGTGGTTTTTAGAAGGCCAATGAATATTTGGGGGATTCCTAAACCACGCCCTATACATGATGTACCCTATGTATTGATGAATGACTACTTGTCTCAGTTGACTGACAGTTTGTCTTCTATTTATCAACAGGTTCGGGAGACTCTTCCAGACAGGTCGCAAGGTGAGGGCCACTGATTGTGCCCTGGAGATTGGGTGCTGACGAAATCCTTCCAGAGAGCCAGCTCTCTTGCACCCAGATGGCGAGGCCCTGAGCAGGTGCTCTTGGCTACCAGAACTGCGGTTCGAGTGACCAGTCAGAAGAACAGGGTCCATGCGACACACTGTCGGAAGGTGTTGCAGGACCTAGTGAGCCCAGCTGTGTCGGCAAATCACCGCAATATCCTGGACACCGAAAAAGGACAAGCTACATCACCTGAAGGACCTGAAGAAGTTTTCCCGGACCACACAATCCCTAGTGCATCTCGATATCAGCTGCGATCCCGGAAGAAAGACACTTTGTTGCTGAAAAAGACTGTTTGAGCCACTGTCCTGGGTAGTGAAAGACTGAGTTACAATGGGGGTACTCTTTTAGGGGCTACTCGTCTCAATCTCAGCAAAGAAACCAACGTCTGCCCAGGACTTTAGGGCACCATCTGTTCTGTTGTTCAACGACAAAATGAACATGCCTGCGGAAAAGAAATCAACTGCTGCAAGAGTCTGTGATCGAAAGAGTATGTTCATTATTGGACTCACTTCGATTGTTGTTATTATTGCTACAATAACATGGGTTGTAGAGGGAGTAGCTCCTGCTCGAAAACTACTGACTGCTACTACTCCTGTCCCCATTGAACACCACCATTTCACTCATCCTTATCATGAGCAGAAGCACAGAGTGTCCTATCTCAACAATGTTCATTCAAATGTTGCATCACACCCACAATGCTGTGAACATTACCAACTGTTGGGTGTGTGGAATGATGCCAGCTCATCAGAAAAAGGGAGGAACGCCTTTCATTCCTTTACAGTTTTCACACAATGGCTCCTGAGGAGCCTGGTTTGCATTGTTGTGGGCTTCTGGAGTTGTTAACATTACTTATGCTGATGTAGGAAGACTAAACTTTGAGTTAAATAGAGCTTGTTACCCTGATGAGGAAGGAGATCCACAAGCTAAAGGAACTGTATGCGAAATGGAGGAAATTCCTCTGTGCGCTATGTTTTCACAAACACTCGAACTATCAAGAGTAATGGTCCTCCTGTTATAGCTGTTACTAGAGCTTGAGCAGTATTGGCAGTATCCCTGTGGAAAAAAGTGACTGTACTGTAACATTGAACTTTACTGGAATAAACAATAGTAGTTTTTTGTCCTCACATAATACCTATTTCATTTGTGGAAGTAAGGGTTATTAGCACCTACCTATTGGGTGGTCCGGAAGCTGCTATGTGTCCTTTTTGCTACCACCTGTGTTCTTAGCACCTGTATCCTACCACAAAGACTATAAACTATATAATGTTATTTCCAAGAGTCGATCTAAGAGGACAATAAATCATGATGAGGTGGATCAAACTGATACTCTACTGCAGCAGTACTATTGGGACTATTCTTTGTTGGTGCGGCCTTAGACAGCAGAAAGATAAGGCGTTTGACACGTGTTGTAGAAGCTGTAACCAATCAGACAGCCATGGCACTTGCAAATATCACAGAAGAACTACAAATTGCGAGAATCGTGGCGCTCCAAAATAGGATGCTCATTGACATCATCCTAGCCGATCGTGGTGGAGCATGTCACATCATTGAGAGCAGCTGCTGTGTCTACATTTCTGACCACGCCCCTTCAGTTTTTGAAGCAATTTCCAAGCTGCACAAAATAGCCACCGAAATCCATCAGGATTCAGGAACATGGACTTTGACTGGATGGCTATGGACTATCTGGCACATGCATCAACGTCGGCTTTTACGATTCCTTAATTGCGATTATTAAGGAATCGCAAAAGCCTATGCATGTAGGAATCGCTATAAACATAGCGATTCCTACACATTCCTTATTTGCGACTCGCAAATTGCGAGTCGCAATTAAGGAATGCCGTCCCATTCATTCCTATGGGCCTCCAGGCCCATAGGAATGAATTGGAGATTGCATGAGCAATTTGCGAGTACCAGTAGGTACTCTCAAATTGCTCATGCAATTTCAAGGGTGCAAGGGTGTCAAAATGACACCCTTTTGCACCCCCTGAAATTGATCTGTGCACATATGTTGCACACACACATGCCCTAAGGGCATGTGTGTGGCAACATGAAACTTTGAAAAATGCACAAAAGTGCATTTTTCAAAGTTTTGCAAATTACCATGAAGTTCAACTTCATGGTAATTTGCTCCCCCTATTAGCGAAATCGCTAATTTTTTTACTTTAATGCATTGCATTTAAGGAATCTCAATTTGGGATTCCTTAAATGCAATTGCAATTTAAGTAATCGCAATTTAGAGATTCCTTAAATTGCGATTTTTGCATTTGGGATGATGCATCCCAAATGCAAAAATACCGGTCGCAAAGGGGCAGATTCTGAGAATCTGCCCGTTTGCGACCGGTTTTTCCTTTGATGCATGTGCCTGTTAGTTTACTGTATAGGGCTGGAAATTATTGTCAACCCTATGTATATTTCTTGCTATTCTCTTCATTTGCTGCCTCTGTATACAGTGTGGCCCGATGCTCTGTTCCCTATGTATCTCTACTTGTACCTCATGTATACCGACTAAACGAAATTTCACAAATGTAAATCCTCGCTTGGCAATGGACCAAGAAATTACTGAATTAATGCAGATAGATGTGCACGATGTTTTCCGTACTCCCTCAAAAATATAGGAAGATGTCTTCAGCATATGCTAAAAGGGCCTTCTGTGGAAATCGAAAATCATCTCTGTTAGCATAAGCTGAAACCATCTTGTTTGTGGCATCCATTTTGTCAGCTATGAAATTCTCCTGTCCTCTTCTGCTCGTCTTTTTCCCTACCTGTGCTGTCTATTTTAGTTAACTTCCTGACTCAGCTAAAAGCAATATGCATGCTAAAGAGTTTGTAGCTGCCAGAACACCTGGTCTCAGATTCAACTGTCAATCTCTTAGTGCTGCTATAAGCACTCCTGCTCCCCCTCCCAGTTTTCTGACTAAGGGATTTCCCATCTGCCCATGTTTGTCGGTAGTTATTCCTGTGTAGGCCTGTACCTTCTATTTGTAACTACATGCTTGCCAGTGCAGAGAACTCTGTATAAAAGCACCATGGTCTGTGTATTCAAGCCAGTACCTCCTGGAATACTTGGGGGTGTTATATGGACGTGGTCTCACTCAGTAGTGAATACACTTGTTATTTTGAATTTCAGCTTCAGTGTCAATCTCTATTTTGTTGGTTTAAGGACCCGTGGACAAAGATAACAGTGACTCCTGCACTGGTGTGCCCTTAAAAAGGCACATTTCCACAGTTTGTTTAAACCTTTACCTTCTTTCATGCCCTTTTCCCATTCTTGTTCCGTTAGGGCAGGGTCATCCACCACCATGATGGGACTGCCTAACATTTCTTCGGGCTTTGTAGGGGTGTTCTTGACAGAAAATCACCAATTTTGTTGTCCTCACCAGGGACCTATTCCACTTTGAAATTTTCCAGGCCCAGAATCCATTTTCCTATGCGGGAAGTACAGTTTTCCATCCCTTTAACAGTAAGGATGAAAGTGAGCAGCTTATGGTCCGTTCGAATGGTGAAATTCAACCCCAAAGAAAAAACTTCAAATGCTTTACTGCCCAGAAACACGCCAGGGCCTCCTTTTCGATGACTGAGTAATTACACTCAGCCCTAGAAAGGCACCGAGAGGCAAAAGCAATTATCTTTTCTTCCTTCCCATCTCTTTCTGAAAGGGTGGCTCCCAGTCCCTTGTTGGATGCATCTGTGGTAAGAATTGTCTTTGTAGCGCTGGTGAATTTATGATCTCTTCCTTGAGTGCATCCAAACAATTCCCGCAAAGGTTCACACTTTGAAGAAAAGTTCTTAATGTACTTGGCCATGTATTCCATTAAACCGAGGAAGGATTTAAGTTCATCCTTATTCTTAGGGTATAGCGCTTCCCTCACAGCACTTAGAAGGTTGTTTTTCGGTCTAAACCCCTGCTTGGAAATGGAATGCCCAAGGTAGTCGACTGAAGTCTCCCGTATTTGACACTTGGACTTCTGCACAGTCAAACCCGCATCCATCAATTTTGTGAAAACAACCTTGAGGGTACAGTCGTGGTCTTTGACAGTACATCCATACACCAGGATATCATCCTGGAAGCACATGGAATGGTCCACATCCTTAAGGATTTGGTGCATGATCTTCTAGAAAACCGCCACTGTAGATGCCAACCCAAAAGGCATCCTTTTGAACATGTATGCCCCGTGAGGGGTTATGAAGGCAGTGAGGGGCCTAGAGTCGGGGTGCAGATCTACTTGGTAGGCCATGGATAAGTCAATAACACTAAAGTACTTTGCCTGTCCCATGGTACTGAGCATCCCATTTATGTTTGGAAGTGGGTACCTTTCGACCCAAATGTTTTCATTGAGGCTCCGTAAGTCCACACACAAACGGGTGCCTTCTCCATTGGCTTTGGCCGCTATTACAATGAGCGCCAACTATTCTGACATGTCAACGGGTTGAATGATTCCCATGCTACATAGCTTGCTCAACTCTTTCTCTAAAGGCTCCCTCATTTGATGTGGTACTGGGCACAACTTGTGTACGGTTCTTGGGTCTAGTTTGCGCTATATAAAACTAAAAATGAATACGGTGGGTTTGGCATTTGCTTTCAGTTTGATCTTGTGTTGGAAGTCATGGAGAAGATACAACCTTTCCTCGAACAGTTTAGGGAAATCCTCACATATGTTGTTACTAAGTGATGCTCTCAATCACTTAGAGCCGAATCCCATCGTACTAATTGTCCCCACTGTCCATTCAAACTCACCCCCTCTATAAACGAGCATAACCAGGTCACTGCCCAAACACGCCCACGAAATACATCTACTCATTGAGGAGCACCAACTAGAGATCCTGTTTCTCACAGAAACATGGCTTGCCCCAGACTCAGATGCCGACATCGTGCAGGCACTGCCCCAAGGCTTCCTTATACAACATCTGAACCGTCCGAAGGGCAGGGTAGGAGGAATAGCCGTCATCTTTAAAGAATCCTTCTCTTGCAGATTTCTCGACAGCCCAATGACGGATTGTGAAAACACGCACTTCACTATCCAAATCTCCCCCTGTAACTCCCTTTCAGGAGTTCTCATCTACCGTCCACCAGGAGCCATGGGACAGTTCCATAATTCACTCTTGGAATGCTCCGTGGCCTTGGCTAGCACCCGGCCCAACTTCCAAATTCTAGGAGATCTCAACGTCCATTTTGACAATAGCAATGATGACACTGCCACTGATCTGATCCTAGACCTTGCAGCCCACCAACTTCACTTACAAAACAATCTTCCCACGCATAATCTCGGGCACTTGCTTGATCCAATATTTTGCAATTTTTCCGACCTCATGGTGGGAACACCTATACCAGTGCCCTGGACCGACCACCGGCTTATCCCTTTCAGCTGGCGGATCCAGACCTCCTCTCCTCCCAACCAAGCACCGGGCAGACTCTCTCGCTCCTGGCCGAAACTTGACCTTGATAAATGGAAACATGTACTAGAGCATACCAGGCCACAGCTGGAAAGTAACCCTCATTCTGCGGACGCGCAGTTCACGTCCTGGATTGAAAACTCCCTTGATACCGTTCTGCCCAAAAAACCGTATCTAAAACCCAGGAAAAAAGCCACCTCCCCGTGGTTTTCACACGAGGTCCGCCTCCTAAAGAAAAACTGCAAGAGAGCGGAAAGAGCATGGAGGAAAGACTTCGATCCCAACAGCAAAAGTGAATATAAACGGGCTATTCTCAACTACAAAAAAGCCCTCAAAAATGCTCAAACAGCCTTCTTTAATGATAAAATTAGTAAGGCATCCTGCTCGTCCAGAGAAACGTTCCAAATTATGAAAAAACTTTTAAAAACCCCAGAACCATCCTGCTCATTTAATTTCTCGGACAACCACTGCAATGAGTTAGCCACGTTTTTTGATCAAAAAATACAAAACATCCTCCAACATCTCCCCCCCCCCCCTTCCTCCTGATGACCCCCCACTTACCCACTCATGGCAGACCCAGAACCCGAACACAGAACTTAATATGTTCTCTCCCATCTGTGAGGAAACCCTAAGGCCCCTCCTTCAATCCCTCAAAAGCGGGTCCCCGCATGATCCAGCACCAGTCAGACACCTTAAACAAGTTGCTTCTACCATTCTCGCACCAATGGTGAATCTGATAAATTCCTCTATAGAAAGCGGATTGGTTCCGCCAAGCTGGAAGAAGGCGGTAGTCAAAGCCTTAATCAAAAAACCCAATCTCGACCCCAGTAATCTTGCCAACTTCAGGCCAATTTCCCTTCTCCCATGCATTAGCAAGATAGCTGAAAAGCTTATCAACAGCCAACTATCAAACTACCTGGAAATCAACGAATTGCTAAAACCGTCAGAGACAGGATTCCGCCCGGGCCAAGGTACGGAAACAGCGATGGTGGCGGTTGTCGAGGAGGCTAGGAAGATCATTGACGCAGGAGGATCAGTGGCAGTGATCCTTCTTGACCTCAGCGCGGCATTCGACACCGTCAACCACAGTATCTTGGCTCAGCGGCTCAGTGACCTTGGTATCTCGGGGCCGGCCCTGTCGTGGCTAAAATCCTATCTTCACAACCGCTCTTTCCAGGTGGCGGAGGGCGACTTCATCTCCAGGGAGACTCCTATACGTTGCGGAGTGCCTCAGGGCTCCTCATTGAGCCCGACGCTCTTCAACGTGTATATGTCGCCACTGGAAGGGATTGTCATCCCGTATGGTATCAAACTCCTGACCTACGCGGATGACACCCAGCTGGTTGTCTCCCTCAGCCGGCAGGATAATCCCACCATCGATCTCTATTCCTGCCTGGGGGACATAGTCAGCTGGATGAACTCATCCCACCTAAAACTCAACGGCGACAAAACGGAGATAATGGTGATGGGCAACCAGTCCCATTTCCGCCCGGAGTCTCTGTGGCCCCCATGCATGGACCCGCCCCCAACCCCCAAAGCCGAAATCAAAAGCTTGGGGATTTGGCTCGATCACAATCTTACCCTAAACACCCAGGCAAGAAAAACTGCTGGAACCTGCCTTGGTCTCCTACGTACCACCCGCAAGATCCTTCCCCTGCTCCCTTTTCAGTCAAGAAAACTTCTCTTGCAGGGTCTCATCTTGTCCAGACTGGACTACGGTAATGCTCTATATCTCGGCGCACCTAAGAAAGTTACAGCCAGGCTACAGGTTGTGCAAAACGCTGCTGCTCGGATTCTTACCAACACTAAGATCCGCTGCTCTGCTAAATCAGCGATTAGAGCATTACATTGGTTGCCCGTGGAGCAAAGGGTGCATTTCAAGGCCTTGTGCCTAACCCACAAAATCCTTCAGGGAAAAGTCCCGTCAATCCTTAAGGACCTTGTTGTCCCGCATACCACGTCTAGAACTCTCCGATCTTCGAACGCCCATCTAACCCAAATTCCCAGGATAAAGAAAGCTCACTCCGGTGGCCGGCGCTTTTCCTATCACGCCCCCAAGCTGTGGAACACCCTCCCGCTTGACCTTCGGGCCCAACACAATCTGCTGCCTTTCCGAAAGTTACTAAAGACATGGCTGTTCCCATAACCATCTACTCCGCAATTGGCTGATCTCTCTGGTGCATCTTTTAGCGCTGGGACGCTCAAGGGCAGCCATGCACTCTAGAAATCTCATTACAATTAAAATTACTTGGCAGGCTCTCATCAGTCACAAGTACTTGATCTATGTTGTTTGGATCCAGGATGATGCCTAGCTCTTTTTGGTGCTGCCACCCTAGCAGATTAGATCCTGATTCCATGATGTAAAATTTGCCCATTGTATTCCTCCCTTTGAACTCATTCGGCATTTCTTTCATTCCTTGGCAGGGTATGGGCTCTTCGCAGTAGCTTGTAGGGGATATGTCTGGTTTCTGCAGTGCGTTACATTTCTGGTTGTCTGTGCACTCAAAATCACTGCGGTTCAACAGTGTAAATTGGGAATGTGAGCCAGCGAACACGGTAACAGATTTACTATTTAACATTACATCACATTTAGGATAGATTACATTAATACCTCCTGTGTTATCTTTTATCTGTAAAGTGTACTTCTTTTCACTGGGCATGACACATTTTACTTCTTTACCTGCGGTACCTTCTGTACCCCCGCCCTCTCTGTTGTAGGGGTCTCCTTCTCGGCACATCCTTGCAAAATGTCCCCTTATATTGCACTTCTTGCAAGTAACACTTTTGGGTGGGCAATGAATGTTATTTCCTAAGTGATTACTGCTACCACACCTGAAGCATCTGGGATTCCTTTCACTACTAGGAGTTTTACTTTGAAAACGTCACTTTTCTCCTCATCTTCCTGAATATTAGCAACTACATCAGTTGTAGACTTCATTTCTTCAATGCACCTAGCTGTATGTTCCACTGATTGCGCAATGGCACCTGTCTCTCTAAGACTAGGTTTCTTGGCTAACAGTTTTTCTTGAATATGCAAATTGTTAGTGCACCGCACAAGTTGGTCTCTTATCAAAGAGTCTGCGAGGTTGCCAAATTCACACAATTGGGTGAGACCCCTCAACGCTGCAATATAATTGGTCACTGACTTGTTTTCCTTGAGACCTGCTGAATAACTTGTGTCGTTCTAACACTACATTTATTTTGTCCCCAAAATGCATCTCCAATTTGACCATTGTGCTTGCAAAAATGTCCATACCCTCTACTGCTTCTCCTCCTTCATTCTCAGGTTCCGGTAATGTCTTGTAAATTTTGCGCCCATGCACTCCCAAATTGTGAAGAAGGATGTGCTGTTTGCGCATTGAACTAAAACGTTCCCCACCAATCGCAATAAGGTATGATTCAAACAATTTGGCCCACTCCTTCCAGCATATTTCTGGCTCTCCAATCTCATTTAGAAAGGATGGGGGTTGGCTAATGCTCTCCGCAGCCATCAAGGTAGAGAAAAGAGCAAAAATTCAGGAAAAGTAAGAAGGCGAAAGTCTTTAAATCCAGTACCAAAAACGTAAAAATAAACTTGGCGTACTAAAACTCCAAAGTTATTACTATGAGCCAGGAAGAAGATGAAGAAAAAGGAAAAATACACCATATAGGTAAGTACAATAGTTCCTTTGTTATTGCTGCGCTGCAAAATCTGAAGGTAGGTAAAGATAAGGCTCCACACAGTACTTAATAGTTAATGGGTCCCCTACGTGTCACAAAAACTAGGGGAAGAAACTGCCATAAACACTTGCCAGGAGAGGCCTCGCTGTGCTGGTGCAGTCAGGAAGAATATACAGAATGTACTTACAACATTAGAAAAGGGTGGGTGTATGTCACTTGAAATCTCGCATCAGCAAAAGACTTCCTTTTTTTTTTTTAAAGATACGCTCACCTTGTAAAACACAGGCGAAGGCAAAGGAAGTGCACTGCCGCAGCGCTCTGACAGGAATTTGCAGCGTGCACGTACCAGGGAGCAGAGTCTTTTCAACTAGTCAATCCGGAACACGCTGATGAGAGGGAAAGATGCAGGTAATGTACACACACTGCTGTCTGGGAAAGCTCCGTCGGTGTCAGGAAACAGAATCAGTGGCTCTCCGCAGCCTAGTACGCTGATTGCTAACCATCACCTCCTGTGAAGGCAACTGACGGGCAGCACACTGGCTTGCCTGGACAATGTGTTGACAAGATTCCTCTCCTTCCTCAGGGCTCCATACATTTACGAATGATGTCGCATTTCTCCGCAATCCCTGCAGCTCCGAAAATCTCCGCACCTCAGCACGGACTCGGTCACTCTCCACAGTCTGCTCAGCTGGTCACTCACCACCGCCTCCTGTCACGGCAAGATGACGGGCAGCATAGAGGCTCGTTTGCACCTCACGTAACAAGATACCTGGTCGTTAAAATTCCCCTCTCCTCATGAGACGAGAGATACCTCACAAGTTGACGAGGAGGCACTTCAGGAATGCTGCTTACCCAACCTGCTCCCGAACAAACCAGGCACTGCTACGGTGCGCAACCACGAGGAAGGGTTGCGGAGTATAAACAGCAGGATGTCCTCTCGCACTGCTGCGTTGACCACCAAACCGCAAACCATCAGCAACACAGTTCCATTACTCTTAAATCTTTCCAAGGATTGACAGCACTGCCGCGACGACACAGGCAAGTTCTTTAAACTTCTTCCTATAAGTTATTCTTCTTCTGCTGTAGCATCAGCATTTGAAGAGAGCACACAGAGGGGGAATGGCCCATACTGCCCCCTTCGCAGTAACTCGTCGCCAGTGTTAAAAGTAAGAACACCAGGAGAGAGGGTAGGTTCCAAACACTGCTTCAATGGCCATCCACTCTCCTCACAGTGGTGGAACAATACCAACATTCTAAGATGCGCTCCAAGGGGAAGAGACCAAAGGAGGAGGGGAGGAAGGACCGTAACAAGAGGATTATAACACTTTCATACTTACAAATGCCAATATTACTTACTGGTAATGTTTATTACTTCCAAAATTAGTCCATTACATGTGGTGTGCTTCACTTTGTGACAGTTCCTGTACCCAAAAGTAGTCAAACAAGAAATAAGCATTTGCTTTCGCTAGATGTCATTCACCCCTCCCCTAACATAACATCCTTCCCTACCAGCGCACATCCTGACAATGCCAGGCTTAGTGAAGGCCTACTTTCTACTTCATGGCTGTTTACCTGGTTGGGAAGTGGGCTGGGAAGAGGAAGAAAAAGTCTTGGAGTAATGAAAATTACTGGTAAGTAATGTTGTCATTACCTCCTCATCTCTCTTATTTGCCCCAATCTGTACATTACATGAGGATGTACAAAGCTATTAGCATACATGAAGCAGGTATGATGCTCAGACAGAAGGAAGAAATATTAATAAAAGGGAGCAAAAGTGTTCCGTCTGCTGCTTGCAAAAATCCTGAATCTAATATCGCATGAGGTTCCTGGGCATTCAGTCTGTACTGCAGTATTGTATGTATGTATTGCGAGCAACGATCCCTCTAAATATTTTTCTATGTGTGCAGCAACCCTATGTATGCAGGCACACTTTTATGGGTGCATTTGACAGCAGAGAAGAGCCACTATTTAAGCAATCTTGTGAGCATATTACATCAGCAGGAGCTTGGGTTGGGTGTTGGAGGTATGTGGCAGCAGCCAAGATCCTTATAAAAATCTGTTAATTGACATATCTTCTATTGATTTTAACAGTCCAGTGGGATATTTTAGATACTTATTTGGGCGATAATTACTTTACAGTGAAAAAGTTTGCAGTTGATGCCCACTACACTGTGTCCAGTACAATTATGTGCTGATCTGCTGAAAGTTCTGTTTTAAATGAGCGCCTGTATTAAAGATTTGGGTCACCTTACCCCACTAATGTTTAAATATGCCTCTCAAAAGAACACCCACGATAATTCAGTGTATTACACAAATGATTAACACTATTAATAATAACTTTGTTCAGTTAATAATTCTTACTCCTGGAGTTCACTAACACTGCGTTATTCTCAATTGAGAAGAATCCCAAACACCACTTTTAATGGTCCAGTGTCTTTAACCCTAACGTACATAACTAATGAAACCTGCACATAATATATCACATATTACACGGATTGCAGAATTTTTTCTTCCAGTGTCCTTGTAGCAAGAACACATGGTAAGCCTGAAACTGAAGACCAGTTTTAGAACATAACTGGCATGTGCTAAATTAAAGTTGTGCACCTTTCACTAAAAGAAAGGTGAAAATGTGTGCCCATTTTCGATTTCAAGTTTTTTTAACCTCAGGGCAGGAGACACTGATGTTATGGTCTAATTACTTTGATAACGCAGTCATTTTTCTTAAGACGAGTAGTGTGGGAGCCATATATGTGATCATAGCTGTTTCTGTATTACAAACATAGAGAAACGTGAAGATTATTAGTAAGCTGCCACTAATATGTATGCAATAGGTACCACCCCCTACTGCAAGAGGCTCATGTTATGTGTGACACCTTCAACCAATCCTTGGCTTTTTTGCCAACAGCGCTTTCCTTCTTGAGCATTAGCTTTTCCTACTTAGAATGCTAAAAGCAAGACCACTTGTTCCAGAATACAACTTGCTAAAAAGCAAGGACTAGCGGAACATGTCGCAGATGATGCTGTCACATGGCAGACGTGCTTCTGAAGATAACCGCCCTATTGAGACATATATTTCATGTTTTCTACATATATCTTATAAAAAAAAATCATTAAAAAAGCTTTATTGTACCTAGAAATATGAAAGAAAAAGTTCCCTCCCTTCAATTACTGATAAATCAACTTAAAATATACACAACCCTACCTTGCCATTTTTAGTCACTGATTACAAGAAAAGGCTTAACGCAGAGTTCTTTATTATTTTTATTATTATAAAGAAAACCTGAATCTTGGGAAAATGTCACTGTTAGAAGAGTGAAAACTGTCAAGAAAACAGACGTGTTTCATCATTCTTTCCTTTCAAGCAAAATGGTATCCGAGTAGCTCATCTTCAGGAGGCAAATGAGGTGCTGTGGCTTTATTTATTTTTTTAAAACAATTTTTATTAGTTTTTCCCCAACCATAGCATCCTGAAATCCGCGTTACATACAATAATCTTGTGTAGGAAAACCAGGCAAGTGATGACAGTACAAAAGAGAGCAGTTCCGCAACAGTGCCATTCCTAACCCCCCACCCCGCTCCCTCTCTACCCCCCCCCCCCCCCCCCCCCCCCCCCAGTGCTGCGGCTTTATTGCTGCTGTTATTACTGGGAGACCTGTTTTCCAATCCCTTTTTCTGACTTCACTAAAGGTGCGAACCTAAACAATGTCAATATCCAGCTGTCTCCGTTCCCTAACTCTTTTGCACTTAGGAGTACCAAAACATACACCACTCGTAAGCACCCTATATAAAACTATATTTATACATGTTCAGCTCTCCACACTTTGAAATTGAGTTGCTTGTTCTTGTTTTGAGTGCTTAGCGCTCATCTGTGTGGGATGTCGGGAGCCGGATCTTCAGCAGAAAGATGCTTACCTTTAGCTTCACAGATGCTAATCTGGTAAAACGTGATCAGGCAGGGATCTAGTCTTTGCTTTCATCTGGAGCTCCCTGCTGCCGTGCCATGATAGTGCAAAGTCCTCTTCGGCAGAGTGATAATTGCTGGCTTTATCCCAATATCTCTGTGTGCGGCACGTAGACTCTGGCTGAGTGTGCGCCCAAGTGCACATAATACGGAACCCAAATTTTGATGGCCCTAAGTTGTCGCTCCACAAATGTCTTTTAGGTTAAACCCCTTTTGTTTCTGCCCAACAAGTCGATACTACATTGGTGGAACTACCACGAATGCCCTTTGGTACTGTCTCACCCATCGATTGGTATGCTTTATGTATTGCCAAATGTGTCCACCTACTTTTAACCCAGCGTGTCACCAGAGGAACAGATTTATTTAAGGGGCACCAGAACTCCCTAAACACTTAATGGATGCCCACTGTTTATTTAAGGTATAAGGTGCCAAACCCGTTTGAAATTTACGCCTCAAAAAATCCAGTATTTTAAATGGATCACATTCTTGGAGGTACGTTGACTTTTTCACACCATTTCTCAAAGGTAGAGCAGTGCCCAACATAACTTGATGTTGTGGGCGCCCTGCTGGAGGACTGAGTAAAGATGGCTACTTCTCTAAAATACCCCTTTTCCTGTAGCCCTGCCTCTAAAAATCCACCCCTTATGCAAAGACAGCACGGTGCCTGATGGGCAAAAATCAGGAGCCTCAAAGAAGATGACGATGGTGTAAAAGTTATTGGATAGTCTACTGCTACCTGAATCGGAGAAAGGAACCACGGTCGATTTGGCCGTAATAGAGTTTTTTAATAGTACTTCCACTCTCTCGCCTGAATCTTCTTCAGTACTCTTGGGAGATGGGGAATAGAAGTAAATGCATATAATAGTCCTTGTCACATTTATAAGGACGAAATATTCATGCTCCATGCTAGTTGACAGGGAGTATCAGTACAAAATAAGCGAAGCATGCCGTTTACTGGCGATGCAAATTAATCTAACCAGGGTATCCTTATTTCTGATGAAAAACTGGAACATTTCCTGAGAGAAGACATAATTTGTAAGCAAAGCAAATCTGTTAATTTGATCTGCCTCCACATTTGGATCTGGAATGTAAGCTGCACTTGTGTCAAATTTGTTTCCCTCATGAATTTAGTTGTGGCCTAGAGAAGCTAATTTTGGACACTTTTTGCCCGCCTGAGGATTCACATAAGCTTTCGCTACTTTATTGTCCTTGCATACCAAAGCCCCCTTCCCCTGTAGTGGAAGGGAAAGCTTTGAGACCTCGGAAGAGAGAAAGTTTCAAGACCTCGAAACGTAGCTGTCAACTCAATCAAGCTGTATGATTGGCTGGCTTTTGATCCTGACCATTGTCCTGTAGGTTAAGGTTCTCTAAGTTGGCCTTAAACCAATGGCATCTGTAGTCAAAACTGCTGGCATTGGAGGGTCCAACACCGTCCCACACTCTGTATACTGACTGGATTGAGCCATCATTCAAGCGAATCCAAGACCTGCTGAGTTCCTGGTAGCTACATAGTCAATTTCAGAGACTGTAGATTCCAGTGTACCAAGAGATGGTGATTCAGTGGCTATAGCTGTAATCGAATCAATTGAACTATTGATGTATTGACTGCCAGGTAACCCTGTACTTTGTTACACTCCCTGGCTAAACTATGTGAACAACAGAGCTCCCAGTGTCTCTTGAGTATGGATTATTCTAGTATATGACAGAAAAAAAGACCCTGGATCTGTTCTGAATTTTGCCACAGTGAAGGTTATTTCCTGAACTGGTGACAATTGAAATTTCTTCAGGTTTGTGAGAAACGTCAATGTTTTAAAATCTGTTGCAAACTCTGTGCCAGATTCCTCCTTGAACAAGAGCAGGCAGAAGTTAGCCAGTCCTCTAGATTTTAATGTATTTGAATTCCATCCAACTGTAAAGATGCTACAGCAGGTGCCAGAGCATTTATAAAAATTCTGAGAGCTGATGACAGGCTGAAGGGCAAGACGCCACACTGGACGTGACTGGAACTTGAAGCAAATCTTAGGACGTGATGACGTTCCTTATGGTTTGGAACACTAAGTACACATCCTGTAAGTCCAAATTCAGCGTGAAGTCTCCTGGAAAGAGCAAAGTCATCAGAATTTGGAGAGTTATAATTTTGGCCTTTTAGTATCTTACAAAAATGGTTTATCCACTTTTGAGTGAGAATAGGAAGACAAGCTTCCTCAGGCTTCAGAACAAGAAAAAGTATGGAGTTAACTCTTGTCCTTGCTGGTGCTGAGCAACTGGAGTTATAGCTCCTTTTAACAACATTAACTGAATTGCTCCTTGCAAAACTTGGGACCTTGATTTAGTCTTCGGCGAGTAGTTGAAATTGAGGCTCTAGAGGAGGATGCTTTAAGTCGATAAATATCCAGTTCTTACTGTATTTAGAGCTCTGTTTCCTTTATTAGCTTCTGACAAGCAGCATAATAATACCTGATCCTTCTCCCTACCGGACTCTGAGTTTCCCACTGCCTCGAAAGGGATGCCTAGAATTATACAAGGCTTGAGCCAGAGATCTTTTAACCCCTTCAGCGCGGCGTGGATTTCCACGCTGTGCTGAAGGTTCTGTGCGCAGGCGGGGCCATGACGGAGCGGTTCTGTCATGCGCACAGCGCAACCGACGCGCATGATGGAACCGCTCCGTCATGTGCATCGAAAGGGTTAAATAATCCTCCGTTTTAAGGGATCATTCTATGTGGTTGGAAAATGTTCTTGTCCACTGATGCCCTCGGAACCAAGTCATAAAGTTCTGATGAGAAAACCGGTCTGTCAGAAAACAGAAGGTGATTTAGCAGCAGCATTTGGGTACCAGACGCTTCACCTTGTGGGAATTGGTGCTTTAGCTGCACTATAACAGATCAAATCAGAAGACAGATCTGAAAGGAAAAAAAACAGACAGAAATCCAATAAAGCCCAAATGTATACATGGATCCTCCTTTGTGTATCCAATCATAGAGGTACTGAAAGTTTTTTTTAGTAATGACTGAGCAGCAGACATACGCTGCGAAGGTATTTGCTTTTATCAAAAGCTTAGATTCTGCAAATCGCCATTTAATTGCACTTTCTATCCAGTGACTCTGGTAATTGCGTGAGGAACTAAAAGTCATGCTTGCAAGAATTTAAATTAGTTTTGGAATTTGAGGAAACACTTTCCCAAAATTGTCCATTTAATACCACTTGGAAAGAAGGAAAACCTGTTTTATTTCAATCTTTTCACTCCTTGCACGGCATTAATTTTATTCACAGGAAAATAATTTGTTGAAGGAATATCATCTTGGGTGTAGATCTTCTCATTCTTCATTGAACAGCAGTTTTAATCCAAGTTTCCTTCTATGAGAGATGACCTCCTACAGATTTGCTCCAATGCACATATTTGTAGTTGTAAGGGGATCTAGCGCCTCGTCAGAATGCTATACTCTGTTTCAAAGGAGGTTCAGCACTCGGTTAAGCTGCCAATACAGCAGTATCATTCATGCCTTGCAGGTCACTTCCCAAAATGGAAATATTATCCCCATCATAATCAGAATGAGCTTCCTAGTGGTGGCTCTCAGGAGCACACTTCTTTGCCTCCATTGTTTAGAGACAGTGCCACTAAAGCAGGAACCCCCTTGAATGGTTTGTTGCCTACAGACAATCACAGGCCCCATGAGATTTCCGAATGAGAACAAGTGCAAGCCAATCTAAGGAACAGATGACTGTCTATTCTTATAGGGGGACGTGCTAGCTAGATACCCCGCCATTAATGGCCCCCTGACTTTCAAGCAGCTCATTGCCCCGCAACAGCTATAGCACCGGATGGAGTCTACTACGAAGCCTTTCCTGCAAAATACTTATCCTGCTATGGTGACAACATGCATCAAGAAAAAAGGAAATGAATGGTTAATACATTAAAATACAATCGCACTGCAGTTTCTAGGACCTGTTGCTGAAGTGAGACAGCAGTAAAAAAAAACAAGCATTGGCAAAGCCAATAGGTCCTGCCTATGCAAAAACTATTGGCTTTGCTAATGTGTTTTAGCCATGTTGTGCACAAGCCTGGCTTCTGCTCAGTGTAGGTAAAAGTTAATGATGTGGAATAGAGTGGCATATATACACGTACTTTCCTTCCTAGAGTGCCTCACGAATAAGCAAGAAAAGTGTTCACAGAATGGGAGCACTAGTTAAAGTATACAAGGAGCCTGTAAGAGAGGTGGTAAACAGGATTTGTTCCACAGGAGGGACAAGGACATGCTGGACAGCCTATAGCAAATAAAGCTAGTGCTGGAGCAGAGTTTTCATTTAGAAAATTCAGGGGCTTTTGAAGCTCTAGTATGTCTATGCGTTTTATTAATTATTAATAAATAACAATTAATTATTTGTCTTGTGCAAGTGTGTTTTTATTAATCAATCCGTTTGTCTTAACATAAGAGAAAGTTACATGAGGGTTAGCATGCGTGTGCTGTTTCTGTTTTCTAAAAAATAACGTGCAGGTTTTCATGTTTAAACGTTGCTGTGTGCTGTTTATTTTGAGCACAAAACGCTGTCTGAATTAATGCTTTTTTATGTTGCAAAAGCTAGATAAATACATACACATAAGGGTATTAGTGGGGTTAACACTGTTTAATCACTATGCTGTAGTAACGTTTATTTTGTCTCTTTAATTAAGATGGTCTATTGTGGCCTATGGAGGCCTGTGTTAAGATGGCTGAATTTTGAAGCCTGCCCGTGATTTGTAAAATGAAAGACGTGATGAGGGAGACCCCTGCTGGAAATGGTCCTGAAGTTGACTGACCATGGTCCTCGTATGAAAACTTTCCATGAGGACAGCAGCAGTTTTGGAGGATCTCCAAAAGAAATGGAACATCCAGGGTAGCCTTGGGAAACAAAGGAGTTTTAGAAATGAACAATGAACTGTGGTTCGGCTGCCGAGGGAAGTTGAACAAATCGGATACTTTAATAGTTTTTTGGTTCCTGTTCCGTAGTTTTTGTCTTGTGACTTTTCCTGAGCGGAGATTTTCAGATGTAGCAATGTTACATTTCTTCCTTCTCGCTCTGCTCAGTGATTCAGTGTATATTGCAAACTTTATGTGTGTTTCCATTGTAATTTTTACTATAAAAAATGTTAGCTTAGGGAGGGCTTTGCCACTTGCCATTTTGCCTTTGCCGCGTGAATCTGCGTTGCTGAGGATCGATGCTGAGGGACTTCGTCTTGAGAGACTTTACCGAGAGACTTGTCCTGACCCGTTCTGACACTTAGTTAGAATAGGTAATTATGAGAAATGATTTATTCTGATTGATTTACTTTGACTAATTTTAGATAAAGCAATATAATTTTAAACATGGTGTTGAATTTTCTTTCTTGTCAATTATTGGGTTTATATTTCTGATCATTATTGTAAATGTTGTGTAGATTATGTTATTGATTAGGACAGTCACAAAACCAGATCTGATCGACCTGATATCGATGCAGGGTGTTTAGGTGTTTTCTTTCCACAGGTTTATTGCTGGTAGAGTATTTGAGCATATGTTAGTGAAATGGGCCCTAGCGTATGATGTATGCATGTGCGTGTAACTGTGAGATTACTCTATCCGTGGTAGTGGGCATATTTTCGATACCCTGATCTCTATCAATTTCCTGGTAGCAGAGATTGATGGTTTTGATGGTTGTCTTGATCTGATAAGATTGCTTGTACATTAGCTTATTGATTATTGATTTTATTTTGTCGATATTGGTATATGTACTAATACTATATGTTGAAGTCGTCATGTTGAGTTATATGTAGTGCTTCTGGAACTTGGAAGCTGGTAGCAGTTCCATAGTAGGGCAGAGGAGGGTATATGCTGCTCTCGGGAAAGACGGGATTGTAAGGAATAACGTGTGACAATTGAAGTTGCGCGTTCACATTGTCTGGGTTCGGAATCAGTGACATTGTTGTATGTTACTATTAGAATATATTTCTGGTATATAAGGAGTGTGTATCGTAGTGAAGGTTATCTGTGAAACTCTGGTCTTAAGTCCCAGGGATCCGTAAAGGATTTTCGTTAAAGCTTATTGCGGGAGGAGTAATAGGTATTCTCTGAGCTTGTTTGAGGAACTGGGCGAAGTTGCTTAGTTAATGTATGTTATAATTCTGTAGTGGGACAGATTGTGCGCTGTTCTCGGGAAGCAGGATTCTGTGTGCGTGTACTATATTTCCTTCGTATGAATGTGCGTGAATGTTTGTACATTTAGTTGATTGTAAGACTCTTTGGACAAGTCCTAGAGGAAACAGTTAATGAATGTATGTTAGTAGGGCAGAGTAGAAGAAATGCTACTGTGTCAATGAAAGGTTTCTTGAAAAATAGACTCTCTTTTACTATTCTGTGGTTAGCGAAGCAGACAATGGAGATGTTTTTATGTTGTAACTAATAGATTTAGTAGAAATTTTGACACGAAGTCTACTGAAAAGATTTTGTAAAGGATGGGTAGACGAGTGACAGAAGACAGGAGACAAGCGACTGCAGCGACTGTTGACGTCAGAAAGTCCGCGCTCTGATTGGATAGTGGATCAGAATAGGGTTCGCGCTAGGATTGGTGCGTTAGTGTGAGTCGCGCAGGGATTGGAAGAGCTGTTTAGTGACGTAGACGCTCCAGGATTGGTGCGTTAGTCGCGCTGCTATTGGTTGAAAAGCTCGTATTGTATATTTATAATACGGAGAGAGTAGAGAGTTTTGGTAAGCGCTAAAATGTATTACCAAGAAGAGAAAAAGAAAAAAACATTCTTTGGGAAAGTTAAAAAGTGGTTTAGCAAGGATAAAGAGGTTAAAACGAGAGAGGGTGAGTTGCTACCTCCAGCGAAAACACCTGCATCCTTCATGGCTGCGAAATATGGATTACATACCTGTATATGGTTGCAGAATTGGGTTAGGTATACTAAAGAAGATGGTGTTCTAGCATTTCCAGAACATGGTTCATTTAATTTGGCCGTGTTGAGAAATTTACGGGAAAAGATGGCATGTCTGGACCCGAAGCCAAGACCTACACAGTTCGAGGCTTTAGTGGAATGGGAAGAGGAAGTTCATGAGCGAGAAAAGCAAAGATCTGGAGGGTACTACAGGAATATGTTTGGGAGGAGACATGATCGTGAAACACATCATGATCGGATGAAAAGATGGCGAGATGTTAATATGTCAGAGGGATTATATCCTATGAGAACAATTGAAGAAGGAGCAGTTGGAGTTAATGAGTATGATGATGAGGTCTTAAATGACATGATTTACAAGAGACCACCTCCATATAGACCAGAACCAGATGAGAGTACACCAGTTGTTTCTCCGATAAGAGATACAGTCTGTATTATTGAGAAAGAAAAAGTGACACCTGAAACAAGAAGTAGTAGTTCTTTCAGGGAGAGAGAGAATCGAAGTAGTGAGGAAAATGCCAGAAAATTAGCAAAAACGACAACAGAACTGACTGAGAAAATTAGGGAGTTAACGAAGAATCTGGAAGCTGTTACGGTGCCTGTAACTATAGGTCCGGTTATGTCCGTGTTTGACAAACAGAAGACAGGTGAAAATGGACTGGTGGTTCCATATGTTGGAAATAATTTGACAAATTCAGTTGGTCCTTCAGGAGATTCAGATAAAAGAACAGGGAAAAGTGACCTGAGACAAACCAGACATGACACATGTAGTGAACTATTGGATGCTAGTGAACCTAGTTGTTCAGGGATGCCAATTTTAGAACCGCAGAAAAGAGTGGTTCCAGTGAGAAAAACTGCTGAAATAACAGTTGATGATTTGAATGATTGGATGAAGGTTCTTCAGAAAAAGGATAAGGATTCACAAGTTATTGATGTGGCTAGGTTACGTATAGAATTAGAAGAGCTTGTGACAGGAACAGTTCCAACAGAAATCCTGAAGAGTCATCATGATGGTGAGCTGATGTTTATGTGTAAAAGTATTACCTGGAGAGCAAGACATACACATAACAGGCTGAGAACAATAGCAAATGAGCTGGGAGTTGACATTGATAAAGTAAAGGCTTTACAGAAAACCTACAGGATGGATTTTACAGAGAAGGACATTGAAAATTTGAATGCTTCTGGTAGAACAGGACAGATTAAAGAAATGGTGGCATTATTGCGAAGATGGGGTGATGTGGAAAAGTGGAAGGATAGGTGGTATAAGAAAAGAGAGGAATCTGAAGATAGAACAACTTATTCAGCATTTCCGGTAAGAGAAAAGGAGAAACCAGTGGATAATTATCCTATGAGAGAAATACCTGGAGGAGGATATGTACATGTTCCATGGACCAGACAGGATATTTTATCATTTACGAATGATTTCCCTCGATTGAGAGAAAAGCCCGTCGAGTGGTATAGGCAGGTAGATAGGTTTGTGAAATTGTCAAAAGTGCTAGGGGTTGACCTGAATAGTCTGTTTGATATAATTGTTCCAGCAGACTTGTGGACTGAGTGTAAAATAGTTGTGAGTTGGCCTACTGAGGAGTATCCAAGAGACTCAAGAACAGGGGCACCAGATCCAGAAGTAATGAGAAAATATGATCAGGTGATGGTATACCTGAAGAGTAAAGTTCCTCCAAAAGAGACAGACTGGGTTAAGATAGATCGAACACAACAGGAAGCAAAAGAATCAGTTCATGCTTTTTACGAGAGGCTGATACTGGCATTTAAACAATTCAGTGGAGATGAACACCTGGGTGACAAAGATCTGAGTCACTTTGTATACAGATTTGTATATGGCCTTAGACCTGAAATTGGTGAGAGAATTCGTGAGCACACAGTGGATTGGCAGAGTAAAAAAGTAGATGAGATCCTGAGACATGCAAAATACTTCAGTGATGAAATTGAAGCAAAACAAAGAAAGCTGAAAGAGAAAGCAATGTGGGCACAAGTGAAAGTTGCAGAGAGACAGGAAGCACAGTTGGTGGAACAGGCAAATAATCCAGGAAATAATGCAGGAAATAGACCAAGATATGCAGGAAAAGGAAAAGGAAGTCTTGAGGAAGCGAAGAAAAAGTTCCCTTGTCACAACTGTGGCCAACTGGGACATTGGAGATCTGAATGTCCTAATCCACCATTAGTGAATAATGAGGGTAAATCCTTAAATCAACAGGTGCAGAATGAAGGAAATAACCAACAGCAACAACAACAGAAAGTTGTGAGACAGCAGAGTCAAGAGCCAAAACCGCCCTTGCCGCAGAATAGAGGGGTACAAAAGTATAATCAGGATTCGGGATTCTACAATGATGAACAGGTAAACAAACCAAAACGTTCTAACAAGGTACAGCAGTACTTGTTAAAGAGTGAAGGGAGTGAGTCTGAGGGGGATTATTGACGGTGCCGAAGAGAGGAGGAAGAGTGCATACTTGGTGCAACTCTAGAAATAGACCAGGCAGGACCATTTGTGGATGGGAAAATAAATGAGGAGAGTGTTACTTTTTTGGTAGACACAGGTGCGACAAGATCAACTGTCAGGTCAACAGATGTTAGAAATCTTCCTCTCTCGGATGAAGCAATCCAAGTAGTTGGTGTAGCCAATACACAAATCAGAACACGTCTTACTGAACCAGTAAGCGTACAGATAGGGAAATTTTCAGACATGCACAGATTTATTGCCTGTGACACGAGTCCAGTGAACCTGTTAGGTAGGGACCTATTGTGTAAGATGAACTGCACAATTTTTTGTACACCAGATGGAATAGCTTTTGAGACACCAGATGATGATGTTTTCTACCGAATGACTCTAGAAAATAGAGAAAGTGAGTTAATTGGTGCATTTGCTGTGTTTAATCCGGAGGATTTGCCTCAAGAGCTGAGAGACACAGTGAAAAGAGCAGTTTGGGATTTTACAGGAGAGGATGTGGGATTGATGAATAATGTAGATCCAGTGAAAATTGCAGTGAAAGAGGGAATTACATATCCTAACATTCCTCAGTACAAAATGACACCAGAAATAATTGAAGGGATAACTCCTATAATTGAGAAAATGATTCAGCAAGGAGTTCTGAGAGAGCTACTGAGTAGTCCGTGTAATTCACCGATAATGGGACTGAAAAAGCCCAATGGCAAATTTCGGATCGTGCAAGATCTGAGAAAAGTTAATCAAATTGTGGTGGCATGTTGTCCTATTGTGCCAAATCCATCAGTGATTCTGTATCAAATTCCACATGATGCTGAGTGGTATACAGTGATTGATTTGTGTCATGCGTTCTTTTCAATTCCATTGCATCATGACAGCCAGCCGATTTTTGCATTTAGGTTTGGCCAGCGTATTTTAGCATGGTGTCGTATCCCACAGGGGTATACGGAGAGTCCTTCGATATTCAATCAGTTATTGAAAAGATCGTTGGAAAGTCTGATCATGCCTGAGAGTTCAGTGCTAGTACAATATATTGATGACCTATTGGTGGCATCAAAGACACGTGAAGCTTGTGAAGTGGATACCATAGCTTTACTGAATCATCTGGCAGATGGAGGGTTAAAGGTATCTCCAGCCAAATTGCAATTTTGCAAGAAAGAGGTGCATTATCTTGGACATAATATTGAAAAAGGTCTGAGAAAAGTGACTACTGACAGGATCAGAATAATCAGAGAAATGAAAGCTCCAAAGACCCAAAGAGAAGTGAGAATGTTCCTGGGTATGGTGGGTTATTGTCGTCAGTGGATAATTAATTTTTCCCTGATAGCAAAGCCACTGATTAAACTGACAAAAAGTGAAATGACAGATCCATTGGATCTGGATGCAGAACAATTGGCAGCATTTGAAGAGCTTAAAAGTAAAATGTGTGAGGCTCCAGCTTTGGGTATGCCTGACTATGAAAAAGAATTCGAGCTGTACTGCAGTGAAAGAAATGGATGTGCACTTTCAGTGTTAATCCAGAAACATGGACAATTGAGAAGGCCTATTGCGTACTTCTCATCGACACTTGACCCTGTAGCTGTGGGTTTACCAGGTTGTCTGAAATCTGTGGCTGCAACATGCAGAAGCCTGGAACAGAGTGAGGGAATCATAATGGGATATCCTGTAAGGGTATTCGTACCTCACAATGTGGCAATTCTTTTGACAAGAAGCAGAACTCAGTACATGTCACATAGTCGATTGACCAAATATGAAAAAGTGATTCTGGGAGCATCAAATGTGACTCTCGAGAGATGTGTGAATGTGAATCCAGCGACGCTTTTGCCAGACATTGAAAATGTGGGTGTGAAAATGGAAGATGATCATGATTGTTTGGATGTGCTTGAGTACTGTACAAAACCAAGACCAGACATAAGGGATCTTCCCTTGAATGAGAGTGATCATGTGTTGTTTGTGGATGGATCATGCTTGAGGAATGATGATGGTGTGCTATGTGCAGCATATGCGGTGTGCAAAGTTTCAGAGGTCATGGAAGCATCACCATTGAAAGGAGTAAAATCTGCGCAAGTTGCTGAATTGGTGGCATTGACAAAAGCTTGTGAGATTGGGAAAGATTTGAGGACAACTGTGATGACTGATAGTCAGTACGGATTTGGAGTGGTGCATGATTTTGGCCAACTTTGGCTACAAAGAGGTTTCTTGACATCGAGTGGAACTCCAATAAAGAATGCTGAAATGATTGGAAAATTGCTTGAGGCGATACAGCTGCCTAAGGAGTTAGCAGTTGTAAAGTGTGCTGCCCATGGTCAAGGGGAGGATTTCATAACGATTGGAAACAGGTACGCCAATGATGTTGCGCAATACTGCGCCAAGACAAATCAGTCCATTAATAGGGACAGAGAAGGGGAAATGTCTTTTCTTTCTGTGATGTTTACTAATGTCCTAGAGACCTGGGATGAAGTGAAGCAGTTACAAGATGAGGCAGGAGAAGAAGAGAAACAAGATTGGATTAAGGCAGGATGTGCTCCAAGAGAAACAGACCATGTTTGGGTCTACAGAGATGGCAGACCAGTGATGCCGAACTCCATCTTGTCGTCAATGGCAAGGATGTATCATGGCCAGGGACATTTGGGGAGAGACGCGATGGTTAGGTCGTTTAAACAGACCTGGTACAATGCAAAGTTCAGGACAATTGCAGAAAGCATCAGAGGTGTTTAGTTTGTCAGCAATTTAACACTGGGAAAAAGACAGTGGTGAGTCTGGGAACAATAGGCAGAGAAGGAGGTCCTTTTACAAGAATGCAGATTGATTTCATTGAAATGCCCCAAGTGAACAGACTGAGGTATGTTCTAGTGGTAGTCTGTTTGTTTTCAAGGTGGGTGGAAGCTTACCCGACTAGAAGAAATGATGGATTAACAGTGGCAAAGTTACTGTTAAGGGAGTTGATTCCTAGGTATGGGTTTCCAGTAACAGTTGAGTCTGATAGAGGTAGACACTTTCAAAATGAGCTCATGGGTTTGATTTGTGAAGCATTGAAAATACAGCAGAAGCTACATTGTGCATACCGACCAGAGGCTTCTGGTGTTGTTGAGCAGATTAATGGCGCAATCAAGAATAGGATTGGAAAGATGTGTTTAGCCACTGGCATGAAATGGCCAGATGTTTTGCCTCTAGTTCTGATGACTATGAGATCTACTCCAGATAGAACTACTGGTTTGAGCCCGCACGAGATAATCATGGGACGTGCTATGCGCCATGCATTCGTGCCTGTCAATAAGTTGGTGACAATAACTGATGACATGATTTTGGATTACTGTAAAGGCCTGGCTGACGCTGTTCATTCTGTGTTTCACCAGGTTGGAGAAGAAGCTACCACACTTGAGAAGAAGCAAGCCCATGATCTGAGTCCAGGAGACTGGGTGAGGATTAAGGTGCACAGAAGAAGAAATTGCTTGATTCCAAGGTGGGGAAGGCCGAGACAAGTTATTCTGACTACGACGACTGCAGTAAAGTGTGCTGGAGTGAAGCACTGGGTACATGCAAGTCATACTCTGAGAGTTCCAAACCCAAAAGAAGGGACTGGTAAAGAGTATTTTGAAGAGTCAGATTCCAGTGATGGTGAAGATACTGAAGATACGGAATCAGTGAGAAAAGAAGCAGAGAGAGCTTCAAGAGAATCACTGCGAGTATCAGAGAGAAGATCAGATTCTGTAAGAGAGCCTGAAGTTTCAAACAGCAGTGAAGGGAAAAGAAAAGAAAAGAGAAATCACACAGAGATTACCCCTGAATCAGAAGAGGAGGAGATTGAAGAACCACTTGAGATTATATTTGAAGAAACAGGGTCAGAAGAAGATAGAGAGGGACAGATTGCGGAAGACCCCCGAGGAGGTGTAGGGAACATTCATGAGGAGCTAGGTGAAGGGACAAGTAGACAGCAAGAAGATTGCGTGTCGGAGACCCGAGGAGGGACAGGAGTAGGGAAGTCTCAAACAGTGGTGAAAAAATCTGTGGAGAAGAAGAAAGCTGCTGGAAAACGGAAACAAGAGGCACTTGAAACAGATGATGAGGATGAACAAACAGAGGGTCGAGTTCTGAGAAAGAGAACTTGGATTGGAGAAAGAAGTAATAAAGAAATAAAGCCGAAGAAGGTGTTAAGAGGAGACCGTTGGCCTAACAACAGAGTTAAGAGGCTGAGATACAGAGTAATAAGAGCAAATTCATCAAAAGCTGAACAAGTGAATGAAGTTTCAAGTCAAAGTTCAAAAGCTGAAGGAGAAGAATCAAAGGAGTCAAACGAACCAGTGGAAATAAAAAGAGTAAGAAGACCCAACCAAAAGTACAGATCACCGGAATGGTCTTATGTGGCACTGTCTGAAGGAGGAAAAGAAGAAACAGTGACTCGAGATAATCCGGAAGTGGTCTTGAGAGAAGTGGTTGAGGAAGATACTGGTGAAATTTTGAAAGTACTCTTGACTGACATTGGAGAAGAGTCGAGTACTGAGGATTTTGATGTTGGAGATCTGATACAATTTGATGTTGAAGAAATTGAAGTAAAGAATGACAAGTATCCAAACTGAGTGAAAGAAGGATTCACTTGGATCAAGTGAACGAAGAGATCATTTGGATAAACTGAAAGCTGAAGAATTGCTGAAGAATTGAAAAATTCAAACAGTAGTGGAGTAGTAGAGGTTAAACTAAAATGGCTAACATAGAGGATAATAGAAATAGATGTGCCTTCTTTAAGAGGTGGTGTAGAATGTGCTGCTGTTGTACTGGATTATTAATGCTTCTATGGGGTGTTTTAGTTTTATTAGTTACTTTTAAAGTAAAGTTTGAGATGCATACAGAGAATGTGACAAATGTAGAGAAGAATTCACAAAAAGTAGTTCCAATTAGAAGTAGTAGTTACATACACAAAGATAGGTCAATTAATAATTTTTCTAGTAATGTTTTTTCGAAACTGTTATATGAATATGTGAAGACAATGGAAGTGAGGGATTGCTACGTCTGTATGCAATTACCTGCATCCGTTTCAGAGGGTGTTACTTATCACCATTTACCAGCTACATATGGTATTTCTTGTAGTTTTTTGAGTAGTGTTTTTTATTTGTTAGGGAAAGTAGATTATAAGATGTCTAACAGAGATAGTATTTTTGGGCACTTGCCAATGAACAAAGAGCTGAATCCAGCTAAAAAAGCTAACACTTTTGGTGAGATTTTTATTGAAGAAAAAGGATTAACATTAGATTACATTTTTAAGAATAATTTAACTTGCAGTTTGAAAGAAGAGGAGAAAGCTTTCCTGGATATGGTAGAGGAAAGGAGAGTGAACATGCATGAGAAAGCGGGAAAATATGAAGTGAGTGAGACAATTTGGGATATTGAGATGGGAAAAGAGTTGAGAAATGGGGCTAGTCCAACTTTAGCTCTGGATGCACCGCAGAAGGGTAAACTTTGCATTACAAGAAGGAAATCCCAATATGATACATATTTTGTGGGGATTAGTGAGTGCCATGATACATACTTCGTTGCGACAGGTTGGGGTTTCAGAGGTGGAGAAGATACAATTTTTCCAGGAGTGTACTATGTTTGTGGGAACAAGGCTTATTACAAGTTGCCTGACCATTGGTATGGCACATGTTATGTGGGCCTGGTTTTTCCTAAGATTTTTCATACAGATAAAATAAGAAATGTAGAAGATATTAACTTATTAACACGTTTTAAGAGAGAAACTTGGTCTGAAATTGTGGGTGATATTTTTGGGGTTTTGATTCCAGCAGTGGGAATTTCTTTAAATGCTTATGGAATTCGGAAACTGTCCACAGTGGTTGATCGCTTATCGACAAATACCGCAGGAGGGTTTCTTTTGGTGAATACGGAATTAAGTGCCGTACGTGCCATGTCTATGCAAAATCGACTTGCCCTTGATATTCTATTGGCCAAGGAGGGTGGAGTCTGTGGAATTTTGAAAGTTCAACATTGTTGCACTTACATTCCTGACGAAAGTAAAGACCTGAAGGTCTATATCAGAAATATTACTGATTTGCATGAAGAATTAGTACCACTTGAAGCTGGGAATTTGTGGACTAAAATAGCTAACAAGATGATGGCTGTTAAGAATTTTATTGCAAAGATAGGTAGTACTATTATAGGTAGAATATTGTTTCCCTTGTCTTGTATAATTGTGGCTTTATTAATAATAAGATTGGTGTGTGTGTGTTGTAAAAACAGGGGAGGGAGGAAGAAATTGAATAAGGAAAAGAAAAGCAGGAGGTCGAAAAGAGAACCTCAGGAGATTGAATTAGAAGAATTGAGGGAGAGTGTTTATTTAGAGACAAAGAGAGATGATGAAAGAGTGACTGGTGTGTAATGTTGTGTAAGGGGAAAAGACATTTCTGATTTCTCCTAAAATGGGACTAAATTTTCACGAATTTTTTTTTTTTGGGGGTTTATTTGGTGATAAAATCACCAAAGGGGGGATTGCTGGAGCAGAGTTTTCATTTAGAAAATTCAGGGGCTTTTGAAGCTCTAGTATGTCTATGCGTTTTATTAATTATTAATAAATAACAATTAATTATTTGTCTTGTGCAAGTGTGTTTTTATTAATCAATCCGTTTGTCTTAACATAAGAGAAAGTTACATGAGGGTTAGCATGCGTGTGCTGTTTCTGTTTTCTAAAAAATAACGTGCAGGTTTTCATGTTTAAACGTTGCTGTGTGCTGTTTATTTTGAGCACAAAACGCTGTCTGAATTAATGCTTTTTTATGTTGCAAAAGCTAGATAAATACATACACATAAGGGTATTAGTGGGGTTAACACTGTTTAATCACTATGCTGTAGTAACGTTTATTTTGTCTCTTTAATTAAGATGGTCTATTGTGGCCTATGGAGGCCTGTGTTAAGATGGCTGAATTTTGAAGCCTGCCCGTGATTTGTAAAATGAAAGACGTGATGAGGGAGACCCCTGCTGGAAATGGTCCTGAAGTTGACTGACCATGGTCCTCGTATGAAAACTTTCCATGAGGACAGCAGCAGTTTTGGAGGATCTCCAAAAGAAATGGAACATCCAGGGTAGCCTTGGGAAACAAAGGAGTTTTAGAAATGAACAATGAACTGTGGTTCGGCTGCCGAGGGAAGTTGAACAAATCGGATACTTTAATAGTTTTTTGGTTCCTGTTCCGTAGTTTTTGTCTTGTGACTTTTCCTGAGCGGAGATTTTCAGATGTAGCAATGTTACATTTCTTCCTTCTCGCTCTGCTCAGTGATTCAGTGTATATTGCAAACTTTATGTGTGTTTCCATTGTAATTTTTACTATAAAAAATGTTAGCTTAGGGAGGGCTTTGCCACTTGCCATTTTGCCTTTGCCGCGTGAATCTGCGTTGCTGAGGATCGATGCTGAGGGACTTCGTCTTGAGAGACTTTACCGAGAGACTTGTCCTGACCCGTTCTGACACTTAGTTAGAATAGGTAATTATGAGAAATGATTTATTCTGATTGATTTACTTTGACTAATTTTAGATAAAGCAATATAATTTTAAACATGGTGTTGAATTTTCTTTCTTGTCAATTATTGGGTTTATATTTCTGATCATTATTGTAAATGTTGTGTAGATTATGTTATTGATTAGGACAGTCACAAAACCAGATCTGATCGACCTGATATCGATGCAGGGTGTTTAGGTGTTTTCTTTCCACAGGTTTATTGCTGGTAGAGTATTTGAGCATATGTTAGTGAAATGGGCCCTAGCGTATGATGTATGCATGTGCGTGTAACTGTGAGATTACTCTATCCGTGGTAGTGGGCATATTTTAGATACCCTGATCTCTATCAATTTCCTGGTAGCAGAGATTGATGGTTTTGATGGTTGTCTTGATCTGATAAGATTGCTTGTACATTAGCTTATTGATTATTGATTTTATTTTGTCGATATTGGTATATGTACTAATACTATATGTTGAAGTCGTCATGTTGAGTTATATGTAGTGCTTCTGGAACTTGGAAGCTGGTAGCAGTTCCATAGTAGGGCAGAGGAGGGTATATGCTGCTCTCGGGAAAGACGGGATTGTAAGGAATAACGTGTGACAATTGAAGTTGCGCGTTCACATTGTCTGGGTTCGGAATCAGTGACATTGTTGTATGTTACTATTAGAATATATTTCTGGTATATAAGGAGTGTGTATCGTAGTGAAGGTTATCTGTGAAACTCTGGTCTTAAGTCCCAGGGATCCGTAAAGGATTTTCGTTAAAGCTTATTGCGGGAGGAGTAATAGGTATTCTCTGAGCTTGTTTGAGGAACTGGGCGAAGTTGCTTAGTTAATGTATGTTATAATTCTGTAGTGGGACAGATTGTGCGCTGTTCTCGGGAAGCAGGATTCTGTGTGCGTGTACTATATTTCCTTCGTATGAATGTGCGTGAATGTTTGTACATTTAGTTGATTGTAAGACTCTTTGGACAAGTCCTAGAGGAAACAGTTAATGAATGTATGTTAGTAGGGCAGAGTAGAAGAAATGCTACTGTGTCAATGAAAGGTTTCTTGAAAAATAGACTCTCTTTTACTATTCTGTGGTTAGCGAAGCAGACAATGGAGATGTTTTTATGTTGTAACTAATAGATTTAGTAGAAATTTTGACACGAAGTCTACTGAAAAGATTTTGTAAAGGATGGGTAGACGAGTGACAGAAGACAGGAGACAAGCGACTGCAGCGACTGTTGACGTCAGAAAGTCCGCGCTCTGATTGGATAGTGGATCAGAATAGGGTTCGCGCTAGGATTGGTGCGTTAGTGTGAGTCGCGCAGGGATTGGAAGAGCTGTTTAGTGACGTAGACGCTCCAGGATTGGTGCGTTAGTCGCGCTGCTATTGGTTGAAAAGCTCGTATTGTATATTTATAATACGGAGAGAGTAGAGAGTTTTGGTAAGCGCTAAAATGTATTACCAAGAAGAGAAAAAGAAAAAAACATTCTTTGGGAAAGTTAAAAAGTGGTTTAGCAAGGATAAAGAGGTTAAAACGAGAGAGGGTGAGTTGCTACCTCCAGCGAAAACACCTGCATCCTTCATGGCTGCGAAATATGGATTACATACCTGTATATGGTTGCAGAATTGGGTTAGGTATACTAAAGAAGATGGTGTTCTAGCATTTCCAGAACATGGTTCATTTAATTTGGCCGTGTTGAGAAATTTACGGGAAAAGATGGCATGTCTGGACCCGAAGCCAAGACCTACACAGTTCGAGGCTTTAGTGGAATGGGAAGAGGAAGTTCATGAGCGAGAAAAGCAAAGATCTGGAGGGTACTACAGGAATATGTTTGGGAGGAGACATGATCGTGAAACACATCATGATCGGATGAAAAGATGGCGAGATGTTAATATGTCAGAGGGATTATATCCTATGAGAACAATTGAAGAAGGAGCAGTTGGAGTTAATGAGTATGATGATGAGGTCTTAAATGACATGATTTACAAGAGACCACCTCCATATAGACCAGAACCAGATGAGAGTACACCAGTTGTTTCTCCGATAAGAGATACAGTCTGTATTATTGAGAAAGAAAAAGTGACACCTGAAACAAGAAGTAGTAGTTCTTTCAGGGAGAGAGAGAATCGAAGTAGTGAGGAAAATGCCAGAAAATTAGCAAAAACGACAACAGAACTGACTGAGAAAATTAGGGAGTTAACGAAGAATCTGGAAGCTGTTACGGTGCCTGTAACTATAGGTCCGGTTATGTCCGTGTTTGACAAACAGAAGACAGGTGAAAATGGACTGGTGGTTCCATATGTTGGAAATAATTTGACAAATTCAGTTGGTCCTTCAGGAGATTCAGATAAAAGAACAGGGAAAAGTGACCTGAGACAAACCAGACATGACACATGTAGTGAACTATTGGATGCTAGTGAACCTAGTTGTTCAGGGATGCCAATTTTAGAACCGCAGAAAAGAGTGGTTCCAGTGAGAAAAACTGCTGAAATAACAGTTGATGATTTGAATGATTGGATGAAGGTTCTTCAGAAAAAGGATAAGGATTCACAAGTTATTGATGTGGCTAGGTTACGTATAGAATTAGAAGAGCTTGTGACAGGAACAGTTCCAACAGAAATCCTGAAGAGTCATCATGATGGTGAGCTGATGTTTATGTGTAAAAGTATTACCTGGAGAGCAAGACATACACATAACAGGCTGAGAACAATAGCAAATGAGCTGGGAGTTGACATTGATAAAGTAAAGGCTTTACAGAAAACCTACAGGATGGATTTTACAGAGAAGGACATTGAAAATTTGAATGCTTCTGGTAGAACAGGACAGATTAAAGAAATGGTGGCATTATTGCGAAGATGGGGTGATGTGGAAAAGTGGAAGGATAGGTGGTATAAGAAAAGAGAGGAATCTGAAGATAGAACAACTTATTCAGCATTTCCGGTAAGAGAAAAGGAGAAACCAGTGGATAATTATCCTATGAGAGAAATACCTGGAGGAGGATATGTACATGTTCCATGGACCAGACAGGATATTTTATCATTTACGAATGATTTCCCTCGATTGAGAGAAAAGCCCGTCGAGTGGTATAGGCAGGTAGATAGGTTTGTGAAATTGTCAAAAGTGCTAGGGGTTGACCTGAATAGTCTGTTTGATATAATTGTTCCAGCAGACTTGTGGACTGAGTGTAAAATAGTTGTGAGTTGGCCTACTGAGGAGTATCCAAGAGACTCAAGAACAGGGGCACCAGAACCAGAAGTAATGAGAAAATATGATCAGGTGATGGTATACCTGAAGAGTAAAGTTCCTCCAAAAGAGACAGACTGGGTTAAGATAGATCGAACACAACAGGAAGCAAAAGAATCAGTTCATGCTTTTTACGAGAGGCTGATACTGGCATTTAAACAATTCAGTGGAGATGAACACCTGGGTGACAAAGATCTGAGTCACTTTGTATACAGATTTGTATATGGCCTTAGACCTGAAATTGGTGAGAGAATTCGTGAGCACACAGTGGATTGGCAGAGTAAAAAAGTAGATGAGATCCTGAGACATGCAAAATACTTCAGTGATGAAATTGAAGCAAAACAAAGAAAGCTGAAAGAGAAAGCAATGTGGGCACAAGTGAAAGTTGCAGAGAGACAGGAAGCACAGTTGGTGGAACAGGCAAATAATCCAGGAAATAATGCAGGAAATAGACCAAGATATGCAGGAAAAGGAAAAGGAAGTCTTGAGGAAGCGAAGAAAAAGTTCCCTTGTCACAACTGTGGCCAACTGGGACATTGGAGATCTGAATGTCCTAATCCACCATTAGTGAATAATGAGGGTAAATCCTTAAATCAACAGGTGCAGAATGAAGGAAATAACCAACAGCAACAACAACAGAAAGTTGTGAGACAGCAGAGTCAAGAGCCAAAACCGCCCTTGCCGCAGAATAGAGGGGTACAAAAGTATAATCAGGATTCGGGATTCTACAATGATGAACAGGTAAACAAACCAAAACGTTCTAACAAGGTACAGCAGTACTTGTTAAAGAGTGAAGGGAGTGAGTCTGAGGGGGATTATTGACGGTGCCGAAGAGAGGAGGAAGAGTGCATACTTGGTGCAACTCTAGAAATAGACCAGGCAGGACCATTTGTGGATGGGAAAATAAATGAGGAGAGTGTTACTTTTTTGGTAGACACAGGTGCGACAAGATCAACTGTCAGGTCAACAGATGTTAGAAATCTTCCTCTCTCGGATGAAGCAATCCAAGTAGTTGGTGTAGCCAATACACAAATCAGAACACGTCTTACTGAACCAGTAAGCGTACAGATAGGGAAATTTTCAGACATGCACAGATTTATTGTCTGTGACACGAGTCCAGTGAACCTGTTAGGTAGGGACCTATTGTGTAAGATGAACTGCACAATTTTTTGTACACCAGATGGAATAGCTTTTGAGACACCAGATGATGATGTTTTCTACCGAATGACTCTAGAAAATAGAGAAAGTGAGTTAATTGGTGCATTTGCTGTGTTTAATCCGGAGGATTTGCCTCAAGAGCTGAGAGACACAGTGAAAAGAGCAGTTTGGGATTTTACAGGAGAGGATGTGGGATTGATGAATAATGTAGATCCAGTGAAAATTGCAGTGAAAGAGGGAATTACATATCCTAACATTCCTCAGTACAAAATGACACCAGAAATAATTGAAGGGATAACTCCTATAATTGAGAAAATGATTCAGCAAGGAGTTCTGAGAGAGCTACTGAGTAGTCCGTGTAATTCACCGATAATGGGACTGAAAAAGCCCAATGGCAAATTTCGGATCGTGCAAGATCTGAGAAAAGTTAATCAAATTGTGGTGGCATGTTGTCCTATTGTGCCAAATCCATCAGTGATTCTGTATCAAATTCCACATGATGCTGAGTGGTATACAGTGATTGATTTGTGTCATGCGTTCTTTTCAATTCCATTGCATCATGACAGCCAGCCGATTTTTGCATTTAGGTTTGGCCAGCGTATTTTAGCATGGTGTCGTATCCCACAGGGGTATACGGAGAGTCCTTCGATATTCAATCAGTTATTGAAAAGATCGTTGGAAAGTCTGATCATGCCTGAGAGTTCAGTGCTAGTACAATATATTGATGACCTATTGGTGGCATCAAAGACACGTGAAGCTTGTGAAGTGGATACCATAGCTTTACTGAATCATCTGGCAGATGGAGGGTTAAAGGTATCTCCAGCCAAATTGCAATTTTGCAAGAAAGAGGTGCATTATCTTGGACATAATATTGAAAAAGGTCTGAGAAAAGTGACTACTGACAGGATCAGAATAATCAGAGAAATGAAAGCTCCAAAGACCCAAAGAGAAGTGAGAATGTTCCTGGGTATGGTGGGTTATTGTCGTCAGTGGATAATTAATTTTTCCCTGATAGCAAAGCCACTGATTAAACTGACAAAAAGTGAAATGACAGATCCATTGGATCTGGATGCAGAACAATTGGCAGCATTTGAAGAGCTTAAAAGTAAAATGTGTGAGGCTCCAGCTTTGGGTATGCCTGACTATGAAAAAGAATTCGAGCTGTACTGCAGTGAAAGAAATGGATGTGCACTTTCAGTGTTAATCCAGAAACATGGACAATTGAGAAGGCCTATTGCGTACTTCTCATCGACACTTGACCCTGTAGCTGTGGGTTTACCAGGTTGTCTGAAATCTGTGGCTGCAACATGCAGAAGCCTGGAACAGAGTGAGGGAATCATAATGGGATATCCTGTAAGGGTATTCGTACCTCACAATGTGGCAATTCTTTTGACAAGAAGCAGAACTCAGTACATGTCACATAGTCGATTGACCAAATATGAAAAAGTGATTCTGGGAGCATCAAATGTGACTCTCGAGAGATGTGTGAATGTGAATCCAGCGACGCTTTTGCCAGACATTGAAAATGTGGGTGTGAAAATGGAAGATGATCATGATTGTTTGGATGTGCTTGAGTACTGTACAAAACCAAGACCAGACATAAGGGATCTTCCCTTGAATGAGAGTGATCATGTGTTGTTTGTGGATGGATCATGCTTGAGGAATGATGATGGTGTGCTATGTGCAGCATATGCGGTGTGCAAAGTTTCAGAGGTCATGGAAGCATCACCATTGAAAGGAGTAAAATCTGCGCAAGTTGCTGAATTGGTGGCATTGACAAAAGCTTGTGAGATTGGGAAAGATTTGAGGACAACTGTGATGACTGATAGTCAGTACGGATTTGGAGTGGTGCATGATTTTGGCCAACTTTGGCTACAAAGAGGTTTCTTGACATCGAGTGGAACTCCAATAAAGAATGCTGAAATGATTGGAAAATTGCTTGAGGCGATACAGCTGCCTAAGGAGTTAGCAGTTGTAAAGTGTGCTGCCCATGGTCAAGGGGAGGATTTCATAACGATTGGAAACAGGTACGCCAATGATGTTGCGCAATACTGCGCCAAGACAAATCAGTCCATTAATAGGGACAGAGAAGGGGAAATGTCTTTTCTTTCTGTGATGTTTACTAATGTCCTAGAGACCTGGGATGAAGTGAAGCAGTTACAAGATGAGGCAGGAGAAGAAGAGAAACAAGATTGGATTAAGGCAGGATGTGCTCCAAGAGAAACAGACCATGTTTGGGTCTACAGAGATGGCAGACCAGTGATGCCGAACTCCATCTTGTCGTCAATGGCAAGGATGTATCATGGCCAGGGACATTTGGGGAGAGACGCGATGGTTAGGTCGTTTAAACAGACCTGGTACAATGCAAAGTTCAGGACAATTGCAGAAAGCATCAGAGGTGTTTAGTTTGTCAGCAATTTAACACTGGGAAAAAGACAGTGGTGAGTCTGGGAACAATAGGCAGAGAAGGAGGTCCTTTTACAAGAATGCAGATTGATTTCATTGAAATGCCCCAAGTGAACAGACTGAGGTATGTTCTAGTGGTAGTCTGTTTGTTTTCAAGGTGGGTGGAAGCTTACCCGACTAGAAGAAATGATGGATTAACAGTGGCAAAGTTACTGTTAAGGGAGTTGATTCCTAGGTATGGGTTTCCAGTAACAGTTGAGTCTGATAGAGGTAGACACTTTCAAAATGAGCTCATGGGTTTGATTTGTGAAGCATTGAAAATACAGCAGAAGCTACATTGTGCATACCGACCAGAGGCTTCTGGTGTTGTTGAGCAGATTAATGGCACAATCAAGAATAGGATTGGAAAGATGTGTTTAGCCACTGGCATGAAATGGCCAGATGTTTTGCCTCTAGTTCTGATGACTATGAGATCTACTCCAGATAGAACTACTGGTTTGAGCCCGCACGAGATAATCATGGGACGTGCTATGCGCCATGCATTCGTGCCTGTCAATAAGTTGGTGACAATAACTGATGACATGATTTTGGATTACTGTAAAGGCCTGGCTGACGCTGTTCATTCTGTGTTTCACCAGGTTGGAGAAGAAGCTACCACACTTGAGAAGAAGCAAGCCCATGATCTGAGTCCAGGAGACTGGGGGAGGATTAAGGTGCACAGAAGAAGAAATTGCTTGATTCCAAGGTGGGGAAGGCCGAGACAAGTTATTCTGACTACGACGACTGCAGTAAAGTGTGCTGGAGTGAAGCACTGGGTACATGCAAGTCATACTCTGAGAGTTCCAAACCCAAAAGAAGGGACTGGTAAAGAGTATTTTGAAGAGTCAGATTCCAGTGATGGTGAAGATACTGAAGATACGGAATCAGTGAGAAAAGAAGCAGAGAGAGCTTCAAGAGAATCACTGCGAGTATCAGAGAGAAGATCAGATTCTGTAAGAGAGCCTGAAGTTTCAAACAGCAGTGAAGGGAAAAGAAAAGAAAAGAGAAATCACACAGAGATTACCCCTGAATCAGAAGAGGAGGAGATTGAAGAACCACTTGAGATTATATTTGAAGAAACAGGGTCAGAAGAAGATAGAGAGGGACAGATTGCGGAAGACCCCCGAGGAGGTGTAGGGAACATTCATGAGGAGCTAGGTGAAGGGACAAGTAGACAGCAAGAAGATTGCGTGTCGGAGACCCGAGGAGGGACAGGAGTAGGGAAGTCTCAAACAGTGGTGAAAAAATCTGTGGAGAAGAAGAAAGCTGCTGGAAAACGGAAACAAGAGGCACTTGAAACAGATGATGAGGATGAACAAACAGAGGGTCGAGTTCTGAGAAAGAGAACTTGGATTGGAGAAAGAAGTAATAAAGAAATAAAGCCGAAGAAGGTGTTAAGAGGAGACCGTTGGCCTAACAACAGAGTTAAGAGGCTGAGATACAGAGTAATAAGAGCAAATTCATCAAAAGCTGAACAAGTGAATGAAGTTTCAAGTCAAAGTTCAAAAGCTGAAGGAGAAGAATCAAAGGAGTCAAACGAACCAGTGGAAATAAAAAGAGTAAGAAGACCCAACCAAAAGTACAGATCACCGGAATGGTCTTATGTGGCACTGTCTGAAGGAGGAAAAGAAGAAACAGTGACTCGAGATAATCCGGAAGTGGTCTTGAGAGAAGTGGTTGAGGAAGATACTGGTGAAATTTTGAAAGTACTCTTGACTGACATTGGAGAAGAGTCGAGTACTGAGGATTTTGATGTTGGAGATCTGATACAATTTGATGTTGAAGAAATTGAAGTAAAGAATGACAAGTATCCAAACTGAGTGAAAGAAGGATTCACTTGGATCAAGTGAACGAAGAGATCATTTGGATAAACTGAAAGCTGAAGAATTGCTGAAGAATTGAAAAATTCAAACAGTAGTGGAGTAGTAGAGGTTAAACTAAAATGGCTAACATAGAGGATAATAGAAATAGATGTGCCTTCTTTAAGAGGTGGTGTAGAATGTGCTGCTGTTGTACTGGATTATTAATGCTTCTATGGGGTGTTTTAGTTTTATTAGTTACTTTTAAAGTAAAGTTTGAGATGCATACAGAGAATGTGACAAATGTAGAGAAGAATTCACAAAAAGTAGTTCCAATTAGAAGTAGTAGTTACATACACAAAGATAGGTCAATTAATAATTTTTCTAGTAATGTTTTTTCGAAACTGTTATATGAATATGTGAAGACAATGGAAGTGAGGGATTGCTACGTCTGTATGCAATTACCTGCATCCGTTTCAGAGGGTGTTACTTATCACCATTTACCAGCTACATATGGTATTTCTTGTAGTTTTTTGAGTAGTGTTTTTTATTTGTTAGGGAAAGTAGATTATAAGATGTCTAACAGAGATAGTATTTTTGGGCACTTGCCAATGAACAAAGAGCTGAATCCAGCTAAAAAAGCTAACACTTTTGGTGAGATTTTTATTGAAGAAAAAGGATTAACATTAGATTACATTTTTAAGAATAATTTAACTTGCAGTTTGAAAGAAGAGGAGAAAGCTTTCCTGGATATGGTAGAGGAAAGGAGAGTGAACATGCATGAGAAAGCGGGAAAATATGAAGTGAGTGAGACAATTTGGGATATTGAGATGGGAAAAGAGTTGAGAAATGGGGCTAGTCCAACTTTAGCTCTGGATGCACCGCAGAAGGGTAAACTTTGCATTACAAGAAGGAAATCCCAATATGATACATATTTTGTGGGGATTAGTGAGTGCCATGATACATACTTCGTTGCGACAGGTTGGGGTTTCAGAGGTGGAGAAGATACAATTTTTCCAGGAGTGTACTATGTTTGTGGGAACAAGGCTTATTACAAGTTGCCTGACCATTGGTATGGCACATGTTATGTGGGCCTGGTTTTTCCTAAGATTTTTCATACAGATAAAATAAGAAATGTAGAAGATATTAACTTATTAACACGTTTTAAGAGAGAAACTTGGTCTGAAATTGTGGGTGATATTTTTGGGGTTTTGATTCCAGCAGTGGGAATTTCTTTAAATGCTTATGGAATTCGGAAACTGTCCACAGTGGTTGATCGCTTATCGACAAATACCGCAGGAGGGTTTCTTTTGGTGAATACGGAATTAAGTGCCGTACGTGCCATGTCTATGCAAAATCGACTTGCCCTTGATATTCTATTGGCCAAGGAGGGTGGAGTCTGTGGAATTTTGAAAGTTCAACATTGTTGCACTTACATTCCTGACGAAAGTAAAGACCTGAAGGTCTATATCAGAAATATTACTGATTTGCATGAAGAATTAGTACCACTTGAAGCTGGGAATTTGTGGACTAAAATAGCTAACAAGATGATGGCTGTTAAGAATTTTATTGCAAAGATAGGTAGTACTATTATAGGTAGAATATTGTTTCCCTTGTCTTGTATAATTGTGGCTTTATTAATAATAAGATTGGTGTGTGTGTGTTGTAAAAACAGGGGAGGGAGGAAGAAATTGAATAAGGAAAAGAAAAGCAGGAGGTCGAAAAGAGAACCTCAGGAGATTGAATTAGAAGAATTGAGGGAGAGTGTTTATTTAGAGACAAAGAGAGATGATGAAAGAGTGACTGGTGTGTAATGTTGTGTAAGGGGAAAAGACATTTCTGATTTCTCCTAAAATGGGACTAAATTTTCACGAATTTTTTTTTTTTTGGGGTTTATTTGGTGATAAAATCACCAAAGGGGGGATTGCTGGAGCAGAGTTTTCATTTAGAAAATTCAGGGGCTTTTGAAGCTCTAGTATGTCTATGCGTTTTATTAATTATTAATAAATAACAATTAATTATTTGTCTTGTGCAAGTGTGTTTTTATTAATCAATCCGTTTGTCTTAACATAAGAGAAAGTTACATGAGGGTTAGCATGCGTGTGCTGTTTCTGTTTTCTAAAAAATAACGTGCAGGTTTTCATGTTTAAACGTTGCTGTGTGCTGTTTATTTTGAGCACAAAACGCTGTCTGAATTAATGCTTTTTTATGTTGCAAAAGCTAGATAAATACACACACATAAGGGTATTAGTGGGGTTAACACTGTTTAATCACTATGCTGTAGTAACGTTTATTTTGTCTCTTTAATTAAGATGGTCTATTGTGGCCTATGGAGGCCTGTGTTAAGATGGCTGAATTTTGAAGCCTGCCCGTGATTTGTAAAATGAAAGACGTGATGAGGGAGACCCCTGCTGGAAATGGTCCTGAAGTTGACTGACCATGGTCCTCGTATGAAAACTTTCCATGAGGACAGCAGCAGTTTTGGAGGATCTCCAAAAGAAATGGAACATCCAGGGTAGCCTTGGGAAACAAAGGAGTTTTAGAAATGAACAATGAACTGTGGTTCGGCTGCCGAGGGAAGTTGAACAAATCGGATACTTTAATAGTTTTTTGGTTCCTGTTCCGTAGTTTTTGTCTTGTGACTTTTCCTGAGCGGAGATTTTCAGATGTAGCAATGTTACATTTCTTCCTTCTCGCTCTGCTCAGTGATTCAGTGTATATTGCAAACTTTATGTGTGTTTCCATTGTAATTTTTACTATAAAAAATGTTAGCTTAGGGAGGGCTTTGCCACTTGCCATTTTGCCTTTGCCGCGTGAATCTGCGTTGCTGAGGATCGATGCTGAGGGACTTCGTCTTGAGAGACTTTACCGAGAGACTTGTCCTGACCCGTTCTGACACTTAGTTAGAATAGGTAATTATGAGAAATGATTTATTCTGATTGATTTACTTTGACTAATTTTAGATAAAGCAATATAATTTTAAACATGGTGTTGAATTTTCTTTCTTGTCAATTATTGGGTTTATATTTCTGATCATTATTGTAAATGTTGTGTAGATTATGTTATTGATTAGGACAGTCACAAAACCAGATCTGATCGACCTGATATCGATGCAGGGTGTTTAGGTGTTTTCTTTCCACAGGTTTATTGCTGGTAGAGTATTTGAGCGTATGTTAGTGAAATGGGCCCTAGCGTATGATGTATGCATGTGCGTGTAACTGTGAGATTACTCTATCCGTGGTAGTGGGCATATTTTAGATACCCTGATCTCTATCACTAGCAAACGTGCAATGCAAACCACAAAGCGGAAAACATTCCCAGGAAAGCATTCAGAATGTCACCAAAAAGTCTTCTGCAACCAGACAGCTGTGATATCCGGTAGGCTTCAACCTAAAAACAAGATGTGCCTTGGGAAGGAAGGATGTTACTTCTAAGGAATGTTAAAAAAATAAAATATTTTTGACACTTTTATTGATTATGGTAACTGTTGCAAGGCAAAGCACACATTGTGTAATGTACAAACTGGGACGAGGAAGACCAGTGGGGAGGTAATAAGTTCATCTTTGCAGTTGGTATTCTTGCTGCAACAGTGAAAATCAAAGCACTGTTCTGAGGAGTTTTACTATTCCCTAAAGCGAAAATTGATACCTTTTCCTTCTCTTTCCCCGTCTTGCCTCTGCTCTTCATATGTGGACAGATCTCTGACAGGATAGTGACCGCTAGTTCTCCTAAGTAAGAGAAATGGTGGAAGACGGTAGAAACACTGAATGGTAAAGAGAACAATACAGCGAGAGGGGTGAAATAGAGCATGAAGGGAGTTAGAGATAAAGATGAAGTAGACGGGTGTGGCACGGAGAGGGGTAAGGGAGCCAAATGTGAAAGATGCAGTAAGGTAGGAGGAGAAAGCGATAGTGAGTTAGGTATGGTTTTTGAGTAGGTAAAGAGGAAGTAAGAGCTAGAGATGGGGGAGAATGTAGAGAAAGAGCGTGGTACCACAGATGAGGCAGAGAGAGTTAGTGAGAGAAGTTTAGAGAGACATTAGGATGTTAGGAGATAGAAGGGACAAAGCGAAAATGTGGTAGAAAGAGCATGAACGCTACTGAGGCAAGGAAACGGGTAGAAAGAAAAGATTGGTATGCAGAGAAAACGGGAGAGGCAGGTGTGAAAACAAAGTGGTCAGTTTGATACTTGGGTAGAAAACAGTGGTGAGGCAGAGAGAGGTGGGTGAGGTAGAAAGACAGATATAGTGGTGTAGTAGGTTGAGATGGAATGTAGGAGATCATGATAAAGGAAATGTAGAAGTAGAAAGAGGAGGCAAGAAAAAATGGGTAGTGGGAGGTGAGCTACATGGAGCAGAGGAGGTGTTGATTTGTGGAAGCAAATGGATTGTAGGTAGGTGGGGTGATGATGAGAGAGGTGAAAGGTGCACTATAAAGAGATGCAGAGAACACTAAAGAGGTGGGGTAAAAAGGTTTGTTGAGAGGTCAATGATGCTTCCTTGCTGGGTCCACTAGTTTGAAGCCTCAGGGGGTAATCGGTAGAGGAAGATCAGTTGGCCAAGCAAAAACTTTAGGCCTAATTTCGAATGGTATTTAGGCACCTCATATGAACTTGCGTGCACAGATACCTCCATTTAGGAGTGTTAATTTGTTTTTTATTCACAAAAAGTGAGTTTGCAGTCATTAATGGATCTGCTCACGCATAATGTTAGATTTGCTTACATAAGATTGCATATCAGCAAATCTACCCGGAGGTGTGGGTTGTGGGCTTTCCAGAGCACATGATCACAAACTTTTGGCAGGCACATTTGTATTATGGTCATTTACAGAAATGGAGTAAATAGCTATCAACGATTGAAATGGAGAGGGTGCGCTCCCACAATTGGTGGGTGTTTGGGAAAGTTTCTCCCAAAATATTTTTTCTGATGAATACTCCTAACTGTAGATTCCGCATCTTTAGAATATCCCCAGGCACCAGGCGTGATCTGAAGAACTACAACAGCAGTGCTACCACATGTCCGCATGTGGTATCATGCATCCTAGCCTTGGCTTTGAAAGGCCCTGCGAATGATGAAGCAGAGCCGTATACAAGTGCCACCCCTGTGTACTGATGTCTGTTCCTCTGCTTCTGCACCTTTCGATGCATATCCAGAGCTCTGCTCCCAAATTTTGACATTCGTACAATGATTAAACCTTTTCGAACTTGTGCTAGGGAATCATGTCCTCTTAAAAAATTACAGGTTTCAAACTGTGCCAGGACTGCGGGAAGTTGATGTTGGTCACAGATCCACATAAGATGTGCCTGGGCTCCAGTTGCAACGTGTGCCCTCCTGCACCAACCCTTACACATATAGCAGCCTTTAAGGAGGTCACGCTGCATATCTTTGGTACAGTTCTGGCTCCATCTGACATGCCTTTTGCAACAAGGAGACGCAGGGGCTTCCAGTTGCAAATCCTGACTCCGTGTCCTCCCCTTATGCTATCTGCCCCTTTGGGATCCATTACCAAGTAAGCGCTAGTTCTGGTACAATCTTCCACAATAGCCCCAAGATCCACACCTGTTCCTGTCGTACTGTCATTGATGGGTGACCCAGTGCCGACATCCATGTTAGACCAAGTAATGACGTCTGTCCGAGCTTAACTGATGTGCTATGATATAAAAAAGAGCAACTAGTCATTATGTAGCCTCGCTCTAACCCACTGCCTCTGCTTTTGACTGTGACTATGACCCTATACAGAAGACGCGTTATGTTATGTTTTATAGTATGTAGATTTGTAAAGTGCGCTATTCACCCGTGAGGGTATCCATGCACTTTGCAGGTGAGTAGGCAGCTGTCCTCTTGGTCAGATTATTTGAAGAGTCGGGTCTTCAGCTTCTTCCGAAATTCGGGAAGCAATGCCGAAGCTCTGAAGTGATAGGGGAGATGTAAGAAAATGCCCGGTATCTGGCTTTAGTTTTGTGAATTCAGTGAACGTGTGCTAGTGGGGGTCCGGCTGAGTGGAGGTGTCTGGGAGGGGAGTTAAAGTGTACATGGTTGTTGAGGTAGGCAGGGCCAGTGCTGTGAGGCACCTAGAAGATGATGATGATGATGAGGGGGGCTATGGATTACTCCCCCCTCACTATACCAATGATGCCGTACAAAATGCCTGTAGGTTAGATACCTACCCTGACTCGCCTCATGGGCTACCAACAGAGAAAAGCTCCTCGTTTAAGCCAGGGGTTCGGTGGGCTCCTGAGGTGTTAGATCTGAAGTTGTGCTCCATTGAGATAATAGTGTTTTGAAGGAAATTCTTCAACCAGGTCCGATGTCGTTTAAGTCCTTGCTCCCATTTAATGATGCTCTTACTTGAAGCCTTGATGGCTACATGGCCCAGGCCATGTACTTGCCCGCCTGTCATACTGTAAATAATCTAGGGCAACTTCAACTCTATGAAAAACTCAGAACATGTCAAATAAAAAGTAGTGACATTATAATTAAGAAAAATACAATATCATGTATTTATTATATGTAATCACATATCTCATATAGAAAAATAGAATCATAATAAATCACTAAAAATGTATTTGGAAAACCACCCGAAAATTAAATGTTCTAATGAAAAATGTTATTGTTACTCAACATACAGTTGATCAATGAATTGTATTGTTATCAAAAACAGAACTGTATTTACAAAACAAATTAGAAGTGTGAATGCAGGATGGATGATTGAACTAAGTATGCTGCATAAATCAAAAAAATAAATTTTGTGATTTATTATGATTCCATTTTTCTATATGAGATATGTGATTACATATAATAAATAAATGATATTGTATTTTTCTTAATTATAGTGTCACTACTTTTTATTTGACATGTTCTGAGTTTTTCATAGAGTTGAAGTTGCCCTAGATTATTTACAGTATGTATCTCCCTGTCTAGGTGAACTTCACATTAGTTTTCAGGGGACCCCTTGTCTTTGCAATTCTTGCCCCCCTGTCAGCCAGTCAGTAGCTGGGTGATATAGGCCCCCTGGTGATTCAGAATTCTTAACGAAGACCCCCATACTTGACTGTGCAGGCCTCGACCAGTAAGGTCAATCCTGGTTCTTTCCCGACAACGTCTCCAAATAGGGAATCCAAAAGTTTTATTTTTGCTAAGAGAATGTTTACATCCACTATGCTGGCCCTTAAGTACATAAATTACTTTTAATGGTCCATAAATGACTGTTCACTTGGCAGGTGCATGCTTGCCCCGTGTGGAACATGGCCATTGAGCTCTTGGTGGTTGTCCCTGAGGCCCTCCAAGCTTCTGTGGCTCAAACAACACATGATGACCAGGATGCAGCAAAGTATGTGATCCATACATGTCTGGATACCACTGATTGCCTTGGCAGGGCTGTTGGCACCAGTGCTCAGGAGTTGGGTGTGGTTGACTGGATATTCTGGCGATGTGCGGGGATTCCTAACAGATATGCATTTTGATGTGTCCAGACTGTTTGGGGGAAAGGCAGACTTGGTCCTGGAGACGTTTAAAGATAGCCTAGCCACTGCGTATTCTTTGGGGTTAATTGAGACCAGGTAGCCAATTTCCCCATAAATTTAGAAAATTCGGAGGCACCATCAACCATCCTAACCAGTGGTACAGCAAATAGTCAAGCCCTTTAGCAGACACAGCACTGCCAGACACCATCGCAGTGCAGCAGGGCCACAGGTCGCCCTATTCCTCATCACCTGCTGCAGCAGCTGCCAGCCTCTTTAGTTTGTCCTCCACGTCGCTTGTGGGAGTCAGGATACAGCATTGGTTCAACAGCTGGAGATCCATCATGCTGGACAGATGGGTCTTACAGATTTTCGTCCCCGCCCCATTGTCCTCTCACATCCAAACAAATTTCAGAGGAGAACTTGACAATCCTGATGCAGGAGGTAAATCTTTGACTCTCCAAAGGGGCCATCGAACTGATATTGGACTCGAAGAAAGGCGAGGGATGCTATTCACTCTAATTCCTCATCCCCAAAAAGGACTTGGCCCTCAATTCATGAATTCCTTTTTGTGGTAAGACAAATGCGAAATGATTCAACTTTCACAGACCCTATCTGCCCTAGACCCAGGAGACTAGATGGGGTCCCTCAACTTGCAGGATGCATATTTTCATATATCTGTCCTGCAGTCCTACAGATGTTACCTGTGGTTCTAGGTGGGCAAGGAACACTATTAATTTGCCATGCTTACCTTCAGCTTTTCCACAGCCCCTTGAGTGTTCGCCAAAGTGATGGCTGCAGCCATTCTTCAGAGGTTGGGAGTACATATACCTCGACACCTGGCAGTTCAAGACCACCTCTGAACGATGGAGAAACTCTTTCCATTGTTGGGTTTCACCATCAGCAAGCCTAAGTACCACTTGAGCCCCACAGAGACTCCCACTCATTGTGACAATACTGGACATGGTGACGTTCAAACCCTTTCCTCCGCTGCAACAAGTACAGGACATTTGGGTATGACCCCAATGTTTCAGGATCCGTCGTGGGTCTCAGTGAGGACAGCTCTGAAGATTATTGGCCTCATGCATCCTCCTCATCCACAAGAGCAGGAGGCACATGCGAGCCTTGCAATGGAATATCAAAATCCAGAGGACCCAGCATTAGGGCAGCTTTTCTGTCTCCATTCAGGTCAGTTTGAAAGACTGTCCACCTGAAAGAGTGTTACTGAAGGCAAGGAATGTGTTCTCTCTCTTTTTGCTGTACCTCCTAATCCTCATCTCTGGTCCCTATGACACACTGCAAGCTGAGCCCAATAGAATTACTTTTTCTTCTGACAAGTGACAGGTGTGTTTTTCTGGGTATTTTTCAGTCTTTGTACCATCCATGCCTTATTGCCTAAACTGATTTTATTCAGCCAGATTCTCCAAAACGTTGTAGAAGGACAAATCTTTTCCAGCTCAGTTCAGCAAATTGTGTGTTTATGAAGACAACTATTATGGTCACAGCATATTCAGGAGGCCCGTAAATATAAGCAAACCCTCACCTCAGTGGTTCAGAGGCACTGGAATCTCTGTCAAGACTGATAATGAGCAATTCCACCTTGAGACTTTCAGATCCAAATATTTTCTGGGTGGCTTCCAAGACCGATAACTTGACAAATATTGTTTCCAATACATATTGCCAGCCATGAATAAGAATCAGTAGATGAATGACTTGTAACTCAAGGTATTTTTTCCTCTTTCTCAAGGTCCTCATACCGACCGATCTCTCCAGTACAATTGAGTGCTCTTACCAGTTAACCAAAGGTAATGTACAAAAAGGACACAACTTTGCTTTGTCTTTCTTGGCCTGGAAAGTTTTGATTCTTTTACACAAGCATTAAAATCACACTACTGGCATTCTGTCAAATAAAGGTTCACATTCAAATCCCTCTGCTTGGCAGACACAGCCTTGCACGGCATAAGCCCCGGTCTACCTTTCCAAGCTATTACTTACTAAAGACTGCCACTCAACATTGTCTTATACCACTCCCACTAAGACTGGCACCTTTTAGAGATCCCTGCACCATCACGGCTTCTCCTGCTGGACCTCTCTTCCACTGCATCTTTATGGTGAAACCATCATCAGACCTCCCTCTTTCACCAAGAGTAGTCTGTAGAATCACTTCTCACCTGCCTTCAGTCTCTTCTCCCATTTCCTTTGGGTATCCGGTGCTTGGTAGCATTATTTAGTCCTATGAGCGTGTTATAAAAACATCAAATTAGAAAAAATACATGGAATATGTGCACAGGCAAGGAGGTGCCCTTTCCCCTATACTCTGCTGTCTGGCCAGAGATATGTGGGATTTGACCCAAGGGCTCATTTAAAAAAATTGTATATTTATTGTAATTTTCAATACATTGTGCAACAATAGTATACAAACTTCTTGCACATATCTACTTGGTAAATCCCGATGTTAGACTGAAGGCCCAGGTGCCAGGGTCCATGGAGACCCAGAGTTCTGCTTTGGCGGGGTATAAAATACTTTAGGAACCGTGTGCGCTCCAGTGGGGGAGAGGAGGAGCAGGTGTCACCTCGCTGCAGTACAGTGGGTCAGGGTGTAGGTCCCCATTGGAGTACCCTCCAGTTGCGCCATCCTTATTTAGGGAGTGGGTCTCGTGGCCATATACGTCTCAAAGGGCGCCCTTATATTCCTAGGTCTCTAGGCATGATGGACCAATATTCTGCTTATCTTTCTTGGCAAAAGGCACCATCAGCTAACCGGCTACATACAGTAGGTACAGTAGTGTACTCCCACTGCACGGCCACCCGCTACTTACCAATAGTAGCATTGCAGTAAGCCTGCGGATGCCGACGGGACGTCCTTCACGTACCCCAGGACTGCTACCAGAGACTGTCACGCAATCACAGTGACCATAAATTCTTCAATCACTCTCAATATCTGATCCCAGTACTTCGTTATGGAAGGGCAGTGCGAATCTAAGTGCAAGAAGCCAGCTCTCTCCTCCCTGCATCTAGCACTCTGAAAGGCCCAATCTGCGGAGTGGGGGGAGGGGGTACAATATAATCTGTGGAGAAATCGTATATGTATTAGATGGAGGCTAAAGTTAGGAGAAAGGGTGCTGGTGTAGGCTCAGCAGTAGCGCCATTGCTGCTCTGAGATGTTAGTGCCAAGTTCTTGCTGCCACTCCACAAGTGCCAGGTGTGCAGGGACTGTGGTTTGCATGCTGGTGAACAGCCTCATAATTAGTCGCTTAGGAGAGGGCGACATCAGGATTAGGTCTAAAGCTGGGAGGCCTACATGCTCCCGGGGAAAGTCGGGGTGTGTCTGTCTGGGCCCAGGAGCTTACCATAATTTCTGCAACCAGCCTAACTGTGAAGCTGAGGATGGAGAGGGCAGAGTGAAGAACTTTGCCATTCGCTGCCCTTGATACTACTGACTGTGTCAATCATGTCACGGGCACCAGCCTAGTGCTTAGAATGCATTCCTGGATTCGTGCAACAGTACTTCAGTACTATGTCCAAGCATCCCTGATGAACATGCTTTTCGATAGCTGAAGAATGTTTTGGGAGGAGGCTGAATCTGCATTAGAGAGATTCAAGGAGAGCTATGTTATGGCCCGCTCCCTGGGGTTACTTTTTCCGCCCGTCAATTTCACCCAGAATACTGGAAATTCACAAGCTCCATACAAGATCTGCAATACAAGTCAGTATAATACCCAACCCAGACTTTTCGCGAGGTTCCAATGGCCATGGTGGTGGTTGAGTCAGTGCGCATCAGCAGGGACAGCAGTATCTTTCTCATCCCTCGCTGCCGGTGCTGCTAAACCACTATTTTATGCCCATCTTGAGACACAATCAGCCGGTAAAGGGCAGGATTGGATTTTTCCTCCCCGACTAGAAATCCATCACGTAGGATTGATGGGTGTTACCAATCATTCACACAGGCTACACCCTGCCATTTATTCCATCTCCCCACGCCTCCATATATGTCCTCTATATCAGGATTGCTCTTGCCAGATAATGCCACAATTGTGATGCAGGTAGCCAACCTGGTTTTGTCTAAAGGTGCCATAACAGGGTGTAAGGGCGCCAGAAGCAGAGAGAGGTGAGGGGGTGTTACTCTCACTACTCCCTCATGCCCAAGAAGCATGAAAGTGTCAGCCTAATCAAATACCTTCAGCCTCAGAATGCCTTCTTGCAGAAGGACACATTCAAAATGCTCACTCCAGCACATGTTCTGTCTGCTATGGACCTAGGAGATGTCAGGCTCTGCGTGTTGAGAAGAAGCTTGTCTCCTCCACAGGCATTTGATGTTTGACGCAGGGGAAAATGGTGAATTTTAGGAACATGACTCTGCACGACAGGATGATGGTTGAGTGTTAGACCTGGCACCTTGGCGTGAGTCTCCCTTCCACTTTTTGTCGCTGTGCCTCATGTGTTTTTATGGTGTTGGCCGCTCAGAGCACTGCGCCACTGCAGACCAGTTTCACAGTGCAAGTGCTCCCTATGTAAAATGTATATGTTGGTTGGATTCCATGATTGGCTTATTTGGTTTACTATCAGACCGCAGTAAAGTGCACCAGGAGTGCCAGGGCGTGTAAATACAAATGCCGCTGGTGGGCTCGCAGCACTGGTTGTGCCACCCACAGAAGCAGCCTGGTAAAATGTGTCTAGGTCTGCCATTGTAGAACCTGCGTGCAGTCTGGTACTGACATGCTGACTGGCAAGTGCACCCACTTGCCAGTCCCTAAACCTTTCCTTAACTTCATGTTAGTCACCCCTATGGTAGGCCCAAGGGCAGGGTGCCTTGTAGCATAAGGTAGGACAAGCCCTGATGTGGGTGGCATGTCCTAATAGTGAATTACAGCCATTTTCGTTTTTCACTACTGTTCTCATAGGCCAGAATGGGCTGTTAAGATTGTTACATCCTATGATCCTAACAGGCCCAGGGAACGTGGTAGAAAATCGAGTTTAGTATGCCTGAACTCAGAATAATAAGGTACATCTTTTAGTAAGGTTTATTTTAATATTCTGCGTTTGCAAATGCCACTTTTAGAAAGTTGGCCTTTGCTTGCCTAACCATTTCAGCCCGCCTCTGCGTGATGTGTATCTGCTGTCTGGCTTGTGTGAGTGACAGGGCTGGGGAAACCCAGATGATCAGGGCTAGGTAGCCTGGTGGTGAATAGGAAGATTGGCAGATAGATGGGTGGGAGGAGTACACCTGAACTCTGAATAGGGCTGTGCTCTGCCACCACAATGGTGGCTCCGCCCCCTGTGGAGCGTATGATGGCTCTGCCCTGCACCCTGAAAGAAGAAGCCTGCATCGCATCAACAAAGTGCTCCAGAACTGGACTGAACTAGGCAAGGGCCCCCCTGGCCTGAGAGAACAAAGGATTTTTGGTCCTAAGAAACCAGATCCTGTCCTGCCAAGAAGAAACCTCTGTCCGACCTGAAGGAACTGGAAAAGCTGCATGGAGGAGTACTGTCCCTGACCTGGGGGATTGGCCTGCAGTGGTTGCCTTGCTGCTGAAGAAGAGGAAGAAAAGACTCAAGAAACTTTTATTTGACTTGTGCTGAGAGATCTCCAAGGGCTTGTGAGTGAGCTTGCCCCCTGAACGAAGTCCCAGGACCAGTGGACTTCACCGCCATGAGATCGCCTTGGAAAACGGACCGTTTTCCCCGCATCTTCGACTCGAACTGCTGCGTACGTCTCGCTGATCGCAGCGTACCCCCTGAAAGCTGGTATCCCTCTGTCTGGCCCGAACAACGTGACTAAGGCCCCTACTAGCCGTAGCTCGCACCGCAAAGGAAGGTATCGTCCGGCCTGAGCAACGCGTCTAACAGGCCCCTACGAGCCGTAGCTCGCACCGTAACGGAAGGACTGCGAACCGTACTTGCTACTATCCCCTACGAACCGTACTGCCAGCGTACGCTCCTTTCCCCTGCTTTGGAAAGGCTGCGGTGCGTACGGTAGTTGCGTACGTCTCCCCTGTGCAGAGCGTACTGTTCGCTTGTATCCAGTGCTTCGAATCAAGATTGCCGATCTCATGGTACGGCACGAACGCTGCGACGAACTTTGAACGCACCGTACCTACGCACCGTCCCCTGAAGCCCTGCCCGCCCAAGGTCTAACGTACCGTAGTACGCATCGCACCAGGAGGACAACGCACCGTACATCGCGCTTGATGTCAGCGCAGCATCCGTGACGAACTCACCAAGTAAAGGTACTGTGCCTGTTCGCACCGTAGGGTGTACGCTTCATACCGAAGCGCCTACAGTGCGTGTGAGACCCGTTCCTAAGCAGTTTTTACCGCGTACGAAGCGTACGGACAGGAACGAAGCGCACATAACTTTAAAACTACACTAAAACCAAGAACTCTTTGTCTAATAAGTATTGTGGGCTGTTTTTACGTTATCTGGTCTTGTGCTAAGCCTAAACTATATATATATAAAGTGTTATTTTTCTATATATCCCAGTGTGGAGTCCATTTGTGGGGTTGTCACTGAGTTACTGTGTGTGTGTTCACAAATGCTTAACCTGAACGCTCTGAGATAGGCCTTGTCTGCTCGCGCTAAGCTACCTAGAGGGTGAGCAGTTGTTATTGTTGGAGTGTACCCCCCTACCCTGACTAGAGGAAAGGTTCCCTGCTTGACACAAGTACCTACCTGTGCCAACCAGAGAACCCGGATTCTAACATTGAGGCAGCAGGAAGTCCTGCAGCGTAAAGGGGACACAGTTCTGTGTGCACATGCTCGCCTTTAAGAACTCTATGGTTCTCTTGATCAGTCCTCCGCATGCTGCGAATTTGATGTCTCAGCTGCATGCGTGCTACCTGAGCCATCATCCTTGACTTCCCACTGTCAGACCAGGTTAGTTTTGGATTCTACTTGGGTTTGTGTATTTGGACAACTCAAGTAAGGACTTTTTGAGCTAGTTGTTAATTGCTTTTTGATTTTCTGGCAATTATTTCCCAAGACATTTTTGTGTTGAGGATTTTCTTCATGGAGGACCCTCACTTGGATGCAAGTCTGTGCGATGGATGTTTTTCCTGGGACGTTGCTTGCCTCGCCAAACCAGCTAGCATATGGGCAAATAAAAAGTAACCTTGTGTGTCATTTCCAATAATGTTTCAGTAAGATTACATTTTCTGATGTAATGGTGACAATTACTTCAATGTATTCTTTTCTTTCTTTGTAAGTCCATGTCATTGATTAGCCTATGGTTATCCAGTCGGCGCTTTAAATGTAAATATAGAAGTGCTGGCACTCACTATTCAGAGTATGTTTTCTCCTGAGAAGTGCCAGTCAATGCATTGAAGTGTTAAAGAGAAGTGCAGGTACTCAGTACCGGACAGTACCTGCCCATTTAAAGCACTGGTTCCAGTAAATTATATTACTTACTCTTCCTTTTAGTGAATGAATTGTAAATTGCACTGTGACTTACACGCCACGCCTCTGCTTATTTTCTGCCAACAAGCTCATTGAGTCCAAGTGACCAGAGACTTCTGTACAGTTTGTGATTGAACCTTTTTCGGGAGATTTATAAGAATTACATTTGAAATGAAGTTAGATAATAATTAAAATTGGCATTCAGCTAAAATAAACAAAAATCTCTATATATTTAGGAAGTGGCTACCAGAAAAGTGAGGGCTTTACCTAATGTCTCAGGCAATCCAACTTGAATCTCTCAAGGGGTCCAGTGTTCTCTTTTTCTATCTTGTCCAATATTCTTGTTTCCACTTGTTTGTTCGCGCTTATCGGTACATTCAGTTGTGATGCCTCCTTGGGACCTCAATTTGCGTCTGCTCCTGTGCACACCAATTGAGCCCCATGCACAAATGTTCCTTTCAGCTTTTGACTATTAAGATAATGTTCCTTATTGCGATAACTTCAGTGTGCCCAGTTAGTGAGCAGCAGGCACTGCTACTTCAGCCTCCTTAAGCCACCTTCTTTCCAACCAGATTCCTACTGAGAAAACTGTCCTTGCTTCTCACTGTCACTTCTCTCAAAAGACAAGAGACTTCAAGCAAGACTTAAGCTTTTACATTGAAAGCACAATGAAATATTTTTGGGATGGCCAGATGTTTTTTGGTTTCCTGGTGCTAAAAATGGGAAGGTGGTGCAGAAAATGTCTATCAAGATGGTATGTCCTGTGTATAAAAAGGATGTCCTGGCCAAGAATTCGCCACTTGGGCGCACAGGCTAATTTTGCCAGAGCTAAGGCTGCCACAACAGCATTAGAGATGGACGTCCTTATGTGAGACATCTACCAGGCTGCAATATGAACATCAGTGGACTCCATTCACTACTGCCTTGATAGACAGGTCCATAGAGAGGGGGATTGAGCCTGCCCAGCCAAGCTGAACATTTGTGTTTGAGTCCACTCTTCGGACCCTCCACCTTTTGGGAGGGGCTGATTGTGTTCTTGCCTGCCTTTAACAGTATCCATCAGAAGAACAACTCATGTGCCTTCAGCAACATTCTTTCTGTTTAACACTCTCTTATCACGGACCTTTCACTGCCCTGCCATCTACCTATTGTGGGAGTAGATATTTGTGCATTTAAAGTAAGGTCCCAAGTTAGCATCCAGCACTCTGTCACCTACAATTTGTCTCAGATGATCCTCGTCTGTGTGCGCCGAAAAAGAACAATGCAGAAGCTGGCATCAGTGTGCCTGGGTACCATCTGCTACGTCACTACTGGGGCATTGCAGGGTCACCGCAGAGCCATGTAGAGCCACCTGGCAGCACGCTGGAGCTATTTGTTTTAAATCCCTGGCATAGTCTGGTACCTGGGAGTCTTCTTAATGTTAGATATATCCAGGTAGATAGCATCCACCGGAAAGTTACCAAAGGTAAGTAGATTGTTCTTAGCCCCCCACTCCCAATGTGGGTAGCATGCTACCTAGTGGTTGGACTGGAAAAGGATTTAAAAGCTGTTAGGTCATGGCTTTGCATGCCAGTACAGCGCATATATGTGTGCATTATTTGCAGAACACTCCCTTAGCCTACATGCATATACACCCTTCCTGCTTCTCTTACTAACTGAATTCTTATGTGGGCCTCAGCTCTGCTTTTGTGTTCAATCTTTGATTCTGTGTTATTTTTTCCTCTCTCTTTTATTTTTTAAGCTTGGGGAGCTTATGTTGTAACCCTTCAGCTTTAGGCCTCATGCATCAGGTCTATGGCTGTTTGTGGACCCTGGCTTGCATAAACTCTGCGTCTCTTGTCCGGGCAATCAGTTATCCAGTGCTGACCTGTACCTCTGTACAAATGGAACTATATTCCGAGTTAGATTGCACGTATCTCATAGGAAACGTTGGAATTCATTGATACAAGAATCAAAAGCAGAATGCCAGGGCTCGGCCACCATGTACCTTTTCAAATGCCCATCTTGAGGGACGGATAGCAAATTACCGTAGTTATGAGCCCGTCTATGTGAAGGCAACAATCGCTAGCCCCATGACCAATTACATTAGTGACTCTGGGAAAGGTGAACGCATCAGGGTCATTACAACCTGATTTTCATGGAAATCCAGTTGACGAAGAGGCATCAAATGCCCAGGATCTTAGGGATCTGCGGGGCAACACTCCCTAACTCAATTCTGTTGCACAGTTAGGTCAAGCCTAGACCTACTGCACAAATAGTTCAAACAGGTCTCACTCTAGGCAATGGTAAGAGGACTCTCCGTGGGAGGGTTCTGCTGGGGCCAGAAACCTAACTACTACTTTAGGCACTCTCCCTTGGAGGCCCAATCTGACCAGGCCAGTCACTCTCCTGACTTGTTCTCCCACATTGCTCTTTAGACCTGTCCCACTTCTCAAGAAACAGAAGGCTGAAAAAGAAGCAAAAGTCCTGAGAAAGATGGACCCCCACGCAAACCCATTCCTCAGGCTAGCTATTCATAGACGTTTTGTAGGGGGGTCGCTTTGACACAGGAGGTACACTGGACACAAGAGTATGTTACATTGCTGTCCTAAATACAAAGCCAGTTGGGAGGAGCAAGAACCTTGAACTGGACTCTTGGCACAGTAATGTGCTCAAGTCTCCAGGGAAACCAACCACCACATGTGGCCCATCTCATCAAGGCTCAATTGCTTTTGGATTCTCTGCTTGCTGCCTCCATTTTAGAGTATGTGGATACATGGCAAATACAGCAAAACCAAAGGGGAGGATGGACGGAGTATTGAACATTGCAAGCACTCACCCCCAGTCAACTGATCTGGGTTTAATCCATCATCATTCTTTAGCTCACTCCGCCACCCCAGTTCAGACATGGCCATATGCAAATCAGTCTGACCCTGTGCCTCATGGGAACAGCCCAGCCCGAACTGCCAAGCCATGTCTTCCCTGGACTGGAAACAAGCATCCTGGGACTGGTTTCTGGCTAATCAGCCGCCATCAGCCAGACTAGCTTGAATTCAGTGGCAAAGTGAGCAAGGGACCCACGTCTGGGCATACCCTGCCAACTTCGGGCGAACAAAGCAAAACCAAAGGGGAGGATGGACGGAGTGTTGAACATTGCAAGCACTCACCCCCAGTCAACTGATCTGGGTTTAATCCATCATCATTCTTTAGCTCACTCCGCCACCCCAGTTCAGACATGGCCATATGCAAATCAGTCTGATCCTGTGCCTCATGGGAACAGTCCAGCCCGAACTGCCAAGCCATGTCTTCCCTGGACCGGAAAGAAGCATCCTGGGACCGGGTTCTGGCTAATCAGCCAGGCTAGCTTCAATCCAGTGGCAAAGTGAGCAAGGGACCCCGTCTGAGCATACCCTGCCAACTTAGGGCGAACAAAGCAAAACCAAAGGGAATGGCAGGGTATGCCCAGACGTGGGTCCCTTGCTCACTTTGCCACTGGATTCAAGCTAGCCTGGCCCCAGGATGCTTGTTTCCGGTCCAGGGAAGACATGGCTTGGCAGTTCGGGCTGGACTGTTCCCATGAGGCACAGGGTCAGATGATTTGCATATGGCCATGTCTGAACTGGGGTACCTTCTTGTTTTAAGTAAACAATGTTTATTGTCTCATATTCAGTCAGCATAGGGGGCAGGCCCACCATGGTACGTGCATGTGTGAGCAGTTCTGGTGCTTATCCATCAGATGTAGCTGCTTCTGATGCTGTTTCAGTACCACCAGTGGGTGGCAGGGTACCCTCACACTGATAGCTGGAAATAACAGAAGGACTAGGAGTAACAGCATCATCAAAACGCATGGAATCCTTCTCACCACCTTGCAGACAAGGAAGAAGCAGATGTGCAGGAAAGGCAAAGGGAATTATGAGGGGTGGAAGCCACAGTACCTCAAGGTCATAGTTCAGGACACCAGATTAGGAGGTGATGCCTATCTTTCCCCACCATTTTTAAAACCGTTCTAGTTTAGTTAATCCACCAGCTATAACCAGCACTTCTTGGCTATTCCTCGCTTCTTTAACTTCAGCAGCCCCAATGTCCCTTAGGAATCCACCCTGTACCTTACCAGGGCCATCTGAATTTGGTAATTTCTCTCCTACCTACCCCAACCACATCAGGGGAAGTGAACTTCAGGCCTCATGTGCAAAGAATTGATTGGGTAAAAGTCACTGGTGTAACGAAAGCTGAGGGGACCCCTCTGCAAGGTACACGGAGGGGCCCCCATTCCAGATTTAATCCGGAGCTCTAAGGCCCGAGCACTGGGCGGAGGGCGCCCCCTGCAGCTCGGGAGCCCACCCCGCACTGCGGGGGATGCAGGGGCCTGTGTTACGCCCCTGGTAAAAGTGGTCACAAAGTGCGAACCGACCTATGTACTAATAGGTCAGTTCACAAAATACCGAATAATAAAGTGTTGCAATTCAACCTACCTCATCAATATTCACGAGGTAGATCACAAATTGCAACCCACTGCGATTACCCATAATCACAGAGACAGCGGTCTGCTTGGATCAGCAGACCACTATGTCTGTGATTGCTTTTAAATAAAGCAACCTTATTTTTATTTCTTAAATGCAGCCCGTTTTCCGTAAAGGAAAACGAGATGCCCTTAGAAAAAGTGAAAAGTTACACAAACCTTTTTTTTAGGAGTAGGTAGTTGGGCCGCAAAACACTGCTTACTCCCAAACACGTTGTTGTCAATATTCACAAAGGGGAAGGCGTCCCTTGCAAATGAATAATCACTCCTTTTGAGTTGATGGTAAAATATTAATGTTTTGCAACCGGATTTCAGTTGCAAAACATTAATAGTTACCATAAGTATACTGTATTTGAAAGGGACGCCCCAAACACCCCCTTCCAAATACTGATTACTTATTGTTTCCTAAACCTATTTAACAGTATGGATAACCTTTTCCAAATTGCTAATCGGGTTTGGGACATTTCAAAAAGTGTTTTAGCTGTTGCAAATCTTTACCGAATCGGAGGGTTTGCGACTTAAAACACTTTGTACATGTGGTGCTTTGTCCCAATTATGAAGTTTTGATGAGGCAAGTACAGTCCAGAAGATACCCCATTGTGGGGTTGCCCACATCATGGAAGGCATCCTTGGATCAGGGTATGGCCCACTTGCCGGATACTTTTGTGGGCTGTCCTATAGAACAGGACCGCGGTGTTGTTGATTTGAGACTCGTTCAAAGCTTTCCAGTAGGCTGTTGCAGGCAATGTGAACCACAGTATATACTTCTAGTAACTTCTAAAGCCACACGGAACAGATCAATGTAAGTCATCCCCATGGATGTAGCTTAGTCAGGAAGACTGGGGGGGAGCTGCATATTTTCCGACAATCACGCTGGCATATCATGTTAATCATTGTATGGGAAGCAGCGCATGAGGCAGCTTAAGGGCCAGTGGAAAGGGAAAGGAGTGCAGATTCTGAAGGGTATCTAAAACACAGTATTTTGTAAAAACAATGACCATGTTTACAGACCTTCAAGAAGGTGGTGGTAGCATTGGTGGTGGTGGTCTGAGTGAGTGTTTAAAAATCCAAGGTGAAATCCAACAGACACCTTAGCATGCCCAACTAAAAGCTCCTGTACCCAACTATCTCTTAAATAATGCATTTCTTAGGGGGGGTGTAACACCCCCCCTGAAGCTATGACCCTGGTCATCTTAACACCCTCCCAACTTGGGGTGGGTGAGCTGTGCACACACGTTATTAGTTGTATGTGTTTGGAATGTTTTCATCCATGATGTCAGCAATGGTTGCTGCCGCTATCAGAACCACACATGGGAGAGTGAGGTGATACCAAGTAGGGACTGAAGTCTAGGCTCTGGGGTGAGCCTTTTATTAAACTAGAAGTCATCTGGTGCTTCATTGGTTCACAAGGAAAGCAGGGATATGAGTGTGCACCTTCTTCTGGTTGCAGTTATTTGAAAGTTGTAAAAATAATACAAAATAAAAACATGTTAAGACGAAAAAGCAAGAATGAAGTCGAAGAGGTGCTCGGGTCTCATGCCAGCCCCGGCCTTCTTTCTCCTCGGGATTCCACAGCGCGAGAGAGGCGGGAAAATACTTTTCTCCTGAGTTGGAGCCACTTGATTAAGCAAGCACAGGCTTCCTCTTGGTTAATGAATAAATGAAGGAACAGATGCTGCTGAGCACACGTGCCCTCACCAAGCCCTTGTGAGAAGGGAGTGCCCAGGCGCCTGAGGGAGGCAATCTCTCTTCTCTTGGATGTTTGCTTGTACATTTGGGTGTTCCTGAATAGACTCTAAGCACGAGGCAGTCTGCAGAACTCTGAGCCGTGCCAAGCGCCCCTGCCATGGTTCAGCTTCAGGGAGACGTAGTAATGTATAAACAACCCCCCCCCCCCAACTACAGTGTATGAGGATTGCATAGGACACTGCCGGGATTACGTACCCATACTCCTGCCGGGATTACGTACCCATACTCTTCATTACACTGAGTGTGTCTGTTCCTTGCAATGAATGCTTGACGGTGACCCATCCCTGGACATAGACTTCCTTTAAAAAATATATATATATATATATATTGACGTCTCTCCTACCAGCACATGCTATGTAGATCTTGTTTTCTCAAGACACCATCCTGGACATTGCGTTGCATCAAGCCCACGTGTACACCGGGAGCTCTGGCGTGTAGCCGGACTAGAACTTATTTTATTGAACATAGTAGCTGAGGCCTAGGTGGCTGCTCTGAAGATATCCAGCACATAGACCGTTTTCTTTCTGCTCAGGGGATAGCCACGCACCTGGCGGATCGCAGTGGGCTGGTGTAAAATAGATGGACTAAAGGCAGTGCCCCGCCACTGGTTGGCCACCGAAGGGTTCTTAAGTGTCTGACCTCTACTGACATCAATAGTGTGAAGACCAGGGTCACCTTATGTTGAGATACCCCTGCCTCCAAGGTAATGAGACCATTGTGCTACATGAACTGTAATATCACCTCATGGAGAAAAGATGGAAATTGGCATTGTAATGAAGCTGTTCTGTCCTAGAGAATTAATTACATGTAAGTAAACTTGCACGTCTCACCTCCCTTGACAGCCATGAAAGACTCTCAGGTAGAGAATGTAGATAAACGTTCATACATAGCACTCACTTGCCCCAAACATTTCCCAGATGTGATGGTGGCTAAAAACAAGACCTTAGAAGAAAGATCCTTCAGCAGAACCTCCTAGAGAGTCTCATAAGGACAGCAGTGGAATCTGTTTTTCTGAAAGTATAGTGCTTAACATATAAGAAATCAAGCTTATGCTGATTTAGGACAACTTTTTGTTTTCTTCCATCTTGGAATTGCCCTCTTAGCAAATCACGTGATCATTTCACTCATATTGTTTTCACTGTAATAAAGAACTGTAAGCTTTGTACTGAAAAGACTAAGGCCCTAATTCGACTTAGGCGCAGTTGTGCCAGCTCTCCACCGACACAGCTGCGCCAAAACCAGGTAAGGACCGCCTGCCTTATCACGAGTTGAACTTGTGTTAGGTGAGCGGTCCTTTGCCTTTCCCATGGTGGTGCCTGGGAAATTGGCACCGCAATGGGAATGGCAAAAAAGTTCCAGCACAGCATGGACGGTGATGTCCATGCCGTGCTGGACCCTTTGGGGCAATACAGACAGTGGGACACATGTTGTACGCCCCTGAATGTATCCCCATGGCGGAGGACACCTATTTCTCTCCACTGCCAGCCTTTTTCATGGCGGGACACCGGACATAAAATGGCTGGTGGTATTGAACTCGTAATATGCTCAGCGGGACAAACATCTTACATTGTGGCGCAGCCGGTGGTCCTCGCCGAAACAACTTTTAAAGTCGTAATGTGGCAGATGGTGGACCGCCACTGCTGCGCTACCACGAGTGGAGCGGTCGGAAGACCGCCACACTCGTAATCCGGCCCTAATAGGTTTTCCCAGCTTCACGGAATGCGATGTACCTAATCAAGTCTAGTGCAGTAGAATTGTGAGAGAATCTTCAAATGTATTCTGTGGTAAAATGTTTCTTCTTGCTTGTTCCCTATTGATGCATACCCTGTGAACCATGTATTTGGGTAGTAAATGTATCAAATCCTTTGTCTAACGTCCTCTAAAAATGACGCTCACCTTTCTCTTTCTTTGTATGTTTAAATGCTCAATTGATTGATATTCCAGCCTATATATTTCTGTACTTAATACTTTTGAGTAAGCCTTTACACTAGAGTCCTTGTCCGTCATTCTTAATGAGGATGTTTACGGCATCACTCTAGTTAATGAAATTTAACTGAGCTAGAGACAGGTCCATCGGGGAGAACCAAAGTCTGTTAGGGACTACACAGCTCCCAGTCAAGGCCGTTGGCATGCATGTAGGCAAGTGAATGAGACACAGGTTAGCGCATCGACACAGGCCAACCTAAACTTTTTCAAGAATGGGAAGCAAAACACTTCAATGAACCAAATGTCTCCCTAATGATCTTGAAAAGCCATAATGGCTGCATGATGCCATATAATTGGAGAAGGAGCTGCACCCTTAGAACATTTCTCCTTAAGGATAAGGAATTCAGAGATTTTTAGCAGACCGCAGGGCGGGTGGTTAGGCGGACATGCACGCTGACCATAAAATGATCTCCAATGATTTGTATGAGGTTTGAGAATGGCTTAAGCAACTGGTATAACGTCACTGGTAACCAAGCAGCGTATTATTACTAGAGGGTCTCTGTCAATGCCCTGGAAACTCAAATAGGCTGGTTGTAGAGGGCAATGGACAGATCCCAGCGCTCTAGAGCATGGTGGGCCAGAGGTTTCAAAGAGAAACTGGACGAAGCAACAACAAAGACACAGGAGCTATGCTACCATGTCACTGGAGCAAATGATGCACTGGTGCTGCCAATCTTCTAAGTAGGCCGAACAGGTGGATTGTCAGTGGTACTGTACTTTTAGGCAGAAGGAAGACTCCCACGGATGTATCTAATACCTTTCTTCTCTGGCATTGAATCTGCTCTGATTTCCCCATATGCAGCAACAATTTCCAGGAGCAGAGAAGATGGCCCACAATCTGTGGATGTGAATTGGCCAGTTGACTGTTAGGTGCCTGGATCTGTCAGTAAGGGTTGACCTCACTGCCCTAGACATTGAGGAGACCCACTAAAGGGCCCAGTCCCTCCATGAAGACATACACATAGTCCACTTCAACCCTAAGGGGGTGGTGTGGGGTGGAATTGATCCTGTCCTGTTGGCATCACTGTAGGATTCAAATTAAAATATATGATTAGCATAGCATAACTAAAATCAGCTTATTTGATCCAGTCCCGTAATAAGGCCCCTTTTCGCCCTTATAAGTTAGTACGACGAAAAGGGCCGAAAACAGGACCGCGGCCATCTTGGCCCTTAACTCTCTCAGCTTGTAGGAACTACGATCACGTGGTTCCCTGAGCCCGTATTTTCCCTATTTAGCATGCACCAGTTTAGAAGACAGGCTGAATTGTATTTACGACCGAGAAGCAAGGTCACATCTGCTAAAAGGGAGTACCAAGCAAAATTCCTTCTGAACCTGGGACGAGAAGGGAGTCACCCGGCCGACCTTCTATTCTTAAAGATAGTAGCCCTTTTTGTATCGCTGAAACTAGATATAGGATGAGCTCATTAGGAGCGCCTGAACGGGCTGGTACTTTTCCACTTGTAAGGCTTTGTATGTTGCGCTGTAATGTATAAAAGTATGAGTTTGTCAAGGAGCCAGCAGTCTTCCTCGGCGCACCTCCTGGGTGAGGATCGATGAGGCTCCTCTATGTAGAGTTTTCTGTTTGGCCAATAAACGCTTGAACCTTTTACGTTGCCAACTGCTCATTATTTGACTTACATTGCGGGCCACCGGTAAGTGTGGCCCTTGAGATGAAATTTTGGATACAACATCACAACAAAAGTTGGGGTTGTGTTGATATAGGAACATGAAAATCAGCATCCTCTAGGTAAATGGCAGTGAGGGAATCCCCTAAAGTTAACATCTGAATTATGTCCTTAAGTGATTACGTCCTAAAAGAGATGGAACAGACGGATATGCTGATGTTATTCAAGTCTATGATGAGTTGGTGTGCACCATACACTTTTGATACCGAAGAAAGGATCAAGTAGTCCCCAAGTGCCATTGTTTCCTGGCTTTGATTTAATGTCCCTTGTGCAGTAGATTCAAAATTCCCTGCTATTATTATTCATTAAAAAGTTACATTTTATCAAAATCTCCATAAACATGGTATATATGACTATTGTACAATGGGTGTACACAATAATCGTGTGTAACACGTTTGTGAAGATTTTGAAAAAATAAACTTTTTAATGAATAAGAATAAAGTCTAAAAGGAGCCAAGTAACTACTAGAGTTGTGTGAATAATAACAAATTTGAAATTATTGGAACTACATGAGTAATTATGGATCTAGGAAGGTATATGCATAATCTCCCAAAGATATGTCATATATTTGCACTATTATAGACATCATTAGGTATTGGAGTCTCTGGGAGCATGAGCTCTGGCCAATTCTCTGATAATAGGGAATGGTATCATTGATTGTAAGACCTCACACTTGTTGCGATATAGGATAAGGCTCTGATCATGGAGCCTCTGAAAATCTGCTGTCGGGCATGTGTTATGTTCCTTGATGTTGACAGAATGGGCGAGGATGGCACAGCTTACTTCAATTAGATCAACCAGGCCTGACAGAACCTGGAACACCTTTGGAGCAATCACAATTCCGAAACTGTGTTGTTTGTGCCGCCTTTTACCCACAAGCATTGATGAGGTAACAGGAGGTAGGTTCTAGTAGCAGCTGTATTTTAGGTCCACAATAGATTGCTGTATTTTAGGTACACTGTAAATACCCATATTTACCCCTAGTATGAGGTTGCTGACCATTGGAGTGATGCAGCATTCCCTCAGAATAGCAGTGTTTGGAAGGCGCATATGCTTGTCTATAATATGGCATCATTTCCCTGGTTGTTTTGGCATGCAGGTAACCACGAATGCCGAATCCCTTGAGTTGGGGCCTTGCAACCTTTTAATGGAAATATGGACATCCCCCTTCCATTCTTTGCCGCCTTTTGAAGTCACCACATGAAGATACAGGGCTGTGCCAAGAACAGTGTCATTGATGTGCATCTTGATGGTTTTGACTTTGACACAGCTAAACGGTTGGAATAACAATTACTGAAAAAATTATGTGAGATTTTCAATATTCATATCCGTCCCGAGTCCTAGAAAAAAGGGTAAGAAAAGATATAAGGGGGCAGGATTGGAATACCTTGACCCCTAAGGCCTGATGGTGGGGACCCAGAGGGACACTGCCTGGGACCAAAAATGCTTTTAAAAAAAACTTTTGATGCAAATTTGCAGTACTCTTAAACCGCTTGCCCCCTGGGTGGGCCAGGGCCTATAGCAGCAGAAAATATTCCTTTTGGGAAGGGGGCGGCACATGAACCCCATTCCCCTGAGGCCGATTTGCAAAATAAGGGTAGGGGCGCCAAGCAACCCAGGAGCAGCTGCTGTCAATCCGAGGTCGCCGTGATCTTCTCCTCCCTTACCTTGCTGCTCCACTGCTCCTGTCCCGACGACACTACATTTCCCATGGGCATAGGCTCCCGAACCCCACCCAATACCAGGGCTTCTCCCAGAATGAGAGAAACGCTGGGATTGGGTCGAGCGGGCCCTCTTTGACCTCCAAAAGGGTCTTGGAGCATGTGGCCCTGAGCATTATGATATTTCCAAGGGAACAGCCTGGTGATATCCAAGTGTGCATGTGGGTTTGGCCGGCCATGGACGGCTGGTCAAATCCACAAGTGTCTGCCTATCACCACTTCCCCTGCTGTGGGAAGCTGCTGCCAAGCTGGAAGTAAAAATAAAATGACAATGAAATAGTTTCACTGTAATTTTATTTTTCTTCATAATGCTGCATTTTAGCAGTGGGGCGACGCTCCTCCGCCATAGCAGAGGAGCAGCGCCTAAAGCAATGCCTCCTCCCCTAGCCTCAGTAGACTCTGGGTACCCCTTCCCTAAATTCCATAAAAAAGGTGAGGAGTCCCCCCCCCCCCCCTTGAACAATAAATGGCTCAAGGGATGGGGACGTGCACGTTGTGGGGTTGGCTGCCTGCGAAGGGTTGGCAATGGACAGGCCCAGTGACCAACCCCACGCCACACATGGCCTTGGGTTGTGCGCGGCGGGGTTGTTGGCTTTACATATAATATTACTTTACATTTTAAAAACTAGAAATTCACTGAAAGTGTTAGTTAAGAATGTCAGAGACAACATAAAATTTAAAAGTACAAAACCACTGAAATTAACTAACTATAGTTATCTTGAATAACTATAATTTGTGCCAAAAGGTCACTATAACTTGCGCCCCTGCCATGCACAGTTTTCTCATCATTGATTTCACTGCAAATGTTGCAGTGATATTATCAATGATTTAATCAACAAAGGCCTGGCTTGCAAGGGGGCAGCAATAGTATTTATACAAAGGACAAGGGGTTAATGGGGTATCTACCTTCGCTGGAACGAGACGACGCGCGTCAGAGGTGGAGATGCGGTACATTATGAGCAACAAAAGTGCTTCAAAATAGAGGGATGTGTGTTGAATAGACACCCTTCTGGTACAATGGAAGCTGATACGTGCGCCCTTGGCTCCCACTTGCCACTCCGCATACACAATTCAGTTGTCCAGTGAGGCAAACACTAACCTCGCGCCCCGACGAAATTGCCACGACGATGCAGAGGCAATGAAACATGTTGGCCTACTTTGAAAAGGTTTGCAACATGCTGTGCTTTTAATATTGAGTAAGCTCACGATTGTGAATAAAGAGGGCAAAGCCAATGTGAGACTTAACTCAATTTTATTCTGGGACACGCAGTCCTGTATAGTTCACGGGGTTTTGTTTTTGATACATTCATTTCTAAACTTTTCACTTGCTTTTTTCTCTCTACTGGACACATATTCTTTTTTCCTCTGTGAGAAAGCAACCGATGATGATAGATGTGGGCATCCTGGTGAGAACCTGCCAGTAGCTCCTCTGGTATAGCGCACGTGAGGTGCTTTCTCACTCTTTCACTCACTTTTTGATGTACTTTATATCCACCTTTTTCTGCATTAAGGGGATATGTTTGTGGAGTGTTCAGACTATATGTTTATTTGAAGATTTTGGGCACCTAGGATGGGTTCCGACTAAAAAAGTTATTAGCGGTTGGGTGGAGGTAGATCCCCCTTAACCCCTTGTCCTTTGTATAAATGCTATTGCTGCCCCCTTGCAAGCCAGACCTTTGTTGATTAAATGGTTGATGGGTGGAGGGTGACCTGGCTGTAGTTCTTTCCCTCTAAAGCTCCTTGTTGTGAAGATATTATCAATGATGTCATAGAAGATGTCATAAGTGATGTAATATGTGGGGTAATTAACAGTGCATGGTTAGAACTCTCTGTCCATGTGCTTTTCTCTCACCTACCACACTTATTGCCCATTTGCTTCTGCCCCCAGACTCCAAAGTGCTTTTTTTACTGTGTGCTTATGCACCTAGGCCCCTACACTTCACGTCTGTCTTTCACCGTGTGCTTCTGCCCACCATACTCCAAGGTGCTGTCTTCGCCCATGTTCTCTCCTACTTGTTGCTCCTCCCAACCAACGAGTTGCTTTACCCCAGCCTACTCTTGTAACCAACTCATCTATTATTATTTTTTTGAAGCACTTTGAGCTTAGTTTCAAAACAGCACTTTTGTTCAAATTTACGGATCCATCTTGGCTCTTTGTAAGTGCGAGAATGTGTGTTGAACGCATGAGGGTGTCTACAAAATGATGCGACAATCAGGTCATAAGATCTTCTATTTCGCCCTGATGCACAGCAGCCGCAATTCTGTTCAACATGGCAAAAAATATTAGCAAACCAAACTGGTCACATTGGTGGGACCCATTGGCTTTGCCAAGGCTTGTTTGTTTTGGTATGTGTGGGTGCCATTACTCAAATCTTCCTTAGACTGCTCGCTTAAAGTCTCCAAAATTAACAAATTAGGACATGGTGGCTAGGCTTTTTACTATCAGACAGCTAAAAACTGGACTGTCCTGCCCATTGAACTACACTCTTCCTCCTAGTACTTTCTGTTTTGGAAAGAACTCAAAACCTGGCTTTTTAACTCTAAGAGCTCCCTCTTAGCCTCATTCATATTCTGTTCTTAGTGTCAGGTCGCTCTCGCTGGTATTTGTCCATTTAGAAATCTTTTAAAAAAAAAAAAAAACTAAAATGTATGCCCTACAATTATTTCTGGCTTTACGCCACAGCTGCCGAGTGTAAAACTGGGAAACCATGTTTTAGTATCAGCATTGGCTCAACATCCTGTGATTCTGGTCAAATCACTTAATCTCCCCATGCCTAAAAAATGGATGTTACCTTGCTTCGAGGAGGGGTAGGGTGACCAACCGTCCTTAAATTTCACGGACCGTCCGTAATTTGGACCTCACGTCCGTTGTCCGTGAGGATGCCTTTTACGGACGCCTTTTGTCCGTAATTCTGGGTCCTGCAGGGAGCAGAGCTGTTCCCTGCCAGAGGCCTCAACTCCCTGATGGGGCGCTTCGCACTCCTCGGAGCACTAGAGCAGCCCCACCCTACCCATTGCAATTCTGTCTGTGGCTGATTGTCACATACAGAATGACAATGGCCAGTTTGAGCTGCTAAAGCATACTTCCCACCCTGGAACCTCTAACGCGCCTTAGCTTAAAATCACTGAGGAGCCGAGCGGAGGGTAAAGTTCAAAGTTGAGGCTTAAATATGACACACATGGTAGGAGAAGCAGAAGAGCACTGCGGGGTTAAAAGAAGTCTCCTCTTGCAGTTGGGGTGCACAGTGAAGGCAGTGGGGATACCCTGGGGGGTTTCGGTCCTGAAATAAATGTAAGTGGAGGATCCCTGCAGTTGAAAGCATAATCTCACCCTTCTCTCATAAGAAGACGCGTATCTTCTAACAAATGTACCTGCTTGTGTTCGATAAATTGTGAGGTCTTGTTACTCTCTGGTGCCATTTTATTTTGTAGTGTGAAAGGAACGGACAGACGCTTTATCTCGCCATGAAACTGTTAAAGAAATGTAAATCAATCTGTTGTTTTAATTGTCTGTAATGAAAGAGAGAGAGAGAGAGATGTTTATGCATGTCTGTCTGTATACAAGAATAAACACAAACAGCTCCAATAAAAATACAAGAGCCATTTAGAAAAATACCAGACTGACTGCAAGCAACAGTAGAAAAGATTCCATCGTGCCAGTAAAGGTGAGAAGTAGGGAATGTGAAAGAACAGTAGTGTGCGCATGTGTGCGCTGTCCTGGGGGTTCCCACCCTTCACACCACCAATTATGAAAGATGAATCAGTAAAAGGATGGATTGATGAGTGAAAGGGTGGATGATGGGCGAGTGAATGGGTCGATGGATGAGAGAAATGATGGATGGATTGATGAATTAAGTGAAAGGGTGAATGAATGGATGGATGACTGAATGGATGGATGGGTGGAAGAGTGGATGGATGAGTGAAAGGGTGGCTTGGGTGAAAAGGTAAATTGTTGGATGGATGGGTGAATGGATGGATGAGTGGAAGAGTGGGTGGATGAGTGAGAGGATGGATTGGGTGAAAGGGTGGATGGTTGATGGATGGATAAGTGAAAGGGTGGCTGGATGGGTGAAAGGGTAAGTGGTTGGATGGAGGAGTGAATGGGTGGATGGGTGGATGGGTGGAAGAGTGGATGGATGAGTGAAAGGATGGCTTGGGTAAAAGGGTAAATGGTTGGATCGATGAGTGAATGGATGGATGGATGGGTGGAAGAGTGGATGGATGAGTGAAAGGATGGATTAGGTGAAAGGGTGGATGGATGATGGATGGATTAGGTGAAAGGGTGGATGGAGGGATGGATGAGAGAAATGATGGATGGAAGAATAGACGATGGATAGGTTTTCATTTTTTTTTTTTTTTTTTTAATATTCAGGAAAGTCACAATAATTCTGAATGAAGAAAGAAAAACAGAAAAAACAAGAAAAAAAAAACAGAGAAAAAAAAAGAACCAGAGAAAGGCTGTGGAGACAACGGTTCAAAGAAAAAAGTATTAAAAATACATACATTTTCTTTAGACTTTAGAATTGTAGATTTTCCTTGTCCTTACTACTCGACCAGAGGACCCCATATTTGTGACCCCTTTTTTCTACCTCTATTTCCTTTACAGTTATATAGTGCCATTTCTAAGTTAAATATATGGAACAATCTAGCATACCATACTTGATAAGTCGGGGGATCTTCGTCCTTCCATTTTGAAGCAATCATTAAACGTAGAGTTGCTATTGCGACGAAACAGAAATAGACTTGGGATGTTTCTAGTTGTAAGGTCTCATCACACCCAAGTAAAATTAAAGTTGGAGTTAGTGGAACCATCCGCCCCAAAGCTTTATACAAGAATATTTCAATCCCCTGTTTAACCATGCCCAATTTAAAGCACTCAGCAAACATATGAGCCGTATCAGCCGGGCCTTGCCCACATCTTGGGCATTTATCAGTCTCCCTTTTCCCCCATGCCCAGAGTTTGTCAGGTGTAAAATATAATCTAAAAACTGTTTTAAGATGTTGCGCCTTAAGGTTGGCAGATAAGAGAACCTTCTTAGACAATTCCAGGGATCTGCATAAATCCACATCTTGATTTCCCAATTTATCTGGCCACCCACTTTCCATTTTGACTATATCGTCATGACTAGCTTCCATCATCATTGCATATAGCTCCTTCGTTTGGGGCTTTTTATAGACTAATATATCTAACAATGGGAAACGGGTTTGATTAGTAAATTGTGTAATGACTGATTTAATTGCCTCCCTAACCTGTATATATTTAAATGAGGATTGAGGGTCAATCCCAAGTCGATCTTGGATCTCAACGAATGACATCATTCCATTTAGATTAACAATGTCTCTGACATAATAAAATTCCCGCCTGCTCCCATTTGCTACCAATTTTATCATACAAAGAGGTAGAGAAAAATGATGAGCGCCATAATAACAGATAACGCTGGATTTCCGGAATTTTTAACAATTTACTAGATTTCTGCCAGACATTCCAGGCTGCTCTAAGGGGTTTAAAACGAGTTTTCTTGTAGTAGCTCCCCTCTAGTTGTCTAAGTAATAACACTGATGCTAGATCCCCCAGAGCTAGTTCAAAATGGAAGGTGGTATCTCCATTTCCTGAGGTGCAATTCTTGGCCTGGGTCTAAATAAGATGGTTATCAGCTGAAGCATGATAGCCCAATGATAATATAAGATATTTGGGACCGCCAGCCCCCCTCGATTTTGTGGTAGGGTCATTAATTTCAGCGATCTCCTGAATTTCTTGTATCCCCAGATGAACTGGGAGAAGATCCTCTCGATTTTTTTAAAATGCAAATTTGGTGGTTCAATAGGTATACAACGTAACAAATATAATATTTTGGGGAACATCGTCATTTTTATAACATTCGCCCTTCCAATTATAGATAAATGCAGGTTATCCATTTTTTTTTTAGATCAGCCTCTATTTTCTTGATGAGAGGATCTGCGTTAGTATTCCAGAATGTCCCAACATCTGCTGCGATGGAAATGCCTAAATACATGGCTACCTCCGTCCTCCTAGGGTCCCGCCAAATAATCGACTTAGTGCAAACAATTTTAGTTTTATCGATATTCAGTCCATACCCTGATTGCTTCCCAAACTCACGGGCCAGAGTTTCAATCCTTCCTATTGCCGCCTGGGGATCAGGGGTAACTACCGCGATGTCATCAGCATGAGCTAAAACATTAGTGCTATACCCTTTGACCACTACCGGTTTAATTGCCTGATCGTTTAATATTGCTCTAATAAGCGGGTCTATATATAATGCAAAAAGGATTGGGGAGCATGGGCAGCCCTGCCTTGTACCCCTGGCGATCTTAACCTTCTCCGACTCCTGCCCCATCAATAATATTTTCGCGTAAGATTGAACATACATAGCTCTAAGGGCAGTTAAAATACGTGGTCCAAAGCCGTTTAACCGTAAGTTTTGCCAGAGGTATGCCCACTCCACTTGATCGAACTCTTTTTTAGCATCCAATAAGATTAGTGACATCTGTTGCCCTGAGATCTCTGCAATATTAAATAGTGATATTACCCTTTGAATGTGGTCTGTCGTACCTCTACCCGGGATAAAACCATGTTGCCACGGGCTTACCAAAGAGTCAATTATCTTGGATAACCTACGGGCTAAAATTTTGGAATAAAGCTTTTCATCCGAGTTCATCAAAGTAATTGGTCCATAGGAGGCTGGATCTTCTACTGCCTTCCCCTTCTTCAAAAATATTACTATATTAGTCTCTTGCCATGATTTAGGTGGAACTCCTTTCTGCTGTATTGCTATAAACAAGTCCAGCAAAAGAGGGGCTAGTTCTCTATGCAAAACTTTATAGATCTCGACTGGGCCTGCCGCCTTCCCTGAAGCCATCGACACTAATGCCTCATTAACCTCCTCCAACGTGATATTTGCTTCTAATTCTTCAATCCAAGGCGGTAGATCTGAGCCTGCATCTACACTCCCTGCTGCTAAATCAGTTGAGCTAGAGTTATAAAGATCTTGATAAAATTCTTGAAATATTTCAACCATCTCTTGAGGTTCAGTGGAAATTGTACCATCTTTCCTTTTCAGCCTCGTGAAACGGCTTGCAGCAACCCTCTGTCTAATCCGAAGTGCAAGATGTTTCCCTGTCATTTCTCCGTATTCATAATGATCTTGGTGACCTGTTTGAAACCTTTCAGCTATAATTTTGTTATAAACCCCGCTTATTTTGGCCTTAGTACTAATTGCTTTTAATTCAACATTTGATTGCAGCTGAGTCTGTTTATGTACGATAGTTGCCATATGTTCTGTCTCATACCTGCTCAGCTCTTTCATAGGTGTACATATTCCCTCTCGCTGTTTCTTCCTATGGAATCCCACACAGCTAATTACCTCCACCCTAACCGCTGCTTTGAAAGCATCCCATACATTTTCCCTTGATGTGCTATATCTATTAACATAAAAAAACTGAGTAGTCCAGCCTCTAATATGATTGATAAAACCTTTAATAACTAATAGTTTCCTATCAAAGGTCCATTTTACAGGAACTTTAACATATCCCGGGATTTCTATATCCAATTCCAAAGGGTTATGATCTGAGAGGACCTTAGGTAGCTTTTTAATCTGTGCCTTTTCTGTTAGAGGTGTGGAAACAAAAAAATAATCTAGCCTTACATATTTTCTGTGTGGACTTGAATAATAAGTATATCCTGGGTCTCCTGCATTTTTAATTGGCCATATATCTACCAGCCCATGACTATCAATTAATGTCTGTAGGGCTTGAAAAACTCGTGGCTTCCTACCTTGATATCCGCCCCTACCCACCCCATTTGCATCAATGTGGACATTAAAATCCCCACAGATAATCAATGGGAATGGCCAGGAGGCAAGCTCAATTTCTAATTCTACCAGCAAATCTGTATCATCTAGATTAGACCCATAAATAGTACAAAGTGTGCCAAAGCTGGGAATTAGGGCAATCGCCCACCTACCCCATTTATCTGATAATGTCTGTTTTATGGGAAGAAGCCGATTCGATATATGGATTGCAACCCCTCTAGTATTGGATGTCTGCAGTGAACAAATAGCTTGAGTATAGCCTGGGATATTATTAAGACCTCTCTTCTGCCAAGGGATATGAGTCTCCTGCTGACATATGATATCCAAGCCCAAAGTTCGCAGTACTTCTGCAGTCCTACCTCTCTTCACTCGGTCATTTAATCCCCCGATATTTATCGTACAGAAAGTTAACTTACCCATCCAAGCATTTTTTCTTTATTACCTACTTTCCCTCTTAAACCATTCCTTCGATTTACCTGAGACCAATGCCTATTTTTAAAACAGTATTCTACTTTCTTGAATTTTTTATTTTTTATTTCCCCATCCTTCCCTCCCCCCTCGCACCCCTCACATCCCCCCTCCCAGATCCACCCTCCTCCCCTCCCCCACCTCCCCCCACCCTGTATCGTGAAACAACAGACCTATCTAGGTCTGTGGGTGATGATTGGTGATATTCTCGCAGGGGTGACATATAAAAAAAAAAACAATTGGTGCCTTTGATCTCCCCCCGAATCTCCCCCCCACCTTCTATTCCTATCTATTTTAACCACTTTCTACTTACTAGAACCCCACCGTATTTTTACACCATATTTACAACCGAGAGGAAGGCAAAAAACTGTCTTAAACAATCTTCTGGCCAGAGGGAGATGACTAGTAAAGTCTGATTAAATGTCAGATATTATTCTCTGGCTTCAGACGTTTCCGACACACATCTATCAATCGGTGCAGCTCACAAGTCATTTCCCCCCGCGTCTAGGAATTCTTTGGCCTTAATCTCTGACGTGAAGACCCTGACGTGATCCTTCCACACAACCTTGAGACAGGCCGGGTTTAATAAAAAGGCTTGTGCACCCCTTTCCTGGAACTGATTAATCATTTGCCGTAGACGCCATCTTCGCTCCACTGTAATGTGGCAGAAGTCTGGCCTAGTAAAGAAGGAGTATCCATCGACCGCATATTGTGCATCTGGTCTTGCCTTCTCGAACACCCTTTGCCTCAATAGGAAGTTTCCAAAGTAGACCAGTATTGCCCGAGGTTTGACATCGGGGCGAGTTGGTTGACGCATATTACATGGGACTCGATGCGCCCTCTGAATTTCCTGGGACCACCTCCAACCCTCTAGGTCTGGGAAGGTTTTCTGCAGCATCTGTGCCATAAATTCTCTTGCGTCTGATCCTGCCTTTCCTTACGGAATCCAAAGGAATCGTAAGTTGTTCCTTCTTTGGTGGTTCTCACTCTCTTCAAGCTTCCATTGAATGTCTACAAGTTGTGCCTCATGCGCCTCCACTTGCCCTCTTGAACCTGCGAATTCTGCCTCTAATGTAGCGGTTCTTGACTCTACTTCAGTCATCCGATCACAAATGTTATTACAAGTTCTTCCAATTTTTCTAACAGCCCCCTGAAGTTTTCTTGCTACATTTTGTGCTCGTTTACTCTCCATTCGGGCTTCCTCATGATGTGCTACAACGCACTGTAGAATTGATTCCAGTGTAGGGGGTGCCGGGGTTGCTGCTACCTCCTTGGTCGGTTGTTTGCCATTACCCACCAATTGATCCCCGAGGGAATAGTCCCACCTCAGCTCATCTGGCCTAGAGTTCTCTACTCTAGGGGTTCTGGTGTTTATCTTACGAGTTGCAGAAATGTTTTGCCTGCCCTAAAATTCCTTTACTAGAACCACTGTCCTCCTCACTTGATTCTATATTGGATCCCGTGTCTGATCCCAATCCTGACCACGTGGCATCTGAGAGGGAGTAAAAATCATTCGCTTCTGAGTCAGCGTCCTTCTCCCCTGGGGGCCTATGTGCTCTTACAGACCCTATAGGCTCTTTCTCTGTCCCTTTTCTACTTAGATTTTGCCTTATATGGTGATATCCGGTCCCTGATTGCTCATTCAGGGTTTCCTTGGTCCCTTCAACCACATCTCTCAGGGGCCCCCCCTTATTAACAGCACCTCCTGGATCCGCCTGGGTAAGTCTATTTGCCCCCTCCTGTTCAAGTTCACTGCCCACAGGGGCCCTCCATTAAGGTTAGGAGCAGTAGTTGTATCCACAGCCAGCACATCAGTACATTCCTCTAGCAAGTTCCCCTCGATCTCCTCTCCAGCAGCACCTGTCTCCCTCGTACCTCCTGCACCCCCCTTTAGCTTTGGGGATAGATCTGGGGATAAAACATACAGCGTCTCATGGATCTCTCCCTGTGATGTCCCACGAGTCGTCTCCACTTCACCCTCCACCGTGTCCTCTATATCCTCTGGGTGCACCACCTCCTCTAACCCCAAAGGTGGTTTGCCGGCTACTTTTCTTCTTTGAGCACCAGCTCCTGACAGCTCCTCTGTTCGCGCTGCTCAGGGACCGCGGAGCAAGTCAATGACGGAAACTGCGGCCCGCGGTGGCTGGGGCTGTGAGCCGGCGCCCCTCCCCTTCCCGTCTACGGAGTTCTCGGTGCGAGGCTTCTGTCTCCGACCCTGGGATGTCTCTGCATCAGCCATGTCCCTCCGCGATGAATCCTGTGGCACGGCCTGCAGAGTACACCCTCTGCCTCTTGTGCTGGACTTGGGCGGCATCGCGGTGCGGACCGGAACGCCGCCACACACCCAGCTCCGACCTGAGGATCGGGAGAGCTCCCGCCGGAGTCCTCCACACCTCGCAATCAGGACCTCCGCAATATCCACCAGTGCTGAAATCCACTCCTCCAAACCTGGTTACGGCGATTGATATTCCCTTATTTGGGAGGTTTGCATTCTATGGTAGAGGGAGAGCGGGGGCAAATCATGTAGTGAAAGTCACGCCACCCCTTGCAAGAGCCACCAACGACCGCCTCACACGGTCGCCATCTTGTTTCCCTTTGACCAGGCTAGATGACCTGTCGGATAGGTTTTCAAATGGTTGCAAAGGTTTGGATATGGATGGGAACACAGATGGAAGGACAGAATGAATGGTGAAAGACTGAATGGTAGATGAAAGAATTAATAGATAACAGAAAGTACATTTGAAATGGTGGATGTCAGGGGTTTGATGGAAGGATGAATGGCTAGATCCTTGGACAAGAGAGCTCTTCTGGGGAGGGTTGTGATGACTTACTTTGCTTTCTTGGTGCCCTAAGAGCTTTAGTTCAAAGTGGGGGGTAGTTACATTTTCTGGCTACTCCCTTGCCAATGTATTGCTATTCTGTATTTGCTGTGTGCTTATGTGTGGGATCCATACATCATGCATACAATATTTTGAGTGACACCCAACTGCTACTTGAATGTTGCACTAGTAATTGTAAATGTTTGCATGCTTTGTTTTAGGTGTAAGGTTTTAGGGAGAGCCTCATAGTGCCATGAGCTGTGCTTGAGATGTATATTGTGTCTGTAACAACAGGCACGGTGTCAAAAATAAATTATGTAATAGTGTATTGACAGTGCCTTCTTTAAGAAAGCTGCAGGGAAAAGCACCTTTGTGACTTCCGTCAGCTAGTGCAACTCTCCGCAAAGCCCCCGTAAGCAAAGTCAGATTCCATACTTTAAGTTCCACTTGCTGAAACACCCATAATGCGTTCCCTATAGTGGGTTCATCACAGCAATCCTCCCTTTAGTTCACCTATGCTTGTCGCGTTACATCTCACAATGGCACTCAGATATGAGATGCTAGTGATCCAGCGGTAATTACCTGGTAATTTCCCTATTCAAAACCTCATTACCTCTTGTTTACTGCTGTAAAGGGTGAAATGATGGACCTTTTGATGACCGTGTTTCACCAAACAGGAGACTGTATATAAATATGAAAATTAAATGCACAGAATATTTAAGGCAATAATGAGAGTGGTGAGTTATTTTAAAGGGATTTATTTTTAAGTCAAAAGTTAAGGTTCTCTGACTCTTTATTCATTAGTCAAATATCAATCAGGTTACAGAATTGAAACATAGGAAAAATGGCATTAATACAGAACATATTACGGTCTGCATATAAGCATCACATGCAGGAAGGAAAATGTGGCGCAAATTGTCAGTCAACATTCTTAAAGATTTTCTAAGAAAAGAGTGAGTCTTGCAAGGTTAATCAATAATTAATAATGGCAAAAATCTCCCATAAAGAGAAATAAATGCATAGGAAAAATACATCTTTTCAAAAGCAGTTAGTTAAAGCATGAAATTTAAAGCCTAGCACCTAAATCTAAACCTGTTCTGATCCTCTCAACTCTTTCTCTCTGCCTCGCTGGGCTGGTCTGGTCTGTCTCTCTGTCTCAGGCTGCAAAATAGCCCCCACAGACGCAGCCCCTCCTTCTCTCTCCTCCCCGTCTCTGTGTCCAGCACAGAAGTTGGGCCTGGCCCACAGGAAAAATTAGCAAAAAGAGGGACTCCTCCCACTTGTAAGCCATATTTCAAGCAAAAGTCCACGTGCTTGGTCCTCGTAGCTGGTCCAATCAGAACTTCAAGACACATCATCTCCCCATGGGCTGACTGGATACATCATTAATCAGGCGTGTTCCTGTTCAAATTTTAGTCTTGTGATTATGAAAAAAAAATGTGTGCTCTTCACTCCACATTTAAACAGGCTACAGAAATATGCAACATAGTGAAGGTTGAAGAGACGGAAACAGGAGGGCGTGATTTATTAACAAAACCCTTTCATTGAAAGTTGGTAGGAAAGAGGAGCACATTCCATTCTAATCTTCAAGGGCAAAAACTGTAGTAAGCTGAGTCCACTAAAGCAAACTGAAATCACGTGGTTTTCTACACTGTAAAACACATTTCAACACATTTCTACTCTTGCAAAAATACATGTTAATTCAGTACAATTATATGCCATTTTGAAAGTACAAATATATTTTCTAAATTAATGTGCATTCTATAGTGAGATTACATATTGATTAATCTCATATAAACATGGCTGTTCAACTAATTGAGCATGTTTTCACATGAAAGCACCTCCAAACTGAAGCATTCTGATCAGGCCTTATGTTTTCATCTTGCTTGCGCCACAATCTGCGTGCCATTTTAGAAATCATGTCTGCAGCTTTTTATCATATAATAATGCATACATTTTATAGGTAAAAACTGAGCTCCATCACTAGTAACAAAGTCTATCCGAGCAGATCTTCCTGAGCACTTCTCTCACCATACATGTCTGCTCACGACCATGAGTTGTAAACAAAATATCAGACTGGACAACCCAGTGCAGCAACCATGTAAATGGATTATTATCATATGAAATACCTCAAAAAGACCTGCACAGTTGCTCAAAGCTGTGCGCATACCGAAAAACCGTGAAGTGCACGATTGTCTCAACCTAATATAAACTTATTTTGACTTGTACTTAAGTGGTTGTCTATTTACTTACTTTTATACTATCGCGCAACTTCCTCTGATGTGTCTGTAAAACGTACCTTTTGTTCCGAAGATTTGTCCTGAATTTTGACCTTCTGTCCTGAATTTTGACCCTTTGTCCTGAATTTTTACACTTACCGTCCTGAATTTGCAAGTCTGCCAGTTGGTCACCCTAAGTAGGGGTGCTCATGCAAAGCGCCTCAAAACCTTTGGGCCAAGTTTGCGCTATATAAAAACTTTAAAAAAACAAAAATACTACATCATGCCTCTGCACTAAAATTGCTAATGAAGCTAGAATAAGCAGGTTAAAACTACCCACTCAGCACTTGAATTTTTTTTCTCATGTATAACTGTAAACTCACTCTCATTTGGCAAGTTACTCTACTTTCAATTATATTCACCATTCTAAAAAGCAATACCTTCTTAGACTTCCATACAGTCACCCTTTTTACAAACCTGCCCCCACCTCTAAAACATGTTATCGCTATTCATTTTAAGAGCATCATCCTATTACACAATTAACGTCATACCCAATCGATGTTCAACAGGTCTGCACATGATAAGATCTGTGTCAGAAGCTAAGGGGTGTGGTTGTATGTATATGACAAAAGGCTGTGTTATATTTGTCTAAGCCAGGATGACATCATGAAGCTAATAACTGCTTTTAAAACTTAACATTTCCGTATAGTTTGGTCAAAAACCGTGCATACTTTGCAGATGTGCTTGTGACAGTCTGCCCAATGCAACAATAACTTCCTAGGCAATTAGTTAGTCAAAAATAATGATACTATGGGAGTGTCAAATTAGTGTAGCCACAACAATTAAAAAATTACACAGTGATATTTATTATTAATATTTTGAAATATCACAAAAGTAAAAAAAATCACAGTTGTAAAGTACAAATCTACAATATATCATCATTCAATACAATAATTCTGTTAAAATTGCAACAATTATACACAAATGGGGGCACTTCTGTGGCCATATAATAGTCTTCTACGCATGTTTCGGCGAAAAGTAAGCCTTCGTCAGGAAAAGCCACAACTCTGAGAGTGTAATCTTTACAGGCAGACCAAAGGTTTGATAATTTTTGGACGTTTCCAAAAAGGCCTGTTTTTTTTATATAGGTCCACTAGGGGTTTAAAGTCCTCATGAATGGATCAAAAATTAAGTTGTTTACGGACGATTAAAGAGAACCTGTTATCTGGTATAAGTCCACCTAAATTGTGAAGGTTGAATATTCTATGCCTTCTAAAGTCCACAAATGTTGATGTAGTGGGAGCATTTACTGTTCAACGTATAGTTCTGATATTTTAGTTTATACGAAGATTATCCAAGGTTGAATTCGCAATGCAAAGCCGTATGGATGACGAGCATTTGTTATGTGGGGCAAATTTTCTGATAAATGGTGATCGGATACACGAAATGCCTCAAAGTTGCCGATGAGCAGGTCGGTGGTCAGAAAGGATAAACGTTTCTATGTGGTCTTGGCTGCCAAATTTGGGTATGAGCAAAAAAACCACCTGTTTATTAATTTCATATACATTAACGGTCACTAATATGCGCCACCTAAGCCATTCTTATAGCTTTGGGAGCCTTGAACAGTATGAATTGTCAGTCACACTTGTAGCAGTGTGATGGTTAGTATTTGTGTTAGTATTGTAATAGGCAGCACTGGCAGGAGCAATGGATTTTGCAAGCTGGTGCAAGCTACCGTGTCTTCCTGACGCGGGCCCTGGCACTTATTGTTTTACAAATGTACCCATAAATAGTGAGTACCTGCACTCCCATATATCCATCTAGAGCGCTGTCTATATCCCATCATAAGCCTGATAAGAAACTACTTCGCCTTTTTAGGTCTCGCCTGAGCCAGCGCTTTAGCGCTGCTGTGGCGAGAGCTATAGAAAGCAGGTTTTGGAAGTGCAAACTAGTGCTTTTCGGGCCGCCAACTACAGTGCATGTGCGCCGGGTGCGCGCACCATTTGTCTGCCTGCTGATCACTTTCGCGGCCGCTTTGATGTTCTCAGTGAGCCGCGCGGCCACTGAGAACATCAAAGCGGCTGCGAAAGTGATCACCATTTGCCAGCCCCTCCCTTATCCCACTTCCTGCTTTTTCCAGCTGTTTCCCTCGAGTAATTATCTGGTCTCTACATCGTGGTTTGTGCTGCCCTCTACTGTCCGTTTGGTTTTATCCCACCGTACCCCCAGCCCCCCTCCCCCCCCATGTTGTTTCAGCAGCCTGCGGTTTCCTCACTCCCTCCACCTCCTGTATTGCTTCTTTCAATGGATTCTCTTTGCACAGTGATTAGAGGCACCTCAAACTGGTCTCGGGCAGCTCTTTCTGTGCCAACAGGCCACTCCAACTTGTGCCTACCATAAAGTACATCCGAGAGCCAGCACCGGCTACTGCTCACCTCTGCCTGTTTTCTCTCAGCTCAGGAACAGTCAGCGCTTTAAATAGAAACATTGAAGTGCCGGTACTCACAATCCACAGTAACTGTTTTCTTCAGCAGAATTACACGGAAGCACGAGAGTGCATGTCTGCACTTCAAAGCCTGCAGGGTAGATCCGCTGCCCTAATTTCCTGCACATAGCACCATCCTAGGCGTTGCATGGTTTTTCGGGATGCCGTGACGCTTACCAAGTAAGTCCATAAACATACCCGATGTCCCTGACCTTCTGACCTGCAAGCAGTCCTGCCTTCTTTCTGAAACCACCAAAAGACAGAAAGGCAGTATCCTTTCCCCCACCAGGCCCAAGCCTTAAGAATCTATGAAATGTGCTGCTTCCTGGGGTGATTTACGAGATAACAGTTTGTTGGTTTATGCGGCTGGTGGACTTGATACGGGGTTAATTAGCAAAGGCCATGTGTAGTGTTAATAATAGGGGGGATCCCTTTTAATTACAATGATTTTCTCTTAAAAAATGTACTTGATCTGAAATATATAGCGATTTTAGGTTCCTGTGAAAAACGATTACTCCTGCCTCAAAATAGCAGCCTCGATCACTGCACAGGAAGAAATTGTGTTGCGCTTCCCACACCCCAGGCGCACTTTCAGATACTTCCGACACGCCAGGAAATGCTCAAGGGGTGCGCATGCAAGGAGAGGGTTCCAGCATCACTGGCCGCTGTATTTGGAAAGATCCGGAAGCAGATCAACAGAGGTAGAAGTTGAGGTACGGTGCAGAGGCTGACAAGCGTTCAGGTGAGAGCAGGAAATAGCTCAGCAACCTTGCTTTAATCCCCTCATTTAGTAATTGCAATTTGCCCCTTCTCAGCCGCTGCTTGATACATTCTGGCACGTGGCATGATTTGTGTAATTAAACATTGTCCCCTCTCTAAATTCTAGCCGTCACCACACTTTATAAATCACAGCTTTCATATTCTACTGGCGCACACAGTCCAGTTCATATTAACCTCCGCCCTCGTATGCAGGGCTTTAAGTGGAACGAAAAAACACTGGGGATTGGGGGTCTCTAAAAGAACTGGGTCAAACCTGCTTACGGGACGTGGCCTGCACAATGAGGGGAATGACCTAACTCGAACTCTGCACTGTACAAAACAAGCATTTGCAAGGCAATAGGGCTCACATTTTCGAGAGTTTAAGCTATTTGCATTGTAAAGGATAATGCCTTTATTTATGTTTTAAAAACCAACACATAAATAAAAGGCATTGTCTTTTACAATGCTAATAGCTCAAACTCTCGCAAATGCGAGACCTATTGCATTGTAAATGCTTGTTAACTGAAGTGGTTATATGTCGTTCCTTCATGCAGCTCTCGTCTTTCGCCACTGGAGAGCGCACCGTCGCCTAGTTCCCACAAACCGGATGTCCGGGGTCAATCCAGCCGTCGTGTCAATCAAGCCGTCGTGGAACCGCAGCAGCAAACACCTAGCAAGCGTAGCCTGGGCTGCCGGACCCCGCGTGGCTGGTCTGTCATTTCCGGAGAAGAGAGGCAGTCTCTTCAGGGGCGTTCCATTACTGCACAGGTGGGCGTCTCTGTGGGGGCGTGCCTTTTTTTATTAACCAATCGCAGGATTTTGTAGGAAGTGCTGCCGCAAACATTCGCCTAGTCCCGCCCCTTAACCTGTCAGTTCGTTACAGAGCCAGAGTTTCCCATTACCTGTTCTCCTCTTCTGCACGGAGTTAACTTGAGTCGGCAGCGAAGATGTGCCGTCGGATTTCAGGATGATTTAACTAGAGGGCCACATTCTGTAACCTCCATCCCGATTCGGAAAGATGTTGCCATGCGACAGGAAGCCACTACTGGAACTACACCCCTCACCTGATGCTGGTACATGCTGGTGTCTCTGGAATCCATCACTATCACTGAGGCATCAACATTTATGTTTTTGGAAGGCACACGTTTTCCTGGACTTCATGCTTAACACTGTACGTCATCCCTCTCTCTAGAGCCCACCCTTTGTAACTGGACTCGCCACTTTCGCAGATTCAGACCCTTGGAACGGACCTCTGGCCCTGGATAGGCACCTGACTCACTGGAATCCATCCTTTCGCTGGAACCCAACACATGCCAATTTTAAAGCAACTAACAGGAACTTGATAGGCACCTGTCTCACTGGAATCCATCCTTTCTCTGGAACCCAACACATGCCAATTTTAAAGCAACTAACAGGAACTTGATAGGCACCTGTCTCACTGGAATCCATCCTTTCTCTGGAACCCAACACATGCCAATTTTAAAGCAACTAACAGGAACTTGATAGGCACCTGTCTCACTGGAATCCATCCTTTCTCTGGAACCCAACACATGCCAATTTTAAAGCAACTAACAGGAACTTGATAGGCACCTGTCTCACTGGAATCCATCCTTTCTCTGGAACCCAACACATGCCAATTTTAAAGCAACTAACAGGAACTTGATAGGCACCTGTCTCACTGGAATCCATCCTTTCTCTGGAACCCAACACATGCCAATTTTAAAGCAACTAACAGGAACTTGATAGGCACCTGTCTCACTGGAATCCATCCTTTCTCTGGAACCCAACACATGCCAATTTTAAAGCAACTAACAGGAACTTGATAGGCACCTGTCTCACTGGAATCCATCCTTTCTCTGGAACCCAACACATGCCAATTTTAAAGCAACTAACAGGAACTTGATAGGCACCTGTCTCACTGGAATCCATCCTTTCTCTGGAACCCAACACATGCCAATTTTAAAGCAACTAACGGGAACTTGACTGTCTTCAGCTACCATTAGTAGCCGTTTTATCCCACCAGTGGAATTACTGGACTTTGCTGACCAATAACTCACTGCCACCACTGGTGTTGCCCTCTACCACCTCACGGACCGAGCATTGCTGTCTCAGCAACGGCCTCTACAAACAACTGAATTGGCCTCTGCTTCCATTGGAACTACCCCTTTGCTAAAACATACCCAAGGTGTTTGATCACTTTAGCCTGTTTCTCTTACTGCTGCAATTCTTCTTCTAACTTAGACTATTTGGCCATCGTTATAAACGCAAACTATCCGTGCTGGTCCCAGGGGTCCCCTATGTCATTGCCAACCCTGGAGCTAACCTACCACATATACAGCCTGTGCTGATGATAGAGTAACTTTGCCAGCTGATGACCTGCAGTTCACTTACCAGTACCCCACTGACAGCCATCGCTGATCCCGGGTGATATATTGCCCACTGCTTACCGTGGAGCTTCTGTGTCTCAGTGTTGGGCCTGGCCTGTGTGCATAAGACATCATGGCTGGGGCTGTCATGCATCAAATGCTCCCTGTGCTGGCTTGCCTTTGCCTGAGTGCCTTCAGACTTCAGGTAAGGCAGCTCCATAGTCGTTTATTCTTTTGAAAAGGTGGCTTTGTATTCTACAGATTTTGTGAGATGTTGTTGCTTTTTCCAAATAGCGTTCCTTTTCCTGGTGGTAAACATAATTTCTGTGTTTTTCACTCTTCATTAATAGTATTTTTTGCATCCATTTTGGGACGCTGGAAACCTATGTTGGACTTTTTTTATGCCAACAAGGTGTTTTTTAGGTCAGCTTTCACCAAATCTTATTTGATTAGCAGAAATAAAGTTTCAGAAGTACTTCTGAGAGAGGGGTTTATTCTCCACCCATATGTTGCTTTTCTTGAGTAGATTGGGTAGAAGTTGTGTGCTTCCATTGAAAATGAGCGCATGTTTTCCACTTTTTGCATTGTGGGAAAGCTTATCCTCAATACAGCAGGACTGAGCTGGTTAAGGTAACAAGCCAATGACCCTTGCCATAGGTCTGAGCATAGGCATATAGGCATATCAGGGTGGATAGTTATTAAAACCTGCAGTGCAGAAGAAGTTTGTTACATGGAATGTCACAGATTACCTAGGTGAGCAGGGGTGTTGGAGTCGGTGACCAACTTAAAGAAACAGCAGGGATAGATGATTTATGGTATGATAATTAAATTAGACCCTCATAGGAGGGATTTAATATTGTTTTGACAATCGTTAGTTTGAACATGTTTATACTCTTATTATGGTATACATGATGGTATCCTTGTGGGAATGTTTATGCTCCCTACACTTGGCCTCAGTTGGTTATGGTGATGAGGTTATGATAAAAGCTATAGGCCTTATTGGCTCAGAGGGAAAACTTATTTCAGATGCCATGGGTCTGATCTTTTTATTATAAAAAGTTACAAAAAAGGAAGTAAGCCTGATTTACCTACTATGGAACAAGTATGTTAAGGCCAATAACCATTTAAGAGTGGGTTGTTAGTGCACCATGTTAAAGATTACAGACATCTTTGTTGTTGCTTGAAATCCAACAGATTACTTTTGCTGGCATGGATTTCAGCGCTGATTACCCCCTTTCACAAACCCGAGGGGTTGCAGATATGCACTCTAATAATTCATGCCGAAATCCTTAAGAAGAATAGGTTGTTACCTGCCAGGATCTTGTAATATAAATATATATGTGTGTGTGTGTGTATATATATGTGTGTGTATATATATATATATATATATATCTGTTAAAGTGATCGAAACGCGTTGTGGCAGGCATTATGCCTGAGCTATATTGGAGTTTCTACACTTGAAAATAAATTACTGCACTTGTAACCAGGAATTGGAGCTGCCGTATCTTCTTTCCTGTGGTGTGTCCGTACCTGGATAGTCCCGTTGGAAGCAGTGACAGGCCAGGATCATATATATATATATATATATATATATATATATATTACCTACTGGCGGTCGCCAGTAGGTAGTTATAGTTAGGACCCTCTTACCATAGGAAATCCGCAACATTCTATTTGGAATAACTTTGGCGCCGGTCGACGAATCCTCGCGAAATTTTCAAAACTAATGGGGCGCTACGCTCCGCTCCTACCCTGAAAGTCTCGGGGGGATTCGTCAAGCGGGGGCTGAGAAAAAAGGGGGGTCCCAAAACGCGTTTTTCCCATGCATTTTTCCATAGGACCTTTAGACACAGCTACAGCCCGAACGGCTGAACAGAGTTACTTGAAATTTGGCAGAGAGGTAGTCTACAGGTCAAGGCAGTGCCTTTTGTAGGTCTGGTGTAAATCTGTTCAGTAGATCCTGAGAAAATAGCATTTAAATCAATATATATATCTGTGGCAGCTTACGGTGCGCTTACCGTGCGCTTACGGTAAGCTTACCGTACGCGTACGGTGCCGTGCGCGAGCGCGATTCTGATTGGCTGTTAGATCTTAGTAAACATTCGAATCGGTCGAAACCAGGAAGCGGCGGCCGCCATTTTCTCTCTCGCACTCTGAGGGGGGGAGGAAAAACAAAGGCAAAAAACATGTAAAGGGGCTGTTTATACAGCTCCTAACCACCTAGCCTTGGTTAAGGTGTCCCAAAAGAACCCCCAATGCAAAAAATTCAATTTTATTTTTTTTCGAAAAAACGCCGATTACGGTAAAAATTATTTAAAAAAAAAAAAATGATCCACACTTTCCCCACCCCGTGTGCAAAAGGTGCCCGAAGGGCACCTTTTGTGCATAGCATATAATGTAAAGGAACATTTAAAATATTACCTTTCACAAAGAAGCGCATAATATGTCCTCCATGTGCGGACGGTGCGCGGAGCGCATCATGCGTACATGGCCCATCCAGCGTAACGTGGGCACGCGGTGCGCGTAGCACTAACTGCGTAAAGTGGGCGCGCGGTGCGCGAAGCGCACCGCGTGCTCACTGTGCGCGCACGGAACGAACTGCGTTAAGTGGGCGCGCACGCCACGAACGGCGTAAAGTAACTTAGCATTTAAAAAACCGTACAAATTCACTGAAAAAACCATAGGTTTCACACACGTTATAGTTAGGAATTAGCATTTAAAAAACCTTGCAAATTCAGTGAAAAAACCATAGGTTTCACACATGCTATAGTTAGCTGGAGATTTTACTCATAAAAAACCAATGAAATTCCCCCGTTATAGTTAGTGCAGGCAACTATAACTCACGCGACCGCAATCCTCTGCTGATGACATATGTGTCTTTATGAAAAAAAAATATTTGTAATATATGTATAGCTAAAATTTAATGGAAGAAGACATGGGCAAATAAGTGTCTAAATACAGTATTAGCATCAGCAGAGGATTGCGGTCGCGTGAGTTATAGTTGCCTGCACTAACTATAACGGGGGAATTTCATTGGTTTTTTATGAGTAAAATCTCCAGCTAACTATAGCATGTGTGAAACCTATGGTTTTTTCACTGAATTTGCAAGGTTTTTTAAATGCTAATTCCTAACTATAACGTGTGTGAAACCTATGGTTTTTTCAGTGAATATATATATATATATTCACTGAAAAAACCATAGGTTTCACACATGTTATAGTTAGCGGAAATTTTACTGATAAAAAACCAATGAAATTCCCCCGTTATAGTTAGTGCAGGCAACTATAACTCACGCGACCGCAATCCTCTGCTGATGCTAATACTGTATTTAGACACTTATTTGCCCATGTCTTCTTCCATAAATTTTTAGCTATACATATATTACAAATATTTTTTTTTCATAAAGACACATATGTCATCAGCAGAAGATTGCGGTTGCGTGAGTTATAGTTGCCTGCACTAACTATAACGGGGGAATTTCATTGGTTTTTTATCAGTAAAATTTCCGCTAACTATAACATGTGTGAAACCTATGGTTTTTTCAGTGAATTTGCAAGGTTTTTTAAATGCTAATTCCTAACTATAACGTGTGTGAAACCTATGGTTTTTTCAGTGAATTTGTACGTTTTTTTAAATGCTAAGTTACTTTACGCCATTCGTGGCGTGCGCGCCCACTTTACGCAGTTAGTGCCGTGCACGCACGGTGGGCACGCGGTGCGCTACGCGCACCGCGTGCCCACGTTACGCTAGATGGGCCATGTACGCACGATGCGCTTCGCGCACCGTGCGCACATGGAGGACATATGATGCACTTCGTTTTGAAAGGTAATATTTTAATTTTTCGCACCTGTTATAAGCCATGCACAAAAGGTGCCCTTCGGGCACCATTTGCACAAGGGGTGGGGAGAGTGTGGATAATTTTTTATTTTTATTATTTTTTTACCGTACGCGTACGGTAAGCATAATCGGCGAAATTAGCGAAAAAATAAAAATTCCGTTTTTGGCCTTGGGGGATCTTTGGGGACTCCCTCAACATGGCTAGGTGTTTTGGAGCTGTCCAAACAGCCCCTTTACATGTTTTTGTGCTTTGTATTTTAATCCACACTCTCAGTGCGAGAGAGAAAATGGCGGCCGCCGCTTCCTGGTTTCGGCCGATTCGAATGTTTACTAAGATCTAAGAGCCAATCAGAATCGCGCTCGCGCACGCCACCGTACGCGTACGGTAAGCGTACCGTAAGCGCACCGTAAGCTGGCTCAGATATATATATTGATTTAAAGGCTATTTTCTCAGAATCTACTGAACAGATTTACACCAAACCTACAAAAGGCACTTCCTTGACCTGAGGACTACCTCTCTGCCAAATTTCTAGTAATTCTGTTCAGCCGTTCGGGCTGTAGCTGTGTCTAAAGGTCCTATGGAAAAATGCATGGGAAAAATGCGTTTTGGGACCCCCCTTTTATCTCAGCCCCCGCTTGACGAATCCCCCCCGAGACTTTCAGGGTAGGAGCGGAGCGTAGCGCCCCACCTATTTTGAAAAATTCGCGAGGATTCGTCGACCGGCGCCAAAGTTATTCAAAATAGAATGTTGCGGATTTCCTATGGAAACGTGGTCCTAACTATAACTGCCTACTGGCGACCGCCAGTAGGTAATATATATATATATATATATATATATATATATATATATATATATATATATATATATATATATATATAACATGCAACCACTCACAGGAGCATAATTTACTGTCTATTTATTGCCACAAAGTTCGCACTAGGCATACACGTTTCGGCATAGTCGCCTTTCTCAATGTCAGCGAGACTGAGCGCTAAGCAGCAATTTAAATAACAAAACAATTCATTGGTTTACAACATTAGTAAACATTAAAAACGGACCAAAACTGAGTCACACCAACAGTAATAAATGGCGACCATCTTATAGTGATAAACAGTTCATATCGTCTCAAGCTCACAGGGTCAGTCTATGGTGTGTGACTTCATGGTGAATGATTCGGAGGGGTTCTACATACATTGTTTTGAGATATTGATGTATTCAGCTCTCCTCTTGTTCTTCTCCGATCTGACCACTTTTTGTCTGTATCATGAGTTACCCAGGTCCTTTGGGTTTATTTTGGGTCACCCCATTGTTTTGTAATAGATATTAATGGGTGAAGGTGATTAGCACAGGCACTCTGCCACCCACATTCTCCCACCTTTCTTTGGTCTGTGAGAGCCAGGAAAAGAGAAGGAAGCAGGTGAGACTGCCAACAGCCATTAGGCCCCCACACTGAGGTCTCTGGAAACCCAGGTGAGGTGGCGGAACAAAGGGGAAGCATGTGCTACCCCTGGTGCCGCACAGCAGTGGATAACCACTTTAGTTACACACTGTTTTTAAGTCACTGCAGTGAATAACCGCATTTCAGTCAGGTTGTTCACGATGGAAGCTTTCTTATAGAAGTCATTCATAACAATATGATAACCCTCCAACCAATAGGTGTATTCAATCAATGGGACATAGACATCTGCTGGAGTTCATTCCCAGATGTTTTCCCAAATACATAATTTTGGCACTGCAAGGCTAATCAACCTGCTGGGTCTCAATAAATTAGACAACCACTTATTTGTTTTTGGAAGAATGAAAACAATTGGTTTATTACTATTGGTTTATTACCTTTTGGTTCTATTACTGTTGTTCCTTGCCATGGCAAGTCTTGAGCCCTATTTCAAAGTCTGTTTTCTATTTTTGCAAATTCCACTTGCATTCATTTGCAATTCCAAGGAAATATGAACATACACTCTTGTATTCCATATCTTAGAGCGCTACATCACAGCTGAAATAATCAGTTTAACTAGTTTCACTTTTTGGGAAATGCCGGGCACACGTCTAGTTGGCCTTTTACTTCCTGTGCTCCACATCCACCTTAAGCGTTCACTTCCTTATACCTTTATTACTGTATTATTTCCTGACATGTTTATGACATAAGTTCGGGAGTAAGTAACTTCCAGGTCTGAGTGTTTACTTCTGTTTATGAGTTTACTGTCATCACTTCACTGGGTCCTGCACCTCGATCAGCTCCTTGCTAAAGCACTCTTGCATTGTCCCTGAGGCCCAGATGTTGTGACTCAAGCTAGCCTGGCTGATGAGGGGTAATACCCTGAAACCGGTCCCAGGATGCTTGTTTCCAGTTCAGGGAGGACTTGGCCTGGCAGTTCAGGCTGGACTGTTCCCATAAGGAGAAGGGTCAAGACTGATTTGCATATGGCTGGGCCTGAACTGAGGTGGCATGGTGAGTAAAAGAACGATGGGCTTGGATGCTACACCAAGCGATCACCAGTGGTTAGACAAATTGCAAGCATTCCTCCCGTCACCTTTTGTGTGTTTTGTGACTCAATTATCCCACTGTTTGAATTGTAGTACTTTCTGCTTAGTCCAACTATAGTAGGCTTTTATCAATCTTTGCTTAATTATCTCAATAGCTGAGTGAACTCATGCCTATGGCATTAAAACGTGTGGTCCACAAGATAGTAAAAAGCAGTGTGCAGCCAGCAAAAAAAGCAAATTATAGGCAGAGGTCTGATGGGGTTTCCAGTTGTCTTGATGCTTGTAGGTGTATATTTATTTAACAGACCACCTGGATAAACAATCACTTTCATTAGCCTTCATTACCTACCTTTGACAGTCACACAGTATTCCAGATGCTGTGGTACAGCGCCAGGTTACAGTAGATGGATTGAGGCATCATTGTTATTACTCATTACCTAGCGCACTGCCTGCCAGGATGCTGCAATAAGCTCCTATTAAGAGATAAATTCATATCCCAAAGAGTTAGACAACTACCGACATGATTCTTGAGAGATGCATCGCTAAGCAACTTGTGCAACTCACCTCGAAGGATCATATTATTAGTGTTTTGCATTTGAGTTTACTTGTGGTCATAGCACCAAAGCCAACCTCATCAGGATGGTTGATGACACTTACTGCATGTTTGACAAAGGCCATTCTTGGCTATTAGACATATGGGATCCATCTTCACACTATAGTATGGTTGATCATAACATCATTCTTAATATTCTGAAAAAGGGAAACGTTTTTAGAGATACAGTGCCCTAGTCACATAAAAAGCAAATGTACAAGTGATGATTTTCGCTTCCACCTAGATGCACATTTCAATTTTTTGAATTCTCAAGCGTTCCCTGAAGTACAGTGCGAAAGCTGTCCCAGGTGCAGGTTTCCAGGCTTACTTCTTGGAGTGTCGTGACCTTTTTGTGAAAGCTTCATTCCCCATAAGTTTTCCATAGAATGGAAAACGATGAAACAATTAATTACTTTTGCAATGAGAATACATTGAATGCGCAATTTCAGTCTGCACCAGCTTGTAATTTAAAACAATATGGAACATTGCATTGAATTTTTAAGCAATAAATGAAAATGTTGAACTAAGTGAAAATAAGTTGTGGACATTCTGTGACAGAATGTCTGCCCCAAACTCAAGTCCATCTGTGGGACTACCTGTTGTTCAAATGTTGTCCTGCCAGAAAATTGTAGTAAAAATATACCTTATAAAGGTAAGTATAGGTTGGTAAGTATTGATTACTTAAATCCGCATGTATGTACCTTGACAATGTATACCTTAAGGGTACATACAAGTGGTGTTAAGTATAATAAATCTGTACTTCCCTGTAGATGCTTACCTTCATGATATTATGGTTGTTGATATTTTGGACATGAAATTCCGTAAGGACTATATTTTGTCACTCAATGTTGGCAGAGATGTTTTTGGGTTTTTCCAGCTGCAAGATCAACCGTATTTTATTTATTTTCCAGGCAATATCTTGTAATACTTTGAATGTTTATCTCCCCTTTAATCACTGTAATGTTATTGCACACACTTCCAAAGTGGCCTTACAGGTTCCTTTTTACCCCTTGTTCCCCTTGCCCCTGTGGCATTCTTTTCATTATTTTGAGGAAACATGAATTTTGTGATCAGTTATGTCCCCTATCGTAGACCCCAACGGCTCCATGTGCATGCTATAAGTACATGTATGTTCCCTCCAGTTCCAGTTTTGAAGACGCAAATACATGTGCGTCCACCGTCAACATGTCCTCTATCAGATCCACCATGAATGGGTCAGATCTGCCATTCCTAGGTATGAAAGGCCACCGACTTTATGAGGTTCACTTTCCACATTTCACAGATTCAGGCGAGTAGGCCCTGAATTCTGTCATCAAGCCTTTCCCTGCCTTCTGCCCCTGAAAGTTCCAGTCCGAGCCTGCATCTGTATCCATGAACTTTGTCCTACTCTCTGCGCGGCTAACGGTGCCTGATCCAGCCTGTTGCCTGCCAAAAACTGTATTTCACCTTCAAGATTATCTGCTCCGCTCCTCATCCGATGCATTCCTGTCTAGTAGTTTAGGTAAACATTCCTCCAGCTACCGTGCAAGGGGCCAGGCCTCACTATCCTCATGCAAGTAATTCATAGCCCCTGTTACCATGGAAGATTCCTGCCCCCTCGCATCTCATGTAGACACTTAGACGCTCGTACACGCACTAACAGTCAGTATAGAATAGATTCCGTCCGAGAGACCTTTCCTTTTGGATAATACAGTTCTTTAAACATAAGATATTAGATATGATTTGGGATTAGGTTGACATGACCCCTCAGACTTCTGTCTCCACATGTAGAGCTAAATGTCAAGTCCCCTTCACTCTCTAGTTGCACGTCAATCACACGTCATGCGGCTGTGCACGCATCTCTGCCAAATATTTCTGCTGACATTACAGGATTCTCTTATGGATCCACCCACTTGTGACATCATGTATAATGACGTTTTCTAAGTTACGCCTATATGTCCGCCTTTTTGGTTACGTATGCATATTTTATCTCTCTTATCAACTGTTACGCCTCCTGCATCTGTTACACTATAATGCATTTCTTATAAAAGTGATTACCTGTCAATAATGTATTGCCTTCCTTCCTGAACCCTCATGGTGATGGAATGTGAAGCCTGCAGTTCGAATTGTATTTCCTTTGTAGAGGAATAAAGCCTTTTAGAACCTCTAATACCACGGATTCTGCCTCTTATATTTACTGAGTTATTCTTACTAGACTTTACCGCATAAAAAATAGTACCGGTAATGAAATATTTACCACAATTTGTGAGAAAGGCATAGGAGAAAGGGCATCTTTCCAGATCTTCATTGCCTGAAGAACAAACTGCCCAAAATGTACCCCCCTAAAAGATATTAATGTTTTTTCCCAAAAGGTTGATGGATGGCCTTTTGTACTTTGACTAAACTAAAACAAGCATTTTCAAAGCCAGTAGGTCTGGGTGTAATGTGCGAATGCATGGTGAAACAGTGTTAGTACATTAAACCCACACTAATCTAAGAAATGAAAACTTGACTATGTTGAAGGCTCCTTTGCCCTCTTAACTGCCCCGTTCTTATTTCAGTGTGAAATGAAGGTCTGTTGGCAATGGAGCCGTCATTATAGTCCTCCTTTCGTTTTTATGACACTGGAAGAATGGAAGGACAATAAAGGCTTCATTGCTAACCGGCCTTCATCTCAAACAGAAAGAACAACAGGACTGTAATGAAGGCAATAGAGCCTTCATTATAGACCAGATTTCTTTTCAGAGGCTGTTGAGAAGTCTGTGAGAGGGGTGAACGGAAGGAACAACAGAAAGGAGAAAGCAGAAGGAAGGAGTGAGACGAGTGGGGCGGACTAACAAGGAACTTTTTTTTAATGTAAGATAATTATCCTTGATGTGCAGTCGACTAGAGGCAGAAGGATATACCCAAACAGCATTAGTGTCAGAAAGAAATATTCAACAGAACTGAGACGAAATGTGATTGATGAAGTCTGAAGCTAATGGCTGTAAAAAGCAAATGTTTGAAGCAGCCATATCCAAAGTCCACTGTAAGTAAATTATAAACAGTGTATCTGTTTTACATCAATTTTGCAGGAACAAAAGCTTTACACTGTCATGACCAAAGAGTTACTGACAGAAAGGGTTTGCATTTGTGTTAGGAGAAAGGCTTTTTGCCATGACTGTGGAGAACGTTCTCCGTTGGATAGTAGATGGCCTCCTTCGAAGCCCAGTCATATTTGGATCTCCCGTTCTCATCTTTCCCAGCTGGCATTAATACCAGGCGCTCCTGCTTGTGTGGCGTCCATTTGTCCTGTGGCAGTGTACTTGCGCCTGCCTTTTGTGGTGTATAGCTTTAACCAGGAATGCTTTCTGAGACCACTACTGACGCCAGCACTGGCTGTGAACTGCAACTGGTAGGGCCTAGACCTCCCTTCTTCTGGATATGGGCCCTTTCACAGTGTCAGTATGCCCGTTTTGTTGAAGACTTTCTTTATTTCTTGTGTTTGCATTTTCCTAGTGTTTTGTATTACTTTATCTGCCCTAGTTTGTATCCTTTGACATTTGTATGGCATGCATGTGTCCTGATGCTCCTCCGAACAAGGCAGTCTGGGGCTTGTAGAGAGTGTAAGGGTCATAGGGAGGTGTGAGCTACAAGGTCATTTGCTTTGGCCTGGACCTGAAGCTCAGGGGTGGAGGGGAGGGAGGTACACGTGTGGTCACACGTTCGTTACTTATTTACCTTTTTAGTGTTGATAGAAACACAATTGTGTATTATGGTGAGAGGTCTCAGCCCACTTATCCTTATTATGAATGAAAGAGCACCATAGAACCCTGTGCTGGAGATTGGCCCTGCAGGAGTACATCAATCCAGGCAGCATTGTTTACTATCCCTTGCAGAGGCACCTCTTAAAATGTAGGAATGCATGATTTGAAGCAGGGGGAGCGAGGGGGGGGGGGGGGAGCCGAGGACGAGTTTCCTGAGGATTAGGGCCAGCACTGACAGTCGACTCTGCACTCATTAGCACAAGAGGGGCTGGTAACCGGCTGACGAGGTGAGTCCCATCACTGCATCCAGTTCCTTCCGAGCTCGCGCCGTGTCTGCCTTTCCGGTACAGGCCCGCGCGTGATGGCTCAGACAATGGGGCTCGTGGGGAGGAAGAGCCCAGAGGCTTCTGCCCCTCGCATGCGGCGCCCCCGCGTCATTCAGGGGCGAACAGCTGAGTGGGCCCGGCCTGCGCGCTCAAAGGATGGCCAGGCCACTCGGACCTGCCTAGAACTGTGCCCAGGCTGCCCAGGGCAGAGCGAGGGCGCGCGGAGGGAGTGTCACGAGATGCACGAGGCTGTCGTGGCATATTGTGCGTGTAGGAGGTGCCGGACTGTGCAGCGGTGTGTGTGGGCGTCGCACTTGACTCATACAGATTAAGAGCGATGGGCCACTGAACACAGATTTCTTAGTCATCCTGTTGCTTTTGAGGATAGAGGAAGGGGTTGTTTTGCCGTGGTTTGACCCTGTTGTGAGATTAAATCTATCTCCGTGAACAGAAGGAAAAGAAGTACCATGACCCCTCGAAAGCCGCATGGTACCGCCCAATGCCTGCCTTCCGACAGCTGCTTGAGTTACTGGAGGCGCTGTCCGCACTGCTATCGTCGCTGGTGAAGAAACGATACAGAGGTCAAAGTTGATCAGAGTACTCAATGGTAACTCACATATTCATGGTTTATTCTCATGATGTCATCTGGATCTGAAATCAAATTGCCATTTCCTCTGATGTGGGTCCAATATTGTGATACAAGTTTCCAAGATGTCATCATTGAGGTGAAAGTTATGTAATATGTTTTCCAGGTTCACCTTTCTTACACACATTAGTGACTTTGAAGCTCAAAATTCCAACCTCTTTTTGGTCACAGAATGTTGGCAAGAGTGTTTGAATGTGATGCACGAAAGGCCTGTGACTAGGTGGTATTGTGTGTGAATGAGAGGCTGCTGTCTGGGCATCAGTGTGTGAATCAGAGGCTGCTGTCTGGGCATCGGTGCTCCTGAATAAGAGCCTTTGAACAGGGGACACTGTGTATGAATGAGACACTGCCGACTGGGCATCAGTGTGTGTGAATGAGACACTGTAGACTGGATATCAGTGTGTATGAATGAGTCACTGTGGAGTGGACATCAGTGTGTATGCATGAGACACTGTGAGTGAGCCACAGTGTTCTTGTGCGAGAAACTGTATACTGGGAATCAGTGTGTATGAATGAGAGACTGTAGAGTGGATATCAGTGTGTATGAAGGAGACACTGTAGACTGGACTTCAGTGTGTATGAATCAGACACTGTAGACTGGATATCAGTGTGTATGAATGAGACACTGTAGACTGGATATCAGTGTGTATGAGTGAGACACCGTAGACTGGATATCAGTGTGTATGAATGAGACACTGTAGACTGGATATCAGTGTGTATGAAGGAGACACTGTAGACTGGACTTCAGTGTGTATGAATCAGACACTGTAGACTGGATATCAGTGTATATGAATTGGAGACTGTAGAGTGGACATCAGTGTATATGAATGAGACACTGTAGACTGGATATCAGTGTGTATGAGTGAGACACTGTAGACTGGATATCAGTGTGTATGAATGAGACACCGTAGACTGGATATCAGTGTGTATGAATGAGATACTGTAGACTCGATATCAGTGTGTATGAAGGAGACACTGTAGACTGGACTTCAGTGTGTATGAATCAGACACTGTAGACTGGACTTCAGTGTGTATGAATGAGACACTGTAGACTGGGCATGAGTATCTATGAATGAGACACTGTGAGCGATCCACAGTGTTCCCAGAAATTGTAGACTGGACATGTTTACGTATGAATGTGACACTGTAAACTCGAAATCAGTGTGTATGAATGAGGCATGGTAGAGTGGCCATCAGTGCGTATGAATAAGATGGTGTGATAGGGCTGCAGTGTGCATGAATGAGAGACGGTAGAATGAGCAGCAGTGTACACGATTGAGAAACTATGGGCTTGGAGACCGTGTGTTTCAATAAGAAGGTGTGAGTAAGCTGCAGTGAGCTTGAATGAGAGGCTACTGACTGGGTAACAATGTGCATGAATGATGGGCTAGTCTGAGCAGATTGTTCATGCTGGGCTGCAGTGTGCATCACTGACAAGGCGTGCATTAGGTGGCAGTGTGCATGGATGAGAGACTATGGACTGGATGGCAGTGTGCATGACTGCAAGGCTATAGTCTAAACAGCATGTGTATGCAGTGTGCATCACGGGCAAGTCATGCATTAGGTGGCAGTGTGCATGGATGAGAGGCTATGTACTGGATGGCAGTGTTCATGACTGCATGGCTATAGTCTAAGCAGCATGTGCATGCTGGGGGCTGCAGTGTGCATCATTGACAAGGCGTGTATTAGGTGGAAGTGTGCATGGACGAGAGGCTATGGACAGGGTGGCAGTGTGCATGACTGCGAGGCTATAGTCTAAGCAGCATGTGCATGCTTGGTCTGCAGCGTGCATCCCTGACACGGCATGCTTCAGGTGGCAGTGTGCATGGGTGAGAGGCTATGGACTGGATGGCAGTGTGCATGACTGCGAGGCTATAGTCTAAGCAGTATGTGCATGCTGGGGGGGCTGCAGTGTGCATACCTGACAAGGCGTGCATTAGGTGGCTTTGTGCATGGATGAGAGGCTATGGATTGGCTGGTAGTATGCATGGATGAGAGGCTATAGACTGGATGACAGGCTGCATGACTGCAAGGCTATAGCCTAAGCAGCATGTGCATGTTGAGGGCTGCAGTGTGCATCACTGACCAGGCATGCTTCAGGTGGCAGTGTGCATTGATGACAGGCTATGGACTGGATCTCAGTGTGCATGACTGCAAGGCTATAGTCTAAGCAGCATGTGCATGCTGGGGGACTGCAGTGTACATACCCGACAAGGCGTGCATTAGGTGGCTTGGTACATGGATGGGAAGCTATGGGCTGGATAGCAGTGTGCATGGATGAGAGGCTATGGGCTGGATGGCAGTGTGCATGACTGCAAGGCTATAGTCTAAGCAGCATGTGCATACTGGGGGCTGTAGTGTGCAGCGCTGACAAGGCGTGCATTAGGTGGCAGTGTGCTTGGGTGAGCGGCTTTGGACTGGGTGGCAGTGTGCATGACTGCAAGGCTATAGTCGAAGCAGCCTGTGTGTTGGAAGGACGTTCTTCGGGGGGCTTCAGAATACGTTCCTGACCACCCTTTGACCCACCTCTCCCAGAGTTAGGCCGAGCAATGGCGGGGAGGCCCTTCCTGGAAGGGTCTCGTTGCTAGGATCGTACACGCTGAGCTTACACTATTTGACAGAGGGACACCACACAGTAGTTCTTAGTAAGACAGTATACTTTATCGATAGTTTCAGGGGATCTTTATGATCCGTGATGCAGCTGTTGGATCAATGCCACAAGCGGCGGTGGTTTCGTGATGGGGTATTGGGGTAGCGGGACAGTCTTTAAGTTCAGTGTCTCTGCGGAGTATCCTTCGCACAGCTCTCAATCCTCGAGCTGGGGGATTTGGGTTCACTCGGCAATCTCCGCCGATCCTCCTGGATAGGAGCGCCGCGAGTCTCTCAGCAGGCACAGGTGGTTTCAGATTCTCGGGAGCCGCGACGGCGTCAGCAGGGCTCAGATGGTTCAGAGTTCGGGGAGCCGCAACAGCGTCAGCAGGGCTCAGATGGTTCAGAGTTCGGGGAGCCGCGACAGCGTCAGCAGGGCTCAGATGGTTCAGAGTTCGGGGAGCCGCGACAGCGTCAGCAGGGCTCAGATGGTTCAGAGTTCGGGGAGCCGCGACAGCGTCAGCAGGGCTCAGATGTCGGTCGAGCCGCGGCCCCGTCAGCAGGGCTCTCGTAGGTCCAGGTCTTCTCTGCCGCCTGTCCCTTCAGCACCCCTTGTTATACTCCCCCTCCTCTTTGAAGTCCGGAGTCCTCGCAGAGAGGGGTCTTGGTGCCTGGGGGCAGTGTGTCGGGATTTTCTGCCGCTCGGCCCTTTGATCTGTTCAGGTTGGTCTGGAAGGGACTCCAGACGCCCAGCATGCGAGGCGCCCGCTCACCGGGGGCCTGGTGGCCGATCGAAACGGCGTCTCCCGGTCTTGCTTGGGGGTTTCTCTCTCCCTCGGCCGGGCATGCGTGGTAGTGTCTTGGGTTTTGCTGGGGCCCCGGCCGGCCATCGGGTTTATTGGGCCATGGTGGCCGGAAGTCTGTGATACCGGGGATCAGGTGTGGTTGCAGGGTTGCTTACTGGTCGGGAGGGTCCACGCCACAAGGCCGGTCTCACACGTGTCCCTCCCCAGCTGAAAGGCGGGGAGAACTACCCATCCACTTGGGGGTTCTCCTCGCTGAAGCGGAAGAATCGGGACAGGCCGTCAGCGTTGGCGTGGTCAGTCCCGGGGCGATGCTCCACAGTGAAGTCCATCCCCTGGAGGGAGATTGACCATCGTAGCAGCTTGGGGTTTTCTCCTCTCATTTGCATCAGCCACCGTAAGGGTCGATGATCCGTTTGAACTGGGAAGTGGGTTCCGAACAAGTAGGGCCGTAGCTTTTTGAGGGCCCAGAGTACTGCGAAGGTCTCTCTTTCAATGGTGCTCCACCGTTGTTCCCGAGGTAGTAACCTTCGGCTGATGAAGGCTATGGGCTGATCTATGCCTTTGTCGTTGAACTGTGAGAGGACTGCCCCGATGCCGTGCTCCGAAGCATCCGTCTGGACCACAAATTCCTGAGAGTAGTCGGGGGCTTTGAGTACCGGAGCAGTACATATAGCGGCTTTCAAGGCGTCGAACGCTTTTTGGCATGGGGGAGTCCACTGTACTTTCTTCGGGTGCTTTTTGGAGGTTAACTCTGTGAGGGGGCCTGCGATGCTGCCATAGTTTTTAATAAACCTCCTGTAGTAACTGGTGAGGCCTAGGAAGGCCCGGACTTCCGTTTGGGTCGTGGGGGGTTCCCAGGACAAGATGGCGTCGAGCTTCGGCTGGAGGGGGGCGACCTGCCCGCTCCCCACCTGGTGTCCCAGATAGATCACTGAGCCTTGTCCAATTTGACACTTGCTGGCTTTGATGGTTAGGCCTGCCTGGCGCAGGGCCATCAGTACTTGTCGGAGGTGCTGGAGGTGTTCGGTCCATTGGGAGCTGAATACTGCGATGTCGTCTAGGTACGCTGCGCTGAACCCCTCTAGCCCGGCCAGGACCCGGTTCACCAGTCGCTGGAAGGTGGCCGGGGCATTTTTCATCCCAAAAGGCATAACTCTGAGGCGGTAGTGCCCATCCGGGGTGGAGAAGGCGGACCGCTCCTTGGCTCCCTCAGTGAGCGCAATTTGCCAGTATCCGCAGGTCAGGTCGAAGGTGCTGAGGTAGCGAGCGGCCCGAGGCGGTCGATGAGCTCGTCTGCGCGGGGGATAGGGTGAGCGTCTGCTCGGGTGACCGCATTGAGTCCCCGGTAGTCTACACAGAATCTCAGCTCGGGGGCGACACCAGGGGCCGCTGCTTTCGGGACCAGTACTACCGGGCTGGCCCATGGGCTGTCGGAGGGTTCAATCACCCCTAGGGCTAACATCTTGGCTACTTCGGTCTGGATGCAGGTCCGGACCTGGTCAGGGACTCGGTAGGCTCGGTGTCTTACCGGCGGGCTGTCTCCGGTGTCTACGTCGTGGACACACCAGTCGGTGACCCTAGGGGTGAGGGAGAAGAGGTCTGTGAACTGTCTCAATAGCTGGCGGCAGTCGTCGGACTGTTGGGGGGTGAGGGTGGACGAAAGTCTCACCCCCTCTAGGGAGCCATCTTTCTCTTTACCACACAGGGGGTCCGGAAGGGGCTCTGTGTCTTCTTCAGTCCCATCGTCGGTGGCCAGGAGCAAACTCAACTCCGTCCTCACGAAGTGGGGTTTGAGGCGGTTCACGTGGAGGACCCGGAGGGGGTTCCAAGGAGACTGAACATCAACTAGATACGTGACTTGACTCTTCCGCTCGACCACTTTGAAGGATCCAGTCCATTTGTCTTGGAGGGCGCAGGGTTTCACCGGGGCCATTACCCAGACCTGTTGGCCCGGCTGAAACTTGACCAGCATGGCATTCTGGTCATACTAGCGCTTCATCTCTTCTTGGCTAGCCTCGAGGTTTGCCTCGGCGAGCTCCCGGAACTTCCGGGTCTGGTTGCGGAGCGCCAGGATATAGCGGAATACATCGGGAGGGGTTCCTCGGGGAGCCGTTTCCCAGCCCTCTTTGACCAGGCTCAGGGGTCCCCGGACGGGGTGTCCGTAGAGTAATTCGAATGGGCTGAACCCTAGAGATTTTTGGGGAACTTCCCGGTAGGCGAACAGGAGGCAAGGGAGGAGGACGTCCCATTTCCGGCGAAGGGGTTCTTCGAGGCCCATGATCATTCCTTTCAGGGTCCGGTTAAATCGTTCGACTAGGCCATTGCCTTGGGGGTGGTATGGGGTCGTGAATTTGTATGACACCCCACATTGTTGCCATAAGGACCTCATGTACCTGGAGATAAAGTTTGTGCCACGATCACTCACGACTTCGTGAGGGAACCCCACGCGGGAGAAGATCCCCATCAAGGCCCGGCCCACCACGGGGGCCGTCACGGTGCGGAGGGGAATGGCCTCTGGGTAGTGGGTGGCATGGTCCACCAGGACGAGGATGAACCGGTGGCCCTGGGCGGTCCTGGAATCCAGGGGTCCCACGATGTCGATCCCCACCCGCTCAAAGGGGGTACTAACAACGGGGAAGGGTTGTAGCGGAGCCCTGCGCTTCCCACCACTTTTTCCGCTGGCCTGGCACGTGAGACATGACTTGCAGTGGGCCTCTCCATTCACTCGCATTTTGGGCCAATAGAAGTGGGTAACCAGGCGATGATAGGTTTTGTCTTGGCCTAAGTGTCCCGCCAGGGGTACATCATGGGCTAGGCCTAGGAGGAAACTTCGGAAGCGCAGGGGTACCACCAGTACCCGGGCCGATCCCAGCTCGGCCGACTTCTGTTCGCTGTACAGGAGGCCGCTTTCCCAATATACCCAGTGGGTTCCGGACTGGTCGCCTGCTGCCTGGGCTTCGGCCTGCTGTCGGGGTCCAATGAGGGAAGGGCAGGTGGCTTGTTCCCTGCAGAATTCTTCTCGGGAGGGACCTCCCTCGCAGTGCCAATGGGCCATCTCGGGTAGGTCCCCGAGCTCGGCCAGTTGCTCGGGGTCTGGATGCACTGACCCGTCATTGGGAACGGGTTCTTCTTCCGGGAGAGGGTCGTCGGGCTCGGGTAGCGCGTCCCGGTCCTTGGGGACGGCGACTGGGTTCAGGGGTAAGGCCTCAACTCCCTCGGGAGAAGGCGATCGGGCAGACATGGAGCGCGTGGTGGCGCATACCCATTCGGGTAGGCCCATCATCTCCAGATGGGCTCTTCGTTCCACTTGTCCCCACAGGGAGCTCTCGAGGTCGTTGCCCAGGAGGCAGTCTGCTGGTTGGGATGTTCGGACTGCCACTCTCAATTTACCGGTGACTCCCCCCCCATTCGAAGGGTACCAGGGCCATCCGGCAGAGGCTCTCGGAATTGTCCGAAGATATGACTGGACAGAAGGCGTCGGGCAGGATCTGGTCTTCGGAGACCAGGTGGAAGTGGACCGCTGTAACACTCGCCCCGGTGTCGCGGAGGGCCTCGACTCGGTGACCGTTGACCGTCACTTGTTGTCGGTATTTTTTCGTGTTGGCGGGTAGGGGTGTTCCGGGAACCATCTCTCGGTCTCCTAGGGAGACCAGGGCCATGGCTGCTGGTTCCCACTCCTCGGAGTCTCCCATCTCTTCTCCTAGGGCTACGAAGGCCATTTGTCGGGCTGGAGGCGCTGTCGCTGCGGGTCGTTGGTACATGGGACACTGGGGGTCACTGGCATAGTGTCCGGTCTGTTGGCAGCGGAAACAGGTGATCTTGACTCGGGGTCCCTGCCTCCCCGGGGGCCCTGTGCTGGCTGGAGTTGGGGCTGGAAAGTGCGGGGGTTGGCCTCTGGGGGGACTATGCTGGGGGCCCACCTGGGATTCCCTCGGTCTGCCTTGGTTCCCTCCGCCCCTCTGGCGGGGGGGTCCCTGACTGTGGCGACCGTAGTCTCCCACGGGGCCCCGGGAGGCCCGGGTGTTCACCCATCGGTCAGCTTCGACCGCCAGTTTCCAAGGGTCAGTGAGCTTGCTGTCCAGGAGGTGCTGGCGTAACTCCACAAAGCAATTGTTCCCATGCTATTAGGTCAAACAGTTCCTCAAAGGTGGAGACCTTGCTGCCCTTGATCCACCCATCCAAGGCCCTGCTGTAAAAGTTCACGTATTCTACCCACGTAGTACCGGGTATCTTTTTGCAGTCTCAAAACCGTTGCCGGTACATCTCGGGGGTGAGTCCATATCTGGCTAATAGGGCCTCTTTCATGTGGCTGTAGGAATTCAGCACCGTGGAGGGCAGGTCCAGCAGGGTATCTCTCCCCTCGCTCAGGAACCGGCCCCACAAGCCAGCCCCCCAATCCTTCTGTGGAACTCGGTGGGAGGTCATGGCGACTTCGTAGGCCTTGAACCACTGCTGGATGTCGTCGCTCTTGTAGTATTCCTTCACCACATCCTTGGGGATGTGGACCTTTGGTCCCCCAGCGGGGGAGGTCGGTTGGTTTCCCATGGTTCTGGACTCCTCGCTCTTGGCCTTGAGTTCGATCTCTTTTAGGCTGCGTTCGTGTTCTAGTTGAAGTTTTCGTTCTTCGTGTTCTCGCTGGCGTTTCTTTTCCTCGAATTCCCCTTGTAGGCGTAATTGTTCTACGGCTAACTTTTTTTCGGCCAATTTTAGCTCTCCCTCTATTTTTAGTTTGGCTAGTTCTAGTTCGTGGTTGCGGCCCCTCTCTCGGTCCGCTAGCTCTTCCGGGGATAGGCCCCCCTCTGTGGCGTTGCTCCTTACCGGGATGCTTCGTGGTTCGTTTGGCGGCTCTCTTTCTCTTTCTCGGGCGTCTCCTTCGGTTTGGGGGAGGGAAGCTCCTGCCTCGACCCAGGTTTTCAATGCTTCCTGGAAATCTTCTTTAGTGCTTAATCCGGTGGTAGCGATTCCAAGGTCTTTGCAGAACTGTTTTAGTTCTCGATGCGTATAATATTCCAACCGGTCCTCTCGGAACATCGGGCTTGTATTGGTTCCTGCGGTACTCATTGTGGTTTCTCCTTCCATCTACTTTCGGTAGTGCGTCAGCCGTTTACTGTACGATCTCTAGGTGTCGGCTCGGATCCCGTTGTCTGCCACCAAATGTTGGAAGGGCGTTCTTCGGGGGGCTTCAGAATACGTTCCTGACCACCCTTTGAGTCAGGCCGAGCAATGGCGGGGAGGCCCTTCCTGGAAGGGTCTCGTTCCTAGGATCGTACACGCTGAGCTTACACTATTTGACAGAGGGACACCACACAGTAGTAAGACAGTATACTTTATCGATAGTTTCAGGGGATCTTTATGATCCGTGATGCAGCTGTTGGATCAATGCCACAAGCGGCGGCGGTTTCGTGATGGGGGTATTGGGGTAGCGGGACAGTCTTTAAGTTCAGTGTCTCTGCAGAGTATCCTTCGCACAGCTCTCAATCCTCGAGCTGGGGGATTTGGGTTCACTCGGCAATCTCCGCCGATCCTCCTGGATAGGAGCGCCGCGAGTCTCTCAGCAGGCACAGGTGGTTTCAGATTCTCGGGAGCCGCGACGGCGTCAGCAGGGCTCAGATGGTTCAGAGTTCGGGGAGCCGTGACCGCGTCAGCAGGGCTCAGATGTCGGTCGAGCCGCGACCCCGTCAGCAGGGCTCTCGTAGGTCCAGGTCTTCTCTGCCGCCTGTCCCTTCAGCACCCCTTGTTATACTCCCCCTCCTCTTTGAAGTCCGGAGTCCTCGCAGAGAGGGGTCTTGGTGCCTGGGGGCGGTGTGTCGGGATTTCCTGCCGCTCGGCCCTTTGATCTGTTCAGGTTGGTCTGGGAGGGACTCCAGATGCCCAGCATGCGAGGCACCCGCTCACCAGGGGCCTGGTGGCCGATCGAAACCCTCCTTGGGGAGGAGATCAGAGGTGTGACAGAGACGGCGTCTCCCGGTCTTGCTTGGGGGTTTCTCTCTCCCTCGGCCGGGCATGCGTGGTAGTGTCTTGGGTTTTGCTGGGGCCCCGGCCGGCCATCGGGTTTATTGGGCCATGGTGGCCGGAAGTCTGTGATACCGGGGATCAGGTGTGGTTGCAGGGTTGCTTACTGGTCGGGAGGGTCCACGCCACAAGGCCGGTCTCACACTGTGCATGCTTGGGGCTGCAGTGTGCATCAGTGACAAGGCGTGAATTAGGTGTCAGTGTGCATGGGTGAGAGGCTATGGACTGGATAGCAGTGTGTATGGATGAGAGGCTATGGACTGGGCAGCAGTGTGCATGACTGCAAGGGTATAGTCTAAGCAGCATGTGCATGCTGGGGGCTGAAGTGTGCATCCCTGACAAGGCATGCATTAGGTGGCAGTGCGTTTGGGTGAGAGGCTTTGGACTGGATAGCAGTGTGTATGGATGAGAGGCTTTGGTGTGGATGGCAGTGTGCATGACTCCGAGGCTATAGTCTAAGGAGCATGTGCATGCTGGGGGCTGCAGTGTGCATCACTGACAAGGAATGCTTTAGGTGGCAGTGTGCATGGGTGAGAGGCTTTCGACTGGATGGCAGTGTGCATGACTACAAGGCTATAGGCTAAGCAGTATGTGCATGCTGGTGGCTGCAGTGTGCATACCTGACATGGCGTGAATTAGGTGGCTTGGTACGTGGATGAGAGGCTATGGGCTGGATAGCAGTGTGCATGGATAAGAGGCTATGGGCTGGATGGCAGTGTGCATGACTGCAAGGCTATAGTCTAAGCAGCATGTGCATGCTGGGTCTCTGCAGTGTGCATATCTGACAAGGCATGCTTTAGGTGGCAGTGTGCATGGATGAGAGGCTATGGACTGGATGGCAGTGTGCATGGATGAGAGGCTATAGTGTAAGCAGCATGTGCATGCAGTGTGCATCCCTGACAAGGCGTGCATTAGGTGACAGTGTGCATGGGTGAGAGGCTATGGACTTATTGGCAGTGTGCTTGGATGAGAGGCTATGGACTGGATGGCAGTGTGCATGGATGAGAGGCTATGGACTGGATGGCAGTGTACATGACTGCGAGGGTATAGTCTAAGCAGCATGTGCATGCTGGGGGCTGCAGTGTGCACCCCTGACACGGCATGCTTCAGGTGGCAGTGCGCATGGATGAGAGGCTATGGACTGGATGGCAGTGTGCATGGATGAGAGGCTATAGTGTAAGCAGCATGTGCATGCAGTGTGCATCCCTGACAAGGCGTGCATTAGGTGACAGTGTGCATGGGTGAGAGGCTATGGACTGGATAGCAGTGCGCATGGATGAGAGGCTATGGGCTGGATGGCAGTGTGCATAATTGCGAGGCTATAGCCTAAGCAGCATGTCCATGCTGAGGGCTGCAGTGTGCATCCCTGACAAGGCATGCATTAGGTGGCAGTGCGTTTGGGTGAGCTGCTTTGGACTGGATGGCAGTGTGCATGACTGCGAGGCTATAGTCTAAGCAGCATGTGCATGCTGGGGGCTGCAGTGTGCATACCTGACTAGGCATGCTTTAGATGGCAGTGTGCATGGATGAGAGGCTATGGACTCGATGGCAGTGTGCATGACTGCAAGGCTATAGTCTAAGCAGCATGTGCATGCTGGGGGTCTGCAGTGTGCATACCTGACTAGGCATGCTTTAGGTGGCAGTGTGCATGGGTGAGAGGCTATGGACTTATTGGCAGTGTGCTTGGATAAGAGGCTATGGACTGCATGGCAATGTGCATGACAGCGAGGCTATAGTCTAAGCAGTATGTGCATGCTGGTGGCTGCAGTGTGCATCAGTGACTAGGCGTGCATTAGGTGGGTTGGTACATGGATGAGAGGCTATGGGCTGGATAGCAGTGTGCATGGGTATGAGGCTTTTGGACTGGGTGACAGTGTGCATGACTGCAAGGCTATAGTCTAAGCAGCATGCTCATGCTGGGGGCTGCAGTGTGCATCACTGACAAGGCGTGCATTAGGTGGCAGTGTGCATGGGTGAGACGCTATGGACTGGATAGCAGTGTGTATGGATGAGAGACTATGGACTGGGCGGCAGTGTGCATGACTGCGAGGCAATAGTCTAAGCAGCATATGCATGCTGGGGGCTGTAGTGTGCATCACTGACAAGGCATGCATGAGATGGCAGTGCACTTGGGTGAGAGGCTTTGGACTGGATAGCAGTGTGCATGGATGAGAGGCTATGGACTGGATGGCAGTGCATGACTGCAAGGCTATAGTCTAAGCAGCATGTGCATGCTGGGGGCTGCAGTGTGCATCACTGACCAGGCATGCTTTAGGCGGCAGTGTGCATGACTGCAAGGGTATAGTCTAAGCAGCATGTGCATGCTGGGGGCTGCAGTGTGCATCACTGACCAGGCATGCTTTAGGCGGCAGTGTGCATGACTGCAAGGGTATAGTCTAAGCAGCATGTGCATGCTGGGGGCTGCAGTGTGCATCCCTGACAAGGCATGCATTAGGTGGCAGTGCGTTTGGGTGAGAGGCATTGGACTGGATAGCAGTGTGCATGGATGAGAGGCTTTGGTGTGGATAGCAGTGTGCATGACTCCGAGGCTATAGTCTAAGGAGCATGTGCATGCTGGGGGCTGCAGTGTGCATCACTGACAAGGAATGCTTTAGGTGGCAGTGTGCATGGGTTAGAGGCTTTCGACTGGATGGCAGTGTGCATGACTGTGAGGCTATAGTCTAAGCAGCATGTGCATGTGGGGGGCTGCAGTGTGCATACCTGACAAGGCATGCTTTAGGTGGCAGTGTGCATGGATGAGAGGCTGTGGACTGGATGGCAGTGTGCATGACTGCGAGGCTATAGTCTAAGCAGCATGTGCATGCTGGGGGCTGAAGTGTGCTTACCTGACAAGGCATGCTTTAGGTGGCAGTGCGCATGGATGAGCGACTTTGGACTGGGTGGCAGTGTGCATGACTGCAAGGCTATACTCTAAGCAGCATGTGCATGCTGGGGGCTGCAGTGTGCATCACTAACAAGGCATGCTTTAGGTGGTAGTGCACATGGGTGAGAGGCTATGGACTGCATGGCAATGTGTATGACAGCGAGGCTATAGTCTAAGCAGTATGTGCATGCTGGTGGCTGCAGTGTGCATCAGTGACTAGGCGTGCATTAGGTGGCTTGGTACATGGATGAGAGGCTATGGGCTGGATAGCAGTGTGCATGGGTATGAGGCTATGGACTGGGTGACAGTGTGCATGATTGCGAGGCTATAGCCTAAGCAGCATGTCCATGCTGAGGGCTGCAGTGTGCATCCCTGACAAGGCGTCCATTAGGTGACAGTGTGCATGGGTGAGAGGCTATGGACTGGGCAGCAGTGTGCATGAATGACAAGCTGTGATTTAGACTGCTGCTGTTTCCCTAAGAAATGCTTTTTATGGGACAAGGTTGTTAGCCTTGTGCCTAACTCCCAACCTGAAGGACCAGTGGATCGCTCTTCGTCTGACCTCTGTCCAGTGAATCTTCCAAGAGACTAAGCTCGTGCCGTCATAGCTCTCCAGGTCGTTGAGACACGCAAGCCCCTCAACTACTTTAAGGTGGCGATCCTTCGAGGAGGGATTGGGCTGCAGTGAGCATGAATGAGCGTATGTAGCTTGGGCGGCAGCGTGCATGAATGATGTGCTGTGGACCTGGTTGATATGTGTGTGAAATTGAAGCTGTGGTCCGGGTGCCAGTGTCCGTGAAAGGAAAGCTGTGATCTGGGCACCGGTGTCCAGTGTGCATGAAAGGGAAGCTGTTGTCTGGGTGCCGGTGTCGAGTGTGCATGAAAGGGAAGCTGTGGTCTGGGCGCCAGTGTCCGTGAAAGGGAAGCTGTGGTCTGGGTGCCAGTGTCCAGTGTGCATGAAAGGGAAGCTCTGGTCTGGGCATCGGTGTCCAGTGAAGGTGAAAGGGAAGCTATGGTATGGGCACCGGTGTCCAGTGTGCATGAAAGGGAAGCTGTGGTCTGGGTGCCGGTGTCAGGTGTGCATGAAAGGAAAGCTGTGGTCTGGGTGCCGGCGTCCAGTGTTCAAGAAAGGGAAGCTGTGGTCTGGGTACCAGTGTCAGGTGTACATGAAAGGGAAGCTGTGGTCTGGGTGCCTGTGTCCAGTGTGCGTGAAAGGGAGGCTGTGGTCCGGGTGCCAGTGTCCAATATAGGTGAAAGGGAAGCTGTGGTCTGGGCACCGGTGGCCAGTGTGCGTGAAAAGGAAGCTGTGGCCCGGGCGCCGGTGTCTAATGTGTGTGAAAGGGAAGCTGTGGTCTGGGCGCTGGTGTCAGGTGTACGTGAAAGGGAAGCAGTGGTCTGGGCGCCGGTGTCCAGTGTACGTGAAAGGGAGGCTGTGGCCTGGGCACCGGTGTCCAGTGTAGGTGAAAGGGAAGCTGTGTCTGGGCTCCAGTGTCCAGTATGCATGAAAGGGAAGCAAGGGTATAGTCTAAGCAGCATGTGCATGCTGGGGGCTGCAGTGTGCATCCCTGACAAGGCATGCATTAGGTGGCAGTGCGTTTGGGTGAGAGGCTTTGGTGTGGATAGCAGTGTGCATGACTCCGAGGCTATAGTCTGGGCGACGGTGTCCAGTGCTGTGAACGGGAAGCTGCGGTCTGAGCACCAGTGTCCAGTGTGCATGAAAGGGAAGCTGGGTTCTTGGCACCGGTGTCCAGTGTGCATGACAGGGAAGCTGTGATCTAGGCACCGGTGTCCAGTGTAGGTGAAAGGGAAGCTGTGGTCTGGGCTCCAGTGCGCGTGAAAGGGAAGCTGTGGTCTGGGTACCTGTGTGCGTGAAAGGGAAGCTATGGTCTGGGCACCGGTGTCCAGTGTGCATGAAAGGGAAGCTGTTGTCTGGGTACCCCTGTCCAGTGTGCGTGAAAGGGAAGCTGTGGTCTGGGTGCCGGTGTCTAGTGTGTGTGAAAGGGAAGCTGTGGTCTGGGTGCCGGTGTCAGGTGTGCCTCAAATGGAAGCTGTTGTCTGGGCACCGGTGTCCAGTGTAGGTGCAAGGGAAGCTGTGGTCTGGGTGTCGGTGTCAGGTGTGCGTGAAAGGGAAGCTGTGGTCTGGGCACCGGTGGCCAGTGTGCGTGAAAGGAAGCTGTGGCCCGGGCGCCGGTGTCCAATGTGCGTGAAAGGGAAGCTGTGGTCTGGGCACCGGTGTCCGGTGAAAGGGAAGCTGTGGTCTGGGCGCCGGTGTCCAGTGTGCGTGAAAGGGAGGCTGTGGCCTGGGCTCCGGTGTCCAGTGTAGGTGAAAGGGAAGCTGTGGTCTGAGCACCAGTGTCCAGTGTGCATGAGAGGGAAGCTGTGGTCTGGGCGCCGGTGTCCAGTGTGCGTGAAAGGGAAGCTGTGATCTAGGCACCGGTGTCCAGTGTAGGTGAAAGGGAAGCTGTGGTCTTGGTGCCTGTGTCCAGTGTGCGTGAAAGGGAAGCTGTTGTCTGGGTGCCCTAGTCCAGTGTGCGTGAAAGGGAAGCTGTGGTCTGGGCACCGGTGTCCAGTGTGCATGAAAGGGAAGCTGTTGTCTGGGTGCCGGTGTCCAGTGTGCGTGAAAGGGAAGCTGTGGTCTGGCCGCCGGTGTCAGTTGTGCGTGAAAGGGAAGCTGTGGTCTGGGTACTGTTGTCCAGTGTAGGTGAAAAGGAAAGCTGTGGTCTGGGTGCCGGTGTCAGTTGTGCGTGAAAGGGAAGCTGTGGTCTAGGCACCGGTGTCCAGTGTAGGTGCAAGAGAAGCTGTGGTCTGGGCGTCGGTGTCAGTTGTGCGTGAAAGGGAAGCTGTGGTCTGGGCACCGGTGTCCAGTGTGCATGAAAGGGAAACTGTGGTCTGGGCACCGGTGTCCAGTGTGCATGAAAGAGAAGCTGTGGTCTGGGCACCGGTGTCCAGTGTGCATGAAAGGGAAGCTGTGGTCTGGGCACCGGTGTCAGGTGTGCATGAAAGGAAAGCTGTGGTCTGGATGCCGGTGTCCAGTGTGCGTGAAAGGGAAACTGTGGTCTGGGTGCCAGTGTCCAGTGAGCGTGAAAGGGAAGCTGTGGTCTGGGTGCCGGTGTGCCTGAAATTGAAGCTGTGGTCTGGGCACCGGTGTCCCGTGTTCATGAAAGGGAAGCTGTGGTCTGGATGCCGGTGTCCAGAGTGTATGAAATGGAAGCTGTGGTCTGGGCATCTGTGTCAGGTGTGCGTGAAAGGGAAGCTGTGGTCTGGGTGCCGGTGTCCAGTGTGCGTGAAAGGGAAGCTGGGGTCTGGATGCCGGTGTCCAGTGTAGGTGAAAGGGAAGCTGTGGTCTGGGCACCGGTGTCTAGTGTGCATGAAAGAGAAGCTGTGGTCTGGGTGCCGGTGTCCAGTGTAGGTGCAAGGGAAGCTGTGCTCTGGGCGTCTGTGTCAGGTGTGCATGAAAGGGAAGCTGTTGTCTGGGTGCCGGTGTCCAGTGTGCGTGAAAGGGAAGCTGTGGTCTGGGCACCGGTGTCCAGTGTGCATGAAAGGGAAACTGTGGTCTGGGCACCGGTGTCCAGTGTGCATGAAAGAGAAGCTGTGGTCTGGGCACCGGTGTCCATTGTGCATGAAAGGGAAGCTGTGGTCTGGGCACCGGTGTCAGGTGTGCATGAAAGGAAAGCTGTGGTCTGGATGCCGGTGTCCAGTGTGCGTGAAAGGGAAGCTGTGGTCTGGGTACCAGTGTCCAGTGAGCGTGAAAGGGAAGCTGTGGTCTGGGTGCCGGTGTCCAGTGTCCAGTGAGCGTGAAAGGGAAGCTGGGGTCTGGATGCCGGTGTCCAGTGTGCGTGAAAGGGAAACTGTGGTCTGGGTGCCAGTGTCCAGTGAGCGTGAAAGGGAAGCTGTGGTCTGGGTGCCGGTGTGCCTGAAATTGAAGCTGTGGTCTGGGCACCGGTGTCCCGTGTTCATGAAAGGGAAGCTGGGGTCTGGGTGCCGGTGTCCAATGAGCGTGAAAGGGAAGCTGTGGTCTGTGTGCCGGTGTCAGGTGTGCCTGAAATTGAAGCTGTGGTCTGGGCACCGGTGTTCATGAAAGAGAAGCTGTGGTCTGGGTGCTGGTGTTCAGTGTAGGTGTAATGGAAGCTGTGGTCTGGGCGTCGGTGTCAGGTGTGCGTGAAAGGGAAGCTGTGGTCTGGGTGCCGGTGTCCAGTGTGCGTGAAAGGGAAGCTGGGGTCTGGGTGCCGGTGTCCAGTGAGCGTGAAAGGGAAGCTGTGGTCTGGGTGCCGGTGTCAGGTGTGCCTGAAATGGAAGCTGTGGTCTGGGCACCGGTGTCCAGTGTTCATGAAAGAGAAGCTGTGATCTGGGTGCCGGTGTCCAGTGTAGGTGTAATGGAAGCTGTGGTCTGGGCGTCAGTGTCAGGTGTGTGTGAAAGGGAAGCTGTGGTCTGGGTGCCGGTGTTCAGTGTGCGTGAAAGGGAAACTGTGGTCTGGGCACCGGTGTCCAGTGTCCATGAAAGGGAAGCTATGGTCTGGGCACTGGTGTCCAGTGTGCGTGAAAGAGAAGCTGTGGTCTGGGCGCCGGTGTCCAGTGTGCATGAAAGGGAACCTGTGGTCTGGGCACCGGTGTCCAGTGTGCATGAAAAGGAAGCTGTGGTCTGGGCACCGGTGTCAGGTGTGCATTAAAGGGAAGCTGTGGTCTGGGTGCCTGTCTTCAGTGTGCATGAAAGAGAAGCTGTGTCCTGGGTGCTGGTGTCCAGTGTCCATGAAAGGGAAGCCATGGTCCGGGCACCGGTGTCCAGTGTGCATGAAAGGGAAGCTGTGGTCTGGGTGCCTGTTTCCACTGTGCATGAAAGGGAAGCTGTGGTCTGGGCACCTGTGTCCAGTGTGCGTGACAGAGAAGCTGTGGTCTGGGCGCCGGTGTCCAGCATGCGTGAAAGGGAAGCTGTGGTCTGGGTGCCTGTTTCCACTGTGCATGAAAGGGAAGCTGTGGTCTGGGCACCTGTGTCCAGTGTGCGTGAAAGAGAAGCTGTGGTCTGGCCGCCGGTGTCCAGTGTGCGTGAAAGAGAAGCTGTGGTCTGGGCACCTGTGTCCAGTGTGCGTGAAAGAGAAGCTGTGGTCTGGATGCCAGTGTCCAGTGAGCGTGAAATTGAAGCTGTGGTCTGGGCACCGGTGTCAGGTGTGTGTGAAAGGGAAGCTGTGGTCTGGGCACCGGTGTTCATGAAAGAGAAGCTGTGGTCTGGGTGCTGGTGTTCAGTGTGCGTGAAATGGAAGCTGTGGTCTGGGCGTCGGTGTCATGTGTGCGTGAAAGGGAAGCTGTGGTCTGGGTGCCGGTGTCCAGTGTGCGTGAAAGGGAAGCTGTGGTCTGGGCACCGGTGTCCAGTGTCCATGAAAGGGAAGCTATGGTCTGGGAACTGGTGTCCAGTGTGCGTGAAAGAGAAGCTGTGGTCTGGGCGCCGGTGTCCAGGGTGCATGAAAGGGAACCTGTGGTCTGGGCACCGGTGTCCAGTGTGCATGAAAAGGAAGCTGTGTTCTGGGCACCGGTGTCAGGTGTGCATTAAAGGGAACCTGTGGTCTGGGTGCCTGTCTTCAGTGTGCGTGAAAGAGAAGCTGTGTTCTGGGTGCTGGTGTCCAATGTGCGTGAAAGGGAAGCTGTGGTCTGGGCACCGGTGTCCGGTGAAAGGGAAGCTGTGGTCTGGGCGCCGGTGTCCAGTGTGCGTGAAAGGGAGGCTGTGGCCTGGGCTCCGGTGTCCAGTGTAGGTGAAAGGGAAGCTGTGGTCTGAGCACCAGTGTCCAGTGTGCATGAGAGAGAAGCTGTGGTCTGGGCGCCGGTGTCCAGTGTGCGTGAAAGGGAAGCTGTGATCTAGGCACCGGTGTCCAGTGTAGGTGAAAGGGAAGCTGTGGTCTGGGTGCCTGTGTCCAGTGTGCGTGAAAGGGAAGCTGTTGTCTGGGTGCCCTAGTCCAGTGTGCGTGAAAGGGAAGCTGTGGTCTGGGCACCGGTGTCCAGTGTGCATGAAAGGGAAGCTGTTGTCTGGGTGCCGGTGTCCAGTGTGCGTGAAAGGGAAGCTGTGGTCTGGCCGCCGGTGTCAGTTGTGCGTGAAAGGGAAGCTGTGGTCTGGGTACTGTTGTCCAGTGTAGGTGAAAAGGAAAGCTGTGGTCTGGGTGCCGGTGTCAGTTGTGCGTGAAAGGGAAGCTGTGGTCTAGGCACCGGTGTCCAGTGTAGGTGCAAGAGAAGCTGTGGTCTGGGCGTCGGTGTCAGTTGTGCGTGAAAGGGAAGCTGTGGTCTGGGCACCGGTGTCCAGTGTGCATGAAAGGGAAACTGTGGTCTGGGCACCGGTGTCCAGTGTGCATGAAAGAGAAGCTGTGGTCTGGGCACCGGTGTCCAGTGTGCATGAAAGGGAAGCTGTGGTCTGGGCACCGGTGTCAGGTGTGCATGAAAGGAAAGCTGTGGTCTGGATGCCGGTGTCCAGTGTGCGTGAAAGGGAAACTGTGGTCTGGGTGCCAGTGTCCAGTGAGCGTGAAAGGGAAGCTGTGGTCTGGGTGCCGGTGTGCCTGAAATTGAAGCTGTGGTCTGGGCACCGGTGTCCCGTGTTCATGAAAGGGAAGCTGTGGTCTGGATGCCGGTGTCCAGAGTGTATGAAATGGAAGCTGTGGTCTGGGCATCTGTGTCAGGTGTGCGTGAAAGGGAAGCTGTGGTCTGGGTGCCGGTGTCCAGTGTGCGTGAAAGGGAAGCTGGGGTCTGGATGCCGGTGTCCAGTGTAGGTGAAAGGGAAGCTGTGGTCTTGGCACCGGTGTCTAGTGTGCATGAAAGAGAAGCTGTGGTCTGGGTGCCGGTGTCCAGTGTAGGTGCAAGGGAAGCTGTGCTCTGGGCGTCTGTGTCAGGTGTGCATGAAAGGGAAGCTGTTGTCTGGGTGCCGGTGTCCAGTGTGCGTGAAAGGGAAGCTGTGGTCTGGGCACCGGTGTCCAGTGTGCATGAAAGGGAAACTGTGGTCTGGGCACCGGTGTCCAGTGTGCATGAAAGAGAAGCTGTGGTCTGGGCACCGGTGTCCATTGTGCATGAAAGGGAAGCTGTGGTCTGGGCACCGGTGTCAGGTGTGCATGAAAGGAAAGCTGTGGTCTGGATGCCGGTGTCCAGTGTGCGTGAAAGGGAAGCTGTGGTCTGGGTACCAGTGTCCAGTGAGCGTGAAAGGGAAGCTGTGGTCTGGGTGCCGGTGTCCAGTGTCCAGTGAGCGTGAAAGGGAAGCTGGGGTCTGGATGCCGGTGTCCAGTGTGCGTGAAAGGGAAACTGTGGTCTGGGTGCCAGTGTCCAGTGAGCGTGAAAGGGAAGCTGTGGTCTGGGTGCCGGTGTGCCTGAAATTGAAGCTGTGGTCTGGGCACCGGTGTCCCGTGTTCATGAAAGGGAAGCTGGGGTCTGGGTGCCGGTGTCCAATGAGCGTGAAAGGGAAGCTGTGGTCTGTGTGCCGGTGTCAGGTGTGCCTGAAATTGAAGCTGTGGTCTGGGCACCGGTGTTCATGAAAGAGAAGCTGTGGTCTGGGTGCTGGTGTTCAGTGTAGGTGTAATGGAAGCTGTGGTCTGGGCGTCGGTGTCAGGTGTGCGTGAAAGGGAAGCTGTGGTCTGGGTGCCGGTGTCCAGTGTGCGTGAAAGGGAAGCTGGGGTCTGGGTGCCGGTGTCCAGTGAGCGTGAAAGGGAAGCTGTGGTCTGGGTGCCGGTGTCAGGTGTGCCTGAAATGGAAGCTGTGGTCTGGGCACCGGTGTCCAGTGTTCATGAAAGAGAAGCTGTGATCTGGGTGCCGGTGTCCAGTGTAGGTGTAATGGAAGCTGTGGTCTGGGCGTCAGTGTCAGGTGTGTGTGAAAGGGAAGCTGTGGTCTGGGTGCCGGTGTTCAGTGTGCGTGAAAGGGAAACTGTGGTCTGGGCACCGGTGTCCAGTGTCCATGAAAGGGAAGCTATGGTCTGGGCACTGGTGTCCAGTGTGCGTGAAAGAGAAGCTGTGGTCTGGGCGCCGGTGTCCAGTGTGCATGAAAGGGAACCTGTGGTCTGGGCACCGGTGTCCAGTGTGCATGAAAAGGAAGCTGTGGTCTGGGCACCGGTGTCAGGTGTGCATTAAAGGGAAGCTGTGGTCTGGGTGCCTGTCTTCAGTGTGCATGAAAGAGAAGCTGTGTCCTGGGTGCTGGTGTCCAGTGTCCATGAAAGGGAAGCCATGGTCCGGGCACCGGTGTCCAGTGTGCATGAAAGGGAAGCTGTGGTCTGGGTGCCTGTTTCCACTGTGCATGAAAGGGAAGCTGTGGTCTGGGCACCTGTGTCCAGTGTGCGTGACAGAGAAGCTGTGGTCTGGGCGCCGGTGTCCAGCATGCGTGAAAGGGAAGCTGTGGTCTGGGTGCCTGTTTCCACTGTGCATGAAAGGGAAGCTGTGGTCTGGGCACCTGTGTCTAGTGTGCGTGAAAGAGAAGCTGTGGTCTGGGCGCCGGTGTCCAGTGTGCGTGAAAGAGAAGCTGTGGTCTGGGCACCTGTGTCCAGTGTGCGTGAAAGAGAAGCTGTGGTCTGGATGCCAGTGTCCAGTGAGCGTGAAATTGAAGCTGTGGTCTGGGCACCGGTGTCAGGTGTGTGTGAAAGGGAAGCTGTGGTCTGGGCACCGGTGTTCATGAAAGAGAAGCTGTGGTCTGGGTGCTGGTGTTCAGTGTGCGTGAAATGGAAGCTGTGGTCTGGGCGTCGGTGTCATGTGTGCGTGAAAGGGAAGCTGTGGTCTGGGTGCCGGTGTCCAGTGTGCGTGAAAGGGAAGCTGTGGTCTGGGCACCGGTGTCCAGTGTCCATGAAAGGGAAGCTATGGTCTGGGAACTGGTGTCCAGTGTGCGTGAAAGAGAAGCTGTGGTCTGGGCGCCGGTGTCCAGGGTGCATGAAAGGGAACCTGTGGTCTGGGCACCGGTGTCCAGTGTGCATGAAAAGGAAGCTGTGTTCTGGGCACCGGTGTCAGGTGTGCATTAAAGGGAACCTGTGGTCTGGGTGCCTGTCTTCAGTGTGCGTGAAAGAGAAGCTGTGTTCTGGGTGCTGGTGTCCAGTGTAGGTGAAAGGGAAGCTGTGGTCTGGCCGCCGGTGTCAGTTGTGCGTGAAAGGGAAGCTGTGGTCTGGCCGCCGGTGTCAGTTGTGCGTGAAAGGGAAGCTGTGGTCTGGGTGCCGGTGTCCAGTGTGCATGAAAGGGAAGCTGTGGTCTGGGTGCCTGTTTCCACTGTGCATGAAAGGGAAGCTGTGGTCTGGGCACCTGTGTCCAGTGTGCGTGAAAGAGAAGCTGTGGTCTGAGCGCCGGTGTCCAGTGTGCGTGAAAGAGAAGCTGTGGTCTGGGCACCTGTGTCCAGTGTGCATGAAAGAGAAGCTGTGGTCTGGGTGCCAGTGTCCAGTGAGCGTGAAATTGAAGCTGTGGTCTGGGCACTGGTGTCAGGTGTGTGTGAAAGGGAAGCTGTGGTCTGGGTGCTGGTGTCAGGTGTGCGTGAAAGGGAAGCTGTGGTCTGGGTGCCGGTGTCCAGTGTGCGTGAAAGGGAAGCTGTGGTCTGGGCACCGGTGTCCAGTGTCCATGAAAGGGAAGCTATGGTCTGGGCACTGGTATCCAGTGTGCGTGAAAGAGAAGCTGTGGTCTGGGCACCGGTGTCCAGTGTCCATGAAAGGGAAGCTATGGTCTGGGCACTGGTGTCCAGTGTGCGTGAAAGAGAAGCTGTGGTCTAGGCGCCGGTGTCCAGTGTCCATGAAAGGGAAGCTATGGTCTGGGCACCGGTGTCCAGTGTGCATGAAAGGGAAGCTGTGGTCTGTGTGCCGGTGTCAGGTGTGCCTGAAATTGAAGCTGTGGTCTGGGCACCGGTGTTCATGAAAGAGAAGCTGTGGTCTGGGTGCTGGTGTTCAGTGTAGGTGTAATGGAAGCTGTGGTCTGGGCGTCGGTGTCAGGTGTGCGTGAAAGGGAAGCTGTGGTCTGGGTGCCGGTGTCCAGTGTGCGTGAAAGGGAAGCTGGGGTCTGGGTGCCGGTGTCCAGTGAGCGTGAAAGGGAAGCTGTGGTCTGGGTGCCGGTGTCAGGTGTGCCTGAAATGGAAGCTGTGGTCTGGGCACCGGTGTCCAGTGTTCATGAAAGAGAAGCTGTGATCTGGGTGCCGGTGTCCAGTGTAGGTGTAATGGAAGCTGTGGTCTGGGCGTCAGTGTCAGGTGTGTGTGAAAGGGAAGCTGTGGTCTGGGTGCCGGTGTTCAGTGTGCGTGAAAGGGAAACTGTGGTCTGGGCACCGGTGTCCAGTGTCCATGAAAGGGAAGCTATGGTCTGGGCACTGGTGTCCAGTGTGCGTGAAAGAGAAGCTGTGGTCTGGGCGCCGGTGTCCAGTGTGCATGAAAGGGAACCTGTGGTCTGGGCACCGGTGTCCAGTGTGCATGAAAAGGAAGCTGTGGTCTGGGCACCGGTGTCAGGTGTGCATTAAAGGGAAGCTGTGGTCTGGGTGCCTGTCTTCAGTGTGCATGAAAGAGAAGCTGTGTCCTGGGTGCTGGTGTCCAGTGTCCATGAAAGGGAAGCCATGGTCCGGGCACCGGTGTCCAGTGTGCATGAAAGGGAAGCTGTGGTCTGGGTGCCTGTTTCCACTGTGCATGAAAGGGAAGCTGTGGTCTGGGCACCTGTGTCCAGTGTGCGTGACAGAGAAGCTGTGGTCTGGGCGCCGGTGTCCAGCATGCGTGAAAGGGAAGCTGTGGTCTGGGTGCCTGTTTCCACTGTGCATGAAAGGGAAGCTGTGGTCTGGGCACCTGTGTCCAGTGTGCGTGAAAGAGAAGCTGTGGTCTGGCCGCCGGTGTCCAGTGTGCGTGAAAGAGAAGCTGTGGTCTGGGCACCTGTGTCCAGTGTGCGTGAAAGAGAAGCTGTGGTCTGGATGCCAGTGTCCAGTGAGCGTGAAATTGAAGCTGTGGTCTGGGCACCGGTGTCAGGTGTGTGTGAAAGGGAAGCTGTGGTCTGGGCACCGGTGTTCATGAAAGAGAAGCTGTGGTCTGGGTGCTGGTGTTCAGTGTGCGTGAAATGGAAGCTGTGGTCTGGGCGTCGGTGTCATGTGTGCGTGAAAGGGAAGCTGTGGTCTGGGTGCCGGTGTCCAGTGTGCGTGAAAGGGAAGCTGTGGTCTGGGCACCGGTGTCCAGTGTCCATGAAAGGGAAGCTATGGTCTGGGAACTGGTGTCCAGTGTGCGTGAAAGAGAAGCTGTGGTCTGGGCGCCGGTGTCCAGGGTGCATGAAAGGGAACCTGTGGTCTGGGCACCGGTGTCCAGTGTGCATGAAAAGGAAGCTGTGTTCTGGGCACCGGTGTCAGGTGTGCATTAAAGGGAACCTGTGGTCTGGGTGCCTGTCTTCAGTGTGCGTGAAAGAGAAGCTGTGTTCTGGGTGCTGGTGTCCAATGTGCGTGAAAGGGAAGCTGTGGTCTGGGCACCGGTGTCCGGTGAAAGGGAAGCTGTGGTCTGGGCGCCGGTGTCCAGTGTGCGTGAAAGGGAGGCTGTGGCCTGGGCTCCGGTGTCCAGTGTAGGTGAAAGGGAAGCTGTGGTCTGAGCACCAGTGTCCAGTGTGCATGAGAGAGAAGCTGTGGTCTGGGCGCCGGTGTCCAGTGTGCGTGAAAGGGAAGCTGTGATCTAGGCACCGGTGTCCAGTGTAGGTGAAAGGGAAGCTGTGGTCTGGGTGCCTGTGTCCAGTGTGCGTGAAAGGGAAGCTGTTGTCTGGGTGCCCTAGTCCAGTGTGCGTGAAAGGGAAGCTGTGGTCTGGGCACCGGTGTCCAGTGTGCATGAAAGGGAAGCTGTTGTCTGGGTGCCGGTGTCCAGTGTGCGTGAAAGGGAAGCTGTGGTCTGGCCGCCGGTGTCAGTTGTGCGTGAAAGGGAAGCTGTGGTCTGGGTACTGTTGTCCAGTGTAGGTGAAAAGGAAAGCTGTGGTCTGGGTGCCGGTGTCAGTTGTGCGTGAAAGGGAAGCTGTGGTCTAGGCACCGGTGTCCAGTGTAGGTGCAAGAGAAGCTGTGGTCTGGGCGTCGGTGTCAGTTGTGCGTGAAAGGGAAGCTGTGGTCTGGGCACCGGTGTCCAGTGTGCATGAAAGGGAAACTGTGGTCTGGGCACCGGTGTCCAGTGTGCATGAAAGAGAAGCTGTGGTCTGGGCACCGGTGTCCAGTGTGCATGAAAGGGAAGCTGTGGTCTGGGCACCGGTGTCAGGTGTGCATGAAAGGAAAGCTGTGGTCTGGATGCCGGTGTCCAGTGTGCGTGAAAGGGAAACTGTGGTCTGGGTGCCAGTGTCCAGTGAGCGTGAAAGGGAAGCTGTGGTCTGGGTGCCGGTGTGCCTGAAATTGAAGCTGTGGTCTGGGCACCGGTGTCCCGTGTTCATGAAAGGGAAGCTGTGGTCTGGATGCCGGTGTCCAGAGTGTATGAAATGGAAGCTGTGGTCTGGGCATCTGTGTCAGGTGTGCGTGAAAGGGAAGCTGTGGTCTGGGTGCCGGTGTCCAGTGTGCGTGAAAGGGAAGCTGGGGTCTGGATGCCGGTGTCCAGTGTAGGTGAAAGGGAAGCTGTGGTCTTGGCACCGGTGTCTAGTGTGCATGAAAGAGAAGCTGTGGTCTGGGTGCCGGTGTCCAGTGTAGGTGCAAGGGAAGCTGTGCTCTGGGCGTCTGTGTCAGGTGTGCATGAAAGGGAAGCTGTTGTCTGGGTGCCGGTGTCCAGTGTGCGTGAAAGGGAAGCTGTGGTCTGGGCACCGGTGTCCAGTGTGCATGAAAGGGAAACTGTGGTCTGGGCACCGGTGTCCAGTGTGCATGAAAGAGAAGCTGTGGTCTGGGCACCGGTGTCCATTGTGCATGAAAGGGAAGCTGTGGTCTGGGCACCGGTGTCAGGTGTGCATGAAAGGAAAGCTGTGGTCTGGATGCCGGTGTCCAGTGTGCGTGAAAGGGAAGCTGTGGTCTGGGTACCAGTGTCCAGTGAGCGTGAAAGGGAAGCTGTGGTCTGGGTGCCGGTGTCCAGTGTCCAGTGAGCGTGAAAGGGAAGCTGGGGTCTGGATGCCGGTGTCCAGTGTGCGTGAAAGGGAAACTGTGGTCTGGGTGCCAGTGTCCAGTGAGCGTGAAAGGGAAGCTGTGGTCTGGGTGCCGGTGTGCCTGAAATTGAAGCTGTGGTCTGGGCACCGGTGTCCCGTGTTCATGAAAGGGAAGCTGGGGTCTGGGTGCCGGTGTCCAATGAGCGTGAAAGGGAAGCTGTGGTCTGTGTGCCGGTGTCAGGTGTGCCTGAAATTGAAGCTGTGGTCTGGGCACCGGTGTTCATGAAAGAGAAGCTGTGGTCTGGGTGCTGGTGTTCAGTGTAGGTGTAATGGAAGCTGTGGTCTGGGCGTCGGTGTCAGGTGTGCGTGAAAGGGAAGCTGTGGTCTGGGTGCCGGTGTCCAGTGTGCGTGAAAGGGAAGCTGGGGTCTGGGTGCCGGTGTCCAGTGAGCGTGAAAGGGAAGCTGTGGTCTGGGTGCCGGTGTCAGGTGTGCCTGAAATGGAAGCTGTGGTCTGGGCACCGGTGTCCAGTGTTCATGAAAGAGAAGCTGTGATCTGGGTGCCGGTGTCCAGTGTAGGTGTAATGGAAGCTGTGGTCTGGGCGTCAGTGTCAGGTGTGTGTGAAAGGGAAGCTGTGGTCTGGGTGCCGGTGTTCAGTGTGCGTGAAAGGGAAACTGTGGTCTGGGCACCGGTGTCCAGTGTCCATGAAAGGGAAGCTATGGTCTGGGCACTGGTGTCCAGTGTGCGTGAAAGAGAAGCTGTGGTCTGGGCGCCGGTGTCCAGTGTGCATGAAAGGGAACCTGTGGTCTGGGCACCGGTGTCCAGTGTGCATGAAAAGGAAGCTGTGGTCTGGGCACCGGTGTCAGGTGTGCATTAAAGGGAAGCTGTGGTCTGGGTGCCTGTCTTCAGTGTGCATGAAAGAGAAGCTGTGTCCTGGGTGCTGGTGTCCAGTGTCCATGAAAGGGAAGCCATGGTCCGGGCACCGGTGTCCAGTGTGCATGAAAGGGAAGCTGTGGTCTGGGTGCCTGTTTCCACTGTGCATGAAAGGGAAGCTGTGGTCTGGGCACCTGTGTCCAGTGTGCGTGACAGAGAAGCTGTGGTCTGGGCGCCGGTGTCCAGCATGCGTGAAAGGGAAGCTGTGGTCTGGGTGCCTGTTTCCACTGTGCATGAAAGGGAAGCTGTGGTCTGGGCACCTGTGTCTAGTGTGCGTGAAAGAGAAGCTGTGGTCTGGGCGCCGGTGTCCAGTGTGCGTGAAAGAGAAGCTGTGGTCTGGGCACCTGTGTCCAGTGTGCGTGAAAGAGAAGCTGTGGTCTGGATGCCAGTGTCCAGTGAGCGTGAAATTGAAGCTGTGGTCTGGGCACCGGTGTCAGGTGTGTGTGAAAGGGAAGCTGTGGTCTGGGCACCGGTGTTCATGAAAGAGAAGCTGTGGTCTGGGTGCTGGTGTTCAGTGTGCGTGAAATGGAAGCTGTGGTCTGGGCGTCGGTGTCATGTGTGCGTGAAAGGGAAGCTGTGGTCTGGGTGCCGGTGTCCAGTGTGCGTGAAAGGGAAGCTGTGGTCTGGGCACCGGTGTCCAGTGTCCATGAAAGGGAAGCTATGGTCTGGGAACTGGTGTCCAGTGTGCGTGAAAGAGAAGCTGTGGTCTGGGCGCCGGTGTCCAGGGTGCATGAAAGGGAACCTGTGGTCTGGGCACCGGTGTCCAGTGTGCATGAAAAGGAAGCTGTGTTCTGGGCACCGGTGTCAGGTGTGCATTAAAGGGAACCTGTGGTCTGGGTGCCTGTCTTCAGTGTGCGTGAAAGAGAAGCTGTGTTCTGGGTGCTGGTGTCCAGTGTAGGTGAAAGGGAAGCTGTGGTCTGGCCGCCGGTGTCAGTTGTGCGTGAAAGGGAAGCTGTGGTCTGGCCGCCGGTGTCAGTTGTGCGTGAAAGGGAAGCTGTGGTCTGGGTGCCGGTGTCCAGTGTGCATGAAAGGGAAGCTGTGGTCTGGGTGCCTGTTTCCACTGTGCATGAAAGGGAAGCTGTGGTCTGGGCACCTGTGTCCAGTGTGCGTGAAAGAGAAGCTGTGGTCTGAGCGCCGGTGTCCAGTGTGCGTGAAAGAGAAGCTGTGGTCTGGGCACCTGTGTCCAGTGTGCATGAAAGAGAAGCTGTGGTCTGGGTGCCAGTGTCCAGTGAGCGTGAAATTGAAGCTGTGGTCTGGGCACTGGTGTCAGGTGTGTGTGAAAGGGAAGCTGTGGTCTGGGTGCTGGTGTCAGGTGTGCGTGAAAGGGAAGCTGTGGTCTGGGTGCCGGTGTCCAGTGTGCGTGAAAGGGAAGCTGTGGTCTGGGCACCGGTGTCCAGTGTCCATGAAAGGGAAGCTATGGTCTGGGCACTGGTATCCAGTGTGCGTGAAAGAGAAGCTGTGGTCTGGGCACCGGTGTTCATGAAAGAGAAGCTGTGGTCTGGGTGCTGGTGTCAGGTGTGCGTGAAAGGGAAGCTGTGGTCTGGGTGCCGGTGTCCAGTGTGCGTGAAAGGGAAGCTGTGGTCTGGGCACCGGTGTCCAGTGTCCATGAAAGGGAAGCTATGGTCTGGGCACTGGTATCCAGTGTGCGTGAAAGAGAAGCTGTGGTCTGGGCACCGGTGTCAAGGGTGCATGAAAGGGAACCTGTGGTCTGGGCACCGGTGTCCAGTGTGCATGAAAAGGAAGCTGTGGTTTGGGCACCGGTGTCCAGTGTGCATGAAAAGGAAGCTGTGGTCTAGGCACCGGTGTCAGGTGTGCATTAAAGGGAAGCTGTGGTCTGGGTGCCGGTGTCCAGTGTGCGTGAAAGGGAAGCTGTGGTCTAGGCACCGGTGTCCAGTGTCCATGAAAGGGAAGCCATGGTCTGGGCACCGGTGTCCAGTGTGCATGAAAGGGAAGCTGTGGTCTGTGTGCCAATGTGTGTGAAAGGGAAGCTGTGGTCTGGGCACTGGTGTCCAGTGAGCGTGAAAGGGAAGCTGTGGTCTGGGTGCCGGTGTTCATGAAAGAGAAGCTGTGGTCTGAGTGCTGGTGTTCAGTGTAGGTGTAATGGAAGCTGTGGTCTGGGTGCCGGTGTACAGTGTGCATGAAAGGGAAGCTGTGGTCTGGGCACCGGTGTCCAGTGTCCATGAAAGGGAAGCTATGGTCTGGGCACTGGTGTCCAGTGTGCGTGAAAGAGAAGCTGTGGTCTGGGCGCCGGTGTCCAGTGTGCATGAAAAGGAAGCTGTGGTCTGGGCACCGGTGTCAGGTGTGCATTAAAGGGAACCTGTGGTCTGGGTGCCTGTCTTCAGTGTGTGTGAAAGAAAAGCTGTGTTCTGGGTGCCCTAGTCCGGTGTGCGTGAAACGGAAGCTGTGGTCTGGGCACCGGTGTCAGGTGTGCATTAAAGGGAACCTCTGGTCTGGGTGCCTGTCTTCAGTGTGCGTGGAAGAAAAGCTGTGTTCTGGGTGCTGGTGTCCAGTGTAGGTGAAAGGGAAGCTGTGGTCTGGGTGCCAGTGTCCAGGGTGCGCAAAAGGTAAGCTGTGGTCTGAGTACCAGTGTAGTGAAAGGGAAGCTGTGGTCTGGGTGCCGGTGTCAGGTGTGCGTGAAAGGGAAGCTGTGGTCTGGGCACCGGTGTCCCGTGTTCATGAAAGGGAAGCTGGGGTCTAGGTGCCGGTGTCAGGTGTGCGTGAAAGGGAAGCTGTGGTCTGGGTGCCGGTGTCCAGTGTGCGTGAAAGGGAAGCCATGGTCTGGGCACCGGTGTCCAGTGTGCATGAAAGGGAAGCTGTGGTCCGGGTACCTGTTTCCAGTGTGCATGAAAGGGAAGCTGTGGTCTGGGCACCTGTGTGCGTGAAAGGGAAGCGGAGGTCTGGGTGCCGGTGTCCAGTGTGCGTGAAAAGGAAGCCTTTGTGTGGGCGCCGGTGTCAGGTGTGCGTGAAAGGGAAGCTGTGGTCTGGGTACCGGTGTACAGTGTGCGTGAAAGGGAAGCTGTGGTCTGGGCGCCAGTGTCAGGTGTGCGTGAAAGGGAAGGTGTGGTCTGGGTGCCGGTGTCCAGTGTGCGTGAAAGGGAAGCTGTGGCCTGGGTGCCAGTGTGCGTGAAAGGGAAGCTGTGGTCTAGGCGCCAGCGTCAGGTGTGCGTGAAAGGGAAGCTGTGATCTGGGGACCAGTGTCCAATGTGCATAACAGGGAAGCTGTGGTCTGGGGACCGGTGTCCAGTGTGCATGAAAGGGAAGCTGTGGTCTGTGTGCCAATGTGTGTGAAAGGTAAGCTGTGGTCTGGGCACTGGTGTCCAGTGAGCGTGAAAGGGAAGCTGTGGTCTGGGTGCCGGTGTTCATGTAAGAGAAGCTGTGGTCTGAGTGCTGGTGTTCAGTGTAGGTGTAATGGAAGCTGTGGTCTGGGCGTCGGTGTCAGGTGTGCGTGAAAGGGAAGCTGTGGTGTGGGTGCCGGTGTCCAGTGTGCGTGAAAGGGAAGCTGTGGTCTGGGCACCGGTGTCCAGTGTCCATGAAAGGGAAGCTATGGTCTGGGCACTGGTGTCCAGTGTGCGTGAAAGAGAAGCTGTGGTCTGGGCGCCGGTGTCCAGTGTGCATGAAAAGGAAGCTGTGGTCTGGGCACCGGTGTCAGGTGTGCATTAAAGGGAACCTCTGGTCTGGGTGCCTGTCTTCAGTGTGCGTGAAAGAAAAGCTGTGTTCTGGGTGCTGGTGTCCAGTGTAGGTGAAAGGGAAGCTGTGGTCTGGGTGCCGGTGTCCAGGGTGCGCAAAAGGTAAGCTGTGGTCTGAGTGCCAGTGTAGTGAAAGGGAAGCTGTGGTCTGGGTGCCGATGTCAGGTGTGCGTGAAAGGGAAGCTGTGGTCTGGGCACCGGTGTCCCGTGTTCATGAAAGGGAAGCTGGGGTCTAGGTGCCGGTGTCAGGTGTGCGTGAAAGGGAAGCTGTGGTCTGGGTGCCGGTGTCCAGTGTGCGTGAAAGGGAAGCCATGGTCTGGGCGCCGGTGTCAGGTGTGCGTAAAAGGGAAGCTGTGGTCTGGGTACCTGTTTCCAGTGTGCGTGAAAGGGTAGCTGTGGTCTGGGTGCCAGTGTCAGGTGTGCGTGAAAGGGAAGGTGTGGTCTGGGTGCCGGTGTCCAGTGTGCGTGAAAGGGAAGCTGTGGCCTGGGTGCCAGTGTGCGTGAAAGGGAAGCTGTGGTCTAGGCGCCAGCGTCAGGTGTGCCTGAAAGGGAAGCTGTGATCTGGGGACCGGTGTCCAATGTGCATAACAGGGAAGCTGTGGTCTGGGGACCGTTGTCCAGTGTGCGTGAAAGGGAAGCTGTGGTTTGGGTGCCGGTGTCAAGTGTGCGTGAAAGGGAAGCTGTTGTCTGTGCGCCGGTGTCCAGTGTGCGTGAAAGAGAAGCTGTGGTCTGACCGCCGGTGTCAGTTGTGCGTGAAAGGGAAGCTGTGGTCTGGGTACTGGTGTCCAGTGTAGGTGAAAAGGAAAGCTGTGGTCTGGGTGCCGGTGTCCAGGTTGTGTGAAAGGGAAGCTGTGGTCTGGGTGCCGGTGTCAGGTGTGCGTGAAAGGGAAGCTATGGTCTGGGTTCTGGTGTCCAGTGTGCGTGAAAGGGAAGCTTTGGTCTGGATGCCGGTGTCCAGTGTGTATGAAACGGAAGCTATGGTCTGGACACCAGTGTCAGGTGTGCGTGAAAGGGAAGCTGTGGTCTGGGTGCCGGTGTCAGGTGTGCGTGAAAGGGAAGCTGTGGTCTGGGTGCTGGTGTCCAGTGTGGGCGAAAGGGAAGCTGTGGTCTAGGCGCCGGTGTCCAGTGTCCATGAAAGGGAAGCTATGGTCTGGGCACCGGTGTCCAGTGTGCACGAAAGGGAAGCTGTGGTCTGTGTGCCAGTGAGTGTGAAAGGGAAGCTGTGGTCTGTGTGCCAGTGTGTGTGAAAGGGAAGCTGTGGTCTGGGTGCCGGTTTCAAGTGTGCATGAAAGGGAAGCTGTGGTCTGGGTGCCGGTGTCCAATGTGTGTGAAAGGGAAGCTGTGGTCTGGGTGCCGGTGTCAAGTGTGCGTGAAAGGGAAGCTGTTGTCTGGGCGCCGGTGTCCAGTGTGCGTGAAAGGGAAGCTGTGGTCTGACCGCCGGTGTCAGTTGTGCGTGAAAGGGAAGCTGTGGTCTGGGTACTGGTGTCCAGTGTGGGCGAAAGGGAAGCTGTGGTCTAGGCGCCGGTGTCCAGTGTCCATGAAAGGGAAGCTATGGTCTGGGCACCGGTGTCCAGTGTGCATGAAAGGGAAGCTGTGGTCTGTGTGCCAGTGAGTGTGAAAGGGAAGCTGTGGTCTGTGTGCCAGTGTGTGTGAAAGGGAAGCTGTGGTCTGGGTGCCGGTTTCAAGTGTGCATGAAAGGGAAGCTGTGGTCTGGGTGCCGGTGTCCAATGTGTGTGAAAGGGAAGCTGTGGTCTGGGTGCCGGTTTCAAGTGTGCATGAAAGGGAAGCTGTGGTCTGGGTGCCGGTGTCCAGTGTGCGTGAAAGAGAAGCTGTGGTCTGGGCGCCGGTGTCCAGTGTGCTTGAAAGGAAAGCTGTGGTCTGGGCACCGGTGTCCAGTGTGCGTGAAATGGAAGCTGTGGTCTGGGTGCCGGTTTCCAGTGTGTGTGAAAGGGAAGCTGTGGTCTGGGTGCCGGTTTCCAGTGTGCGTGAAATGGAAGCTGTGGTCTGGGTGCCGGTGTCCAGTGTGCGTGAAAGAGAAGCTGTGGTCTGGGCGCCGGTGTCCAGTGTGCGTGAAAGGGAAGCTGTGGTCTGGGCACCGGTGTCCAGTGTGCGTGAAAGAGAAGCTGTGGTCTGGGTGCCGGTTTCCAGTGTGTGTGAAAGGGAAGCTGTGGTCTGGGTGCTGGTTTCCAGTGTGCGTGAAATGGAAGCTGTGGTCTGGGTGCCGGTGTCCAGTGTGCGTGAAAGAGAAGCTGTGGTCTGGGTGCCGGTGTCCAGTGTGCGTGAAATGGAAGCTGTGGTCTGGGCACCGGTGTCTAGTGTGCATGAAAGAGAAGCTGTGGTCTGGGTGCCGGTGTCCAGTGTAGGTGAAAGGGAAGCTGTGGTCTGGCCTCCGGTGTCAGTTGTGCGTGAAAGGGAAGCTGTGGTCTGGATGCCGATGTCCAGTGTGTATGAAATGGAAGCTGTGGTCTGGACACCAGTGTCAGGTGTGCGTGAAAGAGAAGCTGTGGTCTGGGTGCCGGTGTCAGGTGTGCGTGAAAGAGAAGCTGTGGTCTGGGTGCCGGTGTCCAGTGTGCGTGAAATGGAAGCTGTGGTCTAGGCGCCGGTGTCCAGTGTCCATGAAAGGGAAGCTATGGTCTGGGCACCGGTGTCCAGTGTGCATGAAAGGGAAGCTGTGGTCTGTGTGCCAGTGTGTGTGAAAGGGAAGCTGTGGTCTGTGTGCCAGTGTGTGTGAAAGGGAAGCTGTGGTCTGGGTGCCGGTTTCAAGTGTGCATGAAAGGGAAGCTGTGGTCTGGGTGCCGGTGTCCAGTGTGCGTGAAAGAGAAGCTGTGGTCTAGGCGCCGGTGTCCAGTGTCCATGAAAGGGAAGCTATGGTCTGGGCACCGGTGTCCAGTGTGCATGAAAGGGAAGCTGTGGTCTGTGTGCCAGTGAGTGTGAAAGGGAAGCTGTGGTCTGTGTGCCAGTGTGTGTGAAAGGGAAGCTGTGGTCTGGGTGCCGGTTTCAAGTGTGCATGAAAGGGAAGCTGTGGTCTGGGTGCCGGTGTCCAATGTGTGTGAAAGGGAAGCTGTGGTCTGGGTGCCGGTTTCAAGTGTGCATGAAAGGGAAGCTGTGGTCTGGGTGCCGGTGTCCAGTGTGCGTGAAAGAGAAGCTGTGGTCTGGGCGCCGGTGTCCAGTGTGCTTGAAAGGGAAGCTGTGGTCTGGGCACCGGTGTCCAGTGTGCGTGAAATGGAAGCTGTGGTCTGGGTGCCGGTTTCCAGTGTGTGTGAAAGGGAAGCTGTGGTCTGGGTACCGGTTTCCAGTGTGCGTGAAATGGAAGCTGTGGTCTGGGTGCCGGTGTCCAGTGTACGTGATAGAGAAGCTGTGGTCTGGGCGCCGGTGTCCAGTGTGCGTGAAAGGGAAGCTGTGGTCTGGGCACCGGTGTCCAGTGTGCGTGAAAGAGAAGCTGTGGTCTGGGTGCCGGTTTCCAGTGTGTGTGAAAGGGAAGCTGTGGTCTGGGTGCTGGTTTCCAGTGTGCGTGAAATGGAAGCTGTGGTCTGGGTGCCGGTGTCCAGTGTGCGTGAAAGAGAAGCTGTGGTCTGGGTGCCGGTGTCCAGTGTGCGTGAAATGGAAGCTGTGGTCTGGGCACCGGTGTCTAGTGTGCATGAAAGAGAAGCTGTGGTCTGGGTGACGGTGTCCAGTGTAGGTGAAAGGGAAGCTGTGGTCTGGCCTCCGGTGTCAGGTGTGCGTGAAAGAGAAGCTGTGGTCTGGGTGCCAGTGTCCAGTGTGCGTGAAATGGAAGCTGTGTTCTAGGCGCCGGTGTCCAGTGTCCATGAAAGGGAAGCTATGGTCTGGGCACCGGTGTCCAGTGTGCATGAAAGGGAAGCTGTGGTCTGTGTGCCAGTGTGTGTGAAAGGGAAGCTGTGGTCTGTGTGCCAGTGTGTGTGAAAGGGAAGATGTGGTCTGGGTGCCGGTTTCAAGTGTGCATGAAAGGGAAGCTGTGGTCTGGGTGCCGGTGTCCAGTGTGCGTGAAAGAGAAGCTGTGGTCTGGGCACCGGTGTCCAGTGTGTGTGAAATGGAAGCTGTGGTCTGGGTGCCGGTTTCTAGTGTGTGTGAAAGGGAAGCTGTGGTCTGGGTGCCGGTGCCAGTGTGCGTGAAATTGAAGCTGTGGTCTGGGTGCCGGTGTCCAGTGTGCGTGAAAGAGAAGCTGTGGTCTGGGCGCCGGTGTCCATTGTGCGTGAAAGGGAAGCTGTGGTCTGGGCACCGGTGTCCAGTGTGCGTGAAAGAGAAGGTGTGGTCTGAGTGCCGGTTTCCAGTGTGTGTGAAAGGGAAGCTGTGGTATGGGTGCTGGTTTCCAGTGTGTGTGAAATGGAAGCTGTGGTCTGGGTGCCGGTGTCCAGTGTGCGTGAAAGAGAAGCTGTGGTCTGGGTGCCGGTGTCCAGTGTGCGTGGAATGGAAGCTGTGGTCTGGGCACCGGTGTCCAGTGTGCATGAAAGAGAAGCTGTGGTATGGGTGCCGGTGTCCAGTGTAGGTGCAAGGGAAGCTGTGGTCTGGGCGTCTGTGTCAGGTGTGCATGAAAGGGAAGCTGTGGTCTGGGCACCGGTATCCCATGTGCGTGAAATGGAAGCTGTGGTCTGGGCACCGGTGTCAGGTGTGCATGAAAGGGAAGCTGTGGTCTGGGCACCGGTGTCCAGTGTGCGTGAAATGGAAGCTGTGGTCTGGGTGCCAGTTTCCAGTGTGTGTGAAAGGGAAGCTGTGGTCTGGGCACCGGTGTCCACTGTGCATGAAAGAGAAGCTGTGGTCTGGCTGCCGGTGTCCAGTGTGCTTGAAAGAGAAGCTGTGGTCTCGGCACTGGTGTCCAGTGAGCGTGAAAGGGAAGCTGTGGTCTGGGTGCCGGTGTTCATGAAAGAGAAGCTGTGGTCTGAGTGCTGGTGTTCAGTGTAGGTGTAATGGAAGCTGTGGTCTGGGCGTCGGTGTCAGGTGTGCGTGAAAGGGAAGCTGTGGTCTGGGTGCTGGTGTCCAGTATTCGTGAAAGGGAAGCTGTGGTCTGGGCACCGGTGTCCAGTGTCCATGAAAGGGAAGCTATGGTCTGGGCACTGGTGTCCAGTGTGCGTGAAAGAGAAGCTGTGGTCTGGGCGCCGGTGTCCAGTGTGCATGAAAAGGAAGCTGTGGTCTGGGCACCGGTGTCAGGTGTGCATTAAAGGGAACCTGTGGTCTGGGTGCCTGTCTTCAGTGTGCGTGAAAGAAAAGCTGTGTTCTGGGTGCCGTAGTCCGGTGTGCGTGAAAGGGAAGCTGTGGTCTGGGCACCGGTGTCAGGTGTGCATTAAAGGGAACCTCTGGTCTGGGTGCCGTTCAGTGTGCGTGAAAGAAAAGCTGTGTTCTGGGTGCTGGTGTCCAGTGTAGGTGAAAGGGAAGCTGTGGTCTGGGTGCCGGTGTCCAGGGTGCGCAAAAGGTAAGCTGTGGTCTGAATGCCAGTGTAGTGAAAGGGAAGCTGTGGTCTGGGTGCCGGTGTCAGGTGTGCGTGAAAGGGAAGCTGTGGTCTGGGCACCGGTGTCCCGTGTTCATGAAAGGGAAGCTGGGGTCTAGGTGCCGGTGTCAGGTGTGCGTGAAAGGGAAGCTGTGGTCTGGGTGCCGGTGTCCAGTGTGCGTGAAAGGGAAGCCATGGTCTGGGCACCGGTGTCCAGTGTGCATGAAAGGGAAGCTGTGGTCTGGGTACCTGTTTCCAGTGTGCATGAAAGGGAAGCTGTGGTCTGGGCACCTGTGTGCGTGAAAGGGAATCTGAGGTCTGGGTGCCGGTGTCCAGTGTGCGTGAAAAGGAAGCCTTTGTGTGGGCGCCGGTGTCAGGTGTGCGTGAAAGGGAAGCTGTGGTCTGGGTACCGGTGTACAGTGTGCGTGAAAGGGAAGCTGTCGTCTGGGCGCCAGTGTCAGGTGTGCGTGAAAGGGAAGGTGTGGTCTGGGTGCCGGTGTCCAGTGTGCGTGAAAGGGAAGCTGTGGCCTGGGTGCCAGTGTGCGTGAAAGGGAAGCTGTGGTCTAGGCGCCAGCGTCAGGTGTGCCTGAAAGGGAAGCTGTGATCTGGGGACCGGTGTCCAATGTGCATAACAGGGAAGCTGTGGTCTGGGGACCGTTGTCCAGTGTGCGTGAAAGGGAAGCTGTTGTCTGGGCGCCGGTGTCCAGTGTGTGTGAAAGGGAAGCTGTGGTCTGACCGCCGGTGTCAGTTGTGCGTGAAAGGGAAGCTGTGGTCTGGGTACTGGTGTCCAGTGTAGGTGAAAAGGAAAGCTGTGGTCTGGGTGCCGGTGTCCAGGTTGTGTGAAAGGGAAGCTGTGGTCTGGGTTCTGGTGTCCAGTGTGCGTGAAAGGGAAGCTGTGGTCTGGATGCCGGTGTCCAGTGTGTATGAAATGGAAGCTGTGGTCTGGACACCAGTGTCAGGTGTGCGTGAAAGGGAAGCTGTGGTCTGGGTGCCGGTGTCAGGTGTGCGTGAAAGGGAAGCTGTGGTCTGGGTGCTGGTGTCCAGTGTGCGCGAAAGGGAAGCTGTGGTCTAGGCGCCGGTGTCCAGTGTCCATGAAAGGGAAGCTGTGGTCTGGGCACCGGTGTCCAGTGTGCATGAAAGGGAAGCTGTGGTCTGTGTGCCAGTGAGTGTGAAAGGGAAGCTGTGGTCTGTGTGCCAGTGTGTGTGAAAGGGAAGCTGTGGTCTGGGTGCCGGTTTCAAGTGTGCATGAAAGGGAAGCTGTGGTGTGGGTGCCGGTGTCCAATGTGCGTGAATGAGAAGCTGTGGTCTGGGCGCCGGTGTCCGGTGTGCTTGAAAGGGAAGCTGTGGTCTGGGCACTGGTGTCCAGTGTGCGTGAAATGGAAGCTGTGGTCTGGGTGCCGGTTTCCAGTGTGTGTGAAAGGGAAGCTGTGGTCTGGGTGCCGGTTTCCAGTGTGCGTGAAATGGAAGCTGTGGTCTGGGTGCCTGTGTCCAGTGTGCGTGAAAGAGAAGCTGTGGTCTGGGCGCCGGTGTCCAGTGTGCGTGAAAGGGAAGCTGTGGTCTGGGCACCGGTGTCCAGTGTGCGTGAAAGAGAAGCTGTGGTCTGGGTGCCGGTTTCCAGTGTGTGTGAAAGGGAAGCTGTGGTCTGGGTGCTGGTTTCCAGTGTGCGTGAAATGGAAGCTGTGGTCTGGGTGCCGGTGTCCAGTGTGCCTGAAAGAGAAGCTGTGGTCTGGGTGCCGGTGTCCAGTGTGCGTGAAATGGAAGCTGTGGTCTGGGCACCGGTGTCTAGTGTGCATGAAAGAGAAGCTGTGGTCTGGGTGCCGGTGTCCAGTGTAGGTGAAAGGGAAGCTGTGGTCTGGCCTCCGGTGTCAGTTGTGCGTGAAAGGGAAGCTGTGGTCTGGATGCCGGTGTCCAGTGTGTATGAAATGGAAGCTGTGGTCTGGACACCAGTGTCAGGTGTGCGTGAAAGGGAAGCTGTGGTCTGGGTGCCGGTGTCAGGTGTGCGTGAAAGAGAAGCTGTGGTCTGGGTGCCGGTGTCCAGTGTGCGTGAAATAGAAGCTGTGGTCTAGGCGCCGGTGTCCAGTGTCCATGAAAGGGAAGCTATGGTCTGGGCACCGGTCTCCAGTGTGCATGAAAGGGAAGCTGTGGTCTGTGTGCCAGTGTGTGTGAAAGGGAAGCTGTGGTCTGTGTGCCAGTGTGTGTGAAAGGGAAGCTGTGGTCTGGGTGCCGGTTTCAAGTGTGCATGAAAGGGAAGCTGTGGTCTGGGTGCCGGTGTCCAGTGTGCGTGAAAGAGAAGCTGTGGTCTGGGCGCCGGTGTCCAGTGTGCGTGAAAGGGAAGCTGTGGTCTGGGCACCGGTGTCCAGTGTGTGTGAAATGGAAGCTGTGGTCTGGGTGCCGGTTTCCAGTGTGTGTGAAAGGGAAGCTGTGGTCTGGGTGCCGGTTTCGAGTGTGCGTGAAATGGAAGCTGTGGTCTGGGTGCCGGTGTCCAGTGTGCGTGAAAGAGAAGCTGTGGTCTGGGTGCCGGTGTCCAGTGTGCGTGAAAGGGAAGCTGTGGTCTGGGCACCGGTGTCCAGTGTGCGTGAAAGAGAAGGTGTGGTCTGGGTGCCGGTTTCCAGTGTGTGTGAAAGGGAAGCTGTGGTCTGGGTGCTGGTTTCCAGTGTGTGTGAAATGGAAGCTGTGGTCTGGGTGCCGGTGTCCAGTGTGCGTGAAAGAGAAGCTGTGGTCTGGGTGCCGGTGTCCAGTGTGCGTGAAATGGAAGCTGTGGTCTGGGCACCGGTGTCCAGTGTGCATGAAAGAGAAGCTGTGGTCTGGGTGCCGGTGTCCAGTGTAGGTGCAAGGGAAGCTGTGGTCTGGGCGTCTGTGTCAGGTGTGCATGAAAGGGAAGCTGTGGTCTGGGCACCGGTATCCCATGTGCGTGAAATGGAAGCTGTGGTCTGGGCACCGGTGTCAGGTGTGCATGAAAGGGAAGCTGTGGTCTGGGCACCAGTGTCCAGTGTGCGTGAAATGGAAGCTGTGGTCTGGGTGCCAGTTTCCAGTGTGTGTGAAAGGGAAGCTGTGGTCTGGGCACCGGTGTCCACTGTGCATGAAAGAGAAGCTGTGGTCTGGCTGCCTGTGTCCTGTGTGCTTGAAAGAGAAGCTGTGGTCTGGGCGCCGGTGTCCAGTGTGCGTGAAAGGGAAGCTGTGGTCTGGGCACCGGTGTCCAGTGTGAGTGAAATGGAAGCTGTGGTCTGGGTGCCAGTTTCCAGTGTGTGTGAAAGGGAAGCTGTGGTCTGAGCACCGGTGTCCACTGTGCATGAAAGAGAAGCTGTGGTCTGGCTGCCGGTGTCCAGTGTGCTTGAAAGAGAAGCTGTGGTCTGGGCGCCGGTGTCCAGTGTGCGTGAAAGGGAAGCTGTGGTCTGGGCACTGGTGTCCAGTGTGCGTGAAATGGAAGTTGTGGTCTGGATGCCAGTTTCCAGTGTGTGTGAAAGGGAAGCTGTGGTCTGGGCACCGGTGTCCACTGTGCATGAAAGAGAAGCTGTGGTCTGGCTGCCGGTGTCCAGTGTGTGTGAAAGGGAAGCTGTGGTCTGGGCACCGGTGTCCACTGTGCATGAAAGAGAAGCTGTGGTCTGGGCGCCGGTGTCCAGTGTGCGTGAAAGGGAAGCCATGGTCTGCGCGCCAGTGTGCGTGAAAGGGAAGCTGTGGTCTGGGTGCCGGTTTCCAGTGTGTGTGAAAGGGAAGCTGTGGTCTGGGTGCCGGTGTCCAGTGTGCATGAAAGAGAGACTGCAGTCTGGGCACCAGTGTGAATGAATGAGAAGCTATGTAATGAAAGTGCAGTGCTGCATTTGCTGATAGAGCGATCATTGTTATGGTCAGCGAAAGTTACCTTGTGCCTGATTTGTCTGTGTTTTTCTTCCTCAGTTGTCTCCTCCTTCCTGCTGGTGGTGCCTACCCCTCTGCCCATCCCCTGAGCACACACTAAACCCATCTTCCCAGAGTGACGAGCTTGAGCGTTCAGGTAAAGGGGGAATGGATTACCGCGCCTTCCTGTGGCATCTACCCTGTTTAGGCGTGGATCGGTCAGTTATGGCCCAGGGCCAGAATCTCAGTCCTTATTGCATGACAACCCGACCACTGCCCTTTAACCATTTCCTCCCTCATTTCACCTTCCTTCGATTTTTACTCAACCGATCACCTTTTCCTACAGGTGTCCTTGACCCAGCCACCTTTCTGGTGTACTTGCAGTTAAGGCAATCCTTATTTGGCTATACGCCAAATATTACTCAGTGGTCTGTACTTAACACCTATTGGAGGTTTACAGAAGTTGGGCGTATATCACACCTTTGTGGATTCTGTACAATACTTGCATTGCTTTCGATGGCCTCCAGAGATTGGGCGAGTCCTTACTGGTGGCTTGATCGCGCTTCCAGATGCGGGGCTTCTATCGGACATGGGTAAGTTCCATATAGTACGTAGTGTCCACAGGGATTGTTGCTTCTGCTGCTCCTGGTTGGACCCCTTTAACTGTGACAGCAGTGGTTGGGTTTATGTCACTTCCAGATGCGCCCACACCAAAATCTCCTCTGGTGAATCTTCTTCTTTCATGCAAGCTGGTGCTAATTTAGGGAGGTTGGGATCATTTCCAATGTTGCCGCTTGCTGAGAATATTTAATTCCTTTAAACTTCTCTCTGTCTCTTCCTGCATGTTTAGGTTCTGCCGTTTGTTAGGTCTCGCCTGACCCAGCGCATGCGCTGGTCTTGCGAGACTTTTTGAAAGGGCTCCAAAAAGTGCTACCAGGCCAGCCTAGAGCTAAGTGCATGTGGGCGGGCGCGCGCGCCGCGCTTTTCCGCGATTACTTTCACTGTCAAGGCCGCTTTGATGCTTGATCGAGATCACTTTCACGGCCGCTTGGCATAGCCAAGAGGTCTCGCTTTTGGGACCTTATAAGTATTTAGTTATGCAACTGTTGCATGGCTAAACACTTATAAGCTCCCAAAGGCGAGACCTATTGGCTATGCCAATGCTTGTTCTAAAAGTGTCTGTTGTAGAACCAACAAGAGTCAAAGTGAACTAGCACTGAAAGGATGCCAGTTACCAGGTGAATTCATGCCACAGGGACACAAGTTTTCCAGTCTTGCCCTTTATATTTATTTCTGTTTATATTGTGGTTAGGTCTTGTCTACTAGATAGTGCATGTGCTGTCTGTTGGGAGGCATATTGTGGCTTACCAAGAACACAGAGGAGCTTGGAGACTGCCCATTGGTTGGTTTTCCTCTCACTCACATTTGCCTGCTTCTTATTCTTTCCGCAGCTTGTCAATCTTGTGTGTGCCCTTCCCATGGTGCATTTCCTCTTTATCATTGCGTTGATCAACAGACATCTCGGATATCATTGCTTGCTTTTCAAGCACTTCTGTTTCCTTTTGTGTTGAGCACTCGGGCCGCCTTTTCTCCAGTAGCACCCTGGGCAGAATGAAATGTGCCGCCCTCGCTACTACAGGGGAAACAAATGAGGCAGCAGCCCCTTTTCACATGTCAGCCCTTGGCTGGTTACATCAATGCAGTGACTTGCCTCTGAACACACATCTCCACACCTCTCCCAGCTCGCCTAAATCAGAGACAACGTAGCTCCCTCAGACTGGTTCCAAGTTGTTTGTTGGGGAAGGGGTGTGGATGTGTGTGGTAGGGGGTGAGAAGTAGATGGGGGCAAGGTAAGGGGCTCATAGCGTGCTAAAAACGGCCACCGCAGCACGTTAAGCATGCTAAAAACGATTTAAAGCACTTCAAACGGAATCACTGGAGCCAAAGTAGGGGGCGTTGCTATTTGCAGGACCCTTGTGCAGACAGTTCTTTTTACTTCTCTGAAGACTGGCGCCCTGGGCCTGGGCCCGGCTCTCCATGCCAAAAGAAAGACCTGAGCACTCCATGAGAGTACGTGTGTTTTTGAGGGATCTCTCTCTCGTGTACTTCTCCCCCACCCTCTTGTTGTTCGTCCCATTATTGGGTTTTTAGGACAACAAACGGGAGAAAGACTCCAGCATTCTGAAGCAAGGCTCCCAAAACCCCTCAACCTTGTACTGCCCCTTGGTTCTCACTCGGGAGCTATTGTCTGCAGTCACCCTAATCACTCAGAGAATGCCAAAGCAAACAAACTGAAGGGAAATGGAGCTGGAGAGGTCCAATCAGACAGATTAATGAACTCTAAAGGGGCAGGGATCGTCCACCCGCTCCATGAAGGACATTGGGAAAAGTAACTGTATGGACGAGACTGGAACCTCGAAATTCTGACCGGAAGGCAGTAAACAAGGATTCCAAGCCATGTGACTCCAAACCATGACGTGTGTAGTTCATCCAGTGCAGTTGTTTTACATTCTGGCGTCTGAAGTCATGTTTATAACCCAATACCATCAGGACTACAAGTCCCAGAATGCAATTATAACATAGGGCCTGGATGAGCTACTTATGTGTGTACCTGGGAAACTTGAGCATTCTGTGTTTTTTGCATCCATTTCACGGAACACTCTGGTGCAATGTATTACTTTCTGGTAGATTGTAAGCGCTTGTCTGTTGAAGGGCAAGTTGCAGACTACTTCTAGCGTGGACACTCAATCAGACAGAGCTCTCGTGTGTGCGTGAGCAGCTCAGCTGGTCCAGTCTTTTTATTGTAATACTATTCTATGCAGTCCTGCATTCGCAATGGGGTCAACAGGACTACGAGTCCCAGAATGTAAAGTAAAAACATGGACTGGATGGGGTACTCGCTCATGAACCTCAGAAATGTGCTAAATTGGCTGTGACCTCACATCAAAGCTGGTTCCAGAAGGGGCGCCCACTCCCACCACTCATCCCAGCAGGCCTGGCCGCACAGTGCAGCCACCCGCCCGGCCTGATCCCACAAGGGGACACCAGCAAGAGGGCACATTCTCGAGCCAGCAAAAAGGCCAGTGCGTGACCAAGATGTTTGGGTTCAAATGACCCAATCAGGAAAGAGGGGTGTGTTCACAAGCATGGCCAAAAAGGCGACTGAGCCAAGCAATCCCCAGCTTTGTTGCCGGAGGAAATTGAAGTTGAAGCCTCGAAGCCGCGACCGGCTGTACCAAGTAAATGACAGAAGTAGAGCTGTGGCGACAGTTGGAAGTTATGGTTATTAATATGCAACAAATTATATGATGTACAATGTATAACCTGTTACGAAAATGCCTTATGTTGTAGTCCAAGTTGAGCCAGAAATGAGCATTTTCATGACCACTGCCATTACTACAAGTGTGTACCAACTTAGGATGAATAAACTGCGGCTGTTCTAACACCACAAAAAAGGTCTTGGTGTACATAATTGATGGGTGGGAAAGAACGGCGGGAGGGCCCGTGAGTTGCTTGCGTAGCTGGGGGGGGGGGGGGTTCGCTTTAGTGAGGGCACTTTTTTCAATCTTATTAACTGGAGTTGCTACGTGACTACTGTGGATTTTTGGCAGATTCAAAGCAGGAAACAGTGGCCATTCCCTTCATTATGTGAAAAGTGCAAGCATGGGTGGTGCTTCCTTGCGGTGAGAGGCTAAAGCGGGACCCTTTGACCCACGCAGTGTTCTCATTGCCTCATGTAGGAACCTTCCGGAGTGCATAAAATACCTTGTTATTTTATTAGAAATGGAAATTGCCAATGCCTTTGGTAATAGTAAAATCAAGTAACTTGTATGTGTTTAGGATGTTATACTGATGCACCAAACAAGGAAATAAAAAAGAAACAAACAACATACTCAAAGCAACATAACATACCATACCCACACTGGAGCTTAACCTTTCAGATTCTGCGCCCACTTTAGCTGCCTGGTTGTCACAAACTTGTCACACCAAGATATGACCATCTATCTGGTGGCCTTATCCTGCTGTCTTAGGATCAGTGTTTGTTCATCGCTTTTCAAAGACGTTTCTGTAAAGTGCTCTGCAATCCTATGCTCTGGGTTATCTTTTTGAGGTCGAGCCTGGGCTGCGCATATTCTGCTCTGCGAGCCATGCTGTATTTGAGTATGGACTTGAAGCCCTGCCCACTCTCCACCCATATTTGTCATTGGCTTGTGTTATTGTCCTTCGTAAATGCTGGCTTCTGATTCGTTATTAGGCTTGGTGGTCCCTCCTTAGTACCGCCTTGTCTTCATTTGTTACATGGTATGTCTTCTTTAGTCTGTAAGCACTATTTTCTTTAATGAGCTTCTTTTCCTGCCGGAGGGTAGGAGGGTCTATAATGAGCAGTAGTGACCACCGGCTTGTTTAACTCGTAGCAAACTGGGAGCTCTTCAGAGGCCATTGGAGACAGAAGGGGGCAACTCAGTGTTGCTATTAGGGAGATCAAAGGTGTGCGATGTAAATTCCGCTAGATCTGGCGTGTTTATTTTCAGAACGAACATCTATGTTAAACATGAATATGCTTTAGGTTTGCACCTTCACTCACTTGCTAAAAACCATGACTCAACCAAGAGCTCTTACCCTCTTTTCTCAATTTGTTGCTCTGTGAAATGGATCTAAAAAAGAAAGCAACTCTTTGGCTGCAAATCTCTCTTTGGACACACTCTCCTGCAAGCGCGAACCTGACCGGAAGGTATTGGAGCGTTTTACTGAGCAGTTCTCCAGTTCCAAAGTGGCAGCTCGCTGCGCTTTGCTCCTCGGCTCAGATTACCTTTAAAGGGTGTGCCTTCACCCCCAGTTTAACGTTGCTCATTTGCTTTTCTCCCCCTACCTGCCACATTGCTCTGTTTATCATTTGCTTCCCTACGCCCTCTGTGCCCTTTCCCCCACTGCGCCATCATTTTTGCTTCCCCACACCTGCACCCTCAGTTTTGCTTCCCTGCACCCTCCCCATCTGTGTTCCTTTTGCTACCTTCTGTTTGCAACCTCCCCCCACACGCTTTTAAACAAGCATTTGGAATGCAATAGGTCTCGCATTTGCTAGAGTTTAAGCTATTGGCATTGTAAATGACAATGCCTTTTATTCATATTTTAAAAATCAAAGCATAAATAAAAGGCACTGTCATTTACAATGCCAGTAGCTTGGACTCGCATAAATGCGAGACCTATTGCATTGCAGATGCTTGTTTTATTAGTTAATTTGCAATGGGCTGTCTGGCCTATGGAGATAATGCTCAGCTTGTCATGCCCTTACAGCTGCATACTAATAGTACTGTTATCATTTTACTTATTGCCTATTACCAATCTATTCATGGATAATGCAGAATTTTCTCAAATCTAACTAGGATAAAATAGTTTGTGGTAAATAGGTCTCTGTGAGGCTTCCCTTTCTGGACTTATTCTTAGGGCGCCTCCCCCATTTCGTTCTCATCAATGTAAAAACATCTGGAGCATGGAGCGTTTCTTATGTCCTTGCACTACTCCCTTTTTGGGTGCTACTTTTTTCTTTTTGTTCAAGCACTCTACGAGAATGCATGTGTTTTCCAGCTGTCTCCCTAGTTTGGTTATCTTCCCGTATCCGCGCTCCTCTGTGTCGACCACGTGCTTCTCCCACCTCCCCCCTTCAGTGATGCCCTTGCCCCCCTGAGTGGGCACCCTCCTGTATTACTTTCTTCCCTGTATCCTTCCACCACCTCCCAGCTCCACGTTGCTGTCCCTCTCGCCTGTGTGCTCCCCTGCATCCCAGTGGTGGCTAGCAAATAGTCAGAGTGGGGGGTGGGAAATGTGTGATCAGTGTGTGCATACATGCAAGGTGAGTTGTAAGTGTAAATAAAAAGAAATAAACACTTACTTTGCTTGCTGCACGACATCCAAATCCTCCTCACTCCGTCCGTGTTGTTCTCTGTCTCCAACAAATTCCCTCAATCAATCCTGATGCTGCTTTCACCAGCATGAGAACAGCACCAGGATTGGAAGGAGGGAACTCTCTCTGTGCTACCGAGGGCACTGGAGGCGTGGGCTTGCTCTAACTTAGCTGTCTTAAGACAGCTAGGTTAGAGAAGTTTAAAATGATCATATGCACTTTAAACTGAAGTGCACAGCTCACTGCTGCCACTCAGCAGCAGTGGCCCCGCCCGTTCTGACACTAGGTTAAGGATGGGTGGATGAAAAATAAAAAAGTAATATATTAACTCTATTACTATTTTTTTTCCATCTCTGGGGCTTTCCTGAGGGGCATTTTCGACAGCGGGGTGACACTCATCCGCTCTCATGGAGGAGCTGCCCCTGCTGTGTTGATTTTTTGCACGCCTTCCGTGTTGCTTACACCCTCACACCCATGTGCCCACCCACTTTCCAAAAATAAAAACATTTTGCATAAGGTAATAACACTTTAAAAAAAAAAGCCTTTGTGTCATTTTGTAGGTGTGCACGTGTGAGATGCATGCACCTACAAAATGTTGTGATAGATTTTTTTTTCTAATTTAGCCCTGCTACACATAAGATCAGTGGTTAATTTGAACCGGTGGTTGCTTGTGGGGGCCACTGGCACTCACTTTTGGGGACAGCGCTTATTTTTTAGGTCGCAGCCTACCAGACAGCGCAGCTGCCTGGCTATTCTATAGACATCTTGGGAACTTTCAGAACGTTGATCTGGGAATGCATTCCACCTGTTGCTTGCTATTGGCTTTGTGGTGTGTAACTCACGTTTTCTGGCTTTCCGTTTGCTGGCTTTATTTGCTTTAGGCTGTCCAGCTTGAGTTTGTACCTCCCTATGCCAAAGCTGTGTTTACAGTATTCTTCCACAAACTCGTTTTCTGTAATAAACATGCCTGAAAATCATGTTCATATCTTGTCATATTTGCTGGGCATTCAAAGACTAAGGTCAAATGTCAAGCTGTGTCTTCCAGGGAAACTGGTGTTTTTTTTGCTTTCAACTGACTTCAAAGTGAGAGCATTTACAGGAAAGAGGACCGCAGTGTACTTTCTCCATGGAGCCAGGTTGTGTCCTTTTTTTAAATCATTTTATTTTTAAAATAGTCATCTCAAAAGGTATTTCATTATTCAGTTGCACAAAACATTTGCCTTTCATTCGTGGAGCATGAAGTTCACTATTGGCATTGTCAGGGTGGGTGGCAGCATGAATGTTTCTAAAATCATGTTTGAAAACTAATTTTAAAAAAACCTGCACTAATTTAGTCTGATTTACTAGCACTACTAATATAAAACAGTTCGGCTTGGGAATGAAATAAATTTTTGGAATTTATGCAGAGACTTTTTCATATTTAACACGTTGTTTGCAAAATGTCTTTACAAATGAACGTTACCCGAAAGTTAAGTGTGCAGGACACCCTTGTTACTTGCTTTCTTTCACGTTCATTAACTTGTAAATAAATGATTGCCTGTTTTCAACGGGGGAACGCATGCAAAGTTCAGGAGGTTGCTTGCGGACCGCACTGATTTAGTATGATGGACTAGAATTACTAAAATGAAATAGTTCTGCATGTGAAGAAAATACATTTTTGGAATTTCTGTAGAGACTTTTTCAGAATTCCTCTTCTGTGGTGAGTCCATTTCATTTATGGAAATGCCTTTTTAGGAACAAAGTGCAAAACCGCTTTTCAGTCTCAGCTCAGCCTACCATATGGTGATCTTGGGCAATTTACACTGTTTATGGCCAATTCACTGTCAAGCACGGGATAAGATCTTTTTCCAGGAAAGAGCCACATTGCAACACAATTTAACAATGCTTGGTTTTCCCTTTGATGTGTAAAGCGAATGCTTTATTTATGGCCTATGAGACAACTCGTTTTTGAGAGTTGGATACGTTTAAAGGCACTTTTTATGAAAGCTTTTGTGTTTATGTTTAGCTACACAATGATTATGTATTCCGTCTGCAAATGTGACTTTTTCGGAACACATATATTACTGGATATAAACAATTTCCTAGTTTGTCCTTGAAGGCACTGGGGTCATGATTTGAATGGTGCAGCAGGTGCAGTGGCACAGGGGCAAAAGGTCTAGAAAACCCACTGAACACCGCTTATTGCTATGGTTTACTACTATGCAAGCAGTCACAAATACAGTTACCTTGCAGGCACTCGGCCCCTGATTTAAATGGTGCAGCAGGTGCAGTGGTGCAGGAGCCAAAAGCATTAGGAAACCCACTGAACACCCATTATTGCTATATTTTACTACTAAACAAGCAGTCACAAGTGCAATTATGTTGCAGGCACTAAGGTCATGATTGAATGGTGCAGCAATTGCGGTGAAACAAGGGCCAAAATGTCTAGGAAACCCATTGAATACCGATTAATGCCATATTTTACTACTAAACAAGCAGTCACAAATGCAATTACCTTGCAGGCACTGGGTTCATGATTTGAATGGTACAGCAGGTGCAGTGGCACTGAGGCCATATGGTCTAAAAAACTTACTGTACACCAATCAGTGCTATATTTTACTACTACCCCCTCGCAGCCTTCCTCTTCTCCTCACTTAGGACAGTGGCACACCTTAAAAGTGTACGGATCACCTTTTTTCACAGTATGGGCAGTTTGTATAAAAAGCACTCAGAAGTTCTATAACGTTTTATAAGAGCACCAGTTATATTGCACAAAGACACTTTTTATGGTACTGGGGAGATTGCATAATTTGGCCAGGATGAAAGAATGTTGAGCCGACGCCGAGACCCTATCCCGGTTCCCCAAGTCTGCAGCTCTTTCCGTTATTTCACATCTTTATTATAGTCCTCTGCAACATGTACAAAAAAATATTCACAAAGACAATAGATTTCGCATAGGCGAAACCTATTGACTTTGCCAATGCTTGTTCTTTATTATTACATCTAATACGATCTTGAAATGCATACTTTCTGGATGTGCACTGTATGAAAACTTCTCCAGCATTTAATTTTACTAAAATGTTGTCTATGTAGAGTAGCAACCCAGATCATCTAAAGGGTGCACGTAACTGACTTGCCTCTTAGTTCACTATGGGCATTGTCAGGGTGGGTGGAAGCATGAATGTTTCAAAATTCATGTTTGAAAAGTATTCTTTAAAGAACATACTTGCACTGATTTAGTCTGATGTAATGCTACTACTAAGATGAACCAGTTCTGTATGTGAATACAATGCATTTTTGGAATTTTTAAATAGTCTTTTTCAATGCAGCATAGCTACAAGTAAAAAACGAGCATTGGCATAGCTGATAGGTGTCGCTTTTGGGACCTTATAAGTATTTAGTTATGCAGCACAATATCCTTTGTGCAACAACATTAACTGTTGCATGGTTAAACACTTATAAGGCCCCAAAGGCGAGACCTATTGGCTATGCCAATGTTTTTTTTTTTTTTTAAAGGACAAGCAGTGCTATGAGGCTCCGGCTGCCACTTAGAGGTAGAGAGAGAGGTGTGTGTAGAGAGAGAGAGAGAGAGAGAGAGAGTTGTGTAGAGCGAGACAGAGAGAGGTGTTTAGAGAGAGAGAGAGGTATGTAGAGGAGTGGGTAGAGAGGGGTGGGTAGAGAGGGGTGGGTAGAGAGAGGGAGGTAGAGAGAGAGGTAGAGAGAGAGCGGTAGAGAGAGAGCGGTAGAGAGAGAGCGGTAGAGAGAGAGCGGTAGAGAGAGGTAGAAAGGTAGAGAGAGGTAGAAAGGTAGAGAGAGGTAGAAAGGTAGAGCGAGGTACAGAGAGAGGTAGAGAGAGGTAGAGAGAGAGAGGGTGGGTGGAGGAAGAGAGGTAGAGATAGAGAGAGAGAGGTAGAGAGAGGGTGGAGGAAGAGAGAGAGAGAGGTAGAGAGAGAGGGTGGAGGAAGAGAGAGAGGGTGGAGGAAACTGCAGCTTGCTACATAGTCGCAGTTGTTTCTCAGCCAAAGAAATGCAAACAGCAGATTATTGCAGCCTAAATTGTAGCCTGGCCGTCTGCGGGATTTGCATAATGAAATACTGAGAGGCAATCTGGCTGATGTGTTATTTCAGAGAGGGTTTAACTTTAATACAATTCAATTTCTGGAAGGCGTGTCACTCAAACCAACCCGCCATTTGCAAACAGAAACAATTGCCATGATTTTCCAGTCACGCTGCTATTCAGGGTTAAGTGGCTCTGCGTCGTGGCCAAAGATGATAGGCGCATACCCTGTTTATGTTGCAGCACAGAAATAAAAGAATGGAAATTCCAGGCAGGCCCTTCAATTCTCTCTGAATTTAAGGACAGGCAAAAGTAGGTCTGGGGAAAAGGACATTGCTATAGGCAGAGTAGAATGAAGTGGACATTTGGCTAATTGCTTTGCCATATCTTATTGTACAAACATCATGTGAAAGAGAACTTAGAATGCCTAGTGATAGACTAGTGACGTCAGTGCGCAGACGTGAACAGCAATAGCATGATAGTTGCAGCATCCTCCCGCAATATACACACAATCTATGATGAACGATACCGGCTTCGAACTTTGAAGCTGCTGTCTACAATCAGGGTCGGTGTTACAGCCATGGCAGAATGCAGTAGTGACTATCATCCACAGACGTTGAGAGATTGAAGGGGGACAACAAAAGAGTGCGTGAGAGACAGAAACAGGAAACGTGAGGATAAGAGAGAGTGTAGAGAAAGAGAATGGGAGAAAGAATCAAAACATACTAAAATAAAACACAATACAGGAAAGATAGACTGTCCAGATGGAAAGCCCCTTTACAAACAGTAAATAAGTTGGTGGACTTTCAGTCGATTATCACTGACAAAAGTAGAGTACAGCGTCATCCAGTGTTAGTTTGTGGGTGACCCGTGCAGAGCTGCTATGCAGCAGGCATGTTGGACATTTGTGAAATGCATGGTCACATGACCTGGCGTTACATACTGATTTAATCTTGTAAAAATGTTTTAAATTAAATCCAGTGAACTATTATGTTTCATGAAGGTTAGCAAGGGGGAAAGATTCATTCAGACTAGATGTAGAATGTTGGCGTGTTCTACATTCGGATAATCTCCCCCAGTGTTCTCTTTAGCTGCCTGGGTCCCAGATGGGTACACAAACGAGGGGCTGCGGTTATCCCCGCTCAAAGGATGCGAGCCTGGAGCAGGCCTTGCTACCTCTACATTTTATCTGTGATGTTGCTCAGACCGCAGGATCAAACAGTTTACCCGACCCTGCTTTTACCAAGAGAGAGGTGGGGAGAGGGGTTGGCCTAATTGCGCCAATAATTGTAATAGCGGCCACCATTGTTGTCTCGGGTTTGGTTGTGGTTTCCAGTGGGGAGTACAGGCAGCCATGTTGTTAGCACATTAAAGAGACTGTGCATCTTCCCATGCATTATTGAATAGCTGCAATATTGAACCACTCGTTGAATAGGGCGGCCGAGGAACATTTGGCGCGTGCCTCTTGTTGTCCAATTGAAATACGCGTCTTAAATTAGAGTGTTTTAATCGTCTTCGCCGGGTCAGTGGCTGTGTGGCGGACAGCGCGCTGCGTGGTTGGGGTAAGAATCCAATGAGCTAGAGAAAAAGAGAAGCAAATCAAGCAGAGAGGTGACTGAGGGAGAATGAGCGATAGACGGAAGACGCGCTCTGTGGTGGGGGAAGGAGAGGAGCGTCTTGTTGGCCAATTGAAATGTGCGTCTTAAATTAGAGTGTTTTAATCATCTTCGCCGGGTCAGCGGCTGTGTTGGAGTGCGTGCTTGGGTAACCGCGCGCTCTCTGGCACCCAAAAAGCTGTGGTCGGCTTTTTAAAGCCCCACTCACTAAATGTCTCGCCAGAGCAGCGCATGCACTGGCTCAGGCAAGACCTAGAAAACGCTACAACGCAGTCAACGCTGGCTGTAACTTTAAGCTTTTTTTTTCTATACTTTCAGCCATTTGCAACATGGCTAATAAACATTGGCAAAGCCAATTGATCTCACATGCCAATGCTTGTCCTTATCAGACATTTCCTGAGAGCAAGAGAGGGAAAATGAACGAAATGGAAAGACCGAGAAAGAGAAAGACAGGAAACCCGTCGCAAAGGGAGAAAGCAGGAACATGCAGGAGTGCGACAAAGGAGCAGGGAGTGGCTGATAGTGATTTAAGGAGGCATGAGGTGGATTTAAGACTAGAAGCCTTAGACGTCTTAGTGCTGACGTGTAAAAGCACCAACTACGGGCTTCTGAGCAGAGCTCAGAACTCTTTCTTTTACAAACTAAGCGCCACATCAGATGTTGAACAGCATATCTAAAAACCATTGACAAATTCAGTAGGCCTTACAGGTGAGTCTTATTGGCATTGCCAATGCTTGTTTTTAGGGGTTTGGGGCTAATGTATTTAGTTGAACGGAAGCAAAACCTTAACTCCCAGAATTCATTGACTTAACTGAAAGGCTACGGCTGGAAACCAGGTGCCCATGTGACATGGCGCCTTGGCGACCCTTTGCTGACGACAGTTGCATGCTCACTTCCTGGTGGTGGAAAACGTTTCCCCCACAGCGACCCAGACTTACAAAGCCCACTATGCAAGGCAAAGGGATGCAAATGGTAACGCCTCTCAAATTTTGCCCACAAAAGGTTTGGGATTGAAACTTGATCCAATGCCAGCGCCACACACCTTTGTGTGAGGACCGTAGAGGATGTGGCCTAATGACTAGAGCGGCCGACATCGAATCTGCGAAGGGGGGTGGCGTTTGGGCGGATGTTCGAGTCTTGGTAGGGACTCTCAGCATCCTGTGTTTCTGGACAATTCACTTAATCTCTCGGTGCCTAAAAAAAACAAGCATTTGCAATTCAATAGGTCTCGCATTATTAAAGTTTGAGCTGTTGGCATTGCAAGTAGCTTAAACTCTCGCAAATGCAAGATAGGTCTCATATTTACGCGAGTTTAAACTATTGGCATTGTAGATGACAATGCCTTTTATTTATGTTTCAAAAACAAAAAAATAAATAAAAGGCATTGTCATTTACAATGCAATTTGTTCAAAGTCGCGTAAATGCGAGATCTGTTACATTGAAGTTCCTGTCAGGCAGAAGAATTGGGCGAAAAGGCATCGCGTTTCCTGGAGACTGAGGCTGGAGCGGAGAGGTCTGTTGTGCTTGATCTCTGGCTTGGTTAATCGGACAGTGTCTGCAGCTGCCCTTCGTCTGGACTCTCACGCCAATGCCACCTTAAGCTCCCGCCAGACTGTGTACGCGGAGGTGAGGCTGAGGTGTGAGTTACGACGGTGCCAGGGTCCACTTTCAACAAGCATAATAAATACGGACTAAACATATTTAAACTTGTGACCTCTCCTGATACACAGAGCTCTGCTTTCAGCACATTAACCCTGTGCCCTGAAATACCTTACTAGCGTTGGTATACATGACTGGGAAGTTTCACACAGATTTCTGCATCGGGCACTTTAACCCCCCTCAGAGACGTTACAGGCAGTGCGCCCTGGACAGGAAAGTTAGGTAAACATACCTGTCAATAGTTTACAACAGAAAAGTGGCACATTTTAAATAAAATAAAAAAAATTGGGACAACATAATTGGGACAAAGTAGCTGCCTTTGGGGCAACTCCGGCCTGAATAAAAAAAAACACAAAATAAACATTACTGCGTGTGACACACAATAACATGCCCACTGACGCAACAACGTATACACACTGAAACAAGAACACACACGCTGTCATAAGAACACACAACCAGAAGCTAAATCATACACACTATGACATAAGCTCGAACATCTTGACACACGAGCATACATAGTGCAGCACAAAAGTACACATGCTATGATACATGAGAATGCATACACTGTCCACAGAACACCCAGACAAGTGCACAGGAGCAGCACGCAGACAGGCACCAGAGCATACATATACACTGACCTAATAGTGCACATACAGCGGCATAAGAGCACATTCACATGACAGAAGAAAACCCTCACGGGAATACAAAAGCACATAAAACACTGACACAACAGCACCTTCATACTGACACGTGTGTACAGAATCTGACTCAATAGAAAACAACCTCTGCCACAAGAGAATACAGACACTACAAGATCATACACAAAAATCACACGAGTACACACTGACACTAAAGAACACACAAACTTACAAGCCCATACATACGATGACACAAGCACATATAAAGTGATACAAAAACATATACAGTACTGCCGTAAGAGTATACACATGTTGACACACAAGCTGAAAAGCACTGACACTTGACAATGCGCATAATTGGACACAAGAGCATACACATCCAGACACAGGAGAACACATAAGTGCACACACTAACACAAGAACACACTTAAGCACGAGAGCATACGCATTGACAGAAAAGCACACGCACTGATCCAAGCGCACAACCACTATCAGAAGAGCATACACATCCAGTCACAAAAGCACAGACATGCACAAACTGACACCAATCATACACAAACTGACATTCGCGTGCATGCACAATATGACACAAAACAACAGACAGTGACACTGGGGCACAGAAATATTGATTCAAGAGCGCCTGCACACTCTGACCAATGAGTACACAAGCACCAACTAAAAAGCCTTCACAATGTGACGTAAGACAAACGTGCTAACACAAGAGTACACGTACACTGTGATGCAGAGGCAACAGGAAAGCATAAGTGGACCCATAAACACAAAAGCATGTACCCACACATGAACAAAGGTATGCGCACACAGGAACAAAGTGTAACGACAGTGACACAAGAGCGTACACGCACATGCGCACCAACTCCACGGTACTACAAGCGGGTGCACACACTGAAAAAATAACACATATATTCACACTAGAGCACCTAGGGTAACACAAAACGTAGACACGAACACACACTAACGCGACTGAGATCACACACTGATACAGCAGTGTGCACACATGCATTTACATAGAGTGCACACATGTGTTCATCGGAGCAGACATATAGACAGAGGCAAATACTCGCAATGAAGAATGACCAGCGCTGCTAACTTTACGGATGGGGCTGTTTTGAGAGTACAGCACTGAACACTGTCCTCCCTACAGCCCGGTCCGCACATGTGCACCGTTCCATATTAGAGGACGGCGTTTTGGGGGTTTAACCAGGCGCTTTGGAGTGAGAGGCAGGGCGGGGGTAATTCAGGCCTGCGTAAAACCCTGACAGGAAGGAAAGTGAAGTGAAAAGAACAAACATTCCCCTGAACAGATTCCGGTCTGTGTAGAGTTAGGGAAAAGAAGAAAGAAGCTAAATTAAAGGGAAAGACAGACACATTGTACTGACTGCTTTTTGAAGCCCCGGGATCACGTTTCACTGTCCCGAGAGTTACAAGTCTCTGCAAAAGAGTCGAATGTGTGCGTTTTGCGTTTTTTTCTAAAAGCGCTGTTGCTGTGCAAAAGTCAGAGGCAAGCTCCCACACTGTTCCTGCATTTAATAGAAGCCACGAGCCCGCAGTAGACTGTGTGAGAGACACGGTCGTCAAGTCACAGGAAGGGGTAGCGATCGCGAAAGTAAAAGCGATCGCTATTGAAAAACAAAGAAGTCCGCGTGCGCCACAGCGAGACATGTGGCTTCAATTATCGCGCCCGTGTCTGAGCGCGATAATTGAAACTACATGACGGCCGGTGCGTGTAATAGACACCAATAGGCCATGGGCGGAGCAATGCGCCCGCCCATGGCCTATTGCATGCTCTGTTTGTGAAAAACACGCACGCACAAGCCAATCGCGGTGATCAAAAGAAAAAGCACACGCACAAGAGTGTGCGATTTCTAGGTACGTTTTCAAACCCCCTACAAGAGGTCTCTCGCTGCGCGAGCAGATTTGCGCACTGCAATGCTAGGCGCGAGACCTAATAATGTGTTCATCTGTAACGCCACTGGTGCTCATGTAAAGCGCTCTGATACCCTCGGGTCGAGTTCACGCTAAATAAACCCCCCAACCCAAATAAAACCCTAAATATGTGGTCGAGTTCACGCTATATAAACCCCCCCAACCCAAATAAAACCCTGAATACGTTTGCCAAATAGGGTTGTGCTGGAGAAAGGGACAGTGCAAACACCCATAACGGGCCATGCAAAACCACACCAACTAAAGTTGTTCAAATTAGCGCACACAATGGGCAAAAGGAAAATGTCAAGATTTTCCACTAATACGTATCATTTCTGCAAAAGATTGCATATATTACAGGATGGAACCCTGGGCTGTCATCTGCGGGAGATTTGTATTCAAGGGCGCGTGCCTTGAGGACAAACCTCACACAAAACATCACTCGCTGGGCTTGAGTTGGAGCAGCGCAAAAGCGCGGTCAGCGTCACGCAAACACAGCACATTTAGTGCGAGTTCAGGGCGGGAAGTCTTTGGAGCACGTGGCATTGTAAACATGACCCGGTGCTGCATCAGCTGTTTGCTGAGTTTTAGGCGCAAAGTGTTTTTGAGTCCCTAAAAGTGAAGTCGCCGGCCGGCCGGCCTTTGATGAAGATGCCCGTTCGTGCGCAGATCTGCCAGCAGCGGGCACTGGCGCCAGCTCAGGTCGTCGTGCCCGGAAGGCTCCGGAGTCTGATGGATGGCGCATAGGTTGGGCACCGGCTGCGGCGGCCCAGGTGGGCCCGCACCTTTGTTTGCACAGTTGCGCAGAGCTGGGCATGGCCGTTCCCTGGGACACGTAAGACTCACACCACAGGCACGAGAGGGCGGCGGCGGGGAGGGGGAAAGGGCCACATCTGCATTCAGATGTCGCTGCTCCTGGCTGGGAAAACAGTGAACCCGGATGTGGGTAATCTGAGGTTTGTCGCAAACCGGGCCAACCTGATCCCCGCCTTGAAAGGGAGGGGTGGGGACCGCAGGCTCCTCTGCAGACCTCCAAGTCCAACAAACCTCGGAGGCCACTCGGGCTACCTGGCTGGAACAAGGTGCCACACCTGGCGACTGGGGCCTTTTAGCCATCAGCCCTCACAATGGCAAACACTGAACTGCAAGTGCCACAGAGTAACTGGTATTAGTCTATAACCAAGATTGACTGCAGGGGCCACACTGGACACAGGGCCCTCTTTTAGATATATGATGCTTTTTGTGACTGGCCTCTACATTGAAGCTAGCTCCTTCACGTTGCTGTGGCCAGTCAGACGGGCCAGGGGATGCATACCTGCCGAGTCTGTCTTTCCAACTCTGAGGAGCTGTCTCTGATGAGCAGAGCTCTCAAGAATCCCCCTCACTCATGCATGAGTGACTTACTCAGTCTATGTGTGTATTGATAGTTTATGCAATGCAAGTTAGCTGTGAAGCAGCAAAGCACTGAAGATTACATTAGTGGTTGGGAGATGATCAACAGAGTCCTGCACATCAAGCACATTTGACATACACTACATTTCACATTTTAGAGACCGGGAAATTAAATGATTTGCCAAGAACCTCACGATGTAGCACTGAGCCTGGAACTTAAACCCGGCCCCCCACATTCCAAATGCAACAGCTCGAGCCGCTAGGCCATATCTTCTCTATAATTCTTTCTTTGCTTCTGATACTGTTAGTTGTGAATTTATAATAGGAATAACTGGCACACAAAGTACCACAAGGCATAGAAACAACATGGGCCAGAGGTTCCACTCGGGGCTAGAACCAGGAGATTCAGCAGCTCTGAGGGAAAATGCCTTTAGATGGCTAAACTTAAGGGGAGGTCTGAGCCCTCCCAAGTCTGATGGATTTGAGTTCAATTTCAGGGTCTCAAGGATAAAAGACAACTTTACCATGACCACTCGCATTTCCCACATTGGCCCCAGATTACTACTGATTGTCAGTTAATCTTTGGACACGTGTTTGAGGGTATTTTACGCAAACGTCATGAATGTGTCATATATTGTTCCAGAGTTCCACGCTTCCCAAGCCCATTTATGAATACCTCATTCAGTCCACTTCTATTATTTGCATTCTGGGAGTTGTAGTCCTGGTTTTATGAAAGCATCAGCAAGACTAGAAATACTAGTGTTGCACACACCTGCAGTGTAAAATCGTAGGTGCACTGTGCTGTTCTATAATGGTGTTTTGGGTGATATCATTCGTTATCTGCTCGACGTTTTTTGTTGATGAAAATACCCACATGCAGTTACATTGAGGATGAGCCAGTGGCAGACCTGCTCCAACCTGACGTCTTATCACATTCTTTCATCTAGTTCTGGCCTCTGTAGTTTGTATTCTCGTTCTTGTCTTTTTTACCAACATAACGCCAGGACTTCAAGCATCAGAATGGAAAGTAAATACATTTAGTGCTCGACGAGCTACACACACCTGGTGTGGGTCAATTTGAAATGTCTGAAATTTCTTGTAGTTGTTTTCAACAGGCCACTTTATGGGATCTACAGAAACATAACTTAAAGAATCACTCGTAAGAGAAGGTCTTTGACTCAAACTACCTGTTGATGGCCTTACCTGCAGCATTAGATTCGGCGTAAGATATGTGCTTCCGTCTGCCATGTTGGGAAGGTTATGCTCAGTACTGTAGTCCTGAGTTAGTTATGGTGACAAGCCAATGATGCCTTATGTCAGATGCCATAGGTATGATCTGTAAATCATGAAAAGGTAAGACAAAGGCAGCGGGCCTGTCTTATTTAGTGAAAATCACATCTTAAGCAGGCCTTAACCCCTTCAGTGCCCATGACGAGCTGGACTCGTCATGGGCTGCGGTGGCGCTGTGCCCATGACGAGTCCAGCTCGTCATGAACTCCGCCCGCTAATGGAAGGCGCGGCACTGGGCGGGGAAAGGGGCGGGCATGCAAGGGGTTAAAATGTGTATTGTTATTGCACCATGGTGAAGCCTGTGGATAGGCGTTTCAAAACATAAAAGGCTGATTACGATGCGGCTTGGAAGGCTCTGACCGGCGGTTGGAGTCTTCCGAGCTGCATCTTTACGGGCTCCTCAGTTTACTTTCCGTTTGCTAATTAAGATCCGGTTGGTTTCCGGCGGGCTCAGAGATTACAGTGCCAGGTCTGGTGGCTCAGTGGACTAATGCATCCACTGCATGGGCCTGCTGTGTTTGACCTCTTGATCACAGGTTTAAATCCCGGCGGGTCAACTCAGACTTTCATGCATCTGAGGTTGATAAAATGAGTACCATTGAGTTGGGTAACCATAAACATCTGTTATTCGGCGCCAAGAGACCCCGACTGGGTAAACGTGCACTTTACAAATACACATGTTATGTTATGTTAATGCACGGTTTCCAACATGGTTTCCATACCGGCCTTTCCGACATGGAAAACCATTAAGGATAATGGGGCAACCCAGTAACCCTCAGAACCTGGGCGTAATAGTGAACATGGAAAGCATGTCGGACAGCGTGTTTGGGGGCCTACAGCAGGACCCCCTTTGGTGCACGGGGATCCCTGCACCTTGTGGTAAGCACCTTGAGGTGCCTGCCACGGGGTGCAGGGTTGAACCACACCTCCCATTTCACTATGGGAGCATGCATTACAGATGGTTTACGGCTATAATGCATGCTCCCATAGTGAAATGTACGAATGCTTCCGAACAGTGTTCAGTCGCAACCTAATGAGACGGTCAGGACCACCGACTGGGTGTCAGTTGGCGCCAGGCGGAAGCAATTCCGCCCAGCATCGAAATCAGGCCCAGAATCTTATAGTTTAGTAACAGTAGGTAAGGGTTTTGCATTGGTTACATTCTGTCATTTCCTGGGGTGAAATATTTGTACTGTGATAATCCTTGTTAGGCCCACTTATGGGGGCTGTATATTCTTTTGTCAAAAGTATTATTTACATACGTTTAACTTTATGACTCTATGCCTGATGCTTGCCTTACAGAGAAAGCTTATGTTCAATACAGTAGGGTTGAGTTGATTGTGTGGATAAGACCATGATAAAAGCCATGGACGACTATGGACCTTGTTGGTTCATTGGCAAAAGTTGTGGTTTATGTAATATGTCTGATTTGTATATTATGAAAAGTTATGACAGAAACAGTAGACCTGACCTATTTTTTGTGTGAAGCATGTATTGAAGCAAAAGGCTTTTAAAGGTTGTTTTTTATTACTCCCTGAAAAAGACTGCCCAGGGGTACTTTGATGTATAGAATCTCATAGATTGGCAGAGGTTGCAAAGATTTCGATGACAGACCTCTGAGGTTGAAGCATTGCAATAATCCTTGGTAGGGCGTTTTAGGAGGGAGTGTGTATAGCTCTGTTAAATGTAATTTTGCATACATGTGTATTTTTTATGACTGCATGTGTGATGTTTGCCTTGCAGGATATCTTACACTCAGTACAGGAGGCACTCTTTAATTGGTAACAAATTATGCAAGGTGCCATCGGTCCTGTCTGTTTATTATGATCAGTTATGATAAAGGCAGCAGGCCTGATCTATCTATTGTAAAAAGTATATGTTGAAACCAATAGACCTTATGGCAGATTGCTATCACACTGTGGTAAACCCTCCACAAGGGTGTTTTGTTGCATGAAATCTCACAGATTACTCTGATTGGCCACAGTGTTGTTGTTGGTTGCCACCTCTGACAAACCCTGGAGGGATAACATTTGCAATGTGAAAATTCTTGTTAGGCCCACCCATTTCGAAAAGTTATGTCCAATGAAATGCATCTGATCAGTTTACTGTGAAAAGTTATGTCCAATGAAATGCATCTGATCCGTTTATTGTAAAAAGTTATGACAGAAGCAGCAGTCCTAACATATGCATTGTGAAAAGAATATGTTAAAGCTAATAGGCCTTTAAAGTGGGTTGTTACTACACTGTGGTAAAGCCTGTCAATGAGTATTTTGTTAGATGGAATTTTTGGATACCCTGACGACTCGGCCAACAGTGCTACTGGGCCACTCACTTGCTGCATATTTCATCTGCAGTGCATCGCATTCCATGCGGCCGCTGCTTGTAAAATAGACAGGCATCTAGGAAATATATTTTTCATAGTGTTTCATTGTTTTGCTGTCAAGGATGGCCCCATATTTAGAAACAAGATGACGGCCATCTTGGATCGGTTATTCGATCGTACATTATGCACAATACCATTCCAAGATGTCCACACACTACTGTTCATTTTTTTTCTTTAATTATTTCTCTCTATAAACAAATGCCCACTACTTTGTCGTGGCAGTATTTTTTCTTTTCTGTACTTTTATTCCATTAAGTATGGTGTGTGTTTTATTGTAGATGGGGAAGTGGGTGAATGTCAGAATGAGCCCGTGATTGGAAGAATGGATGCATGAGTGCAAGCATGAATTACAGAGTTTATAGATGATGAGGTATTAAGTGCCTAAACTCACCAGTGACTAAAGAAGTTGTAACCAAGACCTATTGGCATTGCCAACGCTTGTTAAAGGGGCCATTGATGAATGGTGGCACAATACATCTCAAAACCCAAGCAGACATAATGAAACAAAGGGTCATTCTAGAAAGACGCTTGTTAGAGATGCAGAAAGAACTGATTTTGTTCTCTACATGGAATTACCTCATTTAAAGAGGGGCCCTCCTTTGCGCAGTCGGTTTTACACTGCTTTTGCTGCCAGTGGGCCCCTTGTCACGTGTGACCTTGTGCAGCCAGTCCTGCTTTTTTAGTCAGTGGGGTGATGCATTCTAGGACTGGTATTTTCGCTCTCAACATTGTAAAAATGCTGCATGGGAAGCGCTATTGACTAAAATCCATTACTAATGGAAGGTGTCAGTTTGTCTTGTTGTCCACATAGAAGCTATGCCCGCATCAAAAGTCCAAACTTGGGCAGAAGCAGAAAGACACTGGGGAGGAGACATGTTGAGTAAGAAAGAATGAGTAAAGTAAAGCTGAAGGACTGTAGTGTATGTGGATGAAGTAAAAAAGGTAATGTTCTGCGTTAAGGCAGCAATCAATACACATGTAATACAATCCAGGAATGTTTGCAGAGGGGAAGGACAGATATGGTAACTAGGCGATTCAAGGGTGTGGCTGGGGAGCACCGAGGCATGCCTTCATGCTTGTTGAGGCCTAGGGCCCACGCAGTAAGCTGGAGGCAGCCTTTCTCCTCTGTGGTCGGAACCGAAAACGGAGCAGACATTAAACTTTCACCAGATTTAGCACCTCCAGGGCCCGTGGTGTGTCTGTGGCCAACAAGTGACGCATTTTTGTGTAACTGTTCATTAGGAACAAATATCCCCGGGTGTGTTGCATCACACAGGGCAGCCATGCATTGTCATATTTAAATACAGAACACATTTGCATATCAAACAACAACAAGGCACAGCTCTTTCCAGCAAATGCAAACGTTAATAAAAATATAATCTACTTCTAGGTTAGCAAAAGAGATCAATGGGTTAGGGCGCTTGCTGCTGATCTGTGTGTGAAACAGTTGAAAGGTTTGAATTATACAACACTGATAATATTAGTAGCTCTCAATGCGTTACATTGAACATAAGTAGCCAGTAATATTCATTTTAGTGGTGTGAAACTGCAAGCATAGCATTCAAGTCTACTAGGACTGTGGTTCAGTTGCCATGCCAGTCCATACGTTTACTGTGCATTCTGGTACATGTAGTTCTAGATTTAAAATGGAATAAAGAGGAGATCTGAAAGAGACTGTTAGTTGTACATTCCTTACCTTAGAATTTCCCCAAGGCGTCCGTCTGGATGCGGAGATTTTTCTTTAGCAGTACCCCTGCGCATTGGCAGGTGGCATCAGTCGACTCCACGTCCGTCGACTGCGTCGTGGTTGCCTGAATGATGTCACAGTGCCTACTTAGACACCGCCCCTGCACGCTGAAGCAATTTCTTTCTTTTTCCGCGACAGCCTAGCGCAGATCCAGAGAGAGCTACCCCTTAGCCGCTTTTTAGGTAGCGTTTTTGCGACTTTGGTCAACATCTTTCTCGAGTCTTCGACTCCTGGTGCACAAGGGATATCCCAGTGTCGGACCAGATTCAAGACCTGAGGGTCCTGTCCCAAGGTGATGTCTGTGACGGACCTTCACCTCGTGTGCTTGTGGTGTCTGGACCTGAAGTCATGCTCCGACTGCCAGGCCAGGCACTCGAAGACTTTTTGGGAGCAGTCCCGAAAGTTATTGGAGGCCCGGTGGTCAGCTCCACTTCGTTCCCGGTCTCGTTCGAGAGGAAAGCCTCGAGACCGTTCGCGGAGCCCCCACTTCTTGTCGCACTCCAAGTCATCGAGGTCTTCTGGTAAGTCGAAGCACAAGAAGAAGACGAAGAAGCACAGGCACTCTTCACCTTCTCCCCGTCGGTCGGCTGACACGACGGAGGACTCAGAGCCTCGTCGCTCATAGGCTCCGGTGCGTGCTTCAGGGACGACTCTGCGCCTCCCACCCGTTACGGAAGCCAGAGTGTCCCTTGCCCAACTTAGGCAATTCTGCGAGGCCTTACACCGCGTCTTTGGGCAGCCCGACTCCATGGTGCGCCTTTGGGCCCCGTGGAGCTGGTCGGGGGTCCTGGGCCTTCGATGCTGGCAGCTCTGGCCCCGGCATTGGAGGGCCCCCGTGGATCCAGTCCTGATCTTGATGGACACCGGTCAATCTCACTCGACCTTTCCCGGCGCCGATCCAGACGACAACGCCGGCCGTGAACCCGGCCTACGCCATCCCCATCCCCGAGTTGGACCCTGAGCCAGGCCAATGTCAGAACCGACACGGAGGGTACTTTTGTTCTCCTGTTCATCCCTGGTGTTCCGTATTGACTAGAGAGTGGTGATGAGGACTGGGAGGGGTCACTTGACCCTTGAGCTGACCTGCCGGAAGAACCGGACTGGCGAGAGGACCCGTGTGATGCAAGTGGTCTTGACACCTCTCCAGACACTAGTTTGCTTTATCCCTCTGCCATGGGTACAGAGGAGGGAGCGTCCTATGCTGTGGTGATGAGAAGGGCGGCTGAGGTCTTGGGCCTTGAGCTCCCTTCGGTGGCACTCAGGACTAACCTCTTGCCAGAGGTGCTTCAACCTGCGGCTTCCTCCTCTAAACCCCTGCTGCCATTCAATGAAGCCCTTACGGATGTCCTCCTGGCCACTTGGTCCAAGCCCAGCATAGGGGCTCCTGTGGAGAGGACAAATGCCCGCCGCCACCGCCCTGCCCCGGGCGACACAGTATTCTTGACCTAACACCCTTCCCCTGAGAGCTTTGTGGTCCAAGCCTCTTCTTCTAAATCCGCATTCCCTTCTGCCCCTCCAGATAGGGAATCCAAAAAGCTGGACCATCTTGAAAAGCGTATGTTCTCTTCCAGCTTGGCACTGTGGTCGATGTATACCGCGTGCCTCTTGGGCCGATACTCCCATACCATCTGGGATATGGTCGCGCAGGTGCTTCCTCAGTGCCCAGAGGAGAACCAGGCTGTTCTCTCCCAGACAGTGGTGGATCGGAGAGACGCAGCCAAATTCACCATTAGATGTGGACTGGATACCACCCCTTCACTGGGCAAAACAATTGCTATGTTGGTAGCCCTTATGCGCTACTCCTGGTTGAGGACATCTGGCTTTTCGGAGGATGTCCAGCCAACCTTGATGGACATGCCCTGTGATGGTCGTCGTCTTTTTGGTGACAAAGCAGACTCGGCTCGAGAGCACTTTAAAGACTCTAGAGCTACGGCCAGAGCTTTGGGCCTCACTGTGCCTTCTCGCCTACTCCAGTCTGCTTTTCATCCCTTTCGTGGCTTCGGAAGGGGCACCCAAACACGTCTGGCCCAGCCTAGCCACCGGTTCACGCAGGCTGCCCAGCTTTTGCTTGGTCGCGGAGGTGGGATCCAGCGTCCTTGCGGGTCTTGGAGCCTACAAGTCCCAGAATTCAAAGAAATAACCTGGCCCAGATAAAGTACTCATGCATTGACCTGTGAAACTTGAGAATATCATAGCACTATGTAAAAAGATGAATTTAATAATACAAAATATTTTGCAACTTTTGGACATGTGGTAAATGGGTTCACCTGAGTACTCTACTGATCCAAGAAGCGCAGTGTTCTGTCCTGCTTCCTTTTCATTGCGGTCTAACAAAGTGTTGCCCACAAGTCATTTTTGTACCAGATTTGGTGTCTTGGTTTCTATCTGCCCTGTTGTAACTTGTAAATAAACAGTCTACGAACTTACATCTCAACCTTTGTGTTTCCTGAAAGCCATCATACTCTGTTTTTTCAACTGTTTTCATTTGAAGCACACATGCACTGTGAAGTGCTGGTCATTCTGCTCTCATGACTGAAAGATGACAGACTATTCCTAGTAGATATGCAGAAGTTGCTCAGCCTACTTGAACTTAGTTGTATTGTGATTACTATTATTTGCTATTTAGCCCTAATTATACTTGTTCTGGCTTTGTATTTATTAATCTTTAAGTCTTGCCTTTCTATTCCTGCCATAAATATGATTTTTGTTTTGTATTTCCTGCCCATATGCTATTATTGATATCCTTTGCAATGTAGTTTTTGGTGTTGGAAATACATGACGTATTGATGTGTTCTCTATTCGCATTCAATAAACGTATCTTTTGAAACGTAAAAGATATGCAGACGTGTTGTATACTATTTACTACAATTTTTAGCATTGGGAATGGCAATCATTCAGGACTGATGAAGCCTCAAATCCGCAATGATGCCCCTTGCCTCTGTCAACTTCTCTTGTTACAATAGCATATCATCGAAATAGCATATTACACTTGTGAATCTGCTTGTGTGGCATATGCCATTCTGTTTTAGGTCTTGCCTGCAGGAAGCTTTAATCAGTCTGTTGCCAAAAGTCCTATTGAGCACGATAGTACACCAACCGCTTATTGGAATTAGAGCCAGCCTGTTGCTAACCATTGGTTGGGTTTGTTGTCATTTTAATTTACTTACTTTTCACTTAGTGGCTTGCCTTTCTTTTCTTGTTTGTCCCTCCCCTGGAGCACAGCCTCGTTACAATCATTTTTTTTTTTTATTGGATGACTTGTGTAGAAAAGTAGGATCTTCTTTTTTGGTTACCCCCACTTTTGGCCTTGTGTCAGTATGTTTGTTTTTTATCAAGTCCGCTGGGATCCTGCTGATCAGGATCGCAGCTACTGTGCTTTTCCCCATAAATTGACCTCGTAAGTACTTTTGGTGCCTCCACAGTTAGTCACTGGTGTACCCCTGTATGTCCCTAGTGTATGGTACCCAGAACACAGGTGCACCAGGGGTCTCCCATGGGCTGCAGCATGTATTGTGCTACCCATGGGAGTCCATTAAAACTGTGACTGCAGGCCTGCCATTGAAGTGAGTTGGTGCCAGCACCTCTCACAACAGATATAAGTTTCCTTATATCTGAGGTCACTACGCTTAAAACCCTTTAAGTTACCCATATGGCAGGCTCTTCAGTCCTGAGGGCAGGGTGCTTGGTTATAAGTGTGAGGGTGCCCCTGCATGAGCAGGACCCCTCTATAGACCACAGAGTCTATTCTCCAGGCTTTGTAAGTGTGGTCAGCCATTTTAAACCATATAAAAGACATCAGTCATTACAATGTGTCTGTCTATATAGTATATGCACCAAACCCGGTCAAGTTTGGTATCAAACATGTTGGAATCATACCCCAATAGCGATTCCAGTGTTAGAAGTATGATCCCATGTACTGAGGAGGCTCCTTATGGGGACCCCCCTGTACTCCCAGTAACAGCCTTTCAGGGTCTGCAAGCAAGCTAGTGCTGATGCTGACCACAGACATGATTCTGCCCTCCTGCTGCTGAGCCAAGCTCAAGCAGAGGAAGGTAGAACAATTTCCTGTCGCAGGGAGGTGTGACCACCTCTCAGACAAGACTTAGGGGGTCATTGCGATGGAGGAAGGACTGCCACCACCAGCCCTGCAGTGGCGATCCTTCTGCCATCGAACAACGATTCACTGCCCGCCAGATTAGGATGGCGGGCGGATTCAGACTGCGACCGTGGCGGGTGCAAAGACCATCCGCCATGGAACCACCATAGGCAATCGCACCGATTGCCTGGCGGAGTGGTCTGCATCCCTAAAATGGTGGCAGTGCCTAGCAGGCACCGTCCATCAAATTAGGATACTAGCTTCAGCCAGCCTCTCCATGGCTGCAGAACCGCCATGGAAAAGCTGGCAGGGATTGGTTTTGGGGGCCCATTGCAGGCCCCCCATGTGTTGGGGGGAGGTGTTTGTGCACTTGAGGGGTACCCATGGTACCCCCCTACATTTCACTGCACCAAGTTGCAGGCACCGTGTGGTGCCTGCCACATAGTGCAGTGAAATGCACAACATGCACTTTTGACATCGCAGCGGGTGCTGCAGTCAGCAGCGCCCGCCACATTGTTAAATTGCAAAATGAGACCCACATGGTCGCGGTCGCATCATAATCTGGAGTGCGGGTCCGCCGCATGCATGCCGGGCGGTCCCGTTCCCCACTACGATGGCGGGCGGACTCCAGTCTGTCCAGTCTGTCCACCATCGTAATCGGCCCCTTAGTGTATTGGGCTGGGGTTGAGGCGCTTGCCAGCGCCACCAGACTGCTTTGAAGGGCACATTTCGTGCCCTCCTTACATACTCCAGTTTGAGCCATTTCAGGGAGCCCTTGGCTCCCGCTCTGGCACTAAACTGGACAAAGGACATTGGAGTATCCTCCCCTCTGTTCAGCCCCTCCTCTGGGACGGACCCCTGAGTTGTTACAACCCTTTCCTTAGGGTACTCAAAGGTATACCTGCGGTTGGTTCCTTAAATTTGTTGTGGGACAAAACTCAACCCTGAAACTCCGTCGCTCTTCAATCGTCTAGATACTTGGGCTTCGTTGGATTTTGACTGGAATTGAGATTGCATCAAGGAAGACTCCTGCTACTCCTAGTCTCACTGTTCTTTAAGTCTTCTTCGTCATCTGTGCTTCATCCAGGTTCTTCAACAGAGCTGTGGGCATCAAGGACACCTGAAGAAATCTCCCTTGGAGTGTCACTCTTCTGAATCTGCAGACACCGCAACGAAGCTGACCGGCCTGCTGCTCCTGTTGTCCTCCGGACTTTCCGAGGCTCAGCAACACAGGTGGTGTTTTCTGCAACTCCCTCGAGGCCGCACCTATCCTTTCTGCAATTATGAGGCCAGTGTCCCTCGTTGGAACTGCTGGGACCAAAACTCTATGCACTGCCTCGACTTGCAGTTGCCAAGGCTTTTTGGCTCTGCACTTCGGGCTGCCAGAAGCTCAAGCCGCCAGCATATCTTCCCTCCAAGATCAGCATCCTCACCGCATCCTCTTCACCATGAGCCTTCATCTTTGGTGAGCTGCTCGAGGTCCTCTTGCGATTCCTGTGCCTTGGGCCCATCGGTCCTCCTGAGTGTCTACTGCTTCAGTGGGCTCCCCTCATTGCTCGGGCCTGCTCTTGGTGCAGAGATTCTGCTCAGGAACATAGCTGTGCTTGGGATCATAGAATATTATTAGATAGGGACTGAGTCACCATACCACCTCAGTACCATAAGCCAGAGTTCGACTAGCTATAGTGTCTCACTTGCACTCCTATTCATATCCAGAGACAAGTGAATTGACACCTCAGAACATAACACTCCAGACCCTCTCAGGGATCGCGGTGACAGGACACCCCCTTTCACTAACACACTTGTACTCATCCACAATAAGATATGACAGAGTCACGAAGGAAGTTTGAAATGTTTATTTAAACTATTGTGTTCTAGAATGCAGTATACGTGCCCCAATCGGAAAACAACTGCCTAGCAAAAGTACCATCAGCATAGTTAGTAAACTGTATATTATGAAAAGCCCTGTCATATTATAAGACAGATTAGCCTAGCCCCCCTTCCCTTCTATAGAAGAAGAATGATTATACAGCAAAGATCTCTGGGATTAGTAGCGGACCCCGTACCTTAGCATACTCAGATGGAAGTTCTACATCTCGGATACAGCTGTGATCTTCGCTCAGAAAATCTATCTGTGTGTATTACATTACTGTGCATACCTATATGACAAGGCATACATTCTCATAAACAACAGCTGCATTTCCGTGTTGTGTCTAGGTGCTAGTGCCTGACTAGAACAAAATAACAAGAGACATTGTTGTTTGACCTTGTCAGCTGTTTTCAGACTAATCCCAGGAAAGAACAGTACGAGAAAGCAACTGTAGGTTTTGTTTGAAAATACAATGTGGCACAAAAGCAAACATGTTTATTTAGTAACATGTGCAAAGCTAATGAAACCTGTGTCGTGCAGTTAGGCTAATATCGGGAAAACTACAATGGGCCATGGACAGAACACTTTGCACCCTCCCCTTGGTAAGGAAGGCACCCACGTGCTGCTTTCTCTTACTCCATGTGCTCTGTGTTGTTTCCTTCTCTTCCACCCTATCTATTGCTTTCCCCACGTAGCTTTTTAAAAAAAATTATGTCATTTACGCCTCTGCCTCAAACCCTTCTATTGCGGCCCCCGCCATCGGTTGGGGTGTGAATCCTTCCAGATTCATGCCAAAAGGGTTGTGAGTTCTTCAAGATTCATGCTAAAAGCTAAGCTGAAAGAGAGGCTACATGAATGAACTGTATAGAACAAATTATTTTCTTGAGGTCTTGAGCCTTAGGTAGACCCTAGACATCTATGCTTGGATGAGTTATTGATAGGATTTAAAGCGGTGGATGTCTCTAACTAGTGAGTTCTCTAGCATACCAACGTTGTGTAGGTTCTACAAGTGGCTTGATAAATCCCTTAGGTTTCCATAACCTTGGTGAAAACCACAGGAGAGTGGGACCCCACACATGGGTGTCAGCTGGGTCTGTAGATTCATATTTGGACCAACTGTTACCTCTTGTGTAGATATGGTGTATCCCTCAAGTGTTGGAATGATACAGTCTGCTAAAACAGCCCTTGAAATAATGTCAAAAGAGTATTTAATGTTAATTTAAGAAATAGGTTTTTGCAGCGCTCGAGCAGTTCTGTGTCTTTTGGACTTGCCTTGCTAGCTACTGTGAGTGATCAAAGATACTGTGCCTGTGGCAATGTGTACCTGCAGTCAAAGGGTTTCACGTGCTGGAAACCCATGAGATTCACAGAGTATCCACCAATGAATTAGTTTATCGAAGGCAACACCTTTTATAAACAAATTAAATATGTGGTGTGCACTATGCAGGCGTTTACTCTGTCCCACAGTTTTGTTTACCAACTGAGCTATAACGTCTGGTTAAACAGTGGGTTTGTGCTAGCAGATATCTCTTGTAGTCTAGAGCAGCACAATCTCCAGGGGATGCCTGGTGCATCCTGTCTTAAGCCAGCATAGAGGTTGCTCTTATTGGACATGAGGGTGAAGCATCCATGCTGGTGCTTCTGAACATTGTGGTTGCAATGGCTGCTTACTGCTGTGGGATGAATTCTTCACTCTGTCATGTTCTTTAAGTCCCAAGACCTTTAGGGTGGTCTGCATATTGTTTTTGGCACCAACCACTGTTAATCGGTGAGGATGCATTGGAATGTCGGACTCCGCTTAGTCACTAGTTCAGGCTTCTCCAACGAGTAGCACATTAGCTACTGGTATCTCCCCTGCTACCTGTGAGTAGCTCTCCTCTGTGTTGGCCAGCCTACTAACCTAAAAGCTTATGCTTGGTTGAATTAATATATGTATACCAAAATTGAGAATGTGTATTCAAGAGGAAATTGTGTGTATTTTCATAACTCATAGGGTTGATGTTTGCAGACAATTGGCTGAATTTCCAAAATATATTCAGAGGTGATATTTGAATGATAAAATTATCGGGCACAGCAAAGACTTAATTCTAATATAATCACATTGGAAGCAGGGTTATGTGTTACCCATGTAGAGGCATTAAAAATTGACTAAGTATTTGTTTACATAAATGCTGACAACTCTGCCTGGTGCACCAAGTCGATCACTGCTAGAAGCCTTGCATATGGTGGCCACTAATGTAATCTTGTATAACATGGTCACTATTACAACATTAATAGTATCAGTGCTTCTGGATGGTTTTCATTGAGCTTAAGTAGCTCTCTGTACTGTAAGGTTGGAGACCCTGACTAGTTAGCACCTGCAGCATCATTAGTATACTAAGGCAGTTGCCCAGCTGTGTGGAGGATAGCAGCTCTGGACCATAAAACTCAACACATCAGGAGCCTCTGCTGCCTGCGCCTTGAAACAGAAGCCTGCAAGTCTCACCTCCTTAAACTGCTGTTCCATTGGGCACGAGACAAGCACCCCGCCTGACTTCTGGTTAACCTTCTGCGGAAGAACCAGATGTGCTGTCTGGTATAGACTCCAGTACTGGGCTTGATATACCCAAGCGCCAAATCCAACATTTAAGCAACTTTCAATGAGGCAGTTGCATTTTTTTAGAATGTTGACAAATCCTGGCTTCCTGCATCACTTTTTTCTAAAGAAATCACTTTTCTAGGACAAGAACCTCGCAAAGGATGGTGTGGAACCTAAATCATTAAGGATTCCTTTCTCTTGAAGTGAGGTGGTTTTGTGGCTGACGAATACAGTGGCAAATTAAATGCTTCTGTGGATAGGTGGAGTTATATTCGTGTAAAAGGATCCAAAGTCAGGAGCACCGGTGGAAATTCACTCAGCATTAAGGTTCCTGGCTATCCCAAGTGGTGTGATGTAGTACAGACAGGGTACAGCTGTTCTGCTTCTTGTTGTGATCACAGCTATTATAAGAACATTCCCTAATGAAGATTTCTCAACTGCCCAGCATTTTCCTAATAAGGACCCAATTACGATGTCGGTCGTAAGGCCTCTGATCATAGATCGGAGGCCTTACGACCAACATCGTCGTTTTCAGTTCCGACCGGCTTATTATGATACAGCCAGTCGGAATCGAAACCGGCAGGTCATTCCGGCTGGCTTCCGGCGGGCTCTAGGAGCCACTCTGCCAGTTGAAGAATGGCCCGTAATCCAAATGGAAGGAGTATCCGCCTTCTGGATTACGAAGCACTGTTTCTGGTAGCTTTTCCATGTCGGCTTTTCAGACATGGAAACCGTTTCGGAAAGCGTGTCTGGGGGCCCCTAGCAGGGCTCCCTTCTGTATTTGGCCTCCGGTTGGGGGCTGAGGGGACACCCATGGTGCCCCCTGTTGATCCCTACACCTTGTGGCAGGCACTTTGAGGTGCCTGCCATGAGGTGCAGGAATGAACACAGACTCCCATTTCTCAATAGGAACTTGTGTTACGGTCTGTTTACGGCCAAAACACAAGGTCCCATTGAGAAATGGGAGAGTGCAACCCCACCATGGGGCCGATTACGATGTCGGGTGAAGGCCTTCTCCTGACAGTCGGAATCTCCTCGCCCGTGTCGGAACCTTTCCGACCGATTCGGTCGGTTGACAATTCGCCCGACCGATTATGATGTTCGCCTGCGGAATGTAAACCACTCAGTCGAATCGGTTTCGACTGGCTCTCGGAGAATTTGTGCCGGTCGGAATCGCATCGTACACCTCTATGGACTGCGTTTTTAACCTCGCGATTATGATGCTGATTTCCAACAGCCTTTCTGAGTTGGCCATTCTGACATGGAAAAGCTGTCAGAAAGTAACTTTGAGGGCCCCTAGCAGGCCCCCCTTTATCCTGCGGCCTCCAGTTGTGGGCCGAGGGAGTAACTAAGGGACCCCCTGTAAAACCCTGCAATGTGTGGCTGGCACAATGGGGTGCTTGTGACAGGGTGCAGGGTTTTCCTCACACCCCCCTTTTTCCCATAGGAGCCTGTGTTACTGTCGGTTGTTGGGTGGAACATGGGCTCCTATAGGAAACAATGGGACTCCAACCGAACATTGACGCTGTCCTGGATACTGACCTTATTTTTTAAAGAATGTGGACATTGGCAGTCATCAGATTATCCAGTCAAAATAGATTGGTTAAAAACTTTGTCGGCGGAAGATTTTCACTTCGGATCTCTTTTGAATAAATTTAGGATTACAATTCCACACGTCACCGTGTTCTTAAAAATCTATGAGAGCATATTTGCTCTGTCCCCCAAGAAGGGTTTTCCTTGAGAAGCCCTGATGAAGTTCTCTATGAGAACGAAACGCGTTGGCTGAAATTCCCTGTTGTTTGTGAACTGTTAAATTTTGAACAATAAAGAAACGTTGGATATATTTTCAGAGCAAATCCCTGGACATTTTTTTATCCCTACGCACACCGTTTAAAACAATGCTCTAGGATCTGGATAACAGTGGCACCACAGGGCGGTTGGTGTCTGGGTTTGTAGCGTGGGACTTGTATTAAACAGAAAACTGGTATAGAGGTTCAGGAAGGATAGTCCACCGTCTGGTGTGTTTTTCTTGATGTTGCATAGGGCCCACCATTTTTAATCACAGCACTAGCAGTTCCAAAAAAGTCTGCAGGAACTGTGTTCCCGAATGAGACACAGGTCTGGCCAGGTCTCAGTATATGATTCATAGAAAGCTTAAAGTTAAATTACTTGGTGGTGGGATCTGTACATTTAATTTATTTGCCAGCTCAGATATAAAAAGTCTGTCTGCAGCACATGTTTAGTAAATATGAAGTGTGTTGCAAATGTTTGTGTTCAGTCTACTTCAGTGTTAAAACTGCCTCTGGCTTGAAAATTTACCATAGCTTTTCCTTTTTACATGTATTTGTGACTGTTTTCACTATGCGTTCTCCCTGGTGTGATTTTTTTTTTAAAATTCATTGTTACCGAAGTCTAAATTCTTGTCTTGTTTTAGTGTCATGCAGGAAATTCTGTGACGTTGCCAGAGTCTCTGCTCTTTATATCCACCCTGGATGGGAGCCTGCATGCTGTCAGCAAAGTTACTGGAGAGGTGAAGTGGACATTAAAGGACGGTAAGAAAAAGGGAATTACCAGTTATTTTTTAATGTATTTTCTATGTTTCTACTCTAAATAAGTGAAAATGTAGGCATGTTCTCTTTGACCCAGATGAGTGCAGTACATAGAGGGTCAGGGCAGATCGCCAAAAACCACCGCCCGCATAGCAATTTCCCCCGCCACATAACCATGGCAGGGGGGACCCCCGCGGACGGAAACACCGTCCGCCGGGTTTCCGCCGGTAGGCAATCCGCCCGATTGCCTACTGGGCGGAAAAGCTGTTAACATGGTGGCTGTGTCTGGGAGACACCGCCATCCATATTAGCATATGTGCGGGGACATTCCTTTCAGAAAGGCAGGCGGTTCTCACCATTGGGGGCCCGTAGCGGGCCCCCAGGGATTCTGGGGGGTGGGGCGTGCACATGGGGGGTACCTATGGTACCCCCCTGCAGTTCCAAGCACAACATGGCAGGCACCGCGCAGTGCCTGCCACGTTGTGCTAATTAGCCTACTGGAAGTTTCAAGCAAAGTCAAATGTTTTAAAAGTTACGTTTTCTAAATATTTAGTAAAAATCCAACTTTACCAGTTGATTGGATGTTTAAAAAACATTTTAAATCATGGTTGAATCATCTCTTGAGCTTATCCCAAAGATACCAGAATTATTATTTTATAAGAACTTTAGTTATTCTAAAAAAAAAAAACACAAAGGGGTCTATTATGATGTAGGGCGGATCGCCACTGCCCGCATGGCCGTTTGTTTAATAAACAAACAATTTTAATTACAAATAAAAAACTCAAACAATATAAAAATTAGAATTCACTAAAAATAAATAAAAAATTAAAAACATTATTAATTATCAATATTACAATTTTAAATAACCAAAAACATATTAATATAAATGTAAACAATATAAACTAAACTACAACATTTTAAAATTAATTCATGTAGTATTCCCACTGCAACTTATAACAAGCATTTGCAATGCAATAGGTCTCGCATTTACGCGAGTTTAAGCTATTGGCATTGTAAATGACGATGCCTTTTATTTATGTTTGAAAAACGAAAACACAAATAAAAGGCATTGTTATTTGCAATGTGAATAGCTCAAACTCGCGTAAATGCGAGACCTATTGCATTGTAAATGCTTGTTGTTCCTTTCACTGTAGCAGTGACCTGGTTTGTTTTAAAAAAAAAAATAAGACCTTTAGCCTCACGCTGTTTGTTCATTTGCATCTCACTGATGCTGGGAACAAAGAGATTGCAATCTTTACTGCCGATCTTTGAAAGTGAAAGCAAACGAGTGCTTTCAGGCCTCCAAATGGTGCGCGCGCCTGGCCGGCGCACATGCACTGTATTTGGAGGCCTGAAAGCACTCGTTTGCACTTCCAGATCCCCCATTTACAAAAGCTCTCGCGAGAGCAGCGCTAAAGCGCTGTCTCAGGCGAGACCTAAAAAGTACACCGTCCCTCTTCAGTCAATGCAACAGTAGGGTAAGTGTTGGATTTCAAAGGGGTAAAACTTACTATTTCCACTCCAATGAGTGCAAAAGTAGGGAAAGTGTTGGATTGCAAAGGGGGGAAATTTACTATTACCTTTCCAGTCAGTGAAACAGTAGGGAAAGTGTTGGATTGCGTAGGGGTAAAATGTACTATTCCCACTCCAGTCCGTGCAACAGTAGGGAAACTGTTGGATTGCAGAAGGAAAACATTTAGAGGCCCATTAGTATGTCGGGCGGATCACCACCGTCTGCATGGCGGTGGCAATCCGCCCGACATTTTCTCCCGCCCGCCTGCCAATTCCCCCCCGCCATATAACTATGGCGGGGGGTACCCCAGCCGACGGAATACCGTCCGCCGTTTTTCCGCCGGTAGGCAATCCGCCCGATTGTCTACCGGGCGGAAAAGCTGTTGATATGGTGGCAGTGTCTGTTAGACACCGCCACCCATATCAGGATGCATGTGGGGATTTGCCTTGCTGCCACGGAAAGGCATGCAGTCTTTCAATATGGTACCCCCCTGCATTTGCATGTACAAGGTGCCTGTCACGTTGTTCATGCAAATGCACAACTTGCATTTTTGGCATTGCGGCGTGCTGTGCTTTCTGCACCGCCCGCCGCAATGTTACTGGCGGGCGCATCCTATTTGTATCTGCGGGACCGCTGCATGCTTTGCGGGCGGTCCCATTCCCGGGGCTATGGAGGGCGGACTTTGTCCCCCCGCCATGCTAATGGTGCCCTTAATATTCCCACTGCAGTTAGTTCTACATTAGAAACAAACAATTTCCTTGCAAAACAATAAAATAATTGCAATAATTAAATAAAACAATAAAATATAAATATTTAATAAAAAATCTAATATATTTCATGTAAAAATATTTGAAATAAATACATGTTATAATGTTAATAACATATAAACATTTACAAACATTAAAATTTGAATCCAAAAATAATTTTCATGTAAAAAATGTTTATTAAAAATTATTTAACAAAAAATATTTAATGAAATAATGGTTCTTTGTGTTACCTTCCACCATATACCCCTACAAAACATACAAGCAACAACTAAAGCTAAACTTTAAAAAACAATTATTTACACTATTAACATAAATAATTATCAACAAACTAATTTCCAATATATAAAAATGTATTATTACTTAATTGCATTTAATTTACATTACACAATATGCCACCACAAAATAAAATACACACCTAAAATGTAGTTAAAAATTAATTACACAATTAACATAATGAATTGTAAAGTTAATAATTATTAATAAAAAAAATCATAACCTAATTAAAAATAAATGTACTTGCAACCACATACCCAAACCCACACATAAAGATTTAGTTAAAAACATCGAATTACAAAATTAACATAATTATAAATTAAATAATTATTATTAAATAAATATTAATTATTTAGAATTAATATATTTCCCACCATGTACCCCTATCTACCCCAATTCCCACACCTAAATAAATAAAAAATATTTACACAATTAAAATATTGAATTGTCAAATAAATAATTAATAATTATCAATTAATTAAAATTAAATTACTTCCCACTCTTTACCCCTATAAACCCCACCACCCACACAAAAAAACTTTAATTAAAAAAAATGTCCTTACTTCCCACTGCATATCCCTATAAACCACACAACCCACACATAAAATTGAAATTAAATGTTTTTTATTTCACTATTAACATAATTAATTAGTAATTAAATACATATTATTAAAAATGAATCATTAATTTATTATAATTAAATTACTTCCCATCCTGTGCCCCTAAAAACCCACAACCCGCTACGGTTCCAAACATAACAAACATTTGACAAATACTTTAATAAACATAAAAAACAATTACATCATATACATTTAAAATATATACCAAAATACATAACAATAATAAAAAAAAGTAAAACCAACTATATTTTTGTAAACTATATTAATAATTTGGATATTCGAAAAATCAATAATACTTACCTTAAAATCAATATCCTTGAAAACGGTATTCTTGCTGACGATATTTCCATGCCATATTTTTGACTCAATATTTTTGCAAGTCGATATTTTGTATTTAATATGGTCTCAGCACCACTTGGACCCACGCCGACCGACCATGCTTGCAACCTTGGCATCATCCTCGACAGCCAACTGACCGTGAAATGACAAGTCAACGCAATTGCCTCCTCCTGCTTCCACACACTTCGCTTGCTCGGCACAATATTCAGCTTGATTCCAACTGACACCAAAAAGACTGTCACTCAGGGTGTCATCACCAGCCGCTTCGACTGCAGCAATGCCCTCTACACTAGCATTCCCACCCAACTCCTCAGAAGACTCCAGACCATATAGAACGCAGTGGCCACACTCATCCTGAACCTCCCCATATGAACACACATCGCCCCACCAACCTGAGAGACCTCCACTGGCTCCCCATCCAGAAGGGATGCCAGTTTAAGATGCTCATGCTTGCCTACAAAGTCCCCCATGACCTAGGACCTGCCTACCTCAACCACAAACTGAACTTCCACCAACCCGTTAGACACCTGCGCTCCTCTTCACTTGCCCTCGCACACAGCCCCCGCATCTGTCGCAGCTGCAGCTGTGGCCGCTTCTTCTCTTACATCGCTGCCAACATCTGGAACAACCTTCCCCTCCAGCTCCGTACAGTCCCCTTGCTGGCAGACTTCAGAAAGAGACTCATGATATGGCTCTTCAGCGGAGACACAGCGCCCAGATACCCCTAGGGGTGACAGTGTCACGCTTTACAAATGCTGTTTGAGTGATTGACCATCTGGAAGTGATTTCTCCCATCCTCCGGGAGGTTACGTTCTGGGTCCACCCCCCAAATAAGGGACACTAGAGCATGATCTATGCCCTCCTCTAGGCAATCCTCATTTTCCAGTGCAACATTGATCACCCCGCAGTGCTCCCTCCTAATAGAGCCTTTTTCTTGGGGCATGAGGAATTACTCCTATGGTTCCCTTACTGAATACATTTAAAACACCTGCCCTTCTCAGGTGGCTTCTTTTACCCTGTGCTCTCTCCTTCCTTCCTCACGGAAGTGGTTTGGGACTCTTTACCTTTGTCACAATTTTGAGGCCCTAAGAGTTCCCCTTTTTGAGCCTTGTTGCTTGCCTCCTTTCCCTGCTGCGGGCCTGCTTCTCCCTTCTTGGGATCACCCATTGGAATTTCTTGAACGCCCTAGTACATACCAACACATCAGCTGTGTTTCCAAACTTCCTGGGGTCAGTCAGCTTGTAATCCACTAGATTCCGGTGTAACTCTAAAGAACAATAACTCAAGCTTTGCTCCTTCTTAACCAGAGTGTATAGCCCACCATAAGCATTCATTTCAGTGACCTTCAGCCACCCATTAGTGCTTTCAATGGCATGTCTACAAAGCCATCTCAAGACTGTTGTGAATATCTGTGAATGACACTAAACATCTTATGGCACTCTTCAGGAGTGAGACCAACCTTATTCACAGGTACATCCTTCATGTGCGGGTAGGACTCTGCTACCTCCTCATCCCCACCTCCCCAATAATGTTCCTCAGTGCCGTTTGTCTACCCTGTGCATTTTCAATGGGATCCCATAAGATGCGAACAGTTTGTCAGCGTCATGATCCACTACAAATTTAGGCATAGTGGACCCGATTCACAAATGCATTCTGAGACAAAAGTCTAACTTTTATGACTTTTGGTATTCACAAAGGTCATTTACGAGTCATATCTTTACGTCCGCAGTCGGGCCAGAATCTCCGGCTCAAACTGTACTCTCGGGCCAGATGAAGTGTAATCAATGGGCTGGAACACAATTTATACAAAAAGGAACGTTAGGAACGTGAGATAAATGGTAGAGGTCATGAAAATCAGTTTGGGCAGGGAAAAGTGTGTGACCAGACACTAAATCACATCCCAGAAAAGTTTGCTCTTTTGCATCATGGTATATGCAATCCACAATTTGCTCTCCCCTCAGTGTTGACTGAAGTGTTACTGACTTAACTATTGTTTTCTGAGGGTCTTTAGCACCAAAGCAGGTGGTCAGAGTTTGTTCATTGATGTTCGGAATAATTGGCTAGATTCATTCAGTAAAATGTTTTGCCAAGAAAGAAAGCTTATCTCTTCTAGGGATGTGTCTGGACTCTCTTAGGGTTTTTGTGCCATTGCTTGGATACCTTTCAGTCTTATGGCCATTTATATGTAGGCTTTCCTGTTTTCAGTTTCTATTTTTGGTAAATTCTGTTGGGGTTTTTTCAGTGTTTTCAAGTGATTTCAAAATCTTTAAAAAACAGTGGTTATACATTTTCACACCATTAAAAACAACAGAAACAGTGTTTTCCCAGTGTTTGTGGAACTTTTTGCTTTTATTATTGCTTGCTTTATGCACTGATAGTGCATGGTATATAGGCAGTGTACGTATAGTGTATATGAGGTCCAAATACTTTTTTACAAATCAAACTTATTGTAGTACTCCATACAATACTTCTTCAGTGAGTGTTTGGTTATGCACGCTCTCTCTTTCCTTCCCATGTAAACTTTTATCTGAAAATGCCCTCGTACTTGAGACGGGCAACGCCAAAATAGCCAGTAAACAATTTGCTAACTCTGGGGTTCATTATGATGGCGGGAGGATCGCCACCACCGGCCCGGCGGTGGCGATCCTCGCTCCATCACAATGAGATTTAGCCACCGCCAAATTAGGATGGCGGTGGGTATCGTGGTGGACGCAAAGTCCTTCTGCCTTTTTTGGGCCGGTGGCAATCGTTACGATTGCCTGCCGAGCGGAGCAGGGCCACTAATATGGTGGATGTGCCTAGCAGGCACCGTCCGCCATATTAGGATCAGGGTATTGGACAGGCCTTTCCATGGCGGCGATGCCGCCATGGAAAGGCTGGCGGGGATTGGGTTTGGGGACCGTTGGGGGCCCCCTCTGTGGAGGGGTGGACTGGGGGGGTACCATCCCCCTGCAGTTCCATGCACCGAGTGACAGGCACCATGTGGTGCCTGACACGTGGTGCAGGGAAGTGCTGTGCATGCTCTTTTACCATTGCGGACGGTGCTGCAGCCAGCAACACCGTACGCAATGGTAAAAGACCAGGATGCGCCCGCCAGTATGGCGGGCGCATCCTAATTGCACTGGTGGGACCGCCGCACGTCTGGCGGGCAGTTCCATCACTGTTATGATGGCAGGCGGACTGATGTCCGCCCGCCATCATAATGAGCCCCTTTATTTCTTCTCCTTGCATTCGATGCCCTTCGGCTTCCATCCTTGCATGATTGGCTTCAAGCTCGCTGATCCACCATTACTCATCACCTTTCCATCTTCCCAGTCTCACTACTTTCAGCACCTCCATTCTGTAACCTGGTCCTGAAGATGATCCTTAATCGCTGAGATCGAAACGCCATCGACATACCAGCGCAACTCCCGGTGCCCCTTACCATGGTTCACAAAAAAAGCCTTAACTCTGTATAAATTCTTGTAAATAACCACCTGTGAACCATAAGTCCATTTGTATATAATGATCACGTTCTCACTCTGCGCCGCCTCTGTTTCTCACTTGTATTCCAAACAGTGGTTCATGAGCTAAAATTACAAACTATAAAACAACTAGGGGTCTATTAGCATGGCGGTCGGAAAATCGCTCCGACCGCCATGGTAGCGGGAAAACACCGCCCGCCAGGACCGCAGGAAAACCGCCGGTCCAATTGTTATGCTCCGCAGTGGAAATCCCACCGCGGCGGTCGGATAGCAGCGGTTAACATTGAGGCGGGCGGTGCTGGCAGCAGCACAGCCGCGATGTCCAAATAAGCATGTCCTGCATGTCCCTGCACTGTGTTACAGGCACTGCACAGTGCCTGCCACTTGGTACAGGGACATGTAGGGGGGTACCAATGGTACCCCCCCAGTGCACCCAAACACACCCCCAACACATTGGGAGTCCCCAATGGACCCCCGGAGACATTCTCCGCATGCCTTTCCATGGCGGTTCCACCGCCGCGGAAAGCTGACTACCGCCGCATCATAATCGTGCCAGCGGTGCTTAGCCCTGATCCGCCAAAATTGTAGCGGTCCTGCTCCGCACGGCAGGCAAGCGGGCGGACTGCAACCGGCGGAAATGTGGCGGGCGGAAAATCATACTGCTGCGGTCACGACCGCAATGCTAATCGGACCGGCGGTGTTCAGGGCTTCGATGGCGGGTGCATGTCCGCCGCCGGTCCGGCGGTTGCTACCGCACGCCCGGCAGAGGACATCCACCCTCCATCCTAATGGACCCCTTAGTGTGAAAAAAGGAAGAAATTATGTAGAAAAGGGAAAAACTGTGCTGGCTTAATTTCGCAATGACCGTGTACATAAATAATAAAAAAAAATGATGTTTAATATAAATTCAATAAGACACAAAGGATGAACAAAATGGTAAGGGCGCTCATACAGTTACACGAACAATGATAAAATTAGGAACATTGACTAGTGTAAGCTGAACAAACAGTGGCAGAGAAAAAACATGAAACAACAACAAATAACAAAATACACAATTTAACAATTGTGTCCTCTCTTAATTAGGCCACGTTTCTAAGCGTCGACGGCGTTTCGACCCACAGATACTTTGGGGTTCATCTTCAGGACAAAGGACTTTAAATATGCGAGCTTTCACTTTCTTTTCTACAAAAATGAAATATATCCATGGGTTTGCAATAAGAATTATTATTTTTTTTTAAAGTTTTTTATGCTCAGCACCGAGTGTATGACAGAAAAATCAGAGAAAGTGAATAAAGACAAAAGCAAATAAAACAGGACCTAGTACTCCGGAATTCCAAAGCTTGTGAAAAAAGTCAGAAAACTTGTGAAAAAGATAGAAAAAGAGATAAAAGAGGCTAAACTATCATCTTGATGGATCTCTGTAATGTTCACTAGGGAGGAACACCAATCTTCGTGTGTCCCGCCAAAATGCCAACATTTTTAAAGGAGATCCTACAACTATCAAAAATACAAATACATACATTTACAATTTTCTTTTTTAAATTTATTGTTAGGAATGAATTCATGCCTTAATGAAGGTTATAAAAAGATGAACCCTCATACCTGTCGGTATGCCAAAAAGGAGTCCCACCGCATTACTTAAATCATAATAAAACACTGGACTTGCTCGATCACAAAGGCAGTAACTAATGTCCAACCCCACGAGGAATCTTACAACACCCATGGGTCCCACACGTTACGCAAAAATCTAATTCAAGGAGCATGCATATTAACACAAAAGGAGGGATATTAGGACTAAAGCCTTACAAGAGATCATTTCTTTCCAATAAACCCATCTAGGCCATAGTTCATTACAGGGCCAAGGTGGATGAGGAACTTTTAGTTAAGACAATGAATTTTTTTAAATTTAAAACCAGTGAGACAAGTTGCCCTAAAGATAGGTCATACTTCACTAAGGGTTCAGGTTATCACTTACTTTCGAACTTGAGTATCCCCGTGTGCCGCGTGCCATCAGCGTTTCGCGTCCCAAAAATTTGGGCCGATACAGGAAGTAGACGAGCACGTTGATTTTAAAGCGTGCCGTCATGACTATAGAAAAAGGACTAGTCATGGCTTTAAGAATCAGTTCCCAACACAAATTGTTCGGAACGAGTCAAAACCCAAATAATGTTAAAGAAAGTGGGTTTTTTCGTTTTAAAAAAGATATTGTGTGACTCTAGAATATTAAAACATATCCGAAAAAGAACATTGCGAGTTCGATTTAAACCGTTGTGTTCGGGTCTTACGAACCACAGTCATCTTGGACTGGTCAGAAATTGTCAAAAGAGTACAGAAAAGTAGAGAAAAGGGGAAAAGAGCCCGTTTCCCAAGGCCTCACGATTTGACATGTGCAAAATGTTAGAGAAATTGGCAATGCAACACAATTTGCCTATACTATTGCATCCTATATTCCCAAGATTGTTATTTTTTCAAAAAGGATAGTACAACAGAAATTGTCAACAAAAAGGTGGTCAGTATACAATAAACCACTTGATAAAGATATAATCTAAGACCTACATTCAAAACTTCAACTTAAATTTCACAGCCGTGTTATATAATTAGATAGAACATGATGATGTTATCCACGGTATTAATAGTCTAGCAATAATAACAAAAATGCCGTAAAGCATTAACATATAATACAACAGTGCCTGTGTTCAATTTCATATTTGATTAATAGAGCCTTTTCCTCAGTGCCTGTGTATATCCAAAAGAATTCGATTTGAACAACTGGAATAACAGTACATTCAAATGCAATAATTGTTTATACAAGATAGATAGGCTTAGCAATAGTTCAAAGAGAGTTCTAGGGCATACACATGAAATATGCCCATAGCATAGAAACATTTTAAAATAAAGCTACTCAAACATCTTCACTTAGAACTAAAAGACATTATTGCATCCAGATTAACGAAAATAATTCAATTTGAAACCTCTTCAAATACCAAAACAGGGTCTCCAAATCAAGGGGAATCTTAGTATATCCAACAGTCTAGCTGAATAGTACAGCCGTACATTCTTCTAGACTATTGAGCCCCTTGTTGATACTGTTACAGCGGAACATCCAGCCGCATTCAGCTTGGTTTAACATGCTAGTAATGTCACCGCCCCTACGTGGACTCTTAACCAGTTCAATCACCTGCCATCTTAGATCAGAGGGGTTGTGATTGTGTTCCAAAAAATGTGACACCACAGATGCATGCTCATTTCTGCACCGAATGCGACTTTTATGTTGGGAAAGACGACTCTTAATACGTTTTGTGGTCTGCCCCACATAAATAAGATTGCATGGACACCAGATGGCATACACCACGTTCTGCGAATTACAGTTGGTGTGATCACGCAAATCATGTTTGATGTTACCATGTATGAACTGTTTAGTGTTCATAGTGAAGTCACACATAAGACAATTACCACATCGGTAATGGCCCTAGATCCTATTAAGGCCCCATAAGGTAGTTAAATCAGGGGAGCTCTTAGCAGGTAGAGCAGCACGTACCAAATGGTCACGTATATTTTTACCTCGTTTAAAAGAAAAAAGAGGCATTTCTTTGGAAATTCCAACTGCCTGCACTAAGGGCCAATGACGTTTTACAATCTTTACGATTTGATTGCTTTTGGACCCAAAAGTAGTGACACAAGGTACACGTTCAGATTTGTTTGGAGCACGTGGTGTTAACAGAAATTCACGGTGGTTGTACCAAGTCCGCTTAAGCGACCGTTTGATCAGTCGTTTTTGGGTAAACACGATGTTCCAGCTTTTTGGCAAGTATTTCGGCCTCTCTGAAATAGTCCTCCCTGAAATGGCAGTTCCTGACTGACCAAACGGGAGGCCATCCTTAAGGCCCCTTGGATGATGGCTAGTATATTCCAAAAGGGTATTACGGACCGTTGGTTTAGTATAGAGCTTGGTGGCCAACTTCACTTCGCTAGGAATTATAGTCAGGTCTAAAATGTCAGCACTCTCACTGCTGGCTTGTGAGGTGAACCTAAGATCCTGGGAACAAGTATTCAGCCAGTTAAGGAAGTCATTTAAAGTCACAGCATCGCCAGTCCAAATTAAGAAAATATCATCGATATATCGGCCCCAATGGCGCACGTTCAGAAAGTAAGGATTATTAGCCCGATTGTAAATGTATGTTTTTTCGAAATTATCAACATACAAAATGGCAAAATTGGGGGCATAAGAAGCCCCCATTGATGTACCCTTAATTTGTAGATGGAACACATCATCAAACTCAAAATAATTCTATGTGAGTGAGATGGTCAATAACTCAATGATAAAATCAGTAGGTACTGTCACTGGACCTGGTCGAGTCTCCAGGACCTGTCGAATGACTTCAGTTCCTTCCATTTGTGGTATATTAGTGTATAAGGACTCAATGTCCAAACACACTGATAACTCAGTAAGTGGGTCAAATTGCATTTGTTCCAATTGGCAGATGATATCGCCACTATCTCGCACATAGCTCCGAGTCAGAGGAGCCAGCTCTTTTATGAATACATCGATGTACTTGCACAAGGGTTCCAGGACCAACCCACAGCCAGAAACTATGGGTCGGCCTGGAGGATTCGTAACATCCTTGTGCACCTTAGGTAAGGTGTACAGCACCGGAGTGCGAGGAACTTTGGCATTTAAAAAGTCAAATTCTTTATGACTGAGAAAACCAGCTAGTTTGGCTGCTGATGTGGATCTCCGAATCAGTCTCTGCAGATCAGAAAGAGGATTACCTCGCAGAGTAGTATAGTGATTTGTATTAGCAAGTTGGCGATGAATCTCGGATTTATACATCTCAGTTGGTAAAATCACAATCCCACCGCCCTTGTCGGTGGGTTTGATAATCACCTCTCGATTCTCTTTCAGGGTACACAACGCCTGTCTTTCGGGAAAAGTGATATTGTAAGGGATGTATTCAAAACCTGTATCCAAAGCTGTCACGTCCCTTAATACCATTGATTCAAATGCCAGCAGTTTAGCTGGCATTTGTTGGATAGGAGGATTAAACCTGGATGGAAGCCTCAAAATAGAAGAGTTAAAATTTACATTGTAAGGTTTAGAAAATAAAAAAAATACTTCAAACGCAACTTTAGAAAAATCTGTAGAAGTTCAATCTGAGTATCGAACAGGCATATTTTCTCCGTAGGGACAAACCTAAGGCCCTTAGTCAGCCGAGAAACTTCAAAAGGTGATAAAGCATGTTCGAAAAGATTGAAAATAGGAATTGTATTCGGCAAGTTAGCAACAATCAATGTCTCATTTATTGTGGAGGACCCCACTGGTAAAACTTACGGCGGGTCTGGCGCTCCCCCGCCTGGAAGTTCCACTGTTGGGGAGGAGGTCGGGTTTTCACTCGCCCCTGCCTTGGCCTCTCCCCTCTCCACGCTGGCCTAAAAAAGGATTGAAAGCTGAGGTTGATGGACCCTGTCCAGAATTAGAATTGTTCTCAGTTTAATCGCCATAGCTAGCAGAGGACTCTGAGAAATTAATAGCCATGTTTCTTTGAAACCGGCCCCCAGTATCAAATTTATTAGAATACGTTTGTCTAGGCTGAGAGAAATAGTCTGCAAGAAGATAAGGATGTGATTTAGTCTGATCAAAAGTGGCAATATCTTTTTGTATCTTGTTCGTCTTCTTTGTACGTCAATTGTTTCAAATTCAGCAATGGTTTTATTAACTTTATCCAAAGCTGCCTTAGCATCTGCAACAACATTCCCGTCATTAAGACGTTTTTCCAAATCGGCAATGATTTCAAGCTCGTGTTTACTATGCTGCAAAGCTGTATCTATGCCATGGACTAGCCAATGGCGGCAGCATGTGTCACCGATGTGACTGAAACCTTTCATAAACGTAGGGTCATTAGTAAAGATAACTGGAACATTACGGACCTGTAAACCCATAGGGATCACATCCTTCTTTAGATATTCTGTCATCATTAGTGCACGAAGATTCGTGCGTACATGTTTTTTCTTGCATTGCTCAAGTTCGTCTAACAAAGCTTGTGCTTCAGTCACAATAGGCATTGATACTGATGGTCCCAACAAAGATGGACCACTTATTATTTTAGAAATGTATTCTTCAGAATACGTCGGCAAAGACTTGTCAACTGTGCCGTTCACCTTTGAGTGTCACGAGCACATGTGTGCACAAAGTTTTTTCGGGTTACTCACTTATTAATTGCGTACAGTGCTGTCGCAACTGTCCCCAGTTTTTACGTACCCTTCACTTATCTTGCTTTGAAAACTGTATTCATCCAAACATAAGATGTCTTGGGCACATTCAAATGAATCATGAGTCTCTCTACCTTCTTTTCTTGCAATGTTTTTTGCATGCTTAATTACCTGTCTTTTTAATAATACCGGTTGAGACATTGTTGTTTTTTACACTCCGAGTTATTGAATCAGTCAAAAATCAAGCAGCAATTTTTATACTCTGGAGAAAATTTCCCTTTATGGAAGGGACCTATAACTTGTGCAGAGTACCACAGTCAGGGTTCATTGACTTCAAGTGGCAAACACACAAACATGGAACATGTTGCAGTACTAAAGTCACGAAAAGTGTCGGCCAGCCTACTCTCAAGGAGATGTTTCGCATCTACACCAATTATGCTGAACACTTGGAAGACAAGGGTGTTTTCAGACTCTAGTATTTCTATTATGTCCATTACAGCAGTCATGCTTTCCTGTAAAAATATAATAATGCAGTAGAGTTTACTTTTTTCATATCCCTATCAATATGCGACCAAAGATCCTCACATTTCTTGCCTTTGGCATCATCACTCAGCAAAAGTTCTATCAACGGTTGCACTCATGTCCTCTAGTACTGAGAACCACCAGCTAAGTGACACAGTTGTGATGACTCTCTCTTTGATGCCACACAAAGCACAAAATGAGAAATATTTGCATTTTAGTTTCTGTGCATAACAAAACAGTGCACCAAAATGGACTAGAAAGTCAATTGCATTCTGAAGATTGTAAAGATGCTTTCAGCATACCATCTAACAAGTGGCAAGGATCTCTTACGGGGCAGCACTTCAGCTCAGGTATCGATTTTGGCAGGTCATCACACAACTTTTTCATATACGTTGCTGAATCACTGAAAATACAAACAATATCACTACAATCTTTGTTGAGTTTGGTAAGAACATTTTGCAGCAGCATTCCAGGTGACACAGCATGCCATGTTTTCCGAAAGTCTGGTGTCATGTTTTCCCCAGTATCCCAGATGCTTGGTGACTGCACTCTTTTCACATATACCTGTTACTATACCTTGCATTGTATGATTAAAGCCTGGGGTGTTTGGCAATTCACTTGCTATCAATACTGAATCACTAGAAAAGGGGGTGGATGTATCAAGGGTTTTTACCCATTCTGTGTGGGTAAATGTTATGGTACGTGTAGGGAAAGATTCTTATGAAACCTACATTTTTCTTATCAGTGAAAGACTCAAATGTAGCCCAAAAATCAAATATGATTTTGATATTTCCTGATTCTCTACAGTTTATAAAATAATTAAACAACACCTAAAACATGATTCTAACCCCTGTATCTTTAGACTAGACCACAAAACAGAAAAAAGGAAGAAGAAACGATATTTTAGTGACATCCCTAAACAACAAAACAAGCAAAATAATGTTTCCCAGTCTTTCTTAGTGCAACCTTATATAACGAAGTTATATTGTATTGGCCCCTTCAAGAAGAAATAAAAATGACTCTTACAATCTCCGTGAATGGCATTTAGTTTGTGGTTGTGCAGGTTTTTTTTCAATGTTTATATGTTTATACTGATGAGGGCTATTTCCGTTCTGGTGGGGTTTTTATCAGTTGTTCTAGGTTTAAACCTAAAACCGGACTGCCTATTTATATGTGATCTGTGGATTTTATTGGATAAAGGTCAATGCAGATAATTCCCACAGGAGTCCAAACCTGAGAAGAAGAAAAGGCCCACGAACAAGAACACCACCGCATAAAACATCTCACCCAAATAAGGATCCGCCAGACTGCCTGGTTGTGGCCTTCTCAAGACCCATTGTGGCATGCCCACTTGCACTTTTACTCACTATTCCACCTGCATCTTGCTATGTTTTTAGCTTCACCCAGGTCCGCCACATCAGACCAGAGTGTTTAGGTCATTTGTGGAATCGGAAATGGCAGACTGATGTTCAAAATGTTCTATTGAGCAGGGGAGCATGGACGGGTGTTCAGTTTGTCTCCTTGCTGGAGTTTCACCATTCTTACAATTTTCAGAGCAGGCTTGGGACAGATGACAACCTTAATAGGGCTGATTACGATGTCGTACGGAAACTTTCCGCCCGACTCCTTCTCAGAATCGGTTCCAACTGACTCAGATCGGCGGTTCTGCTCGACCGATTACAACGTTTCTGAACACCGTTCTGTTAGACTCCCATTGACTTCTATGGGAGCCTGTGTTCCGACCAACAACACAGGTTCCTATGGGAAAAATGGGTGTTTGCGGAAACCTTGCACCCTGTCGTGGGCATCCCATGGTGCCTGCCACACAGTGCATGATTTTACAGGGAGGTCCCTTGGGTACCCACTCGGCCTCAAACCGGAGGCCTCAGGGTGAAGTGGGGCATGCTAGGGGCCCACAAAGTCACTTTCTGACAACCTTTCCATGTCGACAGTCATGGAAAAGCTATTGGAATCCGGCATCGGAATCGGTCGGTCGGAAACGCTGTCCGTAGAGCTATACGATTCGGCTCCGACCGACATGGATTCTCTGAGAGCCAGTCGGAACTGATTCGGAATGTCCGAATGGTTTTCCTTCCGACCACTAACATCGTAATCGGTCGGAAGGATTGGATTCAGACTGAGTCGGGCGGATGGGTTCTGACACAGTCTAGGGGAATCCGACAGTCGGTCGGAGGCTTTCCGCACAACATCGTAATCGGTCCCTGTGTGTCAACCTTTATGAGCACCAAAGCTGAAGTGTCAAAGGGGCATCAGCTCACTGTGCATTTGTATGAAACGCATAGACTTCTGTCCTCTTCTTTGTGTTTACCTTGGTGTTGTTTATTTTTAGACTCTCATTAGCCCCACAGTGCCATGATAATTTGAGTGACTTTGCTCTATAAATAAATGGATATACATGGTCTACTACTGGTTGTAGCTGTACTCTCAGGACTCTTCAGCCTGGTGACGCTACTAGTTGGCAACATCACTATATAAAGGAAAGAAATAAACATTTCAATCCCCGGGATACAGGTTTCTGTTTGCTAAGAGTCAGACTAGTTTACTTTATTAATCTCCTATGGTTTTTCCTGTCTAATGCAAACGTACCGCCTGCTGACAGCTTCCCTACTCTCGAATAGAAATCTGCCTGAGCGGGGAAGAAAGTTTTCTAAGGTTTTTCTTTGTTTGTAATGGGTATTTGCTGTTGGTCTTATGCGTGTACTGACTGTGTTTCCATGCAATCTTTCCTCCCTCAAAGAGTTTAAACTGCTTCTTTTGTAACTACAGCAAGAGCAGCACGGCAGTATCACAGCCAGTTAGGAAGACCTTTTCTCTCGACCACCTGCTGGCAAATTCCCTGTGTCATTATGGTGATTGATCACGTTTTATCTGTTTACTGGGATAGAAAGCCAATTTTCTCTTCAGAATGGCTGTTTCAGGTAGATGCCCAGGGACTTTTACTGATGGCCTCCTCTGTTCACCTCTCTATTTCTGGCACAAGCCAGTGGTCCTTTCTGAAATCAGTTACCCTCTTAACCTCTGTATTTCCGGTTGAACCTTACAGTCGTTCCTGAAGATCTCGGCTCTTTAAACTTGTTTATTTTAGAATTTGTTGGTAATTGGTAGAGACCCTTTTTCTCTTCACCTGTGCTCTTCTGGATGATTGTGAGGGTCTTTTTGGCGAGCCCTTTCTTCACAGGAACTTGATGGTTGTACTAAATCACACCAGTTCTGATCGCCCTCAACGGGTTCATCCTGGGAGCCAGAGGTCTTTTTACATTGGCATGCACAGTGCACCAGCCAGCTTTTTTCTCTTCTTTTGTTCTTTCCTTTATCTTTTTCTTTCTTTCACTCATCCTATTCTTTTTCACTCTTGATACTACTCTCACTCCCTTTCTGAAACAAAAGGATCATCTTTAAAGCACTCACTTTAGCACAGAGGGCCCTTTGTAACACCGGCCCCTGTTATCTGAACAATAGAATCACTGAGTATCAGCCTAGCAGAAATCTACGTTCTAGTCTGGCCCACCTCATAGCAATCCCCCCATTCAAAAAAAAAAAACTATGTGTGGTGGGACCTTTTTTTAGTATGCATTGCCAAAATCTGGAACCGCCTCCCCTTCCAACTCAGAAGCACAGAATCGGAATCCTCCTTCCACAAATCTCTAAAAGCCTACCTGTATAGCCTATAATATTTTATGTCACTCACTCCTCTCAATATCTCCTCGTTGGCAGTGCCGGGACTCTCAGTTCTGAGGAGCTGTTCATGCTATATAAATACCCCTCATTCATTCATTCATACATTGCATCACAACTCTTTGACATCAGTTCACATATGCTTCACCATACACTCACCTCCAAGTCTCATACTTTCATTGAACACTAAATTACACATATCAATATGAATTAAGTATGTATGACAGATAGTCTATCAGTTTTTGCTGTTGCAAACCAACAAGCTGGGGGATACTGATGATCTATTTAAACATTAATTTATAACTTGTTTTTTATATAACCATATGCGATATATGTCTTCTGATACACAGTAGTATTCTCTTTATGCTTTATGTGTGAACTGTACCTTTTAAAATTGAATACAAAAAACAACTCTACATACTGGAACTCCATGCTACCTGAAAAACAAATTCATCATTTTCAGAGGAACCAAATTCCTGTGGATCTCTGGAACCCAACTTCTGTATGCTCCAACCTTCAAGAAAAAGGCATAAACCTTCTCCAGAGTGCTCACAAGCTATGGACAATGCTCTTCCCATGACCACAAGCTGTACAAAGTGTTCAACAATACCGCCCCCTCTAGCCCCTCAGAGGACCTTAGGGGAGTCAACTCCGCTCTCTTTCTTGTGACCCGCCCCAAAAGTACTTGGACACCACTCCACAAAGACTTCCCTTTCAGGTGCTCTTTGTATACTTGTACCCACCCTGTTTCTGCCTGATGCAGTCTATGAAATGTCCATACTTGTTATTGTGCTCTTGTTGTAACTGTTTCTTCTCTTTATGCAAGACTCTCTGCTACCTGTTCTGGGTCTGGTTCGCACTATGTAAAAACCAGCAATTGATAACTTAAAAAAATAAGTTTTCTACAGAGCCCTCCTTTCTTCAAGTGTCTGAATCCATTTCGGTAAACTCGTTTTAAGCCTGTACTGCGGCTCTCACTGGCATCATTGTGCATGTAAAAAAGGGGCTTTATACATATGCAAAGGGCAGCCAGAGATAGTTGTTTTGGAATTCTGATAAGTGTTCATTGTTGACTTGCAAATATTATGGTTTTTGCTGTTAAATTGAAAGTTGTGCAAGCAGAACATTTCCTCAACATTTTTCTTTGGTGCTGCAGTGATTGTCCTTCGACCAAATTAAAAGTGTCATGGGTCAGACGTTGCTGCTGTGTGTGGCTTGTGCCATTGTGAACATGAAGTGGTTTCTTTGGCTTCAAACACCTTTTGAGAGTGCATGATTGATAGGGTTTTGGGTGTAATTTAGCCTTTATCTGAAGGTTGGTGTGGTGAAAACCAGTGTACAGAAGCCTGAGATTGTGTGGCGAGTGAGAGAACAAACAGAGCCGCTCATACCTAATATTTTAGGAGTGTTCAGTATTCTAAAGATGAGACTCTAACAAAATGCATTGGTTGTAGCTATCCGGAGTCCGCCAGGGAGTTTGGTATGTGGTATACAACTAGAAGCAACAGCGAACCTAACCCTGCGTCACTATTAAATCAGACTATACTCATGTGTGGGACCACCCAACAGCAACAGGGAATAACCCCTGAGTAACTGCTAAGCAACCAGTGTGTGCAGGATTGGTGTATGTGTGGATCCTTGAGCACTGTTCAGCCAGAAGCCATGACCTTGTGGGTCGAGTGTGTGGAAAGCATGAACACTGTTCTGACTACTGTAACTTGTTTGGTGCAGGGTATAGATTCATAGATGTTTGGCCAACTAATGTCTGCCAGGTAGGGTAGTCCAGCAGGGGCAAAGTGTTGATAAGATATAGGAAGCTACAAAGCACTTATTTCTCCAGAGGGGCAGTGGCCAATGCATGTGTATGAGAAAGTGGGTTTCTGTTGCAGTAAACCCCACTCCCCCTCCTTTTTATATGTTGCCATACTACTGATGCTCTTTGACTAGATGTGCTCTGGGGCCCTGCCAATCAGGACCCCAGGGCCTGTGTTCTTTCCCCAAAACAAAACCTAATTGACAGCTCTGGCCACAGGTAGGTCCCTGGTAAATGGTACCCCATGTACCCAGGGCACTGTGACCAGAGAAGGCTCCTAAGGGCTGCAGCACCAATTGTGCCACCCTTAGAGGCCCTGTACCGTGGCACACACACACTGCCTTTGCAGGCTGAGTGTCTGGGTGCCGAACAAAACAAAGAGATGACATGACACACCTCCCTGTGTGCCATGCCCACAAACCATTGCCCTGGCATACATCAGTCACCCCTCTAGCTGGGCACCCTATGCCAGTGGTGAAGGTACAGGTGCATGAGCCCTGTACCCCTACAGTGCCCAGGTTCATTCCTGGGCCCTGTAAGTGCAGTGCTGCCATTAAGAGTCCTCTACACCCATCATTGACATACTAGTACCCCCAAACTATGACATCATCAGGCTGGATAGAACCAATAAGACGGGGGGCATCGCCTGCATACACCGGAACAATATCTCAGTAAACAGATCCATATCCCCTGTATTCCCTTCTTGTGAATACTCTTGCCTTGACTAGCAATAGCAAACCAATATGCATTCTACACACCTTCTATCATCCACTAGGTGACAACCTCTCCTTTACCGAACATTTTATGGAGATAGTCTCTACTAATGCCGGACATCAAAACGCCCAAATATTTCTCGGAGACTTCAATCTCCACTGGAATGATCCAGTTGTCAATAGTCTCAAAAACGTCCTTGCTGACCTCGACCTCACCCAAATTTGCAACAGCTCTACACACGATAAAGCATCCATCCTTGATTTAGTAATCTCTAAAGCTGATTCCATCCAGCTAAACACGATCCTTCCATGTGATTGGTCTGATCATCATATTATCACCTTCTTCATCAATGTAACAGTGAAACTTATCTTGGGTCAGCCCACAAGGCCTAAAGTATGGAAGAGGGATCTGAAAAACATTGACTCTAACACAATCACAACTGTTCATGATCTCACCATCCACTACTTCAATTTCATGAATGTGATACTAAATGAGGTAGCCCCCCTGCAATTAAGGAGAGTCTCCACAAAAGATTCTAAGCCATGGTACGATGGAAGACTCAACGAGGACAGACAATCCCTAAGATTATCTGAATGCAGATGGAGATCAGCTCCATCCGCCAATCACCTCAAGATACTAAGAAAGAAAAGAAATGCATACTACAGAAAGATCAAGCGCACTAAATCAGACTTCTTTAGCCACCAATTAGTCCAGGCAAAAAACCGTCCCAAAAAACATTTCGAATTAATCAAATCTCAATCCAAGGATGCACCCCACAGATCCCAAGATATAATAGGCACATGACCCAACGGTGAACAATTTGCTTCCTTCTTCTCCCAGAAGACCGATACCATAAAGAAGGACCTACTCAACGCCCTAATCACACCCTCTGTCGCACACACGATCCCCTCACCATCCCTTCTAAATTCCCCACGCCGAATCTCATCAAAGTTCAAACTAAAAAACAATGCATCTTTGTCATCCTTCAATACCTACAATGAAGAATCTATTCTCAAAATGCTTACTGCTTTAAATCCTGCCAATCACTTTGTTGACCCTCTACCAGCACACTTTGTAAAAGACCTCACCCCGCTGTTGCTACCTCTCTGGATTAAGATCATAAATAACTCTTTATGCCAAGGTTGCATCCCTGACACCCTCAAGGCCGGGCAGGGATCCCCCATTCTAAAGAAACCTACGGCTGACACTGCAGACTTAAACAATTACCGTCCTATATCCAACATCCCTACCTTGGCCAAACTCTTAGAAAAATGTGTACACCTCCAGCTGCTAAGACATATTGAACAGTTTAACCTACTCAACAAATACCAATCAGGTTTCCGTGCAGGTCACAGCACTGAATCGGCCATGACTCACATAATTGACGATGCCCTACAAATCCTAGACCTTTCCTCAGCCTTTGATACTGTCAAACACGATAATCTGATAGACCTTCTGAAACACAGAATGGGATTAGGTGGATCAGTTCTAAGTTGGTTTACTTCATTCCTCCAAAACAGATCACAATGATTCAAGGTCGATCACTCCCTGTCCAAACCCGTCCCAGTCACTTTAGGAGTCCCACAAGGATCTGCATTATCTCCGACATTGTTCAATCCTTTCATGGAACCCCTCACTGAAATTCTCTATTCGTCTAACGTGCAATATCACATGTACGCTGATGACACTCAACTATACCTTAAGATCCATACCCTAGAAGACATCAAATCCCTCAACACTACTCTCGCAAAAACTCAGACATGGCTGGCAGAAAATCATCTAAAACTGAATGCCCTCAAAACCGAATTCCTTCTCATCGCTCCCCCCGCCCAAGTACCCATAATGCAAGACTGGATCAAACACCTTACTGCACACAATTGCCAACCTCTCATCGTTGATTCAACACAATCATTGGGAATATCACTGGACAGAAACCTCAATATGCAAAAATACATCAGCAACACAACAAAAGGAGCAAACTTTCAGATAAATACTCTGAGAAAACTGAAATATTTCCTGCCTGCTTCAAGCTGGCAGTACAAGCTCTAGTCATACCAAGAGAGGATTACGGAAGTGTCTCTCTCTGCGGCCTGCCCAGAGCTGGAACGGCCCCTCTAAGAGCCTCAATCAACGCCGCAGCGAGGCTCATCACTGGCTCCAAAAGAAGTTCCCACATATCCTCTGACCTAAAATCCCTTAATTGGCTACCTTTTAAAGCCAGAATTCATTTGAAAATAGCATGTATGACACATAAAGCCATTCATCACAATACACTCAGCTATCTGGCACAGAAACTGGTGCCCTCTTGTGGTGTCAGATACTCAAGAAGTGCTAACAACATTCTACCGAAACCACAAAGATTCAACAAGAAGAAAACATATAACCGAACATTTTCAGGGATGTTGCCCAGAATTTGGAATGCTCTACCCCCAGAAACCAGACTTTATCCTTCTACTGCATCGTTCAAAAAAGAAGTGAAATCGCTTCTCATGGCTAAATTCACTTGAGCAGGGGTTACTGTCATTTTGCAACCCAACGTATCCTCTATGTGGAACTTTATAATGTCCACTGCCCAGCCAGGTATCCTAGATATTGCATCTATATTATGCTTGATATACAGTGAACGTTTTTGTTATGAATCATATACCTTGTATCAACGATAGGATGACTATACTACCATTGTCTATCAGTGATCTTTATGCTATGTAACTTGTTTCTATGTAACTAAGACACTTACCTTCTAAAGCGCTCTGATACCCGCAAGGGTCTGGTTCGCGCTGTGTAAAACTCCCAAAATAAATAAATAAATAAGAGTATATGGTGCTGGAAGTTTGTCATTACGAACTCCACAGCACCATAATGGCTACACTGATACACTGAAGACCGGGAAGTTTGGTATCAAACTTCTCAGCACATTAAACCCATACTGATGCCAGTGTGGGATTTAATGTAAAATGCACGACAGAGGGCATCTTAGAGATGCTCCCTGAAACTCGAACAACTCCCAGTGACATGACTGAGTGGCTGCGCAGGCTGCCACCACCAGACATGTTTCCGGACCCCTGGGTCGAGAGCTTGCTGCTCTCAGGGGCCTGAAACAATGCACATCCTGGGACGAGGTGCCAAGTCTCCTCCCCCAGGATGGGCAGGGTTCACGAAGGAGAAGCTTCAAAGGCATGCCGCCTTTCTGAGCTTCCCCAGACCACTTGCAGTACTCAGCAACTGGTCCCCACTGGTTCTACCCCCCACTTTGGGCGGGAGACCCGGCGGGAAAAACAAAGTGAAGAAGAGAGGTGTGCCCACCTCTGCCAACTCCACCCCTAAGGTGGGGGAGGTGAGGTGAAGCACAACCTCGAGTCCCCTCCATCTTGAGGATGGGGGAACCCAGCCAACCAGGGACGGGCTCCTGCCCCCCTCCCACTGGAGAGTGGCAGAATAGGTGGTGTACCCACCCCAGGGAAGGGACCCATTGGTCCCTGCCCTTTACCTACCTCTAACACCCCTAAATTTAGTATTTAAGGGCACCCTGAACCTTCATTCCCAAGATCCAGCAACCACAAGAAAAGAAGAAGAAGAAGGACGAGAAGCCGCGCAGAGCTTACAAGAGGACCACGCCCACTGACTTGGCCCCAGCCCTACAGGCCTGTGTACCCTCGAACCTACTCCTGCAAAATCCCGGCGTGTCTAGCGGCCAGCAACCTCAAAAACCCCGGAGGACCTGCCTGCATTCACTCTCCAACCTGTTTCTCCTGTGAACACCGGACGTGTTTGAACTGCAGCTTCTGGTGCCAGACAGAAACTGCGAATCCAGCACACTCTGCACCCGCCGAGCCCGGCAGGTGTTTGAGTGAACAAACACCACAAGGAGGTCCCCCCGGCAATCCTGACCGGAGATCCGGCGACCCCTGACCTGCCTCAAGCCTCCAGATGACGCCTGCAGCCTCAATCCAGGAGACCCCCCTTACCGCGGCCAGAGCGGGTAAGAAAATCCGACGTCTAAAGGCACCCCTGCACCCGACGCCCCATGGCCTTGTGTGTCCAACCCAATGGTGCCTGACCATCCCTCTACATCCCAACTTACCCCTCGAAGTGGTGCTCACTCCTGTAAGATCTTCGTCCCCGAGCCTGCAAAGTTTCTTTGTCCCGGAGAATCTCCATTGAATTGAACAGGGCACCCGACCTCAAAACTGCACCCTGCACTCTGCTGCCCTAGCGCCGCTGAGGGTGTCCCTTTGGTGCTAACTTGGTCCCCAACGTGCCCTGAGCTTAACCCTAGGAGCTTTGCTCCCACAACCTTGTGGCCTGCTTGCCAGCAGCCACCAACCGGAGTCCCCCTATCCCCCTTAGGATAACATTGGGCCTCAACACTCTGCACCCGGCCTCCCAAGTACCGCTGAAGGTGACCCTGAGTCTAACCCCAGAACCCTAACTCAAAAGACTGATTACTTACCTTGAAACCGATAACTCATTTTTCCTCATAGGATAACATTGACACTTTTTCTCTCAAAAAGTTAGTGTCGACTTTTGAAAACTGCAAATATTCCTTAAAAATCAGCCGATTAACCAAAACACATTTTCTCAACTGTTTTCAGGAAATGTCCCAGTGCTTAATCCAGGATCCAGCACCGAGTAAGAAAAAGTAACGATAACATAACTTACCTGCTAATTGAATTTCCTCCCATAGGATAACATTAGTGTTTCTATGTGAAAAAGCTTTTGTGTCAACTTTTGAAATACAAGAATATTCTTCAAAAATCGTACAAACTACAAAAACGTAATTACTTACCTGTTTTAAGTAGATGTCCCAGAGCTGAATCTAGGAGTCCAGCACTGGATTACAAAAGTAATGCAAAAGTAACTTACCTACTAAGTGAATTTCCTCCCATAGGATAACATTGGTGATTCTATGTGAAAAAGTTTTTGTGTCAACTTTTGAAATACAATAATATTCCTTAAAAATCATACCTTTAACCAAAACGCATTTGCTCACCTGTTTTCAGGAAATGTCCCAGGGCTGAATCTAGGATCCAGTCCTATGGTTAGAAAAGTAATCTGAAAAGTAATTAGCTGCATTTTACTTAAAAAGCCCATTCAATTGAATGTACTATACCTGCAATGTGTTGCAAACTGCTTTCTTAAACCTGTAATCCAAACCAGTACCGGTTATACTGCAATTCTGAACTGTGTTCAAACAAGTCAATTACTACTGCAAAGTATTTATATGCTTACCTGTACCAGGCTTGCTTGGTTCTAGAAATAAAACAACAGTATTTTTTTTTTAATACAAAACAATTGGCCTAGAGTTCAGTTCTTGAGTGTTGGAGACCATTTGCTGACTGTGTGTGTACATCAAATGCTTTACACTGCCCTCTGCTACTGCCTTACTGCTCGACCAAGCTACCACTTTAGAGAGTAAGGTTCTATCTCACTTTAACCTCTGCCAAACCTCTGGAGACTCTTGGACTCTATACACACTGTACCTCACTTTGGTGCAGTATATATAGAGCCAGTTTCTTACAATGTGTGTACACTGAAAGGACCTGGGGGGGTCATAGGCACCCCAGTTAGTCACATGATCACTTGTGGAAAGCAAGGCTACTGCCAAATGAATGATAAGACAGCAAATGACTAAAAGAAGACTCAAAGTTGGTGACATGAGCAGGAGTGATGGAGTTTTTATAGGCAGTGATAGTGCCACGTGCTGCACCTATGACCTCATGGGTGAAGCAGGAAGTGGAAGAGCAGTCAAAGTTGGCAACCTGAAAAGACACTACATAACCTTTAAAAACCCACATTTCACCTCCTCCTATAGGTTTGAAGGAAGCAGATTTGAAACCTCATTCCTCTCATGGCCCCAAGGCTCTCAAAGCAGAATGGCTCAGACCCTAGCCAGGCTAGACCCTGCAAAGGCCAGGGTACGAAATGAACCACCAGTAATTGCTGTCCAGAAGGAACAAGACTGATGGGGCATGTTTGTTTGTATTGGTGCTGCACCTGCGCCCATGTGACAATACACATTTGTATATTCCAGGGAGAAATAAAATGCACAAACCTTTTCAAAAGTATGCCTGGAAACGTGGTACTCTTGCAAGTGTCCTGGTGTACCTCTGGGAAGCTTCCTGAACTCCCAGGAGTTGTAAAGCTACGTCCATGCGAGCAAGTAACCCTGTGGGTGCAGAGTGACAGCTCCCTTTGAGCATCTGGCCACAATGTTAGATGTAGCTGGAGCGGTGTTATATATGTGTTATATGTTAGTATTAAAGCACTGAATTGCAAAGCACCATCTTCATGATCATATCAGAAAGGCACATATAACACCTGATGCACATATAACTGAGTTATTACTGACACTTGATTACTCCAAAGAGGGCAGTGAGGGAGTAGGCTTGGAGACTGAAGTACTCTGTCAGTCAGTACAGTGGTCTGTCTAAGGAGAGGCCAAAGAGTGATTAGGCACTGGCACCATCTTTCCTGCATCTATCCATCCTTCCTCCTTTGGGCAGTCATCACCGTGCCCCTCTATGTGTGGACCGTCTTGTGTGGTATTTGATGGTGGCTATGATTGATGGGACTCTACGCATGCCTCTATGATTGTTGTTTCTTGTAAACGTCAGTGTTGTAGTTTGCAAACATGGCTAGTTCTTTGTAAATTGGCTTTTCCTTGCATCCTTATGCCAGTCTGTCATTACTAATTCTACATCGGGCCCCACTCTTCACAGTCTTTTCCATTTGCCCTTAACTTCTACTTCTTGCCCTCTTCTGATCCTTCTTTCTATCTCCTACAGCCTGCTTCTCTCACAGGCATTCTCCAGTCAAATGCCTGAGGTCAGCTACCAGCTACCACTCTGTTCTGGGGACGATCCTTTCAGTCGAAAGGCTCTTCATCATTCCCTCTCTCCCTTTACCGCGTTTCCACTCAACCACATCTAATACTTTTAGATGGACCACGACCCAATTTTTAGAACAACAACCTTTTGCGACCCATCTTCCTTTAATGGGCACGAGGCGGGACAATATTTAATGTAACTAAATCGTCGTATGGTAGCACACTGTCATTTACTGATAGCACCTTTTCCACTGAAACAGCCACTGAATTTGCACATAATAATAAAAAACTAATTTATAAAGCGCATGGTTACGCCCGAAGGCGTGTCCCCGCACTGGAGGACATACAATTTTACTGATAAAGCCATAAAGCACACCAATTTTAATGTGGTGAAATCTGGTTTCTGTGAATATTTAGCATTTGAGCATTACCAAGTAATGTGTCTTGATCCTATTAAATCTCTGTTTCCAGTACAATTCAGAATTGCAAACAAATGTGCTTCATTTGTGCCTCCCTAACTGCTGAAAGCATGCAGTTCATTTGCAGCTATTTACATGTTGTTGTCTGTTGCAAAAAAAAACATCCTACAGCCGTTCCTTTCAAACGTCCTTTACTCCAGCAAGATTGTCACATAATTCACTTTAAAAACTCCTCTCACTGTGCAGTCAGAGAAAGAATGTAAACATCAATCCCATGTTAAAAGAATAAGCAGCAATCGGCCAGAAGACCTAGCCTGACATTTGACCTCTGTCTTTGAAATGCTGCAAATGTGACCAGATAAACACAGAATTTAAAAGCATCTTTATTTATTTCTCACACTTTACCGAGCCACCAAATATCGGCTCAACTCACAGTTTGGAAAATGCTGCCTTAGAGGGCACTACTCATGCAACAGACACACTATAACTCTGGTCTGTGTGTCTATATATGGGTGACTGTATGCTTGCTAGTCTATGCCTTCTAGTGCCTGTAGGACTGTACGCAAGGGCGGACGTAGATGCTTCAATATGTGTATATGTATGTGCATGGATGTCAGTAGGTATGTTGCCCGGTCTACAGATTTCCATGTATGGCTTGTCTATGTTTATTTATGCGTGCCATTATGCATGCAATATGAAAAAATCACACCTCTTGGCTTTGCCAATGCTTGTTTGTAATGGTGCTCCCGTGCTCTCTGCCCTGCAGAAATCATGCAGCCGGCCTTTGTAATGGTTGCTGTGGTTGTATGCTGGATTTAAATGTCTACGCAGGCATACATGACAAAGGTAGAGCACGTTCCACCTTCCAGCTTACTCAGTCATTGTTTCTGCCATGCTGAATGCACACGGGAGCCTGTAATAATACTGTTGGTCCTAACTTGCAGTTAAGACTTCAGCTTCACCTTCTTCCAGACCTTTGTGCTGTCTTATGCATACTACTGATAGCACAAACCACTTAACTGCAAATGGATTCATTCCATAAAGTAGTGTCCACACCATGTACCTCCAGCCTTTCACCGATGTCCCTGCTTCAGTTGTATGGTGATGTGTTCATGACATTTGTATGCCATACATTATCATTCACACTTTATTAATCCTCTTCAAAAACCAGGCCTCGTGGGTTTGCCTGTGCTTGTTTGTACGGGCCCTCTTGTCCACTAACCTCATCCCCCATGAACCCTGCTGTCACTCCCAGGATCCTTTGTTATCCGAGCGCTGAAGCTGGTAGCTTCCTTGTTGATTCTCCGTGCTGGTCTGTGATTGCTTGTTTCTGCTTCCTTCCTAGATCCCATCATCGAAGCTCCTGTCTACGTGGCCGAGTAAGTTATTTAAACTCACTCTTTCAGACAACACCCATTATGGGTGAGTGTGTGGAGGGCATGGGAGGGAATCATAGCTTAGAAACGTTGTTAATCCAAAAATAATGGCACAACCAAGCGATAGATGTGTGATCTTCCGTGCCCCCAGGATTGAGTAAGCTATGGATTTTCTAAAGTAATCAGGCACAAAGGAAGGGTATTGTTTTTTACAAGACCAATACTTTTCCTCCATCACATCGTTTCCTATCTTGTTGAATGAACAAAATGGAGCCCCTTCACATTTTTTACATTCTGCAGATTACTGTTATCTACGTTGTGTGTTTAATGGAGGAAATTGACCCACAGAAACCCGGCACCTCACCAACGCTTCATACCGCTTCGATGTGCACAGGCATCCATGCACTTCATCAGTATTGCTAAGAAGCACATGTACACTGCACTGATATTGCTCACAGGCACGCCTACACTTTGTTGGTGTTTCTCAGACATAGCCCACACTTTGTAGTCTTTGCTCAGAGAAACAGCCTGGACTTTGATGACATTGCTCACAGATAGCCGTGCATGCCATCAGTATTGCATTTAGATTGCCTTGCACCTCGTTGATATTTCTCAGACACTCCTACTTCTCATTGCCATTTTTAACAGACACCCCTACGCCTTGTTGACTATCCTCTCACACCAGTAAATTTTCTTGACATTTCTCATAGGGTCCCTGCACCTCATTGGCATTGCTGGGACATCCCTACATCTCACTGACATTTCTCAGACACCACACCTCTTTCACGTTGCTCACAGACACCCCTGCACATCATCATTCCTTCCTGCAGACCCACCTGCACCTGATGAGATTTCACACAGATACCCCCTGACTTGCTGCTCTGGTTGTTTCAGGTGTTAATTTATTTATAGTTCCGCTACATACTGAAAATACATCTGGCCTCCTATGGACCCACCCAGCATTAATCTCAATCCCTTTCTTTCAGGCCTGCGTTCCTGCCCGACCCCACCGACGGCAGCCTGTACTTACTCGGTGGGAAGAACAAGGAGGGGTTAATGGTGAGTAGTACTGCTTACAAGTTTCAGGAAGATCGCTTCACCTGCACAGATGAGGTGACTGGGCAGAGAGGTGATGAGGAAGAGTGTGGCGTCTTCCTGTTTGGCAAGGCAACACCTAACGCATTATCCAAATGATCATGGCTGGAGGGTTTGTAACTCTGCATTGTAGCACTGAAATGCCTTTGTATCATAAAAGTAAGGGCTCCATGAAATCCTTGACCAATATCTTGGCATCTTGTGGGCCAAAAGACAAGGGACATCAGTAGAGGTTACCACTCTCTCAGTGACAGAGAGGGAAACGAAGAAATAACATGATTGACCAGACGGAAAGAATGTTGTGGAAGCCCATCGTGAATTAAAAACCAAGATCGCTGACTCTAGCTCTTCGGCTTGAATTTTGCCTGCGCTCAGCTGTAGAAACAGTAATTTGTGTCGCAATGAACTGGAAGGTTAAAATATTAAAAGGGCGAAGCTGATTCGTTCCTTGGACTATTTGGAGTTGAATTGTCATCAGGAAAGACCATGGTTAAGATCAGGTGGTGTGACTGTGGGGGAGATTTGGTTAGCAAACTGGAGTTAAGTGAATGATAAATTCAGAGTTTTGTGTTTCTATTTGAAAAATCGAATTGAAATCTTAAGACCAATGCTGGAATAAAAGAATTCTCTGATGAGCCTTGGTATCAAACCATGTTTAGAGTTAAGGAAGGCTGCTAGTTTTTTGGGAATATTTAACACATAAATGCCCCTCTAAAATGTAGCTTATTGTTTTGCACTTCCCTTTTAAACAAATGTTTGTGATAGTAATTCAAAGAACGTGCTTTGGGCTGGATAGTGTCTGTTAATTATTTGGTCATCACTTTTTGATATTATGGCTAAATATTCAGATTTAGTTTATGCACAAAGTATTTTTATCTCTTTTACTTTTTACCTAATATATCAACTTTAGGCCTGGTAAACCATATCAAAGATCTAATGTCTGTTGAAACAAGCAGGATTTGGAGGCAGAGTAAAGAATCTTCTAAGTCTACATACTAATAATTAATTTAGTGTTTAACAGCAAACCTGTTGTATTTTAGTGACTGCCTTCAATTGTGAATGTCACAACACTGTGGCCGCTATAGCATCATTATGCATATATGTGCATGTGCCATGGCAATGCTGCATTGTCAAGCAAGCATTGATTTCTTTTTGCTGATGCGGAACAGGATTGGCAAAAATTGGCAAAAATCATTGCAAAAGTCAAAAGGTCAGAAAACGGAATTCAAATTGAGACATATTGATTTTACCAGTGGTTGTTAGTTTAATGTTTTTTTAAACTATAATTAAAGGTTATCTAAAAAAATGTTTTAAAGGTGTTGGAAGGGAAAGAAAGTGGGAGCAATAAATTGAAAAATAAAGGAAGACTTGGGTCCTCTTTCTCAGAGGCACAAATCTCATTTCATGAATCTAGCTCTGGCACAAATTGTGCACCATGAGGGTTTTTGCCTGCACCGATTTGAGCAGGTAAAACGTGGCATAAATTATGCAGCAGATAATTTAAGTCTGTTCACCTCGTAAGTGGAGAACACACACAAAATGTAGCTTTATCCCCCATTCTAAGTCTCTGAATGGCGCTGTAATTCTACATTCAATAAATACCATATCCAGTGGTATTTTAATTTGGTGAGTGTAAATCTAGCACCAAGGATTCTGTCCGCCTTGGTGTGCGGGCCTAAGTGTCTAAAAGAGTATTGGAGAGATACACAGAAACCACTAGAAAGAGCAGTATTGATAGAAAAACAGCCACACAAGTGTTCTTGCACATAGTCAACAAGTACAGCACTCAACCTCTCTATTACCTTACTGCTCCTCAGTGGGTCCTGTGCATATTACAAAATCTCTTCCACAAGTGTCGCAAAACTCGAGGAGGAAATGCACAGGAACCACTGAGAAACAGGAAACTTGATATATACTTTGACAATGATTCATCGGATGAACTGAATAAAACCCTGATTTTGGGGACGAAACACGTTGGCTGGGCTGATGTTGGTGTAATACTGAATGATTCAATACAACAAAAACTTTGGGTGGCACCACAATGTCATGGTTCCTACTTTAATGGATGTTTGAAGGCTGTATATTACATGGAATAAAGTTCTCAAGAAAACGCTTCAATATCAACTTATTGAACAGTCCACCCCAAGAATATTTTGGCACTCCTTGAGCACTCCCTTTTTGTACAGGATTTGTTGGAGAGATACCTGGGGGGAAGTGGAGAAAGAGTGAGGGAGCGGCGAGAGGAAGATGGAAGGAAATCAAGGGGTAGAGGAAGATAGATGAAAAAGTCATGCAAAAGGAGGGTGAAATGGAGTGAGAGGAAGCAAAAAATGACAAAAGGTAAAATGAAGACAAAAGGTGATAGGCCAGAAACATGGAAGGAGAGATGTAGACAAAAGAGGATGCAGCGAGAAATGTAAATGAGGTCATGGAATGTAAAGCAAGAGAAATATAAGGTATGGTTTTGGCAGAGCTTGAAGAGACTTGAAGGAATGGGAAAGTGATGGATTAAGGAACTGAGAAGTAGCTAGAGAAGGAGTACTGATAATAAAAATGCAAGGAGCAAAAGGGAGAATAATGTTTTCGAGAGAGAATTTTGTGACAACTCTCTTCTAAACTGGAGTAAGAGTCTATTGGACACAAGGAAAACCAAGTTGTAAGGAAATAAATGAGAAATTGCTGGTATTAAAAATAATAGATACTTAATACGTTAAAAGACCTTTTTAACAAGGTTTCCTCAATAGAGGTTTCACAGTCCCCCTGGGTTTGTGTACGAGAATGGTCTCACTTAGGACAATTGGTAATGAACATCATATGGCATCCGTTCATGCCAGTGATGAAACATGAATCCTACCTGTAAAATTAATGTGACTGTTTCAAACCAAACTGGAAATATTAGAAAGAAGATACTCACAATTTGCCAGGAGACCAACATAGCTTCTCCCAGCATCCTAACATTGAACAAGATTTCTCATGAGTTACCCACGACCTAACTCAAAGACATGCAAAGCAAACACATTTGCAGGTTGAAGTCTTTCTCGGCAACTCTTAGACTTGAAGTAGTGGAGAAAACAGGCATAGAACACATCAAGTATGCAGTGAAACCCACATGGAGAAAAATCAAGGAAATTCTGTAACTGAACAGTGGTTTCGAAGGAGTCTTTACAAGTCACTGAGGTAGTGATTCACAAATGCTTTGTAATGCACCCATCACCCAGCGAAAATGTTGCTTTAATGGTTGAAATGGCTAACAGAGTATTGCCATGAAACAGAAACTAAATAAAACCTTGGTAAAAAAACAGCTGAATTTAAACTGGCATAGAAAATGATGGTGAAAGCCCTAACAGGTATAGAGTTAATGTTACTGAGAGTTCAATGGATGCTCACATCTCAAGGGATTGGAAATAGAGAAAATGACTCCACTGAATAAATACGCAAGTTCAGCTGCCAATGGAAAGATCAAGAGAACCTAGTCGATGGATTACCTTCTGATTTAGCCAATGATGTGATCCTTCTTCCAAATCGATGATATTCCACTTCCAATTTTTTCCTTCCCCTCATGTTCCATGTTGGTTAAACACAGGCAAATTAATCCACACCCAAGAACGGTGAAACCCTCACTCGGAGCAAAGTGTCTTGCAGTGAGAAAATGTTATTCAACTGGCAACTCTGACGCGTTTCGGCCGACGAACAGCTTTTATCACATGAATATATATATATTGATATCTATGAGAAGTAATATGGTGAATTTCAAACATTGAACACAGTTTAACCACGAATTGAAAATCAAGGGTACCTAGTCAGTGGAACAACCTCCGATTTAGCAAATATACGTCCTGCACTGCTTGCTGCACACAAGCAGGCTTGGCACTGGTCGTATGAGATCTGGGTTGTCGGCAATGTTGAGGCTTTGATGCATTGTATTTTCAGTAGCTTGATGTTACTGGAGCACGCTTCCATTCTTTGAGCGTATTCCATTAAAGCACCTCAAAGTTTAACTCTGGTACAAAAATGGCCTAATCTATGAGGACATATTAACCTTTTGTGTTCATAATAATCATTATAGTGTAATAGTATGTGGAAGTAATTCTGCTCCCATCAGTGGGAAGTGTTTTTTCCAGGGAAGACGCAATGAGAATTTGATTAACTTCCACAAACCTGTGAATTACTGGGAATTCAGAACTTCTCAAAGAGATATTTCGACTCAGGGTACAGTGTAAATTTCAATCCAAGGAGGGAATAAGGTGCTAACCCTCACCCATAATTGGTGAGGTTTTAGTGGAAGGATTTTTTTTTAAAGAGGAAACCTTTATCCCCATTAAGGAAAAAGGTTAGCACTGACAAATGTGTATTTGTTTAACACAGTACAATATGTAAATTAATTTAAAAAGGAATACCTTTTGCATACCAAAAGTAAGGGGAATGGGGCAGATTTACATACATGGGCCTGTATTATTTTGCGGCAACCATCACTGCAGCCTAAATTTACTGTTATTTCTGAGACCTTGCTTGCTGACCTATAGCTTGAACAAGCTGGCACGGATTGTATCAATTAATGCTGAGATTCCTACATTTCACACCTGAGTTGACTGATGTGCAAGATCTGGTATCCACTAAGCACTGTAAAACCAAGAATAATTCTAAAGCGTTTTTCTTACCCTGGGTTGTGAATGACCGCTTGCACCCATTGTTTCTCTTGCTCGCGAGGTTGCCCATGCTGTTTTCGGGGTACCAGCCCTCTTCTCAGGGGTTGAATAATTCAGGAGTCTGTGTGTACTTATCACTGCCAGAAGACCCTCCACTGGAGGCTCCAGCCTTCACTTTACCTGTATTTTGCTTTATGGAAATTACACATTTTCTACTGCGACCCTCCTAAAAAGCAATTTCGGTCCGGTGCATTGTAATGCCAGATTAAGCCGTGACTTCCCATTTCATTGAGAAATAGCGCGCGACTCAGCTTTGGAAGGTTGGGGCCTATGGAAATAAGCTTGGTATGATTAGTATTAATGTTGTTGCATTTGTAAAAACGTATATTGATCCTTCAAAGTTCTCATCATGTACAAGACGTCTCACTCCGAGTCTCATCATTTTATTTTCCAGAAACTTCCGTTCACGATCCCGGAGCTGGTGCAGTCCTCCCCGTGCCGAAGTTCTGATGGTGTGCTCTACACAGGTATAATGAGTGATAGCTATGCACTGTGCTACTACCTGTGTGCATACTGGCAGGGAGTATATGCTTGGAATGTTTTCCGGTATCGCTAGTTCAAGTCTATCCTGATTGGATTTCTTTATTTTCTGGCAAAAGTGGTGCCTTATATAGCACTATTGCTATGTGCCATGGAGCAGCTATGCCTTGTGTATTGTGGAGCTATTGATGTTATGCATTATTGGGTTGTTTGTGTACAGTCCTTAGGTAATGATTTGCTTTCTGGAGCTTGTGCACCGCCTTCTGGCAAGCCTTTGCAATCTAGATGTGGGCGTGGTTTCTGAAAGAGCTGCCCGTTTGCATTCCAGTGCTGTGAGTGAATATTCACAAACTGGTTTTATTATGAGCTCATGATTTCACCTTGCAACTGTTGAAGTGTGTTTTTTAGGACTCCTCTGTTTTTTTCTGGAGACTATGGTCGGTTTTGGAGTTGTCACACTTTCTGGAGCCTTTGTTGTTTCTTTTAGAACTGTCAATATATTCTGGAACTATTTTGGTTGGATTCTATAGCTGTCAAATTAAGTTCTTGTGATGCTTCCTTGAGCTGATGGTGTAGGCTCTTTAAGTGTTGATTTGTGCCATGGCGTATTCTTGCAAGATTCATCTGCAGACTGCAGCTGTTCTTGTGTGTTCTGATATCATTGGTAATCGCGAGCTGATAGCATGCAGCCGCGTATTCTAGCATTGCTGTTCGAGTGTGTAAAAGTGAGGATAAATGTTAAGATGTCTTATGCAGTGTTGAAGTTAAATATCCCTTAGCTTTAATTCTGGAGATGGAGTGCTTTCTGATATCACTGGTATGCTTTCTGGTACCCATCTCATGCACTGGAAAGATGTTGTGCCTTGTGGCACTAATACATTATTATGACACTGCTGCTGAGCGTTCTGTAGCTGTAACTATCATTCTGACAGTTTTGTGTTTTACTAATGGCATAGTGTGTGTCTGTGACTATGCTCAGAAGGATCTTTGGTGTGTATTAATTGCCGCAGGACTTCAGTGTTGATGAGTGACTGCTCCATGGCAGTCCTTTTATTGTGTATAGAGGTCCAGCTGCCGTCATCATCTCTTAGTGCTTCAACATGTCCTATTCCTACAGGGAAGAAGCAGGATACTTGGTTTGTTGTGGATCCCAAGTCAGGAGAGAAGCAAACAACGCTATCAACAGAATCTTCCGACGGCCTGTGCCCCTCCGCCCCTCTACTATACATAGGTCGCACACGTGAGTACATACGAGCTTGGCTTGAGTCACCTAGGACGTGTAAAAGTGCCATTCCAAACATACACATGCATGTCCAACTCAGAGCATTCAACCAACTCCAGAGAAACAGCGGGTGTATAATTCAGAACAAAAATACACTGTTGATCCCATTCAGAACATGGAAACACTGTTTCAGAGTTCTAGACCACTGCAAACACTGCCTCAAGTATACAGAAACAGCACGTATATTTATGTTATGTTAATATAATTTCTGGTGCACGAACAATCACTCCTGAAGGAATATCCCGGCGCTGATGGGCACCACAGCTCATTAGGTCAGGGGCAGAAAAGAAAGAGAGCCCATACTATCATGAGGAAAGGTTAAACAGCTGTGTTTTGAGCCTTTTTTTAAAGGTGGGTAAGGAGTTGCACGACCGAAGGGAGAGAGGGAGCCTGTTTCAGTGGAGGGGCGCAAGTAGCCAAAGGAGTCTACGCGGGTGGGGGACCTCACCTATGCTGCAGCTGAACATCTAAGATTTCTTAGAGGCTGGTAGAAGCTGAATAAGGAACGGCGATAGTACGGTCCAGTTTCATGTAGGGCCTGTTGTGTGTGGCAGAGCAGTTTGAAGTGGTGCACTTCCTAATTTGCAGCCAGTGAAGGATTTTTAATGGTGGTCCTGCTAGGTGGCAGATGGCATATCAGCCTGGCAGCTGTGTTTTGTACAATTTGTAAGCATGACAACCATGTCTCTTTAATGGCTGCCAACAATGCATGCCCATAGTCTAATTGACTGGTAATCAAGGTCTGCATAGTTATCTTACGATGGTGCAATAACTTACGTTCTGCCCTTTATGCCGAATGGCATGTAGAGCAGCAGTGAAAGACCTCCTCCTCCTCCTCTTCTATCTGTCATGGGCAAGTTTCTGTGCGGTGCCCCAGCTGTGGTTTGGAGTCTTCATTTTCACAGGTTTGCCTCCAGGTGTACTTTGGCCTGCCTCTCTTCTGTTTGTCTTCTGGGGTCCCATGAAGAGCTGTTCTTGTGATGGAATGTTGTTCTCTACTGATGGTGTGTCCGAGCTATCACCATCTTTTTCTCATAATGATGATGTCTGTGCTCTCTTGCTTGCTTCTGGTGAGCATTTCGTGGTTGTACATGGTTCATGGCCAGAAAATGCGCACGATTCTTCTCAGGTTACTGGTGTGGAAGGTTGACAGCTTGGTGATGTTGTTTTTCATAATCTTCAGCATTCTGTTGCTACTGCTCTGTTCAAGACTTATTTCAAGTGCTTGGCCCACCGTGCTTCCTGCTCTTTCTCTGTTGTGAGTAGTCTGCCTTGCTTCTCCTAAATAGGGATGTTGTATGTTGCACAACATTTACACTGACATCCTTATGAGCTGGAAGACGTTCCCCCTTGTCTTCTGCTGCCTCCTCTGCTTGGTTGGCAGAGTTAGCCATGTACCCCCTCTTGTCTGTCCTTGTCACATTCTTTTTACTGCTGTCTTTGCTTCAGTGTACTGTTGTGTGACTTCTCCAGTAGCCTCTTAGATTTTGCCTTCTTGAGTTTCTTTTTTTGGTACCCTACTGTCTTCAATAGCTTGCCATGTGTCTTGTCGTATCCATTATTTCCTCTTCCTTGGCTCAGACCCCAGGCATGTTTCACATATATTGAAGAAACCCATTCCCATTTATTGTTTACTCCGTCTGCTGCTGGCTCAGACTGATCTTCTGTGTCTGCTAGGAGTTGGAACCTGTTTTTGATTAGTAAGACAAATGCCTTCTCGGTCTTAGGGTGCTATACCTTTGCCACATTGAAGTGCTGTCTTCCTGTTGATTTATTTTCTCTTTTTCTGAGCTTCAGCTTTACAAGAGCTGCTGTCGCTAGATAGTGATTGATGCAAATGTCTGCTCCCCTCCTCACTCTGACATCTTGCTGTGAGCATCTCCAGGTGCTGCTAATCATGAGGTGGTCATTATGGTTTCAGTCTCTCCAACTGGGCGAGCACCAGTGTTAGTTTGTGAATATCTTGATGGGTGAGGAGAGTCCGCCTTAAGACCAAATCATTTGTGGGGCAGAATTCAGCAGTCTTTCTCCATTGTAGTTCATTGTTCTACAAACTTTCTTTCCCATGGCTCTCGTGGTTCTTCTTCTTCTTCTTAGAGTGTTATATAGCGCGTATTAGACCCGAGACATCGGGTATTAGACCACTTTACATGAGCAGCAGTTTCGTTACATGAGGACATATTCATTTTTGTAGGCATGGGGAGATTAAGTGATTTGCCCAGAATCACAAGATCTTGAGCGTTGTTACGAGACTCAAACCCAATTCCCCTGCTTTCGAGGTTGACAGCTGTAGCCGCAAGGCTACATCCTCCCCCAAATTTTCATATAATGAAGAGTCCTTGCACAAATCTTATGTATTAAAGGAAAAATATTTTGCATAAGCGTGTACATAAGCATAATATTTATAATTACGACCGATAGAGTGTGCAAATATATACCTGGGCGAATGTATACTATAGTTTTTCTCCGCAATCAATATCTGTAGACGTCTAAATACACATGCTTCCCTGTTACTGGATAGAAAGGGAACAATGTACCTTATCGTGCAAGAAAACGTTTATTTAGCATTAATTACGAGCGAGCTTTAGACGCATACGTTTTATATAACTATTAGGAAACGTGTTCGTGTGCACGATCAAATAACCATGTGTTTTACTAAATCTGGAGGGAAAGAGCGGCTATACATTTGATGCGGGCGCCATTCTTGAAGAAATGTGGTGTATTTTTCTAGTGCACGACCGTACACTTTCACTGCACATTTTGCACGAATGAATCGACACAAGACGGCACTTCGCAGTCTATGTCGCGTGTCGATGGATCGGGGTGCATTTATTGCACAGGGTCTCTGCTGAAGCAGGCATCCGAGCCGGCGCGGCCTGTCGGGGCTTGAACCCCTTCACGCGTAACCTTCCCAGACATCACATTCCCTCCTTCAAGCCTCGCCCCAAGCAGAGAGCATAGTCTGCGGTGCTTCAAATTCAAAGCAAAGGCCCCGGGACTGGCCGTCAGAGGCCGCAGACTGGAGACTAGAGGCCTTGCAGGTTTTAACATCGAAAACAGTACCAGGGTCTTCCCACTTTAACATCTTCAGGTCATGGTTCGACATGTCTACATGCTCAGTTTGAATCTGTTAGTGGAATATCTCCTCCCCTGTTTCCTCTGTATCATTTGTTGGAACATAGCCCTGGACAATGGTGGTGTTGATGTGTCTGCCTTTTAACTTGGCTGCCATGAGTCTGCTGTTGACTGGCTTCCCCTCAATTAGGCATTTTTCTGTCCTCTTGCTCAGGATGATGGCTACTCCTTTGTGATGTTGGTCATTGTCCCTTCTCGAGTGCAGCACCGTCTCTCCTATAGTGTTTTTCATAGATCTGGGTCACCTACTTTTGCTGACCCCGAAGATGTGTAAGTTGTAGCGAATCATCACAGATGTTACATGAGCCAGTTTTCCTTTTCTTACATAGCCCGTAGATCCGGAGTCCATTCTGCTCTTGCACTGGGTGCTCAGAACTTCTGTTATCCTGTCAGTAGCTTCCTTGCGGCTTTCACTACCTCATGCCCAGAAGTTGTGATGGTTCTTGCTGCTGTTTCCATAACAAATGTTTTTTTGTGGGACAAGGTTGTTAGGCTTTTGCCCAAACACAAACCTCCAATGACCAGTGGATCACGCTTCGTCTGATCTCTACCCTTTGACCTGTCCAGCTTGCTCGACACTACTAGGAGACTGAGCTCCCACCAGCTTAGCTCTCCAGGTCACTGAGACACGTAAGCCCCTTGACTACTCCAAAGTGACGATCCTCCGAGGAGTATGACAGTGCAGTGGAATTCATTTAAAGATTGTGTGTAACATATGTCAAATTCCAAAACAGCAACACAGCAACCACAGACCATCTCCGCTTGAGGACTGATTCACAAAAGCAAGTTTACATGTTTGAGCAAGTTTACTATTGTTTGCTATTCACAAACGTATTTTACAAGACATATCTTTATGACTGCGGAGTATCCACACATACATTCAGTCGGAGACAGTTTCGTCGCACCCAGCTGGCTACTGCACTCATGCAATCACACAAATCGAATTGCGAAACTTCCTGGTTGTCAGCATTCGATATAACAAGCTAAGTATCATCCTCATATGGCAGAATTTCAAATCAATATTCCCTTACAATGTCAGCGAGGGTGCATAGATATATATTATAAAGAGTAGGTCTTAGTGGATGGAGCCTGGTGACACTATACAGGTGTTCTGAACTGCTTTGCGTTCGTGAAGATGGGAGATACCTATATATGTGTATTTATTAGTTTAATATTGTGCAAACAGTGCCAGTAAATATCTGACTTCAGGACAAATAATGATGAACCAAAATGTTAACCAGATTAAATTGACATTAAATACAGCATCACATAAAGTTAAACCCAGTGCTAAGTACCAGTAACCTTATAGAGACTACTTTGCAGAACACCCAGTGAGTTCAAGAGAGACTTTTTCAGATGGACTTTAAAAGTATGAAAATTCATTAGATTCCTTAGATGTAAATCAGAAAGAAGTTGATTCCATAGCCGTGGTGCCTTTTTGGGATCACTCATTTAGAATCTGAGGATCCATTTTGACGGCCATGAAATATTGTTTTGTTGGGCAGGTTAAACACAAATGATTTTCCTCTTTATTTTGTTGACTGTGCAAGTAGCCCCAACCGCCCTGCACTACAAACTCTTTGGCTGTCTGTTTACTGTACAAATCTGTGAAAACATCTGCCACTGAGGCACAATTTGTATCCATAGGTGCAAACTGTATCTACGATTTATTATCATAAAGCTTTTCGTTTTAGAACTGCCACTATTCAGTGAGATGTGAGTTCAGCTTCTGTTACTGATAGTGAATCCAAGATAAAAACATATACACATTTGTGCAACATTTAACAATTTGAGGCCACTTATAATGCTTTCAGAATGGACCTTGATTGTATTGTAGCCTGAAAGCAAAATTGGTGATAGATTGCTTTCAAATTGAAACATACACAGACGTTGCAACTTGAAAAACAAAATTTTGCTGAACTATTGCGCAACTTTAGATACCATTACTCTGAGGCATAATTTAGTAAAAAGTGGATGGTGCGCGCCAAAGTTTCAAAAGCAAGATTAATAATGTTAAATCCATTATGAGCAATATTATGGGCAACATGAAACTAAATTAGAGGTTCAATTCTAAAAGGAGGTCACTAAAATGCACCAGCAGGTAATTGTCCTTAACTGGAAGATTTATGACTTGGCAAAAGTTTGCTGAAGTAGGCCTGGAAATCTTACTCCTAGCAAAGCTTCATGAATTCCGGTTTCTACGGTTCAAATATAGGTAAATATATTTGCTCAAGTGAAAATCTGCTAAGAGATTTCACATTCACTTTCTTTATATCCCCCTTTACTTCTGTGGAAAAGGTTTTTTTTCCTGGACTTTTGAGGAGTCAATATCCGACCTTTTCCAGTGTGGAAAATGATTGAAAAAATGTTGGTAAATACCCTCAAACATGTACGTTTGTGGGTGGGCACAGACTCTTCGAGCATTCCAACCGTGGAACTACTGCTGCCCCCCTACTTCCAGGTTCAATATGTAGCTTTGCAGAAAGATGTCAAATTCATATCTTTGCTACAATCCAACCTGAAATAAAATGCACCTTGGCATAATCAGAGAGGTGCACTCTTGAATGAGAGCACAGCCGGCATAGGTCACCTAACTGAATGGCGTCAAAAGGGACAAGTAGATTTGTTTTACATGCAAGTATATTTCTGAAGCATCCAATTCCTTGGACAAGTGGCTATTTAAAAAAAAAAAAAAAAAAATCCAGCCCCTGAGACTTCTGCACAATAGAAGTCTTTAAAATGCAGCTGCCTGAATAAATGTAGTTAATGATGCAGTCGAAAAAGGGGGCAATTTCTGAGATGTACAAATGAACATTAGCAGCTTTAACTCCTGCCTGGACTTGAAGGTGAAAGTGCAGATTGACATCAAAATGGCTCCCAAGTTCTTCACTGATGGAACAGTCAACAAAGAAGTACCAAGCAATGATGGCCAACATAAAGCATGCCTACACCATCCTGGACATGCCAACAGTGCCTCTAAAATCCATCCCATGCCAATACCACTGCCTTCACCCAGAACACCCAGTCATGTTTTTACCATCCAGGATATGTAAACAGTGCTTCAATCACCCAGGACACACAGACTCGCCTGTACAATTCTGAACATGCAAACACTGACTATAAAATCTAGAACAAGCCACCACTGCCTCTGTCACCCAGAAATTCAAAGTAGGTTATGTTATTTGTATTTCTAAAGCGCTGCGGTTACCCGAGGGTGTCATGGCGCTAGCTACTGCCCTCTAAACAGAAGTTGGCATGTCTTTAAAATAAAGACTATGGAAAGCCTCATTATTTCCCACATCTTCAGACATGCCCTTACCATTTAGAACATGAAAACACTGAATGTACCAGCCAGAGCATTAAAATGCCACATGTGCCATTCAAAACATACAAACTTTGTCTGTGCCATCCAGAAGGAACAGATATGATCTGTAGTGGTTAAAATATGGAGACATAAACAGTACCATTAAGAACATGCACAGACTGTCTGTACCCCCAGAACCTGCAAACCAACATGATGTGTATCAACCAGAACACACAAGCAGTGTTTGTGGCTATCCAAATAAGCACAGCCTACACTGCACAAAACATACATGCATGGCCTGGATGGTCGAGAGCATGCACTTGCCATCAAGAACATACAAACACTGCCTGCACCATCAGAAGCATACAAAGATGCGCAGAGATGCTCTTTCTTTTATGGGTAAGGAGCCTAGAATGAAAAAGTAGGCAAATTAGCCAAGTGTAACTTCACCTTTAAATAAAGTCTTTCAGACAAAACAGAGTGGGGAGGCGGAAATCTTAAGCCAAATCTGTTCTACAAGGTAGCCTCTGACATGAATCTTGCCTGCCTGATCAACTCCACCTCTGGACACTGAGTTGAGGCCCACATCAAAACAACCAGGGGATGCTCTCAGTTACAGAGAAAGTGATAACAAGTTTGTTTTCAGGCTTCTAATGTATTCGAGAGATGTCTGGTAGGAGGATGGCGGCAGTACAGTTTGATCCCATTCGGATGTTTTGTTTAATGTCCCAGTATGCATAATTTGCTTCTCAGCAGCCAGCCCTTGTTTGAGATGGGGAAAGGAATAGCAATACAATTCTACCCTGTTGGTGGCATGCTACCCTGTTGGAGGAATGCTACCCTATTGGAGGCATGCTATCACGATGGAGGTATAGTATCCTGAAGGAGCTCTGCCCAGTGTAAGTTCCCCCAACATGCTGTCACACACACAACAGATGAGTGGACATAGAAATAATAATCCTTAAAACTGGCTTTTAGCACTATTTCCCACTAATTTATTAACTAAATTAATTCTACTGATATTACATTTTTAAGTTCCCTTTCAATGATTATCCATTACAAAGAACTTGGGAGGTTTCAGGCCTGGGCCACAGGGATGAAAGTTCCTGTGAAGAGATCTCTGAGCCGACAAAATGCAAAACAATCAGGTGGGAAGGTGGGTGAATTCCTTGCAGCTGCCCAGAACTTGCAAATTCTACCTGTACTTACAAAAACTAACAACCATGTTTCAAACATGCTGTGTACCACCCAGGACATGGGCATACCTCCAGAAACATCCACAACACATGAGCATCATCCAGAGCGTGCAAGCATTGTGTGAACAATTCAAAACATAAAATCATGATCTAGACCATGGAGGACTTGCAAACTATGTGTGTACCATTCAAGACGTACGCACATGCCGTAGGCTATTCAAGGAATACAAATCCACCCAGCACCATCTAGATTAACATACAAGCACTGCTTCTAGCATCCAGAACATACAAGCACCAAATGGAAAATCTAGGCTAGGGCATGCAAACCTTGCCAGGTCTTTCGGAACATTAAACATGATCTGCACAATTCATGTCATACAAACATGATGATTACCATTCAGAAAACTACACGTACTGTCCCAAAGCATGCCATCATAGTTTGTACCTTCTTCCTTCCGCATCACTAAGATTCATTTTAGCTCAGTTCTATGATGCAGTCTCTCTTTACCCTCCTGCTGTTCCCTTCTCCCACCATAAAAATAGTGGAAGAATCGCAAAAGAACATTTGGTATAGTGACTTGCTTGAAGCATTTCCTTTAAGGTAGTCTTTTGAGCACTCAGACGCGAAAGCTCATAAACAATTGTTGAATTCTTTATTTGGAATGCTCATCAATAATGGCACTTGATATTCCAGGTACTCATGATTGTTTGACTGTGGTTTTGTGCATCTCTGGTTTTAGGCTCTCATTCTTACCCATACAGACTCCACTTGTATCATCCAGGACATGTTAACACTGCTTGCACCACCTAGAACATACAAATGCTGTATACCACTCAGAACACAGAACCACCACCTGCACAAGCACTCCTTGTACTATCCTGAAAATGAAAATACCACAGATGTATTCCACAACATTCAATTATGCATTGTACCATCCCAAACATAAATAAACATCTTCTACCAGTCAGAGCATCTAGACACTTTCAACTTCCGGTAGCGGGTGGATGCCTTTGTGTGACCCAGAACATAAGAACAGGCGGCCGTATTCAGGACATACAAGCTCTGCCTTTGTGCTGCCTAGAACATGCAAACACTCACTGACTCTTCCAGTCACAACACACAAACAATCGTGTGCACCTAAAGCATGTTGGTTTAGTCTGTGGCAGAAAGAAAAATGCAAACACACTGGCAGGACCATCTAGAACACAAAGACACCTCTTGAATCTTATGATCAGGCCATGCACCCTCTGAACTTTAACTTCAATGTAGGCAGGATATGTTTATGCAGCACAAAAAAATATGGGCTCTCATTTTTATCTGTACATAGAGAACCTCAGCCACAGTTACATCCTGCAACCTATGATTACATAACTGCACCTAGGTAACCTACCATTAGTAGCTGCACTTGGAGTGCAACATGAAAAACATAGTACAAAGCATCCTATTCATGCCCTCTGCCTACCACACAACTACACGTCCAGTCAGCACGTACAATTGCTGACCTGTATTCCACAACAACGCAAACAACCTGTTGCTCTGCTAGATGCACTACAGCCCACAGGTAGGCCTAGGAAGAGGTACTGCCACTACAGTGCTATTCTCTTGCTGTGTCTGTTGGCATGTCCTGGTGGTGGTGGTGGGAGACTGTCAGTGTGATGGTGGACATCAGCTTTATAGGCTCTGGGGAGTTCTGGCATTTCCAGTGATTCCCTAGGCCACAGGGGCTCATGTCTCCCCAATGATCCTTATGCTAATCATCTAAAGGGAATCCCTGAAATTCCCCTTTTAGTCAGGGGTCTTTTCTCACCACAGAGAAGGTTCAAGGATTAAATAAGCTGCCCACACTCACTGGGGGTCAGGAAATCTACATGGAGTCCCTGATCCTGAGGGACAGGAAGATGAAGGGAAGTCTATCATCAACTTGGAGATTGCAGGGTGTACTACAATGCCTCCACCATGCTTTCTCCATGCTCAAACATGTGAAAGCCGAGCCTCAAGTGCTACCTTCGGTTATTAAATGGCGGGTGTCTGGTGGAGTAAGGCTTGTGGAGATAACATCAGCTGATTAGCAGTATCCCTGCGTGTGCCCCACCAAAAGTAATAGGTAGACCTTTGTTAGAGGAACATTTGTGGCTCCCTCTGCCAAGGTTTAAATAGAGACATTTAAGTATCCATACACACTGCCGAACAAGTATATACTCGGCATCACCTGCTGTCTACACTCTAAACACAACACATTCAACATTTTGCAAATGCTACATAACCTACATACACACAACCTATTACACAACTACACAGACGGTGGGAACCTTAATATTTTTCAGATGTTTTATACGTCCTAAAGTCAATGCAGGTCAGTAATCTGATGTTTCTCTCTAGAATATATGATCACGATGTTTGACACCAAGTCCCGTGAGCTGCGATGGAATGCTACTTACCACGACTACACGGCACCACCGTATGACGAGAGCTACAACTACAGTAAGACTCTACCCTTTGTCAGGAAATCACAGATCTCTGTTATGTTATGTTATGAAGCCTACAATCATTGAGTTAAAAATAATACACCTAAAACACTGAAAAGTAAACAGTCCCTGAAAATCAAAAAAGAGTATTACAAAAGAAAATTGCTAGCAATAGTTTATTACTAGTAAATACTGCCTATTAAGTTTTGCCCTGCCATAGCATACATTTTCATCACTAACAAATTTTACAAAAAGTAACTTCTTTTTTTGCTAAGAGTGTTCTCAAATAGCTCCAATAACCCTGCCGCTAATTGTGCCTTAAAGCTTATTATGTGTACAACTGGCTTAGCCTATCACTACCTCTTGGAAGGACAGACCTTAGACTTCCTTCCAAATCCATATCTCATTCCAGCAGGAGACTAGCTTCAATTCATGAGGGGAGTCCCTCATTTGTCCTCTTTGGGTCCCCTCTACCCTTTAAAGTTATTATAATCTCATTTGCTCATTTTTTTCAGTGGAACTGATTTCACTTAGTACAACTTTAAAGATGTAAAGTACATCTATTTCATTGAAAATATTTAAATTAAAATAAAATATTTTTGTGAATAACTGAGCCACTGTTATTTTGTTTAGAGTTTCTTTGTTCACTCGTTAGTTTTGCCTCACAATGTTTCTGAACTTGATTCGTGACTGGGCGTCTATTCTTTGTTGCTCCAGGCATGTCGTTTCTCAGTTTGCATTGTTTTAAAATATTTTGTAATTTCACCTATTTGTTTTTAGAAAGAGCCATTTGTGAATTGCAACCTTAAGTGTGAGAGTCTTTATGGGTCATCAGTGAATTTCTTGTAGGTGGGTCCTCGGTCTGCCCACAATGAAACAAACTGTTCATTATTGTGGGGGTGATATTTAAACTGTCTATTAAATATATAACAATCTCACAACAGCAAAATTACAAAATTAGAAAAATATTTTTTTAAACATTTTTGTAAGTTCGAGGCATGTGGGCTGCTGAATTCATATCTGTGCATAGATCGCCGCCTAGTGTTGGGTCCGGATGTTTGCACGTTGTTGTCCTGGAAGAGTCTTCGAAGTATCCTGAGATAGGTGACTCCTCCCCTGGACCACAGTGCGCATGGGCATCCTCTCCATCCTCAGATTGTTTTTTTCCGCCATTGGGTTCGGATGTGCTTATCTTGACTCAAGTTAGGGAAAACTTTTTTTCAGGCCAAAACGCCTTTAGTTCGCGTCGGTACTGTTCCCGATCGGTATCGACAGTTACTTGTTAGTTTACTGACTTCAAAAACAACTTTTTTCGCATCGTATCCGACCATCGACCCCACATCGACGATGGAATCGAGGACACCATTCAAGCGGTGTCCTGTTTGCAATGCGAAATATCCCCATGTCGACGTCCACCCGGTGTGCAACAAATGCCTTTCACCGGATCACGACGAATCCACATGTATGGCCTGTGCCCGATTCCGATCCAAAAAGACTCTCCGGAATCGACGAGCAGCGAGACTTGAAGCGCAGCAAGCGGCACCGGCCCCGACCAACATCTTCAGCGCCGAGGACGAAGATGTGGAAGGCGTGGAGAACCTACCCTCCAGCCCCGCTTCCGAACACGATTCCGGATCGGAAGACATCGAAGAACAACTCTTTCACAGGGAAGAAGCCGACACCGAGGTAGGAGACTACGATGAGGCCTTAGGGGCCGAAGAAAGTAGCTCCGGTGACGAGCAAGGCCTACCCGTACAGACGGAGGATATCCCAGTGCGTCAGTCTATGGCTCCGGTCGAGGGATCGCCTTCGGGCCTTAACCAAGACCTATCCCGCAGTTCTTCGGCCCCGCCCTCTGGCCCGGCCTCGGACATTCAGCGACAGCCATTAGTACCCAAAACGACTGGTTTCCCTTCCTCGAAACCGAAACCAAAAGTCGTATCGGTTCCACAGAAACGAAACTGAAACTGACACTGGTCGGATCGAAGCCCACTACACCTTCGACGCCAGCCAAACCCGTCGGCACCGACCGCACCAAAAGGGACTTCTGTGCCGAACTCGCAGCAGCCGACGTCGGCGCCGACACACGGAAGAAGGCCATCGGTACCGCCAAGCCGCCTCGGCCCCCGGCACCGAAACAATCGGCTCCGGCCACGAAGGTCAAAATGGCCGCTGCGTCGCACATCGCTTCAAAAGCAGCACCGAAGGCCCAATCATCGATGCCGTCGACAGCTACTACCTCTCCTCGACTCGATGACCCCGTGGCCCCAAAGAAGTCCACGCCTGCCTCTACAGAACCGCTCGGCGCCAAAGAACCGTCGGCGTTACAGGTGCGACAAGTTGCAGCGTCCTTGCAACGCATCAAAGAAAAGGCAGCCCTCCAGGACACGTCGGGCTCCGAGCCGAAAAAAGCTCAAAAAGCTTCTCCAGCAACACCCAACATCACTTTTGGACTGCCGCCATCCACGGCGCCCAAACTGTTTGAAATCAGGACACGTGTCACCCAAATTAGGATCACACCTGCCGAACGCTCTCCTACGGAGACGTCACCGTCCCACATCATCGATGCCGACACCGGCAGAATTGTGCTCCACAAGCGGAGAATATCTTCCGAGCAGGCTTTGGACTCCTACCGGATCCCGCTAAAGAAAAAGCTGCCAGCGGATTTGGAACCAGTTCTTTACGAACGTCTCCATACCTCTTACCTAGATCCACAGCCCTTCTCTCCGACACCCTCCGAAACCAACGCTTTGGAGGACTACATGGGTGACGATGTCCCCTACCCCAGAGAGATGGACCCTGAAGGCCAACAGGACCCTGACCAGGCTTGGGATGACCCTGTAGACCCGGGTGCGCCTATGGATACACAGGACACGCAGCTATATGGCGCGAAAACGTCTCCCACAGAGGACACTGCCGCATTCAACGCCCTCATTGAACGTGCTGCGGCCAATCATGGTGTGCAACTCCACTCTGACACAATCGAGGACGATTTTCTAATGGATACTTTCGCATCCTCAGAAAGGAATATCAAAACTCTACCCATGCTGAAAGGTGTCCTCAAACCAGCAAAGGACATTTTCAAAGAACCCACTAGGGCAAGAGTAATAAACCCCAGGATCGACAAAAAATATAGGTCGGCGCCCGGGGACCCTACGTACATTAGAGGCCAGTTGCCTCTAGATTCCATCGTAGTCGCTAATGCTCGCAAACGGGCGCACTCGCAGACAACTGGGGAAGCTCCTCCCCCGGACAAGGAGTCCAAGGTGCTAGAGACCTCCGGCAAACGGGTTGCAGCCCAGGCAGCTAACATATGGCGTATTGCCAATACCCAGGCGCTCCTAGCTCGCTACGATCGCGCACACTATGACACATTAGAAACCCTACTCCAACATCTCCCTGACCAATACAAAGAGGGAGCAGAGATCCTCATCAGGGAGGGACAACTCCTCACGAACGCATCCATTAAGTGTGCACTGGATGCCGCAGATACAGCTGCCAGAGCAATAAACACCAGCGTCATGTTACGACGACACGCCTGGTTACGAATCTCCGGATTCAAACCTGAGGTTCAAAATAACATCCTCAATCAGCCGGTCAACCCCGACTACTTGTTCGGACCAGAGGTTGACACCACCCTAGAAAAAATAAAAAAGGACACAGACACTGCAAAGTCCATGGGGGCTCTCCAAACGCAGACCTTTCGGAGTGGCTCCTTTCGTCGCCCCGGAAATAGAGGAGCAGGTAGAGGACAGGGGTCACAGCAAACCTTCAACAAGGGCAACACACAAAGTACCTACGATAAAAACACCCGGGGTGGATATCGTGGCTCCAGCACAAAGGGTAGAGGACGCGGATACGGCAATACCAGGTCCTTCCCCAAGAACAAACAGTGACGGCCTCTCCCTTCCTCCCGACCACATAACACCTGTCGGGGGAAGGCTACAAAGGTTCCTGTCCACGTGGAACTCCATCACCACGGACAGGTGGGTCAAAGATATTATCAAACACGGTTACTGCCTAGAATTAACCTCCACTCCACCCACAATACCGCCAAAACACCGTCCTATGTCCTCAGAGCACTTAGCGCTATTACAGCAGGAAGTGCTAAGTATGCTGAAAAAAGGCGCAATAGAGGTCGTACCCGTCCACGAGCAAGGTACGGGGGTGTACTCCCTGTACTTCTTAATACCAAAAAAGGACGGGTCACTCAGACCTATACTAGACCTGAGACCCCTCAACCGCTACATTCTCTCAGAGCATTTCCACATGCTCACCCTACAAGTCCTCCCGCTGCTCAAACAGGGAGACTTCCTGGCCACGCTAGACCTCAAAGATGCGTATTTCCACATACCCATTCACCCCTCACACAGAAAATATCTCAGGTTCACTATTCAAGGGCAACACTACCAATTCAAGGTTCTTCCCTTCGGCGGGACAACAGCACCCAGAGTTTTCACAAAGTGCCTAGCTACTGTGGCTGCACATCTACGGAGGCAACACATTCACGTCTACCCTTACCTGGACGACTGGCTTGTTCAGGCAAAGACAGCCCAGCAATGTGCCAGCCACATGTCCCGCACCATTCACCTTCTTCACAGTCTGGGGTTCTCACTAAATTACCCGAAATCACATCTCCAACCCGCACACGTACAACAGTACCTAGGTGCGACTATAGACACTCTGGCAGCCACAGCTCAGCCAAATTTAGTGAGGATCAACAGCATGCAAATGCTGATTTCCAAGTTCAAACCCCAACACTCCCTTCCCGCGTGAGTGTTCATGCAGCTGATAGGCATGATGGCCTCCTGCATTTTCATAGTCCCACACGCGAGACTTATGCGCCCGCTTCAGGAGTGCTTAGCACGTCAATGGAATCAGGCTCACGGGCAACTAAAAGACCTAGTGTTGGTGAGCGGTCGGGCATACAACTCTCTGCATTGGTGGAATCCACAAAACCTTTGCAAGGGCCGACCGTTCCAAGAGCCTGTTCCACAAATAATACTGACAGCGGACGCGTCTCTCCAGGGATGGGGAGCTCATGTTTATTTATTTATTTATTATTTATTTATTTATTTATTTTATTTATTTATACATTTATATAGCGCCTGGTTACACCTACCGGTGTGTCCCCGCGCTTAAAGAGAGTTCAAAGAGAAGAGAGATGGGTTTCTGCACGCCTGACCGTTGAAAGGGATATAACGGAAAAATTATACCAGAGATGGATGAACAAACAGCCATGTTTTAAGTAGCTTACGAAACTTAATTTCGCATAGTTCTCTTCTTAAGTTAACAGGAAGACTGTTCCATAATTTTGCAGCTCGGTACCTGAATGAACGTTCGCCCATTCTGGCTCTAAAGATTCTTGGTATGATCACCAAGTCCTTATCTAATGATCTAAGGCAGCGCCCTGGTATGTATTTCGTGATTAACGGTTGCAGATACCTAGGACCTTTCTTTAGCAGAATTCTATGGCAATGACACATTGCCTTAAATACTACTCGCTTCTCCACCGGAAGCCAGTGGAGAGCTGTCAGTGATTTTTTTGCATTTGTTCTTCGTGGCAGCCCCAGCACCAGCCGAGCTGCTGCATTCTGTACTCTCTGCAGTCTGGCCATGTCCCTCTTGGTGGCTCCAAGATATAAAACATTTCCATAATCCAATTGCGAAGTTACCACAGAGTGAACAATGGTCTTCCTGGTATTAGATGGTAATAAGTCTAGTATTTTTTGCAAGGTTTTTATTGTGGCATAGCATTTTCCAGCTACCTTCCTGATTTGGCTTTCGAAAGTCAAATCAGAATCGAACCATATTCCAAGATTTTTTACTTCCGCCTTAGGAATAGGTAGTGTGCCCAGAGCGTCAGGCCACCATGCACTTGACCAAATGGATGGTGTTTTCCCTACGACCAAGACCTCGGTTTTGCTGCCATTTAGTTTAAGGCACTGATTTGTCATCCAGAGTGCTATTTCCTTTAGACATTCAGAAAAACGAACAGCTGCTTGGTCCTTGTTTTGAGAGAGCAAGACAATCAACTGCGTATCGTCTGCGTAAGACACTATTGATACCTCATATTTCTCCACTTTTTCTGCCAGAGGTGCCACGTACACATTAAAAAGAGTAGGGCTCAGTGCTGATCCCTGTGGAACTCCCTGCAACAAGGGAAAACTCTTCGAGTAATATGATTGTTGTGAAACTTGAAAACTTCTTGACGAGAGGAACGATTCTAGCCACTTGAGTGCACTGTGTTTTACACCGCACACCTCTAGCCTATGCAGGAGCAGTTTATGGGAAACGGTATCAAACGCCGCGCTGAGATCCAACAGAATCAGTGCGGCTGTTTGTCCTTCGTCCGCATATTTTCTCAAAGTTTCAGAGGCCATGAGTAACGCAGACTCAGTGGAATGAGCACTCCTAAAGCCTGATTGTGAGGGGTGCAATATATCATTCCTATTTAAGTGTTCTACCAGCTGTTTGTTTGCTATCTTCTCCGCAATTTTCGCCACGAATGGTAAGAGAGAAATCGGGCGAAGATTATCAAAAATATTTATATCTAATGAAGGCTTTTTCTTTAAAGGCTTGACAATGGCCTGCTTCCATTTTGCAGGAACCATACCAGTTTGAAAGGAGCGCTGGATGAGACCTGCTATATACGGCATAATAACACTGGCTCCCTCCATTATTATTCTAGGTTGAGCTGGATCAAGCGGGGAACCGGACTTTATGCCATTGGCTAAGGCGGTAATTTCGTCGATTTCCAAGACATCAAATGTATCCAGAGTCACCCCAGCGAAAAATTCCTGTCTTTCTTGCAATGGGCCTGTACCCTGGCGAGCCTCTGCAGGGAAAGTTTCGTAAATTTTAGTCACCTTATTAGAAAAGAACTCGGCTATCTCATTACAATTGTCAATAGATACGCTTGAGTCGTCTCTATCTATGTGTGTTCTAAGGGACTTAAGTAAAGTAAACATTTCTTTGGATGAGTTACTGGCTCCTTCAATTTTTTCCGTGTAAAAAGTACGTCTGGATTTCTTTATAAGGGCATGATATTGCTTTAGTTCCTTTTTGTACTCCTCCTTCACCTTACTACAGTATTCCTTCCTCCATGCTCGTTCGAGCGATTTACATTTTCCCTTAGCCATTTTCAGTTCGTCAGTGAACCACGGTGCAGTTTTTTTGTGTCTTTTAGGGGTTCTCTTACTCCACGGTGCAGTTATATCTAACGCCTCTGTGATCCATGATTCCAGATTCAAGTTGGTTAGATTGATATCGGTATCTAACAAAGGTATATCTTTCAATAGTGCCTGGGTGAAGGAAGTAGTATTAAAATTATTCCATTTTCTAGTAGTAATCTCCCTATTCTCCTGTATTTGCCTTCTTCTATGGGCTGGTAAGGTAAACCGGACCAAGTAGTGGTCGGACCATGGAATAGGCCATGGTGTATCGACTTTTATCTCCATGTTGTTAGAGAAAATGGGGTCAAGAGTGTGGCCACCTTGATGCGTCGGTGTCTCCACTTTTTGTCTTAGATTAAGAGTTAGAAAATCTTTGCATATATTGTTAGCTTCCTTATTCCGTGGATCTTCAAAATGTATATTTAGGTCACCTAGGACCAGAAAGTTTTTATATCGTAGAGCAGGATGTACTATCAATTCTTCTAAGCTTTTAATGAAATTGGTTAGTGGACCTGGAGGGCGATATATTAAGAGGCCCGTGATGGTGTTATCCTCAGAAGCAGCTAATGTAAAAAGAATGGCTTCACAGTTGGTTATATCCATTCCTATTATTTTACATTTAAGTGTGGATTTATAAATTATCGCAATACCGCCACCTCTCTGACCTTCCCGGTCCTGCCTTTCTATCCTATATTCATCGGGTACTGCATCTAGGACGTCAGGGGTGGAACATTCATTAATCCATGTCTCAGTCAGGAATAAAGCATCCAGTGCCAGTTCCTTAAGGAGGTCGTGAATCTCGTGTTTATGTTTAACTAGAGACCTACAATTTAATACCGCTAGCTGTAGTATATTCTTCTTACTGGAATTCGTTTTTTTGTGTTTTAAATTTAGGCTACAGTGACTGCATTTTGTTTCATTTCTCTCTACATTTAAAGTGTGTATGCATCGTACATCAACTGGCTTAGATAGTTTCCGAAGTTCCTCTACTGAGTATCTAATAAGCCCCGGAGGTTTCATGGCATCAGGGCTTCTGGCCCCTGGGCCCAGTCGGGCGCGGACGGGCGCAGACGGGCTTGCCTTAGGCGCGCCTTCGGCGCGCCGCCGGCGCGCCCGCTGCACGCGTCCGCTGCGCGCTCGCATGCCCCTCGGTCTTATGAGTTGTATCGTGGGCGAAGTCCCGCCTCCCCGACCGGAAATGACCGCCTGTGCAGCCTAACCACGCCCTCCACACAACGGCACTCAGCCGGGATGGACCGGGGCGGGTGAAAAATCAGCTGTGCAAGTGGCAAGTCAGTGCAAATAATAACAGTGCAATTTTACATTTCGATAAAACTTGTAAAATCGTTTAAAAAGTAGCGCTATCAACACAACATGACATGTGAACACACCGCAGTCTCCTTTAAGTCTCTCAGCGCGCTCGCATGCCCCTCGGTCTTATGAGTTGTATCGTGGGCGAAGTCCCGCCTCCCCGACCGGAAATGACCGCCTGTGCAGCCTCACCACGCCCTCCACACAACGGCACTCAGCCGGGATGGACCGGGGCGGGTGAAAAATCAGCTGTGCAAGTGGCAAGTCAGTGCAAATAATAACAGTGCAATTTTACATTTCGATAAAACTTGTAAAATCGTTTAAAAAGTAGCGCTATCAACACAACATGACATGTGAACACACCGCAGTCTCCTTTAAGTCTCTCCATGTACTCAATTACACAGTGCAGGGACTATGGACAATACAGCAAAAGAAGATGCACATCAACCTTCTAGAACTAATGGCAATCTTCCTGGCAATGAAAGCATTCAAAGTACACTTGTGCAACAAAGTCGTGTTGATCCGGACGGACAACATGACTGCCATGTACTACATACAGAAGCAGGGAGGAACACACTCTCCACAGTTGTCTCATCTGGCTCAGAGCATGTGGAAGTGGGCCATTCAGAGGAACATATTCCTCATGGCGGAACACCTCCCCGGCAAGGACAACCAGATGGCGGATCTGCTCAGCAGACACAGCCACCAGATGCACGAGTGGGAGCTACATCCGTCAGTACTCCAACCGTACTTCCAACAGTGGGGTCATCCAGAGATAGACCTATTCGCCACAAGCGAAAACGCAAAATGCCAAAGCTTTGCCGCCAGGTTCCCACATCCGCAGTCGCAGGGCAATGCGATATGGATGAACTGGTCCGGCAGATTTGCGTACGCTTTTCCCCCAGCACTATTGATACCGCTGGTGGCACGCAAACTCAGACAACACTCACTGACACTCGTCCTGGTTGCTCCAACATGGGCACGCCAACCATGGTACACCACCTTTCTCGAACTTTCCGTGGTGCCGCATCAAAGGCTGCGGATCAAACCCGCGCATTTGACGCAGAACCATGGAGAGATTCAGCACCCAGATCCGCAACAGCTGAACCTGGCAATCTGGCTCCTGAAGTCCTAGAGTTTGGCTACCTAAACCTACCACCTGACTGTATGGACATCATTAAGGAAGCTAGAAGACCCACTACCAGAGCTTGCTATGCAGCCAAATGGAAAAGGTTCATCATTTATTGCAATAACAATGACATTAACCCGCTAGACGCATCCATCCAAAACATAATTTGTTACCTCTTACACCTATACCGATGCAATCTGGCATACACCTCAATACGTGTCCATTTGACCGCAATATCAGCCTATCTCCAGAACAGGCAGCACCTCTCTTTATTCAGAGTGCCTGCCATCAAAGCATTCTTGGAAGGACTCAAACGAGTAATTCCTCCAAGCCACCCACAAGCTCCAATGTGGAACCTCAACTTGGTCCTCACACGCCTGATGGGTCCACCCTTTGAACCTCTACACTCATGCGAGATTCAATTCCTCACCTGGAAAGTAGCTTTCCTAGTAGCAATCACTTCTTTGAGGAGAGTTAGTGAACTCCAGGCACTAACCATTCAAGAGCCATTCATACAGGTTCACGCCAACAGGGTCGTATTACGTACCAACCCCAAATTCATGCCCAAGGTGATATCGCAGTTCCACATGAATCAAACCATTGAACTGCCTGTTTCTTTCAAAACCCACAAACTGTCGCAGAAAGAGCACTCCATACACTGGATGTAAAAAGAGCCCTCATGTACTATATAGACAGGACTAAAGTCTTTAGGAAAACAAAACAACTTTTCGTTGCCTTTGCCCCACACCACAAAGGTAACGCCATCTCCAAAGCAGGTATAGCCAGATGGATCGTTAAATGTTTTCAAATTTGCTATCAAAAAGCTAAACGCACATTAACGATTCCCCCACGAGCCCACTCAACACGTAAGTTAGGGGCCTCCATGGCTTTCCTGGGAAACATTCCTTTGCATGATATATGTAGAGCAGCCACCTGGTCCACTACACATACATTTACCAAACACTATTGTGTAGATGTGCAATCAAAACAGCAGGCAGCTGTAGGACAGGCTGTTCTCAAAACTCTTTTTCAGACCGCTGCAGCTGGCACTGGTAGCCGCCGCTAATGGGAGGTACTGCTATGTATTCTATGCACAGATATGAATTCAGCAGCCCACATGCCTCGAACTGAATATGCTACTTACCAGTATGCATCTGTTCTTGGCATGTAGGGCTGCTGACATTCATATCGCCCACCCTCCTGCCCGGCGCCTGTAGCAGCTGCAGCTCTCAGAATTACTGTATAGCAGGGTCATCACTTTCTGTATCTACTCCATCACTGCCACAATGGCGAAAAACAATCTGAGGATGGAGAGGATGCCCATGCGCACTGTGGTCCAGGGGAGGAGTCACCTATCTCAGGATACTTCGAAGACTCTTCCAGGACAACAACGTGCAAACATCCGGACCCAACACTAGGCGGCGATCTATGCACAGATATGAATGTCAGCAGCCCTACATGCCAAGAACAGATGCATACTGGTAAGTAGCATATTCAATATTGATTACAAAAACATTTTGTTTTAAATGGTCACCCATGCACATGATTGCCCAACACCGGGAGACTTTGAATGTTTCCGTAACAACGTTTTACAGAAACAATCACAGATGGCCACACATCCAGCATAGGCATGCATGGGTGGACAAGCTTAAATGTACAGATGCAGCCCATTGCCCTAGGAGGACTGGCGGAAAGCCTCTGATACTGTATGTATATGTTTTTGGTGAGAGCCGGAGGTCTTTGCTAACACCAGATTTAACAAGCATTTGCAATGCAATAGGTCTCGGATTTACCCGAGTTTAAGCTATTGGCATTGTAAATGGCAATGCCTTATATTTAGGTTTTAAAATCCAAAACAAAAATAAAAGGCATTGTTATTTATAATGTCAATAGCTCAAACTCGCGTATGAGAAGAATGCTCCTGTGCTAAGTTATCCGGGATGGTATAGGGAAATGGTTGAGAAGAAGTTTGTGAGTCCCAAGGAGACTAGATGTCAATCTAGTATTAGATATTACGTGGCCTGAAACACTATGATGCTATTAAAATAAAACGAGCACAGAGAAGCAGTACATCTTTTAATTGTCCTTAGTAATATGCAACTAAGAGCCATTGACAAAGCCAATAATCCTGGCTTGTTGTAGGTGTAATGTTACTTGTTGTATCATATATGTGGATGCTATGACAGATACCAGTAGTGTGGCACACTATGCTAAGCACAGATGTTTAGCTTACGTGTTTTAAGCCACGCCCTTTATTAGATTGGCTATGGCCCTTTGAGAGACCTCCCCCCCCAGTTTCTTCATCTTATTAGTTAGAAGTGGGAAGAACATCTGAGCAGGAGGGAACAGTGCCAAACACAAAAACGCAGCACAGAAATGGCCAGAACAGGGCAGCGCAAAACTGAATAGAACAGAACAGCGCCCAAAAGAAAAAGCCAGCAGAGAAGTGGGCAGAACAGGGCAGCACAGAACAATGCAAAATAGAGCAGGGCAGCACAGAACAGTGCATAATAGAACAGGGCAGCATATAACCGAACAGAACATTGGAAAATAGAACAGGGCAGAACAGAATAGTGCACAATAGAACAGGGCACAACAGAATAGTGCACAACAGAACAGGGCAGAGCAGAACAGGGAAGCACAGGTGAAGACCAGCAGAGAGCAATAGAACAACGAACAAACGGGAGAGCTAGCATTGGGAACATAAAGGAGGAGCATCGGTTTGTAAAGAAAAAAATGAAAAGCGAAACGGGAAAAGTGAAGGACAGAGATGGGACAATAAAGAAGGGAGAGGAAGTGAAGCGGAATGGGGAAGGCAGGGTATGCCGTACAAAAGGCAGAAGAGCGGGAAGGGGCCACAGGCCTTACGATGCCACGGCAGACTCGGTGGTTGCAGACAGAGTGCACACCCAATGCCATTTTCGCTTGGCAGAGCAGGACCACAGGTGACGTGGCTGTATTCATAGTTAGACTTGCAGAACCCATAATGTGTTTGGTAGTGGCATCCAATAAGACAAGCCTAGGCAAGGCCACAGGTGTCTGTGGAATCTATTTGCTTTGCAAGTGTGTTGCTTTTATTTTTTACCCTAGCTGGCTGTCTACATAGATGCGACCAGATGTGTGAGCGAAGGCTGAGTGAGAGTATTTGCTCTTCGGGATAACTATTTTCTTGTACATCAAAATCCTTCACACCATGTTTGAATGTCCGTGCCTTCCTCATAATTTTTGTACCGCCCTCAAGAAAGCCTGTTTCATTGTCTTGTGTTTTGAGTGCCTTAGGGCCTTCTAGTAGTAAACCCCTTTTTACATGTAATGCAGGCCCCTCCATTTTATGCGAAATATATTTACACCTGAAGAAGTAGATTACCTTGTAGTGATGCAGACATCTTTATTAGAGTGCCGTACTTCAGTAAAGCCAATTGAGATCCTTAAGTGGTGGAGTGATCCGGTGCTTACATTAGATGCACAACTGCATTTATGGTCTCTTTTAGTGTAGTCTTACGATATAGCAGGACAACCCATAGTGCTTTAACCTTCATCATTACCTCCTTGCTCGCTCCCCCTTTCCCTTTCGCATTGGTTCGATCTCACCCACCACGTGTTTGCTCCCCATCCCTTGTGGTCCTAAAAATAAAATATATATATTTCAATATTTTGGAGGGCCTAGCAGATGCCATTTGGTGCCACGCCACTCATATTTGTAAAAAAACTATTTTATTTTTATTTACCATTCCAAGTAGCATCCATCATCTTGTAATGTTAAATTTTTTAAAAAATGGTTCAAGTGTTATCACTTAGGTTGGCAGCAAACACGTTGTATTGGGTGTAATGTACGAAAATGTAACACACAAAGCTTTAAAAAACAAATGTCATTATATGTGCACATAAGCACTATGACACATGTTTATTTGCATAATTATGTTTTCTTTCAAATGGTGCACATCAGCAAAGGGCATTTCTTTTTACCGATGCTGCACAACATTGCGAAAATGCATCAGTAAGGTCGGTTACTTAAAAAGGGAAGACCTATTGGCATTGTTAATGTTAAGGGTACCCAGATCCGAGCAGGACCCGTTACATATGAAGTCTCGTAAACATGGTGTTGTGAAACCAAGCATTTGTCCTTTCCTTGCCCTGCTTTAGAAGGCAGACATAATCGCAGTTCAAATCTATATTGCTTCTAAAATAATTGAAACCTCTCCAGTTTTCTCCATTAACGCCCAGCTCATGAAGTCATGACAAGGACTGTTTCAATTTATTACCGCCGAGCTGGTTCAGAAAAATGAGGATGATTCAAGAGCTTTGCTGCGTTTCAGAGGTGACCGCATCACGAGCTGTCCAAAATTCAAATGTCCCTTCAGAGCTCGGGATGCCACAGGTAGAGACGAGTCTGCGGATTGTGCCCCTGAAACCCGAATGCAACAGAGCGTTTTTGTTCACATTTTTTCACATGGGAAAATAAACGGAAAACGCACACCTTCTGAGGGAGGATGGGAGAGCAATTCAGAAAGGGGAGTCTGCGATAAACATGAACTAACGCTTTGCTGAAGACGACACCGGTACATCATCTGCAGAAAGCAGTCAACCTGGTCAAAGGTGAAAATCAACAGCAGCCCGGACATGGCAACAGTTGGGCTGTCCTACATACCCTATAACCGTATACCCATCTCAAATTAGATTGCATCAAGATGTGTCGTTGCCGAGATTCCCATTCCCAGAAGCAAACGAACCAAAGCCCCGCTTCACCTCGTCCTGCTTCACTGCTTGTGCTGTCTCTGCCTCCCTTTGTCTCGCATGCGCACGATGTAAGGCATCGCGCGCATGCGAGACAAAGAGTGCGAATGCCCACCAATGAGACGGCAAACAAGCACTGAAAATGCAACAGGGCTCGTATTTACGTGAGCCCTATTGCATTTAACACAGAAGCGCGGGGGCAAAAGAAGGCACTAACGGGAGGAGGTGGGGGAGTGATTGTAGTGTAAGAAGTTACAGACTACAGGAGGGAATGAGGAGAGCCACGGGAACAAAACAGTTTTTCTAGTAAAGGGGCCGATAGCCTGGTAAGGATAACAAGCATTTACAATGCAATGGTCTCGGCATTGGTAAAGTTAGAGCTATTGGCATTGCTCATGATATTATTTTTGTTTATGTGTTTGTTTTTAAAACATTTAAAGAAACGGCATTGTCATGAGCAATGCCAATAGCTCTAACTTTACTAATGCCAAGACCGTTGCATTGTAAATGCTTGTTGGGGGGAGCTATTGCTGTTCTCTCTATGTTTTGAGTATGTGTGTGTGTGGTTGTTTTGTCATTTATTCCACAGATCAGGTATACTGTGCGTGCCCTTTTCAGTTTGTATTGAGTTGTGTTTGTTATTTGTGTGATTTTATTGCGTGTGTGGTTGTTTTGTAATTTAGTCCACTGATCTGCTATAATGCGTGTCCTCGTGCAGTTTGTATTGAATCATCGTGTTTTCAGTATTGCTATTCTGTGTTTCAGTGTGTGTGTGTGTGTGTTTGATTTATCATTTAGTCCACCACAGAGCTGCTATAATGTACGTGTCCTCTTTCCGTTTGTATTGAGGAGTCGTGTTTCGGTGTTGCTGCTCTCGGTGTGTTAGTTGTCCAGTCATGCTTCCTGTTGGCGGTGTTTTCGGACGCTTGTTTGCCCAATGCTGGGGGGGGGGCTTCGATACACTGCAGCGGGGGCACAGCTCACGCTGAAGGAGTGTTTCACACTTCTCAGAGAGCGAGCGGGGGGCGGGATGGATGACTCGCGGCTGCTTCTGCTCCTGCCCACGGCGCGCCCAGAGACCCTTCCTCCTCCTCGAGGCACAGCCCGGGCTCCTCCAGCTAAACAAAACAGCAGCTGCTGGCTCTCGAGCGCCGCGAGAAGCGCTGTTTTACCGAACACGCGCCCGAATAGCGCGATACAGAAGGTACTGCGGTCTGCTCAGCCCGCAATAAATCAAGTGATGAAAAAGCAACATCTAAGCCCAAACTTCGCAAGAAAGTCAGTTGATATTGTTCCTCGGTGGTCCCTGACACAGAGGGAACAGATCATACGAACTCAACCGGTCCCAGGATGCTTGTTTCCGGTCCATCGAGGATCTGACCTGGCAGTTGCCATGGGGAGCAGGCTCAAGACTGATTGGATATGGCTGAGTCCAAACTGGAATTGCATGATGAGCAAAAATAATTACGATTTAGGCCCAGATTTCTGTACTGGGGTGAATGTTTGACAAAGTTGATCAAAGATTGTAAACCTGCCATAAAGGGAGAATGCGGGAGATTGAGATAAAGGTACAGCGATTGTCCGGCAGTGGAATAAAGAGACCTGAGGTTGATTCACGACCACGCAGCCTGACATTTAGTTGCAGCGGCCGCAGGTTTTAGAGTAGAGCTTTGAGCCCTTAATATTCCAATTTTGAACCAACTGGGCCCATCAAACTACAAAGACTGTGTCCTTATTTATTTAATTGTAGCTCAGGATCTTATCAACAGATATAGGCACATGAAATGTGGGTGAAAGACGCAGGTGTGGTCCAGATAAAAGGAGGTGGTGTGCTCGATGTCCGAGTTGTGAAATATGTCCTCAGCTGAGGAGACGCAGCGACGTGGGAAAAAAATTGCCAGGAGAACAGTGCCTTTGATGATGTGGAATTCCAGGTGAGCCTTGAGACCACCCCCTTCCTATGGAACATTGTGAAAGGCTCTGTTCTGAACCAGGTTTGCAGCTCACTTACACGATTGGGCAATTTAATGACACCAAGAAGGTCTCCATGCACTACAGAAGTGTCGCATGGCGGCAGCCATTAGTTTTTAGAGCTTTTGCATCATCTAGCCAGGCCTGGATTGAGGTCCTGAAGTGCCAGGACACTGCATCAGAGCCAGCAAATGCCATAAATCTGTCAGAGGTCCTGGGTTTCAGCCAGGTGGTGTGCATTCTGTGCCTTTGCTACAACTGTTTTGCTGAACTTTTTACACGAAATGACTTTTGCACGAGCCTAGACAGGCCAGCACATGGGGTAATTGGGATGGTCATATTCGCAGATGGCGCATCGGTCTTTATCAGAAAACCGCATCGGTCCTTAATGGACACAACAATCTCTGCCTGTCGCGGTGCAAAGTTTGGGATTAAAGCGTGCCTTTTCTTTCTACGCCCCTCCCGATGCTCGGTGTGAATGGTAACTGAAGTGTGCATTCCCGATGCTTGGTGTGAATGGTAACTGAAGTGTGCATTCCCGATGCTTGGTGTGAATGGTAACTGAAGTGTGCATTTTGAAGCCACATGTCTGGCTGTGGCAGCCCCGGGATTCTAAATACAGCAGCCCTCTGTCCCCGCTGCAGAGAAGAGAGAACCAGACGTGATTGTGATATAGCGAGTACGTCTCATCTCGTTTCACGCTCACCTGTGACCTGCAGCTTCAGTTGCACGCGCACTGCGCAGACTGCTGGAAAATGATGGTCCCACCGGCTGCCGCACATGCAGCTTACACTGTGCAAGTGTGAATGACAATGCACACACTCCCACCCTGTGCCCCACCCTGAAGACCACGCAGCGGCGTGCATGCATCATATGTAATATCGTGAACGTGTGCTCGAGCGTACCTATACAACTAACTGTTCCAAGACCCAGTTAGTGAGTCAGTGAGTGGACTGAGTTATGAGGCCCCTGGAGCTCAGGACGCCCCCGCAATGTGGGGGCTGCCGGGGCTTATGTTATGCTAGTGTTCGTGCATTTATCTTTGAACAATTATGTTTGATTTTTCATTTAGTCCACCACAGAGCTGCTATAATGTACGTGTCCTCTTTCCGTTTGTATTGAGGAGTCGTGTTTCGGTGTTGCTGCTCTCGGTGTGTTAGTTGTCCAGTCATGCTTCCTGTTGTCGGTGTTTTCGGACGCTTGTTTGCCCAATGCTGGGGGGGGGGGGCTTCGATACACTGCAGCGGGGGCACAGCTCACGCTGAAGGAGTGTTTCACACTTCTCAGAGAGCGAGCGGGGGGCGGGATGGATGACTCGCGGCTGCTTCTGCTCCTGCCCACGGCGCGCCCAGAGACCCTTCCTCCTCCTCGAGGCACAGCCCGGGCTCCTCCAGCTAAACAAAACAGCAGCTGCTGGCTCTCGAGCGCCGCGAGAAGCGCTGTTTTACCGAACACGCGCCCGAATAGCGCGATACAGTAGGTATGGTGTCCTTCTCCCAGAACAGTCTCCACACTGGCCGGCTGTCTGGTGCTGAAGGCGAGGAAACGCAGCGTCCTTTTCGGATCGGGGGGCGTGTTTTGCTGTTGTCTCCTCCCTGAGACTTTTCGCAAAAAACACGCCCCCCGATCCGAAAAGGATGGGGCAGGATTGGAGTGACGGGACCTCTTCTCCAATGGCTGGCCAGCATTTACGAGGCCAGCCAATGGAGAACAGGGCAGAAGAGGGGCGGGTTCAAGCCCCTCTTCTCCCAAGTCATTAAATCTCCGGACTTCCGGTCTGCCGACCGGATGGTCCCGAGACCTAAAAATGACGACATGGCTGCCAGGAGGCGGGATTAGGAAGCCAAGCACCAATGAGAATGCAGGAATTATGATTCAAGCCAATAAAAAGTAAGGCTGGAAAGTGGGCGGAGCTTCCCCCACTATACTGTATACAGCATCTCTCTGACGAGACAGCGCATGCGCTGCCTAGTCCGAGACCTAAAAATGTAGTCATTATCTTCCACCCCCACTGAATGCAGAAACAGTTACACAAAAGTCATCGTTAAAACGGGATTTGAGCATGAAAGATGGGTGCCTTCTCATCAAAATGCAAAACACAGTTTAAGAAGATAAAATTACAACCTTAATATCAGGAAGAGGTCTCTGTGTAGTTACACTTGCATAGGAAATATTTATGTATGCATTGCAGTATGAAAGGTTTGTGAATATGTTTCATATTTCCAAGTGGAATTTCAGTGATATAAATTGTTAGAAAATCAAATCTCTGAGCTGTAGTACAAAATATTGCTAAAATAAAAAAAAAAATCTTTCTTCATTAATATAACACAAAATGCAATTCTAGTATAGGCTGGAAAACAGTGAAAGAAACATCCATTGCTAGCTAACGAAGCTCCATTACCTCGTTCTTTGCTGCTTTACCATCATAACTGTTTTCTTTTATAAAGCAGAGGCTTCGTGTCCTGGCACCCTGGTAAAAAGGCATGTTGGTTTAAGCGCACCTCAACCTTTCCACATTGCTTGCCCCCGGTACACCCCGCAAATCAAGCAGCCCGCTGGGACTGCACATATATCCCAGCCTGAATACCTGTAAACACAATTAGCGTCTGAATCCGCCTTGAGGTCCTTGTAAATACTGGGCCACTGGAATTAAGTGATTCTGCAGTGTTTTCATCATAATTATTGATTTGCTGCACTTGCTACATAATCCGTCATCTGATGCGTAATTTGTAGATTGTAACAACAACATAAATAGTTTCTAGTTCAAACAGATCCAAAGTTACTTAAAAGCAGTGACACCTGTTGCCGCGCAGTGGAAGGACCTATGCAAGGTTGACTGGTAATCGTTCAATAGCTTATTGCTGTATTTGGGCTAGAACAGTACTTGGCTCCCTGCCAAAGGTGATGAAATAAAAAAGATACTGTCGCCACACTAAGTTTATAGCGGGACCACAGACATGTTTATTCTTTACTTGTTTTTCTAGAAATGGCACATTTTGCTTCCAGTGGTGATGGGCTGGTTGTGACAGCGGACCGGGAGAGTGGAAATGTGCTGTGGATGCAGAATTACGGCTCACCAGTGGTTGGTGTGTTCCTCTGGCAGCAAGAAAGTCTACGCAGGATTCCTCATCTGAATGTTGCCTTGGAAACCCTGCGTTACCTGACCTTCAACTCCCAGGACATCCGTCTCATCAAATGGGGCTACCACTCGGCAAAGGAGATGTCATCTACCAAGACCCAGCTGCTGTAAGTACACTTTGAGGCCAAGCCATGTGAAAGTGAGAGTGTCCTGTTTAGGAAGCTAATACCAGGAGTGTGACTTCGTTGGTATAGGTGTTCCCATCAGGGAGGTGTCCTAGTTGGGAAGAATCACATGAGGGAGATGTCCTGCTTAGGGGAGGAGACAGCACAAGGGACATTTTCTAGTTGGATAATTGTAAGGGGCATGTGAGTTTGGTATAGCTTGTTTGGGCCAACTTTGGGATGTCCACACATGGAATGTGTCTAGGTTGGAAGGAGGCGATTAGGCTCATCCACAGACTTTGGTCTTTTTTTAATTTTCAGGGTGTACTCAGCATTGTAGGAGAGTTCGAGTTCACTTCATCAAATTGAAAATTGAGAAAGGGAACTCAGTGAGACTCACTGGAGTGCTTGTTTGTACTCTATTGCACTTAAAGACCTTGATAGGCCTAGCCATGAGGAGGTGGGGCAGTGTAGTGGCAAAGGGTGCATTTTTAATGCATTCGTCCAGTACCATCGGTCAATACTTTGTAGGATGTAAAGTTCTACTTTTTACGAGGGGTTTTAGCGTTCTCCATTGTTGAACTACTCTGCATTGTTGGGACAGATGGCGCATCAGCTAGCTCATTAGGGTTTTAACATTGGTCAAAATCTTGTATGGCTTAAAGGCAGATTTATAGAGTGTTTGGATGCCGACTCCCCAGATTTTTATGTATATTATCAGTTACTCTGAGATCAATGCTCTGTAAATCTAACAGTACTCTGTGGATGAAGGAATAACATTGTTTTAAAAGCCATTGGATCTAATCAGACCAAATCAAAATTATTCAGGACATGGAGAGAGAAATGAAGCTGTAGATCCAGGGCCCAATTGACAAATGTTTTTGTTTGAGGAGGTCTAATATTCTGTAGAGGTACTTCCAAGTTTCCTAGAAAAAGGGCCACCTAATAATGGAAAAAAGACTTTCTGACTGAAGTACTTGCATTTTTTTCAAATGTTTTATGGTTTTGTGTATAGTGTTTGTCTGTCCATTCAGGTTTGTATTATCAGAACTTCTCAAAGCCTTATTTGGGCTGTCTACCCTCTCCGCTCCTTTGTCTCTCCCATTTTAAGGTGCAAATGTTTAAGTTCTTTGGTATCCAAACCAGTGTTTTTAGCAATGACGCTTAGGGCTTTGCCAGTGGTATCCTAGATTGTTTCTCGAGTGGCATGCCGCTCCCAAGATGTGTTACCCGGATCATAGACATGGTATCTATAAGCATGAACAAGCCAGAACAGGCATTCTGCTCTGTAGGCAGGACTATCTGCGTTATTGATATACTGCAGGTTGTCTGATGGGGTCTCTTTCTGCAATACAGGCCAAAGCTCTACGTAGGAAAGTATGCCGCTGGATTCTACGCATCCCGGTCTCTCATCCATGAGGGAATGGCAGTTGTGGTAAGACCTTCATGGCCTCAGTTCTCTTAAGTACGTAGGGTGCCTGCTGCCTTTATTTGCATTTGCATTCTTCTTTCAAGGAGTACTGCATCTTTGGTTTCTCTTTGGAAATGGGATAGCCCAGTCCCCATTACTATTTTTGTTTGTGTATTTGGTTACTGCTCCTTCTGTAGGGTAATCTCTAACGATTTACCTTATATCGTCAGACCGTACTTTCTTACACATTTATTTAAACGATTGTTGCATATGATCAGAAAATTCAGCGTGAATTAAACAAAAAATAAAAATCACCGCAAAACACTTTAAATATTGCATTCAAATACACATGACTAACCAGACACAGGGAAACGTCTTAGATACTGTAAAACACTGAATTGCACAGAAACTGAAGAAAGAGAGATGGGGCAGTGTTTATATTTTAGGACAGAGAATTCTTGAAGATCGAATATTTGATAAGGAAAACAAAAGTGGGTAGTTTGGGGTTCTTGTAGAATTGAGAGTGAAGAGTTGAAGGTAGAGGAAAAACATTCTTGGGTGGAGAAACTTATAAATTGGGCAGAGGACAGCCAAAGAACAATGATCAGAAGGAACAAGACACTGCAGGCATCTTAAAATAGTTCTGCACCAATGTAGAGTCTGCCACCATTCGGTCAGTTCATCCCCAAACCCTTGGACTCAGGCCCTGCATTTCATGGGTTCTGGAAAGGGAATAGGCATAAGAACTGTAGGTATGAGGGCAGGAGGGGATATGTAGGGATTCATGGTTTGACTTCTTAAAGCCTTTGCTACACATACACTGACCTGGTTCTTCACCTTAGAATCTTATGTATGATATTCAAAGTAGATAATTCTCAGGGGAGCCAAATTCCAGTCAGTTTGCCTCCATTTAGCAACATTTTGGGAACTAAGAGCCTGATTTATATCTTGGGGTACGTATATTCTGTCACAACAGGGTATACATACAGCCAAGATAAAGGTCCGCCCACCAAATTTAAAGGTGGGCGAACCTTCGGTTTAATCACAGCGGAGAATACTCTGCCTTCGCCATGATTAAACCTCTCTGACGTCCCTGTGGAGTAAGACCGCTGTAGCCAAACCTCTAATTCCACCCAGCTAATTTAGATCAGTTTGGTGCTGGGTGCCGTCATGCTGATGGAGCCCTGCTATAAACTGTAAACAGCATTGACTGGAACTGCGGTGACAGCGATTCTTGCCAATGCTTTTGAAGTGATCCCCAGCTGGGCGGTCATTACTAAATTTGGAGGGCAGAGTAGCCTCGGCCTGGCGGACATTAAGTTCTCCGCTAGGCCAACGGAGATTACTCTATGCGCCAACGCTTAAATCAGGCACATATTACTCATTTCCCATGTCTTTTGCAACTTTTATCAAAACCAGAACTTCATGGTAACCAGGTGTATGTGGGGCTGTCAAATGGGTAAGGTTGATTGATTGCCCTTCATCTATGACTGGTTGTCCACTGGTTAAGCTTGGGAGTTGTGTGGGCAGATCGTCAGGATAAGTTGTGGTGTTCAGCTACCTGTTGGTGGATATCTGAGGCAGATTCTTCATATGACAATATTTAGTAGTTTGTGGAAAGTATTGTCTCCTTACAAAAATCTGTATATCGAACTGAACGTGCGCTATTCTTTACTTTACACTATTACAATTGGGTCCGGCCACTGCCATCATACTCCACATTTGTCTTTAAGATCAACTTGGTGCTCTGCACCTAATATGAAATGGGGAAACCAAATAGAAAAAGTAAGTTGAGTAGGATTTTAGCAGATAAAGACTGAGTAAAAAGATGCTTGGTTAGGGAAGAGAAGGTTAACTAAGATACAGGAAGCGGAGGCTACTAATGAATTTGTGAATTAACACGGATTGAAGCGAGGAACAGCAGTGAGAAAAGACGAGCAATAATCAAATCTGGAGATAATTAAATTCTGACTAATAAGAGGTAAAAACTTGGAAGAGACGTGTATGAACATTATGAGTGATTGCTGGAAATGAGAGGCACCAGCTACTTAATATTTTAAGAGTGTTTACACAAGAACAAACCATAGTTCAGTCACCCTTTATTGTAGGTAATAGTTCTCACTCGTAACTGAAATACAAGTGAATCATCTGCTTATCTTATTAGAAATCCTGCATGTGAAAAGTATCCATGTGGTCCTGAAAGCTACCAGCCAGAAATACCTGTGGGTGATATACACATTTTGAAGATTTTGGTGTAATAAGAAGTAATGATCAAAGTTCTGAATAGGTAGAGTAGGTGAGGAGGCAATATCAGAAGGTGGTACAGATAGAAAACAGATGTAAAAGACTGGCGGTAGGGCACAAAAGTGGGGAGGTAAATAAGGTAATGGTATTTATTTACCTAACTCAGCATACTACAAATCTGACACAAAGGCAGTTTCTGGAGTTACAAAATGAGTTTACTGAAAACAAATTCACTCAGGTGCCTGAGAAACTTAGAAATATTATTTTAAAACAATGCATATGCAAAGGCAGAAGGTCTAGGAATTTTCAGAATAAGTTTGCTGGCCATTTTGTAAAAACCTTCTTGATATTCAAACAAATGCTGGCATTTTTATCAACAAAGAATTGAGGAGTATCAGAAATACTGTGAACAGATGGCAAGAAATAATATTAAAATTGCTTGGTATGGGTCAGTTTTAAGTAGAAATAAGCATTACAGTAATTCAGTAAGGATGGAGGCGTTTTGCCTCATCACTATTGCTTTTCCGTCTGACTTGGGATTTGTGAAGAGTCATTTCACAGATTACATTGAGTGAAGTCTTCTTTTGTTAATTTATGTGAAATATGTTTTTTATTTAATTTTCCAAACAAACATACAAATTAAATTAGTACATCTGAGTCCAATTAATATCGACTTGTGGTTCAGTATCTATAAACCAAAAGTTTAACTTCAACCCAGTACAAAATGTCCCTAACAAAGGCAGGTTCTCTCTTTCTTTCCCGCAACAACACATCAGCATTGGATAGAGTCTATAGGTAGTCGGATTCACAACTATAGTCAATTCATGGTCGTTTGGCACGGACAACAGTTGGAGATCTAAAACAGTTTGAGGATTACCCGTTATTCAATATGCCCCTGCACCCACATATCTGCAGTGTAATAGGCAATAGCAGACCAGTCCCGGATTCCCTCGGAGCCCTCACCATATGCATCCCCCAAGATCATGAGTTCCTCTGTGCTCCTGATAGTTAAACTGCAATATTTACTCCCACGACTACATCCCATTTACTTATTATGTATTACCAGGCACAGTCCATCCTCACAGAGGTCTGGTTACCGGTGGGTCAGAAACACTGTGTATCACCTCAGTCTATAAAATCAAATCTTCCAGTAACTTATTATCTCACTACAATTGATGTCTTATAAAGGCCGTTTGAAAATACAAGGAGAAAAAATACATTTACAGCTAGATTAGCAAAGATTCAAGAGGGACAGTCTTTCCTTAAGGGCAAGCAGCATAAAGTCTTGAAATGAGCATAAGGAAACCATGGACGGGTTTCGCTGGCCTTGATCTCTTCTTAAGGCATTCGAAAAATGAAATGGGAATTGAAATCCAGACTGAAACTTTAGAAGATTGAAATAGGACATGGAGAGTTAGGGAGACCAAAGAGATTGTCTTCAATATGCGTAGGTGCAAAAATGTTGGTGGAAGGTGCACAAGCCAGGAAAATATCTACAAGCTAGGGAACATCAGAAGAACAAGAAATTTCATGACGAACATTAAACATGAAAAACGTATAATAACAGAGATCATAACAACCAAGCACACCATTGCAGATCAAATACCCTCAGTCACATGCAAGTGGCGTATGAAGGACACTCCAACATACCCAAACACTCTGCAAATCCCCTACCGCACCACAATGGCAATTTAATGTATCTACATGATGATAAACTGCATATGCTGTTGCTTATATCTGTAACTCTGTCGACATTAAAAACTCCAATAAAAAGGTTTTTAAAAAAACAGTAAGTTACCACTGCCTAAGTATCAAAATAGCAAAACCATAATCTAAATCATTTTGGTTCCAGATAAGTGAGAGGGTGAACGAGAAAAAAAATCAATTTTGGGGAGGATTGTGATGAACACTCAAAGGATGGAAAAGAGCCAATAGTCAGAGGATTGAAAGGCCTAGAGTTTATAAATACTTAATGGAAAAGTGATCAGGCATAATAAGAGTGAAAATAAGAGTAATTGAAGAACGCCAATTGGAAATCTTAGATTGAGGGCTAACTTTGGGTGCTGAGATAGACAGCAAAGATTCAGCAGGTAAGTTATTATTTATAGCGTAAACAGGATAGAGAAATGATCAGTTTGGAAACCTTGCGATTCACAGAGACAGGCATGTTTCAAGTGGGTACAAAGCACTCTTTTAAATGAGATTAAAATAGCTACCAGTAAGGAAATCTGGAACATAAGGCATGTAACTGGTGAGATTCATCTTCCTAGAGCTCCTACTCAAGATTGCCTCGAGAAGAATGCTTTATTGAACCTTATGTAAGAACTGCAGTATCAGATAATCGAAGAATTAAAGTGCACCGAGTTTGAGAGTTAGTTAGACAGCAGCAAGACAAGAGAAGGAATACATGTCAAGCAGGTAGTATTTTAGAGACTCATTAAGTGATGTTCACCTGAAAAATATTCCTTGACTTCCAGCATGAAGTTATGTGGATTGGTTTTCCTAAAGTCTAAGAACAACCAATTGTACAATCTCGGTTGAGATAAGAATTGAAACAGGCAGATGTCTAGGAACAAGGACAATTGTTGGCAGCTGAGATATTGTATAGATATTTCCTCAGATGGTTTGACAGAGGAGGGGTTTTGAAGTGGGAAGAGGAATAAGGTGATGAATCTGTTAAACCGAGTAGTTTTGAAATCTAATACAGAGAAAACAACAGAGAACGTGTGTTTGGCCAAGCGACAAAGGGCCGCTGTGGAGGATTCCAGTGTGAAAGGATTGGATTTAGAGACCCAGCACCTTCATGAGTCCTAGTCTCCCTAGGTTTTATCTGTGTCAGGAGGCACTGCACCTTCCCTCTTGGGCAACCTCTGTTTAGAACCCCTTTTACCCACCGTCGGCCCTGATTACAAGTGTCGGGAAGGGAAGGTGCTATTTATCACATCGGATAAAATCTGACTCCTGGGGATTATGAAATTTATTGAGTGCTAGAGCTGCATCTATTCCTTATTTTAGGCAATAACATGCATACTTTCAATGTGGTGCTTTACTGCACCAAAATCTGCATTTCACAGTAAATGCTTTACTCTTTCCTCGTTAAGTACTGCCAGGTTTGAGTTGTCGAAATTGAATGCAGGTGCAGAATTTATCGCATCGGCAGGGGTCCAAAAACTCCTGTACACTGATAATCATGGCCTTTGGCTCATGAATCACAGCTTTCTGCTGAGTTTCCTCTTGGTTTTGCTGTCTTTTTCGTGATGCTCTTTTTAACTTCTCCACTGGCCAATATTTCTTGCCTCCTTAGCCTCGGGGGATCACATTGGCACGGGGAAATGGTCCGACGACAGACGACGTGACTTTGAAAGAGACAGCGGAGTGTGACATCACTCCCAGCACTGATGTGCGCTACCCCCAAGGAAGTGTGGTGTCCATCCAGAATCAGTGGCTTCTCATTGGTGAGTGGATGTATGATCGCAAGAAAACCCTTGTTCCACCACTGTCTCTGCTCATGTTTGCCATTGCCAGATCCTTATTTATACGCTGGTATATAGAATGATCCCTGCCCTGGAAAGGTCATCCATTGCAATTCAGGGTTGTTGCTCTTTCCATCTGGGTAAAGAGTGGTATCTCAGTCTGACCTGCTGTCTCTCACTCTGTTTGGTCTATATTTGTCACTCAATTAATGGGGTACACCGTACTTCACTTAGATAATGGCTTGCTATCACTTGGAAGTCCCACCTCACTCCCACTAAGTTTTTAAGACTAAGCAATAGGGTGAGAATGCTTCCCTCTGTAGTGTACAGTAATCTCTGTCCTCTGTGTATTTTCGGACGGATAATATACCTTCCTGGCACTCAGATCCAGTTCTGCCGTTGTAACTCTGCATATCACGTTTTTTTTTCTGCCCCTCATCCAATATGGAATTTGCCCCCTCTTATCCGGTGTGCCCCTTGAGGGGGTCAATGTTTCATTCAAGCTTTAGTTGAGCCTTGCCCCATACTAAGACACAAGAAGCTAGTGCATGTCTGTAATATGACTTTTCTTGGACCCTTTACAGGACACCATGAGCTACCTCCCGTGGTCCACACCACCATGCTGCGAACCTTTCCTGAGACCCTGAGGAAGGACACAGAGAATATCATCTCCAAACTCCCTGGAAGCCGGACGCTCTTCGATGATGTATGACAGCACTTACGGTTACACTGTTTGGGATCTGTAAGGCGTTTGTATTAGTGGTGCCTTCACCTATTCCTTGCTAGGCCAGGTTGCATGGGCACTCAGTGATGACCCTGAAGTGTCAAATTGTAGTAACCAATCAATTAAAATTGATGTGGTTAATTGACCAGCAATGGACATAAATGGGGTTAATTTGCATATGCACATACTGTCCCGAAAGCCTGTAGCAGGTCTGCATTGAAGTACCCATGGCCCCCATGAATGAATCTAAGCCCCCTCGACCAGTGTGGATTTAAATCATACATTTGCCACTGCACACAAACGCTGTCTGTTGCTCAGTGGGGTGCGGGGTGGAGGTGTAATAAAAAAAGGCATCTTAATCGTGAAGGGCATGAACAAAGGGCAAGAGCAGAAGAGGGTAATTAGGTTCATGTGTACAGCTGTGACCCTGTTGTTGTCACAGGATGAGTATTTTTCATTATTGCCCCCTACTATGATCTTGGAAGTTGGGCAGCAGCCTCTCTGTCCTGCCCCTGAGCTGCCACTGAGCTGCAGACAAGCTGCTAACCATTAATTCCACGAAAGGAATACCCACCTTATATGTCTTCTCTAGCAGACTTCAAGTGCTTGACTTGTATACACTGAAGATTTCGTCTATCTACAAGATATGGAAGATTTGTAGTCTTCTGTGTACTGAAAGTATACTACCTATAATTGCCATGAGTGCTGCAAACACAGAATTTGCTATTCCCTCAGTGAAAAAAGGCCAACAGATTTACAATAATCCATATATATATATATATATATCTTTAAAAAAATTGTAGATTGAGAAACTATCAGCACAGTAATCCTTTAAGTGCAGCAATCCCAATTTTATATCATGGAAGACAACATCCATGTATGAATTAACTAAATTTGTCTAACAGATCCCTTTATCGGTTGAGGTCTTATTTTTCTGTGTATGGCTTTAGACAGAGTTTGGCAAAAAGTTCTGTAAGGATCTGTGAATTTACCTTTGCTAAATAGTTTGATGATCAGCAACAAATAGTAGCATGTCCCTCTTGGCGAAGCCCGGTTATTTAAATGATTCTGATAGGAAAAATGGTTCATTATGTGGCTTGTCTGTGGTGGTGAAATATTTAACTGCCAAAATAAGGAATAATGGTCTATCATGTTGGTCATGCTATAGATTGTAAATATAGCCATTGTTTTTTGTGGTTTCTTTGGGAAATGCATGGCGCTTTGTTGAAATGAGAACACTAGACAGTTTTTTCAAGTTTATTACCTTATTTAAATCCCCCATCTTTTACTCCTCCACGTTTAAAATCTTGTGGATCTATTTTGGGGAGAAACATATTTACTAGAATTCTAGGCCTGAGTAAAGCAAAGAATTGTGTAAATTAGTTGGACGTTTGAAAATGAGATAGAGACAAACATTAGAAAAGTGAAACATTGCCACAAGCTTCTGAACATCATCTGAAGCATGAGGATGACGCACTGTTTCTAAAGTAATTTTTTTCTTTTCATAATATACACAATTGACAATTTGCAAAAAGAATGGGTTGACTTGCTTTTGACAGGGAAAGGGAGAAACAGTAAATTAAGCTCTCACTTATTATTTCCATAATTTGATCACCTGTCATTTGAATCATAACCCTGCCGTCTTGCCTGCCCCAATCTACTTTGCAGATTTAATGTTACTGCCCATATCTTTCCTGTAGGTTATTATATACCAGATGTCTAACAGGTATTGCTAGCCATACTCTTGTGAACTTTCTATCTGTTTACTCATTCCACCCCAAGCACATCCACTTTTACCACCACCTCTGCATTATCGTGGGAGAAGGTTTCTGCCAGTGTGCCATAATTCGCTTTTCCACACTGGTCGTTAAGCAATGTTCTATACTGATTTTGTTTTTCAGGTTTTTCAAGTTTCATTACCCCACAATCTCAGGCCTGCCGGGTAATGTCCTCCATCGTATTGAAAGCTATCTGCCAGAAATAAATAAATTGCAGCAAATAAGAAATACAAACCAGTTTCTGGGCCTGAGCATCTGTGTTCTCCCACTCACTACATTTGCTGTTTTATCCAGGCAACTGTGCAGCAGGAGTTTAGTGTGGACTTTTTTTTCAGGTTTGTGCGGCATGGTACTGCAAACCTGCAAAGCAGTTCCTAAGTCTTTTTGCTCCTTCTTCATTCTAATCTGATCATCTGGGCCATTTTACTTCCTGGATATTTTGTATATTTTTTAGGCCTGGCCTGCCCTAATATTGATTAAATTTTAATAGATGATGAGAAAATTCCAAGATCAAATTAATTCATCTAAACTTTTGAATCATGAATAAAGAAAGCAACAGGGCGCTGCACTTTCCACCGGCCCATATTTGAGTTCTCTACTTTGAGTTTCCCTGTTGGAGAAGCTCAGCCAGTGCACTGGTCAGTCGACTAGCAGTCCGTAGTCTCCGCAAGCATAGAAGTTGCTGGTTTGGAGAGCCCTCCCCTCCTTAACATCATTTTCCTCTGCACATCTTCCTGCTTGGTGAGCATACCTAAGGTACAGTGTCCTTCCCACCTCCTGTCGCTCTTCAGTTACAGAACTGGTTCCAGGATGAAATCCCTGAAGACCATAACATTATGAAGGGCTGGGTTCTCCCTGTCTGCGATGGAACTGAATCTAGGCACCCCAGCCAACTCCATACTTTATTTACCTCCTTTATTCTAAATACACTAACTGTTAACCACCCACCTCCAAAAAGCTGCATGCATAATATTCCACTGGTCTCGTATGTTCAGGCCAAGTCTGATTCTGTCAAGTGTAACTCTTGGTATTTCAGGTTTAATATGGGAGCTTCTTCTCTCTTGTGTGTGTCAACTTGAAGGTTTCAATCATCCGCCACAGTGATCCTTTGTCTGCTTGTTGTCTCAACGCGACAGTATTTCTTCATCTTTTAGTTTAAAGGTGATTTGCAAATAATCAGGGTTTAGCAGCTCCCTGTCCTCTGTCAAGCGCCACAGTTGCCAACTGCTGAAGAACCAGGTTTTCTTTTTCGCTCTTATTGCCATTCTAGCTGGAATCACTGTATGTGTTATTGACAACATCAACCAAAACTTTCTCTGTTTTCACAGCCTAAATGTAATCCGCAAACCGACAACATCATCAAACCTTGGCAGATTGGCCATTTTCTCATTACTGTTTTAAGCATAACATCAGGGTTTCTAAAATTGAGGAGCAGGGTGAGGAACTCCTCGTAGCATGTGCCAGTGGCAGTGACAGTTTGGCAGTCCCCTTGGGTCTTCTAAATCCAGTGTTCATTCGCAGGAAGGACCGGCACTGAAAGTGTCCGTCTACATGCTAAGTTCTGAGCTCCAAGGACCAGATGGGTCAGTCAAGCAGAAACCAGCACATTCGAAGTAAAGACTGTTGACTCAAGGTCGATAAGCTTTCATCAGCTTCATGGACCCTTGTGGTGACCCTGTGTAGATCTGTTCTCAGTAAATTTGCATCTATTCCCACTGTTCTTGCGCATCTCTTTAATGAAAATCTGTCTTGTATAGCTTTCAGCTTGTCCACTACTTATGCCCCATCCTTTTTCGCTTCTTGTTTCACCACCCCACATCAAGGTTCCTGCATTTGGGTGCGGGGGAATGTTTTTAGCCGGATTAAGTGTAAACCTATCCATTGTTGATTTTCCCTTTTCTGGCAGGCTTGTCCTTTGGCATTGCCACCCCTGTATTTTATTAGATGATGCAGAATCTGTAAAGAGACATCACCGTGCCCTAATATGAATCATACCGCTTGTGTGTGTGTGTGTGTGTGTGTGTGTGTGTGTGTATATATATATATATATATACACACATAAATACATATGGATGGATGTATGTATGTGTGTGTGTGTGTATTTGTGCGTTATATATATATATATATATATATATATATATATATATATATATATATATATTACATACAACATATCCCGCATATTTGCAGAGTGTACAGTGTATGCTCACCCCTGTGGGCCCTGTTGGTGCTATAAGCAGCTAATGTATGTTTCTTGTCCCGTTCCTAATATTGGTTGTTTTGGATTTTTAGCAATACGTGTGTGGGATTTCGGATGGCTTACTTAAGTTACCTTCTCAGTATGGCTGCCAGAATATTCCTATTCCTATTCCTGTTTCGTCTTCTGTCCTTCCGTGGTTGGAACTTCCCTTCAGGACTGCTCTTTTCAAGTATACATCTCATTGTAGACCTATTGCGCTGAAGATCACAGCCAGCGTCTAGAGCAGAGGGCCAGCTTCTGGCACATGCATCTGGTCTGTCATTCTGATGACCCTGCTTCACTAGTCTGTCAACTCCCAGAACTCCTGTTCCCTTCTAGGCAACGGTTTCGTGCCCACTGGTTGCCACACTGCTGGTGCAGTACACTGACCCCCCTCCTGCAGACATCTGTACCCACAAATCATCTCTGCCATTCATTGGCAAAGGACAAAGAGACTCACATTTATGACCTTACCACATCCCTTCAGTGCGTTGCCCAAGGCAGTACTTCGACATCTGACTTGTAACAGCCACGTCTGCTTCTCTGGCACCTGTGGCTCACCTCTCTCTGTCCTGCGTCTCACCATCTCATTGCAGTCACTGCTACAAGCAATTCATCACATCAGATCGGTTGCATTACACCACATAGACCGTGTTTTGTCCAGACACCAGATACATCCTTTTTCCTGCAGGAATTGTGAGGGTAAATCGGAGTTTGTGTGAGTTTTAGAAGATTAAATCTGCCTACTTGGCAGCTTAAAGATTCTAGGATTATGTCATGAATCTTTGTGTGCAACTTTAACATGGACTACAATAATTCTGCAAGAGGATATAACAAATAATCTTATGAAAGTGTACAAACCCATGTGGACAGTCGAACTAGCAGCTTGGGTTGCCTTATAATTTGGATGATTTGCGCGCAGTGATTACCCTGCCATTTTCATTTTTATAATTTGTGTTGTTTTCAGTTTCTGACTCCAAGTGAGTTGGATGATCAGCCAATGGACAATGAAGACCGACGCTACTTTAATACTGACAAGCAGGAAGGCAGCGAGATCTTCCCCGACTATGGGGGTCAGGATCTCATCACCGTAGGCATCATCACCATTCTTGTAGGAGGCTGGATCATATTTGCCATCACATACCCGAGGGTAAGTACAAAGATGCTACATACACAGATCAATGATCCTCACAGTCCAGCGGTGCAGGACACATGTAATGCCTGGATGTTGCAAATGTACAGTCCGAGGGCAGGAGGGTGTATTTCATAGATACAGTATGAGTTGAATTCTAAATGTACAATGAACTTGCTGTCTTTTATGTGGCAGATACACTCCGGGGAAGGTTTCATGTGGAATGTCATATTATCGGGTATAGATTCCTGGTAGAGGGTGAGGGCAGTCCCCAAGCACAAGGCCTGCACATGGCATATGTACAAAGCCAGTACTCTCCTCTGATATGGGACATATGCTCTGATGTAGTATAGTTACAGCTTCTAGTTACTCAGCAGATAGAGTATACAGTAAAAGGGAGGTACAGTATGTATGTACAACCTCCAGGTTTTACTGCAGGTACACTCGTCACATACATAGATGGTACAATCCCCCAGCTAAAGACATTATACATGTTTGTATAGAAGATTGAAACCACCCCCTGCAACCTACACCTTAAGGTACTTGATGGATATATTTGCAGACAAAACTCTGGTACAAAGCCCAGGCAGAGAATAGGTGCAATGTGTTAGACCGGTGTAATACAGGACATGTACAATTCCTAGCAACAATACTAGTGCCATTCCCAAGAATGGTAGTGGTTCAGTCCCCACAAACAAAGTAGGTAGATCCCAAGGTACTGTGTGGCACAGTGGGCGAGGGCCCTGCTGTAATCACCACATCTACTTGTGTCATTAGTTAAGACGCACTTATCTAAATATCGGAAGAGAAGGAGTTTGAACGTTGTGGGACCTTGCATAACTAGAGGTGAAAGAAATAGCCCACTTGTTAGATCTTTCCCACTGGCTAAAATCATTGAAATGAGATAAAAATACAAATGGGTATAGAGGGACATGTTAAGGCAGGGAATTTTATGCACCGGGAATGGAGTCTTGAAAATGCATCTGCCTCTGTGTGGCGCCAGTAGAACGACATTAGCAGTGTAGTGATATTGTTAAAGCTGTCGGCGCTCAAGATCAACTGGGCATCAGCATATTGTACTTTCTGTAGAGGTGCGAGTCAGGCTGTTGGGAGGGAGTATGCAAGGTCCAGCCTGTGCACAATTTGATCACTGGTCATATGGTTGATTTAGGGATGAATTCTTTATACTTCTCAGCAGCCAAAGGATGAATTAAGGTCCTCCCAAGCTGCAGTTTTCATTTAAAAATGGGCCCTTAGAATTTTATCACTGTAGTAAACTTGCAGAGACGTACACTAGTGTAATTGTTGATGTTGGAAGGCGGTAGGAGCCATGGGGACCATCAGAAACTCCGTTGTTTGTAATTTCAGCTCCAGGTGATGCTGGACTTTCCAAATTTGTATTTTTCTCTTCAAGCCATTCTACAAGTCTAGAGAGCTCATGCAAAATTGGTACATCCATTGTATTGCTGAACATCAACTGCATTTTGTTCGGTACAAAGTTATATGTTGCATATCACTTCTACCAGAAGCACCATAGATGCTTTAAAAATGTCGGAGAAATGCTTGAGCTTTGGAAAATACCATATGTTACGGTTGAGCTTAGATTCTGTGACCTTGAGTATGGTGGGGTGAAAGTATACAAACTATTTTAGGACTTGACCGTCACTGTCCATTCATGGTTTCAAAGTTTTGAGGGTCCATTGGTTCACAATACCATGCTCCGTGGAGAGGTTAAGGAGGGTGTGTAGGATGCAAGGGACATTTCGGCTCTCTTTAAAGTGGTAGTTTTTCTTTACTTGCAGCCCTGAATCCAGTTTGATAATATCCTACTTGCTTGTTATGAGAGATAAATGCTGTCAGTAGAGACAGGGAATCTCTCAATGGACTTCACAAGAAATGGAAGAGCCTGTGGTAGGCTATTGTTGTTGAGATTGTTATCATCAGCACTTGCTTTCTTTACGAGTGAGCCAAACTTTCCAGGCTTCACTAATTTGGCTGCATCTACTTGTTTCAGAGCAGAATTTACAAGGTTCAGCCAACTTGGACCCAGACTTTAAAAGAAACTATAATCAGAGAAGCGGGCATGGAATCTGTTTGTAGCAGGAGGGTTTGAGGGACACAATGGCCATATCAGTGGCTTCAAGTGTGAAGTGGATAATTTGTGCCAGCCAGCAGTAGATTTCTTTGTTATCCTGTTAGTTATCATCATTAGACTATGTTTTGGTCTTCGTTGTGCAGAAGCAAAGGACAGAGAGAGAGAGATATTTATGCTAAACTATTACCTGTACAATGGTCCCCCTTTAATACATTTGTTCCTCTACATCTGGAGGAGCTAGTCATCACCTTTGTTGGTGCTGTGCTTTCCTACACTGGACTGTCCAGCTCCTCTCACTCCTGTTTAGTCACAGGGGTAGGAAGTGACATCTAATACCCTGTCTGTGGACCTGGGAGGATTCTGTCCTAAGGGGTCCTACTATACTCATGACATTACAGTGTATTTGTGAATTTTGTTACCAGAGAATAAAAAATTCCAAGCTATCTTTAAGAACAATTTCAGTTCTAACAAGGGCACAGAAGTGAGGATTATGTCTTCGCTCTTCACTTTGTTTTCAAAAGCAACAAGTAATAAAGAACAGTAGTATTCACTACAATTCCCATGAACCTCAGGAAATTGATAGTCCTGAAACAACCAATCACATTCCATCAAATCCTATGTAATCCTCTGTGAATTTCTCCTCTCCCTCTTTCTTCATTCAACATCAACCTCTAAGCCCTAATGCTTGTCACGCTTGTTTCTGCTGTCCACCTCCACCACAATATAGTGTCCTATTATTCAATGTAACTGTCTCAGCGTATTCATACAACCAAATGCAACAAAAATGTCATTTATGTAGTTATTTCCTACAGCCATTACATCGGTAAAATGTTCTACTTCCTCTTAAAGCGAAATGTACTTGATAGGGTATCAAGACACAACCACATCTTTTATATCCATGTTTCTTCAGAGTGGAATAATCCTCCCCTCTGTGTCTTTAATAGAATTTAGATTTTTGTTTACGATAGCTAAGGAATTTTTTATTATATGCCAGGACTGGAGACGAGGATCATGATAGTGTAACGCTTGCTAACCACTTGCAAAGCCACATCCAGTAATCCAGTACCGGCATAATAGAGAAACATTTGAAGGTGGACTCGAGCAACCACTCAGCTGCAGTCATGATATCCTCAAAACAATTGCCAAGAGCAGTGTGCATCTCCTGACCGAGTGTACTCAAACATGGGCACATCAATTGTTTGCTTCCTACATCACCCATTGTATTCGCCAAACTACCACAGGTGTAAAAAACGTTGAACAAGGTTTTCTAATTGAAATCAAAAAATGTCATCTTCCCGCAGGATGAATCTCCTCTGTTATCTTCTCATATGCGTAATGCACTGGACCATACAGAACCTCTGAGAGTCTCTTGTCTGGGTACGATATCTCTCTATGATGTTTGTCTTAGTTCATCTAGTGACGGTATAAGTGAGCCCAAGTGGGGTAAACACTGTTCTGGAAATGTCAAGTGCTCAAAAGGTGGCCCCGCACCTCTTGGTTGAGAGGTTTTCACAATGGACTCACTACATACTGAGCCATCTTCTCTGTCGGGTGTCCACTCTGTTGAGAATGAGGGTTATGTACCCTTGGATCCGGCATGCCTGAAGGTAGCCTGTTGACTTGCTAACCCTTCATGCTGTCCGATATCGTGCACTTATGGTTGGGGTTCGGGTTCCTCCGCCTGCCCATATCATAACCATTATCTTAATCCCTTGTGAATCATAGTCATCTGTCCCATCATCTGTATTGGGGATTGCTGCCCGGCACAGAGTTAGGGGCAACCTTGTCCCCAGAGCACAAAGCTGTCAGTCCTTCCTGGCTATGTTTACCATCTTGCATGCCATTGTTCTGAGGTACGAAAACTTCCCTAGGTCTGTCAGTAGCGCCTACCGCACCTTGTTGCTCTCTTTTTGTTTTGGTTTGTGCCTTGGCTTGAGCCTGAGGCTGTAGCCTCTTGGGTTCAGAAGCCTCTAAGAGCTCCATTGTTTTCCCTCCAAATAGGTTGTCTGGATGGCATGCAGCTGGAGAAACAGTTCTCCTAATAGTGATAGATGTAGCTCTTATGGTCATGTCTCGGTCACTGAGCCCTGCCCACATCAAATGTATCATCTGAATCCCTTGCGAATCATCACCCTCTTTACTATCACCCGTATTGGGGATTGCTGATATGAAAGGCTCAGAATTAGGGAAAACAGTGTCCCCAGAACTCCAAGATGTAATTCATTTCTTGCATGCCTTTGTACCGACTTAGGAAAACTTCCATAAGTGTATCAATAGCATATGTGATTGGCACCTAATTATAGGCATGAGTCCTGAATTTTCTGCTCAGAGGCTGCTGCTCGCCCTTTCAGGCTCCACGCTTTGTGGTGCATGCTAGTTTGAGCCAGAGTTTGGAAGAGAGACAAGAGCTTGCGCTCTAACTCTGGTGGTCGGTGGACTGCTCTGCTCCTGAAGCGTAGGGCGAGGCCGCTGGCCGTCCTGCAACGGGTTAACTGTGCCCTGAAACTGACATTGTCTGGTAGGTCGTGCGTCACCGGTTTCAGACTGACATGCGCATTACTGTGTTAAGTCTAAGACAGCATGGCAAAAATGTAGTTATACCATACACTAACACTGCATGAGGGGAAAAAAAACATAACCTGGTTAGGTGAAGGAGTAATTATCTGCCGAAGCAGCGAAGAAAGAGGCAGAAGATAATGTTACCGAGGATCAAATAGGGCTTGCTGGATTGTGGTTGGTTAGTGTTTCTGGATTACAGATTTCCAGAAGTTCATGGTAAATGTTCGTGGTGCTGTTCTTTATTATTGGCTGCTGCTCCAAAAATAATTGAAAAGAGAAGGCATAATCCTGGCTTCGACATAGAATCTGGAAGACTTCAGCCCTTTTTCTTTTGCGTGCAGCAATGTTGCAAAGGCAATTGGGTTTTCAGAGTGGCATTATGGTGTAGGTGTCTCCCACAGGTAGCCTGAGTACCTCTCAATCTACCTGTTAGTAGCTCTTCTGTTTGCTGCCCGGCCTACTTAGTTAGAAGCTTTTCCTTAATTGAATGAATACATATGCCAAAATCGGGAGTGTGTATTTAAGACGAAAAATTGTTTGTTATTAGAACTCGTAGGCTGTTGTTTGGAGAAAAAAAACAGTTTAAATTCCAAAATCTATTTAAAGCTGATGTTTGAGGGATAAATAAAGTACCAAAATGTACCAGTGCTAGTATGTGATCCCAACCGGGATGCAGCTAGCTATGACTATTGGATTAGATCCGCAATAGATCAAGTGGCTCCCATAAAATTGATCAACCAAAGAAGGCACAAAGCTACCACCCCATGGTACTCTACTGACTTAAATTTTTTTAAATATAATTGCAGACGCACAGAATGCATTTGGAGGCTAGATTACAGCGTAGAAGGTAAAAACAACTATAACCAGGCTCTAACGGAATACAAAGCTGCCATTATTAGGGCAAAGAAGGAATTTTACACTAACAAAATAGAAATGTCAAAGAACTCCACTAAAGAGCACTTTAAGATGGTCTCTGCGCTATCCAAACTCTAACAAGAAAATCAGTTTAGTCCTGATCAAACCCTATGTGACAAAATGGCGTCTTTCTTTTCAACCAAAATTCAATCTATTAACAGTGAATTAGAGGGGACAGGTTCTCTTCCTCAAACTTTACCTCTGTACGGACTGGAGGAAGGGCCGGCAATTACCAACCACTTGGTCAGTTTTTCACCTATTACGGTGGATTCTGCAAATAACCTTTTGCTGACCAATAATTCGGGCCCTCCAGATGATCCATGCCCTCCAGACATCATTCATGGTGTCTCCAATCTAAATAGCTTGACTCTTGCCCCTCTATTAAACACCATCATACAGTCTGGGGGCTTTCCGTTATCTTGGAAGAAGGCTTGCATTAGACCGACCCTAACGAAACCTCCCTGCACCCTCATGACGTCACCAGTTACCGCCCCATTTCCTGCCTGCCCTTGGCGGCCAAGATTTTGGAGAATGCCCTAAACCAAGAATTAAATGACTACCTAGACTCTAACAACCTACTAGATAGCACTCAACATGGCTTTCAGTCCAACCACTCTACTGAGTCTGCACTAGTCATGGCCATGGAGGAACTCCGACGTCAAATTGATAGTGGTGGCAGGGCACTCCTTATCCTGCTGGACCTATCCGCCGCGTTCGACAGGGTGAACCACTCCATTCTCACGCGGCAGCTGGGGACAATCGGGATTTGGGATTCCTCTCTGGCCCTCCTTACTCCTTCCTGACAGCGAAAGAACATAAGATCTGCTGGGATAACCTTAAGTCAGAAAAATTCTGTCTTCCTTGCGGAGTCCCTCAGGACTCAGCGCTTTCACCCACACTGTTTAATATATATGTGAGTCCGTTGGCGAAATTGGTCAAGCACCATGGCTTTTTGCTTGTGTCATATGCTGTGACACACAAATTATAATTTCCATATCCTCCTCAGGACATGTGCCCTCAGCCAGGTTTCACAACTGTCTGGCTCACATTATTCAATGGATGCACCTCAACTATCTAAAATGTAATACTCAGAAGACAGAGGTGATGGAATTTGGCTCTGGTCCTCCCATCTGGAACTCGGACAGGTGGACTCCAGAAGAAGGAGCATGTCCACTCCCTGTGACCAAAATGAGAAACCTGGGCGTGGTGTTTGACACCCAGCTCAGCTTTATGGGACCGATAAATCAAGTAACCTCCACGTTCTATTTCACCTTAAGAATTTTGCGGAAGATCCTACTGTTTCTCCCGATGGATTTGATAAAAACGGTGGTGATAGCACTCGTTCTGTCTCGAATTGACTATTGCAATGCTCTCTATCTTGGGGTGGATAGGAGACAACTGAACAAACTGCAATCCTTACAGAACGCAGCTGCCCGGACCCTATTGAATCTTCCTAAATATAGTCATATATATGGGGCCATCAGAAAACTACATTGGCTTCCAGTTAAGGAGCGCATTGAATTTAAGGCGCTATGTTTGGTTCATAAGACCTTACATGGTGGAGGACCCACAGAATATCTTAAAATATTCCAATGGTACACTCTGGGTCGCTCCCTGAGGTCAGCAAAGCAAGCACTGGTTAAGGTCCCAAGAGTCAAGAAGACTAAATGGGGTGGTAGAAGACTCTTTCATTTAGCTCCCAAACTATGGAACTAGTTGCCACTTAACATCAGATTCCTATCGGTCCACACACATTTTCGAGCCTGTCTGAAAACTTGGCTCTTTCCCACCCAGTAACAACCTTTTATTCCTGGACTTTCTTGTATCTCTGTTATCTCAGTACCAAAAGGCCTCGGGAATCGAGCGCTTTATACATTTTTACTTACTAAGTAGTGTTGGGGAGGTGTCTTTCTTATATTATCAGTTACACAATTTATTTTACTCCAACTGACCATCCGATGGTCGGTATCGATACACGTAGATGGAAAGATGGAAAGGAACAGGTGAGGGAAACTTTTAACTTCACCATTAGGTGAGCAAGGAAGCAATTCCTTTTGGTTTAGGTACCCTCACACACCCTAGTGGTATCATGCTTCATCATCGGGTCACCCCGACGCCTAAAAGTCGGGGTGGGCTCAACCACAATGTTGGGAGCTCTTTGAAGATATTACAGACCAGGGAGGCTAGAAGATAAAAAACCTCAGGCAGATCCCCAGTTTCCCTTTATTATTGGGTCTGTCTGAGTTAATTAAAATTACTAAAAAGGGGGTCTTTATAGGAGTATTATGGTCCTAGGACCCTTGTGCCGACATGTTTCAGTCCGTATATGGCCGTAAAGGTCCAGGACTTTCTTCAGGGCCAAAGAGGCCACCCTGGATTACAGAAGAGGGAGGTCCCTATCCTGTTTTTTTTAAACAAGGGCAGAGTAGCTGCTCCTTGTATGAGCGACTGATTAATTAATCTGTCAAGTGTTGAAATTCCATCTGTAAAAGAGAACACAGAAAACAAAACATACAACTTATACTTATTGGTTTTCTTAATGGTAGTTCCAAAGTGTTGTGTCTCAAAATTGTGCTGAGGATAAAGAGTCACACCTACACATGCCAAGTGCTCATGAGGCATAGTGGTGTGCAGCTATATCCACATATGTGGCACTCAAAATTGTATCTGTACACAATTAATCGACTTGACAGATCTGTTGTGCAGTGGCGAATTTGCTCGCATTCTAACTGAATCCACATGCCAGTTAGTACATACTATCAATGTAGAGAAACTCTCCTAGAGTACGCTTACACACATCATTCTCACCGTATCTGTGACTGAACACAGTAATTTTAACCATGCGTGATAATTTGAAAACATGTGAGCAACTGTGAAGTGCACTCACACTCATGCATACTCTCTTACCCGGGCTTCGGATGATTTCCGTTTCTTAGGGGATCGTAGGGCTAATGGGGTAGCTCTATAGTCACACCCTATCAAGGAAACCCCAAAGTATAGAAAAGTAGGGAAGGAAATATTAAAGCACGTTTAAGGGCAAAGGGGAACAAGATGTAATCGATTCCTTCTCCGAGAGAAATGAATTGGGCCCATGTCCTGGGTCCTTCACCCTAGCCCCCCGTACTTACTTCCTCAAGAGTCCTGCCCCGCCTGTTCACCTACTTGGTCCCGATCCCCGGCGTTTGGCGCCATGTTTAGTTGATCGCAAAGTTTATACTTCCGCATTTGTGTGATGATACCGGTATTGGTCACCACAGTCACGTGATCAATGACGTGCGCTAGTAATCCCGTAAATTCTTTAAGTGAAGTTATTTCCCAAGAGTCTGTGATTTCAATGAGCCCCATATATATGTTACAAGTGCGATCGCTGACTTGAGTATTTCTTATTATTCTTAGTAATGGCAGAGTGATTCTTGTATCGATGCACGGAGCTAATAGACTTCCGTGTTCGTATAGTAACCTTATGATTGGTTCTTAGGACCCGTGATTAGAGACGTACATCTGTGGTCCAACCAGACACGTGGATTGTAGTCCTTACTCCCATAGAATCATGGGAAGAGTAGTTCTATGTTGTTAAGACCGTGATGTTAATAAAAACCATGTGATAGTGACAGGCGTGCTAGTTCTACTTCATTTCCGATTTCACATTTTATTAGAAAGTGGTTATTAGTGTTTATCGTCGCACTTACAGGGATTACACACATCGTAACTTCATCGAAGTCCGGTTGGTAAAAGCCATATATATATATATATATGTGGGTTTAACTCGCTGTAGGGCAACTGAGTGAGAAAGTAATTCACTCAAGGATAGATAACTCGGTAGTTGTTATCTAAGTGATGAGGTCTTAAATTTAGTAACACTATAAATATTCTCACACCCTGTACTGGGGGGCTTAATAACGCATTTTTACCGGCACTAAGGAGAATGCCTCTTAATAACTATTGGGTTGGTTGTAGATGGTAGGTAGAAAAGTACAGCCCCACTTGATAGTTGGGGATTTTTAGTGGTAAATCTACTGACCCTTGATAACGTCTATGGGAAGAAATCTTATTAATCTACCTATTCAGTTGGTTCCAGGGTATGCAATCATTAAGACCTCTCTCATGGGTCTTCAAGCAATATACCCATCGTTGTTCTCGCTCTAGGAGTTTTTGCTGTTGGTTGCCCGTATTTTTGACTTTTTCAAGTACTGTCCATTTAAGCTCTGTATCTTTATGGTTTTTCTCATGATAATGGGCTGTTAACCTAGTTGCTGTAACAGCTCTGCGTATGGTACTTCTATGATCGCTAATGCGAACTTTGACCTTACGACTAGTCATCCCTATGTACATCAAATCACACGGGCATTTAATCATGTAAATTACAGATTCAGAGTTACAATTAGTGACCTCTGTTCCCATGGTGATTGTAAGCCTAACTCCAATGTTTTAGTGTGTTCTGTGAAAGGGCAGGCCACACATGATCCACACGGTTAGTGTCCCATAACAGGCGGTGTTCCCCATAGTGTCATCTGATTCGTGGATCTTGATGTAAATGTGTTGGTATGTACTAGGGCGTTTCTCAAACTCGAAGTTTTTCTGAATGAGAACATCGGTTTCTCAAATGATAGTTTGTTGGATGTTAAAATTGACCATTTTTTGTTTATAATTTTCTTCAAATCATTAGATGAGGAGTTATACGTGGTCCGGTTGTTCTTTTATGTGTGTTTCTAAAAGAGCTTCTCGTGGGGTGTTCCGTGCTCTTTTGTTAGCTCTTTCTATGATTTTATTGGGGTACATCTTTTGTTTGAGTTTATTTGTAAGGACAGCTGCCTCTTTTTTATATGTCTGGAGGTTGGAACAGTTTCTGCGTATCCTCAAGAACTGTCCTACTGGGAGATTCTCTCTTAAGGACCGCGGGTGGGCACTATCAAATCTTAACAGGCTGTTCCTATCTGTAGGTTTAGTATACAGGGAGCTTTCTTATATTATCACCTTGGCACCAGGAGGATTGCATCTGTGGCGGTTATATATTACCTTTGTAGAGGCATTCCAAATTAGCAAAGCCTTTTTTATTTACCTTAGTGCTGGCAGCCATGCCTGATGCACTGAGATGATCACTGCTAGCAGTCTCGCATATGGTGGCCACTCATATAATGTTGTCTGATGTGGTCACTATTACAGCGCTAATATTAGTAGCTTTGGTTTATTTTCTTGAACATAAGTAGATCTTATTACTCAAAAGGTTGGAGACCCCGGTTCTCGAGTTTCTTAGCACACTTTTGACAGCATCCACATGTTATTGTTAGCTGGGATTTGATGTATGAGGCGTTGGTCTTGCAGATGTTCCTCTTGTTGTTTTTGTACTGGTTTACATAGAATGTAATAAACCTTTTCAAGGTTTTCCTTTCTGAGTGGTCTCCAACAGGTAGCTCGGGAGCTACAAGTAGCTCGCCAATACCCTGGAAGTAGCTCCCCGTAATGCTGCTCAGCATAGTACTCATTTCAGAGGATCAACCCAGCCATATTGAATAAGATCACTTTGCAAGAAAAGACAATGTTTTCTTTCAGCATGTTAACCCCAAATAGAATGTGCATATTTGATACAAAATCACGTTATTTATTATTATGAGAAACTAATATACTAATGTTTGAAAACAAAATAATTGAAAATCCAAAACATATTTAAAATTGCTCTTTGAATGGTAGTTCACACAGAGTTGAGGAGGTTTATAACTTGCTGGATTTCCTGTGTGCCAATGGACTCCTACATTTGGGACTGTTATGTTAGTGGCCATGTGGAGACATTTTATTATGATATAACTTTACTTTTCAAGACACTGCTGTCATGTGTCAAGGTGGTTGGGTTCTATTACAATATTGAATTTTAAGTATTGTCCAATCAAGATCCAGACTACAGACTACCACAATATCATGAAGGTAAGTATACAAAGGTATGTATACTCTTATGTATGTTCTTAACTCCGCATCTATTTATCTTGAAAAAAGATATCTAATAATACTGCAAAATGAGCATACTATTGTAATTGGCTTGGATGTGCTCCCGACTGAAATAATTGTCAAAGTCATCAGTAGCTCAGCACTATTTTGTCATTCAGAAGTAGCTCTCCTTATAGAAAAGGTTGGAGACGCCTAGATCATGTTAGGTCTTGCAGGAATCACGCAACTCTTTATGCTGGTTAAACTGATTTATTGCTTCTCGGAATCCTGATACATAAGCAACAAAAATGTCCTGAATCTTCTTGGGGAATTCTTTTCTTCTCCTTGAGGCTTCGAATTCCTCCACCGGATTTCCAGTCGACCCTGTCAGGAGGGGAAGGCAGCAAAAATAATGAAACAAAACAAAGGTCGGCGCCAATACTTATGTGAGGGAGAGGGAGTGGGGAGAAAATACACCCGTTTAGTTCAGTCGACAGGGTGCAGTAGAGCGTGAGACCGCCACCGTAAGTGAAGAGAACAAAAAAAACGCTCCGTCGTTTTAGGGAGTTCCCAAGGGGTTTCCCTTCTCAATACCTCGGGGCGTTACTCCCGTCCGCCTCCCAGGAATCGTGCACATACCTGTGCAAGCCATGTTCCTCCGGGAACGCGGCTGGGTGACTTGTGAGGTCGTCGGCCTCCTGGCACTCCCGCACAGGGTTCACCGCCGGAATCCGGTTTAGCTAGGTCACCTTCGCTCCTCCTCCGTCCTTTGAGTTGTTATATGGTCTCCTCTTCTCCGACCTAGCAATCCCTTCCTCCCGATTCACTGCTCCCTCGACTCCTCGTCCGGCTTCCTCTTCTTCCTCCAGTGTGGCATATCCCCACCTCCAGTGGGCGTAGCTTGTATCCTCCTTGGCTTCCGGGGTTTTAGATTTAAAGGGCCCGTAGTACCTATCGTCTGGATCGTCCCCGGTGTATTGTACGTCATATAGAGATCCTGGGGGCTGAAAAAGAAACAAAGGTGTGGGCCAGTGAGGCAGAGTCCCTTCTTCCTCCTTAAGATCAGGGTCAACAGGAGCCAGAGCCTGACAGATCATCTTTAGTTTTATTCCTATTTTTGTTTGAGAGGAATCAGCCCATCACTGATGCAAAATATGGTTCCTTATTGACTGAGTTTAAATCCTCGCCTCCCTCCCCATGGCAAAGGAGAATTGCTTAATGCACACTATATATTTGACTTATTCCTTGAATCTATTTTCATTGGCCAGACCCAATCAGTCTCCTAATTATGAATCGGAATGCTTTAGATGACATTAGTGTACAAATAGTTCCATAGAACTAGTAGGAGGCTTTGTTAATTCTTATGTCTTTGTGACAGAAAATGCAGACGCACCAACAGCTGCAGCACCTGGAGCAGCAACTGGAGGAGAAGCTGCTGCTCCTCCAGCAGCAAGTGCCGCCGTCGCCAGCGCGCCTGCCAGGCAGCAGCTCGAACTCCCAATCACTCATTTCTGCAGATGGGGCCACGCAGACGTCAATCAAGAAGGCTTCCCAAGACCGAGGGAGCCACGACCGTCTGATGCTACAGAGAGATAAAGACTCAAACGAGGGGTATGATTTCCTCCAACCCGATGTGGACCATGGAGCTTCTGGAGGTACATATGTGCACACATTGAAGTACTATAATTCAACAAGGTGATGGAAGGAATGCTTGAATTAATATTAGCCACTGACGATCGCTCGGGCCACATTCCATCGTTTTTCACCCACTCTAGTCAGAGACCTGTCATTTGCAAATCAGTCTAGGTCTTTCTCCAAGAGGCACAGTCCAACTCAAACAGCAAGGCCAGGTCCACTCCAGAAAAGCACACATGTAAACCTCCAGATCTGAGGCGTTTCGGCTCGGAGAAGACCTGGCTTTGCTGTTTGGTCTGGACTGTTCCTATTGGAGCAAGACCAAGTCTAATTTGCCTATGGCTGGTCCCTGTCTGAGGTGGCATAGTGGGCTAAAAAATGATGAACTGGATTGCGACCGAGAATAATTGCAAGTGGCTGAGATTAAATCAAGTAACCCATCCAGCATGTTTTTGTTTTTCACATTGGAGTGGTGGCATGCTTGTTTATGTGCATGGCATTGAGGAAGCCAATGTGTGTTTGCACTATACAACATTTACATCAATTTGCATGAGAACTGAGTGGTAAGCGTATGTTTTAAAGGGAGGAGGAGCTCAGGCATGGGTGCATTTTATCATTGCAACAGAACACACACAGTTTACTGCTGTTCTAAAAAAATACAACAACAAATATTAAAATGAAAAGTATATACAATGATAATCATCCACTGTGCAAAAGTGAAGAGCAGAACAAATACACAATTAAGTCCAAGGAACAAAGCAAATAATTGATTGCACATCTAAATTTTTAATGACTGCTGGAAAAACAGTACAACAGGCAAGATGTCTTTGAACACAAAAGTGCAAAATATCGGATGATGTTTTAATAAAAGGAGCACATGCCCCTGGAAGTTATCCCATATGTGTATACTTCTAAACAAAGTTGGGATCTTAGATATGGGTGGCAACAAAATGTTTTTTGTTGTTGTTTCTTTAAGTTTTATATAGCGCGAACATGACCACCGATGGTATCAGAGCGCTTTACAGATTATCATCACAAGGTAATAAGCATACAAAACAGAATACCCAAAACGACAAATTCAAAGTCAAAATTGTCCAGCATTCTTGTGAAGGCACAGCAAAACACATCATAAACAACAGAAGGAGAAAAAAAGATCACGGTCTAGAATTGTCCGACAGACTCATGAACAAGGTGGCTGGGCAAGAGTCAACGGGTATGGACCCAGAATCAGAAAGGTGCCAGGCTAAGTCAGAAATTTCTTCATCAAGAGCCCTTTGACTTCTTTTTGGAAGAAGACAATAGATGGGTTCACCCTGACTTCAGGGGGAAGGGAGTTCCAGATCCTCTGAGCCATCCCTGAGAAGGCTCGGTTATAGGTCTTTTTTGGAAGACCAAAGGTGAATAGCCTTGCGTGCCAAATTGGAAAGCTTAATCTAGATCAGAGCAATCAGGGTACGCCAGTGCAAATGTGTCAGCACAGGTATGATAGGTTTAATTTTCCAAGCACCCACAAAATGCACGGCTAATCTGTGAAGGACTACCGTCTTAAGAGTAAGATTTCGGCTTACCTGCAAGAATACCATATCCAGTCTGTTCCGGAAATAGTGAATGCCTTACTATCAAGGCAAATGTTCAGATTTTGTAAGGGGGCCTTTATTCAGTGCAAAAAAGAAGATGGTCATTTGCTGTCTTAAACCGATAGTTGAGGCATGATTTCATGGTTAAATGTGGATCCATTTAGAGATCCAAGGCGTTAGCAGAGTGGATCAAAAGTGTAGTCACTCCATCAAAGCCTGTTTCTGCATTCACATCTGGACAGGCAAGATACACTTTTGGTCAAGTGAACAGACATTCGGTCTTAGAAGCAGTGCACCTCAGTAAATGGAACTTCATCCACACATGTAAGACATACCCTTCAGCAAATGTGAGACCATATATTGATGACACATTAAGATATATTTCAGAGGTAGCTGCGTACTGCCTCATTTGAGTGCTCAGTGCCTCCGTAGATCCTACAGTAAATTCAGGTAAAATTGTAAACGCGTAGGAGCCAATGTTGACCCATTTGGAATAACACGGGGGCCATTTGTGTTTGCATGGGGTTTTGAGGAAACACAAGTGTTTACACAAATGATGGCATACATGGTTATTAGTATGTCATTGGGTGTCTTTACAGCTCTTTGTCTGCCAGTTTAGTGGCTATGTGTGGGTTTCCATAGGCTGAGTGCATTCCTCTACAAAAAACCTATGCTGATAGGTTCAATTCCTAGATCCAGTGACTCAACACATCTGTCCAGAATGATGCCCAATGCTCAGAGGAATAAAATGAGAACCATCTCAGTCTCCTACATTTCTCAGAAAATCAACTTCACACCCCTTGTTAAACACTTATTTGTAAAGATATCACCTCCATTGCAGCTTGAAATTCCTGATCCAACGAAATATAATAAAGAATCCTAATGTTATATTACTCGCTAATTTTCTTCTTTAAAAACATATTTGTGTCTATACATTTATTTGTTAATACTTAACCCTGGGACACGACGCTTAGGGGTTGTAAAACAGAATGACAAAAGAGATCAAAATTAACAGGCTCTAAATTGCTGCATCAGGCTACTGGCTCCCCATCACCCAACCCGACAAGATGGATTCTGTAACAAAATCTGGCTAACGAATAATCAAGTCTTCCTCTGTTCCCCATGAGAGATATCATGATTATTGTGTAAACAAATAGGGAGCCAGATCAAATGTCTGATCTCCGATATCTCCCAGAGAAGCATTTATATGGCTTATTCCTAGGCAATTCACTTTTAGCTTGTTTGGCTGGTTGATGATGGCGAGTATCTTAATGATTTGCAGTTCATTTAAGTTGACCAAGAGACCTTTTTTCCAGCCCATGGTTTCATAGCTCAGATCTGGGAGATTTAGACCTCATTGATCTTATACTTACCTCTTTCTTCATAATGACTGCTTATTGGTATGCCCTATCAACAACGAACAAGGAAACCCTTATAGTCGAAGGGGACCAAAAGTAGTAGTCAGTTATCAGAGACAGTGGTCCCTTTCAAAAATGAATACGAAAGTGTAACCACAATGCTGAAATTAGGTTTGGGTCTAAATGTGTTCAATGCAAAAAAAGTACACATTTATTATCAATAATTAAAACATAATTAATACAGAAAACATAAAGTGAGCCGGACGTGATGGGGTAACTGGAAATCAACAGATTTCCTTACCTCAGGCATAAAATAAAAAGTGACTTGGTGGTAAGAATAAACAATCACATTAGTCACAATAACAAAGACATCTTATGCTCCGCATAAATCAACAATACAGATAGGAGTCAAGATGTGGTTGTCGATGACGTTTCGATCCCCAACAAAGGTTATGGGATCATCATCAGGACTAGACAATCAGGAATGCCTGAGAAGTTGCAGTGAATCGGGAGATTTTCCGCTGGGAAGGATGTCCGTCCCAGTCACAGAGCGGGGAACAGTGTCTCCGGAATTAGACATGTGGGAAAGTTGGAAAAGTCACGAAAAACATGGGCCCGTCCAAGATAGCTGGTGTGGCCGTGGCAGGAGTGCAGGAAGGCCGGTGATTCTGGCGGGAGAGCACAATGTTGTCATCACGAGATTCGTGGTGGAACCGGGGGTAATAAGGAGGAAGTAGTCGCTGAAGTAGGGTAACCTCAACGCGTGATAACGGAGGTTCAAGGAGGCAACATCACAGCGGTCGTGGTGCGCCTGTGGCAATGCGGAGTTGTATCCTGATCCGTGACGACATCGTGCAGCAGATAATCTCCCGATTCACTGCAACTTCTCAGGCATTCCTGATTGTCTAGTCCTGATGATGATCCCATAACCTTTGTTGGGAATCGAAACGTCGTCGACAAACACATCTTGACTCCTATCTGTATTGTTGAATTTTGTGGAATCAGGAATGCCTAACCAAATGGATAAATTTTTAACATTTCTTACTGAGTTTTTGTCCTAGAAAACATATAGCACCCAATCTCGTAGAACTATAGGATAGTCCTACATGTTCTAGGTCATCTTGCACTCCAGCACACTCCTCATCTACCTGTTTCTCTGGGTCCCTGGGTAAAAATCTCTCGCCTCTGTGCACTTTACTTTCAAACCATCTGCACCCTTCCTGGAAAGAGTCATGTGTTGTGCTGTACCAGCATTGGCACTGTCATCACAGCACCATTGTTATTTCCAAAGGATCGAACGTGGCCCAACAAATATAATCCATTGAGGAGCACATCTAGCTTCACACCGAAGTCCTGGCAACTATCAATGTTTCAGCTGTTGACTTTTCTGCATCTTTGTGTCCCTGGGAGTGAAATGTGCCATATTTCGTTCCAGTTGGGTCTGCATTATGACAGTTTGGAATTCTATGAATTCTATGACTTTTTGGGAATGGACAGTCCATATGATGCCAGGTTTTCTTAATTTCTCGACTGTAAGTCTAAATCAGGGCCATTTGATAAGCTGTTATCATTTAGAGGATGGTCTAGTATGTCATTTAGCTGAATGTCTTCTCTTTGTATGGCGGTGTGTGGGTGTGTTTGTGTTTGTGGTGCAATTGTGGCTCATTGGAAATGTGCTTTATATATTGCTACTTCTCACATGAGCATCTTCTTACAGATGACACTGATGAGGTGATTTACGTGGGGAAGATCTCATTTAACCCCAAAGAGGTGCTGGGCCACGGAGCTGGAGGCACTTTTGTGTTCAGGTAAGAGAGTGACAAGGGAAAGAGGCAAGTATTGTGCTTTTCAGTAATAGAACCAATACCAATGTTACTCCCGTGATGTAGAATACCCCCAAATGACTTTAGTACTGGAGGCAACAATCATATTGTTCCAGCTACAATACTGTTGTGTACATTGCTCCTGTGATGGAACCGCGCATCACGCATCAACGGTAGTGGATCTGACCCGCACGTAACCACGCAGGTCCTCTGACAGAGCAGAGCCTCACGTAGATGTGGTGATGAGCCAACTTTCACATAGCTCTGATGCTAGAGCTGGCCTTCACCTCAGGTCTGTGATGGAACCTTCTCTCCACATAGAGCTGGTCTCTGGTTCCTGTGCAAGAGCCTAAGCTTACAAGGCCTCAGCGGTGGGATCACTTTTATAACTCAAGTAACAGACCTGAATCTCGCATAGTGGAGATTATAGTGGGGACTTTCACAAAGCTCCAGCATAGCGTGATTAACACACAGATCCACTGTAGAGATACCGGACTTCTAGAGTTCTAGCATAGAGATGATGGAGACAACGCTCTCCAATAGCTGTAGTATAGAGATGTCTCTCGCACAGCTTTGATGAAGAGACTTCTCTCACACATAGCACTAGTATAAAGATGGCTTTCACACAGAAGCAGTATAATGATATCTTTCTCCTATAGCTTTAGTACAGAGATGCCTGGGACACAGCTCTGGAATATAGAAGCTTTCTCATATAGCTCTATTATAGTAATGTCTTTCATGCAACTTTGCTATATAAATATCTCACGCCTGTAGCTTAAGTATAGAGGCATATCTCAGACAGCTTTGGTATAACGATATATTTTTCCTATTGCTGTCGAATAGTAATGCCTTACACAGATGTGAGAACTGTTGCAGTTTTTAATGAGCTTGCATTACCTTCATCTGAAACAACGGTCAGCAAAGAGTTATCTTGGAACTGCTACAGTCCTCGTAGCTCCCAGTTTTTTTGCTAGAACCTCGTAGCACTCTCAGATGAGTGTTCCTCTGAAACCTACTTGTAATAATCTGAGGTTCGTATTACTGTGCCACATCCAGGTGGCATTCACAGGTCCTTATTAGGGTGTCAACCTCCTGCAGTGCTCTCAGGTCATTTTTCTGTGCCAGGACCTGTGTGTGCACCCATTGAGGTTCATCTTGCCAATGAGTGTGTTGTCTGCCAGGATGGAAGGAACCCCACTCCTCTGTCCTTGTCATGCTCAGCGATCTCCCTCTCTCCCTAGGGGCTCCTTTGACAGTAGACAGGTGGCTGTGAAGCGGATCCTGCCAGAATGCTTTAACTTTGTGGACCGGGAGGTGCAGCTACTGCGGGAGTCCGACGAGCACCCCAACGTGATCCGCTATTTTTGTATGGAGCGGGACAAGCAGTTTCAGTACATCGCCACTGAGCTCTGTGCTGCCACTCTGCAAGAGGTGAGGACCTGTCACTTGGGGCAGAAGGAGAGTGGTTAGAGGGATATTACAGTGTGAAGAGGAGAATTATCCTAAGCTGTCATGCAGACGGGCTGGTACCGCATGGCTTGCTGCCTTGGCATTCGCTGCCCATTATTGGACCATGATAGAACACAGTCCAGCCAGATGTAAAGGCACAGGCAGAATAAAACGCCAATTCCGGGCATATGCTGTGGAACACTGCTCTGCTGTTGTGGTACACAGTAATGTATCATGTGAAGCTAGTCATGATTGTACATACCACGCAGTATGTCATCACAGAACTAGGGGAATTTCCATGACCGTTTTTTTTGTATGGAATTACTTTTGAATATTTGTTATTTTGGAAAGATGTAGCATTGGATTAATCAAATTTGTTTCTTCCCCAATTTGTCTCCCCTGCCCAATCTCTTTCCTTCAAACCTTCTCTGTGTTACTTCGACCTTCTTGTTTACTTTCCCTTTTTTCCACTTTCTTTATTTCATGTATTGAACCTTCTCCCTCATAATTCTTCTTTGTTGCTTCCTCTTTGTCTTTTCTCTGCTTGTTTTTCATTGCACCTGTATGCCCTCCTTATTTATCCTTTTCTGTCTCTCTTTACTCCATGTCCCTTCTTTCATCTCTCACACTTCCGCATCCCCTCTCCTTTCTCTGCTCTGACCTGCTACCTCTCCTGTCATTCATATATTTACTCCACCCTTCTCTGACTCTCCCAAATGTCCTTGTCTGTTGGTTTCGGCCCGTTGCCATCTCTTGTCTCTTCACCTCCTCCCGTTTCTTTTCTCCCCTTCCCTCCCTTCTTCGTCCTTCTGACCCTCAGTATGTTGAGAACCCTGACTTCGACCGATGTGGTCTGGACCCGATATCACTCCTTTCTCAGACGATGTCCGGCCTGGCACACCTGCACTCCTTGAATATCGGTAAGGACTTTGTTCAAGGTAGATTTTGCAAAAGAAACAAGGATGTTACACCAGCCCTCAATAAGTAAAACAACAACAAAAATATCAGCACTGGACCAAAACTTAAAAGATGCACCTGGATGCTGTATGTCAGGCCCCCTGGTTCAGACTACCGACTCAAGGCAGATTTAGACATCCAGTGTACTCACCGGAAGCTTCGCAGACGACAGCCTGACTCTGAAGAAATGTTGTGCTCTTTATCTTTAGTTTTCATTATATTCTAGTTTCATATATGTATTAAAAAACATCGTAAACAGAGTGTCATGCAGATTCATGTGAATACACCGCTGGAGAAATGACTGCTGGAGGCTTGACCTAGGCAAGAAAACCTTTAGAGATAAAGTCCTCTTCATATTTATAACATAAACCTAGGAAAGATAGACTGAGGAATGAATGTCATATTTGTGTAGTCTGTAAAAATATATTTTACACATGTTTACAAGTCTGTTTTTGAAGTTCAAGTAGGTGGAAAAGCACTCTTCCCATGTTCCCCACTATGACAAATCCATTGTGGGTTGACCAACCCTCTATTTCCTCTCCTTAATGGAGTAATCTCTGGTTACATTGAACCAGTACTCAAACCTATGGCACGCATTCCGTCTGTCAAAGTAAGCTCCACGCACTATTTATCTTTGTTGCCCTAAGCTCCCGTCAGCCACTCCTTAGCCCAATGTAACATTTAATTGCCCATCACAAGCCTTCTTGAATTTCTTACTTGCCTAAGGGTTAAATGTGGACCAGTATGAAAGGGAGTGTTGTAATCAAAGTGGATCCCACTGATTATTTTTCTGAAGTTAAGCTCAGGTTATACAATCCCAAAAAGTAATTGAATGTCTGGCATGGGTCATCCCTGGGGAGGCAATGCTGCACCTGGTCCTTCCAAATTTTAGTTCAGACATCAAGCTGTCCTTTTCTTCTTTTAGTGAACCCTTCCATTTTCAGCATTGAGAGGGTGGGGTCTCATGGTACTTTGTAGGGCACTTTCTAAACCTGTCTCCTTTTCAGTTCATCGCGATTTGAAGCCCTGCAATATCCTCATCTCATTGCCCAGTGCACATGGGAAAGTCCGAGCCGTCATCTCTGATTTTGGTCTGTGCAAGAAGCTGGTGCCTGGACGCCATAGTTTCAGCCTGCGCTCAGGTATTCCAGGCACTGAAGGCTGGATTGCTCCAGAAGTTTTGGTGGAAGACATGAAGGAACACCCTGTAAGTATGACCTTGGCAGCACCTAGTCCAGCATAACCACGGATGCCTAGCTTTTCTTCATTTTCAACCATGTGTAAACACATTCAGGCATGTACTCCTCTGCTGTAAGACTTTCATTGTCTGCAGCATGTGGTGACCATTTTGTAGGCCCGGTTTCAGTGATTTACTAACAATGGTGATTTAAAACATCATGCTACATAAATTGTGGAACTGCACGAAGAAACCCATAAAACAAATACATATACAGTAAATAAACAAATGTAGAACATGCCAAAATCCCTTATTTTAGGTGCTGCACTAAGTCGCGTACCTCTCATTTGATGGCAAGAATCTCTTTGGGATCTCAGTGGCTGAGGTGCTTAGGAGCAGTTCTTGGCCAAATCACTGAGTTCCATGCATGCCCTGCCACCCGAACTGTGATCTTCCTTTTATTTGGCCAAGGCCTTCCGGTCTTTTTTCAGTAGAAAACATCAATTTCACACCGTACCTTAGAACAGCTTTTCTACCCTTGGTTTCCCCACCAGACTGAAGTAAGAGATCGGTCACGGAAAAGCCGAAGTCTGTTGGCTCAGTCTCAACTGATGATATGTAATCCCAAAGACTTCCGTTGCTCAGGTGGTTTCTGCCCTGCACCTCAGGAAACAACCTGTTTCCCTCAGGGGGAGTGTTGTCTTCACACCACTTACATAATTGGTCACAGAACCCGCTGATGTGCCTTTCCTAAATTCACATGGTTGGCCTACTCCTCAAGTATGCGGATCTGAGCCAAGCCTGTAGGTTTCAATGAAGGTACTTTCCTTATCTCGCCCGTCTGTGACATCAGCTGAAACTTTGATACAAAATGTGATTGCAGCGTGTTATACTAGTGATTTTGAAACGTGATCATTAAAAAAACACAGCTGTAGTGGTTGCCCGATAGAAATCTGATAGAAAAATAATGTAAAGTATGCACGCCTGAAACGTGAAGGACATATACTAACTGTATAGCAACTCAAGTTCACACGCCTAAACACCTTAGGTTATTGTTGCCCTCTAAAAATACTTCATCATCATCATCATCACACATTGGAGATAGTGATTAAAGCTGATTTTTCTTATGTCAGATTTGAATTGAGACTTTCTTCCCCGTGATTTATGACTAGATTGGTTATTCCTTATATCCAGCCTTTCCAAGTATGTCCCTTTAGAATCAATTCAGTGAATAGATATGAAATCCAGAGTCTGATGGAATAAAGGGTGGCCTTTACTAGACGGGTGGCCTTTACTAGTTGCCTATATAATGATATGATATTAACACTATATCCTGTGTTTCTGCTTAAGGTTATCTCAGATTTTCAAAATAATGTGCTGATTGGTGTGCCAACCATTGCTCTTGTCCTTCCTTTCCATATTTTTGTGCTTTTCTTCTTTTCTTGCCATTTTAAAGTACACTGTTGATTTTTATGGGGCGGGTGTGTGACTGTACCTTAAATTGGGTAAAGCAATTATAGATGTTTCTACCAGGCTAGTGAGACATATGGACAAGGTGGTAGAATGTTAGATCAGTGCGCACATCAAATGAGTAATACGCATACTTTCCTCCAACATGATCTCTGGCTGCATTGTGAAGGTGGCCCATTGTCTGCCTAATCATCATCTTCATCACACAATCTTTATTTAAAATATATATAACTTGGCAAATAGCTCAAAAGGTTATTGAAAATCTGAAATGTTGATTGGAATAGTTTCTTCACTTGTTTATCTGTACTCTTCTCTTCCAGACGAACGCAGTGGATATTTTCTCCGCAGGCTGTGTGTTTTACTATGTAGTGTCGCATGGGCAGCATCCATTTGGGGACAGTTTAAGGCGGCAAAGCAACATTCTGATGGGGAAGTACGAGCTTCAGTACTTGGAAGAAGAGAGTCATGGTAAGAATTACATGACACTTTCGTGCCTTATCAGAGCCCAAAGTGGAGCCCTGGCCAAGGGAGATCATCACAGAAGGAGGCCATTCACTTCTATCGCCAATGAGAGGTGTTTGCTCCAAAGAGATGCAAGAGAAGGAATGGACTTGGATTCTGTACTTGCGTATGCTCCCTGGAATTTATCACTCCAGAGGGAGCCCAAAACAATTGATTGGGGATGCAGACACAACATTTGTACCACCCTCCAGGGGCAATCACTCCTGTGAGGGGCAAGGGCATGGACCCCTTACTTGCTTTTTCTTCCTAGAGGTTATTGCTCCAGAAGTAGACCAAAGATTTGAATTGGAATGCAGAGACAACACTTCTATCTACCGCCCTTCTGAGGGTATTGAGAAAGGCAAGGGATGGAGTGGGCTCAGACCCTGTTTTTGCTCTTACTCTACGAGACCAAAGACTTGATTGGGGAATGGAGACAACACTAATACCAACGAACATGAGAGAGGCAAGAGAAGGCAGTGTATTTGCTTTTGGTTAGGGCTTCTATTTCTCCAGATTGGGTACGGAGTTTGAACTCTTATT